>NC_139251.1:37043858-38334826 GCF_977018435.1 Lepisma saccharinum
ATACACGAAAGTTTCTGTACTTAATTATTATTTCCGAGTATAGCCAGAATGAAACGAAAATAATTACAAATTACACTATTCGGGCATTCCATTAACCGTTACCACGTTTGTGTTGATTTCTCACCTTCACCTGTTTTTTAACTGAGTCTGTCGTCAGGTGAAAAGCATTCAGGTGGGTTCACTTCCTCTGCTGAGATGAGAAAATGACGTCCACACGAACAGATTATGACGTATTTATAAACATATACAGGGTGTTTCTAAAGGTCGTTTACAACGCTTGGGAGGTGATTCCTCACACGAAAACAAGCAAAAAGTCTAAGTTCCATTTTTACGACTGAGGCTTCGTTTCCGAGATAGGAGCCTCGCAAAAGGTGACAAAGTGAACGTCACACCTAACTGGGACGAATACTATCACAGATAGAGAGGCGGTTCCAAGGGAATCATAAAGGAATCGTATGTGCTCAGTCCGGAAGTCACTATGAAAAGTTCACTGCACGCATGCGCAATGGAGTCCTCAAAGGAATTGGGGATTTCCAGCAACAACAATGCATGGAAAAGGTATGTAACGCAGCAAGAAGGACCGTGACAATGAGAAATGCGTTCAAGACAACACATCCCGACCTCAAACATCAAAACATGACCACCGAACACAAAATCCGAAAAGTTGAGCACGGTTGCATACCCCAGTTACACGCGAGGAATTAACGAATCATGTCATGTGGCATACGAGAGACAGGAGGAGGGAAAGAAAAACACAATATCAGATGATTGCGACAACGTGTATTTTACACGCGACAACTACGTAATATCCCCCCCCCACACACACACACAACAAACAACAAATGCTACAATATCTTACGCACAGACAGTCCGTGTCACTGTACACCAACTGAAGATGTCACTTTCACCACACAAAGGGGGTGGGGAGCAATACCAAAAGTGTTCGCACGCGATCATTGTGACGTAAAAGAGACCAGTTTTGGAAGCGCTGCACAGGCAAGTCTGGCTCTCGTAGTCTACGTTTGACCTTCATGACTGCTGTTCCCGCGAGAGGAGCTCGAAGGGTTGGTTCTCTCCGGCAGTCGTCCCAATCGTGTTGCAGGTGCTGGGATATGATCAGCAGTTCGCTCTAGGTTGTCATACGCTTTGAAGAGTACTAGTATGTTGCATTGAAAGAAGTTGACGTGGTGGAGTGGGCAAGTCAAGTATCGCAACAATTGGTCTGTGGTGTTCGTACGGTGATACGGCCAATTTGTGCAGTGTGCCAGTGTTAAACAAAAACAATACTTTTGCAGTTCCAGCTCCCTATTACACAGATGGCTGCGTATACGACCCAGCAGCTAGCAGACATGCATCTCATGTATGGGGAGGCACGTGGTAATAGCCGTGAGGCAAGGCGTCTTTATGGAGAACGCTTTCCACATAGACGTTTACCGTCTCACACCTTCTTTCAGGTAGTGGACAGTCGACTGCGTGAAACAGGGTCAGTGTTACCACCGCGACAAGAAGTTGGAAGACCCCGAAGTGTACGCACACATCAGTTTGCAGAAGATGTGTTAACAGCGGTCGCAGAACATCCTGGAACCAGTACGCGAGTGCTCGCTCGGGCACGAAACACGTCTCATGTGAATGTTTGGCGAGTGTTGTCAGATGAAGGAATGCACCCTTTTAAACTGCAGAAAGTACAAGAACTGTTACCTCGTGACTTTCGCCCTCGTATGGAGTTTTGCCAATGGTTGTTGCATCAGCTGGACACAAACCCTCACTTCGGGGGCAAACGTATTGTGGACAGATGAAGCCATTTTCACCAGGATGGATGTCTTCAATAGTAGAAACAGTCATGTATGGGACTTTGACAACCCACATGCACTTTTTGTGGCCCATCACCAGCACAGGTTTTCAGTGAATGTGTGGTGCGGGATAGTACATGATCATTTAATTGGACCATACATTCTCCCTGTTCGCCTGAATGGTCGCACGTATCATGCATTCTTAGTGAGGTTCTGCCTGAACTGTTGGAGACCGTACCTTTGGCACTGCGGCAAGAAATGTGGTACCAACACGATGGTGCACCAGCTCATTTCGATCGTAATGTACGACATTTCCTGCATGACGTGTTTCGCAATAGGTTCATTGGTAGGGATGAGCCTGTGCCTTGGCCACCGAGGTCGCCAGATCTCAACCCTCTCGATTTTTTCTTCTGGGGAGAAATGAAAACCCTCATATACGACACACCTGTCACATCAGCTGAGGACCTCGTTGCTCGCATCAACGTCGCCGCCGCGACGGTAGCAGATACACCTGGCTTGTTTGCTCGTACTCGACAATCCTTGATTCGTCGCTGTCATCTCTGCGTAGAAGTAAACGGCAGACATTTTGAAAACCGTCTGTGATTATTGCCCTCGGCAAATACCAGTGAGAACACTTTTGGTATTGCTCCCCACCCCCTTTGTGTGGTGAAAGTGACATCTTCAGTTGGTGTACAGTGACACGGACTGTCTGTGCGTAAGATATTGTAGCATTTTGTTGTTGTGTGTGTGTGTGGGGGGGGATATTACGCAGTTGTCGCGTGTAAAAATACCGTTGTCGCAATCATCTGATATTGTGTTTTCTTTCCCTTCTCCTGTCTCTCGTATGCCACATGACATGATTCGTTCATTCCTCGCGTGTAACTGGGGTATGCAACCGTGCTCAACTTTTCGGATTTTGTGTTCGGTGGTCATGTTTTGATGTTTGAGGTCGGGATGTGTTGTCTTGAACGCATTTCTCATTGTCACGGTCCTTCTTGCTGCGTTACATACCTTTTCCATGCATTGTTGTTGCTGGAAATCCCCAATTCCTTTGAGGACTCCATTGCGCATGCGTGCAGTGAACTTTTCATAGTGACTTCCGGACTGAGCACATACGATTCCTTTATGATTCCCTTGGAACCGCCTCTCTATCTGTGATAGTATTCGTCCCAGTTAGGTGTGACGTTCACTTTGTCACCTTTTGCGATGCTCCTATCTCGGAAACGAAGTCTCAGTCGTAAAAATGGAACTTAGACTTTTTGCTTGGTTTCGTGTGAGGAATCACCTCCCAAGCGTTGTAAACGACCTTTAGAAACACCCTGTATACAAGTTCCAAACACAACTGTATCAATCTAAGTAGTAGTATTTGTACTATTATAAACTCAAGAAAGTATGAACCCCCTCAAGTAGATTTGGCTACACTTAAAACAAGCTCAACATGCCCATATGAGCTTTTTGCTCAAGTGTGGAACCTTGTCTAATCCAAGATTTTTGTAAAAAATGCCCCTCGGAAAGTATGAACCCCCTCAGATTGATTTGCCTATACTTATAAAAGGCACTTCTGTGAGATTGTTGTCCATAAATTTGTTAAAAATATGCCCCTCTTGATATTTTTTTTGGCCATACTTAAAACTAGGCCACACCCACCTATACACACCTACACCCACCCACACCCACCCACACATATTTACTTCCGGTCCACTTCCGGTCCACTTCCGGTCCACTTCCGGTTTAAGTTCAATTGGACACCAGGCTCATCTTGCATTTCTATTATTAAAACAATGTATTGTGCAGAGCTCTTCTAGAATTGCTCTGTGACCCTCTCATTTCTTACATCATAAACATATGATTTTTCCCCTATGAGAATAACACTACAAATGGTGTCATCAGGTAAAGCCTCATGGAATTCACAGATAATTTTAATGTTTGTCCTGTCATTCACCACAACTTGTTTTCTTTTTGAAGTGTTGATTACAAACATGGGTCTCTCTGCTTTGAATTCATCTGGTGTGTAATACATGTCAGTATTGCCAGTAGTGACCCTTTTGTATGCTGTAAATGCCTCATATAATTTGAGGAAATCATCCTTGGACATGTCTAAATTGTAATTTTCTCTAGGAAAAACCTCATTTCTGCCATTTTTAAGATATATGTTCTTGATGTTGCAGTTATCAAATTTACTTGAATTTTTTTCCTGATTATTGTGTCTTCCAGTCTGAAACAGTACCACCACAAAATCAGGCATGTCATATTGAATACTGGAGAATGAATTTGTAGCATCAAACTCATAATAAGAACCAGTTGCGGGCTTCTGTACACATTGATATGTATAAAATTGCAGAGGAATCTGTGGATTTTTTATTATATCAGCTTTGTATTTAAGAGCATAACTGGCCTCATATTCAACAACAGGGATTCTTAGCTCCATAGTCTGAATAATGCATTTGCCTGCATCTGCTAAGGTATTAGGCAGAGCTTCTCCTGTAGAGTTTAATGTGCTGTACCTCATCAAAGCATTATTATCATTGGCAGCTCTTCTAAATGTAATTCTTAAACCACCCTTCCACATAATATCTTTGTAATCTGAGAAGAATCCTGGCAACAGGCGCATCGGGAACAGCACTGTGTGGTTCTTAGATAATATCTTATCACCAGCCTCAAATCCACCTATTTTGTAGTAAGAAGCCTCGGTTTTGGATAATTTTAGTGTGGCCAAAGCTGTGGAGGTAATGCCGGGATAATCCACTCTGTTTATAACAACACCATGCTTTCTGATCTCAATTTCAGAGAACAGATGCGGCACAAAATTATCCACCAATCTTATATTTGAATTTGCCGGATAATCTGTTCCATCGAGCTTTACAACATCAAATTTGATGTATAGATCTGCTCTGTGAGGGTGTATAAAGCCATCCCCTACATCAAGATCAACCTCAATTTCTGTGTTGGGTTGATTTAAATTTGCAAATGTCCTCCTGTTTGGGGGGAATGATTGTAGCTCATAACTCTCAATATTTTCCATTGTATGTATTTTTATTTAAATATTAATCTCTATGATTGCAGTTGTTGTGGCTCCAGCAAAATCAACTAATTCTTCTTTTTCATTAGTGACCATCAATTCAATATAATCTATTCTGTTGTGGCACACAGGAAAATATAATGTTGGGGATGGATTGTAGATGATTGGCTCCATGAATTCGGAATTAGGTTTGAATGTTGCAATGATGCCAGTTTGTTTGTGAGTGCCTATGCCATTTGATTTGGTGATCATACCCTCGGCCACATTACAGTGAATATTCAGAGTCTCTATGGCTAAGAATTTGGGTATATTCATAGCAGTGTGTTTGATGGCTGGTTCAAGTTTTGTGTTGTTCTCAATGCCTAACAGCTCTCCTATAGTACCCAGATCCACTGTTTCTGTAGCAGATACAATCTCTACTCTGTGAGTGACAGAATTTTGAGTTAATACTATACCTCTGGGTAATTGAGCATTTAAAGTGGATAGATTATACTGCCCTGGAGTGATGACAATTTTTTGATCCCCTACTGCAATTTTGTTGTTGTGGTGTGTAATATTTGGGATCAGGTACATGCCGTAAAATGCTCTGAGAACTATTGTTTTGGGATACACTATGTCATCATGCAATTTGAGTTTCAATATTGAATTTTGGCTGGTGAGATGGAATACCCCCATGATGTTTTAAATACCACAAGGCTTTTTGAAAATTTTCAATTGATGGTTTATTTATTCGAGACATATATCTGAGAACAGATAAACACAAATGTCCACAATTAACATCTTTGAAGTTTTGAACACGGGCATTATTGTAATAAAGATTAGCTGAATTTAGATATTTTACTAAATTTTCAGGTGGAACACCTCCAAATGAATCAAACACAAATGCCTCATTGTTTAAATATTTAAGATAACAGATCCAGTGAGTGCCCTGATTTTTGTACTTATCCAAATTAACAATGCCACACTCTTTGTTGAGTGGTTGTTCTGGTAAAGAATCAGACATGTACACACCTCTAAAATTTTTGATGCCCAGTGGCTTGATTAAAGCTTCAATATCTTGGTTTGTAAGCGGCTCTTGTTTTTTTTAAACTTATTCATGGCTCTCTTAACACCTTTGCCCTGTTTCTCCATGGCCAGGTTATGGCGCCTCTGCTCATCTAATTCTGCCCTATTTTTCTTGGCATCTATTACTGTTTTTGCTATGGCAGCTGATCCCCCAGCCAAGCTCCCAACAGCCCCGAGAGCAGCTAAGATGGCAGGGATAGTAAATATGAAACCCCCCACATGTGATTTTTTCCTGGATTGTTGTAATTTTTTTAATTGGGGGGTACTAAGCAACAATTTCATACCATGTCCCTTTGCAATACAAGAGCTTTTTTTAGTTTTAAGAGATTTGAGACCTGCATAAGGTATTTGATACATAACACCCTTGGCCTTCATTGTAGGTTTATTATATACATATTCACAACCCCAACCCCAGTTTTTGTTTGGTGCTCATAGCTATGGTGGTTCCCAATGCTGCTATTTTTTCACTTAAAGAAGCATCTTTGCTTACAAATCTACCAAATGCAGCCTCTTCTAATTTCTTGTCTGCAACATGTCTCTTGTCAAGATCAGAATGTGTGTTGTATGCTATGTCATGGTCTCTGCAAGCAGCATCTAGGGGATTTACACCAGGATCCCCTCTGTTTAATCTATGGTCCAATTTTGTACCGGGACCACAATACTGATAGCCTGGAATATGTAGTTCAAATGGCAGCTTGTTTATAATGTCATTAACCAGGCCCCGACCCTCAGAAATATTCCAAAATTTAGGTGGTAGAGTATTAATAATTTTTATGAGATATCCAATCCCCTTAGTGTCATTCACTATAAAATTAGACAATTTTGTGCTTATCATGTCCATAATTCCAACCTTTTCATTGTAAAAATTGTTGTTCCCAGCATTTTCCTCCCCAGCTATCACCAATAACCTATCTACAAGTTTCCTGACATCATCAACCCACACAAATTCTTTAGGCAGGGTGTTGTATTGTTTGATTCCACTGCCAGTCTTGATCTGTGACCATATGGGTTTGATTAAATTATTGTATTTTGCCCCACTGCTAGACTTGACTCTTTTTTGTGTGGGATCATTGTTCTGGTATAGAGCATCTGATTTTATTAATATTTCTTTGTAATAATCATAATCTTGATCTGTATAGCTGCCAGGCCTTTTCCTAGTCATCAGTTCCCACAACCCAGGTGTGCCGGTATATTTAACAAAAGCACCTTTTTCTCCGAGACGAGATTCTGAATATACAATTATATCATCCCCCATAAATGTTACTCTGAAATTGCCAATTCTATGTATGATGCTACCATCAAGCTCTGTGTCAGCATATAAGCCAAACACCTCATCTTTATTGTCTTTAGGTGTGGTTAAATATTTTTGAGCAAGAAGACCCAATTCAATAGGATCCTGAGTAGCTTCAATTCTTCTAGGAGCAACAGGACTAGGTGTATGAATACTGGAAAGTGGGGTGAATGGATAATCTAATATGTTCCTTGCAGCTACAGGTACAAGCTCTGTGATCAAATTTTGATTTTGCTCTGTAACAGTTTTGATATTTTTACGTAAATCACCAATAGCATCAATTATAGGCTGTTCTGTTTGTTTGTGTTTTTCATAAATTCCCCGGTTCTCTGATTTCCATCCCTTAAATCTTTTTACAAGATAATCTCTTAACTTAAGATCATCAATGATTGGCCTTTTCATGTTTATTTATTTATATTTCAATGTCTAGAAAATTGTTGATTTTATTTCTGTATTTGCCACTATTGGGTGTTCTTGTCATATCAATAGTGACAAACCCATAACTGTCCTGGTTCCAGCACCTACTGCAAAACTTGGAAAAATCATTGTAGCTCAAGTCCCCACCTACATATTCATCATGTATGTGTTTGAGGTTGGTATGATCTTGATGAAACACACATATAAAATTGCTGTTGTCTCGGATCAGTTGCTTGGGTATTTTTGAAAAAGTCTGTGCCAGGTAGAAGCAATCAATGTTTTTGTGTCGGCCCTGTGTAAAGAAATTTCTAACCTTGTTTTGATTATCCAGTATAATGTCATCAAACACAACAACAGAATTATCGAGACATTCATGGAGTGGCTTTACATCTGATTCAAAAGTGGCAATATCCAATCCATCATATAGCTTCATCAGCTGCTGATATTTTAATTGTTCCAAGCTCTTAGAGAAGATATACAAGTGCCTGTTTTTCCAGTCTAACCAGTTGGGTGCCAATAAAAAATTATCAACCATTAGTGTAGTTTTACCACAAGCAGATGGCCCAACAATAAGACACCTAATATGATCAGGCAGCAAGTTGCCATTTCTCTTATTCTGTTGTTCAGGTTCTGGCAGCCTTTTTATAACATCCCAGGTGCTCATATTATTATTTTGTTTGCATCAATCCAGCTGTGTTCTGGGAGTCCTAGCCATTTGACAAGTAACTTGTTGCCTTTTCTGCGGATGATTTTTTCTATGAGATATGTGTCAGGCTGTTTAGTTTTGCTGAGCTCTTGTTCATAGAACCTGCCTTTGAGAATTTCTCCTCGGTGGTCTTTTATTATATATGTGTTAAGGGTCCCAGGTTTAACTTGAACCACTGTAAATAATTCAGTGCTCCAGTTTCTTGTAAAGCCTCTTTTGAATAAGTGCTTATATTTGCTGATTCTTACTTGATCCCCCACCTTGTATTTGGCCTTTCTTGTTGTTGGTTGGTATCTAGGATAATAAACAGTGCTGATCAATTTTTGCTCATCAGATGAAGTTACTTCAGAGGGTTTCATGTTGATTGTGGAATGGACCGAGTTGTTATATTTATGTAAAAGTTCTGGAAGAATATTAATCCATTTATAATTACCTTGAAGTGTAAATTGTTTATACATAAGATTTTTTAGGGTTTTGTTGAATCTCTCTACAATTGAGGCCTTGAGGTCACTGTAACTCGAGTAATGTTTTATTGCCTGGCTTTTAATAAATTGTTGAAACACTGAATTATAAAATTCTTTTCCATTATCTGTTTGCAAATAGCGCGGTGATCTTCCACTCTGATTGATGATTGTCCTGATGGCTTCTGTAACACATGCCCCAGTCTTGGATTTGAGTGGCAGAGCCCAGGCAAATTTTGAAAATGTGTCTATCACAGTGAGTAGATACTTGTAGCCCTTGTTGATTTTGTCTAAGTTTTTCAACTGTCCACTTGCCATTTCAATCAAGTCGCTCTGCCATAAATCATCTATGCCCTTTGTGACTACTGGGAGTCTCTTATAATTATGTCTGGCTTGTCTGTGTAATTCATCAACAATAATTTGTCTAGACATAATATGTAAACAAAAATATTGCAACTATGGGGTGTTCAGCAGCTGAGACTGCAGGATTTTCTAAATATAATTTGTCTCCTATTTGTATTTTAAATTCCAAAGTGCCATCATCTTCAGTATAGGCTGTTTCTAATGTATTGGGGTCTGTAAAATCCTCTAACTCTACACTGGTGATTTTTGGTTTGTTGTCAGCATTTGTTATTGATAAGGTAGGGTAGTGGTGTGCCTGTGGCTGATGCCAATATTTGATCTTGATTGGTCTCAATGTGCCCCCAACAAAAAACTGGTAATAAAATTGTACAGGGGACAGCATATATATTTTACCACCTGGTGTAAATGGAGAATCATATTCTTTGTTGGGGATGCTATACAATTCAAGAATTACTGTATGTTTTGGATTCTCGATTATGCCTGTTATTTCCTTTTCTGCTGTAAGCAATCTGCTTGTTACAGATTCAAGGTGCTCATTGATGGTCCTAACAACATCATCATGGCCTGGCTTGATTTTTATGTCCACAACAAGTTTCTTGTATTGTTGCACAATCTCTTGAAGCTGGGTGGCAAAAACAGACAGAGCATTTGCTTGATTGGATTCCATGGTCCCTAGCTGTTGCTTGATATTAGCTACAATTTGTTGCAAATTTTCAACAACTACCAATTTTGAATTTTGAGCAGTAAGATCATGGACCTGTCTTCTGATATCCTCAAACAGGGCATGCAGTTCATTAATATGTTGATAGGTTGGTAGAGTGGCCACTGTCTGAGTGAGATGTTTGATCTCTGCCTGGATATTCTTGATATCTTCTGATTTCAATATGCGATTCACTGCCCTCTTAATATTTTTAAGTTCCTGTGATGTAGGAAGATTTGATACTGTATTTTGTAAAAATTCAAGTGCCAATTTTACATTGTTTAATTCAGAAGCATCAGCCACATTTTGCATAGCATTTTGGAGCAGGGCTATATCTGCCTGAGTGGGTGTTGATTGTTGTAAAATTTCAAGTTTTGTTTGGATATCATCTATCAAGTGATGAAAATGAGATAGCTCAGATTCAGTGTTGAGGTTTTCAAGCTTTGTGATTTGTTGCTGGACACTGACAAGTGTATCTACAATACCGGGCAGGCGAGATTCTACTACATTTGCCAAATCACTTTGCACTGCTGCTATTGTACCTTCAAGATGAGTTATGGAACTTTGAATTTTTCCAAAATCTTCATATGTTTCAAGTTGCAGCTTAATATTTGCTACACTCCGAGTTATTGCATTCAAAGCATCAGAAGATGGCAAATTGTTCATAAAATTTTCAAGTGTCTCAATTTTTTCTTTAACCTCGGCTATGGCATTGTTCAGAGGGCCCAGATTAGGTATTTGGAGTGATTGAATCTGTTCTTTTAGAGTGGAAATCACTAGATCAAAATCTTCTTGTGATTTTATGCTTTTGACAATTGTTTGGAGCTGTGCCTGGACATTATTTATTTGCTCTTCCAATTGTTGTTTCAATTGCTCAGAGTTAGTGGCCTGGGTCTTAAATTTGGCTTGAAGAGCTGCTACAGCTTCTTCTAAGCTTTGAAAATTATCCAATGTGGCCAGATCAGTATATTTCTGAAGCAACAATTTGAGTTCAGAATCAATTTTAAGAAGAGGGTCCATGCATTGTGATTGCAAATTTGTAATTTCTAATTGAAGACTGGCATTGAGTGTGGTTTGCAAAGCTTGTAAATCACTTCTTAATTTCTTGACTCTGACATCAAGCATCAGAATCTCATCACTGTGATCTTCATGTCTTGTATGGCCAAATATATCATTAGGCATTTTTGTTTTAATGGTTATTTATTATAGAGTATCTGATTCTTAATTCTATAAAAAAGGGTATAAGCTTGTCATAAGATCCAGGGACCTCAATATATAAGCAGTCACCAGCAGAAACAGTATAAACAGTGCCAGAAATCATGATTGAGTGCTTAATTCTATAAATATTTCTCCCTATTGAAATCTTGACATCACCCTCAGGGGTTGTAATAAATTGCAATTGCCCACCTACAGGTAATTGGTAATGATTTAAATTATTGTTAAATATGTACAATATTTTGCCTGTTTTATCATCAACATCTGTAAGTATGCTGTTCAGATGAATAATTAACAAGCCACTCAGTTTAGACAGCATATCAGGAGAGGGTTGTGGTGTTGGCAGCTCCATAATAGCCTGTTTTTTGAACCCAAATAAGTTCATAGGCATGTTTATTTATTTCAAATCATGCTCTGTAATTGGGCATTGATTCCCATTTTTCAAATCACAATTGTAACGCCCCCGGTGATACTACCTGCACACACAACTCACGGCACAACGTTGCAGTTGCGGTAAAAATCAGAAACGGGCTTGACTGCAACGTACCGGGTTCGACGTTGTGACGGGGAACATTATTCAGTTTTACCCATGATGTTAGCTCTTTTCTAGCCGGAGATATGATGTTCTTATACACTCAGGGTTCGGGTATATATATATAATGAAAGTTAGCGTCGTTGTAAACAGTTTATTGAACTGGGGTGAAATTAGATATCCGCACAAAACAAAGTCACAATATCTCCTGATAAGATTTCACTGCACTTTTGTCGTTCTCGAAGTTCCAGGTTCGAATCTCCTCTGCAGATGTCTTGGAGAGGAAGGACAGGGACCATTCAATTTTTCTCCAGTGGGGAATAAAGGACCTTATTTTTCTTTTATGGCATTGGGTCGCCTTTGTGCTGACTTGGGGACAATAGGGCATTAATTAAACGACTCAAGGAACATTTAAATCTGCTTTCCTAGTAAAGAGTAATATCAACAAAGCAACGGAAATTTACTGTAAGCTTACAAAGGATAATGCTTAGTTAAACTTTATTTACTTTAATTAATTACTTGAATAATGCTAAACTGAAGGCAGTAATAAAACACTGCTCGTTTTTCCCTTAATGAAAAATTAACTAACGATGAACATCACCCTTCGTATTTTCTACCTGGTAGGCCAAGAAATATTGCTATCGCTCGTATAATCTACCACAGTAGGCCAAAAGATGACGTCATTTCTGCATCGACTGTTGTGAAATGTATAATCTACTAGTAGGCCAAAGAATACGGATACCCTTCGTATAATCTACTAGTAGGCCGTCTCCCAACAGTAATTATGTCCACGAGCTAAACCGTAACCTAATACAATGCGTATAATCTACCTGTAGGCCGCACAAGGAGTACGTTTCTGTTCTACAGGCAGGCCACACTGTAGGAGGTTGAGCTTGAAACAATGCGTATATTCTACCCGGTAGGCCGAGAAATATTGCTACCTCTCGTATAATCTACCAGAGTAGGCCACACTGTAAGAAGCCCTCTTGTATCCCTAAGCACCCGTGTGCTTGCAATGCTGGGCTATTTGCGGGAGCAGAGCTCGACCATGAGTCGCCGAAGAGTCAACACAGAACTGGCTGGCCGGGGCAGCGTCGCTGCTTATATACAATTCTGAGCGCAGCGCAAGCGCCTCTAGTGGATTCTCGTGAACTACGAGAGCGCTGCTTAACATGGACTGCCATCTATACAGGTTAATAATGAACTATTATAAACAATAACGCTCCCTAGTGAGGTATGGTAGAACTACGTTCTCTACCAAGCATAGCAGTGAAACCCTATGCAGAAGCGATAACAAGATAGATAAGATTGCACAATGCTAGTCAACAATGACAATAAAAATAACAAATGCGTAACTTGTGGCGATCTCGCAGGATCGTTGCAATTGCCCCTCTCTTGGGGAAAAATTTTGAGAGTTCAACTAAATTTTAAATTTACAAAAGAATCTTGAAAAATTTTTCAAAACAATATTTCACCATAGTCCACTAAATAATACACTTACTTCACTTTTATATATTCACCACTACACTTAAGAGTTCTTTAGGTATAGATATTAGAATATGTTAGCAATATTCCTTTAAAACAATATTTTATATAAGTTCACAGTACTGTAAATAAGGAAAGTCCACTAAATAATACAAATCCACTAGTTGATAAGAGTGTAGCAGTCCTTATATACTTCGTATCAGTCCTTTCAAACACTCACTCTTCCTTCTTCACTTCCTCTTCAGCACTCCTAGTTTCCTCATCCTGGATATCAAGGGAAACTTCGAGGGAATTCCCACTCCTTCCTTCTTCAGAAGTTTCCTAAGTTCAAGGAGAGTCACTTGCTTCCTGCCAACCAGGTTCAGGACGGTCTTCTCAAAAGATTCTTGTCTGGTCTCTGAGGAGGAGCTGGCCGCCGATTTCCCTGAAGGAGGGGGGAAACTGCGCTGTGCTGTAACGTTTACGTTGGGGGTAGCGGACGCGGACAGTTGATTAGTCTCGGCTATTGGTCCCCAGGCCATCAGCGATTCGTCGAGGGCCTTGACTTCTGCCGTCAATTTTCTCTTCTCACTTTCTAATAGCCGCACTCTCTCTCGCCAGAAACGGACTTCTTCAGAAACATGGGGGTTGTCTTGAATGTTAGCACTGCTTTCCCTTACAACTGGTGAAACAAAACAAAAATGTTTGGAACGCACACGCTGTTCTCGAGTACGGGCTGCACTGGAACGCTTTATTTCCGGATTGCAGGCAGGTGGGGGAATCAGCTGGAGCTTTTTCCTTGCAGGGGCCGGTCCCAGCGACACTGGATACGCCCTTGCTCGCATTTCTTTGTTCTTAAATTGGCGTCGTAGCAACTCGACATCCGCGTGCTTAGCTGCCATGCTGATGAATGATACTAAAGTCTTAAATCCCAACAATAAGAATATCGGTTATCAGCAACTCTGATAATTTACTTCATAGCTTATCTCTTTTCCCCATTGTTACATCTGTACTATTAGGAAAGTTGCGAATATTCTGTTTCATTCTTTCTTTTAAACAAACATCCGAGAATCCCAGTGTAGCATTAGTTTCCATTCTTATTTCTGAAAAGCTCTAGAAGCCTTTTCAAGAAGCAGCAAAAAAAATGGCTAGATATATGCACTGCTTAGTTAAAAATAGGCACTCCTATAAATGCGTTCAGCTATTGTTGAGACAATATTATTCCAGCTCTTGAGACATGTTTCTCATTACAGTTGGACTTGGGTTGAGGGCATGGGCGCAATAACTAAAAATAAGCACAATAAAGTTCCCTGCGAGTCTTCTTCCTTCCGTGGGAGTCTATCTTCTCGACCACTATTTAGCTATGACTCTGGAAACTACCTTTAATCTGGGCCTCTTTCTAGCTCCATTCCTTCCATTAATTAATAACTTCAAGTGGGCACCCTTAACACATGCTTCAATTCAACCTTTCATTTATCATTCATCTTTTTCTTCTTCAACTGTATATGTCTACATTTCTTCATTCTACTGGAGTCATACCTCCTTTTATTATGCTGAACAGCTGGTGTTCTTCCCACTTTTTAGTATGTATGAAGTGCTTCATTTATTTAATTATTTAGCTCCACAATTGTATGAGTCCTCCAGACACAATCAGGACTACCATCACTAGACTGGAATGAGAAAATTTACTTTGTTTGTTTGTCTTTTAATTACTTCTCTTTTTTTTTTTTCGGCCCTTGTAGACTTCACAAGAAAGCATAGCATCTCTACATATCCTAATAACCGAAGAATGCCAGTCTTGTATCTTCCATCTGCTTCGGTGGAATAGATGCTTCATCCTTTTCCTCTGTAGCGCCTTCTTCTTCTTCTTCTTTTTCTCCTTCTTCAAGAGATGGCTAGAGTAGAAGAGCCTCTTTATCCTCCTTTTCTTCTTTCGCTTCCAATATTCTTCTTTACAAGGAAACATCTCGGGTAGGCAGAAAGTCACACTTGGCTGCAAGGGCATTACAGGGTGCATTTCTAACTGCATCTTCGTTACAGGCTGCGTTTCTGGCTGCATTTGTGTCACAGGCTGCATTTCTGGTTGCATCTTCGTTACAGGTTGCGTTTCTGGCTGCATTTGTGTCACAGGCTGCATTTCTGGTTGCATCTTCGTCTCTTCATCGAGAGGCAACGGCTCGAGAGTATCCTGGAGTGGTCCTGAAGCAACAACTATGCTGGAAATTAACGTTTCCTGTTCTGGAGGACACTGAAGAGAATATTCCTTATCATTTAACTCTTCTACTTCTTCAACTCTGGATTCCCCCATTAAAGCATTAGTCAACTTTGCCAATTCTTCCTTCTCCTGTTTTCTCTCTTCTTCATATTGCAGCAATCGTTCATTGTTCTTCTTATGGCAGCTTTCCAGTTCCTGTAAGCTTTCTTCATATCCCCTTATTGCCCTTTCTACATACTCTCTTCTCCGAAGGATTACTTCATCGCTGTACGCTTTTTCTATTGCTTCTATAACATCTGTTTCTGCACGGAGGACGGCTTCTTGTTTAATTTTTATTATATCTTCTCTACTCTTTATTCGTCCTTCAGCGGATCCTAACATGTACTCACGATGGTCTTCTCTGAAGCGCATTCCTATTTTCAGCCAGAATATTTCATCCTTCAATATTCTTTTCTTTCTTCTGTCTTCTTCCGCTTTCTTTTCATCTTTCTTGAGTCTATTTTCATCATCTGCCTTCTGTTTTCTCTCCTCATCTTTTTCTTTCTTCCGCTCATTGGCTAGATACTCAAGCAGAGATTGTTTCTCCTTTTCTCGTCTATCTTCATCATCTTGTTTCTCTTTCATTCGTCTATCTTCATCATCTGCCTTCTGTTTATCGAGTCTCCTTTCTAGAGACTGAAGCACAGAATCTAAATCTTTCTTTCGTTTATCTTCATCATCTTGTTTCTCTTTCTTCAGTTTCTTTTCTTCTTCCTCCTTTTCTTTTTTTCGTTTCTTTTCTTCTTCCTCCTTTTCTTTTTTTCGTTTCTTTTCTTCTTCCTCCTTTTCTTTCTTTCGTTTCTTTTCTTCTTCCTCCTTTTCTTTCTTTCGTTCCTTTTCTTCTTCCTCCTTTTCTTTCTTTCGTTTCTTTTCTTCTTCCTCCTTTTCTTTCTTTCGTTTCTTTTCTTCTTCCTCCTTTTCTTTCTTTCGTTCATCTCCTAGAAACTGAAGCAGAGATTCTTTAAGCTCTAGCATCAAATTACTGACAGAAGGCCTGCTTGTGGCAATCGACTCAACTTCAGTCTTGGATGCGGAACTACACGCCTTGCATACGACGTCATCTTCCCTTGTAGTCACATCATGACCATCACAGCTAAAGTGCCAGTGTAACGAACATCGGCAACACTGGAAATGATCTGTCTCGTCACCCCTTTCCTCACAGCAACTGTACTTCTTTCGCGAGTCCATGATTTTCTTTAATCTACTCCTCAGAACTCTGCCACTAAACTCACTGTTCATTACACCCGCCTGAATACTTCACACGTCAAGTTTCAAGTCTCTCAGTCTCTCACGACACTAAAGTTCCACCGTTCTGCACACCAAGTTCCACAGTTCTAAGTCTTTCGGACACAACGAGCGCCAACAATCTTCGGGCCATAAACACTAAGTTTCACCAATAACTGATCGGGCACAGACTCACTCTTCGAGCCGTCAAGCTTTTCGGGCCCCACGTTGGGCGCCAAATAACTGTAACGCCCCCGGTGATACTACCTGCACACACAACTCACGGCACAACGTTGCAGTTGCGGTAAAAATCAGAAACGGGCTTGACTGCAACGTACCGGGTTCGACGTTGTGACGGGGAACATTATTCAGTTTTACCCATGATGTTAGCTCTTTTCTAGCCGGAGATATGATGTTCTTATACACTCAGGGTTCGGGTATATATATATAATGAAAGTTAGCGTCGTTGTAAACAGTTTATTGAACTGGGGTGAAATTAGATATCCGCACAAAACAAAGTCACAATATCTCCTGATAAGATTTCACTGCACTTTTGTCGTTCTCGAAGTTCCAGGTTCGAATCTCCTCTGCAGATGTCTTGGAGAGGAAGGACAGGGACCATTCAATTTTTCTCCAGTGGGGAATAAAGGACCTTATTTTTCTTTTATGGCATTGGGTCGCCTTTGTGCTGACTTGGGGACAATAGGGCATTAATTAAACGACTCAAGGAACATTTAAATCTGCTTTCCTAGTAAAGAGTAATATCAACAAAGCAACGGAAATTTACTGTAAGCTTACAAAGGATAATGCTTAGTTAAACTTTATTTACTTTAATTAATTACTTGAATAATGCTAAACTGAAGGCAGTAATAAAACACTGCTCGTTTTTCCCTTAATGAAAAATTAACTAACGATGAACATCACCCTTCGTATTTTCTACCTGGTAGGCCAAGAAATATTGCTATCGCTCGTATAATCTACCACAGTAGGCCAAAAGATGACGTCATTTCTGCATCGACTGTTGTGAAATGTATAATCTACTAGTAGGCCAAAGAATACGGATACCCTTCGTATAATCTACTAGTAGGCCGTCTCCCAACAGTAATTATGTCCACGAGCTAAACCGTAACCTAATACAATGCGTATAATCTACCTGTAGGCCGCACAAGGAGTACGTTTCTGTTCTACAGGCAGGCCACACTGTAGGAGGTTGAGCTTGAAACAATGCGTATATTCTACCCGGTAGGCCGAGAAATATTGCTACCTCTCGTATAATCTACCAGAGTAGGCCACACTGTAAGAAGCCCTCTTGTATCCCTAAGCACCCGTGTGCTTGCAATGCTGGGCTATTTGCGGGAGCAGAGCTCGACCATGAGTCGCCGAAGAGTCAACACAGAACTGGCTGGCCGGGGCAGCGTCGCTGCTTATATACAATTCTGAGCGCAGCGCAAGCGCCTCTAGTGGATTCTCGTGAACTACGAGAGCGCTGCTTAACATGGACTGCCATCTATACAGGTTAATAATGAACTATTATAAACAATAACGCTCCCTAGTGAGGTATGGTAGAACTACGTTCTCTACCAAGCATAGCAGTGAAACCCTATGCAGAAGCGATAACAAGATAGATAAGATTGCACAATGCTAGTCAACAATGACAATAAAAATAACAAATGCGTAACTTGTGGCGATCTCGCAGGATCGTTGCAATTGCCCCTCTCTTGGGGAAAAATTTTGAGAGTTCAACTAAATTTTAAATTTACAAAAGAATCTTGAAAAATTTTTCAAAACAATATTTCACCATAGTCCACTAAATAATACACTTACTTCACTTTTATATATTCACCACTACACTTAAGAGTTCTTTAGGTATAGATATTAGAATATGTTAGCAATATTCCTTTAAAACAATATTTTATATAAGTTCACAGTACTGTAAATAAGGAAAGTCCACTAAATAATACAAATCCACTAGTTGATAAGAGTGTAGCAGTCCTTATATACTTCGTATCAGTCCTTTCAAACACTCACTCTTCCTTCTTCACTTCCTCTTCAGCACTCCTAGTTTCCTCATCCTGGATATCAAGGGAAACTTCGAGGGAATTCCCACTCCTTCCTTCTTCAGAAGTTTCCTAAGTTCAAGGAGAGTCACTTGCTTCCTGCCAACCAGGTTCAGGACGGTCTTCTCAAAAGATTCTTGTCTGGTCTCTGAGGAGGAGCTGGCCGCCGATTTCCCTGAAGGAGGGGGGAAACTGCGCTGTGCTGTAACGTTTACGTTGGGGGTAGCGGACGCGGACAGTTGATTAGTCTCGGCTATTGGTCCCCAGGCCATCAGCGATTCGTCGAGGGCCTTGACTTCTGCCGTCAATTTTCTCTTCTCACTTTCTAATAGCCGCACTCTCTCTCGCCAGAAACGGACTTCTTCAGAAACATGGGGGTTGTCTTGAATGTTAGCACTGCTTTCCCTTACAACTGGTGAAACAAAACAAAAATGTTTGGAACGCACACGCTGTTCTCGAGTACGGGCTGCACTGGAACGCTTTATTTCCGGATTGCAGGCAGGTGGGGGAATCAGCTGGAGCTTTTTCCTTGCAGGGGCCGGTCCCAGCGACACTGGATACGCCCTTGCTCGCATTTCTTTGTTCTTAAATTGGCGTCGTAGCAACTCGACATCCGCGTGCTTAGCTGCCATGCTGATGAATGATACTAAAGTCTTAAATCCCAACAATAAGAATATCGGTTATCAGCAACTCTGATAATTTACTTCATAGCTTATCTCTTTTCCCCATTGTTACATCTGTACTATTAGGAAAGTTGCGAATATTCTGTTTCATTCTTTCTTTTAAACAAACATCCGAGAATCCCAGTGTAGCATTAGTTTCCATTCTTATTTCTGAAAAGCTCTAGAAGCCTTTTCAAGAAGCAGCAAAAAAAATGGCTAGATATATGCACTGCTTAGTTAAAAATAGGCACTCCTATAAATGCGTTCAGCTATTGTTGAGACAATATTATTCCAGCTCTTGAGACATGTTTCTCATTACAGTTGGACTTGGGTTGAGGGCATGGGCGCAATAACTAAAAATAAGCACAATAAAGTTCCCTGCGAGTCTTCTTCCTTCCGTGGGAGTCTATCTTCTCGACCACTATTTAGCTATGACTCTGGAAACTACCTTTAATCTGGGCCTCTTTCTAGCTCCATTCCTTCCATTAATTAATAACTTCAAGTGGGCACCCTTAACACATGCTTCAATTCAACCTTTCATTTATCATTCATCTTTTTCTTCTTCAACTGTATATGTCTACATTTCTTCATTCTACTGGAGTCATACCTCCTTTTATTATGCTGAACAGCTGGTGTTCTTCCCACTTTTTAGTATGTATGAAGTGCTTCATTTATTTAATTATTTAGCTCCACAATTGTATGAGTCCTCCAGACACAATCAGGACTACCATCACTAGACTGGAATGAGAAAATTTACTTTGTTTGTTTGTCTTTTAATTACTTCTCTTTTTTTTTTTTCGGCCCTTGTAGACTTCACAAGAAAGCATAGCATCTCTACATATCCTAATAACCGAAGAATGCCAGTCTTGTATCTTCCATCTGCTTCGGTGGAATAGATGCTTCATCCTTTTCCTCTGTAGCGCCTTCTTCTTCTTCTTCTTTTTCTCCTTCTTCAAGAGATGGCTAGAGTAGAAGAGCCTCTTTATCCTCCTTTTCATCTTTCGCTTCCAATATTCTTCTTTACAAGGAAACATCTCGGGTAGGCAGAAAGTCACACTTGGCTGCAAGGGCATTACAGGGTGCATTTCTAACTGCATCTTCGTTACAGGCTGCGTTTCTGGCTGCATTTGTGTCACAGGCTGCATTTCTGGTTGCATCTTCGTTACAGGTTGCGTTTCTGGCTGCATTTGTGTCACAGGCTGCATTTCTGGTTGCATCTTCGTCTCTTCATCGAGAGGCAACGGCTCGAGAGTATCCTGGAGTGGTCCTGAAGCAACAACTATGCTGGAAATTAACGTTTCCTGTTCTGGAGGACACTGAAGAGAATATTCCTTATCATTTAACTCTTCTACTTCTTCAACTCTGGATTCCCCCATTAAAGCATTAGTCAACTTTGCCAATTCTTCCTTCTCCTGTTTTCTCTCTTCTTCATATTGCAGCAATCGTTCATTGTTCTTCTTATGGCAGCTTTCCAGTTCCTGTAAGCTTTCTTCATATCCCCTTATTGCCCTTTCTACATACTCTCTTCTCCGAAGGATTACTTCATCGCTGTACGCTTTTTCTATTGCTTCTATAACATCTGTTTCTGCACGGAGGACGGCTTCTTGTTTAATTTTTATTATATCTTCTCTACTCTTTATTCGTCCTTCAGCGGATCCTAACATGTACTCACGATGGTCTTCTCTGAAGCGCATTCCTATTTTCAGCCAGAATATTTCATCCTTCAATATTCTTTTCTTTCTTCTGTCTTCTTCCGCTTTCTTTTCATCTTTCTTGAGTCTATTTTCATCATCTGCCTTCTGTTTTCTCTCCTCATCTTTTTCTTTCTTCCGCTCATTGGCTAGATACTCAAGCAGAGATTGTTTCTCCTTTTCTCGTCTATCTTCATCATCTTGTTTCTCTTTCATTCGTCTATCTTCATCATCTGCCTTCTGTTTATCGAGTCTCCTTTCTAGAGACTGAAGCACAGAATCTAAATCTTTCTTTCGTTTATCTTCATCATCTTGTTTCTCTTTCTTCAGTTTCTTTTCTTCTTCCTCCTTTTCTTTTTTTCGTTTCTTTTCTTCTTCCTCCTTTTCTTTTTTTCGTTTCTTTTCTTCTTCCTCCTTTTCTTTCTTTCGTTTCTTTTCTTCTTCCTCCTTTTCTTTCTTTCGTTCCTTTTCTTCTTCCTCCTTTTCTTTCTTTCGTTTCTTTTCTTCTTCCTCCTTTTCTTTCTTTCGTTTCTTTTCTTCTTCCTCCTTTTCTTTCTTTCGTTCATCTCCTAGAAACTGAAGCAGAGATTCTTTAAGCTCTAGCATCAAATTACTGACAGAAGGCCTGCTTGTGGCAATCGACTCAACTTCAGTCTTGGATGCGGAACTACACGCCTTGCATACGACGTCATCTTCCCTTGTAGTCACATCATGACCATCACAGCTAAAGTGCCAGTGTAACGAACATCGGCAACACTGGAAATGATCTGTCTCGTCACCCCTTTCCTCACAGCAACTGTACTTCTTTCGCGAGTCCATGATTTTCTTTAATCTACTCCTCAGAACTCTGCCACTAAACTCACTGTTCATTACACCCGCCTGAATACTTCACACGTCAAGTTTCAAGTCTCTCAGTCTCTCACGACACTAAAGTTCCACCGTTCTGCACACCAAGTTCCACAGTTCTAAGTCTTTCGGACACAACGAGCGCCAACAATCTTCGGGCCATAAACACTAAGTTTCACCAATAACTGATCGGGCACAGACTCACTCTTCGAGCCGTCAAGCTTTTCGGGCCCCACGTTGGGCGCCAAATAACTGTAACGCCCCCGGTGATACTACCTGCACACACAACTCACGGCACAACGTTGCAGTTGCGGTAAAAATCAGAAACGGGCTTGACTGCAACGTACCGGGTTCGACGTTGTGACGGGGAACATTATTCAGTTTTACCCATGATGTTAGCTCTTTTCTAGCCGGAGATATGATGTTCTTATACACTCAGGGTTCGGGTATATATATATAATGAAAGTTAGCGTCGTTGTAAACAGTTTATTGAACTGGGGTGAAATTAGATATCCGCACAAAACAAAGTCACAATATCTCCTGATAAGATTTCACTGCACTTTTGTCGTTCTCGAAGTTCCAGGTTCGAATCTCCTCTGCAGATGTCTTGGAGAGGAAGGACAGGGACCATTCAATTTTTCTCCAGTGGGGAATAAAGGACCTTATTTTTCTTTTATGGCATTGGGTCGCCTTTGTGCTGACTTGGGGACAATAGGGCATTAATTAAACGACTCAAGGAACATTTAAATCTGCTTTCCTAGTAAAGAGTAATATCAACAAAGCAACGGAAATTTACTGTAAGCTTACAAAGGATAATGCTTAGTTAAACTTTATTTACTTTAATTAATTACTTGAATAATGCTAAACTGAAGGCAGTAATAAAACACTGCTCGTTTTTCCCTTAATGAAAAATTAACTAACGATGAACATCACCCTTCGTATTTTCTACCTGGTAGGCCAAGAAATATTGCTATCGCTCGTATAATCTACCACAGTAGGCCAAAAGATGACGTCATTTCTGCATCGACTGTTGTGAAATGTATAATCTACTAGTAGGCCAAAGAATACGGATACCCTTCGTATAATCTACTAGTAGGCCGTCTCCCAACAGTAATTATGTCCACGAGCTAAACCGTAACCTAATACAATGCGTATAATCTACCTGTAGGCCGCACAAGGAGTACGTTTCTGTTCTACAGGCAGGCCACACTGTAGGAGGTTGAGCTTGAAACAATGCGTATATTCTACCCGGTAGGCCGAGAAATATTGCTACCTCTCGTATAATCTACCAGAGTAGGCCACACTGTAAGAAGCCCTCTTGTATCCCTAAGCACCCGTGTGCTTGCAATGCTGGGCTATTTGCGGGAGCAGAGCTCGACCATGAGTCGCCGAAGAGTCAACACAGAACTGGCTGGCCGGGGCAGCGTCGCTGCTTATATACAATTCTGAGCGCAGCGCAAGCGCCTCTAGTGGATTCTCGTGAACTACGAGAGCGCTGCTTAACATGGACTGCCATCTATACAGGTTAATAATGAACTATTATAAACAATAACGCTCCCTAGTGAGGTATGGTAGAACTACGTTCTCTACCAAGCATAGCAGTGAAACCCTATGCAGAAGCGATAACAAGATAGATAAGATTGCACAATGCTAGTCAACAATGACAATAAAAATAACAAATGCGTAACTTGTGGCGATCTCGCAGGATCGTTGCACAATGACCCCATGGTAGAGTATGTATGCCACATGATAAAATGCATCTCTTATCATCATGTGGGTCCAGGGCCTCTTTTCTTACAATATTTGAAGTCAGCAAGTGATCCACACTCTGGATTCTGGATTCTGATGTTTTGATTAAATTCTGGGATTTGAGGCAATTTTTATAATCTTCAAATACAAGCTCTTTTTCAACAGTTACTTTGCCAATACCCTTGGCCTTTTTGGCAGCAACACCACTACATGTTTCAAAAGTGTACATCTTGGCACTTAACCCAGCAAATTTCACAATAACATCACCAAGTGTCTCATCTTTTAACTTGCCAGGCACCTTTTTGTTGTGGGGTTGAATTATTGTATGTTCACTGGTATCAAAGTATTGAAACAATTCAGGCTGTGACATATCTTGATAAATATCTTCTGTTTTAATATCAAGAATGAAACTATCCGTGTCCATGTACATCAATTTTATATTATCACCATAAAAAGGTTTCAACACATCATAATACAATGTTAACATATGTAATTTGGCCGATTCCAATATCGCAGCCCCTACATAAATAGGTTTATCAAACTTAATCTTTGTTTTCTTCATGTTGAAAAGTGCCATATGCTCATCATAAATTCTTCTGTAATTGAAATTAGGCTTTGCAACCAATTTTTTGCTCAGGCTGGGGTCAGTAATTATTTTAACATCGGTATGTTTTCTGACATTTTCAATAGTTTTGCCATACACTGAATTCACCATCAATTTAAACAAGCCCTTATCAAATTGGCTCTTTGCAGATGTTCGAAGCTCTGTATTTGTATCAATGTATGGTTTCAACCATTCTGAGTGCCTGAACCTCAAAACTTTGCCAACTTTGGTCACTTGAACACCATGTTTCATCAGGAACTGGAGGTTTTTGTAATATATGACATAATCCTGTTTTGGCTCCAGTGTCATCATGAGCTTCTTCTGTTTAGAGCCAGGTGAACACTTAACCTCGGGAATTGGGGGCAGATCAGAAAATTTATTGTGCAAATCATCAGGAATTGTCAGATCAACCTCTAAGAAGAGGCCATAGTCACTGTCATCAAAATCCTTAAGATCTTCAATATTGAAATCTTCAACCCATTCAAGCCCTGCATATGGCAGTTTTTGCATCATAGCGTGACCATAGAGGCAGTTGGCATCTACATACACTATATAATTTGATGGCCGTGCTGGATCATAATCAGGCATATATTTGTTATTTGCTCTGGCATATCTCTGGGAACATTGCACCATCCCCCCTCTTATACCCTTCTCCATAAACAGATACGTATCTTGATCGTGGATCAGATCCAAATGCATGTTAGTGTTCAAAAACGTTGCAGACCATGCTAGGCTCGGGGCACTGAAAAAATATATTGGATCCAGTCTATAATTTTGCATAGAAGATTTTCTGAATGCCTGCAATATATCAGCTAAGAGGGTCACATCAAGTTTCAAATATGCCATGTGATAATCACCAAATGTCTGGCATTTTAAATTGTTCCACATCAACTGAGCATGGTGATAATCTTCATCAGTGATTCCAGATCCTCTGATTTTGCTGTAAAACTCTTCTTGTGGTGGCAGAGAACACTCATCAAATTTAGAAAAATCTGTAACATAGTCATATGGATATACACCCTTCCGCCTAATTAATTTCAGGTCCTGATTTGGAAACAAAGCACTTGTGATTTTGAATTGATCATCAGATAATTGAGTGGCCAGTGTAGCCAGGCTAGCAGATAAAATTCTGTAAGAATCAAGAAATCTTATGTGAATAGGAACACCATTAACTTTAATTATCTTGCTAATAGATATATATTTCTCATCATTTTCAGCTAAAATATTTAAATTCTGCTTCTCAAACCCCTCATATCTGATCAGATGATGGAAATCATAATTGGATGCTCCATGGCAAAATATGGGGACAAATTTTGGTCTCTTGATCTTAATATTACAGCTATTACACAGGGCCATTAAGAATTTACCATCTGTATGAGAATGGTGATGTACCTTGATATTTGTATCTGAAAATTCAGAATCACATACCGGACATTTTTCTGCATTGTTGAAATCCTCAATCTGTTTCTCTGTTAAAGGCAACATAGGTTTTGATTTTAATAAGATGTTAGATGCTATGTCATGGCACTCATTTTCTATTCTATGTGCAAATATTTTGATGGCATTTGGTCCCATGTATAAGTGTGGTTCACTAGCTACACCATCCCGTATAACTATATAACAAAAGCTGGAAGGTTCATGTAGCTGGTATGGTGTAATTGAAGATTCTTCAGGATCTGGATTGCAGAATGCAAGAGGTTTGAGGTTTGATTCAAAATCACAGACAATATATGCTGGGTGTTCCGACAAGGCTTCAAACTTTTTGAATTTGCAATTTTCACTTGGATTAGGCATCACCATATGAACAGGTTCATGGTTGCCACAGTATTTCAGATGCTCAATTAACTTGTTTTTAGCAATTTCTGCATTTTTTCACAAACACCATTCACCATTTTTCTACCATCAAATACACTTAAACATCTTCTACACAACTTGAATATTGTATTGGATTTGTCTAGTTGTTTTCTGACTAAAGCTTCAAGATTATGTATCAGAGTGTAATGATTTGTGCCATCCTTTTCAATTAAGAGCAGATCAATCGGAACAGCAGAATCATCATCAAATGTACTGATTCTGAGAGGTTCTATCGAGCAATTGCCACGGCCAGTGGAACAAATAAATACATTAATAGATAATTGTTTGCCATTAATATCCCGGGCCTTTTTTTCAAATTTATCAATATTCTGAACAGACATTGGATATTCTAAACCCTCCATTGCATCGTCAAAATCATGTTCATGTTGTTTGTAATAATTTATTCTCTGAGGATTTCTTGAAACTGGAAACAAAACAGCTAATATACACCACAAAAAGCATTTCTGGTCGGTATTTTCTATATTAACCACGGCTCTTCTGTTTTTAATATTATCAGGTAATGGCAGATATGTAGATCCTTGTAATGAGCTGAATTCAGAAATATTAACATATAACTTGTGTGGAGAGCCGCATAGGCTCCATCCAGACTCTTTTGCTGCAAATTCAGAGTGTTTAATATTCAATTGATTTATCAAGCTGCTTATTATTGTGTCTGAATTTGCGTTTGAATATACCGGTACAGTTTCTGTTATGTGGGGCTGTGTAAATTTTGTGCCATTTGGTTTCTTATATTGTGCAAACAATTTAAGGGACAGTTTATAAGAGCCATTTTGTGCATTAAGAATTGCCTGCAGATCAGAATTTATACTGTTCAAAAAATTCTTAATGTCACATCTTGGCTCTGATACAAACCGGTAATCCCTAAGTTGGGCATTAAAACTGCTATGGATGGGTGCATGGCGTGGCTGCTTTGCAGGTCCAGCATTAACAGGTGCTTCGTGCTTTCTTTTCAGACCAGATGTAGATGGTTGTGAGGGCAATGTTGATGACTGTGCAGAGCAAGTATCTTTATGTGTATATGTGAAGTATTGCATGCTATATTTTTTATGGCATTTGGGGCATATTTTTGTGGGAGTTCTGTATTTGTCTGGGTTACAAATCTTTTGGTGCTTAGCCCAATTGGGGCTGGATATATTCTTATTGCATTGATTACAATGTTTTTGATTCGGCATTTTTGTTGTTGTTTATTATATACAATTTCCTGGGTTTCAAATCAAAACTCTATGCTGGATAAAAATATCAGCTGGGTTCAGCACTGTCCTTTGTGTGTGTGTGTATGTGTGTATGTGTGTATACACTTAATATTTTTGGCTTTGGTATTTATATACAATTTCTTGGGGTTCAAATCAAAACTCTATGCTGGATAAAAAATATCAGCTGGGTTCAGCACTGTCCTTTGTGTGTGTGTGTATGTGTGTATGCGTGTATACACTTAATATTTTTGGCTTTGGTATTTATATACAATTTCCTGGGGTTCAAATCAAAACTCTATGCTGGATAAAAATATCAGCTGGGTTCAGCACTGTCCTTTGTGTGTGTGTATATGTGTGTATGTGTGTATACACTTAATATTTTTGGCTTTGGTATTTATATACAATTTCCTGGGTTTCAAATCAAAACTCTATGCTGGATAAAAAATATCAGCTGGGTTCAGCACTGTCCTTTGTGTGTGTGTGTATGTGTGTATGTGTGTATACACTTAATATTTTTGGCTTTGGTATTTATATACAATTTCCTGGGGTTCAAATCAAAACTCTATGCTGGATAAAAATATCAGCTGGGTTCAGCACTGTCCTTTGTGTGTGTGTGTATGTGTGTATGTGTATGTGTATGTGTGTGTGTGTGTGTGTATGGGTGTATGTGTATGTGTGTATGTGTGTTGATATTTTTGGCATTGGTATTTATATACAATTTCTTGGGGTTCAAATCAAAACTCTATGCTGGATAAAAAAAGCAGAAATAGGCCACAACTTGGCCACAAGTGGACCGGAAGTAGGCAAACCGGAAGTGGACCGGAAGTGGACCGAAAGTGGACCGGAAGTAAATATGTGTGGGTGGGTGTAGGTGTGTATAGGTGGGTGTGGCCTAGTTTTAAGTGTGGCCAAAAAAAATATCAAGAGGGGCATATTTTTAACAAATTTATGGACAACAATCTCACAGAAGTGCCTTTTATAAGTATAGGCAAATCAATCTGAGGGGGTTCATACTTTCCGAGGGGCATTTTTTACAAAAATCTTGGATTAGACAAGGTTCCACACTTGAGCAAAAAGCTCATATGGGCATGTTGAGCTTGTTTTAAGTGTAGCCAAATCTGCTTGAGGGGGGTTCATACTTTCTTGAGTTTATAATAGTACAAATACTACTACTAATCTAACTATAGTTGTCTGTGACAACTTGCACATTATTTGAAGTAACAAACATTTTATAAATCTTAACTTCTTACAAATATAAAACCTTATACTCTCAGATTCGTTACACACATTTGTTTGTTTGTTTGAATTGTTGTTTCAAGTCCACTATACGCACAGATAGACCAATCGGGACTGGACCTACAGTTTAAAGTGGGATAAGAACCACTGTAACGTACCTTTACTTCATCGAACCCGGCACCTTCTGTCACTTTTGGCAAAGATGAGGATGAGTGATGATGTGATGAAATGAATGAATGGACACTCACAAGGAACACTCATACCCAGTCCGGGATTCGAACTCGGGCCTTTGGCGTAGCATCGCGCTGTGCTAACCACCACCACGGAGATTCGCTCGTCGATTATTTATAGATATGCTGGTTTATGAGTTGTTTAACGCATTTTTAATGCACAACTGACAACTGATCTTTCGAGACGAGAAGGAGACAACGTTAGGAGACCGAGATACAATGTTGAGTACTCGTCTCATGATCTCACCACCGAAGGTTAAATGTCGATACTTTGCGCAAGTTCTCCTCGCAAGTGAGGACTCTAGGGGCTCGACCAGAGAACGCCTCATTGGGTAAAGGATTGCATGGAGGGGACAACGTAATTTCAGCCACCCACTCGCTTTCTCCACTTCTCTACCGTTAATTGCGGCGTTGCTGCACAGACTCCTGGGACAGACTTCAGTCTTTACTGGATCATGTTTTTTGTTGTTGATTCGTGAGCGTCTTCGTTAATTTAATCGTATTTACTTATCTTCATTGTGGCGGTTGGTTTGAAGATCTGCATCTGCAACTATAGAAGTGACTGAAACAAAACGAAGCCTCGTCTCCGTACAGTGGGCTCCATGAGTATTGCCGTGCACATTTCCATCAGCATGTTCGTGCACATTTCCATCAGCATGTTCGTGCACTTTATTTGGCCCAATAAGAGCTTCAAAAATTAAAGGAGAGTTTAAAACAAGCTGTTGGCAACTTCTGCACCAGCATACATAAAAATCCACCGCTTACGATGTAAGATAAAAATTAATGAAAATAGTCATGTACAATTTGCACGGTAATACTCATGGATCACACTGTACCATCCCTAGGAATTATACTTAAGCTCAAATAAATCAACTGATGCTACTTGTTTCTCAACTGGTATTTACCTTGTCGTTGCCAGAATATTCCGAACGACCCTCGTATAGATGCAGACTGCAATGTCTCGTCAATTGGTTCCATTTTCAGGCAACTTGAAGTCTGTGCATTTCGCATTCATCATCTTCTAACCAACTAAAATACATTCAAAGATAATTGGCCCATTAAACGAAGACTATTGATATTGGCAAATCATCAAGAGCAATCAAAATTTCCACTGCCGGAGATAGCTTCGATTATGAACCACTTTATCCATCCTCTTTCCACTGAGAACCGAGTAGAAATACCAACGCTTACAGAAAACTCAATTAAAATGCGAAACGTGGAAGACGAAAACGACGACGCCATAGCACTTTGGGCACTCTGCCAGTTCAAATACGACCATTTTACCCCTTGAGTGGACAATTTCGTAAATAATTATCCGCTTCATTGTATTCTTCAGTGAAAGAAGCATCTGCTCACAGATAATATGCTGATTCATTTTATGGAATAAAGTTTCCATGACGTAACACCCATGTATCTGTGTTCTGGGGGTGCATGTGTAAATATTATATATGTTAGTCTTGCCCTTTCCTTGAAAGTTCACGGTTTCGCCGCGATGTCGCTAGTGAGTGGCTGTTGTTGATTTGTTTTATTTTACTTCATTTTACAGCCACTTTTGGCTAATCGTGATATGATGGTTGATCTTATGGCGGCAGGTGGTTGACAAGGGGTAATTAAGAATACGTATAATTTCGTGAAAAGTGACGTATGGAGAAAATTACAAAACTTTTCGTTCTCCAAACAGATCCGAAAAAGAACACATGCTACATAACTTGTACTGAATGTGTCTTTGTTTCGTAACATCTCTTCTGGCCGTACACCAATCCAAGAACAGCAATGATAATTTATCAACGTGTAGGGGTGCGCTAACAGCGGGTTAGCAATGCGGTGTAGGCCCAGGACCTGGCAATTTGCCCCGCAGTGTGGGCAAGAGATAAGAGCTCTCGAGCAGCCGTCAGATCTGACCAGTACTTTGCCTATCCACACCCGTATTTTCCTACTCTTTATTTTGGTCCATTTCCAGAATCCGACCATACTTACATCGATGAACTCTGCGGTGTTTCTCGTTTCGACGATGCTCCGTCAACCGATTTGCAGTGTGACGTCATTGATTTGCAATCGCTTTTCGGAGCTGATGTTGCTGAATTAAAGCAGTAGCCACAATGTTGCCCAAGGTCCAATCTCTCTTTCAGCTTTATCCGTCCTATGTACACATGTTGTACTGTTGTAACACGTTTCATCGACTACTTTTGATTATGTTTGAAGTGTTCAATGTTTGCCGGGGTATCGAAGCTGCAATTGTAAACAGTTTTTTTGTACAGTTCGAGAACATACTCTACAATTTGACACATATTGGAACGCACGTATAAAAAGTACCTTGTGGAAAGTTTACAAGAAGTGTTCTATCACTTTCTACATGCACAGGGTTGGAAGTGAATCAGAATATTCATAGAACCACGAGTACACTGTTCATATGCTCCTGACGATCTACTCAAGTTGAAACTAACTTTGAATATATCAACTGTGACCTTGGTGACGTGCTTCACAACATATTTCTTATGCTTTTTTATGCCGATTCGGTGGTCGACTTTCGATCTCGCAATCAAAGTTCCCGGGTTCAAATCCAGGCCTGGCCACATTGTTCTTCCCGAGTGTATTTTCATTAATTTCATCTAATTTTCCCTCATCGTTGTTGCGATAGGATAAAATTGTATGTACCTTTGGAAAGAACGAAGAAATAAATTTAACACACTTATATACTAACCAACGCAACCAAAAAACTTTCATAATGTGCTTGGGTGTAAAGTAATATATAATTATGTCTATTGAAGTCCAAAAGGAGACAGGAGAGAGACAATATATACTTGTGGGGGGGGAGCGGGTTGGAAGGGAAGGCGACTTGACAAAAACAGAACAGAAGAGTTGGCCCGATGGTTCTTTGCAAAACCTTCATACCAATGTTAGAATAGAAGGAAGGGTGTTTAGTCTATGGGCCAGACAAGAATTTGGTATAATTTGGGGCTACTAATTTTCCTTTATGCCACAGTTATATTGGTGTGTAAGGATACCAAGAAACCATGCTTGCCATCTCAAAGTGGTAGCTAATAGAAATGGCGGCCAATCCAAGATGACGGATGTTGACATTTGAATAAATGACTATCTCTGAAACCAACGGCCCGATCTCAACGAACTTTTTTTTAAATGAAAGCTTAATATATGTTCTATATTTAATGTTATATTTAGTTTTTCGAAAGGAGCAACCGTTAAGTAGTTAATCACTATTAATTGTATATTCCTGTCAATGCGGGCAACCCACCCAAACAATAAAGCACCCTGTTTCTCCAATGATCCTTACAAGACCATCGGGAATCGTTTACAAAAACATACTCCAAGTAGGTGTCCTATTTTCGGTGTCAATGCCAACACTGATAACAATCCCCGAACATCCGTCATATGGACACTGTACAGATTCGCTCGGAAACACAACATGGTCATGTAGACAACAGCCAAAAGTGTAACACACTCACCAGGATACATCCCCGCAGCAATTCACGAGTGAAAGTGCGTAGCTCAAGTGCCATAAGAAACAACCAGTATCGATGGCTAGAAACCCAAAAGAACTCTGTGCGAGTCAATAGTAATCAAGAACATGGTCGTCACGAAGCAGTATCATCTTACACAATCCAGAAGTGGGAAATAGCTGTGAAGGTTAGCGACCCCATACAAAGAACCTCGAGGGTGATTAGCCAGCGGTAGAGGACTATGAATGAGCAGCAGAAGTAGTCTTATCTACACTTGGCAGCTGAAGTAAGGGACGAGAAAAAATTGGACATCCCGACCAACAGATATAATCTCCGCCGCGTTGCCAACTTTTGCGCGCTGCACCTGTGGAATCCGATTCAACCATAAATTTTTGACGGACAATTGCTCCGTGCCTGAGAGTTGTTTCCATTAGTTCTTACTTTCTAATAATGTGGTGGAAATGTTGCTGCTTTATGTATGTAAACGATCATTCCTTCGTATATCTTCAGGAAAAGTTCAGTGAGGCTATAACCTGGTTAAGGTGAGCAGAAAATTGATCTACAACATTGAATTTATGAACCCAGAATATACTCATTCCGTCAATTTTAAACTGTGTTTAACAGTTGTGAACATGTGCGACATCTACTCAGTGACAAATGAAACGTTTTTAGTTTCATGCTCCCAAGCAAAATAATAAGAAAATTGTATTTTAATGGATTTGTAGTATCTCTTAATTATTAAGTACAACGAATTCCAACTCCCAGTCACTCAACAATCGTTTTCTAATCAGGAAATATTCAGAAACATCACAGGAATGCAGTGTCAGACAGCACTTAAGCTCTTCCTGGTCATCAGTGGTACAAACATGTAAACAGACGAAATCCAGGAATGGGCTTCAGGCCTGACTCTGCATTTGTTTAGTAAATTGGATTGAATTAAATGTCTGGGAGGCAGGGAGATCAGAGCAGTTCTAATCGAATATTCGAGGAGCAAGTTACGATACGATAGAGGAGAGATAGAGGACATTCTAGGGAGAGCGTGTTAACGCTAGTCGCAAATCAAACTCAACGTACAGTCACGAGCATAACCTCTCACGGCAGAACTTCAGCTACAGTACAGAGACAGGAATATCACCACATTAGCCATACTGATCCACTCTTTAGGGGTGTGCAACTCAAGTGTCATATGTTGCCATACTAGTGTGTAGAATTAGTACCTCTTGCGCCTTACCATCAGGCCATCTAGCTAGCGAGTAAGACTCTACCATCAAGGATGAATCATGAGTGAGCTACATCAACACAGTTCGATCCCCCGTTCCTGAGGAAACGATACTTGGTGGATTGCTTGTGCTTCTCATCCATTTTTCGCAAATGCGAGGAGAAAATATTGCGATAAGTGGATGGAAATATTTGGGCTTTCATCCATCCTTACGGAAAAACGATGGTTGAATGACTACGAGTTGGAGTTGGTTGTACATAATAATTAAGAGATACTACAGATCGTTGCGATACAGTAAAACCTCGTTAATCCGGATCCCGATAAGCCGGATTTCGCTTAATCCGAACAGGCAAAAGGGGAAAAAAGCAGAATGCAAGGTTTTAAATGTGGCTAGATGTCAACAGGATAACTTCCTAAAGAAATGGCAGTCAACCACTGATGAAATTCTGTTTCCCGCAGACTTTGTACTGTACTGTATAGTGTATTTAGGCCTATGCCCTTTAAATATACCATAATAAACTTGTTCTGTTGCTATAAACGGAGTTTTAATGCACTTTCTACTGTTCTTTTAGGTTATTTCAGTTAATCCGGACTTTCGTTAAACCGGTCAACTTATCCCCCTCTTTATTCCGGATTAACGAGATTTTACTGTATAATTAAAATTCAGTGAATAAATCATATTCTCTCTCGACATTAAACATTTCTTTGTTTCGGTATTGTACCAGAATAAGTTAGTAGTTTAACCAGAATGCATACAGTCGAGTGCATATATATTCCCAGGTCTACAGTGGTAGTTGGGGCAAGCAAAGGAGCAGAATTTGGAAATGTTCGTTACCCCCACACCCCCTATACGCCTTCATGGCGTGGTGCTAAGCACAGGGGAGCACTTTACTTTTACTTTTTTTCGTACTGCCGAAACATTATCACGTCTTTTGAAAAATTCCATTAAAAATCGCCTCCACACACTTCTGCAAGAATTGGAAGAATCGTACATGGAAATTATTTGCTCTAAAGTGTACTTTGCAATAACACTAATGACACTTATCAACTTATCGGTTTACCACTTATCACCTTAGCAAACTACACAGAAGCGAAAATAATTTTTTATTCAACACGACATATTCACTTGTACGAAAGCAAGTACTGACATTTACGGCAGACATGGATGTGTTCTCGATACCATGTTGTGGATCAGACAGCGCGATTTGCTTTGTTACTCAGTGGGCTTATCGAATAGAAACTGGACGAAACCTCGGCTTGAAAAGATAAAGGAGACACTTAGATACCATTTCGCCAGTTCAAGCAGCTAGACGGCCAACAATCAAACGGCACAGTAATCAAATGAATGCACTGTATAAAACTTTGTCTATCAGACCACATTAGTGAACAAGTGGACACGAACTTACAGTTCATACAACAACACAACTAGCAATAAACTTACGAGACAAGAGTTCAATTCGACACTCCTCACCAGGAACGATCCCACGTGTGCAGTGTTTGACGGAACAGCAGCGCCGTGTGGAATTTTTCGCAACTAACCATACTTCAGTTTTCGAATTTCAATGTCAGGAAGAGAATATAATTCTGCCTTTATACAGAAAAGCTATTGACCTCTTGTTGTTTGGTACAGGATTAGAGACCCAGAATAGAGAAAAGTTTTAGGAAAACTCTAAGCAGATCGGCTTCCCAAAGCCACGACGATTTTGACCAGGAAGCGGTGGTCTCTGAAATGTTGGTTTAGCAGGTTAATCCGCGCTCTGGCGGAGATTACAGCAATTAAGACTACAAGGACCATCTCCCTATAACGTAAGCTGATCGATCGGGGTGCCGCCTGGTGGCTACCACGGGAGTCGGAGCCCAGAATTTTTTGTACCATGCCTATAACGAATGCATGGAAGAGGCCTGTAATTAAATGGCGGTTTGTGCACACATAGTTAGCTTAATTAGATAGCAGCCGAAAAGTTTTTCTTGGTTTTCCCTCAGCACTTAGTAAACATTGGAAAACATACACACCTGTGTAATAGGTGCATTGCCCACCGATGAAGTTTAGGATTATCGATACCAGTGACGCTAAACGACCTCCTAGGATAGATTATGACCAAGGGCGTTCGCAGGAGTTTTTCAAGGGGGCAGAGTACGATTTCAGACATGAACCAACAGTAATAGAAACTTATTATTAACTAACTAAACTAACTCTCTAGCCTTCTAAAACCCGAAGGGGAACGATTTGAGATGACCGGACCCCTCTCCAATTTTCTTCATATTTGGCATACTCACTAATTGAGTCCTCCTAATCACGAATCTGAAGTTAAAAGTTGTCGGAAACGTCTAGAAATTGCAAAAAAAGCTAAAACAAGGCGTTAGTTTTCGGAATGGAAAGCGTCGATTTTCGCGAAATTTTTTGTTTCACAAGCAAATATATATATTCCTGATACTACCACGACACCAAATGTTAACTATGTTTGCCTAACCTAACCGAAACTAACCTAACCATGGTTCATGGGGCTAGCGCCAATGGTTCGTGAGACTAGTGTCAATGGTTCGCAATTTCTAGACGTTTCCGACAAATTTGAACTTCAGATTCGTGATTAGGAGGCCTCAATTAGTGACTATGTCAAATATGAAGAAAATCAGAGAGGGGTCCGGTCATCTCAAGTCATACCCCCGAAGGTTTATGGCTTTTTCCATCTGTTCCTATCCTGGGCAAGATCAATCCAATCTCTCCATCCTTATCGATTTCCTTTAGGTCCATTTCAACGTTATCCCTCCATCTTAGTCTTCCTGCAGGTTTCTTACCATCAGGTTTCCCAACAAGAATTCTGTAAATTCTTCTTTCCTCTCCCATTCGGGCCACTCTAAAATTATTATTATTGCTATTGTTGATGTTATGTTACTATTATTATGGCTTTTCGAATCATATAAATACAAATTGGATTGAAAATACTTTGGCGTTGTACACAAGTTCAGACTCGAGTTTACTATTTAGATAGAAACATGATTCGCCTTGCTTTCTATACAAAAACATCGACCACCTTGTTGAAGAACAGTTCTAGTCTATGTCTTTTTGTACTTTTCACAATGTACAGATAATAAACACACCATTTATCTACTGTCCCTCATGGTATATATGATCCATGTTTTTACATTGTTAAAGGGTGCTGAAAGAAAAGTAATAATCAAAATGACGGGGTGCAATCAGATCCTGACTTCAGGAAATAATTTCGCTGTCCCGAACAGCCGAGAAATTTCAAAGGATCTTATTTTAAAATAAGCTAATTCTTGATAGTATCTGCGCAAAAACCAGAAGTGCAAAAACAATCACTTAAGGAAATAATGTTTACAATTAAAAATTACACCGCATCGGGAAATTTCGAAAATCTCGCGTCCCGAAAATTTCCCGACCTGGTTGAAGAATCGAGAACTTCTCATCGCGATCAAAGTCGCCTTTAAAAGAATGGCGTTGAATGGCGCTCCATCCGCATTTCCCCCAGGCTTCAGCCTCCTAGCCTACCACTCGCTACGAACCTGTACATTATTTAAGCAACGCATCTTTATAATGAGAATATTCGTATTTTCGTTATCGCTTATTATGAGTTTATTTTCTACCTCCCTAGTTCAACTGCGACGATGAGGATAAATTGATGAAATAATACACAAAAGAGTAGAGGCCAATCCTCTTAATGAATCTGCTCTAAAATTAAAGATTTTGATTGTTACGAGATATGTATCGCAAATATTCCATTCAGTAGGAAAAATATGATGCAAAGAACAAAGCAAATTACTATAGCTGTATTACACTGCATTAAAGCCATGATTATATCTTCACCGCTAATCAAAATGGCAAATTGTTACGCCAAGAACATAAATTGATTGATTTTGCTTATTTCACTTCGGTTCTCTGCCACTTTTGGCCAATCGCGTTGATGAGTGATGAAGTTTCGGATTCGTACCCGGAACCTCTACTAAGGACCTAAACACGAATTTGAATACTGCATTAAGGTCTTGGTTACATGTACACCACTGATCAAAATGCCAGCGTCGATTCTGTATATAAAGCAATCTGCGTTGGTTTCTATGTGGCTGTCTCTTACAGCCACACATGGATGCTGTCAGCTCCACATGTATAGCTACTTTGAATATCTACCTACAGTACCTGTCGTGAGATGGAAGAAGCAGGCAGAGCCACTTTTCAAACAACAGGCTATCCATTGTCTTCTCTTTTTCGCGCATCATTCTAACCACGAGGCTCGCAGGGGAAGGTATTGGGAAACTGTCGATACGCCTGTCAAACTTGACATAGAATAAGACGCAAAGAGAGCGTTACAAATTTAGTACCACGGCAAGAAGGCGAAGGAAACGAGTAAATGAGTTTTGAAGTGAAGAGAAGCAGGAAGAAATAATGGCGAAGGTAACTTTTTCAAAGTTGAGAACGTTTACAGCACAATTGAAATTTGACCTAAGAATGCCCAGTCTTCCATTGTTACTGCTCATAGATTCGTTTCTTGACCAAGACCATCTCTGTTAACCTTTCAACGATAACAGTAATATGACGGTGCATCGCCCCATTGAGGTATATTTTCGTTTATGTAGTTTGCAACACTGCGTGTTACATCTAATTATCCTAGTTAGTAAACCTTTTCCTGCTCTCCCCAAAATAGGCAATAGTTAAGGCTGGAGAGTTCAATGAACTAAAGACTAACAAGACTAACCGATCTCTAACTTGGCACTGACTGTGAATCAGGATACTTTTTGGATAATATTTTTGTTACGCCTTGCTTATTTTGATAAATTTAGTACAACATTTATAAAGAAAGAAATAGAAAATGTATAAGGTTAAAAGTTAAAGATTGTAAATTAAAGGAGATGTCATGACAAAAAAAGAGTAAAGTTGATTGTTTCAATAAATGCAACCTTATGACGTAATTGAATGGACTCCTGTAAAATTTCAGAAGTTGATGTACTAACCTTTATGTAATAAATTAATGGCGAGCGTTTATGAACTTTGTGTGTAAAATTTATATTAAAAATGTATCTTATGTACTTATAATGTATGCTGGGCATAAACAGCCACATGTAAGCTGTAAGTCCAATAAATCTTAGTTGAGTTGAGTCTTATATTTTTCATTGTATAAGTAATTTGATATAAATGTGTAAGTATTTGTTAACAGTAAAAGATGTATCAAAACCTTTTGAATGATTTATCAAACTCAACTTTTGTAAATACTACACATTATAATGTACATGAAGAAATATTTTGTCTTTATAATATACTAGTCAGGGGTTCGAGAATACAGAAATCAGGTATAAATACGACGACAATTCACGGTAAAAGGGAGTAGTTTCTTTATATCCACTCTTGCGTGGGTCTGTTACCAGGCCTAGTGTTGAGTCGCTCACACCCCGCAAAGCTGAGCAAAGTTCACTTGAACGATCTCAGTCGGATATCAAAGGAATCGAAACAGTAAACACGTTCCTAAAGGACCCGATTTCTCAGTCTCGCGCTCCTAGTTTCCGTATGTTTGTAAATGAACTTATAAGAATAAAAACTAGTTAAATTATATATATATAAACTATAGTTCGAGTTTTCCTTCTACTCAACTGAGATGGTTCCGGTGTTGACTGACGGAGTTCTCATGTTGCTGACTACACTTATCACTGCGTGTGTCTGTTAAGATACAGTGAGTGTCGAGTCTCTCACACCCCGCAATGGCAGGAACGTAACATTTTTAATGTTTCTTCAAAAGGTGAAGGCAAATAGATATAATACCATCTCTAGCTACTATCAATAAAAATATAATTCAAGCACTACCATTACTTTATGTGACGTATATTGTGTTCCACTACAGTTATACTTGCAATTTAAGTTTTGCCCTATTTTTGTTATTTTGTAATTTACTAGGAAACCTAACAATATAATAAATCCTTGACGTAATGTTATTACCAAGCAATTTTGTACTATCGAATATTTACGAACAACAAATAGCCAACAACATCTACTGGCAAAATCTGAAGTTTTGAAGCTATACCGAAATAAAACTTTTCTCTCAGTGGCCGCGGTGGCTCAGTCGGTAACGCGTCTGACTACCATGCTCAAGGTCCCGGGTTCGATCCCCGGCCGGTTCAAATCCGGGAAATTTTCTAACGGTGGAAGCGGCCCCGGCGCCCACCCAGCGTCGAATAACATGGGTACCTGGGGGAAACCCTGGGGGGTAAAGGCGGTCAGGGGCGTGATGCTGATCACATCACCCCCACTCACGACCGGATCAAGAAAGTGTGGGGCGTTACCCCCATACCCCCTATACGCCTTCATGGCGTGGTGCTATGCACAGGGGAACACTTTGCCTTTTTTTTTTACCGTCCCAAAATGGGAAACGTTGAATTGAGATATAGGTCTTTTCCACTCTTACGCGGCCGGTCCTCGTTCTGGCAAGGGAAGTGTGGAGCGGGGATTACGCCGTAAACCAACAAGACAACAGCGGTGGCGCCGAGAGTTACGACGCGGCGGTAGCAAGTACTACTGTACCTCTTTCTACTGCCAGCTGCGGTTTCATCGTGCTGGATTGGTCGCTTCCCCGCTCCTCACTTTCCTTGCCAGCATTAGGGTCGGCCGCCGTAACAGTAGAAAATACCTTTAGTAACGGTGACAGTGTATGGAAAATGGAAAGAATATAGAGATTGGAAGAGAAGATAGTCTTGCTTACCAATACATGCTAGCTGCATACGTGCGACTATTATTTTGTGACATTGGTATAATCCAAATAATGGGGGATTGGGTTCGACCACAGAAATACCTTCTAAATAATACTACTAATAATAATTTATTGTTACTTAGTGTTGAGCACAAGACTGGTCAGAGATGCAACCACGTCCAATATTTCTACAATCAGTTTACAACACATCATTGTTTAAAATATCTGGAAGGGTTTTTATAATAACAATATTTTAATCGCAAAGCGTTCTTATTGCTATAAACTTTTCATTCTGATCACCCCTCATATATATATATATATATATATATATATATATATATATATATATATATATACATACACACATGCATTTACAGGGTGGGTACGGTGCGGTAATTTATCCGATAATAAAGTCTAAAATGTTTGCGTTATACGTTAGAATGTTGGTAACAGCCACGTAAATAAAAGAGAAGCCTAACCTCATTAATTTCATTGGGCTCTTCGTCACTGCAGGCGTTGAAAAAAACTGAGGAGAGTGGTGAAAAGTGAATGCACTTATCTTTAATGAAACTTATGTGTCACTGGCAAACTTCAAAAGGCTTTTGCTGACCGTGCTGCTCCCTTGGCGAGTTCCAAAAGTGCTGAGTGCGAAAGATTATCAGGATCATTTGGGAGTGATGTCGAAATGCGAGAGGGACGGGGGAGGGGGGAGAAGGGGGTAGACTCAAATTTAATAGCGTTTAAATCTCCGGTTGGTGTCGTCTCCGGGGTGTTTGCAGTCTAGCTGAGCATCTGTAAAGTTAATATACGAGGGTATGCCGTTTTGTTTGCGGAATGCTTGAAGAACTTTGACTTCAATTGGAGCCTGATAGGATTTTGACGCGGGGCCTGTTTAAAGTAAATTTATTGTTCGAGCCTGCATTTTTCGCTGAAAATCTACATATTTCAGTTCCTGTTTGCAGTTTAACTTTCCGCCGTCAAAGCGCTGAGGTCAACCAAAATTCTAGAACTCCCTCTTATATTTCTTAAATATCTGGATGAAACTAAACATTATGCCAACAGATGGCCTTTAATCCATTGCATGCTCAATGAAAGAACGATTGAACATGCTAACACAAAAACATGGATTATCAAATTGGTAAAATGTTATTGAAAATAATCTGTGAAACTCCAGGACAACAGTTGCGTTTCGAAATATTTAATTAGAAGCTGTAATGTGAGAGTGCATTACAATCATACTAATCACATTAATTTTTATTTATTAGTGAGTTTAACTACACCTTTGTTGTCATAGAAAGATAATAATTGAATATCCCGGTGTGTTGTGCTTTCACAAGTTGGACAGGAGAATAAGAAGGCTTTATAATACGTTTGATGTTTGCAAAAAGTAATTTATCTGTTAGAAAGTCGAAGAAAGTAGACAATTTGTGGGAAATTATATCGTGATATGTGGGTAGTGGAAATGACAGTACTCCCATACTGTAGGCGAACATACAAGTAAACCATGATCAATTGAGATCCATAGTGCTGAGATAGAATACCATGCAACAGAATGGACGAAAGGTGCGCCAACGCTTGAAGTTTGAATGAAGAATGTACACAGGAGACCATCTTTTTTATAAAGAATTCATAACTGTTCACGACGCCAAAAGAACCTCCTTTACACAGGTAAGTGCCGTGCAAATATGTGCTACTTGAACCCATACAGGCACATGAATAAGTTATGTCCATTTCAGAAGTAAGTCTTCTTGTGTGGGTAGTCAGCTTGCTCAAAGTGTGTGTATCTTTTTTCTGCGAGAGTTCAGTGTGTGGAGCCATTTGTCGCTCTCAGTGTACCGATACATTTCTGTTTCAAGTGACAGGCCTACACACACACATATGGTTGGAAGGCAGGACAGATCCGAAAATGTAGAACAAAGAGAAGATTCGAAATGCTGTTAGAGTATTAGATGTGACCACATATGCTCTGGTGGCATTGAAGCTAAACGCACGGCCAAGAAAATAGGGTTCTGGGCAGAATTGCGCTGTTGCCACATATGGGAAAAGCAAAGCGAGAGCGGGACAAAAGTCGCTCGATCACGCGCACTGTGTGGCAACGTCAACCGGGCTGCGTTGCCTAGTTCGAGCGTCAGACCGACCTCTCTCCGGGGCACTTGTGGGTAATCCCTGACCTTTCGAGCAAATACCGCCAGTTTTTATCACATGGATTACAAAGACCAACTCTACAACGAGATCTTTCATTCTCTTAAACCTCCGAACACACGGGGATGTGCTCCGATTTGGCAACAGCGCGAACTTCTGCCACCCGCCTAATGTCATGGCTGTGCGTGTAGGCGTACAATTAAAGAGCTGCAATATTATGGTCCAAAGTAGTACAAAACATTCAACTCTCAGATAGATTAACCTGACCCGACAAATAACCAGCAACAGTGTCAAAGGCTGCCACACGGCGTACATCTTTGTAGTTATTGTTTACATTCAGAAGCGTTCGAATAGTATTGTATTCTGCAAATTAACTATTTTTAAATTTCCTTTAATTTTCTTTTACCAGTTCCACTGAACAGCCATGACAATTCTATGCTTAGAAAATACTACATTTATAAATTACATTTATAAAGCAATGATTCTTATAATGAAGAACATGTCTCAATGCGAGTTAAGAGATAAAAAATCGGGACATTTTAGCATACGACTGCAGTTCGATAATAGACTGTCCCGACTAAATCTAATAGCCTTGCATCAGATGGTTATAAAACTAAAATTACTAAATATTGAAGACTTCAGGTTTCTGAAGCTCTGAACAACCCACTCATTTATGGAAGGGCAAAGTCGAAATTCTTTCAAAATCTGGGAAATCGTAACTTTAGTAGTTTTTTTTATATAAGGTCACATCAAAACATTTCATAGTTAGAGCGGGGCGACATGACCACCTTGAACCCCTACAATTAGGTAGTGGCCTGGAAAGTGATACGTACAAAATTGATCTGTGGGAAAAGTCAATTACAAAGACATGTTTACGTTTGAGAAATTATGTTTATACTATTTGAAAATGACGTCATCGTCAGGGTGATACGGTAAAGATCTAGAATACTGTCTCGGCTGACGACTGGTTTCTTCAAGGGACTGGTCGGAAAATTTAATCCAACTCTCAACTTAAGTCGACTCCTGCCAGGCGGGTTGTCTTCCATTATAGCTTGTGATCCATCAAAAGACAGGGATCAAAACGCAGGTAAAGCTATCAGGGCTCTTGGATCTTGCTTGAGTGACGTCATGGTCAAGTCTTGCACCCAACATAAAGTGACGATAAAACATAATATAGCCTTGCTTCATTTTTCATTGAAGAAGTTTAAAAATAATATCCTACGCCAGGGACCATGTCGTTAAAGCCTAAGAGAGTGGAATTTGCTTAATAAAGTCTGAAAAAGGCCTGAAGGTGCATGTCAAGTAGACATTTATCAGTATCAATAGCACATCTATTTAAGAAGTATTAAGCGTCTATATTCCCTTCAATAGGGTCAGAATACGTATTAGCTAGGGAGAAGAGAGTACTAGAAAGAAAATGGAAGGAAGCCAAGGAAATAGAGAAGAAAGGAGAAGAAGTCACAATTAACTGGAATGGGGGACTGAAGATAAACAAAGAATGGAAGAAGGTGCTAGAAAGAGTGAAAAGGACAAGAGCGGAAGAGGAGAGAAGAAGGAAGAGGAATGAAGAAAGAAGGATAAGAAAAAAGAACGTGAAGTAGAGAGTCCAACCACTTTTCAGATGAAAGGAAATGTTTATCCAAATCGCATGTCAGGTGATAGTACAGTTGACAAGGGAATGCCACTTACTGGAATGTTCTATAGAGAAAACAACTTTCTAATAATCTTGTGTCTAGAGGGGTGATTTCTATGCATGTATATCTTCGTGTTTTGTACCTTGTTTCATTTGTATTGGGTACAGAGTCTGAAGTAGACCTTGCTTGAAACGTTACGTTTAGTTTATGTTTGAAAATAAAATAAATTATCTGCCTTGGTCAGCATATTGGGATTTTCATATCATCGAAACAAGACTTAATGGTGTTATTATTTAAGACAAAGCACATAGTTCCAGAACTTGGTTATCATACACCTGCTGCAATCGTCGATAAATATTACTTGGGACAGAAGCTTCAGTAGTGAGAAATTCAATCACAGTACGTTGCTTGAAATTCACCAACGAATGGTAACTGCACATCCCTGTTAAGAAGCCACAGTTAAAACACACTTCGCGTACAACTGCTTTTAAAGACATAAAATGAAAGTAAATGTGTCAAAGAATAAGTTAGTGCTTGTAGCGCGCTAGTGCTTCCATCTATTGGTAGACTATAAAGTCGGGCGCATTGCTTCTCTTTCATCCCTCTTAAAGTAAAAGATAATCACCTGTTAAGTTAAAAGTGAGCAGTTACAAATTGTAATTAGGACATTTTAAGTAGGTACTTGCAGCTTTGCATAAACTTTCCAGCACACAATCATACTAGCAAAGTATTAATGATAGTCTGTGAGCGTTTCGAAGTATAATTTCTTTAACTAGTTTTATTTACCAACGTGTATGATTTAAATCATGATCATTTGTTTCTGCAGTTTTGAAACAATGTGATTTTATTGTTCACAAAACTTAGTAGTGCATTTATCTCGTAGCATAACAAATCAGAAGCGGTAGATTACATTGGGTTGTAGTTTACATAGACTACGTAGACAATCTAAAGTGCATTAAAATTAATTTTCAAGACTTTCATGAAAGGAAAGTGACATTTTCAACTATATTGATTCCTAACGAAATCAAAAGAACCCTATTTACAACAAAATTTCTCTTCTCTTCTATTATCAACTATGGAAGGAGATAAATAGTATGCAAAAAACAACAACAGATGACAGTCGTGAGGCAAGAGTGATCTTTTCCCAATAACACACTAGAATATTACCTATATTAGGTTTCTTCCTAGGTGAGAAATTGTTCGAATTTGGAAGAAAGAGTATGAAAAGTTGTCCTCACACATCAGCAACTGATACGCAGTATAATTTTCATTTAATTCCACGGCGCCCTTTGCTAAGTTATTACTTTTTGCCATGTTGTTTACACAGATTATGTTATCTACGTGTATAAAATAGTCTACGTGTAGAATGTAGACTATCCTTGTTTACGCGTAGATGCACATCACTGATCACGAGTGCAGATGTAATGGCGGCCAAGTGAGATGTGTAAACAATGTATCTTTCACACTTTTTAAAGCCGATAACTATTCAACCGAGAGCAATAACGTTTCATATAAAACGGTATTAGGTAGAAATTAATGGCGCTGCTTAAATATATACTTTATAACGTATACAGTACACGCATGGAAGAATATTTTAATTGTTTCAACTGTAAGCATCGTGCACTCACCATAGATGGTGTAAACTTAACGTGCCTTTCGTGCTGTAGATAGTATACACTGTAATCGCAAAAGCTACCCGAAATGTTACATGAAATGCTTCCGTGTAAAGTACTATCTACTATAAGATTGTTGGAAGCATTTACATAGCATTTATGCTAGCAAAAATGTTAAAGAATGTTTCGTGTTACAACAGCAAAGCCTGTCATAGCAACAGACTCGTCAAACAAGATATGGCTTCTGGTTGAGAAACTATGCTTAATCCTCACATACAACGACTTGTTTGTCTGGACGTTCCCCGAGTTAATCAGTTCGTCCGCTGGATAAAAGAGGCGCTACGGTCGAAACCCGACCTGCGAGTTAACTCCCAACATGGCGACGGAAACTTTCGATATGTCGTATCGTTGACCGTCCATTCAAGATGGCGACCGGGAACTCCTCAGCGTCCAATTAACCGAAGCAAACAGTTAACTACCCAGAAGCAACGCACTGTAATGCTCCCTGATGGAAGTTTACGGCGGCGACTTCCCTGGGTTCTGAATGAATAAACTTAATTAGGGCCCGTTGCGTCCCGTCGCCCTTCTTTTCAAAGCCTCTTAGGGTAATTAAAGCTAGGAGGTCTTAATGAAGTGGTCAAAAACCGCACTCCCTGCCTTAACAAGCCGACGGTAATTGCCGGGAATCGAGTTTAAGCCTCTTGTATCGAAAATAAGACGTTGCCGCCTGCCTCGGGCTGTCTGCAAACAAAAGCAGATCCTTGGTCTCAACGCCGGTCTCTTGTGTGCTAGGTAACAAGGGGATGTGCTCGTAGCTCTCACATGACTAATTATGAGTTGCTTAATGACAAGCCATTCATGGATCGGTCGGATAAAAATTGCTACTGGGATAGACCGAGCTGGAGTGTGAGCTATGAATGCACGAGAGAGAGAGATAGAAAGGCAGACGGACAGACACACACGCACACAGAGAGATAGAGAGGGGGACGGGGGAGAGAGTGGGGAAGGAGGAGAGAGAGAAAGAGAGAGAGAGAGAGAGGGGAAGGGGGAGAGAGAGAAAGAGAGATAATTGAGAGGTGAGGATAGAGAGAGAGATAATACAGAGATGAGGAGAGAGAGAGAGAGAGAGAGATAATACAAAGGCGAGGATATATATTACAGAGGCGAGGATAGAGAGAGAGAGAGGGAGAGAGAGAGAGAGAGAGATAATACAGAGTTGAGGATAGAGAGGGAGAGATAATACAGAGGCGAGGATAGAGAGAGAGACAGAGAGAAAGAGAGACAGAGAGAGATAATACAGAGTTGAGGATAGAGAGAGAGAGAGAGAGAGAGAGAGAGAGAGAGATAGAGAGAGAGAGAGAGAGAAGAAGATAATACAGAGGCGAGGATAGAGAGAGAGAGAGATAATACAGAGGCGAGGATAGAGAGAGCGAGAGAGAGAGAGAGAGAGAATACAGATGCGGTGTGAGAGAGAGAGAAAGAGAGAGAATACAGATGTGGTGATAGAGAGAGAGAGAGAAAGAGAGATAATACAGAGGCGAGGGGGGAAGAGAGGGAGGGAGAGAGAGGGAGGGAGGGAGAGAGAGATAAACACAGAGGCGGGGGAGAGGGGTGGGGAAAGGGAGAGAGAGATACAGAGAGAAAAGAGAGAGGGAGAGAGAGATATTGAAAGAAAGAAGAAAATAAAAAGAGAAAATGCAAGTAGACCTGGTGAAAGAGAGATCTAGGTAGAGAGAAAGAGAGAGAAAGAAAGAAGAATGGAGAAAGCATAGTCCATTTTATGTTCAGAAGGAAATCCCTGGAGCAAGACCGCGCATAACGATAGAGAAGGGTAGAAGCTGCAAAGGTTGGTAGCTCCAGACGCGTCTCCCTCCACCCAATCCCGTTCCCTCGCAGAGTTCATTGGTCGAGCCTTCTCGATTCACTACTTGCTCATATACTTGCTTTCCTTCGCTTGCTCCAGAGTTTCCCTGGACAGAGTATAGGCTAATTGGGATTGGAGTTACAGTTTAGAGTGGCATCCGAACCACCGAGCAATGTCTGTCCGCCTGAGCTCGAATCCAAGACCCCTTGATTACGGCATCGGAAAGAGATATAGGAGGTTAGACATATACTACAGGTTCACTATTAGTACAGCAATGGTAATAATAATAACAATAATAATATTAATATGATCCTCCCGATGGCGCAGTGGTAGCGTCGTCCGTCACCTTGTAATCAAGGGATCCCTGGTTCGATACCCGGTGGAGGCACTTAGTATTTCGGATCCTACTTTAAACTCTAGGTCCAGTCCCGATTAGTCTTTCTGTGCATAAAGTGGACTTAAAACTTCAACCTCAAACCTTCGCGATTAGCCGAACGTGACAGAAAAAATCAATCAGTGAATCAAAATTTCCATCAACTCCATATAATTGATTATGAACATGAGTAATACAGTCTTCACATCAAACACGTCGTGCTTGAGTAACGTCACGGTTACCCGAGGTCTGAAAATACACAGCGTTAAGAATCGAAGGATACGTTTCCTTGAAAGCAAGAGGATCTTGATCCACTGCTCTACATACGAACTCCGACATTTTCGATCTCCGCACCCAAGAGAGTTTGTCCTCTTCTCTCTTCTCCTCGAATCGTTACGCAAGAGTCTGTGGCACAAAATAGATCACGAAGAGGACGTGCAGAGATAAAGCGGACAGCTGAGCGTCCACCGCCGGCCAAACAAACAGCCCTTGCCAGATAACGGATTCACTTTAAGGGTCAGGGAGATTTGGCAGAAAACTCTCCAAGAATAAGCCCAGTCCGCTTGGTAAACGAGGCAGAAGCGCTCCCGACAAAGTGTTGCCAGAACGTTGTTGCGAAAGTCCCCCGAAACGTTCGGAATTCCACCGTCACTGTTCCTTTCTCGGCCGTGTGAAAGAATCGTGTTATTTCCCAGGCGGGTACGTAATAGGTGAGTCGATTATGCACCGGACGCTCTCTGGAAGGTTATTTTACCAACCGCAAAAGGTAGATTCTCTTCTTTATATCGTCTCAACAGAATTCAAGGCAAAAACACTAGTATTCATGCACAGCATGTATATATCCAGTATTGTTATGAAATTTATCGAAGCTTCTATGTGCGCGTACATGCAGTAGACTTAGGACTAAAGCCCCAACTTCTTTGAGGGGTTGCTTTGGAAATTCCGTTCTATGGTAAATTCTCAAACTCAATATTGATATCACAGTGATATTCTTCTGGGCTATTGAGGATTATTTAGAGCAAAATTTCACTGCCCCACACAAATGAATCTAACGTTTTAAAAATCTCATTCGGTACATATAACAAATCTATTACAGTTACGTATACCCTATCCCTGGAACCTCTGGAGCAAGCGAACAAAAACAAGTAGTGACTCGATGAACTCGTGAGAGGGAACGGGATTGCGTGGAGAGGGAAAATAAACTGCAGCTACCAACCTTTACGGTAGCGTGTACTGCTTCGCTCCGCCCATTCGATTTTTCATTTCTCTGCTGTTATGCGCAACCTTGCTCCACAAATTCCTGGAACAGAGTATAGGTCTATGTGTAAAATGAATGTGGAACAATACGAGTATAACCTTCCATAAATAAATTAAAGAAAACGGATTCGTTTTTACCTTCTAAGTGTCGCATTAGTGCACACAAAAAGGTAAACAATACTGCAAGCGAAAAGTGCATGAAGACTAAATGCATCAACATTTACACTATTCGATGATTGAGTTCAATTCCAGCGTGAGCACGAGTGTTGCTTTCTATTTATGACGTCATTAACCTCATCTGATCATCATTCATACCCATTAGTGTCATAAATGCAACGTAAGTTTACAAATCAGAATGATTGAATGTGCAATCTGTACATTAATAAACGTGTTTCAAGTTCGTGTCCGAGAAATTTGTGAATGGATTTAGGAACAGTTACAGAAGTATCGGAATATAATGAATTCTTGGAACGAATGATTCAGTGAAGCTTGAAAATTGAATAAAAGTTTCGAATATAAAAGTTCCTTTCATGTTAATGAAGTAAATGTACACTGAAGCAGAAAATTCGACCTTGAAAGAAAAAGAAACACGTTTTTATCCGTGGATGCATGTAAAGGATTTATACCTTATTAAATAACTAAGTTCCAATAAACAACAATGAGACATTTTTTGAACAACTTCATGCTGAATAAAGGTATGAGACAAACAAACTGTAATGAGAGTTCGAATTTCAATAAACTGGATCAGTTAATAAAACAGAAAACATATGCCGTAAAATAAATCACAATTTTAAAAACATAATACATGATTAAAAATAAAATTGAACACATCAAACATTCTAGTATTGTTTTCTCTAAAAGTAAATATTAATTGGACATAAAACCAATTTTAAAAAGTCAAAACCTTTGAAATCGGATTGTTCCAATGGTACATTTTGTTCTTTTGTAAAAATAAGTATTTGCCTGCAACAGTGTTTTCTCCCACACGCCGTTTAGCTAAAACAATAACGTTATCGAAATCCAATAGCCATTTTATTTTTCCATTAAAATTGCCTCCCGGTGAGGTTTTGTTCGGATCTACACCGATATCACTAAATCCGTCATTTTTGAAAGGTAATTACTGCAGTATTTACATAAAAACAAAAATTCTTTTCAACGAAAATGAATTGAAATGTCAATCAATCTCAGCATATTACCAGGAATGGTGGACGAAGTAAAACCGCAGTGCAAGGCAGTATTTACAGGAATTTCAAATGACATTACTTACAGACACGATAAAGAAAAATAAAGTACGTTATCGAAATCCAATAGCAATTTCATTTCTCTATCATTATAAAGAAAGTTATTAATTCCAGCACTTCAGTGTTTGTCGATATACTATTATAGTGACTCTGAGTTAGTAAGCATTGTAAAAGATTTCACACCTCAAATTATATTTCCGAAAGGACTCTTTTGTTTTCTTCCAATCTGGAATTTTGTCTCTTGTATGGAATAGATTGGTACTACATTCTTTATCTCCCCCCTCTTCCCGGAGCATCACAATACTTATGGATATACACAGTCTGTCCAGTGGGAAACGTGACTGATTTTTTTTTTTTTTGCCACGGAACCACCAGTGCGATCTATGGAAAAGTATATGTACTACGTAGCGACACATTTCGACTTTCTTCCGGCAAAGTTGCAAAGCGCTAGCATCGACGGTCGACGCGTACAGATCTTGTGACTGACAGTACCTGCTGAACGTCGGTCGGAAATGGAGCAACGTGCCAACATTAAATTCTGTTTCAAATTTGGTAAAGGTGCAACAGAGACGTTTAAAATGGTTCAAACTGTTTACGATAGTGAGGCATTGAGCCGTAAGAACGTGTTTAAGTGGTATGCAAGATTTCTTGGTGGTCGGGAGAGCATTGAAGACGATCCGCGACCAGGACCATCAGTGACTGACGAAAATGTCCAAAAAGTGGCGGAGATTGTACGCATCATCCACAAGGAATTCACTCCAGAGGGTCACACTGTGAACGCTGAGTATTACGTGGGTGTTTTGCATCGTATATTGGCTAGGATTCGTAGAGTTCTGCCTGAATATCGGGAACAGGGCTCATGGTCTCTGTTGCACGACAATGCACCCGTGTACAAGAACAGGTTGGTTCGCCAGTTTTTGGCCAAAATAAGGATAGTGGAGCAATCACCCCCCATATTCTCCAGATTTAGCTCCATGCGACTTCTGGCTATTTCCAAAACTGAAATTGGCGTTGAAAGGAAGGCGCTTCGACACCATTCCAGACATCCAAAAGACTTCGACAGCGATTTTGGAGGCAATTCCGAAACAGGAGTACCAAGACTGCTTCACGAAGTTCTACAACCGCTTCAGTGCATGTATTGACTCACAAGGTGTCTATTTTGAATAAACATTATTGTAAACTACCAGTCCACAACGTCTTGTCTTTGATTTCTCATTACTCACCTCTCCCACTGGACGGACTGTAGGTGGGCCTCAACCGTGGAGTACTGGTGGCGTTGTCGCCTTGAAATCAACGAATCCAAGGTTCGATTCAAAATTTTCAACACTTTTAGAGTTATATGTCTAGTCTTGGCAACACTGCGCTCGAATCATTGCGTAGACCTCCCGGTCTACGGGTTACTGTGCCCTGTCCTCTTCCACTCTATCGACGTCACGTCCCCGATGTTTTCAGTTTGTTGGCCAGGGAAGCATCTCCCAGAACACGCCAAGCGGAAAACAACCAACATTCTATCTTCTCTTCACAAGATCTTACGAAACGCCAAGTGTGCCCTTAAGGGAGCAGGGGGGTGGGGGGTGGGTGAGACTCAGACTCTATGCATGTCATTTTTCAGGATAGAAAAGTGGGAAGAAATGTTTATAACATTTCTTGTTATTCCTATTTCTCCTGATGTCATAGTTAATGCTTCATAGAATTAGCTATAGTTTGACTAAAATAAGAACACCCCCGTGAAGCTGTAGTCCAATGGACCATATTAGTGTGACGTCACGCTTAAAGATTGGGCCCAAGCAAATTTCTCACGTGGTTTTAGCCTATGAGATAGCATTGCCTTTTCCATTGCAAGGATTCTTTAAGAATTCTGACAGAATACGTCGATATATCGCATATACCTTACAGAATAAAATAAAAATAATAAATTAAGTAGGAAATCGAGTAATGCGTGTGCTCCTAGCGGCTCCCGATCTGAAACCGCAGCTAATATGCAGCGCCGCTTCAGTCACGTGAGCGTGCTGGACTCCCAGAATTCATAACGGCAGCGTCACTGAAGAGGTGAGCTCGGCTCAGCTTCGGCTGTGTTCGGAAACAGAATAGCTAGATTTTCTTTAAAAATGCATGATTTCCTTGTGGATGTGTGACGGTATGATGAATATTTATGAAATAATACTCACAAAGAGCACCCGTGCCCAGACGTCCGGGATCTGAACTCGAGACCCCTGGCGTCATTGAGTGCAGTGCTACGATGCCCAAAAATGGTCATCTATAAGTAAAACTGGATATCCAGAAAGGGGCATCTAAAAGTGTATATCTAATGGATATCCAGCAATGGACATCTAAAAGTGGATATCTAATGGATGTCCAATGGATATCCAGAAATAGATATCTAATGAACGTCCGACGGATATCCATAATACCTCTTTGAGATTTGTGCAGCATGAGCTGCAGAGATCTTCAAGATCCAAGGCCAAGCATTTGGAGAATCCGGAGCGTAAAACATGATTCAGCAACTCCTTCACTTTCGCTTGCGAAAAACGCAAAAAGACGACGATTCTTGGAACGAATCTAATGGGAGAGCATGTTTTTTCACCCAAGATTAATGGCATCTATCTACAGGAGGTGATTCCGTAATCCGTCCAGAGGGCTCTGCATCTGCCTCCATTCCCAGATCGCTGCGGAAAGAACCGCTTCCGCGAAAGAACCAGATTCTTTTCGTCGAGTGAGGGAAAACAAAACACTTCTCTTGACTTGCAATCATTCAACTTTCCAGATTCCCTTTTTTTTCACGAAATATTCTTCCATCCGAAAATCGTACGTGTGTTGAAGTATATTTCTCTACTTTGATTGTCACTTTGAGAAATGTTCTACCATAAAAATTATGATGACTAATTGAAAATATATTTAAGTGTTATTCTTCCATACTCAGACACGTAGCCAGGGAGGGGCCTCGGGGGCTGAAGCCCAACCGCAAATCCTACAATATCTATTTTAAATAGTGAATAGTGGTAATTAATTTTACTTCCTTAGCAGGATTCAAAACCTTATTTAATAAGTTGTAATATACTGAGAAATTCATCTTCAGGGCTTAAACCCTATAGTTATTCGCCTTCAGATGGCGGCTGCTGATAAGATATGAGTCCTTCCTCCCGAAGTAAAATTCTGGCTACGGACCTGTCCATAGTAGCTCGCACATCGGCAGTCAGTACTATACAACGCAGTCTAAACGCAGAGCAAAGGGAATTGGTGCGTTGCCGTATTTAAAGGGAAGGGTGGGGGGGGGGTGGGTGAGGAGATTAGGGTTAAACCGCCGAAACTTCTGGCATGTTGGATTAACGCAAATGCAGATACCATAATAGGCAATTCATTTTCGAATTCCTATTCAAAGCTTTACAGAAACATTACAATTGGAATTCCTGAAACTTGTGGGAAATTGGTTTTACTCTAAGACTTGGAATCACAATCCACCTGTGACCCCACTTCTGGACGTCAGATTTCCAGTGTTGTGCCTGGTTCACTCTTCCCTTATGATTACCCCCAAATTCTCTTTTCACGATGCTGGGTAAGGTTTAAATTTCGACATGGGTTCAAACCCGGAACCTCTGGCTTAGACTTCACCCCTACATAGTGGTCGGCATATAGTATGGATTTAACCTTTGCAATTTATGGCGACCCAAAAAGTCTAAGTAATTTTCCGGAGGACCACATCGTTTCCCGATCCCTCTACCGATATTTCGGGGTTCAGGGTACTCATAGAAGCTTCATAGTTGAGACCGCGGGTCTAATAAAAATCAAATTTAAGATCATGATGAGGTTTCAATATCTCAACCTCTAGGAGTGCTAAGAGTACGCGCAGTAGACTAACCCTTCTTACCGGCCCTTTATAAAGGTTTCTATAGAGCATCTGAACACTTGCTCTCTTGAGCCCTACGCTTAAGCCCTTCAAAATAACTCCCAAGAAAATCTTTCCCAGCAGTCTAATCCCGTCTGAAGACGTTAACAACCTTATCTTCTGAGTCACCAATAAAGAAACCACGGCGGGTTCGCTTGTTCCCGTTTCTTAACGTCTTGTTTTCACAAAATCCCTTCCTCCACCCTACTTGTGTTGGCGCTGAAGACCAGAGCAAGCAGAGGGTGAGATTAATACAGAGCTGCAAATCCCCCGTCAACATCTTCTATGATGTTGCTTCACCAAGATGGGACTTCTCCTCTGTAGTGTTGCCAAGTTCATATATAAGATAACCCTAGCAGATATGAGATACCTTAAAGCTTAAACCTAAGATTCAAAACATGCTTTTGCACGGTTTCATTTTTTGGAAGATTTACTATCGGCTACTTCCTTTTATGGCAAGTCTGCCACTGTGACTGTTGACGTCACCCATGTTAATTTGCAATTTTCCTAAAAAACAATGCCATTTTGTTAGTATTCGGATGTATCATTGCAGTAATTCTTGAAACAAGCGTGTTTGGGTCTCTTAAGATTATCTGAAACCAAACTTGAAGAAAAAGGACTCTTTCTCTCTATTCAATGTGTGGAATGCCTGTTCAAAATCAATAAGTGCCAGGTAAAGAGTGGTCTGCCACTTTGCGTTCTGTTCAAGTACACTTACAGAGCATATGCAAGGGAGGGTAAATTGAAAACCTTAATTTGTTTTTGTCTCTTGTCTAGTAAATTTTTGTATGTAGTGTTCCACAAGTTTGCTGAGTTTTAGCACAGACATATTGCTTATCTACATATATTTTCAACTTTGAGCTAGTGCTTATTATTAGAATAATTAAATCAAGAAGACTTAGGTGGGCAGGCCATGTGGCACGAATGGGAGAGGAAAGAGGAGTTTACAGGATTCTTGTTGGGAAACCTGATGGTAAGAGACCTGTAGGAAGGCCAAGACGAAGATGGAGGGACAACGTTGAGATGGACCTAAGGGAAATCGGTAGGGATGGAAAAGAGTATATAGAACTTGCTCAAGATAGGGAAAGATGGAAGGCCTGTGTTGCTGCAGCCATGAACCTTCGGGTTTAAGAAGGCTAGGGCGTTAGTTAGCTGGTTAGAGCTAGTGCTTGTATACCTCAAGAAGAATAAGTCTTTGGGATCCACGTGCAGAGCCACTGCGAAGGCCTTTCCACCCATCTGCCTGCAAACTGAGGCCATTGTCGAACTTTCTCCTCCATTAGTAAACTTGCTGGTGTGGTAATCATGCACAGAGATACGAAATATTTATTTACCAAGAAATTTCTGTAAGTTTCAGACTGACAGATGGCAAGAAACCACTCCTCTTCACTGGTGCAAGTGTGTAAATTAACAAAAATGGCGTCTTGAAGCCCACTTAATTAGTGTTGTAGCCATGAGGTCGTTTTGTAAATAACAGTTGATACCTCATGTAAATTTCAGCTGTATACAATCTGCCCTACAATTTTTATTTGACTCTTGTAATAGAAGTGAAATCTGGGGTACGGGAAGGTTGAATTATCTCACTAACCATATTTATATTGGTTCTGGATAGAGTTATGAGAAGGGTGACGTAAGGAAGAAAAAGTATCCAATTGGGGATCATTGGCAGGTTAGAGGATCTAGAATTTGCTGACGATATTTGACTCCTAGCCCAAAAATCCAAATGCAGGTATGGAAAAACTAAACAACTTGAAAAGGAAGCAAGAAAACCTGAATTACATTTCAACAAAACAAAAAAGGAGATGTGATCAAAAACAAGAATAAAGAAGGGTTAAAAATTTACCGAGAAAGAACAGGTCAATATATTTGTATGCCTTGGAAGTGTAGTTATCCAAAAAATAGTGGAGCAGATAAAGATGTTCAAAGTTGGAAAACGCTCCATTTGCTATTTTTTATTTAACTTTGGACTTTTGCACCAGCAAACGTTAAAATCCAGTTTTAAGAAAGTGTGGGTTACAAGAGAAAAACTAATGAAATAGCCATGGACAATTTGGCAACCAATACTTATGATACCTACTGTATCATAAAATGTTTAACTATCTATGCTGTCAAGGTGACACACAGTCTGGTTGTCATCTAACAAATGTGTATGGATGTGGTAATCTGAAGAAATATACTGTAAGAAATTACTGCTTACAAGGATTATCACAAAACTTGTGTCACTCTAGTGACGCTTCAAATGTTACGCGTTTTCTACCTGTAATCACAACATCTGTATGATCTGTGTTGACGAAACGATTCTGTTAATTTTTGAACAGTTTCGTTGATTACGTAATTAAAAATGAATTCCTATTTACAGAGGAACTTAACGAAATTAAACTACAACTCTTCCAAAATCGAGAAAGCTAGACGAACATTGTACAAAATTTATTCGTCAAATAAACACGTAAATAATGCATTTTCAGATTGAAGAATGAAACATCTCTGCTTGATCAACGTTACGTTTGCTTTGTGGTAGATTCTAACGGGTGATAGATTACCTTCTTGGGATGATGAATGTCTACTGAAGCTGAAAGCAGACGTGCAATAAATGAAAAATAACAGTATGAACTAAATCCACGCTGTGGAAACAATCGAAGAGACGAGAATAAATCCATGACAACTAGACTAACAGCAATTTATCAACTTCACCGCGTTTGAAATCAACTGATTGACTTTACCAACAGATTTTCGGCTGACGGTTACAAAGTTTAAACTTGAAGCTTCATTTCTGAATCGAGCTCATATTCTTCCCTAGCACCTGCACTTAATCTAAAGATGGGGAGAAATAAGACGTTGCAGCATTTTGTCAGACTATTCTTCCCTTTAATGTTCTGGTAATGGTGGTGCAAAGTACACAAAGGGTGTTCTTTACGAGCACTGACACATTTTGGTGTTAATGAGGAATTTGAGTTGTTCACCATCTTTGGTGTCTTGTTGCAGTCCTAGATATCAAACAACATCAAGTCTACAATCTGAAGTGATACCAGTTGAAGTTCTCAATTCGATACACCATTCATTCTACTACTTATCTCATTTTACAAGGGTTGGATAAAAAGTAATGGCAACACTGCTGTCCCGTGAAAGGGGTGAGTCACAGCGCCACAAGCGTTTCGTGGCTGATAAAGGAATGTCAGACGAGGAAGTATAGTGAGTGGGAGCGATTGTATGTTATTCAGTCAAAAACAGCAGTGCTCTGAAGCAGAGGACGAGAGTGCAAGCGCCCTAACAATATGTTTAGGTAAGAAGAACAACGTCTCTCAGGCAGACGGTCAACGCTGCCTACTTCTGCACCTTCTTGCAACACCACCTTCATCTCGCATTAAGAAGGAAGCGACGGCACGGTGTCCCATCATCCTGTTTGACAATGCAAGGTGTCACACTGCGAACAATGTGACGGCGCTCCTGCATAACTGGTAGTGGGAGGTACTGGAACATCCGCCGTATTCACCGGTATGAGACCGTGTGATTACGACCGTTTTGTCAAAATGAAGGAACCACTAGGCGGGAAGCACTACGACACGCACGAAGCCATCATACGTGCTATAGGGCGGTCACTGCGGGACATCGACAGAGATGGACGCGCTGACGGTGTACGACGCCTTCCATACGTGTGACAGAAGGTCGTAGGGATGAGGGGCGATTACTTTGAAGGAATGTAACACGTGCTGCTCTGCCAATACAGTCAAGTACGAATTATACCAGTGTTGCCATTACTTTTTATCCAACCCTTGTAGATATGAATTTTCTTCGACACGTTATCTTCGCCACCCTGTACGCATTATTCTTGACAAAATTTGCTTTTAAAGCCCAGTACATGCTCAGACACCCTGTATGCATGTGTATATGTTCTTACGTTAAACGCAGCTTTTACCCCCTCAGCTCCTGTAGCCGGGAACATGAAGACTCCAATTAGCTACGCTGGAACCCAGTGGGGTTCCATAACTAGGAGTTCAAAATGTCAAAACTGGGGGGGGGGGGACAGTTTACTTTCCCTTAGTAGATAATGTTTAGCAGAGTTGGGAGGGGGCAAATGTGGCAAAAATGGGGGGTAACTAACCCCTTGCCCCCTTTCTAATCGCCGCCACTGCTGGAACCTCTCTTCAGGGCAGGTGTCAAAGGAAAGTCTAACCACTGAATACATTTTGCAGCGTTTATTATTCCCAAACGGTTTAATACATCAAGATGACAGGGCCAAGAGGACTGGAGCTTGGGAATTTAAGGTGGTTTTAATTTCGATGTGGAACAGAACTTAATGTCTATAGTTGGGAACACTTAATAGTGTCGAGAATACCAATTCTTCTGCATAAACCAGATGGTGTAAGAGACTGTAGAGAGCTTCTGATGTCGAGAATCCCAATACCTCTGTCTAGAATCCAGACAGTGTAAGTAAAATTAGACTCAAAAACACATCAAATTCCCGGGATATTTACACTCATACTCTCAGCCTCGAACCCTTGTTTTTAGTTATTTTATGGCATAATATCTAGCTTTGTTAACATGCAATTAATCTGAATATATACATAGTTGAGATTTGTGAATTATTCATTCATTGATTCATTCCTTTATTTAGAACCTAACAGCTTTTATGCCGTTTTTTGTCCATATATAAAATGTACACAATTGTTTTACATTAAAATTATCAGTCTTCCCCCCCTATTTTACAGATATTATTATTATTATTTTTTTTTTTAAAAAAAAGAACACTTTGCATTTTACAATTGTATGTTATACTTCCTTAAAAATGATGATAAACTATAACCAATCCGCACATCTGGATTAACAACTAAACTTAACAAATTTGTTGGAAACTGAACCTTTAAATTATTTAGTTTTACACAAGATATTTCTCTCTATTATATTTTGAGCATTCCAGTATTATATGTTGTGCATCTGCACTTTCCCAGCCACATTCACATTTCTTATTGTTAGTTATTCCAATTTAGAATAAATGTTTCCTAGTACACAAATGGCCCGTTCTCAGTCTATTAATTAATACAATTACATTTCTTGTAGCACTTACATGATGAAACCATGGTTTGTGTGTTTTGAATTCAGCAAATGGTCTGTATGATTCTGCAACTGTTGAAAGTTCATTTTGACAGGAATCAAACCATTCATTCAAAATTTTCTTCTTTACTCTAGGGAGAAGATCCGTATAGTATAATGATAAGTTCGTAATATTTGGAAGACACACTGCTTTCTTTGCACATTCATCTACATGAGAATTACCTGTAATATTACTGAGAGCTTTAACCCAAGAAAACTCGATGGTTTTTACAGATTTTTGTATTGTTTGAACTAATTGTATACAATTTATAATATAAGAGGATAATTTGTAAAGACTCTTGTAATAAGATTTAAGCGCCTGTAATACACTTTGCGAGCCAGTAAGTATTAAGAACTTTCGTAAATTTAATTTTTGGACATATATTAAAGCTTGGTAAATTGCGTAAGATTCTGCTGTTAATATTGAACAGTCTTGTGGAAGCCGAAATAATAGGTCTGTTTTATGTTGTGGATCATACACTGCACATCCAACTCCTGACTCACTTTAAGATCCATCTGTGTATATGAAATAAAAACTTGGCCATTGAGTAAAATATTCCGATATGTGCCAATAACGAGGGAAATGAATATTATCCAGAGACTGTTGAGGATAATCTAATGAAAAAACTGGCCGTGAACGCATCTGTAAAACATCCTGGTATTTTTGACAAAACGAATTATACAATTGTATCCTATTCAAAGTGAACTGACATATTCTTTTAAGTTAATGAATCTTTCCACATTGAGAAAATAAAGGTTAGTACATTGAAACGAGTAATTCCATGATTGGTGAATCCACGTTTACATCATAAAGTTATATACATCTGACAAATAAGTTTATAAACAAGCTTTATGAAATCTCTTCAATATTAACATTTTTAAACTTATGACTTGTACAGTGGGATCCATGAGTATTACCGTGCAAATTGTCCATCACCATGTTCGTGCATTTTATTTGACCCAATAAGAACTTCAAGAATTAAAATAAAACTCAAGACAAACTGTTGACAACTTCTGCACCGGCATACATAAAAATGTATCGCTTAAAGGCACTTAGGATGTAAGAGAAAAGTAAATGAAAATAGTCATGGACAATTTGCACAGTAATACTCATGGATCCCACTGTACCTATTTGAGTTTATGAAATTGTGCAAGGGCGTAACGATGTGTTTTGACAAAAGTTGTTCGCTTTAATGTTCAGACAGACTAATCGGTTAATCGAACCACTGTGGAATGTGTCTCGAACCGGCACCCCTTGATTGCAAGGTGGTGATATATATTTTTTAGGTCCTAGCTCTACTTGTATCGGCTGCAAACAGCTAAAGGTGAACATAGGTGGAAATGTGAGAAGAGGTGATGCGAAAAGTTCCTGGAACCAGAAATTCAATCATGTTTCTGTCAGTCTCCTATACACAGTGAACCGGAATGTCCCTGCCAAATGAGGTGTCTCGCTGGAAGCATCCAATACAACCACGCAGGTATTGAGTAGCTTCATTGTCTCGTCTCGCTCTATTTCTTCCAAAGTTGTTGCATCACGTCCCTGGATGTGCAACGTGAGAGGCAGAGAAAGATAGTAATGCAATCAGCCGCGAGAGGCGCTGGGTGCGTGAAGTTCAATTTCCTGTTGGGACAGCTAAAACCCTGAGTTTTGCGTCAAGAGCCAAAAATGGAAAACTCTGCAAAACGCAGACATCCCTGGGCGGTCTTGCCTGATTTCATTCCCGTTGATTCGCCACGGTGAGTTTGGGAAAGTTGTAGTTCTCAGGCTTTTCAAAGCCTTTTGCACTCTTAGTTTGCCTGAACAGCCAATCCAGTTTTGAGGGAGTTGTTTCACACTGTGTGACGTAGTTTCGGTAAAAGTTGCGAGAATCAAGCTATTCACAGAGTCAGTCGAAACTAGATCTACGAGTTTGTATAAAGAGCGGTGTATTCAATATAACTAGGAGTTTTTATGTTTCGCAAATGCGGTAAAACCGAAATAATGGTAATTGTTTTATTTAGTTTGAGTTTATAATGTGCACTTTATTCACATATAGGCTAATCGGGACTGGGCCTACAGTTTAAAGTGGGATCAGAACCACCGTGTAGTGTGCCTCCACCGAGTATCGAACCCGGGACCCCTTGATTGCAAGGCGACGAGGGTTACCGTTACACCATTAGTGAGACATATTGCCTGCAGTTTATCATGAAACTCTGTAGTCTAGTGCGTAATGTCAAATGAATCAGAATTTCGATTCCATCCTATGTCAGTGCAAAATACCCTCCATACACACCGATTTGTGTGAAGATTTTGCGTATTGGGCATGTTCTGCGTAATTATTAAGGAAAAAAGAAACACCCTACCTCAAGAGAATCATGCCAAGTGTAAAGACACTTCACAAGATACTCCACAATTCCCTCTGCTTATCTCTTTCTCTCTACATCTTTCCTTCTTTCTTCCTCAGTTTCATTCTCTTCCTTTGCTCTTTCCATCTACCCTTCTCTTTATCTAACTTTCGTTCTCCATTCTTTTTCTCTATCTTCCTTCCTATCGTTATTTCTCCTTCTGTTTCTTTATCACATCTTTTCCTTTCGCTTTTTCTCTATCTGTTTCTCTACTTCTTTCATTCTATCTTTTTCCTCTGTTCTTATCCTAAGATCTTCCTTCCTAACTCTCTTTCCCTCTATTCTCCTTCTTTCTTTCTTTCTTACTTCTTCTGTTTCTTTATCTCCGTTATCTCTTTTTCCTTCCTCAGTTTATCTACTTCTTTCTCCGTTATTGTAACTCTTTTCTTCTTTCTTTTCCTGTCCCTATTTCTTTATCTCACTCTAATTTTCTCTCCATGTTCCTCCATTTTCCCTTCCTCCGTTTTCTTTCTTCCTCAGTTCCTGCTCTATCTTCATTTTTCTTCCTCTGTATCTCTTCCTCTTCTTCCATTTCTATAGGCTATTTCTGCTCTTTCTCCCTGCCTTCCTGTTTTTCCTTTTGTCTTCCTCTCTGTCCAGCACGTCCTCTTTGTTTACTTTCATCTCTCCCTTTCTCATAGTCTCTCTTTCACCTCTGTGTGTGTGTGTTTAGTATAAGTGTTTTAGATTCCCCACGTAGGCTATAGTTGGGCAGAAGGGTGGACTAACACTATTTTACAAGGGGTTGGAGCCCACCCTGTGGCGACACCCCCACACGTGCCGTTGACCTATTTCTACCACTTTAACTTCATCACGTCGTTGCTTGATAGCCACGTCTCTCTCGGATTGGGCGACGTACGTCAGATCCTGTTGGGAGATTTGCCTAATGTTACTCGGACATCTTTCCCTCATTGCCAGCACCCTGTAGGGGACATACATTTCTTTGAACTCTCCGGCTTTTGGCTGCCAGAAACAGCGACAGTTATAAGGTTAGCGAACCTTTATGCGACACGAATGCATGACACATGTTTCCGTGACTGTTCAATGTTCAATTTCGCATCGCCTTGGTGGTATATTGCACCAGTGGTTCGGATACCACTTCAAGCTTTTGATTCGTTTTACTTCGCTTTTCTGCTACTTCTGATTAATCGCGATGATTTGGATGATGAAGGAACACTCATAAGGACACCCATGCCCAGGCTGGGGTTCAAACTCAAAGCTCTGGAGTCGTAGTTCGCCGTGCTAACCACTCCGCCACGGAGGTCGGCTGCAAGACACACTTCAACACGAGCCCCACAGCGGGTTATGCTGGCTGTGAGTCCAAACGCCAGCAAGAATGCAGACCAGGGTGTTGAGATTTGCATTTGGTTAGGTTAGTAGAAGTTCTTTAGCATGCATGGTCAATGATGGGGTAAGTACAGTACTAGGATTGCTTAGAGTTTCAAGAACGACACGCCACTGGTGCATACATATGGTTCGCCTAACCTTTTCTGGGAACGGTGTGCGAGCATATGGAGTCTATTAAAAGCGATTATATACAGGCAACACATGCAGGAACTTACACACATATGCAAACTGTCGGAGAGGTTGAATGAGCTGATCCATGTACGAGAGAGTTTTCACTCCTGATAATAGGGGCATTGATCAAACTAAGCTTCTACATGTCTTTTGGACATTTCTAGTGCCGATGTTTTCAAAACCATAAAATACCATTTTACGCACAAATAGGATGATCAGAATTGAAAATTGGCTTGTAAACCAGGATGTCTTGAATACAAACAGTGGCGTAGGAAGGATGTTGATTTGAAGGTGTACAAAACTGACAAAAATTCTCTCTCTCAGTCTTATATACACACATAACACGTGAGAGTAAGCATGGAGAAACAGAATGCCTCTGCTTCTTAGTTTTCTTTATTCAATTTGCGAAATATGTATGCTCCCACTAGCATAACACTATGCATATTTTTAAAAATTGCTATTTCGTCAAACCTCTGAACAAATTACAGCACTTTCTAGGTTCGTTTGACTTTTCTATTTCTTTACATTTCAAATGAGCTCAGTAGATGTCTCTAGCTTCATATTCCTCAGAAATTTTAATATTTCTTGACACAAAAATCACTGCATTAAAAATGTGAAAGAATTTTGCTTACGTGAATAATATTTTCAAATAAAAAGTGTTTGCTTTTGGAGATAATATGTGTGAAAACAACGTTTTACTTTAATAAAATCTACTTCTAGTAACGTAAATATTGCACTTGTCAGAGAAATTTTTAGGTGGCACAAAGAAGCGTGAACAGAAAAAATTGAGTCAAATAGGCGAGTCAATTTAAAAAAATGTATTTCATCGTTACTGCATGAAAATGCACGGAGTGAGCTTACATTTATTTCTAGACGATTATGCACACGTTGCTTAGTAAAGCAAAGAACTTTTATAGTGAAAAAATCGATACGAATATCTCTTAAGGGTTTTCATGCCATTAACGATCAAACAGGGTTGCACAAATTTTGGAACGCTCTGTATAACAAGCACAGTGGAAACATATTTCCAAATTATCTTGTACCTGAATCGGCAAAGGGAAAACAATTTAATTTCTTCATTGGCTCTTTTCGGTTTACAGTTCCGTAGTCAATTTCCAGCAAGAGGCAAGACATCCCAACATCTCTAAATTCCTCATGAAGAACCCGACATCTTACTTTTGAAGGAACGATGCTCATCTATTCGGTGGGATGATTTCCAAGAGAGGAAGAAAAAAAGAAATTAAATTTTATGATTCTGAGCCTCACTTAATTACGGGCAGGAGATCTTGTGAGCAGTTCAAGGTGAACGAGGCAGAGGAAGAACCGCAAAGTGGAGCTAGAGAGAGCAAACCCTCTTTTCGTTTCTTCAAAATCTTCTCCAAGATCAACAAGAAGACAGCGGGCATCTTAATTACTTCCAAGGAAAAGATTGGACGAAACTGATGCAGTGACAATTGACGGTGAAATGCCTTTCTGATTAAGACAGATGAAGGTACATTTCGATTACTTCTAGTCAGATTTAATTGGTATTCTGATATACACGTAGAAGCCCGAGAGCGAGTTTCGCTGCTGCGAGTCGCCAATTGGTGCTCGTGGTTTCGGGAAGACTGTCGACGAGAGTTTAGCAGCATGCCAATCCCTTGCACGACTGCTAACGTTCTGCATGTACTGTAGGCTCATTGACTGTTCTGTCTTAGAAACCGGAAAGCTAGTTGCGCTGTCTTGAAATTCTAAACATTATATTCATCGTTCTATTAGCTTGCTTTAGTCAGATCGAAACTGAAGTAATCCCTTTGTCTGCCGTCAACACTCTACACGAAAGTCTCGATGTCGAAGGGCAAGGTGCCGATGTCGATGGGCCAAGGTGCCGATGTCGAAGGGCCAAGGTGCCGATGTCGAAGGGCCAAGGTGCCGATGTCGAAGGGCCAAGGTGCCGATGTCGAAGGGTCAAGGTGCCGATGTCGAAGGGTCAAGGTGCCGATGTCGAAGGGCCAAGGTGCCGATGTCGAAGGGTCAAGGTGCCGATGTCGAAGGGCCAAGGTGCCGATGTCGAAGGGTCAAGGTGCCGATGTCGATGGGTCAAGGTGCCGATGTCGAAGGGTCAAGGTGCCGATGTCGAAGGGCCAAGGTGCCGATGTCGAAGGGTCAAGGTGCCGATGTCGAAGGGCCAAGGTGCCGATGTCGAAGGGTCAAGGTGCCGATGTCGAAGGGTCAAGGTGCCGATGTCGAAGGGCCAAGGTGCCGATGTCGATGGGTCAAGGTGCCGATGTCGAAGGGCCAAGGTGCCGATGTCGAAGGGCCAAGGTGCCGATGTCGAAGGGTCAAGGTGCCGATGTCGAAGGGTCAAGGTGCCGATGTCGAAGGGTCAAGGTGCCGATGTCGATGGGTCAAGGTGCCGATGTCGATGGGTCAAGGCGCCGATGTCGAAGGGCCAAGGTGCCGATGTCGAAGGGCCAAGGTGCCGATGTCGAAGGGCAAAGGTGCCGATGTCGAAGGGCCAAGGTGCCGATGTCGAAGGGCCAAGGTGCCGATGTCGAAGGGCCAAGGTGCCGATGTCGATGGGTCAAGGTGCCGATGTCGATGGGTCAAGGTGCCGATGTCGAAGGGCCAAGGTGCCGATGTCAATGGGTCAAGGTGCCGATGTCGAAGGGCAAAGGTGCCGATGTCGAAGGGCCAAGGTGCCGATGTCGAAGGGCCAAGGTGCCGATGTCGAAGGGCCAAGGTGCCGATGTCGATGGGTCAAGGTGCCGATGTCGATGGGTCAAGGTGCCGATGTCGATGGGTCAAGGTGCCGATGTCGATGGGTCAAGGTGCCGATGTCGAAGGGCCAAGGTGCCGATGTCGAAGGGAAAAGGTGCCGATGTCAATGGGTCAAGGTGCCGATGTCGAAGGGCAAAGGTGCCGATATCGAAGGGCAAAGGTGCCGATGTCGATGGGCAAAGGTGCCGATGTCGATGGGCCAAGGTGTCGATGTCGATGGGCCAAGGTGTCGATGTCGAAGGGCCAAGGTGTCGATGTCGAAGGGCCAAGGTGCCGATGTCGAAGGGCCAAGGTGCCGATGTCGAAGGGCCAAGGTGCCGATGTCGAAGGGCCATGGCTTCGATATCGAAGTGGAAATTTTATATTTATTACAAAATGAACTACGCGTATTTACACAAAGTAACATAGTAAGTAAAATATAGTTCACAAAATAAACATACGTTTTGCACATAAAGCACACACGATAACCTATTTTTAGACAAATATACCCCTTTCAGATATCTGGACACCCCTTTCAGATATCTGGACAGGTCACATAGCATACTTTAAATTCTACTTTGCTAAAGTCTCAGAAGAAAAACGAGATTATCAGCTAGTATATCCCAAGCTTATCTTGATATTTGAAGCATTCATCTTTGGGTCCCGTGAAAACTAGAAAATTCTGATCTGGGCTTCTTCTCGTTTTGACTGAGTCGATGGCGTGCTGGGAGACACTCGAGCCCCAGAACCTCCACGTTCAATGCGCCACTGATAAGACTCCTGCAAGATTCCCGTTCGTTTCTCTCATCCCATCACACTTCGTCCCCGAAAGTACAGGTTCGCACGCAATTTCACCCCTATGTCTCCATCACTGCAGCGAGTCTACTTTTCTTTATGACAACAATAGATTCCTGGGACGCAATTATTGTGAAGAACCCTTGTCTTTGGGGTCGCGAAAGCGTCTGTCCCCTTTTCTCAGACACCAATCCCTGTTCGATCCGACCCAAATATTTCTTGAACCCAGTTGCGTAGCGTGATCCCCGGCAAGGAAAGACACACAGGTAGTGAGAACACCAAAGCCTATTCTGCATCCATAGTAAAAACGAAGTTAAGGTAAACAAAACCACTTGACGTCTGAAAATAGTTCCTCTCCTGTGTGTTATCTTGCCCATGAATACATACTTCAATATAGCAGCTACACTGATTGGTATGGATTTATCACATGCACTATTTTCTTACGCGCAAGATTCCTGCACAGCTGAGATTCGAACAACCAATAGGAGTCATTAGGAGCAACGTGACTATGTTTATGCTGACTTCCATCTTACAACGGACAGAGAATAGTCACACGTCTTTCCCCAAAATGACGAGAACTTCTTAAACCAGTTTTACGTTGCAATGACCCCAATCAATAGGATACTACACCACTGTACCCGTAAATATTTATTATTAATATGATCGACCTAGAAAACAAATTTTTCCACCCATGACATATTTTCCTGGCGTTGTTACGGAGCAGAGAACTAACTCTTCGATAATGTATCTCTTCCTCGACGATCTGAGCTTAGAATAGGGATGGAAACAAAATCCGGATAATGGATATCAGGATTTCAAATTATCGGAAATCCGTTTCTGATGCAATGGATAATCCGGATATCTGGATAATCCGGATATCTGGATAATCCGGATAGTATGGATAATACGAATGTTCAGATAGTACACATTTGATGAAGGATTTGTACGGCCAGGTTGACCATTCCTCATCAAACAAAACAACACTAGATAACGAAAAGCTAAAAGTAACCGAAACATAATACAACGGTTCTAAATTTCGGTTACATTTTTTGGGGCCACCCTGTATATTAAATGTGACTCTCACGGAAAATATTTCCTCCAAAACATTAATGGAAGTAGAAAATTGAGTTTTCAATGCAGACGATCCTGACGAGAGGAAATAAAATACCAAAAACAGCCACGAGAAGGAACGTAATCTCCAAGGAAATAACTGAAAAAAATAATATTGATATATTTCCCCCTTCCCAAAATCAATGAACTATGGAAGAAGGCATTAGTTTTCCAAGTAACATGAAGTAAACAGTAATTTAGAAGCATCAAAGGAAAGCGTGATTAATTTTTCTTCAACAAAGACCAAAAAATGGTATTTTGAGAGTGAAATCTTAAAGTTCTCAAGCAAACGCACTTGAGAAACATTTATTAGTTCTGGAATTGTTTTTTCGATTCCAAAAAAAATAATCTTACACAAATATCGTTTCCATGTTCTTATTGTCTTCATAGATGTCAGTCTGCAACCATATCTGTTACATTTCATATTCGACTTAAAAGTTTCGAAGCGTTTATAACTTAGTTTAGAGGAAACATGTGTAAGATACCCAGATAGTAAACGTTAACAAAGAAAATTTATTTGTTAATTAAATAATGCAAATAACTAAACATAAACTTATATTAACGTTAATACTTAAATTATATGATTTTATAAAAACAATGCATAATTTCACAACTCGTGCAGAGAATTTCTCACACTGACGTCATTAAGCCTCTGCTGGGCACGTGAGACCCCACAGGTATTTTTTCAATGATAACGACTAAATTACATATACCTGTGTCACAAACGGTTGAAATATCTTAATAGAAAAACTTTTTTTTTTTTTGTTAATTGGTCCTAAATATAATGTCACTTTGTAAGGGCACTTGGGGCTTTTGAGGACCCCAATGAATATTTCGATTTATTGTTTCTTCTACCGCTCGATATTATTATTATTATTATTATTATAGTATCATATGCTGTTTTTCAGAATTCTGATTGTCGGTTGGTCTGGCTGCCCAGTATGACGAAAGAAGTCCCGTTTCCCGGATATCTATTGTTCTTCCAAAGTTGAAATGCAAACAATACATTCGTTTAAGTTGGTATCAACTTTTGTATCGTTCGCTGATTCTCAGAATTGGATTGTTGGTTGGCCTCGCTGCATTGTTATCGCAAAGACTCCCGTTTTAAGTAGATCTTTCGTTCTACAAGAATTGAATTGGAAATCATAGTTTTGTGTAAGTTTGTGCAAAACTTTTACTTTGTTTCTTTAGTCTCCCTTTGACATGGTATCGTAATGTTGTGAGTGTTCCTCTGTGAAACTACAGTCCGGCAGAATTAACTTGAGAGAAATGGCCGCTCTGTGAGTGATGCAACCGGGCTCGAAATGGCTAGAGCGGGGGACTTCCCGCTCTAACGGGCCAACGGAAACTCTAATGTTCGGGCGCGCGAAATGTTACCAACTGTTTAAAACATAAAGTTGGAGTCTTTTAGCGGGGGTGTTAAAAGACCCCAAGTGCCATCCACGTATTATTTCAAACGTGCCAAGCAGAGGGTTAATAAAAATTTGTAACAATACTTCCAGATGAGAAGAAGGTGCGAATTTTCATTCACCCCCTCCAATAACTCGTAAAGTCGTGAAATAACATAAACAAGCCTTACAACACACACTGCAAGTTTATCAGTGTTGGAAGGTGTGTTTACATTATTTTTTCGAGGGGAGAAGATAACATTCTTGTATCTTGTGTGTAAGTTGCTCAGCTTAGGGTGTCCAGGGTTGCCAGGAACATATTTTTTTGTCTCTAAGGAGTATTTAATAACGAATCAATATAATTATTCAGAGTGTCTGAAAAAAAATGTGGGTGAGTCAGCACTTATGCTATTCGAACATGTCACATTATGCAGGGCGAAAACCCTTATCATAGCTAAAATCTACACTTCTCTCTGAGGACTAGCCAAGATAAAAGCTGAGGCAGAAAAGCAACACACAGCACATATGTTAAAACCTGAGGTTGAAAAGCGACACTCAGCACATACGTTAAAACCTGAGGTTGAAAAGCGACACTCAGCACATACGTTAAAACCTGAGGTTGAAAAGCGACACTCAGCACATACGTTAAAAGCTGAGGCTGAAACACAACACTCAGCACATATGTTAAAACCTGAGGTTGAAAAGCGACAATCAGCACATATGTTAAAAGCTGAGGCTGAAAAACAACACTCAGCACATATGTTAAAACCTGAAGTTGAAAAGCGACAATCAGCACATATGTTAAAGCTGAGCCTGAAAAACTACAGCCAGCACATATGTTAAAAGCTGAGGCTGAAAAACAACACTCAGCACATATGTTAAAACCTGAGGTTGAAAAGCGACAATCAGCACATATGTTAAAATCTGAGGCTGAGAAAGTAAAGCCAGCACATATGTTAAAAGCTGAGACTGAAAAACAACACTCAGCACATATGTTAAAACCTGAGGTTGAAAAGCAACAATCAGCACATATGTTAAAAGCTGAGGCTGAAAAACAACACTCAGCACATATGTTAAAACATGAGGTTGAAAAGCGACAATTAGCACATACGTTAAAAGCTGAGGCTGAGAAACTACAGCCATGCATATATGTTAAAAGCTGAGACAGAAAAACAACACCCAGCACATATGTTAAAACCTAAGGTTGAAAAAGCGACAATCAGCACATATGTTAAAAGCTGAGGCTGAAAAACAACACCCAGCACATATGTTAAAACCTAAGGTTGAAAAAGCGACAATCAGCACATATGTTAAAAGCTGAGGCTAAAAAACAACACTCAGCACATATGTTAAAACCTGAAGTTGAAAAGCGACAACCAGCACATATGTTAAAAGCTGAGGCTGAGAAACTACAGCCAGCACATATGTTAAAACCTGAGGCTGAAAAACAACATTCAGCACATATGTTAAAACCTGAGGTTGAAAAGCGACAATCAGCACATATGTTTAAAGCTGAGGCTGAGAAACTACAGCCAGCACATATGTTAAAAGCTGAGGTTAAAAAAAAACACTCAGCACATATGTTAAAACCTGAGGTTGAAAAGCGACAATCAGCACATATGTTAAAAGCTGAGGCTGAGAAACTATAGCCAGCACATATGTTAAAAGCTGAGGCTGAAGAACAACACTCAGCACATATGTTAAAACCTGAGGTTGAAAAGCGACACGCAGCACATGTGTTAAAAGGTGAGGCTAAGAAACTACAGCCAGCTCATATGTTAAAAGCTGAGGCTGAAAAACAACACTCAGCACATATGTTAAAAGCTGAGGCTGAGAAACTACACTAAGCACATATGTTAAAAGCTGAGGGTGAAAAGCGCCAATCAGCACATATGTTAAAAGCTGAGGCTGAAAAACAACACTCAGCACATATGTTAAAACCTGAGGTTGAAAAGCGACAATCAGCACATATGTTAAAATCTGAGGCTGAAAAACAACACTCAGCACATATGTGAAAACATGAGGTTGAAAAGCGACCATCAGTACATGTGTTAAAACCTGATGTTGTGAAGCGACAATCAGCACATATGTTAAAAGCTGAGGCTGAGATACTACACCAAGCACATATGTTAAAACCTGAGGTTGAAATGCGCCAATCAGCACATATGTTAAAAGCTGAAGTTGAGAAACTACAGCCAACACATATGTTAAAAGCTGAGGCTGAAAATCAACACCCAGCACATATGTTAAAACCTGAGGTTGAAAAGCGACAATCAGCAAATATGTTAAAATCTGAGGCTGAGAAACTACAGCCAGCACATACATTAAAATTTGAGACTGAAAAACAACACTCAGCACATATGTTAAAACCTGAGGTTGAAATCCAACAATCAGCACATATGTTAAAAGCTGAGGCTGAAAAACAACACTCAGCACATATGTTAAAAGCTGAGGCTGAAAAACAACACTCAGCACATATGTTAAAACCTGAGGTTGAAAAGCGACAATCAGCACATATGTTAAAAGCTGAGGCTAAAAAACAACACTCAGCACATAAGTTAAAACCTGAAGTTGAAAAGCGACAATCAGCACATATGTTAAAAGCTTAGGCTGAAAAACAACACTCAGCACATATGTTGAAACCTGATTTTGAAAAGCGACAATCAGCACATATGTTAAAATCTGAGGCTGAGAAACTACAGCCAGCACATATGTTAAAAGCTGAGACTGAAAAACAACACTCAGCACATATGTTAAAACCTGATGTTGAAAAAGCGACAATCAGCACGTATGTTAAAACTGAGGCTGAAAAACAACACTCAGCACATATGTTAAAACCTGAGGTTGAAAAGCGAGAATCAGCACATATGTTAAAAGCTGAAGCTGAGAAACTACAGTCAGCACATATGTTAAAAGCTGAGGCTGAAAAACAACACTCAGCACATATGTTAAAACCTGAAGTTGAAAAGCGACAATCAGCACACATGTTAAAAGCTGAGGCTGAGAAACTACAGCCAGCACATATGTTAAAAGCTGAGGCTGAAAAACAACATTCAGCACATATGTTAAAACCTGAGGTTGAAAAGCGACAATGAGCACATATGGGTCAATCCATATGAAATCATACCAGCTGGTTGCTTGACCATTTTTAAAAAAGTTTGTTTTTTGAGTGGTGTGAGCCTCATATATTGACAGTTCAGAACCACTCTTATTTTAGATGGCGGGCATTTTTTTTATCATGGCGCGCGTCATTTTCTCCATTCGTAAGCATCAGCGGCAACTTTTTTTCTCAGCTCTGGTAAGTCCTACGACAATGAGACAAAATCTGTGATGTTAAGCACATTATAGGCTACAATTATATTTCTGTGTAATTTTCTAAATATTATTCCTTCATAATAAATTTTAAGGTTAAAATTGTGTATTGTAATCGCTCAAAATGACATTTTCGGACATTTTTTTGGGGAGGAAGGCAGTTTGTTTGATACTTGGATTTTTTGTGCAAGTACCTGTGTACCAATAGAGTACGTCAAAATTATTTGAAGCTTGAGACTTTAATATTTTTTTTTCTACAGGGTCATAAACTTGTACTTTTTGTTAAAAAAATCCAAGTTCAGGGTTAAATATCTCTGGTGGGCAGTTGTTTAAAAATCTGAAATTTGTACACAATACAGTACTTCAGGATAAGTAACTTCAGTAAAAATTTTGAGTTTGAGATTTAATTGGTTTAGGAGATACAAAACTCGTGAAAAATTCAACATTTTGCATTAAATATGGCATGCCTAATTTCATTTCTTATTAACATTTTGTGTTGAATTTCTGCAAACTGTAATTTGGAATGTCAATGAACAACATTACAATCCTGAAATGGCTCTGCAATAAAGTATATATACGAGGGCGTGCTGAAAAGTAAAGCTTCCTATGTTTTTATTTTCTTTGTTACCTTGTAAACGCATTTTGGATTTTGAGCAAACATACATTGGATTAAAGAAAACCTCAGCTGAACACGAATCCGATGACCTCCATCAGTTCTAGTTCCTGGCCTTTCACTCCATTCTCTCACATAGCTGAGATTTTTTCAGCTGTGGGTTTTCTTTAAGAGCATGATAAACTCAAGATCGCGCAGTACTGGCGTCTAACACATTCATCCCCATAATATTCCCTCAGTCTCAGATGAATGTCAATTTGTAGCACATTTTCTGCGTTTAGAAACTCGATCACGGCACGCTACTTCAGGCAGTCCACCGACATTGCATGGTTACATGCTGCCATTTTCCTTGCAATAGTTCAGCACCCCCTGGCGATAGAAGTTTGAAACCTGCAATGGAGAAGCTGGAAAGTCTTATAAGTGCAATGTATGTTTGCTCAAAATCCAAAATGCGTTTACAAGGTAACAAAGAAAATAAAAACATAGGAAGCTTTACTTTTCAGCACGCCCTCATATATATACTTTATTGCAGAGCCATTTCAGGATTGTAATGTTGTTCATTGACATTCCAAATTACAGTTTGCAGAATTTCAACACAAAATGTTAATAAGAAATGAAATTAGGCATGCCATATTTAATGCAAAATGTTGAATTTTTCACGAGTTTTGTATCTCCTAAACCAATTAAATCTCAAACTCAAAATTTTTACTGAAGTTACTTATCCTGAAGTACTGTATTGTGTACAAATTTCAGATTTTTAAACTGCCCACCAGAGATATTTAACCCTGAACTTGGATTTTTTTTTAACAAAAAGTACAAGTTTATGATCCTGTAGAAAAAAAAATATTAAAGTCTCAAGCTTCAAATAATTTTGACGTACTCTATTGGTACACAGGTACTTGCACAAAAAATCCAAGTATCAAACAAACTGCCTTCCTCCCCAGAAAAATGTCCGAAAATGTCATTTTGAGCGATTAAAATACACAATTTTAACCTTAAAATTTATTATGAAGGAATAATATTTAGAAAATTACACAGAAATATAATTGTAGCCTATAATGTGCTTAACATCACAGATTTTGTCTCATTGTCGTAGGACTTACCAGAGCTGAGAAAAAAAAGTTGCCGCTGATGCTTACGAATGGAGAAAATGACGCGCGCCATGATAAAAAAAATGCCCGCCATCTAAAATAAGAGTGGTTCTGAACTGTCAATATATGAGGCTCACACCACTCAAAAAACAAACTTTTTTAAAAATGGTCAAGCAACCAGCTGGTATGATTTCATATGGATTGACCCATATGTTAAAAGCTGAGGCTGAGAAACTAAAGCCAGCACATATGTTAAAAGCTGAGGCAGAAAAACAACATTCAGCACATATGTTAAAAACTAAGGTTGAAAAGCGACAATCGGCACATATGTTAAAAGCTGAGGCTGAGAAACTAGAGTCAGCACATATGTTAAAATCTGAGGCTGAGAAACTACAGCCAGCACCTATGTCAAAAGCTTAGGCTGAAAAACAACTCAGCACATATGTTAAAACCTGAAGTTGAAAAGCGACAATCAGCACATATGTTAAAGCTGAGGCTGAGAAACTACAGCCAGCACCTATGTCAAAAGCTTAGGCTGAAAAACAACTCTCAGCACATATGTTAAAACCTGAGGTTGAAAAGCGACAATCAGCACATATGTTAAAAGCTGAGGCTGAGAAACTACAGCCAGCACATATGTGAAAAGCTGAGGCTGAAGAACAACACTCAGCACATATGTTAAAACCTGAGGTTGAAAAGCGACACGCAGCACAGGTGTTAAAAGCTGAGGCTGAGAAACTACAGCCAGCTCATATGTTAAAAGCTGAGGCTGAAAAAAAAACACTCAGCACATATGTTAAAACCTGAGGTTGAAAAGCGACACGCAGCACATGTGTTAAAAGGTGAGGCTAAGAAACTACAGCCAGCTCATATGTTAAAAGCTGAGGCTGAAAAACAACACTCAGCACATATGTTAAAACCTGAGGTTGAAAAGCGACAATTGGCACATATGTTAAAAGCTGAGGCTGAGAAACTACAGTCAGCACATATGTTAAAAGCTGAGGCTGAAAAACAACACTCAGCACATATGTTAATACCTGAGGTTGAAAAGCGACAATCAGCACATATGTTAAAAGCTGAGGCTGAGAAACTACAGCCAGCACATATGTGAAAAGCTGAGGCTGAAGAACAACACTCAGCACATATGTTAAATCCTGAGGTTGAAAAGCGACATGCAGCACAGGTGTTAAAAGCTGAGGCTGAGAAACTACAGCCAGCTCATATGTTAAAAGCTGAGGCTGAAAAACAACACTCAGCACATATGTTAAAACCTGAGGTTGAAAAGCGACAATTAGCACATATGTTAAAAGCTGAGGCTGAGAAACTACAGTCAGCACATATGTTAAAAGCTGAGGCTGAAGAACAACACCCAGCACATATGTTAATACCTGAGGTTGAAAAGCGACACTCAGCACATATGTTTAAAGCTGAGGCTGAGAAACCCTATTAAATCAATATTGTTTTCAGTTTGCAAATATTTGAATCTAAGAATTTTTCTGCTCGCTTCGATCCCAATATGATTCTTTCCTGTAATAAATTCTAAATTACCCGTGAGAGAAGTAAGGCCACATATATACTTCAGATTGTTGCTGCTTAAATGCATAAACAATTCATTTGAGGAAAACGAGCGCGCACCTTTGAGAGACAATTTGGCGGATGAATTGATCATGTAATGTATTTAAAATATATATATATATATATTAAAGAAACTTTGAATACGTACACAATTTAGCGTTAACATGCTGCATGTGAATTTTCTTATTTTACGTCGCTCTATGTTGCATGTGTGTAAAATATATGTTGTACATCTAAGTTATACGTGTCGTATGTACAAAAAGAATAATGGTCATCATGCATATTCTGTCTTTCAAAAATACAGCTTGTATGCTTGTTTTCCATTATTAGCTAATATGAAATTGAAGGAGTGGAAAAATATTTCAAATCATTTGTTTAAACACAAATGCTTTAGCACCAATTTCTACCCCCTTTTGCACGATTTGCGACGATAATAACGTCTTTTAATGCTACTTTTATTGCTACCACTACCACCACTATATTACTATTATTATTATTGGCACATTTGTCCTGGTACTTGACCTCCACTCCAGAGAAAAGTTTTTGGTTTCGCCTCTGCTCACAAAGAAACACTCATGACCAGGCTCGAACCTAGAACCCCTGGCTTCGTAGTGTGTCACGTAACCATCCTACCATGCAGGTCGGCTAGTGAAAGATGTAGGACAGCTTAGTGGCTCAAATTATTATCAAACACGATGAAAATGTGATAGTTTCACATTTATTATTTCGGTTAGAAAACCATAAAAATTGTAGTTTGATACGGGTTACAATAAGCATCTTATGGAGTTTAAATATCAATTTCAAATCTTATGAATCATTTCTCTAAGCAAACGCATTATGATATTCTTTTTATAAAGGAAAAGTTACGTAAGTTTTAACCCTGACTGTTTACATGATATCGTTCCATAGCATGTTATATATTGCTCTCAGAATTTTAAACGGCAGTATAGAAATAAATGACATTTGCAGCTGCGAAGCTATCAATGAGATTGCATAGATTAAGGACAGAAGATGCCATATTTCGATTGCTTGTAACATGGAAAGAAGAATTAGACGAGCAAATAGTGACTGAGAAAAGTTGCTTGCCTTGATGTCTTCTACACACTGTAAAAGTTGTCGGTGTTATCAGGCGGCACCCTATGAATATAGGTTCAAGAAAATGACGATTGAAAATCTCTCAAATAATATTCTATTTATTTTCTTATATTTACAATATTACATTGTGCCTGTAGCAGACGTTGTTTGTTAAAGTACCTCAGGCACAACCTATTTTTTTAGAAATAATTATGTCAACTCTTCTGCTATGGAGTGGATTCTCCTAATTTTATTCATATATCTTAAGCCAATCTGTGACTGACAGAAATCAGTATCAGCATAAAATAAACTGATATTTGGGGTTTGTACTCTTCTGCTCAAAAAGTGGTGGCGATGAGCGGCCCAGAGACCTCGTGCCACGGAAATGGGGTAAGGCGAAGGAGGTCCCCTTATATCGTTCGGTTTCGTACCATAGTCATTAAGGAAGGTATTTTTCATAATGTAAAGAGGATACAACATTTCCCTCTATAAAACTTGATATGAAATATTAATGATGACACTGTAATCCAAGAAGTCATTGATCAATCAAGGGATTCCTATTGTTTGTCGGGTGTCAAACATATGTATTTCAACAACACAATATTTTGAAAAATGGTTAACGTAAGCAGTAGGCAAACATTGTCTGTAGTGATGCAAGAGTCTTTCATATGAAGCAAATTGTAGAATCCGTGGTGGAGTAAGGGACCCATGTTTTAATGTTTTAGCAAGTAGGCCTACAAAAAATGTATTATAAATTTTTACAGAATTCATCAAAGTGTAGATAATATGTAACCATTATTATTTAATTAATTCGATTTTTCTTGCATAACACAACACAATGATGATGTTAGATTCCTTCGTGCGTAAAAATCTTGCATACTGGAAACTAGAGGGAAACATTATGAAGCATGATTTATAAAAGACTTCCTTAATCAGATCTGCAGAGAAGCCCAAAGCTGTTGGTACATATTAATCGTCTATTAACATTATTGACCTGTAAATGTAAAGTAGATACAGTCCCGATTAGCGTATTTATGTTAAACTTTATCTTTGTATTATTTGGTAGTCTGAAAGGTCATTATCGAAATATTCTTATTTGATGTTGCTCGAACTTTTTTTGTTCGTAGGAGTTTCAAGATATCATCGCTTTCCTGTTACTTATCACTTTTGGAGGAGGGTGGGAGCAAGTGCCCCTCTGTACCCTGCTATATCTTCCAATGAAACACAATATATTAAAAATTTGCCCTCTCTAGGGTTGACTTCGCCCGCCCCCCCTACTAAGAATTCCTGGCTACGGGCCCGATTCCTCCTTTCTTGATCTTGCAGTACTGTGACGATAACTGCAAGTGTTTTAAAAACGAAACTCAAGTGTGCACGTCACATTATCTTAAGCAAGTATCTTCAGTGTAGTGTTTCAAAAATTTTCAGTTGCGGGGATTACAGTAACTATTCTTGAAGCACCAGGACAATTGTATACATATCCCCTCCCCCCAATAGAGCAAAAAATTAGAAAGCGAGGGAGCAGTGGTGGCAATTAGGGTGGGCCTGGGAGGGGAGTTGCCCCCACTTTTTGTCACTATTACCCTCACACTATTGCACCTTAATGCTAAGCCTTGTTAACCAAGAAAAAATAATTGTCCTTGCCCCCCCCCCCCCCAGTTTTCACACCCAACAGCTACTGGGGGGTAGGGGATAGTAATTGGAGGGTGGAATTTCCTTTCATCCCCTTTCAAACACCACCCTTTTTGTCTTGTAGGAAAACCATTACTATATAATGATAGTTGTAGCAATAGCTGAACAACTTCTGAGAAAACGTGCTGTACGGAAAGCTTAATTTTAGGCTTCCATGAACGTTCTTGAAATGCGCAAGCCTTAAGAGAGTGACGCAGTAACACTATGCTGATTGGACTACTTTCATGCAGCTAGCTGAGCGTGAGAATAAAAGAAGGATCATTTGCTTAATGCAAAATTGCCACGAGAAGAAGCACGTTAAGGAACGAAAGGAAAAAGGCATTGATCGTGACGATAGAAGTGTACGCAGTTTCTTGAAGAAAAGAGTCACGCGACGAGGCTGCAAATAGTCCATTGCCGTAGATCCATCCGGTCTGATATGCATCCGCTGACCGTCAGCCAGTAATGTGCCGTAGACTATAAGCAGAGCGTATAGAAGAAATAGTGTGCGCACTCCCCGAGTTGCCGTGGTCCACCGCCTAGATGGCAGTGGTGACGTTTGAGACGGCGCGTTGCTTACATAACTAACTACATAAGAAACAAAAATGCATGTTACTTACGTTTGGAGAAGAGCTCAGCAGCTGGATAGTTTGGAGAATTTCCGAGATGATTTTGCTGTCTTCGAGGCACTTAATTCCTTTCTTATCTCTTTGGTGCGGAAGAAAAATAGACATTTCAGATAGTGAAATACGAGTTTAGATAGCGTACGCAGCACATGATCTTCACAGCATCCTAATTGCGTAGTTTTTACAGCAATTATATTTAAATTGTCCAAACACTCAAAAAATATATCACCCCATAAACTATTAGCACATGATAATTCTTTTTGCAACAACTTCTTCCACTCGTAGCAGAACATCATAAACACTTTTCGATACATAGGTAAGGTATTACAGCCGTCCTCCGAACCATAGGCTTGGATTAGCGTAAGTGGGGCAGGTACATTAGTTGGTTCCCCGTGCAGAAAAGTTGTACACAGTTTACAATCCGTCACTTTGGAAATATACCGCACTATGTATCCTGCCAAATGATACGCCAAGTATTATTTACCAACACTTTGTTCATTTAAGTTCGATATGTTGTTTTCTCAGTTCGGTATTTGAATTTCATCTTCAACAATGGAAATTTTTCCCTTATTTCATTTTCAGCTTGCTTCTTCACCGAAAGATTTTTATTTTCGGTTGCTCTTGCCAGAGTTCGCATTTGATTAACAAAAGACGTCAGAGGAGATTCAGTCCTGTATTCACAGTTTCCGCCCGAAAGTAAAGCAAGTTTTGCTGGTACGTAAATTGATTGCATAAGGACATATAAGACCCTTCACCAATTTTTCTAAGTGATCTTCAGAAGGCAAAGGTAGCAAATCGTGATGCAAACAGTGTCTATACCCCTTGGGGACTTAATTTTTAAAAGAAGAGACTCCAGTATAAACTCAGAACTGTGTCTCATTCCTGTCTTACTTTTCAGTTGGCATTTCTTTAAGATTGTATCAATTACAATTTTTTGATTTTTGCTAAGAGACGCGAACTGTTTCGACTGTGTGACCGTGGTCTTTAACGCCTTTTTCAAGCAAATTTATTTTAGCCTGTGCGACCTTTAGTTTATTCTGCGTTCTAATTAATTGCGTTTCTGATTCTTAAGTTTTTCTTTAGCAATGCTATTGTATTGCTAGCATCCGCAGTGTGAAGCAAATCATCCTCTACTGATAAGCTTAATGATACATTGCGACGAGTACTTACTTTATTATCATCTGTCCGAAAGGATTGCCTTTTCATGGGAGATTTTCGCTTCTTAACTGTCTTAGAGAGGTATTTGGGCAGATTAGGAAATATATGAGGAACAGCTTCTGGTTTTAATTTCCACCTTTGTCGTGGAATTTCTGCTGTATCGCCATCCACTATGAACGAATGCACTTTCACTAAACGGTAAGAGGAAAAATGAATATCACACACATAGCAATTATGACTTAGTTTTTTTTATCTGTTCTAGGGATGGCACACTCCCATTTTGTCTTTAGTGGCCTAAAAATAATGTCTACTACCTGAAGAACAGCGGTCATATCTAGATCTACAGCCGGGTATGAAACACGTAGGCATCTTGTAGTTTTCGCTCGCTGCTGTCTCAAACACAATAATAATGCGTTGAACACAACACAAACTAGTCACAACGGATCAATCACAAATCTAACGACACTAAAGTGAATAACGTAATAACGTTGTCTTTAATAAAAGTACACAATGTTATTCTGATACAACAAAACACAACTCTCTACATAAAGCGCGGCCGCACTGCAAGCAGAAGACGCTCGCCGCAAGCGAAGGTGCTGCCAGTGTTTCGGTGGGGCACCGCTCTATTCACTTGGCTTACGGGAAGAAACCGAAGTGCACACACTTTCTCTTCTATACGCTCTGCTATAAGTTTACGTCTACATGCGTTGTCTACACGTAATCTACGCGTAGATTACACTGGGTTGTAGTTTACATAGACTACGTAGACAACCTAAAGTACATAAAAATAATTTTCAAGGGTTTCATGAAAGGAAATTGACATTTTCAACTATATTGGTTCCTAACGAAATGAAAAGAATCCTACTTACAACAACATTTCTCTTCTCCTCTATCATCAACTATGGAAGAAGATAAATAGTATGCAGAAACACAACAGATGGCAGTCGTGAGGCAAGAGTGGTCTTTTTCCCAAAGAAACACTAGAATATTTCTATTAGGTTTCTTCCTAGATGAGAAATTGTTCGAATTTGGAAGAAAGAGTATGAAAAGTTCCCTTCACACATCAGCAACTGATACGCAGTATAATTTTCTCTTAATTCCACGGCGCCCTTCGCTAAGTTATCACCCTTCTCAATGTTGTTTACATAGATTACGTAATCTACGTGTATAAAATATTCTACGTGTAGAATGTAGACTATAGTTGTTTACGCGTAGACGCACATCACTGCCGTCAGCGAGAACTTCGATAAAAATGCATTGCGGGTCGCCTTTCCTAAGGATAAAAATAAGCATGCGCTTTCGTGGGAACGAGACAGTCTTTCTCAAAGATAAAAGTACGGAAGAATGTGGAACCAGGAAAGCGTGGGTCGCCTTAAAGAATGGGCGGATGGATATTAGCATTCGGGTTTTGTCTCGTGCCCTGGGTTCGTTGCACTCTGAGGAAAAAACATCTTAGATCTCTTAATAAAATAATCCATTTCTGTGATTACATCCACGGTCGTTCGGTCTTCATTCAAGAAAATGTCAACTTGCTTTCTCATTCCCTGGAAAAATTCATCCAAACTCGATTACTGCTTCGGAATGAGTTGAAGGAACTTGTTTTTCAAGATTGGTCTGCCTGCTTCCATAACAACCAGGTGGATGTAAACATGGATAGAGTAACGGGGCAGAATGCTGAGATAAGATTACAGACAAGTGACGTCATAGTTTAGCAAGAAGGACGGCTAAAGTGAGGAAGTTCCGGTTTGTATAGTTACTGGTTGAATTGCTTTATTTTACTTCGCTTTTCGGCCAGTTTTGGCTAATCGCGTAGATTTGTTTGGTTGTTGAGCGACTTTAAAACCGAAGTGAGGAAGGTAAGGGAATAACTTCTGAGAGAAAGAAGTTGATAGGTTTTTGAATACGATCGCACGAATGAGTGTAAAGTGTGTGCAAGGGGTAATGGCTTACCAGTACCAGTGTTGCCACATGAAGGGAAATTCGAACCAAATTTTGAACGAAATGGGATGAAAAATACCAGAATTCCATGAAACTTTTAAGACACCAAACTCAAAAATAGTTCAGATTATGTACTATTTATTACTATTATTTTTAAAGGTTTGTAGTGAAGGGAAAAACAGTGAGAAAAGGGAAATTTTGCGCCTTGGAAAGGGAAATTATGCCCTCAGATTGTGGCAACACTGACCAGTACACGATAATGTAACTTAGTACCCTACCGCCATTTTAGGCGAAACGGGATTTCCTGTTATTAAATCAGAAGTCCTCTTACGCGGTAACGTAACCTTGAAACAACTCCCGACGAAGGTCAAACTAAACCTAACACTGGCGGACGATTCCGATGAAGCCAAAATCGCGGTCAACTGTGATGATTTTGACGGTGAAGGTCATTTTACAAATTAATGGTAGGACAATTGCGGCGATCAGGACCTAACCTAACCTAAGCAAAGGCGTCACAGAACTAATAATGCTGTAGAAGGTTGGAACAACAAAGTAAATATGTGGCTTGGAAAACCGCATCCAAAAATTCATGATGTTCTGGCCTGCCTCAAGAGTCAAGCAGAAGACACCAACATCAAGTACATGCGGATGGAACTTAATCCAGAAGGTCAGAAAAGGAAGAAGCTTGACATTAAAATCGACGAGAGAGTTGGGAAGTGTATTCGCACATATGAGGAGACTTCAAAAGGTGTCTGTTGGCTCTAGCCCATGTTCAAGAACTTGATTGAACCAAATTCCCAGCCGAAAATATCAATATTTCACATAATTCTCTAGTAAGAGCTATTGTACGGGGTGTTAAGTCACCCTTCAGTTTGATAGAAGATTTAAAATGTGATCGCATTTGTCCACCAGTCCTATCACTTCTAACTGTGTTCGGTTGCAATTGTCCGTCATCGCGATTGTCCGGCTACCCTCTCAGGTAGTGGAAGTTTTTCCAAGTTCAGGGGTTGCAGGGGGCTAAACGAGTCTGGAGCGTGGTGCTGATCACATCAATTCCATATATAGGCGAGATTAAGAATGTTTGGAGCCTTAGTCCACATCCTCCCACCCCCCATATCCGGCATATTGCAATGCGCAAGAGTCAGAACTGCACGCTACGACGTCAGGGGTTCCAGCATCGAATCCCGCCTTGGGCATGGGCGTTCTTTGGGAGATCCCCTTCATCAATTACATCATATCACACGCTTCCACTCAACCTCGCTTCGACGTAGTACACCCTGGACTGCATTTTGGAGACTAGCGACGCTCTAGTGTCTGAACTCATAGTCAGTATAATGGTCTGTGGTGCTCAAGTTGTGTCCACCTTGTGTGCTTGCATTGTCACTTCATCCTCATCTTCGCGATTGATCAAGGGTGGCGGAAAGGCGAAGTAAAATAAAACAAAAATAAATGGTTTATTTATGAGAGAGAGAAACAGGACATGACATAGAGTGGGATGAGGCTAAGCAGATAGGAAGGGAGAATTGATTGATTTGGTGTTTTAAGCCACTTTATGCACAGTAAGGCTAATCGGGACTGGACCTACAGTTTAAAGTGGAATCCGAACCGCTATGTTCCTCCACCGGGAATCGAACCCGGGACCCCTTGAAAAAAGGCGACAATGCTACCACTGCGTCATCGGGAGGGCCTAGGAAGGCAGAAGAGAGTACTAGTGAGACAATGGAAGAAGGCCAAGGAAATATAGAAGAAAGGGGAAAAATACACAATGAACTGGAATGAGGGACTCAAGATAAACAAAGAATGGAAGAAGGTGTTAGAAAGTGTGGAAAGTACAAGAGCGAAAGAGGAGAAAAGAGGAATGCAGAAAGAAAGGATAAGGAAAAAGAGCGTGAGATAAGGAGTCCAACCACGTTCCAGACGAAAGGAAGAATGTTTCAGATAAACACTTTCTAATAGTCTTGTGTCTGGAGGGGAGTGATTTTTGTGTATATATACCGTATTTTCCTGTTTTGTACCTTATTTCTAGGGACAGTGAATTTTCGCGATGCGCGAAATCGCGAAATGTGAAAAAAAGGTGCAATTTTGAACATTCTGCATTCCCCAATGATGAAATATACATGAATTTTATTCGCGAAGTAATGCGAAATGTGTGCCTTTCCACGATATGAACGCTTTTTCGCTAAATAACCGTGAAATGTCATCAAATTTAGTAGAAATCACGCAAAAACCGGCAATCGAGGTTGTGCGCGCAAACTGTCGATTTGTAACGAAACGTTTGCCTAAAGTTTCCTACCACTTGCAGCTGAAGAACGTTTTATCTTCGATCACATCAGGAAGACGCTGCAAATTGGGATTTCCCATGCACATAATCTCAGTTCGAAAACTTCGCTCCCTGTCAAGCTGCATTCTTTTCTTTCCCCGAATGTATACTCAACTTCCAGTTTCATTGAACTTGCTAGCTGTAGCAGCGATAAGATTAGTCTGTTCCCGCACATCAAGGGAAACAGTGGTGTCATTTGTGTTCAGTCATGAATGAATTTTGTTTATCATCATGTGATTTTCAACATGTGTTTGTGTATGTGCAGTAGTGATTATTTTATTTGAGCAAGGATATCCTTTAAATACATACAATGAATAAATCAATTGAGATATGCAATTTAGAAATGAAGTGATTTTGTGTTGATGTTTTCTTTTTGTTTGGACAGCTAAGTACTTGTGTATGTGTACAGTATATACAAAATGAAGTAGTTTATCAATTTATAGCTCTTTTGTATGTTGTTTCCTCTCATAATGAAAAAGTGTGTGTCAATTTTTTTTCCACCGCTGGTATATACCGCTGATCTAACATTTTATTTACCGCTCTGCTCAGTTTTTATTTACCATAAATTTGTCTCCCTACTTATTTCATTTGTATTTGGTACAGAGTCTGAAGAAGACCTTGCTATAAGGTTGAAATGTAACGTTTAGTTTAGGTTTTAAAATATTAAAAAAATCTGCCTTGGTCAGCATATTGAGTTTTTGCTTTATTAAATTGATTGACATGGATTAATTTACTTTGCTTTTCTTCCACTTTCGGCTATTCACGAAAATGAGGAAGAGTAATGAAATAAAATTGATGAAGGAACACTCACAAAAAAACACCATACCCAGGATTCGAACCCATGACCCCCTGGTGGCGTAGCGTGATGTGCTAACCACTTCCATATAGAAAGGGTAATATACCACTTTCACATACATACTTAATACGGTGGACCGTGTTTAAAGGTTGAGTACATTGTGAAGGTGCTAGCCACAATTATACGTTGGGAATGCCCGTAGATACATTCAAGTGCACTTTATACATATATAGTCTAATCGGGATTGGACCTACAGCAGAGGCGTATATTCTGGGCTATCTAGGCTATCTGCGAAGCCCAGACTCGGGAAATAAAATACACAAAAAATATCTATCAAAAAATGTGCATAACACTTTTCATTTCAAAAGAAGATGAACCCATTTCTTAGAAGTTGGAAACATTGCCCGCTTTCTTTGAATTCGCGAGACGGCTGGCCCAGCTGGCGGGCAACTCCACGGGGGTGACGGGTAAGGTTGACAGGGCTCCGATCAATGTTGCAAACCAATTTTTCCCACCATGTAATTTCCCCAGGATCGGGGAATTGTGGAGTCAAACTGTTACAGGAGAGAGAGAACAGGGTTGCATATGGCGGGGAAAAACCCTCTGAACTTCCTCAACAGTCTGGGTCAATGTTGCAAATCAATTTTTCCCAGCACGTAATCTTCCCAGGAATGGGGAATTTTGAAGCCAAATTATCGCGGGCAAGGGGAAAGTGTCGTGTGGCAGGGACAAGAACATCATCATTGAACGCTTGCAGAGGAGTTGAAAAAGAGGTCGTTGACCTTCAAACAACTAGATACAGTGGGGAGTAGAAAATTGTTGGCTGAGCGGGAATGGTTTACCGAAATGACAAGGACCAGTTCTAGTCTATATCGCGTCGAATGGTATTGGTGCGTGGAATTTATTTTGAGGCAGCGTGTGAATACAGTAGTGAGTGGATTGTATCTTTGTGAATGATATGTGCTGTGTTGTGTTGTGTTGTGTAGTGAACTGAAATGACTGATATAATTAACAAGCTGTCTTTTCGGCTTACGAATTACGATAAGCTCCAAATCGTTGTGGATTTTTCTTGTATGTCCACTTTATGAACAGATAAGCTAATGGGGATCGGACCTACAGTTAAAATGGTATCTAAACCACCATGCATCGAACCTGTGGCCCCTTAGTTTCAAGGCAATGACGTTATTACTGCGCCAACAAGGAGTACCCGAACTTAAAATCGTGAAAATAGGTAGGTTGAAATTTTATTTTTATTCTCGTATATAGGCCTACATAATATTTCACAATATGGGCCTCTCATTTATGCAAATAAGAATGAAATTCTTGAAATCCTTTCCTTACTGACAGTGTACATTTCCATGTTTTATTTATGAGGTATATATTTTTAATCGCAGAGTCACATCACTTCAACCCGTCACCCCAAATGAGTTAAAAAGCAAAAACACCCCGCCAGCAAATGTTTGTCCATTCGAACACTATGATATGGTGCGATAGCCCAGGTTCTTAACCCAGTATACGCCACTGACCTACAGTTTAAAGTGGGATCCGAACCACTTTGTGCCTAAACCGGGCATCGAACCCGGAATCCCTTTATTACAAGGTGACGACATTACCACTACGCCATCCGGCAGGTTACAGATATCTTCGAATTCCCTTCTCTAACATAACCACCTCCTAAAAGGCCCTTCTATTCACCCTTTCAGAATGCCCTGTTGAACAATCTGGAACAACAGAAGCGACCTTCAACGACATTGTATCAATCTGGGAAATGTATCCCATGGGGCAACTCTTTCAAAACTCACTCAACCCACGGTGGAGTATAACCACGCGCGGTGACGCAGCGAAACTCTAATTCCCTTTCCATATCGACGTATGCGTGTTCTATTTGATCCGTTAAAAAATGCAACAAACACGGATGCATGACGTTTTAAGATCGTGCGACTTCGACTAATGCACTAGCACGCTTGTCCTGCAATTCTCTTTAAGCTTGATTAAATTCGTGATCGATATCTCGGAACGTTGAATCGAATGAAAACGTGTCGTTGCATTTGATTTCTTCATCGTTGGCTGGGCACTGTTTACGGAACACATTGTTTCATCGCCTCGTACGCGATTATCTTTTTTTTAATGTAAGTTTTTACGTATTACGCCTACTGTAGTAAAGTTCAAGTCCTGATTCGAACGCCACTTTACTTCAAAGAAAGTTCCGAAAGATAGATTTCCCTCTGACTACAATATGTCAAGTCCACGTGGAGCCAAGTAAATCCTCATACCTTTCCCACCAATAGCGTCCGCTTTAGGAACTGACACTGTCAAGTCGACTTGGAGTAAATGAGATATTGTCAATTGTTTCTTTAGATGTGTCATGACGCGAGGTTATGTTATCTTTGCTATGTTGTTATTGTGTTGTGCTCAGAGGCGTCTCCTGAACGCATGCGTCAATTGTGGGAAAAGAACAGCTTGCTCTGTGACGACATTCATGAGCATTTCTACATTCTAATTTCTTCATATAGGAGAAGTATTTATTTTACACGAGAGCTCTGAACTAAGCTTATATACATTTCTTGGATCTGAAGTGACGCATGCGTCAATTGTGGGAAAAGAATTATTACTTTCTTTCACTTCAGATCCAAGAAATGTAATATAAGCTTAGTTGAACGCTCTCGTGTAAAATAAATACTTCTCCTATATGAAGAAATTAGAATGTAGAAATGCTCATGAATGTCGTCGCAGAGCAAGCTGTCTTTTTCCCCACAATTGACGCATGCGCAGCATGGACCGCATGCGTTCACGAGACGCCTCTGGCTGTGCTACATATACAACACACATACAATGTGGAGACCTTGGGAGTGAAACGTCGTTGCAGTTGGTGTTGGATTCTAAACACTGCAGGTACAAGTGACAACAGAGCTTTTAAGAAAAACAGGTGCTGGCTCGAAACCAAACGCCCGTTTGGACGGCTTCCTCTCGAGCTATGTCAAAGATATCGAACTAGCGTTCGAATCAGGACTTATACCATAACCCCGGAAGATGTGCCTACAGTACGGTCACACTGAATAAGTTTTCGGCCGAACTTTTACACTGCCGTGTTCGATTTATGGACGTTCTGTGGCGACGTGGTGGTCATCTAGCATCAGGAAAATCGTCAGGAGACCATAGCACGGCAGTGTAAAAGTTCGGCCGAAAACTGTACGGTTATAGAAGTTGTAGAAGAAATTTTAGTGTTTGGAAAAATATTTTATTGAAAATAAATTTTGCATACGGTGAATAGAGTGGGTTAATGATATTATTTTAAAATTATTTTGGCATATTTTTAGTAACAATTTTTTTTTTTAAACCGTAATTTCCGGGGATTTGATCGTTATAGTTCTAATAGTTATAATTAGGGACGTAAAGTTTTCCTTTTAACGCTAACACCGAAGTAGGTGGCAAAAGGCGGTTCTGAATCACCCCAAGTACGTACGAGCAAATGGAGCGATTCGTAGCCTTTTACGGCGTGTGTTAACCTCATTAGCAGTGTTGCCAACTCTGGCGATTTGTAGCCTTTTACGGTTTGTGTTAACCTTACTAGCAGTGTTGCCACCTGTGACTTGCCCAGGCGAGCCGTTCCCTTTTACGGTGTGTATTTTTGAAGCCTTTTACGGCGTGTGTTAACCTCACTAGAGTCGTTTTCACGTTCAGAAGACACAACGGCCCTTATGGAGAAACCGCACAGTGTTGCCAATACAGCGCTAGCTCATGTCGCCGGGAAATGATGACCTTCCTTCACAATGAAGGTGTTACATATTTTGTATATATAATGATAATTATATGTAATTATTAATATTAATATTATACTGTGAACGTTACAGTTACCCTTTTTACTATGATTCATTGCGATCACTACACACGCGAGTGTAATGGTGACACTTCAGAAATCACTTAAAAAAGTAAAAATCACAGAGCTCACACAACTGAAAACACTTTTTCGAGAGAGGGAAAAAGTCTAAACAGACCAAAGAAGATCTCTCACTCAAGTAAGGGGAACCTGGCACATGGGTTAGATTCAAGTTGCAACCCAAACAAACAAATGAGTTATGGCCCACGTGAACAGATAAGACATGAATGACTCAAGCAAGGCATGTCATATTTCTCTCTTGAAGCCCCATATTTTGTCACGTGTTGGAAAGCCTTTCAAAGGTTAATATGGTGTCTATGAATTTATGTGTACGTTGGAAACTGAAAGGTGATCTTCATTTCAGTATTAATGTCGACAGTAATGTAAAAAAACAACGTGTATTTGCAACAGCAATAATGTTGCTCACAACAGCAGCATTAGAAATAATTGTCAATTATTAAATTTAAGTAATTTCAATTCTATTATAACAAACTGCATGAAGTTCATATTTTTACTGAATGGAAATAAAATGACAACTCGAAAACTTGGTGGTGATTAGCCGAAATGCTGCGGTGAGTCAGCTCAAGATGGCCAGATAACGTCTCCTTACTTCCCGCGCGTTTCGGGTTAAAAAGAAACTCCAAATGCATGGAAGTAATATTTGTGGGAACCTTTGAGTGGTTATAAAAAATAATTTCATTATTTTCTCCACAACTTTGTCGCTGGACGTTTTTACTTGGAATTACAAAACAAAAAATGGCCAGCGACGACATTTTCTACTGCACGAATATAAAAAATCTCCACATACTTTATTTGAATATTTCTTAATGCAAATATGCTTTAAAGTATTGATAAATTCTGAGTACCACCGTCACCTATGACAATTAAAAAACAGTGTCAATTTTTTTTTAATAATGAATGTTCCAATTTTACGGCATGTTTCAACGTTAGGAATGAAAACAATGTAAAAATTGTGTTTTCACAGAAAATTTGCGTTTTTAATTTATCTAAAATTATGTAAGCAAGTTACCAGTTTTTTGTGTTCACCATCGTATTCTCTACAAAATTTCCTGCAAAACTGCAGGTACCGATTTTAGCTAAATTTGTAAATCCAGAAATTTCACAACATCGCGCTCGTATTTCCCATAAGAAAAGCATTGCCCATAAGAGCCCATTGTGTCTTCTGAACGTGAAAACGACTTTAGCAGTGTTGCCACCTGAAGTTGAGGAAAGCAAAATGAAGCGTTTAAAATATATTTGGGTAGGTAAAGGAGGCAAGTTTTCGGTGTTTCGGAATCGCGAAATAACGCGAATTATGCAATTTTTTTTCAGAATAACGCCGAATTTTGCACTTTAACGCGAAAAATGCCGGGAAATATGCAATATAAACTAGGCATAACACTTCTATTGTTACAAAAAACTACCTGAAGCGCTATTAGATCTGTCATTTGTAGTCTAGTATGTGATAGTTCGATTCAAAAGAGATTGCCACACTTCATTTATTGCAGTTTGTCACAGACATGACTCGTCCTGAAAAGGGATTCGCTGGGGGATCTTCCCAAAAGGGAAGTTTCGTAGGAACGGGAAAAATTTCAGGGAGAAGACCTGTTTTATTTCGGGGGGGGAGGCCGGGGAGGTCGGGCATGTGTGTACCCAAAACGGTATTTTCACACCGCAGAAAGATTTTCTGGCATTGTAAGGGAAATGTGATGTCTATGATTGTGTTCAAAGATTTGGGTGTTATCATTCAATAAACATTTCATATTTAGTGGCTGATGAGATGAAATAGTTTCCCAAATGGAAGAAATTTGGTAATTTCTCACAAAGGTAAGGCATATTTCTTGTGTCATTAAAACTAAAATTTGTCTCAAATATCCAGAACTAAAATAATGTGAGAAAATCTTAACATACAAGGGACTGTAAAAATGTATGTAAAGATAGCACTATTTTAAATTAATAACACCGAATTTTGCCCTAAACCGCGATAAATAACAACGAATTGCAGTAAAAAATAACATCGAAATGTAGGGTAAAATAAAACGAAAACTCACGTCCCTTATAATGTGTGTAATTGTTTACGTTCATCTACCAAGTCAATAAACATGTTATGAACGCAAGATTCAAGAATAAGGAAACACATTTTATCATTAACGACTGTCGTTTCTCTCGGCAGCATTCCTAAGCCTAAGGAAGACTAATGCATGATGATGACCACACCATCTTCATTAACGGCGAGAATTTCGAACGCTTCTAAAACACACATTCAGAATGAATTCACAATTCCATTGCAGCTGCCCTATCCAAAGCTCCAACAGCGACATTATAACTGAAATGTGCTCTTATGTAAGATATTTCTTCCGAGTCTTGAGCCGAACCATGGACTTTCCAATATTTCAATCTCGCTGGATCCCGTGTCGCTTGTTTCTCGGGCACCGACAATCTCCTTGCCACAGGTCAGGAATTTATTGCGGACTCGAAACCGCTGCTTCGTAATTATCGATCTTACTCTGAAGAGAAACTGTAGAAGGAGAGAGAACCTGCCTTAATTCAATTGGGTTAATGCAGGATTCGGTTGGAAGCGAAAGATGAGGAAAATTACTCTTATCTCTCACACACACACATACACATTGTACAGTGTACTCAGAAGTGTCCGTGACTGTACATGAAATGTACTACATATATATTTATGTATTATAAAATACATAAAAGCGGTTCCGTTATAGTAATGTTCAAGTTTGTAACTAGTTCTTAGGGGACATCCCCTCTCATCCCATTTAGAAATAGAAACTTGACTAGGAATGATACAGAAACAAGACGAAGAGAGGTGAGAATTGTATTCTTGTCTCGTGAGTGAAGATGCCTGTCTCGTTATAGTCTAGAAACATCTCAGTTGTCAATCTAACTTTAGAATTACGTTCAACAATACCTGAAATCGACTTCTACAATCAGAGCCACTCCTATACTGTAATAAATCGAACAGTAAGACCAGGGAGACAAAGAAATAGAGGAAGGAGAAAGATAAATAGGGAAATGGAAGAAGAGAAATAAAGAGAAAGAGGGGAAGGGAACGAAATATGGAAAGGAAGAAAGACGGGAAATAGGGGAAGATAAAGGAAAGGAGGGGGAAAGAAGATAAATGGGAAAAGATTAATAGGAAAAGAGAGGAAGAGGGAAGATAAGAAAAAGACGAAGAAAAAGAAACAGGAAGAGAGCGAAGGAGAGAGAGAGAATATATAAGAAGAAGAGAAGGGAAAATAAAGGAATGAGATGGATGAAGGTGAGAAAATGAAATAGGTGTATTGAGAAAGAAAGAAAGAGACAGAGAGTAGCAATTAATGATCACGCAGCCACTTTTACACTGAATAAAACTAGCAGTAAAGCAATACTTAAAAGCTAATTTTATATACTACTACGTTTATATGTTTGTCCGCTGTTGAGAATGAGACGAGACAGTTTTACCAGACAGTATTTCTCGGTATACTCTTTAGGTATACTACCTCGTTCTGTGTCTCGTCTCGGCACATCTCGAGCAGCCTGGTCCGTCTCTCGTCTCTATTCTCAAACTTGCTCTCGGTACCATCTCCAAGTTTAGCATAGCGTATAACACCACCTGTAGCGTATAACTGTAATTTAGAATGACATATGAAGTTCCTACTGTTATTGTTGGTATTCTACTTTTACTCATTTTCATCACATCACTGCTAAGTCGAATGAAAAGTCTAATCTCCTGAAAAAAAGTAATGCTACTTTTCATCCCATTTCGTACAGAAATTGATGAAACCGCACGACTCCAACACGTATAACACCACATCTAACGGTGCTTCGATTTAGCCTTTGTCTTGAGAGGTACCTTAACATGCGCAATTCAAGCTGAAATGAATGGCGACGCACAAATTGGGTTTCATGATATTTAAGACAAACGGCAGGGACATAATTAGAGAAAAGGAATTACTTCTCCCCAACTTAATTTTTACAGCTCATGATACTGGAAATGTATACTGCTGTCGTAAACGCATTCTTTGTGTATCCTACCTTCTACAAAGACCAGGGTAGCTCAGGAATGTGAGGTACACTACGATAGAAAAGGTGGAAAATAGACCATTCCCTGACATTCGCTACGAGACTCGGCGGCAAGCGGCCCGGCATCAGCGCTTGTCTTTCCCGGTGAACGGGGTCTGGACAGTCGCTAGAGTCGGCTATTAAAATTACAGTTTTCATATTGTGTACTAACCTTGACTACAGAATGTGTTGAAAATGTCCCTCTGCTGCAACACATTCCTGGCATCTCCGAAGGAAATTGGCATTTACACGTGCAAGTTCGTCTACTGTAATTCTCCCGATTAAGAATTTTAGCGGCTCTAAATGCTGTGGTCTTTGAAACACCCGTTTCTTGTGAGAGGCCACCGGGGAGACTGTTCTAACCTTTGTCCTATCTCATCGAGTTTTTCCTCAGTAAGTACACGTGGGTTTTTCTATCCACTTTTTTTCAGAACTGACCCTGTTACTCTAAACTTTTTTACGAAGTTTAATATAGTGGTCCTATGTGGAACGGGAACACTAGGAAATTTCGTTGCAAAACGTCGTCGCACTTCTCCACAATTCTTCTTTCCGAAGTAACACTCGACAAGATAAATTCTTTGTTGTAATGTAAGCTTTTGTGGTGCCATACTAAGCCACAATCTTCAACACACGGACACGACACAACACAACTTCCGAGGGAGGATTATACTGGCGTCAGTCTGCAACGTCAACAGAAAGGGAAAGAGAGCGAAGGCAGGAGAGCGAAAAAAACAGACTGTAGCGTGCGACTGTCGCGGACCCCGTTCACCGGGAAAGACAAGCGCTGACGCCGGGCCGCTTGCCGTCGAGTCTCGTAGCGAATGTCAGGGAATGCTCTGTATATTCAATACTAGCATATGCAATTAATGCTGAGAAAGAAAAAAGCTTACATTTCGGAAGAACTTCAAAGAATAGGATAGCAGCAAGCAGAGAGAATATATGCAATAAGACAGTATCTAATGAACTAGTCGAGATAAACTAGAATTTCTAAACTAACAGCTTCCTAGGCGCTTTAAAGATAACAGTGAGAAGAATTGTAGATACTGTGAGGATGTAGAACGGGCATTTTCTCCCTTGGGTACACATCCATTCTTCTTACTTTTCAAAATACAGGAAGGAAGGATCCGATGCAATTCGCCTGAACTGACTCCCTCTCCATTTGACATTCAAATGAAGCGAAACGTTCTGCAAAAACAAGCGAAACTTTGCCCCAAACGTTATCATGTTTCTCTTGTATTTCATTTGCCTACTCTTCGGATGACACGGCTTCGTGCATTTTTATTTAAGCCGGTGTTAACATTCTCCTCTTGGGAGTAAGGAATTTATATAGGTCTAGTTTTCTTTTCTCTAAAAAAAAGTGCTCCCCTGTGCTTAGCACCACGCCATGAAGGCGTATAGGGGGTGTGGGGGTAACGCCCCACACTTTCTTGATCCGGTCGTGAGTGGGGGTGATGTGATCAGCATCACGCCCCTGACCGCCTTTACCCCCCAGGGTTTCCCCCAGGTACCCATGCTATTCGACGCTGGGTGGACGCCGGGGCCGCTTCCATCGTTAGAAAAGTTCCCGGATTTGAACCGGCCGGGGGTCGAACCCGGGACCTTTAGCATGGTAGCCAGACGCGTTACCGACTGAGCCACCGCGGCCAACCTCCTTTCTTTTTCTTGCATGGACACAGACCACATATTTGAAATCAGCATGTCTTATTGAAATAATGTGCTTGTTATGAATACGGTGTGGATTTATATGCACTAAGAACCTTCGAAGGCTTGATTCACATCTACGCTCAAGCAACATTTAGGTCACGTTCCGCTCACGGTCAGGGGGTATCCATACTATAGAGCGTCTCAACCTTAAAAGTCAGTATGGGTTAAATGGAGCGCGGCATTGCCAGATCAACAAACGGAGTCGCATCGAGTCGCTGTTAATCGATAATGATTGCGACAAATTACTTCCTTAATATCGTATAGGAAATCAAAATATGTGTATTTGATGCATTTTGGAAAAAAAAAACTATAGTTACCTCAAGATTTGGATGTAAATGCTTATATTTCGACGTATCTATTTACCATTTTACATTTGCATTATATGTGTAATACACGAAACTATTGTTACTTCTTTCGTTGAATGTTGTATCCTTTACATAAACAAAAATAAATGCATAAACAAACATTAAGATACAGTTTTACGGAAAATAAAGCACACTGCACATCCAACGAACCGGGGCACCTGCCTGCAACTGAATTGTAACCTTGGTGGCGCGCAATGAATTTGATACGCGAGACAACCCGCATAAACAAACTACGATTGCGGAATAAATAACACTGCTGTGTGTAACAATGCATTCTAAAAATAACTTCAAACAATGGTCAACACTTTTCTCGCTTGATCTGCATGTGTATCGCGGCAAACCAAAAAGTTTCTCGCTAACCAACTTTTTCGTGTTACGGTCTGATGATTTATACAAAATATCCAATGTGTGTGTGTATATATATATATATATATATCTCCTCGTAAGCAAATAAATTCGCTCAGGCGAAGAATATCATATCTACAAACATCATAGATCCCTTAGGAAAAAAAAAACTGGCGAAGTTGTTCAAGCGGTTTGATATTTATGGCTTTTGAAGTATTTACTAGAAAATAAATAAGAGTTTTGCAAATTGCATAATTATGAAAAATTCAGATCACATGAATTTATGACAGGTTATATAATGCCGTCAGTAAATAGAGCATAAAAACTCTACAGGATAATGATTTCACTGTTTGAAATTTTTGACTGTTACATTTTGTAAACGCAGCGGTGGTAGAGAAGGACAGAGCTATTGGCAAAACTCATGTATTAGAGAGAGAGGGAAGTACTCCATTTTCTTCCATACTGACTCTTAAGGTTGAGACACTCTATAGCGGTCAAGCTTCGCTCCGGTCAAAGTACGATCAACGTGAGTCTGAAGTTGGTTTCTTCACAATCTACACCGATTTTTTTGTATAAAAAACCTGCCGATTGTGCTAACTATTATACAATGTTTAAGACATTTTCAACGACGGACTTGGCTGTTACAGCACGCATTAATTAGAAGAAAATAAAGAAGAAATAGTATTGCGAAAACGAGGATTGATTGATATGGTTGATTTACTTCGCTTTTCTGCCAGTTTTGGCTAATTGCGAGGATGAGGATGCATTGTGATATAATGAAATGGATGAAGGGACATCACAAAGAGCATCCATGTAAAGGCCGAGATTCGAATTCGGTGCACCAGGCGTCGTAGCGCGCTGTGCTTACCACTCGGCCACGGAGGTTAGCTAATACTGTTTATTCATATAATTTCGGTTTGAAATCGGCAAACGTTTATTTGCAGCTACAATGTGCAAAACTGTAAAGGTGAACAGTGGAAAACACTATTTTGTCGGTCTAGGTTTGGCATGAAAATTTTCAGGCTCTTTGTTTCATATCGACATTGTTAACCATTTCTTTATTATTAGAAAGTTTGCGATACTACACGCGGCAAATATACATCAGGTTGTAATTCTAGGTTCAAGGACCCGATTGTTACGCACTTCGTGTGAACAGTAGTCTTCCTCGACTAAAAAAGGAGTAATATTGTTTAGTTTTCCGTAAACGAAGAACAAGTTCGTTGTTAATCTTGATTCGGAGATAAGATATCAAGAATGATTCTTTTCACTTGGGAGAGGGCTCACCAATACCTCTTTTCCCATTGCACACACACACACACAAATGACAACTTTGTTGTCCGGGAAAATATGACCGTCAACAGGTTAGCTTCTCGATTTAAGGATTTTAAGTAATGCAAAAAACGTCATTACAACTAGTGCTCATGGATCATATTTGTGGCTAGTCCCCTCTTGAATTTCTTTCATTGGCTATAATTGTAATTTGGTTGTTGCGGTCAGTTTTTCCTTAAATTTCTTTTCCTCGGGTTCATGAAATCGCATATTTTGACCGATGTTTTACAAACAGAATTGAGAGGAAAATATTTTGGGAATTTCTTGCGCAATGTCCCCATCATAACACCATTAAGCCTTGTTTCCATGATATGAAAAACTCAATATGCTGACCAAGGCAGAAATTTATCTTATTATGAAACATAAACTAAACGTAACGTTTCAACCTTCTAGCAAGGTCTTCTTCAGACTCTGCACCAAGTACAAAGAGAGAAGAGGAAGGGATTGTCTACGAAGTGAAATGTAAAGAATGTCAGAGTGTGTACATAGGAGAAACGAAAAAGAGGCTGAAAGACAGGTTGAAACAACATAGGGATGATGTACGACTTAAGAGAGAGAGAGACATGCGATATTTTAACACACGAGAGAAACAGGACATGACAGAGTGGGATGAGGCTAAGCAGATAGGAAGGGAGAAGCGAATGCTAGTGAGGAAATGGAAGGAGGCCAAGGAAATAGAGAAGAAAGGTGAAGAAGACACAATGAACTGGAATGGGGGACTCAAGATAAACAAAGAATGGAAGAAGGTGTTAGAAAGAGTGGACAGGACAAAAGAGAAAGAGGAGAGAAGAAGGAAGAAGAATGAAGGAAAAAGAGCGTGAGATAGAGAGTCCAACCACATTCCAGATGAAAGAAAATGTTTATCCATTTAGGTAAAAGTACAGTTGACAAGGGAAAGCCACCTGCTAGAATGTTCCAGAACAACTTTCTAATAGTCTGGAGGGAGTAATGTTTGTGTATATATATCGTCCTTTTTTTGTACCTTGTTACACTTGTACTTGGTGCATAGTCTGAAGAAGACCTTGCTAGAAGGTTGAAACGTTACGTTTAGTTTATGTTTTATAATTAGAGACCGGATGTTTAGGCACTAAAACACATAAAAATAGGCAAGGCAAACAAGCACTTATAATTTTCAAAATAGGCAGTAAAATAGGCATTAAAATACAAATAGGCAATAAAAAAGGCAATTAAATTTAACTCAAAATAATGAAGATAGACATACAAAAAGAAATAGGTGTTTAAAAAATATAGAAACATACCTGTACATTCTTTATACGAGTTGATTAAAATAAACCAGAAGCTCACCATTATAGAGAGACAGCAGTCCAGTACTTAATAAATAACTGCAAACAGGAGTCACGTCAGCCCAAAATTTTCCATTGTATAATGGCTACACACAATAGTCTTGACAAAAGAAATTGTTGGCTACTTCCAACCAACACGCAAATTATTTAAATATACACTTTATCACTGCACACAGGGTTATTTCAGTTAAAAAAAATACACTATATATTCCACACAGCAGTTCGAACTAAGAATCTGTTTAAATGCATTTCAAGTTTGTACTGTACGGTTTGGCAGTCTCTGAATAAGAAACACTAATTGTGGTTGCACATCACAACAAGGTATTTCTTCAGGTGATCAACCGACAAGTTATGTCTGCGATCGGACAACACATTTTTTAGAATTGAAAAAGATCTTTCAACCTCCACAGATGTTACCGGAGCATACTTAAAGCACGCGAGAACATGTGGATATAACTCAATTTCTGCCTTGGTCAGCATATTGAGTTTTTCATGTCCCCATCAATCAATTTTATCTACACTCACCTTTCTCTGTGTTTCAATAGGTCTTTGACTTCAGCCCGCTCATCTACGCACAAAACTGGGTTACGTATCCTCTGCAACGGGGCTGAAGACTGCTACTGAACCGTGGAGCGATGCACACGTTCACATCAACGATCAAGCTTCGGCAAAGTGAAGCTCCGCCTCCTCACGCTCCAGTCAAATATTCTTTCCACCTGACCATGACCGAAGTGCGAGCTGAGTGTGATCGAAGCGAACCTTGACCGGACCTCTACGTGTGAATGCTTCTATTTAAAAATCGTTCAACAATATTTGACCGCACCTTGAGCGAAGGGTGATCTGAGCGTTACTTTAGCGTAGATGTGGATCAAGTTTTAACATGCCTTAAATGCACGGCCATGAAAATAGGATAATCAAGGGGTCCCGGGTTCGATACCCGGTGGAGGCACATAGTGGTTCGGATTCCACTTTAAACTGTAGGTCCAGTCCCGATTAGCCTTACTGTGCATAAAGTGGGCTTAAAATACCAAATCAACCAACCATGAAAATAAGAGGCTGGTCAGAATTGCGCTGGTGCCGCATATGGGAAAAGCAAAAGTCGCTGGTTCCCGCCAGTGTTGCCACAATCTGAGGGCACAATTTCCCTTTCCAAGGGGCAAAATTTCCCTATTTGGACTATTTTCCCTTCACCTACACAAATATAATAATAATAATAATTATTATTATTAGCAATGGTAGTAGTAGTAGCAGCAGCACCAGTCGTAGTAAAATTTCCGTTGGCCCATGTTCGTATGAATATTACAAATTTTTACATACATGTCAGCTTAATCGCTTTCTGGCCAGAGGTCCCAGGTTTCAATAATAGTTATAATTATCCGAAGATACAGAAAAGCAACGTACAATAAACGTAAGAGAAATATAAATAGATATAGGCTTATATTCAAGGGAGCGGAAATAAGAAGGATCAGAAAAAATAAAAATGTGAATATGAAACTGGAACTTAACATAAATTGTAATAATGTAAAGTCAGAAGTCTTAAAATTTCCCTGAAATTGTGACATTTTTCATCAAAATTCCCTTTTCCATTTTGGCTAAAATTTCGGTACGAATTTCCCTGCAAAAGGGAAATTTCTTTTCATTTGGCAACACTGTTCCCGCGCACTGTGTGGCAACGTCGATCGGGGTGCGTTGCCTAGTTCGAGCGTCAGACCGACCTCTTTCCGGGGCACTTCTGTGTCATCTCCGAGCCAAAACTGTCAGTGTGTATCACGTGGATTACGAACACAAACTCTACAACGAGATTTTCCAGAGAAAATCAAACCAGCCATTCGCCTCGCGGGTTGGGACCACTGACTCCCGCGCCCACCAGCGCCAAGACCCTCGAAGGAACTGGCGGAAATTCAAGGCCAAACCCGATGGCGAAAAGCGAGAGAGCTACGACCCAGAGGATCGACGGGGCGAGATAAAGGAAGGAAACCAACGGAATTCGAGGATTCGCCTGTTCCTTCAAGTCTCAAGCGCGACGCTTCGAACAACCGGAAGACGCATGGTGTTGCGGCGGAATGCGGAAACGGACCAGCGTGGGGGAAGGGACGAGAAGGAAAATGAGGAGATATCTGACTTTTTGGACCCACATAATATAATCGTGTCTTCATGGCACGATGTAATATGCACGGGGTCTATACCTTAACAACAACGCATATGCACTAAAACTCATAAAATATGTCTTAGTCAAGGACGTATTTAAGGGGAGAGGGGTACGGACCCCCCGAAAGACTTACCAGTACTAAAATTAAATAATGGAAGTATACTTTTTTAGCATTTGTTATATAATCGACGGTTATTTATTTGCGATGAACTTATTGGATGGCAAGGAATTTGGCTCATACGGCCAAAGTTCCAAAGATTTATGCACGCTACTACTTGATTAATATTTTATGCGTACTATCACAATAACTTAACTTTTCGTCAATTGTATCTAACTCCTTTTTATATTATTCAATACATTTTCAATTTCGTTTCACCTAAAATTGAATACTGTTCTCCAATCTGGTATATGGCATGCCCTTCAAATTTAGATAGACTAAATTCTGTTTTAAATTTCTTCCTGGCCATTGTTCCTTACCGAATTCCATCCACTAAACACCTACAAAAGCCTATTCCTCTGAAAATTTTAAACCTCCAACCACCTCACGAGAGACATAAATTGGCTGACCATGTATTCCTGCATAAGATAGTAAATGGTACCATCAGATGTGACCGCCTTCTTCAGGAAATTAACTTTCGAGTGCCATTTCGCAAGACAAGAAGCACTCAACTTTTCGCTTCTCAGAAGCCAAGGTTAAGCCTCATCCAGCGTTCCCTGCTCTACAGACTACCCAGCCAATTCAACATGTTAACAGGTCAAATAGACATTTCTGATAATGAGGCACTTTCTAAAAGACTATCGTACAAAAACGTGTAAGGATTTTTATATGATGTGATTTTTGTTTGTTATTATTATTTAGGGATTCGAACACCTGGCGTCGTAGCGCGCTGTCATAACCATTCAGCCATGAAGGTCAACACTTGTACTAAAAAAGTACAATAAAAAAAGTAAAGTGCTCCCCTGTGTTTTGCACCACGCCATGAAAGCATATAGGGGGTGGGGAGTTAGGGCCCCACACTTTCTTCATCACGGCCGAATGTGATCATCACCACGCCCCTGGCAACCTTTACCCCTCAGAGTTTCCTCGAGGTTTATACGACGCTGGGTGGGCGCTGGAGCCGCTTGAACAGGTGGGAAAAATCCTCGTTTCTCCCCTGTGGGGATCGAACCCGGGTCTCTCGCAAGGTATTCAGACGCCCTAACGACTGAGATATCGCGGCTAAGTTAATAAGTATTTATTGTTATTGTTCAGTATTTGCAATAATGTAACTAATACATAACTTGCAATAATATTAATTTTCTTTGTGATAAGGTTTTTATGTAGCAGGTCCACACTTTAAAGACATTTAAAGTTTTTGTTGCAATTGAACAAAGGCATACTACGAAAGCGAGCAGACTTTCAACTTTAACTTATGACGTTCAAAAACTTAAAATTACATCTATTAAACGATGAAAATTAAAAAGTTGACTTCCCAAATTAAGTACCAGGCGCAGAAAATGACAGCATAACGTTATGTATTTACTTCTACACGCGTGTGTGTATGTAAGAACAAGAATGTGTGAGTGTAGTATAAACTACTGCATATTTGTTTATGTGTGAGAAAAGGTGAGCACGTGTTTGTGTTTACAAACTGTATTTTTGTTGTATTTTTATTATTTTTTTCTTCCTTTTGTACTTTAAGATATAAGATATTGTCGAAGTAGATATTTAAGTGGAAGACAAGGCATTATTTAAAACCGTAACTTCGCAATGTATAGAAAGCCGAAATAAATAAATATAAAACTTCACTTCTGACGATAGATGTCACTAGAAGCTAAATGTTAAGTTGAAACTAAGAATTGCAATTCAATGACGCCAGAATAGAAGCAATGAACATTACAAAATTGTTAGCTACATGATACATGTAGTTGTAGGAAACTGGTTTAGAATCTGGATTAATTCTTCCATTCAAGATGATATTGGAGCAAATTCACGGGAGTGAAATTAGGTGATGAAATGTTTTGTGAATGCACTTTGGATTCTTAAACTAATTTACTAATTTTCCTGCTTTCCTTTTAAAAAAGTTTTGTTTTTAAGTGTAACATGGCTCTAATGAAAATTGTATGATGATATATTGAGGCATCGTAAGATAGAAATATTTTAAGGAAACAGAAAATGAGAACGGAACAGAAATATTAGTGAGTGAGAGATAAGTAAAGATTTTTGAGTATGCAAGAGATAAAATAAACATTAGATAGAGAGAAATAAAAGAAGCTAGAGAGAGAGAGAGAGAGAGAGAGAGAGAGAGAGAGAGAGAGAGAGAGAGAGGGAGGGAGGGAGGGAGGGAGGGAGAGGGAGACAGGGCGTCAGCGACGGTGAAGAAATGAAATTGAAAATTATGGTGGAATGTATTTAAATAAATGTACAACTAGAGAGAATGAGGGAGGAAGGAGAAGGAGCGGAAGGAAGAAAGAAGAGAAGCAGGAAAAACGAGGGGAAGAGAGAGAAAGGAAGATGGGGAAAAGAGATAGCAAGAGAAGATGAGAGAAAGAATGACAAGATACAGAAAGAGTAGAAGAGAGACAAAGAGGAGAGGAAAAGAGAAAAAGCGGAGACGATAAAGAAGGGATGAAAGAAATAAGAGAAGATAGAAATAAAAAGGGGAAGAGAGAAAGAAATAGAAGACGAGAGAAAGAAAGAGGGGAAGAGATAAATAAATAATGAGAAGAGAAAGCAAGAGTGGAAGACAAAGAGGAGATGAGAGACAGAAAGAGGAGAGAAAGAATGGAAGAGAAAGAGAGAGGGGAGAAGAAAAAGAGAAGAGAAACAAAGGAAGAATAGAGACAGAAAGAGGGGAATAAGGAAATAGAGGGACAAGAGAAAGAGGGGGGGATGGGAAGAACAATTTCTAAAACACTGTAATGAAGGCTCAAATGTACAGAAACAGAACAACTGAAAGAAAAAAATGAATACAAATGGAAGACACGATTTGATAAAAACATTCTCTAAAATCCAAGGTAGTGAATTAATCCTTCCCCTTCCCTCTCTATACTAACATGCAGGCACCGTTCCTGCAAGATGTATTTTTTTCATATAGCGATGAAATGAACTGTGATATCTCAATCATAGGTAAACCTAGGATATCTACTGGACAATCCCTGTTATTTTTAACTGCGATTCCTGTGACAAACTCGCGTTATTTACCTAGACTTAATACCTGAAAAAACTGGCCTTAATATCGTAAAGTGTTACAAAAGAAATTAGAAAAAAATCTGAACTCTCAGCGACAGATTTTACATACGTCACAGAGCTGTGATAAACACATTGTCCTCTTGTATCTAGGAGTATTTTTTTGTTGAAACAGAAAAGAACAAACATTTCGACACGTCGGACGATAGCCAGTGTGGAAGAGTTTGTTTCGTCACATGTGCTTGAAATTGTCGAAATCTTTCCCCGCTGATCTTCAAACTTGTAAAAAAACACGTTATATAAAAAAGGAAGGTCTACAGACCCATAATTTTCCCTCTTTCCTGGCACGAAGCTAAGATTGCTGCTGGATGCGAATTCCCAAACATTTTCTTCTTGGAGCAGGAACATCGCTGCGGGTGACTGGTCCAACTTTTCACCCTTCTAGACTCAGAAGGCGCAATGCGTACCGTCAGGAGCTTCGTAATAAGTTGTTTTGGGTTCGAATTCTGTACACCATTATTTTTTTGCTTTATCATCACTATTCTAAGTGGCGGAGTTATTCAGCAAAAGTTTCCATAAGTTGCCATCAAAGTAACGCATTTCCCGTTACATTGCCCTCAAAGTAACGCGTTTCAGTTACTTTAAACCGAAAGTAAACATGCTTCCGTTACTTTATCCAAAAGATAAGTGTTCCTGTATCTTTATCCCCAAGGTAGAGTTTCCTTACTTACTCCGAAAGAAGAATTTACGTTACTTTATCCCCAAAGTACTGTTTTCGTTACTTTATACCCAAGGTAGCGTTTCCGTTACTTTATCCCCAATGTAGCGTTTCCGTTACTTTATACCCAAGGTAGCTTTTCCGTTACTTTATACCCAAGGTAGCTTTCCCGTTACTTTATCCCCAAGGTAGCTTTTCCGTTACTTTATCTCCAAGGTAGCTTTTTGTTACTTTATCCCCAAGGTAGCTTTTTGTTACTTTATCCCCAAGGTAGCTTTTCCGTTACTTTATCCCTTCCGTTACTTTATCTCCAAGGTAGCTTTTCCGTTACTTTATTCCCAAGGTAGCTTTTCCGTTACTTTATCTCCAAGGTAGCGTTTCCGTTACTTTATCCCAAAGGTAGCTTTTCCGTTACTTTATCCCCAAGGTAGCGTTTCCGTTACTTTATCCCCAAGGTAGCGTTTCCGTTACTTTATCCCCAAGGTAGCTTTTCCGTTACTTTATCCCCAAGGTAGCGTTTCCGTTACTTTATGCCCAAGGTAGCGTTTCCGTTACTTTATGCCCAAGGTAGCGTTTCCGTTACTTTATGCCCAAGGTAGCGTTTCCGTTACTTTATCCCCAAGGTAGCTTTTCCATTACTTTATCCCCAAGGTAGCGTTTCCGTTTCTTTATGCCCAAGGTAGCGTTTCCGTTACTTTATCCCCCCGTGGCGGAGTGGTTAGCAAATTGCGCTACGACGCCAGGGGTCCCGGGTTCGAATCCTGGCCTGGGCATGGATGTTTGTGAGTGTCCATTCATCAATTTCATCATATCACCACTCATCCCCATCTTCACAATTAGCAAAAGTGGCACAAGAAGCGAACTAAAATAAAGCAAATCAATCAGTCAGATCCCCAAGGTAGAGATTCCGTTACTTTACATCCGAAGCAATGGGTTTCTGACCGAATAGGCGCGTCGAGTGTTGAACTCACATTGCCCCCGACAGTTCAAGGTTCGAATTCTGACACGGTCATGTCTGTTTCTTGATGACTGTCCCTTCAATTTCATTCAATCAACATTCTAACCTGGATCCTTCGGTTGGGAGATCGCTAGTCGACCACTCAACTCGCTGGGCCACCGACAGGGTGACATAACTGTAGCTCAAGCAAAAGGAATAAGACATTTTGCCTCATCCTTAAGCCCATTGCTACTCTTTACTAGCTCAAGACCGGAGATATGTAGAGGGCGTAAAGAAGTTGATGTAAGAAAAATTATCTTGTCGTTTCTAAGAGAACAAGAGAGGTATTAAAAGCTCGGGACGAAACCTAGACTATGCCAAGTCTCCACACAGAAAACTAAATGCATCATATCGGTTGATGCACCAGAATGCATCGATTGATGCATTAAAGTGTGTTTCATGGCTTCTTCAAAGAATCAGATTCACATTTGATGCATTTGGGTGCATTTTTGTACGTCGTGAAACACCAAAGTGCATCATTTGATTCAAGTGAGGATTCCTTTTAGTCGAGATGCACTTCAATGCATCAGCTGATGCATTTTGATGTACCTTTGATGCATCTTTTTTGATGATGCACTTAAACGTTTCGTCTGAGCTTAGACCAAACGTTTAAGTGCATCATCCAAAAAGATGCAGGAAGGTGCATCAAGGAACATCAACTGATGCATTTGAAGTGCATCTCGACTGAAAGAAATCCTCACTTGAATCAAATGATGCACTTTGGTTTTTCTTTCACGACGTACAAAAATGCACCCAAATGCATTAAATGTGAATCTGATTCTTTGAAGAAGCCATGAAACACACTTTAATGCATCAATCGATGCATTCTGGTGCATCAACCCATATGATGCATTTAGTTCTCCGAGTGTTGTCTCGTTTGGAATTATAGGGTTGGCAACAAAATCCAGATAACGGATATCTGGATTTGGTGAAAAATTTGTGGAAAAACCTTATAGTGAAATAGAAACATGACAAATAAAAGCCCGTAAAACGGATGAGTGATAAAACTGTCCGGATAATGCACACAATCGAATATCCGGACAACTCTGATATCAGGATAATCCATGTATCCGTTATCAGAATATCCTATATCCGGATATTTGAAATGTGGATCGAGAATTATCCGATAATAGGATAAAATTTTATCCGGATATGGCCATCCTAGTTTCAACACTTCCTCTAGTGAAGACGGTGTCATAAGTTACTCCAGGCGTCTTTATTTCTCAAACCGCACCCAATTATTAAGGTTCAAGGCCATCCTGTTCTTGGCGCCGCATTCACGATCGCCCCCAGCCGCCCAACCAACGCCTCCCTGGATGACTACGTGACAAGATACCCACAGCTGTTGAATGAGGAGTATTGTGGCATTGTTCATCTTTGGCTAGTCGAAGCGTCAACTGCACCACCTCTTCCAAAGGGTCTTTGTAATCTGTTTTCTTCCAATTTAGGCCGATTCCGACAATGAAGACGAGTGATGATTGAATGAAACTGATGAAGGGACCAAGGCTGTACGCAGATGGAGGCCAGGGGGCACTTGCCCCACCCGAGATATCTGGGGAAACTTCATGTAATCCGAATAGCAATATTTCAGCATGAAAATATACAAAAAAAGACAAAGAACTGTTTAATCAATAAATTGATAGATGTTTATGGAAAGGAAGCAAGTCGAATCCAGTTTATATTTAAATAGTGCACTCAAGTCTGAACATAGCAACAACGCCTCGGTATTTTCAATTTAGACATTATGATTTTTAAAACAATAATAAGTTAAGATATAATTTTTATGACTCGTATGCTTTACGAAGTCTGAGGAAAGGTATGGGGATGCTTGTATGGATCAACATGGACAATATACCCTATATAGCGTCTCAACCTTTAAAGTCAGTATGGGTTAAATGGAGCGCGGCGTTGCCAGATCAACAAACGGAGTCGCATCGAGTCGCTGTTAATCGATAATGATTGCGACAAATTTACTTCTTAAATATCGTATAGGAAATCATCAAAATCTATGTATTTGATACACTTTGGAAGAATAAACTATAGTTACCTCAAGATTTGGATGTAAATGCTTATATTTCGACGTATCTATTTACCATTTTACATTTGCATTATATGTCTAATACACGCAACTATTGTTACTTCTTTCGTTGACTGTTGTATCCTTTACATAAACAGAATTAAATAAATGCAAAAACAAACATTTAGATACATTTTTTACGGAAAATAAAGCACACTGCACTTCCTACGAACCGGGGCACCTGCCTGCAACTGAATTGTAACCTTGGTGGCGCGCAATGAATTTGATACGCGAGACAACCCGCATAAACAAACTACGATTGCGGAATAGATAACGGTGCTGTGGAGTAACAATGCATTCTAAAAATAACTTCAAACAATGGCCAACACTTTTCTCGCTTGGTCTGCATGTGTATCGCGACAAACCAAAAAGTTTCTCGCTAACCAACTTTTTCGAGTTACGGTCTGATGATTTATACAAAATACCCAATGTGTGTGTATATATATATATATATATATATATATATATATATATATATATATCCTCGTAAGCAAATTCATTCACTCAGGAGAAGAATATCATATCTACAAACATCATAGATCCCGTAGAAAAAAACTGGCGAAGTTGTTCAAGCGGTTTGATATGTATGGCTTTTGAAGTATTTACTAGAAAAAAAATAAGAGTTTTGCAAAATTGCATAATTATGAAAAATTCAGATCACATGAATTTATGACAGGTTATATAATGCCGTCAGTAAATAGAGCATAAAAAACTGTACAGGATAATTATTTCACTGTTTGAAATTTTTGACTTTTACATTTTGTAAATTTTGTAATATCTCGGAACGCAGCGGTGGTAGAGAAACTCATGTATTAGAGAGAGAGGAAAGTACTCCATTTACTTCCATACTGACTTTTAAGGTTGAGACACTCTATAGTGGGGATGCCTTTATGAAAATTTTATTAACTGGTGGGTATAGCATCATCCCCCACTATCAGCACTACTCCCATCCCCCCTGAGAAACAATCCTGCAGATCGTCTTGAAAGACACAACCACAAACTCTCGTCTCCAGGCCGAGATTCAAATCAGTGATTTTCAATGGCCAGATCGAAATTCGACCACTTGACGCGTTCGGGACCGAACCCGGTACCGAGGGCCGGTATAAATGACGCCAGGGCCCGGCGGTTAGGAAGCACAGACAGACACAACACAGTATAAACATGAACAATGCATTAAAGGGACGCTCCTAACGTAACAGAGGCATTATGTATATTTTTTGTTATTTACCGTTGCTTTTCTGCGACTTTTGGCCCATCGCGATAAAGAGGATGAATTGTATGAAATTGATGAAGGGTCATTGATCAAAAAAACACCTACGCCCATGCAGAAACTGGAACGGAGAACTGGCCAAATCGAAAGTCAACCACTTTATGCGAGCTGTAACTATATCGTAAATTTTTCAGCAGTGACGTCACGAGGTGATATATATGACTACATAAAACCATCACTTCGCTATAACACGTCCTCGCGAACTAAAAACACCCCAAAAAGTTCATAGTCAATACAATCTTCATACACAATGCAAAATTTTTCACTTTCTCGCGGGCGTACGAAGGTCGCCAGCATCTCGGAGAAGATAAGCAAGAAGCGGATGATAGGACAATTTCAAAAAAGTATTACAGTATGAACAAGTCTTATTCGTACAGAGGTAGTGCGAAAGTGAAATGATACAAGTACACCTCTGGAGAACAATGAAAAAAAAATCTTGCTCAAATGATGTTCACAACAATGGTACATTGTTATCTTCACTCGCCTTCCTCCACATCCTGTGGTCAATATCTGATCCGGAAAGGCGTATTTTGGTCTTTCTTATCGGAACAGATGTTCCAGAACTCCTGGTCTTTATGCACAGGTTTTATTCCATTCTCCCATGATATCCCTCTCTGTACAATGAACGATGAACGGTTAAATTGCTCACTGTCTTTCCTGTTGCATTTTCCACCGTAACCTCAATTTCGGAACATTTAATTTCTCGCTTTTCTCACCACGAAACCCTTCCTCCATCCGATTCTTACTTCTTCTTGCCTGATTCTTTATTGAACCCTCATATTTGAATTTATTTACTATATACTGAACAGTAGAATGAGATTTGTTCACTAATGACCCTATTTCCCTGACAGAATGTCCTTGAAGAGCAAGAATCACTGTCACACCTTTAAGGTCGGAGCCGAGCTCATTTCCCTTCCCCATTACGGACTTCCCACACTGACCGCGTGGTTGAACGTGCACTGCTAGCAACGACAAGAGTGCTACACGGACCTGCACCTGAAGCTGTACGTACAAAAACGCAGTGTGCTGTACAAGACGATGTGGCATGGTCACTACATAACTCATGTGTACGAATAAGAAATGTACAACATGAAACAACCTCAAACGATTTACAATACTCTCCATCCAGTACAATTACTGCATCTCATTTTTTTGTACAAATTACCTTTTGGAAGGTCCTCTGAAAACTGGACACGTTTCGTTACGATATTTCGCAAATTGACCACGTACAGAGGGGTTTCATACAATGTATACAGCCTGCACGAACAAGTATGGTACATACTGTACGTGCACAATGCTCGAGCCTAAATGAGCGCATGTTTAAGTTTTCAGTTGAAAAGTAAAGTGAAACATATACTTGGCAACTCAGTGTACTTGTCGCACCGTTAAGTACAACTGGCAAGCACATTTGAATGAGTTACTCAACGCATTATAGTTTTTAGCCTACATAAGTAATGCATTATCTCCACTTAGTCTTACCAGACAGGCATTTAACTCTTAACACCGCATCTGTTCTCTGTGTATGTTCTCCAAGTTTAACTTTACATGCACAAGTTTTAATACACACAAAATTACAAGTTTCATCCTTGCAAAAAAATCTTCCAGTTCTTAATTCATCTAGGCAACGCCATATAAATAACATAAATAATGGAGTAGGGCCACCGTTACAATTATTCAAGTAATTACGGAAAAGTGTTACTGACAGAAGTACAGAAAAGTAAGGCGTTACTGACGCAAGCACCGAAGAAATGACGCGTTAGTAACACGCATCGAAGAAGTACCGCGCTACTATCTCAAGCAAAGAAGAAGTAATGCGTTACTAAGGCAAGTTCCTAAATACACATTATTAACACAAGCACCGAAAAAATAAGGCGCTAATATCGCAAACAACCAAGTAACACGTTATTAAAGCAACCACCGAAAAGCAAAACGTTACTTACGCAACCACTGAAAAAGTAACGCGTTACTAACACAAGCAACGAAGAAGTAACCATTACTAAGGTAAATTCCGAGAAAGTAAGGCATTACTGAAGCAAATACCGAACAAGTAACGACTTAATAAAACAAGCAACGAAGTAGTGTGTTACTAACAAAAAGTAGAGAAAAATTAAAGTGTTTCCAAGTAATGTTTTAATTACTTTGGTAAGTTACATTACTACCTAAATCTGCTGTAAGTGTATGGTGAGAGTAGAATAACATTATTGTCAACATGTCAAGGCCCAATTTGGCATGCATGATAAAGTATGCGAGTATAGCGCAAGTAAGCGAAGAAAATGACAGACTGAGGGACAACAATGAGTAATCATCACAGGCTGTTTTTAGCCGCCAGAGCCTTGTTAGCATACAAAGACGCAAGTATTTGACAATTTTACTTACCTTTTCTGAAACTTTTGTCTAATCGGGAAGATGATGAGTGATGACATGAAATCGATGAAGGGACACTCACAAAGAAGATCCATGGCCAGGCCAGGATTCGAACCCGGTACCGCTGGCGCCTTAGCGCGTTCTCCGTCACGGAGATCTGCTATTACTATTGAATTCGTACATAGCATTCCGAAGGTATTTTGAAACCGTGCAATTCTCAGAGACTTCAGAAGTTAAGAAATTCATGCCCGGGACTTGAACCTACATCTTGTGCAACATATGGGCTAATCGAGACTGGACCTATAGATTAAAGTTTAATCTGGAGCATAGAAATGTGCTCATATCTAGTTTCGATCCCGGTAACGCTTGGTTAGTATAGGTTTGGAGCACGATGACGTCACCCAAAGTTCAGAGTTCGAGTCCCGACCTTGTCATGGATGTCGTTTAGCGAATGTTGCTTCCTATTTTCATATCATTCACCCACAACGTCGCGATGATCTAAAGGATCAGAAAAGCGGCGTAAAATAAAGGAAATACGTAGGTGTCAACCAAGGTGCAGGATGTATACACGTTCCAAGGAGTTGCTAACGCAAAACTGTCACTATGAGCCCATAGAGCCTTGCGAAATAGTGAAGAAGTTATGATGACACCATAACAATACTTCATAATCACTTGCACAATATATTCTACTTACAGCAATCCTCGTCGACCGCTGTTTTCTTTGGATCCTATCGGCGACAACAAATGGATTCACGCTTTTTCCAACTTCCCAGCGCATGCAAGATCATGTCCTGTTGTCGAGATGTTAAAAAGAACGAAGCACTTCAGCAACACAAGAGAAAACTTATCCCGAAAAGTTGTCCTGCCTTCCCGTTTAAACACTTCGCCCCTTTCCCATCACAAAACTCAGGCAGCGTGCCTGTAGGCGAACCGACGGACAAGTACGTGGGCTACTTTTCACCATCGGAAACGGCGCGCTACTGCCGAGTCGAATTCTGCCACGGCGCCGATCGACGACGCATTCCCGAGAAGCTCTCGCGAAACAATCGAATGGGAAGGCCGATAGAGGGAGCCACGCACAAGTTACGCATCGCGAGCTGGACTTTTCTTTCAATGAGCACTTGCTTCGCTTCTTACAAGAATGTTTGCTAGATTTTAACATTATGTTTTGTATGCAATGACCAATCTACACTATAATTACTTATTGACGCTTCGAGTTACGTAAAAAGCGCGTGGATGAAAAGGAATGAAGATTTGGGAAGTATGTTCGTGAAAGACTCGTCTGTAATAATTAGACCTCGGATTTTTAGGTTCTAAAAAGGCTCTAAAACCCTAAAATAGGTTCTAAAAATCCTACAATAGGCCCTAAAAATCCTAAAATAGGTTCTAAAAATCCTAAAATAGGTCCTAAAAATCCTAAAATAGGTTCTAAAAATCCTACAATAGGTCCTAAATATCCTAAAATAGGTCCTAAAAATCCTAAAATAGGTTCTAAAAATCCTAAAATAGGTCCTAAAAATCCTACAATAGGTCCTAAATATCCTAAAATAGGTCCTAAAAATCCTAAAATAGGTTCCAAAAATCCTAAAATAGGTTCTAAAAATCCTACAATAGGTCCTAAAAATCCTAAAATAGGTTCTAAAAATCCTACAATAGGTCCTAAATATCCTAAAATAGGTCCTAAAATCCTAAAATAGATCCTAAAAATCCTAAAATAGGTTCTAAAAATCCTAAAATAGGTTCTAAAAATCCTACAATAGGTCCTAAATATCCTAAAATAGGTCCTAAAAATCCTAAAATAGGTTCTAAAAATCCTAAAATAGGTTCTAAAAATCCTAAAATAGGTCCTAAAAATCCTAAAATAGGTTCTAAAAATCCTACAATAGGTCCTAAATATCCTAAAATAGGTCCTAAAATCCTAAAATAGATCCTAAAAATCCTAAAATAGGTTCTAAAATCCTAAAATAGGTGCTAAAAATCTTGAAGCAGGTTCAAAAAAACTTAAAATAGTTCAAAATTCCTGAAAAATGCTGATTAGGTATAGTCGCCAGCAATGAAAGTGGGACACCTATATCCTCCAATACGCACTATCTTGCATAACGTCATGTGTGTTGCCTAACCCTACGGCGATGACAGAATTTACCATTCGAAATTTGCTATTAAAATCCATTCTTCGCCGTATACTTAGGCAAAAAAAAATCATGTTACCCACAGTCAAACTCCGCAATTTTGTCTGTGAGGATCATCTTATATTTCAACAGAAACATAGTCAGTTCTGCAAACATCAATGCTGAAAAGTTAGTTTGCAAGTCGTGAATGCCACAAAGCACCGATGTGACGCAAAAAGTGAGCAAGACCACACAGATCAGATCACTTTGGACTGTACAGGTAACAGTGACACTAGACATTTGAGCATTGAAAATCACCATGGACTTGGAGGAAGAGAAATCGACAGAGAGTATGTTTCAAACACGTCCGTCATTGAATTTTTTCGTGACCAAACAAAGCAAATGCCTCTGTTTGACATAAAAATCATGTAAATCCTTTAAAAATATATAAAAACCTAAAAAAAGGCTCGATTTAGGCGCAGAAACCTAAATTGGTTTTAAAAAGCAAAATAGGTTTTTTAGGTCCTATAAAACTTCCAACAGTCGTTGCATTTTTAACGAAATGTTGACATAACTTATTATTTCTTACATACCTGTAAAGGAAAAAAATAGGTTAAAAACCTAATCTAGTAATAATCATCAGTTAGGCAAAACTGTAACTCACGTCATCATTTATTATAACTTATAACTTCATGTTATAAAAACTACATGAAAGACATTCAACACAATCTATCTCCACATAGCAATATCCACAGTCTACCAGAAAGAAATTATTAGCCGAACCGGAGTTTGATTTTGTGAAAGCAGTATCCTTATCATCGACCATGAAGATGGTAGAACAAGATGTGAGGTTGTTTTATCAAAAGGATGAGACTGTATTTAGTAATGTACACCACGTTAATAAAGATAGTTAGTCAACAAAGCAAGAAAGCTGCATTTAAATGTTCAAGGTGTAATAATGTCCACGATAAAGTACAAATGTCCGGCTTGGAATGTGCATTGGACGCTGTTATAGAATTGCGACCTTCGAAAACTTTTTGCAGGTATGTTTTAAATTTAACTCATCGTTTTCTGAATTGTCATCTGCTTTGTATAGGTTATGATATTAGCAGTACATAAAACAAACGTGGGGTTTTATAATGTCATGATTTGTTTGTGAAATATGTACCACAGAGGGCGAAAATAAATTGAAGGAGAAAAATAGCGTGATGGTCTAAATATGGGCTATGACATAAGGTCTAATGCTGAGATCACATTTCCAACAAATATTTGGATGTTTTTCTTAATTTCGATTTTTCCTATTCTGCGTGATTTTCAAAACAACAAATTATTCATACATATGAATTTTATAATGTTTTAGCGAAAAATGACTGTTTTTTTTAAAAAAAAAATTAATTGCTTTTTGTGATATTGCCACAAGTAGCCCATATTTAGACCACAATTTTGAAATACATCATTTTACCATTTTTTGGAAATTGCTTAGGTAGACATGATGTTGATACATCTCTGAAGCCTTTGTTGTTAAACGGTGTACATGTGGAAGTTAAACAATCAGTGTACATTAATAAGAAAAGTAGGTTAGATATAGTAAGTCTTAATGATAATTCAAGTGAACCTTCATATGAGATTAATGTACATAAAAATGAATTATATGTACAAAAATCGGGATGTTGAAATGAATAGCTCTAGAAGTGAAGCTGATAATTGTTTTTCTAGGTTGATGTGCAATGGCAAAGAGGTCCAATTCGAAGTGGATACGGGTGCAGCAGTATCTGTTTGGGATCAGGAATTCCATACAACAAATTTCCAGAACATTCCAGTTAGAAAGAGTAATCTTACTTTGAGAAATGCAGATGGGAGACCACTACCAATAGTAGGGTAAGTTTTACTGCAAGTACAATTAGATTTAAATTACCCTTGTACATTTCACGAAATAAATTGAAAACGCCTATTTTAGGGAGGACCTGGTTGGATGAATTATGGCCAGATTGGAAATCTTGGTTTCAGTTAACGATTTCTAGGGACAGTTGTTTGTTAACAATATCTAAGCAACCAAGTTTTACTAATCAGAAAGTTGAATACTTAATAAATAAAGGACCTCCCCGATGGCGCAGTGGTAGCGTCGTTGCCTTGTAATCAAGGGGTCCGGGGTTCGATACCCGCTGGAGGCACATAGTGGTTCGGATCCCACTTTAAACTGTAGGTCCAGTCCCGATTAGCCTTACTGTCCATAAAGTGGACTTAAAAAACACCAAATCAAATCAAATCAAACTTAATAAATAAGCACAAAGAAGTTTTTCAGGTAATGTTTGTGAGCCTATTAAGCAATTAAAAGCTACAATACCAATTAAGGATGGAGCAGTTACCATATTCAAAAAGGCATACGATGTTCCATACAGTTTATAACCAAAAGTAAAGGCTGAATTGGATAATTTAGTTCAATTGGGAGTTTTATCACCTATTCAGTATTCTGATTGGGGTACACCTTTGGTGGTAGTAAAGAAAAATAATGGTGATCTACGGCTGTGTTCTGATTTTAAGGTAACCGTCAATAAAGTGGTAGAGAAAGTAATTTATCCTTTGCCACGAGTGGATGATTTACTTAATTATTTAGCGAATGCAGACACGTATGTAGTGTTGGACCTAACTAAAGCATATCTTCAACTATTACTCGACGAGAGTGCTAAAATGTTATTGGTTCTCAATACTAAATGGGGATCGTTTACTTACAACAGGTTACCGATAAGTTTAAGCTGCAGTGCACAAATTTTTCCAAAGAACAATGGATCAAGTACTGTTAGATTATACATTTGCCAAATTTACCTGGATGATTTGATTATAACAGGCCGTGGAGAAGAAGAATGTTTCTATAACACAAAACTAGTTTTGGATAGGCTGACATATTATTATAAAAGTTAATCTCAACAAATGTCAGTTTTTCAAAAAAGAGGTAGACTATTTAGGGTACAGGATATCTAGTAATGGTTTTCAACCTTTAATCAAAAATAAGTCGGCAATATTTAATTGTCCTGAACCAACAAACGTTAAAAAATTGAAATAGTACTTAGGAATGATTTCATTTTATCATAGAAGTATGCCAAAGTTTGTTATGAAGATACCGCATCTTTATGAATTGCTAAAGAAAGGAGCAGTGTGGTCGTGGACAGATCAACATAAAAATGATTTTTTTTTAATCCAAGGAAGCATTACGAAAAGCAGAAATATTAAGTCCATACGGTCCAGATCAAGATATTGTGCTGATAGTAGACGGAAGTGGTGTGAACTGAAAAAAATTGCCTGCACTTCGGCGGCACTAGCGTCTTCGGAGAGAAGCTACAGTCAATTTGAACGTAAAGCGTTAGCATTAGTGACTGGCATAAAGAAATTTCATAAATATATTTATGGAAAACAATTCACAGTTTATAGTGATTCGTTACCTGTAAAATATATTTTTGGCGAGACAGCGGCAATTCCATCGTTAGAAAGTTCACGGTTGCAGAGATGGGCTTTGCTGTTATCGCAATACTCGTACACAATTGTTTACACGAATCATGTAGACGTAGCAGATTTGCTATCGAGATTGCCAGTGAAGGAAGGCACAGAGGATGCAGAGGAATCTTTAAATTACTAGGGTGAATCAAAAAGTAAGTTACAAACGACCCGTGTTCCTGTACTAACAGAGTTAAAATAATCACGCTTGGTGGCAACACTGCCCGGAATGTTTTCTTCACACACCAGAAGCAGGCGTGCTTTAGGTGGCTTAGTATGTGAGTAGTCACAGTGTGAGTATGGCGCGTCGCATTGAGGTGGCGTCCAACATTGAGGTGCGCTCCGTCGTCCGATTTTTGTGAGCACAAAGGCATAATCGGGGTGAAATCCATCGCCAAATTGTCGATGTGTATGGTGAGAATGCGATGTCACGCCTCATGATCGAAAAATGGTGCCAGATGTTCGAAGAGGGGAGTTCGAACGTGAACGACGAACCGCGTGTCGGGCGGCCTGCAACTGTGAACACTATCGACAACGCGGAGCGTCTGAATGCAATCATTGTTGCTAACCGTTAAAGAGATTGCAAGTGAACTGAACATATCCTATGATAGTGCGTCTATGCTGATTCGTGATCAGATGGGCTATCGCAAACTGTGCTCTCGTTGGGTGCCGCGCTTGTTAACCGACGGGCACAAAAATCAACGTTTTGATGCTGCGCTGTCATTTCTTCGGCGTTATTCCACGGATGCTCCGCAGTTTCTGAGCAAAATCATCACAGGAGATGAGTCCTGGGTGCACCAAAACACTCCCGAGACAAGGAGGGCATCCATGGAATGGAGACACAAGGATTCGCCACCACCAAGAAAAGCCAAAACCTATCCAACGGTTCGAAAGGACATGCTGACGATTTTCTTCGATTCCGAAGGCGTTGTTTACAGTGAGTTTGTGCCCCGAGGAACAACAATCAATGCTGCAACATACTGTGAGACTTTAAAGAATCTGAGAAAAGCCATTAAAGATCGAAGGCCCGGAAGATTGAGTGATGGGGTTGTTCTTCTTCACGACAACGCTACCCCACATACAACTGGTTTCACACAGGATTTACTGCAGAAATTCAAGTGGGAAGTGTTTTCTCACCCTTTCTATAGTCCCGATTTGGCACCCTGTGACGACCACCTTTTCGGTCCTCTCAAACAAGACCTATGAGGTTAGTATTTCGCGTCAGATGAGGAAGTGCAGGATGCAGTCTCAAAGTGGTTCAAAGAAATTGGACGGAATTTTTACACACAAGGAATCGAAAAACTGGTCACACGATACGAAAAGTGTTTGGAGCACCTTGATGACTATGTCAAAAAAAGTTAAATGTTCATGCGTTTTCGTCCAATAATTTGTTCTTTCTAATGTGTCTTGTTTGTTTTTTTACAGGGGGTGTAACATACTTTTTGATTCACATTGACACCTTTGAAATGGAACCTCTATTGTTATATACAATAGTACAAAAAACAAGAGAAGACGACATTTTACAAAACGTTGTGCAATGGGTTGATGTCGGGTGGCCTAATACACTTCCAAAAGAGTATCAAAATACTATTATTTTGCACTATTATAGGAGGAGAAATGATAGAAAAAACAACTAATAAAGGATACCTTATGAGGGGAAGACGCATAATAATTCCGAAAGATTGCAGAGAAACAGTTTTGAAGTTGTTACATGCAGAACATGTAGGTACACCTAAAATGAAGATGATGGCTAGATAATTCTACTGCTGGCCTTTAATATGCGAGGATTTCGACAGATTGGGAAACAAATGTGTAGAATGTAATAGTTTTCAAAGAAGTACATCCAGAAACAAATATGTCGGATGGTGATGATGATGATGATTTGGTGTTTTAAGTCCACCTTATGCACAGTATGGCTAATCGGGACTGGACCTACAGTTTAAAGTGGGATCCGAACCACTTGTGCCTCCATCGGGTATCGAACCCGGGACCCCTTGATTACAAGGCAACAACGAAATATGTCGGATGGAAACAAACAGATATTCCATTTGAGCGAGTACATGTTATTTTTTTTTTAATACAGAGGAAGAACATTTTTATTAGCTTCATATTCTTAATAAGCCAAATCTTCTTATACATATTACTATACTTGTTACCTTCCCTCCATTTTTATCCTCATCGCCAATTGTAATAAAAACATCATTTATTATAACTTATAACTTCATGTTATGAAAACTACATAAAAGACATTTAACAAAGACAAAACACAATCTATCTCCACATAGCAATATCCACAGTCTATCTTTACATATTCTTTATCTTCTTCTCAACCTGTCACCGTCTACGGAGGGTGCGTGGAGTGGTGGGTTCCTCGTTCGAGTCGTGGCGTGGGGATAGGTGTTCCTTCCCTGGAGGGGTGAACTTTCGTTGTCACGATTGATTGATATGATTTATTTTCCTCCGATTTTCTCCCACTTTTGGTTAATCGCGAGAGTGAGCGGTAATATGAAGTGCATGAAGTGATCATCACATATAACACCTATGCTGGGATTGGAATCAGGGACCCCTGTCGTCGTAGCGCGCTGTACTAAGCACTCCGCCACGGATGTTTGTCTCGTCATGATTAGCGAAAAAAAAGACGTAGAAAAGCTACGCGAAATAAAAAAGGGGGCTTTTTAATGCATAGGATAACAAATATTGCTCCATCGTTTTCTTTCCTGAGAGAGAGGTAGCGTCGTCGCCTTGTAATCAAAGGATCCCGGGTTAGATACCGGGTGGAGGCACATTGCACAGTAGTTCGGATCCCACTTTAAACTGTAGGTCCAGTCCCGATTAGTCTTATTGTGCGTAAAGTGGACTTAAGACACCAAATCAATCAATCAATATTTCCCGAGAGAGAGCTTAATAGTGAAAATAAACAGTAAGACATTGCACAACGGCTTAACAATAATTAATAATATTAGTTAACAAATATTAATACGGTATGCGCCAAAATATACAGTACTGAAACTCGCGCATCTCGAGCACGTGGTTGCGTTTGTAGACGGGGCATAGCTCCAGCTGTACGTGTTCGCAGTAGTGAAAAGGAAGTTGTGTTGTGCAGTTGGAAATGGGTCTCTCGACGGAGGAAAAGGTATTCATAGTTGAGCATTATTTCCGCTCATACGGAAGCGGTCGTGAAGGTGGACCGAGTTTGAAAAAGGTGACTGGTCTATATGCAACCCAAATGACAATCGTCCACTCCACATGCCCTAACCTAACCTAACCTTAGGTTTCCTGACATTTATGCAACCCAAAAGGCACGATTGTTATTTGGGTTGCATATAGACCAGTCACTATATTGTAACATGTCTTATACGTTTGTTCATCTTTTCATTTCAGTACTGTATATTTTGGCGCATACTGTACTTAACAAAATTCTGGGCAAAGGTATACTTGCGAGTTACCCTTTATCAGTTTCGTGTAATTATCACCCAATCTCATCGTCGTGATTAGCCATAAGTGGGAGAAAAGCGAGGTAAGATAAAAAATAACTAGAAATTGCTAGAATGTGCTCACTACAGAAGCATTGTGAACATAGGTTCAGTTTCATCACTGTTTTCAAGTGCATTTTCATTCATGCAGCCAACATACCGTTAGTAACAATAGCGCTACATATCGTTTCCCACGCGAGGGTGCACACACATGTTGGCAAATCCGAGAACTACAGTAAGTCCCGAGCGTGTTGAGCCACGTTTCAGTCAAATATCCCCAGCGACGCCCGTGGGAAATGTTTGGTTCCCAGCTTCATTTCGGGAAAGCAGGGAACAAAGCACGGAGTTTTCAGTGCTGGAAGCCTCGGTAATTTGTTGGTTAAATCCTGGTGTTTGTTTTGCAAAAGAGTTTCCCCGTGCAATATCACCCAGAGCACTCCGCCACGTTCCTTCAACGTACGCCGCGGGTTGGGCGGTGAACCGCGCCGGTATCCAGTGGCACGGCAGGATTCAGCATCAAGGGCGCTACGAAGCCACTCTCTACAATGAAATATCAGAGGTCAACAAACCATTGACCCGCAAGCCAACGTACCGGTCACTTATCATTGATGCAAAAGGCTACGAACTTCTGACTTTATCGGTCTAACGTAGGTTTCCCAAAGGGAGAGGTTTCTGCGACAATCAGGGTTCTTAAAGGTTCAGGAATTTTAAATAAATTCAATTCCGGTCCAGGAGAGAAAATCAGCAAGCGTAAATGGGTTCTGGACCGTGAAGAACCTTTATCTGTAAAGTATTTCAATTCCAGGAACCTTTTTTCCGGATCAATTTAAATTCGGTCCAGGAACCTTTTTTTCCGAATCAATTTAAATACGGTCCAGGAACCTTTTTTTCCGAATCAATTTAAATACGGTCCAGGAACCTTTTTTCCGAATCAATTTAAATACGGTCCAGGAACCTTTTTTTCCGAGTCAATTTAAATTCGGTCCAGGAACCTTTTTTTCCGAATCAATTTAAATTCGGTCCAGGAACCTTTTTTCCGAATCAATTTAAATACGGTCCAGGAACCTTTTTTTCCGAATCAATTTAAATTCGGTCCAGGAACCTTTTTTTCCGAATCAATTTAAATACGGTCCAGGAACCTTTTTTTTCCGAATCAATTTAAATTCGGTACAGGAACCTTTTTTTCCGAATCAATTTAAATACGGTCCAGGAACCTTTTTTTCCGAATCAATTTAAATACGGTCCAGGAACCTTTTTTTTCCGAATCAATTTAAATTCGGTCCAGGAACCTTTTTTCCGAATCAATTTAAATACGGTCCAGGAACCTTTTTTCCGAATCAATTTAAATTCGGTACAGGAACATTTTTTCCGAATCAATTTAAATACGGTCCAGGAACATTTTTTTCCGAATCAATTTAAATACGGTCCAGGAACCTTTTTTTCCGAATCAATTTAAATTCGGTCCAGGAACCTTTTTTTTTCGAATCAATTTAAATACGGTCCAGGAACCTTTTTTTCCTAGTCAATTTAAATACGGTCCAGGAACCTTTTTTCCGGATTAATTTAAATTCGGTCCAGGAACCTTTTTTTCGAATCAATTTAAATACGGTCCAGGAACCTTTTTTCCAAATCAATTTAAATTCTGTCCAGGAACCTTTTTTTCCGAATCAATTTAAATACGGTCCAGGAACCTTTTTTTTCCGAATCAATTTAAATTCGGTCCAGGAACCTTTTTTCCGAATCAATTTAAATACGGTCCAGGAACCTTTTTTCCGAATCAATTTAAATTCGGTCCAGGAATCTTTTTTCCTAATCAATTTAAATTCGGTCCAGGAACCTTTTTTTTCGAATCAATTTAAATTCGGTCCAGGAACCTTTTTTCCGAATCAATTTAAATTCAGTCCAGGAACCTTTTTTTCGAATCAATTTAAATTCGGTCCAGGAACCTTTTTTCCGAATCAATTTAAATTCGGTCCAGGAACCTTTTTTTTTCGAATCAATTTAAATTCGGTCCAGGAACCTTTTTTTTCGAATCAATTTAAATACGGTCCAGGAACATTTTTTCCGAATCAATTTAAATTCGGTCCAGGAACCTTTTTTCCGAATCAATTTAAATACGGTCCAGGAACCTTTCTTTCCGAATCAATTTAAATTCGGTCCAGGAACCTTTTTTTCCGAATCAATTTAAATACGGTCCAGGAACATTTTTTCCGAATCAATTTAAATTCGGTCCAGGAACCTTTTTTTTCGAATCAATTTAAATTCGGTCCAGGAACCTTTTTTCCGAATCAATTTAAATTCGGTGCAGGAACCTTTTTTTCCGAATCAATTTAAATACGGTCCAGGAATCTTTTTTTCCGAATCAATTTAAATTCGGTCCAGGAACCTTTTTTTCCGAATCAATTTAAATACGGTCCAGGAACCTTTTTTTTCCGAATCAATTTAAATTCGGTACAGGAACCTTTTTTTCCGAATCAATTTAAATACGGTCCAGGAACCTTTTTTTCCGAATCAATTTAAATACGGTCCAGGAACCTTTTTTTTCGAATCAATTTAAATTCGGTCCAGGAACCTTTTTTTTCGAATCAATTTAAATTCGGTCCAGGAACCTTTTTTTTCGAATCAATTTAAATTCGGTCCAGGAACCTTTTTTCCGAATCAATTTAAATTCGGTCCAGGAACCTTTTTTTTCGAATCAATTTAAATTCGGTCCAGGAACCTTTTTTTCCGAATCAATTTAAATTCGGTCCAGGAACCTTTTTTTTCGAATCAATTTAAATTCGGTCCAGGAACCTTTCTTTCCGAATCAATTTAAATTCGGTCCAGGAACCTTTTTTTCCGAATCAATTTAAATACGGTCCAGGAACATTTTTTCCGAATCAATTTAAATTCGGTCCAGGAACCTTTTTTTCCGAATCAATTTAAATTCGGTCCAGGAACCCTTTTTCAATGTAACAATACGCAACTTGGACCGAATTTGAATTGTGCGAGGGAAAAAGGTTCCGGTATTGTTGCGGAACCGAATAGAACCCATTAGAATTCATGGGTTCCTTGACTATTAACAACCCTGGCGACAATCAGATTTTCAAGTAGGAAACCTTTTAGGAAAAGTCAGCTGGGTACCGTTCAACACAATTAGATCGGCATTAGCATTAAAGTTAATCAACTTGGAAGTAACCTACGATCGCTCTGTCCTGTTCGGCAAACTTCGCATCAGCTCGAACATGAGAGGAACGACTGGAGTGCCTCCCCGAGAATTAAAACTGCATATATATAGATACAAGTTCTGTGCCTCGTCGGCTGTTCATGACTGTTTTCCTCCCTAAGAGAGCTTTGAGCAGGAGCAGTGGCGACGCTCGCTGTCTGCAAGATCCTCTCGTTTCTATTGTATAAAGAAAGAGAGGAGGGACACAGAGGAATGCTGTGATAGCATCTTCAGTAAAAGTTTCCGACATTGCTTTCCATTTCCGCATTTTTTTTTTGGTTCTAGCATCTTATTGGTTACGGTTGACACGCACCTTCTCCCCTCTATGTTAGTCTGGTCAGCCCTTTTATCGGACTTTTCATAGGGTTCTAAGGGTTAGCAGGACCAAGCCCTTGCGTGGTCTGTGGTGCAGGATTTATTTTTAATTATTACCTATTTAGGTTTGAAATCAAAGATTATTAAGATCTTTTACTCGGAGATTTATTTGAACTTCCGATGATATAAAGCACTTTTAAACAAACAGTTCACCCGATACAACTCGTAGGCTTAAACCTATTAGTTGTACCGAAGTTTATAACCCTGGTCTTTTGATGATGCAGGAGAACACCTTATTCAGAGTTGGGTAGTGAAATATCCGCCGATGGAGTACAAGTACACCAGCCGAACCGAAGAAAGAAATATAGAAAGAAAGAGATATTTCTCCAACGTCCCCTGAATCATCAGCTTTTCAGCAACCAGGAGAATGTCCCACGGGCTTACAAGGATATTGCCCTTTCATACAAACAATTAGTTTACATTTTACCAAGGTAACTCCATGGTTGTTGTTTATACATTCATAGTTTCAGCATCTTTGAAAGAATTAAGTTAAACAATCCTTTACCGATTGAGATATTAACAATAACACATTTTTATAGAAAGAAATCCAACATTCTTAAAGAAAAGATTTCAACACTAATTTGTACAACACAGATTATTGAAAGCTGCCGTTGACTGGGGCGACACACGGTCAAACTAAAAATATGATACCTTAAGTATTTAAAAGATAAACGATATTTAACAACTATTTTTGTTATCGGTACACCACACAGACAAACACAGCCGGAGTTACAACCAAGAATTCTTGCCAAAGTGGTTATAGTGGAACCACAAGCAAGAAAACCTGCGCAGACGCGCGACTCCTGTGCACCGTACTCCCATGTGGAGGGGAGGGATAGAGTGGAGCATGCTTCCGTATGGCCCGAGTTGAACGGAAGAAGGGAAAGCTGCGCGGAGATTTTTCGTCTAAGGTTTTTTTTCCTTCTGGTCGCTCTATATCTTATATAATAATATAATATCTTATATATATAATGGCTAAATTTCGGTGTAACTCGTTTTTATGTAGGTCTATTGGTTAATTTTTAATTGTAGTCCAAACTCGAGTATCTATAATTTTTAATCCGACAGCAGAGTCGATAGTCGCGACTAAAACAGACGAACAATGAGCTGAATCATCACAGACTACATATTTAGAGAGTTACGGCCGTGAACAATGTTTGTGAGAAATAAATACTGACTAGAAGAATAAGTATCCCACCGACCCTGGTAATAGAAAAAACTACTCTCTCGTAACTACCTCAACATGTTATATCTCCCTTAAATAGCTCTACTTGTGGATTATTAGGTTCACCACGTTTTTCCTTCTTCCCTAATTAATACTCACCACTCGACTTTCTTCTCACGAGGAAATAAAAAAAGGTTGATTTTTTCTCACTACTTCCAGCTTTCTATTAAAACACACGACGAACGTGTCTAATGAACCTGTAATTGAGTTCTCGCTCGCCATCTATCGGTTAATTTCACAACCATAGAAGGTGAATAGATTATACCCGACGGTCCCACATTACCCTTACTTCCTTGGTACAGGAGAGAACTTCCAGTGCAGTGTTTTATGGTAAATCATGAACAGATCTTATCTTACGTTGAACCTTTGTTACTTATGATGCTTCTTGATAGGTTCCCTTATCGATAGCTCTTGAAATTAATGCAATAATAAGTTGCACACATTTCTTGAGATAGAAGCACACAAGTAACGGTGCGGACGGCACGAGATGGAGAATCGCGGTGGACTCTACTGATGGGGCTTAGCATTGCGTTTCTAAAGTATATGTACTTGTCCCCCCCCCCCCCCTCAAGAGAATGGATTCGTGAAATGTAGGAATGTAGACGGAAGCTTGGAGATTAATAAGGTTTTCAAGAACACAAAAACGTCACTAAAACGTCTAACTATGCTCTTCAAAAGATTAGACAGCTCACTACGTAACCAGACGTCCAGGGTTCGAAATCTGGTTAAGAAATTGTTGTGCCATTGTCTTTGTCCTATCATAAATGTCACAAATCACAAACGTAATGAACAAATCAATCGAACGCATAACAATGTAATCCTAATCTGAATCCTTCGTGCATGTTTCTACCACCTCCCATACCTATCCGATATAGATTCGTTCTCTCTAGCTAGTCTGGTCTTCGCGGTCGGACAGTACACAGAGCATTGTGAAAATCTCACTATATATCTCAGACAAAATTGCAGCAAGGACTAGGCCTATTATGCGATGGTCCCGGGTTCGAATCCAAGCCTTTGTGAGTGTTCATTCATCAATTTCATCATATCCGCTCTTCCTCATCTTCGCGATTAGCCAAAAGTGGCAGAAAAGTAAAATAAACCAAATCACCAATATTTTGCTACAACGAACAACTTGCCTCATGAGCAACATTACATTAAAATCTAATGAAGAAGCTTGTTACAAGGTCATCACTGGTACGAATGAAAATTTACTAACGAGGATCTATAATTTGTCCCAGCTGTCTCTGGAGCAAGCGAACGAAAACAAGTAGTGACGCGAGACGGCTCCACCAATGAACACGTCAGAGGGAATGGGATTACGTGGAGGGGAAAACTACTGCAGTTGTCAGCCTTCGCAGCAGCGTGTACTGCTTCGCTCTACCCACTCGATTTCCTCCCCTTCTTGGCTGCTATGCGCGGCCTTGCTCCAAAGATTCCCGGGATAGAGCATAGTACAAGTGGTGCGGGAGAGAAGAGGGAATACCTAACATTAATTCGCACCGTGGTGACTGGTTTGCCGAAACAACCTGAAGAGAAGCACGGACTACTTTCTCTCCGCGCTGCCGTGACGGGTATTTCTCCGCGTTAAGACGACGTCAGGGAAGAAAGTGGGGCAAGGAGCATCGTATAAAAACAAAAGCAATAGGGAAAGAAGACAAATGGCCCGCATTGTAAGTGGGGAAACACTTGTACCATCTGTCCATGTCCAGACACTTTTCGACGGGACTCATCAGTTAGAATACTCATCGACTGAAACCGTGCAAGGCAACCCTGCATTTGTAATTTGTATATGGGTAGGACACAACACAGGCCCTACAGAGGAATATACTGGCTGTGAGTCGAGACGCCAGAGCCTCGTTAATCTGCAAAATACAGTCCAGGGTACTACGTTGATTTGGTGTTTAAGTCCACTCTGTGCACAGTAATGCTAATCGGGATTAACCTACAGTTCAAAGTGGGATCAGAACCACTATGTGCCTCCAACCCGGAACCCCTTGATTACAAGGCGACGACGCTACCACTGCGCCATCGGGGTACTATAAAGAAGACAAACTCCATAAAGTTTCACCTCTTACACCCCAAACCGAAATCAGGAAGAGAGATAGCATACAAGGGTGGGGGTGGTGGTAAACAAACTATTCCCTTACCCCTGAAGTATTATCACGTGATCACAGTTGACCCTGAGGGTGTACTTGGACCTTAGAGCCCACGAAACTACAATTTGAGTAAGGTGATTCGATTTTTATTAGTTATCGTCGCTTTTCTGATCAGTTTGGCTAATCGCGACGATGAGGATGGGTGATGCAGTTGATGAAGGAACACTTACAAAGGCAACCATGCTCTGGACAGGGTTCAAACCCGTCCCCCAAGCGTCGTAGCCACGGAGGTCGGCTTTAGCAAGATAAATAGAAAGTATAGACAATATGGTATCTTGAGCCCGCCTTAACAACGTAAAAGGCACACCTAAGGAAAGCCCCTTGAAGCTCACAGCGTTGAAAGGGAAGGCTCTTTCACTCGAATATAACCTTGCAAACTTAATAAGGTCGATAGAGCATGAAAGAAACTTTTAACCTTAATATAACATGCAGATTACATCTACTCCAAGCTCTTCAAAGTTGCGAGAGTATGTCGGAAATTTCCTTTTTGTGTCTCGATGGCCTGTCTTCATCCGTTCTTCCTTGGATGACTGTTGAACGAGGAAGCCTGGGGCAGCAGAGCTTTTCCTGCGAAGTTGCCGAGGACCTAGAACAGTTGAGCTAGGATGGAGACTTGTCCTGCAAGTACTTTGATGATACGAAGGTAATATGTACATAAATGTAATTTGATTATCTCAAAAGTTACTCCACAGGAAAAATGAGGTACGAATATTTTATTTTCCAGTATATTCTATATAACTAACTAACTCTCTAGACTTCTTAGACCGAAGGTTTGTGGCTGCAGCAACACAGGCCTTTCATCGGTCCCTATCCTGGGCAAGATTTCCTTCAGGTCCATCTCAACATTATCCCTCCATCTTCGTCTCGACCTTCCCACTGGTCTCTTACCATCAGGTCTCCCAACAAGAATCTTGTAAACTCTTCTTTCCTCTCCCATTCGTGCCACATGGCCTGCTCACCTAAGTCTTCTTGATTTAGTCATTCTTATAATATCTGGACATGAATACAAATTATGTAACCTTTTCCACTCACCTGTCTCCTCATCCCTTTTAGGTCCAAATATTTTTCTAAGGATTTTATTTTCAAATATTCTTAATTTATGTTTCTCTTTCAATGTAAGCGACCAAGTTTCGCACCATATAAAGTACTACAGGTAAAATTACTGTTTTGTATATTTTGACTTTTAGTTTCTTAGATATTATACGAGAAGATCTACAACGATATATGTATAAGTATTCAGTGTATGTAATTATTGCACAAATCATTGTTCGTGTATGGTGAAAGACAAGTGAAAGATCCCTTTTGGGTAATGTGATTATTGTTGATTATGTAATTATTACTTGTATTATCGGTTTATTTATCTTTGTATGTATGCTAATTGTATTGTTTATTTTTTTCTGTATAAACAAATTGGAGGTTTTATCTCTGTTGAGTGCAGTAATTAATTAATTAAATAAATTGATAAGTAAATAACTCATTTGGAACTCCCGGTTTTGTGTTAATTTTTTTTAAAAAAATCGAAGCTGATTAAACGGTTTCCAAAAACGTATTTTCAAAGGAAACCAGTTTTAGGATGAGTAACGTTTTCAAAACTTCTGTTTTGTTCGTTTCAGTTTTGTTTTTAAGCCCACCTTTGTTTGTTCAGATAAGCTAATTGCAAGTGCCTGCAATATAAAGTGCCTCCAACGAGTATCGAACCCGAGACCTCCTTGATTACATGTCAACGACGCTGTCACTATGCTATGGGGAGGAGCTCTGTTTCGACAGCACTATTTACTACGTAGAGCTCCTGCGTAACCTAAATGGTTAGGTTCTCACCTTTGGTGCAAACGGTTACGGGTTTGATACCGATGGTAGCTCAAAAGTTTCTGTGATGAACTAGCATTTCAGGGTCAGGTTAGGAACTGCTTGAAAGTAACAACCGCGGACTTCGGGCTACAAAGCCAAAGAACATCGGCGATGGGACTCGAAGCCTCACCCAATAAATATCCTTTTAGTAGACTTTGACCCTCAAAGGGGTTGGAGCATCACAAAGTTATTTAGTACTATTTAGATGCATGTGTATATTCTGAAATTTCTGCGTAAACAATATACATAATATACGCATATTCCGTAATTCATTTTACCTTGCCATCAAGAGGTTTTCTCGCATTGTGAATGCCACCATTAGTAGAAGTGGTATGGCTAGCACTACGAATGGCCACAAAATTCGGATAACGGATATCCTGATTTTAAATTATCCGATGTCCGTTTCGGATGCAATGGATAATCTGGATAACTCGGATATCCGGATAATTTGGATATCCGAAGAATCAGAATATCCAAATAATTCGGATATCCGGATAAACAGAATGTCCAGATAATTGGGATATCCGGATAATCAGAATATCCGGATTATTCTGATATCCGGATAATCAGAATATCCGGATATTTAGGATATCTGAAGAATCAGAATATCAGAATAATTCGGTAATCCGGATAATTCGGATATCTGGATAATCAGAATATCCTTTTAGAAATTGAGTCCTAAATTGTAGCTATTTTATGTGTGTGGTGTGTGGTGTGTGTGAGAGAGAGAGAGAGAAAGAGAGGGAGGGAGAGAGAGGTTGTGCGTGTAAGCAAAACGCCACAAGAATGGAAGAGAACAACAGTTAAAGATTCTTGAACCATGAAGGAAGTTCAGAAACAATACGTATAAGAATCAAGCAGACATTTATATGCCAGGCTTGAGGGTACGTCCGTGCTAGGTGGCAATTTGCAACCTTCGAGTTAATCATCCAAACGTGATGTTGAATTATTTTTCCTGCTAGGAAGAAAGCTATAATCAGGGGTGGATTAAGAATCTAATTTATTATACGCCCTCACACAACCGGATAGCCACGATAGACGATCTTTAATAATACCTTGTTGCCATGTTTGACGTTCTTTACAATGACTCTACCAAGGGGCACCTGTTAGCTGAGAATTACAATCTCTTTAAATATGGTATGAACCACTCTGCTTGCGTTTGCAGATCATTCTTCACCAATTTAGTTTGCCAAATGTTTCGTCTTATGAGGGACTTTACTTTTCTCTTCATTCCAATGGGATGGTCAGGCTAAGCTAATTGTAGATGGCAGCACACTTTCGCTTCAGACAGGCAACTGTTCTCTCATTTAAATACTTTGGAAATTCGATGCTGGACGTGATATTTTATTACAATGTAAGTTTAGTTTGATTTGAACCTGAGAAATTGTCTTAGAGTACGACAAATGAATGATTTTTACAAAGATGATCATTGACGGCAGCTAAAGAACTTTAAAATTTGCATAGTATATTTTACGTCACTTTCTGTTTTAACAATTTAATTTTGTTAACTGATATTTTCTTTACATGATATCACACTTTTCGATCGACATAAATACATGCCGAGACGAAATTACAAACTGAATATATGAAATTTATTGTACTAAATCAAAAATTTCTTCCGTTTCACGATTGCCATGTGTTGATTGTGGGAAGAGTTTCTTTTTAAGTCCACTTTACACAGAAAGGCTTATCGGGACTGGACCTACACTTTAAAGTGGGATCTGAACCACTATAAGCCTCCACCGGGAATCGAACCCAGGACAACTTGATTACAAGGTGGCGACGTTACCACTACGCTGGCCTGATGCTTGGAAAAGAATGATAGAAGTTTTTGTTGCAAATATATATGGGAAAATACATTTGAAAAATACCAAACTTTCATCTTTTCCTATATGGTATATTAACTTCGACTTGGCGGAATGTGTGGCATGGTTGTCTTGCGTAATGCTCTACAAAGCCAGAGGTAAGGCATGTGTTTCATTGTATTTGTCCCATCGTTCATTTCAGTCGACCTCTGTGGCAGAGTGTTTAGCGCACCACGCTTAGGCATGGGTGTTCTTTGTGGGTGTCCCTTCATAAATTTCATCATTCATCCTCATCGTCGCGATAAGCCAAAAGTGTGAGGAAGCGAGGTAAAATAATCCTAATTATTAGCGTCGACGTTCAACTAGCACCCTTACAAGGAAAAGCTGTGCTGCTGATTCTAAAACGTCTTCTCACGAGCGTATCTCATAGGGATAAGAAGTCGACCAGTTCATGAAGCAGCCACGATCGTTAGCCAGATCGAGTAAGAAGGTCGTTAAGGAGAGAATAAACAGATTCCGGAAAACAGAAATCGTTGCGGACGCCTGAAGATTTAGCTTCCGAGTAGCCGTTCCAAGAAACGCGCAGGGGAAGAATGGGACTGCAGATAACCGGACGATGAAGACAAAACTTTGCCTTGGATCGGTGCCACGAGCGAGCAACTCGAATACCGCCAACGACGTCCACGCCTGAAGAGAAATACAACCAATTCATTCTGAGCAGTATTCGTTCGGCTACGGTGGGGGAACGTGAGGCTGATGTGGGCCCAGCGTCAATCTGTTACTTTATTTTGTATTTGTATTTTTGTTGATGCCGTCCTCCGTAACGGAGTGGTTAGCACAGCGCGCTACGAACTTGGGGTCACGGGTTCGAATCCTGACCTGGACGCGAATGTTTTTTTGCAGTCAACTTGTGAATGCGGGTTCATTTCTTGTTCTCTGATTGGCTGTTGGAAAGTTACGGTGCTCTGATTGTGAGAATATCTTATTTCCTATTTTCAGCGCAAATTTGCTGCTTTCAAATCTAACCTAACCTAACCTAACGCACAGCGCAAATAAGATATTCTCACAATCAGAGCACCGTAACTATCCAACAGCCAATCAGAGAGCAAGAAATGAACCCGCATTCACAAGTTGACTGGACAAAGAAAAAGCGCGGCCTTGGACATCACTGTTCTTTGAGAGTGCCGCTTCATCAATTTCATCATATCATCCTCATCTTCACGATTATCCAAAAGTGGCAGAATGGAGTATAAAGGGTGAACATTCCACGTAGTACACCCAAAAGCCAACCTCATTTCCACATAGTAGCGGGCCTACCAAATTGCGTAGCGGTTACGTCGTCGCCTTGTAATCAAGGGTTCCCGTGTTCGATACCTGGTCGAGGCACATGATTGATTGATTGATTGATTTGGAGTTTTCAGTCCACTTTATGCACAGTAAGGCTAATCGGGACTGGACCTACAGTTTAAAGTGGGATCCGAACCACTTGTACCTCCACCGAGTATCGAACCCGGGATCCCTTGGTCACAAGGCGACGAAGCTACCACTGCGCCATCGGGGAGGCCCTAGAGGCACATGATTCGAATCCACTTTAAACTGTAGGTCCAGTCCAGATTAGCCTTTCTGTGCATAAGGTGGACTTAAAGAAACAATTCAATCAATCAATCCACTGCAGACTAACAAGTCTCTGGCGATTGGGCTAACGGACAGTACAATCCTCCGTGGGGTGTTTGTTGGGGTTAGTCGTATTTCTTGTTATTTAGCCTCGCTTCTCCTCCAGTTTTGGCTAATCTTGAAAATGATAGTAGACCTCTGTGAGGGAGTGGTTAGCACAGCGCTCTGCGACGCCAAGGGTGCCGGGTTCGAGCGGGATTCGAACCCGGGACCCTTGGTGTCGCAGCACTCGGCCACAGGGTCCGGCTATATTGCTTTATGTTGAAAATACTTTCGTTCGGAAAGTTGGGAACTATGTTTCTCTCTGTGTGGGCTGCGTCTCTTCCCTCCCCAGTCAGGGACCAGGACGAAGGAATGCGGAAAGTGACAAATGAGCCCTGTATCCCTTCGACTGGACACTGTCTATCGCCACTGAACTAATTTAGGTAACATGTGGCAGGAACTGAAGGATCCAGGGAATGACGAGGGGATGCTGTTCTCACGGTTTGGCCAAAACGACTCCCGACGATTTCATTGGGCCAGGGGGCATGTGATCCACCAAAACCTACAGTTTTAGGAAATAGTTGGAAGACAGGACAGTGTGCAACGAGGTTCGAAATAGACAGTGCCCCAGAAACTTATACGGCAGAGCGTGTGCGGAAGCACCCAACGCAGTTCGTGTGGGGGTAGAGTTCGAACACCGGACAGTGAGGTACCACGAAGCAGTACAAGTGTGTGTAGTAAAAAGTGTCAATTGGAGATAAGTTTCGGTTTACATGTGACAAGTGTATATCTATAATTTGTTTCCCTCATGTAGAATAGGTAGAAATAAGTGAGTGCAACGGGTAAGCAGGTAACGTTAGGTCGAGCTCTTGGCTCATAAATCCTTCACTGGCCGAATACTGGAACAAACCGCCCCCCAACCCACAAACCATTGTAATAGAGATAGGCTATTGAATTTTGATTTGCCGTAGAATGTCCATAATTGAGGACCAGAAGTGGTAAACGTTGTAAGTGCCAAAAGCGAAATTGTTGGGAGCTCGCATGGTTCCGCACATCCGCCCGTAAGAACGTTTACACTAGTGACCTCTTTACACGCCCTTTGAACTACTTAGAGGGCTACCAGCTACTTTTCACGTTTACCACATTACAAAGCATGGCACATTGCACAGTTTAATGTGGAAAACGGTGTTTGCATTAGTTTGGCACTTACATCGTTTACCAATTTTAGTCTTCAATTTTTAGGCTTCCAGAGGGCAAGAAACCACAGCAGGAGACGCCATCTTGAATATGACAAATATGGCGTTGTGAAGCTCACTTGACCAGTGCTGCAGCCTTGAGGTCGTTTTTTAAATAACAGTCGATGCATCATGTAAGTTTACAGTCTGTCCTGTTGTCATGCTTTTAAGCAGTGCTCGAACAATTTTCTTCAGAGCTGGCGCCTAGAAAACCACCTACTATCAATTGTGCATACTAAAAGAAGCTGAGCCTGCCCCTTTGGTGGCGGATTGGTTAGCACATCGCGCTACGATGCCAGGGGTCCCGGGTTCGAATCCCGGCCTGGGCTTGGATGGTTATGAGTGTTGATTCATCATATCATCACTCATCCCCATCTTCGAAAATTAGCCAAAAGTGGCAAAAAAAATCGGAAGTAAAATAAAGCAAATCAATCAAAAATCAATCAATCTATAAGAAGCTGAGCATCACTGTATTCAAAATAAATCATATGAGAAATGGGGGGTTCGGGGACAAAGGGTAAGAGATTGTTACTGACTCTATGGAATGTTCACAACGTTGATAAAAAAAAAACATTTGCTAACTTACGCTGTACTGCAATTTGAACTTAGAATCTTCAAAGTTTCGTACATGCAAACTTAAAAAACGGCAATATTACAGTAAAGGATCATAGTCGCCAAGCTGAAATTTTTAGTCGCAATGGCGACTTGGCGACCAGGATTTTTCGAGCCCTGCTTTTAAGGTTTAAATTTGCTTCTCCCTCGAACAAAGTATGTTAAAATTATAAGTGAAACAAGGAAAATATAAAATACCTCAAGGGGAGTGGCTTAGCTGAGAAGAACGTAGGCGTCAGTCAAGTGAGAGAAAGAAGAATGCAGTAATTGGAGGACCACAATTAAGAAGATCTCAGGTAGCTTAAGAACAACGTGACATCCAGCATTCTTGGGGCACTAAAAAAAGACATACGCCCACGCGAATACCATCAAGCGAAGCTTCAGGTGTCTGCTTCAAGAGAGACTTTCTTTAAGCCCCCTCCAGTGTCCTCCGCAGCAAAACTTTTCCAATATTCTCCTTCCTGTCTGCTTTCAAACAACATTTCTCTTATTACAAGGAACTGGCGGGCCTCAAACTTCGTTAACGGCGTTGTGTAAGGAGTTGGGAGGGAAGGGGTTGAAGCATGAAGGCGAGAAAGTGGACACTCTCCCAGAGGGAGTAGAACGAAGGTCGTGGAGGCGGAAGGAGGTGAAGGCCACGAGCTGCCTATCTTGAAGACAAGAATGGATGGAAAGTTAAAGAAGAGGCTGGCCATGACTGTGAGGAGACAGATGAAGGGCTTTAATCCCGACCGAAGCGACAATTTTTTTTCTGGTCTTCGTGGTCAAGTCGCTCTTCACTGTGAGGTGCTTGATTCGAAAGAAGAAAAGGATATTGGACTGTGTACGGGGGTTCAAGGGACCAGTCAAGCCATTAAAAGTAAGTTTACTTTTGATCTTGAACGGTAGTCTGTCAGTTTTTTAAGTGGCCATTGAAGTTAGTATCTTTCATTTCCTGAGAGCAATTTGTTATTATTTTTTTGTTTTCGTTCGTGTATATAGAACGCAGAGGAGAAAAATATGTTCTTTCGAAATATGGAAGTAATGACAGTGGGGGAAATTTTTCGTGAAACTATTTCTAATTATGAAAAAGCAAAAAGTAAAGTTCTCCCCTGTGCTTTGCACCACGCCATGAAGGCGTATAGGGGTGTGGAGTTAGGGAACAACGCTTTCTTGATCACTCCGAAGGTGAGGGTGATGTGATCAGCACCACGCCTCTGGCCGCCTTTACGACCCAGAGTTTCCTCCAGGTTTATAAGACGCTGGGTGGGCGCCGGAGCTGCTTGAACAGGTAGGAAAAAGCCAGTTCTCCCCCGCTGGGATCGAACCCGGGTGTCTCGCATGGCAGTCAAGACGCCCTACTGCGGGTACCACTCTGTATGTCCTTTACTATAATTTGTATGCTAATTATAAATGGTCCAGGAATATCACAAGTCTAAATTGAATCTCACTTCTTTAAACTATAGGTCCAGTTCCCACTAACCCATCTGACCACGAAATGGACTTTAAGAAAAGGTCATTATACCATATAAATTCAGCAACTTTAATATCGCAGCGAAAAGTCATTTTTGCAACCGACAAACAAGCAAACATCGAAGAGCGGTCAACCGCTGTTTTCAGGGTATACACAAGAACTGTTCCAGCAGTGAGGAAATCCAAACATTGAACAACAATGAAAAGTGAGAGCATTGTTGCGGGAAACAAAAAGTGCCTTCCGTCAATAAGCAACGATTGCGGCTTATGAAATTAGTATTCAATTAAATGGCAATTGGGTAGACAGCTGACTGGAAATAGCGTCGGTGCGTGAGGGGAGGGGGGGTCCCTTGTGCGCTCTATCATCCGGCGCACACTGCTTTGCTCGCCTCATTAATTGATGGATGGTTGGGATGGAAAATCCCTCAGCGCGCGAAACAAGGGCGGATTACGGAACGACACGTCGGTCGAGAAATTTTGTTGCATTTATGACATGCGAAAATAATAATGTGAGGTTTAGTCAGGGTGCTTGCATTCGCAGGGTGTCTACAAAAATAAAAAATTCAAAATTCTTGACCTTTCTTTCCTTCTTCTTGGCTCTTTCCCCCTTTTTCTTAACATTTATTTAATTGCCCCCTACTTAATTATAGTTGTAAATTAAGAAAATTGATATTTTTATTAAATGAGAAACCCCTACCATAAGGCAGCTTAAGATGAAATCTGAAGCTGTCTTTAACAAGAGACTTCATCCTGGATGGAGAATGGCCATATTTCTTTATTATTTTTACAAAACTTCACGCATACAATAATGTCATTTTTAAGAAACAAAGTGAAAAAATCTTAACCAAAGCTAAATATAAATTTAGATTTCCAAATATTCAATTCTATCAAATCCAAGTAGAGGTATACAGGGTGTTTCCGGGTTAATGATACAAACTTTCAGGGATGATGGAGAAGGGCACATGTATCAGTTTCAGATAAGGAACCCTGGTCCGGAAACGACTTAGTCGAAAGTTTTAAGCGAAAATCGGTGTATGAAGATGTAATACTTTTATTACCTGCACAAGTTTCAGCTGCTACATTCACAACAGTTGTTCAAAGTAGCGTCCCCCAGCTTCGCTGCAGGCATGACATAGTCGCACAAAGTTCTGGCGAGACACCTGTCGAGACTGAGGAGGATCTCCTGGCAAGAATTCTCGCTGCCTGTGATATTGTTCGAGCGACCCCGGGGTTGTTCCAACGGGTACGCCAGAACTTTGTGTGACGATGTCATGCCTGCAGCGAAGCTGGGGGACGCCACTTTGAACAACTGTTGTGAATGTAGCAGGTTGTGAAACTTGTGCAGGTAATATAAGTATTACATCTTCATACAGCTATTTTCGCTTATAACTTTCGACTAAGTCGTTTCCGGACTAAGGTTCCTTATCTCAAATTGATACACGTGCCCTTCTCCATCATCCCTGAAGGTTTGTATCATCAGCCCGGAAACACCCTGTATAACAATGTAAGTTACTGTACTGTAAAAAAATAGCAAAATTCTTGTCCAAAAGGATACTTTCTTTACTCTTCTTGACTGGTAAACAAACACCCTGGTTCTGTTCTCAACCTAATATTGCTACCGTGACCGGCTACCCACCAAAAGGACCTATACGAGAACATTTCAACATCACCTATACGACAGCAAGAATCACAAACACAAAAAGAACTGTGCGAAAAAGAAAGAATGAGACAAATTGATAAGAGGTTATGGAAACGCATAGGAAGAAAAGAGAGAAAAATAGAGAAACAGAACTAAATAAAGATGAACAGATAGACAGAAGAAGGAAGAACAGAGAGAAACAAAGAGGAAAAGATGACAACAAAAAGAGATAGACAGAAAAGAAGAAAGAAACAGAACAAGATAGAAAGAACTTAAAAAAGAGAGAGATGACTACAAAAAGGAAGAACTGTGGTGATAAACAAACGATAAAAGAAAGAAATCCAGTAAGAGCGGGAGAGATATAGCGACAAAGAGATAGAGAGAGAAAGGAAGATAAACACAGGACGTAAGAAAGGAATGTAGAAAGAGATGACGATAAAGAAAGGAAGATAGAATGAGACAAACATGTGCTAAAAGGAAGAGGATAAGGTAAAAGAAAGAAAGACAGAATGTATTTCATTGCAGTTTTAAGTCCACTTTCTGCACACATAGGCTAATCAGGACTGGACCTACGGTGGAAAGTCCGATCCGAAGCATTATGTGCCTCCACCAGGTATTGACTGGCCTCTCGTACATAGGCGCGGAATATGAGGGGAGAAGGCATTTTCTGTATCCCCCACTTCTTCAAAGAAGGGCAGATTACATTTCAGCTTTAGATTGAAATGGATAGAGAGAAACATGAAAGAAAAACGCCAATAAACTTTCCTCCTCTGAAGATTTTATATAAGAAAAAAATATAACTTATTTTTTTGAGGTGTCATGGATGAAAATGCTTTTTATGTAATTAATATGTGAGAAATACAAAAAAAGAAAGGAATATCGAGCTACAAAAGGAATGAAGATAGAAAAGGAGAAAATGTACAGAGAAGGACAGGAATAAAAAGAAATGAGGGGAAAGGAGAGATAGAAGACAGGGAAAGATATCGAAAAGAGAAGAACAAAAAGAGATGAAGAGGCACATTTAAAAAAGAGAGAATAGAGAAAATAAACAGAAACGCATAGAGATAGATGAAAAAGGTAAAACAGCATTGAGAATGACAGAAAATTCTCATTAATATTTTCATTATTTTTTGTTCGTTTGTGTGTGTGTGTGTGTCTATATATAATAATAAAATATGTCACTTGCATCCCTCTTCATACACATTTTGGAAGTTGGTGATACTGAAATGGAATTTAGAATAGAGATTATTTTCAGAATGGTTAAAATGTTGGTCCATGTTCTTTGTCGACATTTCACGATGCTTTTAATTCATGCGAGAAAACTGTACTTCGGTTCTGAATTCTATATTTGTCCAGGGCCACGTTTGAAATCAAGCAATCCTGTAATGCATTTGCACAAGCTTATCAGTGACACTATTAAGTGCGATTTTCTATTTACACAGGAAACACTGTAAAGTTTCAATTCCATGCGGTTTGAATGAATTGGGACTAGATAAAAAGTGGAATTAAAGTGCATATTGCAAACTGGAACAGCCACATTGCGTACATTCACTTTATTGATGGGTTTCCGAGCAAAGGAAAATCTAGATACTTCAAGAGATGACCGTTTAATACAAGAAGTTCTATTGGGAATTAAACCCGGAACACTCAGATTACAAGGGTATAGAATAATTTACGAGGTTCTCTAGAGAATGGTTGGGTAAGTTTCAAGTTAAAACTTCCCCATATCTGGAGGTGGCGATATGTACTCTTATTAATTGCAGGACTTCCCCGATGGCGCAGTGGTAGCGTCGTCGCCTTGTAATCAAGTGTTCCCGGGTTCGATACGCGGTGGAGGCACGTACAGCGTGTCCCGCTTATACGTATAATAAAAGTAAAATTCATAACCTCTAAACAAACTGTCAAAATAATGTGATTGTTGTTTTATTTTAAAGAATGACTCAGAATTTTTTTTAGCAACACATTCAGTGATAGTTGCGCATGCGCAGTATCCAGAATGTCTTCAAAACTGATATTATCAGTTTCTCGGTAGCCATTCCTCATGTGGTCGCCACAAGAAAAGGTGTTTTGTGTTTTAACATTGTCTGTAGTGAAGTCCGTGACACTTGTGCACAGACGATTTTTTGCACGTTATGGTTTGGGTGCTAAAGAAGTAGTTCCATCGTACATTTCAATAAAGAAATGGGGAAAACAGTTACGCGAAACCGGTTCATTTCTCAAATCTCGTTAGAGACTTCCTGGACTAGCATTTCAATGGAAAATGGATAGGAAGAGGTTCGAATTTTATTGAATGGCCCCCACGGACACCAGACCTGACTGTGTGTGATTTTTTGTTGCGGGGGTGTGTTAAGGACAAAGTTTACTGTACACCGGTTAGAGATTTGCAAGAATTTTCGTGAAAGAATTGTGGTTGCAGTAACCAACATTACCCCGCACATGCTTCAAAACGTGTGGCTTGAGACTGACAACCGGTTTGACATTAACCGTGCTACTAACAGTTCACATGTGGAAGTGCGCTAGTTTTCTTGATTTGTAAAAAAAAATCTGAGTTGTTAAATGTTTGTACAAAGTTTGAACAAAAAATATTGGTAAATAAAAAAGTTGTGGTTTTTTCTTTTATTATACGTATAAGCGGGACACGCTGTAGTAGTCGGATCCACTTTAAAACTGTAGGTCCAGTCGCGATTAGCTTACCTGTGCATAAAGTGGGCTCATTTTCTAGATACGCGCTTGGTCACGTGGTAGGTTCTTGCTTCGCCATCGACGTGTCTCAACAAAAGACGGTCGATTTTCATCTTTACGCCACTCTTAAGAAATATTCCATACTCGTCGGGCCTGGATGTCGGTTTAATCATCGCTAGACTCGACGTCGATTGTCGCTCTTTCGATTGATCGACGATGAGCCTCGAACGCAGAGCGTTACATAAGGAGGAAGGGAGTCGTAATCAAGTGTGCTCCGTGACAGCTAAACCCAATGAGCTGGCAAGGCTGAGGGGCCGTGGCCTTGGATAGGAGGAAGAAGCGTGTGGTTCCCAGCGGAAGAGCGAGCCCCGCTGCGAATATTAATCTCGACGCCAGAAGATACTCGAGACTGCTCTACAGATTAAGGATGATATCCAGACGACAGTTTCTCTCTCGTTCTGTCTCGTGTGTGAGGTGTCTCGATTTCAAACACTCGTTTCGTTCTCGTCAACTTGAAGGTCTCGAAGGCCAGGAATAAAATTATATAATGAATCCATTATAATAATAATTACTATAACAGTAGTATATTTATTTATTACATTAATTGCAAGTTCCAGTCTCAACCATAGCATACCCGAGGGGGGGGGGGGGCTGTCATGCCTGTCATCTCTATTTTCTCGATTTTTAAACTGAGAATTTTTATAAAAACTTGAAAATATATTACATTGTACAATGTCTCTCAAAAGTTTTAGGATAACGACATTTTAAACTAGGCAACCCAAATTACGTAAGGCGCTGGTGGGTTGCGTGTAGAGTCAGGCTCAATTTCAGGGTTGCCATGCACAATAGATATTTATGAAATACGCGAAAGGAATAAAACCAAGTATTATTGTATAAAACTCTAAAAAAAATATCAGTATTACATATGTCGCAAATAAGGAATACCTTCTGAAAGAAAGAAAATCGATTTTCTAGTATTTCATCGCTGATGAGTCTACACAAAGGAAAAGAGGGGAGAGGAAACGAAAAGGGACAACAAATGACAGAAGAAAGGAGAGAGCGAAAGGGGAAGAGGAAAGTAAAAGAGGGAAGAAAAGATAGGACAGATGTGGATAGGAGGGAGAAGATGCGAGGAGAGATGAGGAAAATGGCGCAAAGAGGAGAAGAGAGGAGGGAAAGAGATGAGGGAAGAGGAGGTTTGAGAGAACATGAGAAGAACGAAAAGAAGAGCAGAAGAGTGCAGTGGAGTCGGAAATCTAAGACAGGGGAGGAGATAAGAGGAGTGGAGAAGAATGGGATGGAGACAAGAGCCGAGAACAGGAGGGAAGGCGATATGACATATAAGCAGAGGAGAAGAAGGGGAGAGAAGAGGGAGAAGGATAGATTCTATAGAATGATACGACCAGAACCAGTCACTTTGCAATTAATTGCTGGGTGATGTAAGCTATTCATCATTCATCCTCTATGATGAGAGCACTCGTCATTGGCATGACGAGTTAACGCTTGGCAGTGCGAAAGGTACAAATAAGATTTAGGAACTTAACAACTAGAAAAGGCAACGGTCACTCGTTGGGTTTTATGAACCTTTGAACCTGAATCATGGCTGGGTGTTAGAATAGTTACCTGTCTATCTGAAGAATTAGGCTGAATAGAATATACGAAGTCCTCTGTTGGCTTCTCTATCGGTTGACCAGAGCGTCGTCTCACTTCTGCCCCACTGCTCTCCTAACCTCTTCTCCCTTCTCAATTCCAATCCAAAGTCAGTCACCTCTCAGCTTGTCTCACCTCTATATTACCCAGGCCATGGAGCCCTTCCTCCATGCCGCATCGTGTTATTAATTGCCACTATGCAAACCGCCGACTCCATAGGCAGAAGGAACTACCAATTTCCTGAATACCTCAGGAGGTTTGCATAGCACAACACTGTGCATTGTTTACATGCCTCAGAGGTTGAGACAACTGAGAAAAACAAGTGAATGCCCTGGTCAACATGAAGCATTCAGAGAGGCTTTTAAAATAAAATACAATCTTATGGATTGATACGGTAGTACGAATGGGTGCAAACATTTAATGGAGAATTGCACATGATGATAACTTTTCATTCGATATTTGCGGAGGTATCCTTGCATTGAACTGAAGTGGGTAAAGAGGTAAAATTAGTATGTCCGAATTACCACAAATATAAATAGTTATTTCATTAATATTTGTGAATGTCTTTGAAGCAGTACACAATTATCGTTATTTCACAGTATGCAGTCCCATTGATTGTGGTCGCCGGCTCCATAATGTCAAACAGTAACACACCTTGCACTTGGCGGGAGAGTCGATTGTAGCAGACATCTCCACGAGCCCGTCGTTCAGCTTCGACTGAAGGTTTGGCCTTTGCAGTGGTTGTGGTAGCGGCAGGGGAGACACCAATCACACTGCGTGACGCACCGCTTCCTAGCGCTTAACAGGCCACCTGGCGGCGCCATCGGAAGTTGAAAAAAAAATAGCCCTTGTAGGAGGCGAAACAAAATGCACTAGGTGGGCTTATCAGGCGCGTGTCATTCAAGACAATCATGCCAGTGAGAGTGTACAGTGTCTCTCAAAAGTTTTAGGACAACGACATTTTAAACTAGGCAACCCAATTTACACAAGCCGTTGGTGGGTTGCGTGCAGAGTTAGGCTCAATTTCAGGGTTGCCACGTGCACAATAGATATTTATAAAATACGCGAAAGAATATAAACAATTATTATTGTATAAAATTATTAAAAATATCACTATTATATCGCAAATGACAAAATTCTTTCTGAAAGAAAAAAAATAGGTTTCTAGTATTTCATCGCTGATGAGTCTACAGTAAGGAAAAGAGGTGAGAGGAAACGAAAGGTTACAAAGGAGAGGAGAAAGAGAAAGCGAAAGGAGAAGAGGAAAGGTAGAGGAGAAAAGAAAGATAGGATAGACGAGGAGAGGAGATGTAGTGAGGAGAATGGAAAAGATTCGAGGAGAGATGAGGAAAAAGAACAAAGAAGAGAAAAGAGGAGGAAAACGAGAGGAGAGGAAGAGACGAGAAGAGGGAAGTGGAGAGTAGAGTAAAGGAGAGAAAAAGAGAAGAACGAAAAAAGAGAGTGCAGTGGAGTCGGAAATCTAAGACAGGAAAGGAGATAAGAGGAGTGGAGAAGAGTGGGATGAAGATAAGATGCTAGAAAAGTAGGGAAGGCGATATGAGATAAAAGCAGAACTGAAAGAGGGGAGAGAAGAGGTAGTTGCAGAAAATATCGTCTGAGCGTCAAGAATGGATGCATTGGTCAAATTACCGACATGAAACATTCAATAACATTTTGAAATGTATTGGAGAATATATTAGATAGGTGCGAAATGCCTTTTGGCTGAGTTCAGAGCAAATTAAAAATCTTCCATCTAAGATCTTTGATTTTACCTGCGATTACACCACTAAACAAATGAACGTAATTTTTAATATTTATAAGAATTATTCAATTTTTCTCCACTTCTCGGTTCGTTGAAATTGAGATTTTGTAATTCAATATTTTCCTTCCCCCCATCGTTAATTCCAAACTGAATCATTCCGTGTCTTGGACAATGAACACAGTGGGATATGTCTAAAACTTACGAAAATTTTCTGCCACCGGAAGGGTTTGAACCTACGACCATCAGATTGACAATCCTGAACGGTAGCCACTACCCTACAAGCTTTCGCTCCTTAAGCCAGGTAGAAGGAGCTGACCAATGTGAAATGTAGATGCAACTCTCCTGCATGTAACGTGCAAACAAGTATTGTTTGTAACAAAGAAAACGAAAGTAGTAAGACTCGGCGAAAACATTTAATGGAGAATTGCACATGGTGAGAACTTTTCATTCGATATTTGCGGAGGTATCCTTGCATTGAACTCAAGTGGGAAAAGGGGTAAAATTAGCATGTCCTGAATTGCCACACATATAAATAGTTATTTCATTAATATTTGTCAGTGTCTTTGAAGCAGTACACAATTATCGTTAGAGTATCATAATTCACGATCTTATATATAAAAATATCCCGTTGAACGTGTGTCAATTCATTTATTTGTTTATTTTTTTTTTATAAATTTCATATGCAGAACAATGCAGCCACTATATACTGCTCTTACAAATAATGTTACCATGCTCTTGTTTAATGGAAGGGATTCTTTTTTAAGGAACATCTAGTATGGAGGATCGAACGTGGGACCGCAATGCTTTCAAGAACTCTAACCAATACACTACGCCCTTTGTTTTCTTGGAGCTACAGTTCCTAATTATTCTGTCGCCTCAATATTGTAAACGTTATCTGCAAAAAAGAAGTTAAATACTCAGATATAGTTCTGTACTTCTAGAATTACTTTATACACATGCATTTGAAATTTAACTCTGAATTTCTTTCTTCGTATTGGTATATCTAAGCTTGTGAATATATTTTATTTGTAATTTTATAACGGTTTCATGAACATCTACGAAATAGTTCCTTATAACTTGGAATATGGTGAATAGATATGAAATGTCTTGAAATTAATTTTCGACCACTAGATTTTGGCAAGGGAATTATGTGTGATCCGTTTCCAGTCATTCATTGCTTAAACAAACGTTTTAAAACTACGTGGAATTTTCATTCTGGGATACGTTACTTGCTACATGTATGCGAACTACACTCTGTCCCACTTATCTCTGGAGCAGGTGAACGAAAAAAAGTATCTGAGCAGCGATGAACACGTGAGAGAGGAATGGGATTGCGTGGAGGGAGGAAAACCACTGCAGTTACCAGCCTTCCCAGCAGCGTGCACTGATTCGCTCTGTCCACTCGATCCCCTCTCTCCTCTCTCCACTTCTCTTCCGCTATGCGCGGCTTTGCTCCAGAGATGCTGCTACAGGGTACAGTTAATTGTTTCTCAAAAGGTATCATCTATGTCTGTATGCCACACATTGAATTCTTACTCACATGGAAAAAAAAATGTCAACTTGTATTCAGGGGTAGTTTCACAGTTACAAACTATTTTGGCCTTGATGAGAAGTTTAGTGTAAGTAGGCATTTTGTTTATAATTTTGAAATTGAGGTCGTCTAAGGTTGAAATCCTCATATTAAGGGCTTGAACTCGTCATCCCAAGAGGTTGAAGATCGTACTCTACTTTGTGCGTGACCTTCTTTATTTTTCTATTCATTATTCATACTCATCGTCGCGATTAGCCAAAGGTAAAATAAGAAAAGTTCTCCTCCGTGACCTCCGACTGCAGGACGGCATGGATTCGAGTCCGCCTATGCTCACTCTCTAGGTTCTCGGCCTGTGTATGGGACCGGTAGAAACCCACCATCGTGAAGAAATTGGGGAGCTACGAGTGAGTAGCGTAACCCGGTCTCGGAGATCTCCTATGGGGCATGTTCCTGGGTAACAAAAAATAATCGATCAGACAATTCGATCATAGAAGGCGATAAAATAACCTCCGGTTGACCAAGTTGCCAATATAAATAAATGGAATACAGATTGTCTTCGAGCTTACATTGTTAAAAAGGAGCGGATACACGTATTACTATCCCAATAATTATTCAATACGGTTTTTTGTTTGTCAGGAATTATCACTTAAACTATTGCATGTTGAGCTGGTGCCTACCTAGCCGCCTCTGATGAAATCTACCATTCTTCAGATTCTCTTTCAAATTCGACTCTGGTCACTTGTAACGTGCTGGGTGCAGACACTGTGCATCGAACCACAGTGTTTTGCGATAAGAAGCGGCCTTGAATAGCGTGAGAGAGTCACTTTGATCGCGACCAAGCTAGACTACCAAGCTTGTCTGCCTTTGAAAACCAAGTCATTTTTTTTTCACGGTTTCCGAACGCGATTGCTATTGTAGAAGTATATATTCTCTCAAAAGAGCAAGAAAGGAAATTCGACCAATGTTCTCCCGTCGTCTAAAACCAAATATTATCTATTAAACGAAAAGTTCACGATTTGTCAATAAACGGTTTAATCTATCTGAGCATAAGGTGAATGTAAAAACTAAATTTAATAGAAAGGTTCTCCAAAATTTCTCTTCCACTGTCTACGTAAGGTCATTACCCAGGGGAGGGTCCATGTGGGCCATGCTCCCCCCTCGAACCCTAAAATATTTAAATGTGAACCTATAAATAAATAAATACGAAAATAACATCGTCGATTTTAGAAATGTGTAAAAATTTCAATTTTGCTCTTGCATAAATGAATCTGTTTCTTGCGCAAAAGTCTTCAAGCTGCAATATTGGGTGGTTTTAGTTTTATAATCATTGATGCAAGGCTAGCAGACGTCCGATTTACCGATTTAGTCAGGACAGTGCGTTACTTTCAATCCCTGTCCAGACTTTTTCGAACTGCAATCGTGATGCGAAAATGTCTCTTTATTATTGTTTTTTTGTTAACTCACAATTAGACATGTTCTTTATTGTATGAATAATTCTAAGTACGCAACATAGAATTATCATGACTTTTTAATGGCGCTCGCAATATTTGAACTATTTTGTAACATCTGTCTGTCTGTCTGTCTCTCTCTCTCTGGTCTACGTCAATGACAGAAATACAAGCAATATTCTTATTTATTTTTAACCCAATTAAAGGAAAGTGTAAGCATTTAAAAGAAATAAGAAAGATCATCACTGTTGCTCTTCCTTAGAAATTGTTGTTCTTCTAGTAAGAAAAATTAGAAGCATATAGTCCAGCACCTTAACACAGTGTCCCACGAGTCTCTCTTGACTAATACTGTCAAATGTGACATGATTTTATGAATAAAATTTTCCGCCTGTTTAAGTATAACGTTGCACAGATTTGGTAGTTCGCACACGGTGTAATTATTTCGTGTTACCTTACGCAACAGCAAATACATTTCATAAGACTGTTCTGGACACAATACTTGCATCAGTAAACAAGCATTTTGCCTGTTACAGTATCACAGGAAAAGAACATCGTCCTGTAATGTTCAAGCCTCTAGATATTTTCCATTAGTAATGTCTAATCACAATAACAAGTTAGAAGAAATAACTCGCATTTTCACAACTACCAATACTCTCGTTTTTAATTCCTTCGAAAATTATTTCTCGAAGATACCGGTTATACTACAAGAAAACAAATCAAAATTAAAGTGAAAGTTCAACTACACGTATACCAAACGACATTTACAACATTAAAGGGACAGAATACTTAGAAAAAATTGTTGTTTCATTCGAAGGTAAAGGCGTGGTGTAGCGGTTCTTCTACCTGGTTTAAGGAACGAAAGCTTGTAGGGTAGTGGCTACCGTTCAGGATTGTCAATCTGATGGTCGTAGGTTCAAACCCTTCCGGTGGCAGAAAATTTTCGTAAGTTTTAGACATATCCCATTGTGTTCATTGTCTACGCCGTGTGAAACGGAATGATTCAGTTTGGAATTAACGATGGGGGGAGGGGAAATATTGAATTGCAAAATCTCAATTTCAACGAACCGAGAAGTAGAGAAAAATGAATAATTCTTATAAATATTAAAAATTACGTTCATTTGTTTAGTGGTGTAATCGCAGGTAAAAACAAAGATCTTAGATGGAAGATTTTTAGTTTGCTCTGAACTCAGCCAAAAGGCATTTCGCACCTATCTAATATATTCTCCAATACATTTCAAAATGTTATTGAATGTTTCATGTCGATAATTTGACCAATGCATCCATTCTTGACGTTCAGACGATATTTTCTGCAACTACCTCTTCTTTCCCTTTTTCTGTTCTGCTTTTATCTCATATCGCCTTCCCTACTTTTCTCGCATCTTATCTTCATCCCACTCTTCTCCACTCCTCTTATCTCCTTTCCTGTCTTAGATTTCCGACTCCACTGCACTCTCTTTTTTCGTTCTTCTCTTTTTCTCTCCTTTACTCTACTCTCCACTTCCCTCTTCTCGTCTCTTCCTCTCCTCTCGTTTTCCTCCTCTTTTCTCTTCTTTGTTCTTTTTCCTCATCTCTCCTCGAATCTTTTTCCATTCTCCTCACTACATCTCCTCTCCTCGTCTATCCTATCTTTCTTCTCTCCTCTACCTTTCCTCTTCTCGTTTCGCTTTCTCTTTCTCCTCTCCTTTGTAACCTTTCGTTTCCTCTCACCTCTTTTCCTTACTGTAGACTCATCAGCGATGAAATACTAGAAACCTATTTTTTTCTTTCAGAAAGAATTTTGTCATTTGCGATATAATAGTGATATTTTTAATAATTTTATACAATAATAATTGTTTATATTTCTTTCGCGTATTTTATAAATATCTATTGTGCACGTGGCAACCCTGAAATTGAGCCTAACTCTGCACGCAACCCACCAACGGCTTGTGTAAATTGGGTTGCCTAGTTTAAAATGTCGTTGTCCTAAAACTTTTGAGAGACACTGTACAATTGATTGGTAATCATGGTAATTTTTAATAATTATTATAATTTATAATCAAATGCACCTCTATAAACAAAAAAGCATTAATAAAAATATTATGGTTTTGTGAGTTTTAGTGAATGGTGAAATATGTGCGTGACACTCATGCAATAATTGGTTTTTATTTGTTATTACTGATGGTAATTTTTGTCATTATTATAATCAATGAATGACTGCACATATATAATGAACAAGGAAGCAGTGATTGAACAAGAATATGTCGAACGCTTAAAATAACATTCCATATACGGCACATTAGAGGGTCCAGTCCTCGCAGCAAAAGGGTCATCGGGACTGCACCTACAGTTTTAAATGATAGCCGAACCACTGTGTAATGTGCCGCCACCTGGATTCTAACTCGGAAATTCTTGTTTACGTTACAACTACGTCACCGATGACCCAGAATCTCGCCACTCTCCACCGACGTTCCCAGGTTCGAGTCTCAGGCTGGGCAAGAATGGGCTTTGTGAGTTTTGCTTCATTAATTTCATTCTCATCGTCGCGACTGACCAGAAGTGGCAGAATAGCGACCCTAAATAAAGAATATGTAAATACCAATATAGAAGTCTTCGTGTGATAACTCTACTAGGAAGGGAAGGATGAAGCATATTTGAGTTTTTCTTATTTTACACTTTTCTGTCAACTTTGTCTGATCGTGACGATGAGGATGTGTGATGAACAATCTCAAACACACATGGACAGAACAAAGTCGCTCAGACGATTATACTAGTTCTGAATCCAGGTGCCAGAGTCTCATTTAGTCTGCAAGAATGCAGTCTAGGGCGTACTACATGAAAGACATAATGATATTTGCGTGCTAACAGGAATGTCACCGCTTAGACCCTGATATACAGGGTGTCTCATAAGTAATAGCGCAAACTGACACAGGTGAAAGTACACGATAATAGAATCAAAAAAGTCTCAGTAAACATGGACCGCAAACGAGCCGTTTTCGAGATAATTGCGAATGTGTGATTACAAGCCACTACTGACTTCATTGTTTGTAAACGTCGTCCTAGTTGGTAAAATGCTAATAATACAGTAAGAAAAGTCATTGGAGATCTCATTGCTAGATTGTGTACTCATTGTATCCATCCTGTTAGATTCCAACGCCACCTCTCAGAAATCTCCTGTTTTGTAAACAGAGAGCAAACCTCGGAACGTTCAAGGAGTAAAGCACTCGGTGTTTACAAAATGTAATCAGTGACGGCTTCTAACCACACACTCGCTCACACTATTAGCATTTTACCAACTAGGACGAAGTTTACAAACAATGAAGTCAGTGGCGGTTTGTTGTAATCACACATTCGCGATTATCTCGAAAACGGCTCGTTTGCAGACCCATGTTTACTGAGACTTTTTTGATTCTATTATCGTGTACTTTCACCTGTCAGTTTGCGCTATTACTTTTGAGACACTCTGTATAACTTATCTGTAAATAATTAGGTATACATACATATCCGCTTGATATGTCTGAATAGGTCGCATAATCAGATAATTTTGGTTCAATTCAATTTTACTGTTCACCAATTTTTACTTCCACTAACCAATAAATTGCAAGAAGCCCCTTGGTACGGAATATGGTCACATTCTGATTTGATTTTTGTTATTCAGCGTCACTTTTGGCTAATCGCGACGATCATGATAAAATTGATGAAAGGACACTCATAAAGAAGAGACATTCAATGTCGGGATTCGAATCCAGAACCTCTAGCGTCGGAGCGCGCCGTGATAACTATTCCGCCACTGTAGCCTATGGTCACGATTGGCTAAAAGTAGAGAGGAAGTGACGTGAAAGAAAGCAAATACTAATGGCGTTGCGTTACATAGGCTGCGAGTACCTCTACCGCGAGAACAATTTGCCAGCCGTAGAAGAGGAGCATTGTGCTAACCGTGACTTGCAACAATGACACCCTTTCCTCAGTCTAGAGCCATGCTTTTTTTGTTTTGTTTTTTTAGAGCTCTATTTTCGCCGCCAGCAACATATATAATCACCTCTGGCGCTGGTCATCTAGTCTAGCGTGACGTCATCACGTAACGGAAGGCATTCACTGCAGGGGGCGCTTCTTCGGCCACTAAATAAAGCTCCTACGATACGGGTCATGAGTTCGAGACTGAACCGGGAACTTGGACGAGGCCCATGCACGAGAAGCAGTGTTGCCAACCGTCTCCGTTTGGAACCAACTTCGGTTACTAACTTCAAGTGCAAAAAAGTTATGAGAATTGAGGAACAAAATTATGTTTTTACACTCTGTCCCGGGAATATGTGGAGCAAGCGAACAAAAATAAGTCTGCGCAAGCAGTGACTCGGGAGGGTTTGGCAAATGAACGCTGAGAGGGAAAGTGAATGCATGGAGGGGAATTAATTGACTTGGTTTATTTTACTCCGCATTTCTGCCACTTTTGGCTAATCGCGACGATGAAGATGAATGATGACATGATAAAATTGATGAAGGGACACTTCCAAAGAACACCCATGCTCAGGCCTTGATTCGAACTCCGGACATCCCGTGTCTAACCACTTTGCCACGGAGGGGAAAACGCGGCTGCAGCTACCAGCCATTTTCAGTAGCGCGCTCTGCTTTGCTCCGCCCACTTGCTTTCTCCCCTTCTGTAGCGCTATGTTATACACAGGCTGTGTCCGCATGTTCCATAAGCCAGGCTTGAACTATAGAACCGAACCAGTGACCCATTGATTATAAGCAGAGACTGTTATTAGGCTGTTAATGGGGACTGGGCCCGAAGTTTAAAGTGGTACGTACCTCAAACAGAAATCTAACTCAGGTCCCCACGATTACAAAGCTATGATGATATTCTGGGCTGGTGAAAATTTGAACATTTTACTCAAGCCCGTGTAAGCTTATGGGGCAACGTTGGTCATGATTTTCTCAAGAACCAGTAGACAGAAAACATTGAAATTTAAGCTGAGTACTTAGAGAGGATGTCTCTCGAGAACGACTTTCTGATATTTTCTTTTACTGCATCAACGTTCCGTTGAGAATGGTACTGTGCAATACGCCTCCATCAGGAATTGTACCCAGAACCCTTTGGTAACAAGGTCACAACGTTATCCACCACGCTATCATGGAGGTTATGTATTGTGAACGTATTGCAAGCTACACTCTATCTCATTTATATCTGGAGCAGGCGAACTAAACAAGTTTCTGCCCAAGTATTGACCAGTTACCAGCTATTTTATCAGCGTGTAATGCTTCGATCTGTCTACTCGATTTCCCCTCTTCTCTGCCGCTATGCGCGACCTTGCTCCAGAGATAGTGAGACAGAGTGTAGCTGTTTCCTCAGGATGTCCTTGGAGGCACAAGCGGAATATTCTCCAGAGCGGATTGGATGGTAAACATAGCGTGAAGCTCACACATATTGCATCAGGAATTAATTTCAATTTTACATGTGCCCGAGTCCTTCGCAAGCTCATTTTACAAGTTTCTTCGGCGCGGTTATGAGACCACTCAAAATTTAATAGCGCGTTTGGAAGTAGTACGTAGGAAGGTAGTGCCGTTCCCTGGCTGAGTAATGAATTCCTACGCCTATAGAATTATCTTACTAAACATTAAACATTAAATAAGATATAACGGCAAATGACGCCTTGTTGGGAATCTTATTTGGTTGGTATCCTCGCGCATTAAAATTTCATGTATCCCTCACTCGCTCAAGCTCAGGTAAGGGTAATTGAGACTGGTTCTGAAACTTTGTACTCTACCCTTACCGCGAATTGAACCTGAGACGCCTTAATTACCAGTCTTCCTTTGATGCGCTGACTATTTCAAGCAATAAATGATACTCTTCTTTGTTACTCATCAATACAGCCCGGAGTTTTATGTAATATCAAAGTACAAAATATGTACATAAATATGTAACAATAATTGATAAAATATGTACCTAAATATGTATTACCAAAAGGATATGTAGCTAAATATGTAGTATCATAGAATATGTAATGTTAAGAATAATCAAGTATCCAAGCAATTTCAAGAATTCTGGTAGATATTTATTTCATTTGAACATATTCAACGTAATTTAAAGACAAAAATTGTTCAAATTAAAATTTGTATCAAATTTATAAACTCAAAAAAGCCCAGCAATGTGCATTGTCAATTATTAATTACTTTTCACATCGCAAATTATTGTAGAATATGTAAATATTATGTACGAGAGCTCTTCGTAACTTTCGAAACAAATTGTGAAAAAAAGCGTCTACAGAAAGAACAATCGAATAAAAATACATAGCTACATTTGTACTCTTTTGTACAAGGCAACATATTGTGCAACTCGCTACGTGCAGAAAGTAGCTTTCTTGTCCGCCGATGCCAAGTTTCTAGGAGATTTGCCTAAACCTAAAACCGAAACGAAAATATGAAACCAGAAAGGGGAGGGGAGAGAAACTCATCATCTTTCGATAAATAACAGTTCCAGGAATAATTATTATTATTTTTTCTTTGCCTTCAGCCTGTCTCTCGACTTGCCAGTCAATTTTGTGAGGCATCTCATTGATTAGAAAATATGACATCACATGAGATACAAATTTTCTTCATCATGTTTCAGAGATTGAAAATATAGGAGAAAGGATCAAGATAGAAAAAAATTGCCGAAATATGTTGTTTTATGTGAAGTAAATTAGCAAATATGTAAAATATGTAATATCGTGGCAAATATGTAAAAATATGTAACGAAACTTATGCAAAATGATGTCAGTTACATAATTTGTTTACATTTTTGTGTTCAAGGTAAGTATCAACAAATGAATAGAATATGTAATTACATACAAATCCTAGGTCTACTCATCAATTTCTATGTAGAGAATTGTAAAGCAGTAGCTAAATGTTTAATGTTTATAAGGTACACTCTGTCTCAGGAGTCTCTGGAGCAAGCGCCCAGTTTTCCGTGATAACTGGGGCTCGGAAGTTGAAGACCTAAAAAATCTATAAAGACAATGACCTAAATATAATTTAAAAATGACTTAAAAATAATTTCGCTCTTAAAATGAGAGCTTTACTTTTTCATAAATTACAACAGAGTAGTTGAATAATTAGACAAAACCAATTGTCTTGTGTTTTAAACTACTGAAGCCAAAAGGGAGGAGTGGCAATTAAATGCTAATGTAGTTTTCTTTACTTTTACTTCCAGGCTTTTTTTGTGTACGGCCCGTTTTCGACGATAGCATTTTCCTTAGCATTTCTCACAACTAGGGACAGTGAATTTTCGCGATGCGCGAAATCGCGAAATGTGAAAAAAGGATGCAATTTTGTACATTCTGCACGTAACTACACCCACAATGATGAAATATCCTTGAGTTTTATTCGTGAAGTAATGCGAAATGTGTGCTTTTCCACGAAATGAACGCTTTTTCGCGAAATAACCGTGAAATATCATCAAGTTAAGTAGAAAACACGCAAAAACCGGCAATCGAGGTTGTGCGCGCAAACTGTCGATTTGTAACGAAACGTTTGCCTAAAGTTTCCTACCACTTGCAACTGAAGAACGTTTTATCTTCGATCACATCAGGAAGACGCTGCAAATTGGGATTTCCCATGCACATATTCTCAGTTCGAAAACTTCGCTCCCTGTCCAGCTGCATTTCGTTCTTCCCCCGAATGTCTAATCAACAACCAGTTTCATTGAAGCGATAAGATTAGTCTGTTCCCGCACTTCAAGGGAAACAATGGTGTCATTTGTGTTCAGTCATGAATAAATTTTGTTTATCATCATGTGATTTTCAACATGTGTTTGTGTATGTGCAGTAGTGATTATTTTATTTGTTGGGCAGCAAGGATATCCTTTAAATACATACAATGAATAAATCACTTTAGATATGCAATTTAGAAATGAAGTGTTTTGTGTTGATGTTTTTATTTTTGGTTGGACAACTAAGTACTTGTGTATGTGTACAGTATATAAAAATGAAGTAGTTTATCAATTTATAGCTCTTTTGTATGTTGTTTCCTCTCATGATGAAAAAGTGTGTGCCAATTTTTTATTGTTTTTCACCGCTGGTATATACCGCTGATATAAAATTTTATTTACCGTTTTTATTTACGATAAAATTGTCTCCCTACTCATAACATTTATGCCATGACCAAAAAGCCACCGTGTAAAGTGAAAAATCTTATAGCATTTCAGATGCCATGGCATATCTAATGTCATTTCTCAAGGATAGGCTCGGTCCGTATCATTTTTCGTAGCGTAACCAATCACAGGCGACCTCTAGGTCACGAGTGCAGTTGTAATGGCGGCCGCGTGAGATATGTATCACTTCAAATTTTTAAAAGCCGATAACTATTGAACCGAGAGGAATATCGCTTCGTATTAAATGGTTCTAGGTAGAGAAGAATGGCGCTGATTAAATACATACTTTACAACGTTTACTGTACACGTATGGAAGAATATTTTAGCCTTTTCAATTGTAAACACCGTGCACACAGCATTGACGGTGTAACTCTACGTGCTGTATGTATCGTACATTGTAATTGAAACAGCTAACCGAAATGTTCCATAAAATGCTTTCGTGTAAAGAACTATCTGTCATAAGATTTTTTGGAAGCATTTACGTAGCATTTATGCTAGCAAAAATGTTAAAGGAAAATGCTGTCGTCTAAAGCCGGCTTAAGTCATTCGCCTCGTTTTAGAATAGGCCTTTTACGATAAATTAGCCGGTCAGCATCTGAAAATACACTTGTGTTTCGCATACATCAGATTATATTATTTTTATATTGCGACTAAACCCCAAGATTAAAGCGATTATAGGCGCCAGCAAGGGAACTTCAAAGTAGGTCTTACACAATGTATTTTAACTGTTGTAGGGAAAATAAATGTACCGCAATTTAATTATTTAATCCATTGCCAAACTTTCAGTTAGAAGTAAACTTGTGCATTTCCATTGACCGCATTTTCGATTAATGCCTAACTTGCTAAAGAGACCATGCTAGGAAATTTAAATACATAAATTATGCTAGCAAATGCATTTAAAATTCACGAAACAACAGAGAAGAAAAATAAACCTAAGAAATGAATGAAAATGCAAAAAAGACGGCAAAAAATCCTGACAAATGACCTAAGAACAAAAAATTTCCGAAAAAATGAAAAAACATGTTTTCTAGTTCTAACTTATGCGAAACTGACTGATATGAGGTGTAGCATTGTTTTCAAGGCTAAGGAAAAAAAGATTTGCCATCAACTTCCGAGCCGTAGTGATAACAAATGCATTTTAAAGTCTACTTTATGCACTCATAGGGTAATCGAAAATGGAAGTACGATTTCAAGCGGCATACGGATCACTATGTTCCTCCACGGGTACCAAACCAGTAACACAATGAGTATATGCAGACAGCTTTGTTAAGTTCAGATAGGCTAATGGAGACTGTGCCAAAAGTTTAAAGTGAAATCTTAACCAGCAAGTGTCTCAAACAGGAATCGAACTCGTAACCTCACGATTACAAAGCTATGATGATCTGATACCCCGGCGAAACTTTTAGTAGTGCGCAAGTAGTGTCCCAGAGGGAACGGGATTGCGTGGAGGGGGAAAGCGACCGCAGCTCCCAGCTGTTTGTATTAGCGTGTACTGCCTCGCTCCGCCCACCTCCTTCCTATCCTTCTTGCTCCAGAGATTTCCGGGATAGAGTACAGTCGATGATTTCGTTGATGGTTTTAATAATCAAATACTTTTACTAAACACAGTAACACCTCGTTAATCCGGACCCCGATAAGCCGGACTTCGCTTAATCCGGACAGGCAAAAGGCAAAAAAGAGCAGAATGCAAGGTTTTAAATGTGGCTAGAAGTCAACAATCTCATTCGTCATATTGCTCCGTAACTGCTAAGAATACGTACATCCAACGTCCATGGGAGAACTTCCCAAAGAAAAGGCAGTCAACCACTGATAAAATTCTGTTTTCCGCAGACTTTCGGGAAGAAGCCGCATTGACGCAGGAGGCATACCTCGGCATATTCTCGTAAACAAAAATAAACGAAGTTTTGATGCACTTTCTACTGTTCTTTTAGGTTATTTCAGTTAATCCGGACTTTCGTTAAACCGGTCAACGCCCCATTAGTCCGGATTAACGAGGTTTTACTGTACTACTAATACTACCAATGCCCCGTTAAAACTATAGAACTGTAGCTACATCCCTTTTGGCCTAAAAGGTACTGCACAAATTTTTAAATTCCAAAGACTTGAGTTGTCCGTTCAAGTTACTTGTCGAAGTAGCTCTTCTAGCCCTTGTAGACGAAGCCTCAGAGCGCTCCTAAGTGACGTCACGAGAAGAGCAGCCGCTCAAGGATTGTTTACAAAGCAAGGAGAGCGACACACTTCAAAGAGCCATCTCAACTTCTGGACATTGCAAGAGGTCATGGGAGATCACTGCTTGTGTAACGTGACAGCCATCTCTTGTCCGGGAAAAACTCGGTTTAAGAGAAGCGTTTAAGAAGGATTGGTGTTCCGACGGCCCGTAAATCAGCAGCAAAGCAGGGGCAGAGAGAGGGGAAATCGTTCGATCGGTTCTGGATAGACAATCGGAGGAAGAGAGACAATCCTTCTGGACGGCTTCCAAGATGTCTTCGCGGCGCTTAGGAGGCATGAAAGGGCACGGGATCGTAGGGAGGCGATCTTGGACAAGGGCCAGAGGGGGAAAAGATGCCTTGCGGCTCGTCCTTCAAAGAACATTGCTACCGTTTCCTTCACTGCGTTTCGTGCGTTGCATACAGAAAGAACTATTGGAGTGGCAATTGCGTAATGTTTGGGGTGGCTGCAATACAGGGCATCCAAACCAGAAGCTCTGTACTTTCAAAAGGTATCCTCAGGTTCGATCCCCGGTGGACGCACACTTCACACTAGTTTGAAACCCACTGAAGACCGTAGATCCAGTATACCAATTAGCCTATCTAAGCGTAAATTGCACTTAAAAACCAACCCTTTCTGCACTTGCACTTAAAAACAAGTAGAGGAAGGGGGACAAATATTGAATACCATTTTGTTTTTGACCATTCAATGGCACATTTTTTTAAGAATGTATGTGAGAAACTACCCTCTTCTTCCTTAATTAGTTCTTTAATAGAATATAAGGTTTAGACTACGTAACATTATAGGCCTAGTAAGTATTTCCAAATAACATTTTCCTAAAAGTTGACATGATTGCTCCAAAAGAAAATGGGGTACAAATATAGAATACTGGCAACATTGTGCAGAAAATGAACATATCAACACAATAAACACAATTGTAGTGAAAAACACTGTAAAGTCACAAATATGAGAAAGTTTCCGAACTGTACATGTCTGTATTACTATGATTATGAGGGCACTATTTACGTACTTACAAAAATTGCAAATGTAAAGTCCATTATCATATCCTGCACATTCAGTATGAGCCCACATATCACACACATTTCGCACTTAACCCATTCTTCTCCCAGCTTATCATCAGAAAATTGTCCAGAACAGAAGAGACATTCAGCATCATCACTACTTGGTGTTCTGGCATCTGACATACTGAGATCAGAAGAGTCATCTCGCACGCTGAAGATGCCGTCGCTGTCCGAGTCTGATGATTCGCAGTCTTTTGGTAATGGCGATTTCCCTTCTTTCCAATTGTTTTTAACAGGCTGTTTCTTAACAGCAGTGGGCATTTCAATGAAAGTCTTATATGGTGATGAAGTCAGGATACGAGAGGTCCCTGCTTTCCTCCCCTTACTCACTTGAATCTTCTTAATTGCAGGAACAGGTGAGGTGGCCACTTCACTTCTAGCAGAAGGTCCTGCTCCATCTTCGGGTTTGGATCCAGATGGAACTCCACGTTAATAATTTTTGTCCATAAATGAGGTATAAATATGGAATACTACTATTCCATATTTGAGACACTGTTACCTTCGAGTATCGAGGGCCAAAAGCGTATTCAAACTCACCTCAACAATATACGCAAAATACCAGAATAAAGCCTGATTGATATGCTACAAAACTGTATACCATGTATTTTCATTCTGTGTACTAATAAGAAGTACAAGGCAGAAAGGTACTTACCCCCAAACTTTTCATTTTGGGCGGGAACCACAACAATCGTTCTAACGCGCCCTGTTCAACCTCGAGATGCAAACTAACTGCTTCCTGTGGTGGTGAGGGACACTGCCCAGCTTTTCACATAGTTCTTGCCAGAGTGCAGCACTTACCAGGCGAGATATAATGGTATTCCATATTTGCACCCCTATTTCATATTTGTCCCTCTTCCCCTAACAGACTGGAAGATAATGGAAGAAAGAAGTTACAGAGTAAGAATTTCAATTTTTTTGTTTTTAGGCTACTTGGGACTGGACCTACAGTTTAAAGTTCGATTCGAACCATTGTGCATTGTTCCTCCATCTGGTATCGAACCCAGGAGTAACAGAGTAAAAGAGACAATCTAATTTACTTCGCTTTTTGCTACTTTTGGCTAATCGCGAAGATGAGGATGAGAGATGATATGATGAAATTGATGAAGGAAGGGACACTCACAAAGAACACGCAGGCTGGGATTCGAACCCGAGACCTGCCGACCACAGTGGCGGAATTGTTATCACAGCCCGCTAGGACTCCATGGAACCCGGGTTCGAATGCAGACATGGACATGGGTGTTCTATGTGAGTGTCCCTTCATCATTTTCATCATATCGTCACTCACCACTATCGTCGCAATTAGCCAAAGAGGCAGAAATGCGACTTTAAAAAAGTAACAGTACTTTTTCGCATATTTGAAATGAATATTTTACCGTGAAGGCAGTCTACTGAACAGATATGCTTAGCAGGTCTGGAAAAATATATCTTTATTTGTCTTGGTTATTCTGTAAGCTTGTAATAGACAATTAATTTATATCAGACACGGAGCTTTAGATGTCTGGCCTCAGGTTTGCGTGTAAACCAGTGTTGCCACATGAAGGTAAATTCCCCTTTTTGCAGAATTTTAAGCCAAAACTGAAAACGAAAATTCAGTGAAAAATACCAAAATGCCAGGTTAAGTTCTAGTTGCATATCCACATTTTTTTGTTCCTTTATTATATCTACTTTATCGAGTAAAAGCCTATACATCTATTTATATCTCTGTTTTGTTTATTTTACTTCACTTTTCCGCATCTTTGGATAATGGTAGCGATGAGGATGAACAATTACTGGATGCCTGACCTGGGTTCAAACCAGGGACATTTGTCCAGCAAGCGATGTTTAACATTTCTCATTCATACAACTACTACTACCATTTATTATTATTATTTAGGTGAAGGGAAAAATTGGTCCAAATAGGGAAATTTTTCACCTTTAAAAGGGAAGTTATGCTCTCAGATTGTAGTAATGAGGAGACAGGTGAGTGGAGAAGGTTACATACTTTAGAAGTACATAATTTGTATTCATGTCCAGATATTATTACGAGAATGATTAAATCAAGAAGACTTAGGTGGGCAGGCCATGTGGCACGAATGGGAGAGGAAATAAGAGTTTACAGGATTCTTGTTGGGAAACCTGACGGTAAGAGACCAGTAGGAAGACTAAGACGAAGATTGAGGGATAATGTTGAGATGGACCTAAAGGAAATCGGTAGGTATGGAAAAGAGTATATAGATCTTGCTCATGATAGGGACAGATGGAAGGCCTGTGTTGCTGCAGCCATGAATCTTCGGGTTTAAGAAGGCTAGATAGTTAGTTAGTTTTATGAACAGTGAATGGGAGAGCGATTGGTCCAACTTGCTGAAAGTTTGAAAGAACTGCTTCCTGCAACAACCTGCGAAAAAAAGGTTAATCAAAACAGTGGCAACTCATTTATCGTCTCAGCACGAGCAGCAAGCGGATAAAGATCTTTGGAAACTCGCCTCTAGTTGCGTATATGACGTCATCGGGTGGTGCGTTATCTCTTGGTGTGTAAGAGTTACGTGTAACGTCAAAACACAGCAAGAGATAAGTTTAAATATATTCGTTGGTGGATGCCACAACACCCTTGGTAGATTGCGAGAGGCGATAGGTGAGGAAAAGATGAACTTCCTCTTAAGTAAAGCTACATTAGTGTTAGTGTTGCCAGACCTAGTTAAAGTTCACTAGATTTGACGTAAATAACTTTTTTGAGCACTTCCTTAACCTCCTTGCTTATCTGATGAACTCATTTCATAAAGTTTTACGTTAATCTACCGTTGGACTAATAAAGAAATCAACACCAAAAGGCTTTTAGTGGTATCAAAAGAAACACTGGTTTACATTGCTGGCAACTATGTTGTTTGCAATAAGGCACTCGTATTGAGAACAGTTGAGAGCAGGGTTGCTAAAGGTCGAGGTATTTTAAGTAAATTCAATTCCGGTCCAGGCGAGAAAATCAGCAAGCGCAAATGGGTTCTGGACCGTAAAGAACCTTTCTATCTGTAAATAATTTCAATTCGGTCCAGGAACCTTTTTTGCCTGATCAATTTACATACGGTCCAGGAAACTGTTTTCAATGAAACAATACGCAACTTATTCCGAATTTAAATTGTGAGAGGGTTCTGTTGCGGATCCCAATAGTATCCATTAGAATTTATGCGCTCATGTACCTTCAAGAACCCTTAATGAGAGTGTACAGACCAGGTTCGCAGGTAGGATAAAAATAGTCTGCCTTTACAAAAACACACACTCGTTCAGTTCCCTACAAAACGAGGAAGCGCTCTCTGAATCTGAGCAGCACTGCAATACACACCATAACTGCGCATGCGTGGATCAAGCTAGCTGTGTATGCCAAATCGAACCATCGCACATACTTATCTTGAAACTAAGTTAAGTTACGCGATTAGTTCAACAATCATTCTATTGTACAAGCAGAGTCATATTAACCAGTAAGCTGAAGCCCAGAGTGCAAAATCACACGAGGCGTTAGAAAACTATTCAACAAAGAAAAATAAATAGACACATCTTTCTTCGCAGTTATATACCGTTGTTGAACAAACATTGATAATCCTTTCCGGCTAATGCAAAGTGATTAATATAATAAACATTTTATTGGAATGAGTCTCTATAAATTTCCCACAGAGGAAAAGTCTCAGACTAGAAAAAAAGGGGGGGATGTGTTCCTATTCGTTGCGTCATGATGTTTATGATGTAAACGAACGTGTGCTGTGCTTTTACTGTTACAATGATCCTGTACTATTTACGCATACACTTTGTGATATCTCCTCTGAAATCAATTACTTACTGTGATATTTAGTGTAGCTTTGAATACTTAAGCAGTACTCTAATAATTATTTCAATACCTGGATAACTAAACTTGGAGATGAGGATTACTTTTCATGTTTTGTGTAACTTGATAAGTTTGCAAAAGTTCTTCCGAATTCTCTATAAAACACACTATCTAACTCTTTAGTCTTCTTAAACCCGAAGGTTTATGGCTGCAGAAACACACGCCTTCCATCTGTCCCTATCCTGGGCATGATCTATCCACTCTATCCCATCCTTTAGATCCATCTCAACGTTATCTCTCCATCTGCCCTTCCTACTGATCCCTTACCATCAGGTTTCCCAACAAGAATCCAGTAAACTCTTGTCCTCTCCCATTCGTGTCACATGGCCTTCCCACCTAAGTCTTCTTGATTTAATTAATCTAATAATATCTGGACATTAATACAAATTGTGGAGTTCTAAATCATGTAACATTCTCCAATCACCTGTCTCCTCATCCCTCTTAGATCCAAATATTTTTGTAAGGTTTATATTTTCAAATACTCTTAATTTACATTTGTCTTATAATATAACAGACCACGCTTCACATCCATATAATGCTACATAATTACTGTTTTGTATATTTTATCTTGTAGTTTCTTAGATATTGTACGATATTATTATTCTTAAAAAGAAGTTAATATAAATGAATGAGATGCTTTGAAATTGTAAGAACAAATTCCTCCATGTAATGATATTATTCTTACTGGTCTGTTTATAGTGGTGAATAAACATGTTCTGATAATGCTGTTCTTGGAGGGGTGGGGATGTAACAAACATTTCAGTCCAGGCGTTCCAGAGCGAACAGTTACAACACTAACATCATCTTACATTTCGCATTTTTTGGGACAAAATGATACAAGACCTCTTCATCACAATAGTTTGCATTAATCCCAATATAATTTAATCATATCTCGAAGAAACTATGTTGCAAAAGTAATGTTAACATTAGCTGAAACTTGTTTCATTAAATAGCGGCCTCTGACTAACATTATTCACGTTTGAAAGAGCAATTGCATAACACCTTACTATTCCAGGTACTAAATATGTTCTTGAATTTTCTTTTCTGTAGCTTTCGTTATCGTGAAATTGTACGTAAATGAAGAATGGAAATATCACTTTCTTTTTGAGCCACTATTCACAAGTAGGTTGAAGTTCAAATAAAACTATGCACGTAGATTTTCTCATGTACATATCCTTTTGCCAAGTTTGCAGTTGGTAGTCAAAATATCAATATTGGAGCGAAGAAATGTGCGATATTAGGAACTGCTAGAAGTGTTGCAAAATTCTGAATTCATATTTTCCCCTCTTTAATCAGTGTTGTCTCCTCATGAGTAGAAACTTGTCCCCGATTCGGATTGTATATAGAACAATAGCAGTTGAAAATTTTAATGCTCATGATCAGAGTTAGGATTTTTAAGGGAAAATTTCATTGGAAAAAGGAAGGGAAAAGGTGCTAAAATAAGACCCAAAAAGGGGCAAAAAAGGTGCTGATTGGGGCAAAAAAAGGTGCTGATAATTATACTACTTATTAAAACTTTCCCTCCTATTTTATTAGTCTAAGCTATTCACTCGAAGCTGTGGTCACATCACACACATAGATTGTGTTACAGTTTTTCACCAGAGTCGGAGAAAAACACAAAGCTGTTGTACCTTACAACATTAAGCATTTCTAATTTTTTAAAAGTGAGTTTGTTTCTTTTCGGAGATAAAATATCTTTATATAAGCTGAAGCTTCTCTCTACATCCACAGAAACAAGTGGGACAAACTTAGTATTCACTCGGAATGGCAACTCTGTGGAAGTGGCAAATTCCGCCTGTGTAAAAGATGCACAGAAGTCAACATTAAATTCCTTTAAATTTTGGTTCTTGGAAGAACACTGCTCAAATGCATTGCGTAAGAGAGGCTGCCGAGATTTACTTCCTTGCAGATTCTTGTTCTTTTGATGCTTAGAGCTGGAAATATGTTGCTGGATGCGATCTCTCTGGTGTTTTTCATCTAATGTGATTCCCGTATCACAAACCGTGCATCGAATAACAGTTCCATCACTTTCTATGAACTCGTGCTTAAAATCTTGAGCCTGACTGATAAATCGGGATCTGGGCACTTTCGGCATGATAAAGTACATGCAAGGTAGATAGAGATTAGGTAAAGCCATCCGAAGATTGCCGATCTTGCACGAACGCATGACGTCACCAGAGAGGGAGTGAGCTCGGCTGAAGCAGACGGCTCCTAGCATTTATATGGGAGATTCAGAGAGCGAAAGTATATTATTACTTTTAGGAGGGGGAAAATATTAATTGTCATCCTCCAAGATGGTATTGAGGCATCCTTTTAATGATTAGTAACATAATTGAAAACGCGCTACTTTTAAAAGGGGGCAAAGTACATGTGAAAAATGTATTTCGAAAATCCATATTCCTGAAACTTTCTGACCGATGCGCTACAAAGTAAGTTGCGTGTTCTCCTTTAGAATTTCGTCATTTTACAAATCGTAATATAATTTTAACAAAAACGGGTCATGCTAAAGAAGAATTAAAGAGTTTTAAAAAATAATTGATTAATAGACTTAGTTTATTTTACTTCGCTTATCTGTTACATATGGCTAATCGCAAAGATGAGGATGCGTGATGATATGATGAAATTGGTGAAAAGAAAGTAGACCCATGCCCGGGCGGGGATTCGAACCTGGGGGCCCTTGACATCGTAAAGCGTTGTGCTAACCACTTCGCCACGGAGGTCAGTATTACCAGGAAATAAACAGAAAATGGCAATCATATGGCATCTATGTTTTAATATGCGAGAAACATTTGCGAGGAGATTATTGAAGTAACAAATAATTATTACTAGACGTTGTGATGAAAATTATTAATATATCTGAAATATCGGGAGTTGACCTTGCAGTCTCTAAATGTACTTTTAGGGTTACGCAAAACCTTTACTAAAAATAAAAAAAAAGGTAAAGTGTTCCCCTGTGCATAGCACCACGCCATGAAGGCGTATAGGCGTATTTACTAAAAATTGCTAGTGTAAATTTATAAGCTATTAAAATTTAAAAGTTATTCCTGTTCGAAAAAAGAAACTTCCAAGTCAAATTAATATTTCGTATAAATACATATATTTTTCTTTCTTTCATGGGGCCAAGAGAGTATTTGGAGGGGACGGTGGCTTGGGAAGGCTATAGCCCCGGATCTAGATCTGCAAAGGGCTTCAAGTGGGAAAACATCGTCCAGAAGATGGGGCGAAATGATTTTTTTTAAAATGGCTCAAGAATACGTGTGTACGTGAGTACGTGTGTGTGTGGCGGGGGGGGGGGGGGGCTGGCTGCGTGAGGTAACACAGTGAAATGTGATTCACAATACTAAAATTAAAATAAATATGTGGGAACAATAGAAATCAAAATATGTTGCATCTAGTGACGGCGCAATAGTAAAGATGGAGGGGTAAATCATATTTTCTCGGGGCAATCATGTTTATTCCGTTACATACGACACAAAAATGCATATTTTGGCTAAAAGAGCATTCATTCATTTATTTATTTTTGTCGTTTTACTGGGGGCAGATAAGAGAGAGAGAGAGAGAGAGAGAGAGAAATTGTCGAACGAGAATAGGGGGCGTTCCTGCCTCCCCCCTGTAGTGTGGTCACTGCCTATAGCTATGCTGGAGAAGAATGCACCAATTAATACGCTATTAAATAAAACAGATACTTTTAAAACTTTTAATCAAATTATTTGTGAACTATGATTTAAATTTAGAGAGAACACATACCTGTTTAATTTAATTTGGATGAGTTAACTTCTGAAGCCTGCCATTTCCGAGCCTTCTTCCGGTGTAACTGCACTGCCCTTTGAGCCCTAGCTGCTGCGTTCAGGTGGCGGAACGAGCAGAATACTAATTAAAACAAATATGTGACATATATATATATATATATATATATATATATATAACACACAACGTGTTGAAACTATTGACGGCGCCAAAGAAAAGACAGAAGAGAAAAATGGAGAGTGCCGTGATATTTTACGGGAAGCAGCAGGCACGTATCCAGGAATTCCTTTCCTATCTAGTGTACACAAAACAATTTCCTAAAGGAGGGTAGGGCTCGAACCCCTGATCCCCACCTTGGATAAGTGCCATTAACAATGATAGGGTTATAGAACATTCTCCGTCTTGTCTCGATAATTATTTCTTTCCTTAAATTATCGTCACTTTATTCAAGAAGACAAAAACCTAATTTTATCAGTGTAAACTGAAAAATTTCCTTGGGGAGCGGCTAGGGCCTCGAGCCACCTGATCCCTACCTTGGATACGCGCTATTAACAATAACAGGCTTATAGAACATTCTCCGTCTTGCCTAGATAATTATCTCTCTCAAATTATCACTATATTATCCAAGAAGCCAAAAACCTAATTTTATCTAGCGTAAACTGAACATTTTCTGAAGGGGGGGCTTGAGCCCCCTCATTCCCACCTTGGATACAAGCTGTTACCAATAACAGGGTTATAGAATATTCTCCGTCTTGCCTTGATAATTATTTCTCTCCTTAAATTAACGTCTCATTATTTTATTTGACACCACAAGAAACAAAAAATCTCATTTTATCTAGTGTAAACTGAAAACTTTAGGGGGGCTCGAGCACCCTAAGCCCCCCCTTGGATACGTGCCTGAGAAGCAGTCACGTTTATTACACCCTTACATTTACATACAATATTAAAAAGTTCTGCTTTTAGATCGCATAATGCCTTTTTCACAAAAATGGGCAATCCCGCATTTTTTATATCAATCAAGCTGTGATATTTTAGATTTATTCCGTTAGTTTTCTGATAATAGTTTTCACAGCTTTCCATAGCATTTAAGCATGATTTCAGTTGACAAGAACAAAATAATCTTATTTAAAAACATAGAGCAAAAAGAAATCCAACGCGCTTAAGTTAAAACTCCCTTACATTCGAAGCCTGGAGAGAACAAAACAGGGGTTCCTTCGTAACACGATTTCTTGAAAACCATTTTACACATTTGAATCAACTTTGTGATAAATTGATTAGAAAGGATGAATCTTAACAGTAAAAGTTGTAACTTTTCCCTTGCTACTATATTTTAGAAGATATTCGTTGTCAAATATCTCAATATTTGCATAAGGAACCAGCCTTTTCCGCGCCGAGCTTCTCGATGATGACGTCATGTATCCACGGACAACTGCGCATACGATCTGCGCCGCCGAACGAGCACCCCCTGAAGTACATGCACTAACAGGATCTAACAGAGTGAAAAAGCAGGTAAGGAACTTACATTCACAAACAATATCTGTCCACTGCGCACACATGAAACGTGAAACCCACCACTTCAGAAACACATTGTTGCTTCACTGCTTTCCTTGTTCCTTCTATCTTAGAAATAAATAACGGCGATCTGGTGCATATCAGTAGCGGTCTTTCCATTGTTGATTTCAAATAGGCAACAATCAAGCACAGTTTAAATACATTCAATTTCAGTTAACAATGTGTAAACATCTTAAAGAGAAAAGTGTCGCGAAAAAAAAAATCAATGATTTGCTGAGGAAATATATCTAACAACACCAGTAAAAGGACACAAAAAGGTGAGGAAAAGCGATTAAGAACACGAAAAAGGGGGAAAATAGATAAATGTCCCAGAAAAGGGAGGGAAGGGGAAAGGTTATCAAAAAAGGGGAAAAAAGGTGCTGGAAAGTTAGCTCCATTCTCACGTTGAGGCAACATTTCACACACTGAGTCCTTCCTGAGAGGTCTCACTTTCACTACGAAAAAAAGGTGCCCACCTAAGAATCCTAACTCTGCTCATGATATTCTCATGGATACAAGTTTTTCAGTTTGTTTAATTCCAACCTCAAAAAGATCAAGAACATTGCCTTTAATTTCCTTCCCATGAACACATTTTTTAAAGGTTTGCTTAATATCTAATTCATGAGAAGCAAGAATATTACCCAATTTTGTTTATTCTACTCTGCTATTGTGTTATAAATACTAACGCAACTTGTACATGAAGTTGATTAATAACATTTTTGTAGACAATGTTGTAGGCTTTTTAATATCAAATTAAATTTTAATTTTTTTATAAATTCCTGAAATCCTGACATCTAGTGAGGTAACGAAATATTTATATTCAACTCAAAGAGAAGATTATGATACATACTACAGAAGGTATTAAACAATAAAAATGGTGGATAGAATAAGAAAATACATTGACAAGAGAAGAGTAGAATAGAAAACAGTAAATGAAGAGTAGCGAGACAAAATAAAATGGAAATCAGCAACAAACGTCCGACCGAGCGGGATAAATAACAATACTTATCTTGCATACATAAATTATTATTATTACAGTAGAACTAGCCTGCCTTAAGGAATTATTTCCTAAGAGAAGAGAAAAACGTAAGAAAAGAGGAAATTTTCCTGTATATGAGGGACATTTTCCGGTGTATGAGGGAAATTTTCAACAAAAATGAAAGAAAATTTCGTCAAAACTATAAACTTTTCAAGCAAACTGACTTTGCGTTTTTTCGAAAGAAAGTATGAAATTTCAATAAAGCGAGGAAAATTCCGTAAAAACTACAATTTTCGAAAAAGAGTGACAAATTTTTCAACGACAGAGGGAAATTTCTCCAGGACAAGGGTAATTCACCTAAACATGGCAACACTGGCCAGCAGATATATACCTCGCTGTGAATTTAACCCGACGCAGTCTCTTCAGTTGAAAACACCGACGACAGTTCAGGGTTGTCGACGGTCGTAAGAGATGATGGAATACACTTGGCCTGTGTTGCCTCGGTTGGCGGACGAAGTGTTTGTTTGCGGACGGAAGAGGGACGTTCCATTTCTGGCGAATTTACACGTTCAGCGAACTCTAAATATCTCCAGAAATTTCCCGCCCGTCTGCGAATTGGCGCGTTTATTGTGTCGGCGTCTGTCTTAGGACAGGGAACAGTTGCAGCTGCTTCTAATCTCCGTGTTTAGCGTAACAGTACTTTTAGTGAATAAGGTACAGTCACTATCAATAAATGGAACACTCCGTAAGAACTAAATAAATACATGTGACCTGTGAGAAATCCCTGCTTCTTCGAATGAAAGCTGTGCCGAAATCTTGCGCGTAAGAAAATAGTGCATGTGATAAAGTCAGACCACTCAACGTAGATGCTAAAGGGAAGTTGTGGGATCTTATATTACAAATGACCAATGTATTCATGGGCAAAATAACACCAGAAATAAACCATAGGAAAATAACTATTTCTTCTTAGATATCCCATTGGTTGTTGGAATGGCAGCCGTGCAGTAATCTTGCGCGACAGAAAATAGTGCACGTAATAAAACCACACCAGTCAACGTAGCTGCTATTTATGAAGCTGTAGGACCTTATATTAATCGGTACAGCTATGACCGCTGTATTCAAGGGCAAAGTAACATCAGAACTAAAACATACGAAAGGAACTACTTCCTCTGGAATGGCAGCTGTGTAGGAATTCGGCGCGTAGGAATATAGTACATGTGAAAAGCCATACCAGTCAACATAGATGATATAGTGAAGTTGTGGGACGTTATACAGGGTGTACACAAAGTGTCCGACACATTTTAATTATTAATGAATCAGAAACTGTATTATGAACTGTACAGTCACGGACACTTCTGGAGTGTAACGATACCATTGAAAGTCATTGAGATTGTTGTGACCCAGAAGTGTCCGTTGCCGTACAGAGTGGCCACAAATAAAGTTGCCGTACTCAGAGCCCTCTGGGGCCCGGTCGAAGCAACGGATTGCGATGAAACTTGATATAGAGGCTATGGTAATGCTGACGAAAATAGTTTAATGTTTCTCCACCAGGTGAGGTTTCACAGCCTCAGCTTTTAATAGGTAAGGAGATTTTATCCTGGGAAACAGTATGGTCTCAGTTCTTGTTAAGTAATGAATGAATGAATTAGTTTTAAAGATTGAGTTGGGAATTCTTTCATGGCCGAATTTTATAATCTTGTTATAAGCCTGTCCGCAATTTTGATTTAGTCAAGGGCTTAACCCTGTACTGTGTTAAATGGGGAAAATAGTATATGCGTTGATATGCTCATAATATAAAAATCAATCAATCACCGATCTCTCGCACCGAAGAGAAGAGTGCTAACGGTTCTACTTCACGGGACCTCTCACGTGGCCTCCATACTCTGTCCAGGGAATCTCTGGAAGGAGCGAACGAAAGCAAGCCTCTGCGCAAGTAGTGACTCGAGAGGGTCCGACCAACGAATGCGAGAGAACAGGATTGCGTGGAGGGGGAAAGCTACTGCAGTTACCAACCTTTACAGCGCGTGCACTACTTTGCTCCTCCCACTCGCTTTCTCCCCTTCTCTACCGTAATGCGTGCACTTGCTCCAGACATTCCCGGGATATGGCATAAGTAAACATAGAGCTATGGCGTAACGTCGTCGGCTTTGTAACCACGGGATTCTCTTTTCGATACCCGGTGGAGACACATTGTGGTTGGGATGGGACACCACTTTAAACTGTAAGTCAAGTCCCGGTTAGCCTATCTGTGTATACATTGCGCATGTGAAATTACTACATAATATCATTAATGAAAACTTAAGATGTAGCATCCCACTCCACGAACTCTCCCTCAGAGTGCCTAGACATAAAACACGGAGCAAGGAAACTTTCCACATTGCAACTGCCACGCTCTCAATCGTTCAACGTTCTTTATTCCATAGACTACCGGATCAGTCCGACAACATCTCAAAGCCTTGTTTCCATCATAACCAAAAACTCAATATGCTGACCAAGGCAGCAAAGAGGATGAAGGACAGGCTGAAAGAACATAGAGATGGTGTACGACTTAAGAGAGAGAGAAATGCGATATTTAAACACACGAGAGAAACAGAGCATGACAGAGATGGATGAGGCTAAGCAGATAGGAAGGGAGAAGACAGTACTAGTGAGAAAATGGAAGGAGGCCAAGGAAATATAGAAGAAATGGGAACTGGAAGGGGGGATTGAAGATAAACAAAGAATGGAAGAAGGTGTTAGAAAGAGTGGAAAGGACAAGAGCGAAGGAGGAGAAAAGAAGGAAGAAGACTGAAGAAAGAAAGAATAAAGCGTGAGATATGGAGTCCAACCACGTTCCAGACGAAAGGAAATGTTTATCTAAATCGCCTGTCAGGTGAAACAACAGTTGACATGAGAAGGCCACCTGCTAGAACACCTTGAAAAGAATGTTCCAGATAAACAACTTTCTAATATTCTTGTGTCTGGAGGGGAGTGATTTTTGTGTATATATATATCTTCCTGTTTTGTACCCTATTTCATTTGTATTTGGTACAGAGTCTGAAGAAGACCTTGCTTGAAGGTTGAAACGTAACATTTAGTTTATGTTTTAAGATAAAATCAATTCTGCCTTGGTCAGCATATTGAGTTTTTGGTTATTGAGTTCATATTCGTCTTTTATCACCAACTTAGAAAAAATGCGCATAAGGAATGCTATTGTGAAGCTTACCTTGGCACTGTTTTGGCTTTTTGTTCTAGTTTATTTTCTTATTTTTTGTCTTTTTTTGACACTATTCCACTGTTTTACCATTGTTTCTTTCCGGTTTAAAATGACTTCTGCTGTACTGGAAATTTCAATTAATGAATAGATAAAATAAATAATTAAAGTGAAAGTTATGCGAACGAACTCCAACTATGTAAACGTAAATGATCCGAAAACTCTTCGCCCAAAACAGTGATAATTAGACAAGAAAGTAAACCAGGTTGAAACACTGAGAAGACACAGGCCTGCCTCACAGTGGAGCCGTAACGAGCAAAAAGCTGCAGGAGGCAAGCAAGGTAACTTCGAGGCTACAAGACAAAAGTATCTCCTTTCCCCTCCGTGTCACGGATCCGTGATGATTTCACTTACCGGAAGTTTTTCTCCCCTCTACGAAACGGGGTGGATCAATTAACGTAGGAATATTTCCCAGCGTTCCAGATTTTGCAGGAAGCCTCAATCCTCCTTAGACAGTTTTGAGGAGGGAGCATGCACCGAGAAGCCCATTACAGTCTCGTTAGGTCTTAATGAGCTGTTCTTTATTGGTGGCAAAAACTCGGCAGTCTTCTGTCGACGGGAGACTGCAAGAGCAAGCTCTTTCCCAGTCTCTCTTTCTCAGACACCACAAGTATAAAAATATGGGGAATTGTAGATTAGTAGATACGTTAAATTTGAATGGAATATTAGTTTATGTGGTTACGGATAGATGGCACTCTGAAACCTGTATTAACTCTAGTTTTTATCGCTCCTCTGTATCATCTGTCACTCTAAAGATAAGCCACTAGAATTTTCTCTCTTAATGTCTTGTAAACCCAGTCTTGTAAAACAAGTCTCGGTTTAGTAATGTATGTCTGGGTCCAGTAAGACAAGTACGGATCCCGCAAGCGAAATCTTGCTCTAGGAAGACACATTGTCCGTGGCAAGTCTGATCTATAGGGTAATTGCGGGAGAGATGGACCCCCTTATTTAGAATTGCAATATTTTTGTTATTTACGGCAATACTCGTAATAAAATTGAACCACAGTATCTTATCGATATATCCTAACAATAGATAATGTTTGAAATGTGAAAAGAGCAAAAACATTTTTTTAACAAAAATAAGAAAAAATATGCCAGTTGTCCATCTAGCCCATATGACTCCGGGTTAGTGGACCATGCTCTATGGGAGAGATGGACCACCGAAAACTGAGGACAGGAATGAATCAATTCATTAGTTTTAATACACTATATTATCAGTATAGTACATCTGAGCTGTTTCTTTTACACAAAATAAACCGTTGAGACTACAATATTATGATTATAATTTAAATTTGAATTACTTTAGTTTTTAAGTCTTCTTGCCACAAAAATCACACTTATTTTCATACTTGGTGGAACTCTCATGAAGCCAACGGGAACACACAGTACATCGAATCCAGTCTTCAGTGCTGGTAGGTGTACTGTAAACTCGCCACACCCAGATCATTCATTTTCATCCCAATCACATGGGTTGTGAACACTGTCGCTAGTATCATTGTAACAATTGCATCACCAGAACACCCTTCGGAACCTGACAAGTCATTCCTCTCTCGTCGTAAAGTTCTTGGTATCTTACATTTAGACGTGCTAGATTTACCATCACGCCTATAATTTCTTACCTTTTTTACTTTTTTGGAGGCCTATATTCTCCCCTGAATTGAGTATTTTCGAAATGCTTGCTGCCTTACCACGCAAGGTAGTTTTCTTCTTCAGAATAGGAAGAGGAGAAATATTTTTCAGTATTTTAGTAGGTGAATTGGTTTTACTGCTTCCTTTGAACATGTTGGTGCTTCCATTTGAAGTTCCAGCAACCGCCGATTGTTCAGCAGGATGTAGATGCCCTGAACTCGATGCAACAGCACTCGGTGCGCCAGTCGCATCTAATTCGTCATTCTTTCCTGAAGACTCTTCTTGAGGCGTCAAATAGGCGTAGTCTGGAATAGCAAACCTATGTAAAGGGAAAATCCCCGTTGCTTTAAAGCCGGACAGGGCATTTTCCACTGTAGCTGATTTTGACCACGCAAAACCTAACAGTTGGCCGAACTGAAGTCTTCCAGCCTGTCTTGTAGGGTTGTTCCTCATGAATGTATTGCATGCGGCATTGTAATTTTACTTAAGAAACTTACAAAAATTCCTGTCAAGTGGTTGCAAAAAATGGGTGGTGTGACTGGGAAGGCATAATAATGTCATTAGTTTCGGCAAACTCAAGCATCTCTTCAGAACCTCAATGAGAAGTGTGGCCATCGGCTTTCTTGTCACAAAATGATTTTTCAGCCAATCGTAAAATAAATCGGAGTTAATGTACGCAGATTTTCTTTTTCATGGCTATTTCTGAACCAGGAGGCATACCGTCCACAAAATTCTTGTTTTCGGTTTTTCACCTTGAAGATGCAATAAGGAGGAATGTACCTGCCATCTGCACTGAAACAAGCAACCAAAGATATCGTCTCTCCCCTTTCACTAGATGTAAGAGTACTAACATTTTTTGATCCTTTACTAGCAATAACATTTCCTGATTTGTTGTTTAATTGTAGGCCAGTCTCGTCTACGTTGAAGATGTGCCCGGACTTATTGATGAGCTCATGTTCAATTAAAATATTTTCTAACAAGTCAACATATTTTGAAATAACCTCTTTGTTCATCCCAAGAGCCCTATTGACAGAGATGCTTCCTGACTTTCTTACTGATAAGTCAGTATTTCGAGCTAAAAACTCCGCCACGGAGGCCGACACCACTCGGCCACAGGGTCCGGCGACTAGAGCCCGGAATTTTATGTAATATCAGAGTGCAAAATATGCACATAAATATGTAACAATATTTGATAAAATATGTACCTAAATATGTATTATCAAAAAGATATGTAGCTAAATATGTAGTATCATAGAATATGTAATATTAATAATAATCGAGTATCCAAGCAATTTCAAGAATTCTGCAAGATATTTATTTTATTTGAACATATTCAACGTAATTTTAAAGACACAAGTTGTTCAAATTAAAATTTGTATCAAATTTATAAATTCAAAAAAAAAAGCTCAGCAACGTGCACATATTTAAGAAACCAATTTTTTCAACTATTAATTATTTTTGACATCGCAAATTATTGTAGAATATGGAAATATGTACGAGAGCTCTTCGTAACTTTCGAAACAAATTGTAAAAAAAGCGTCTACAGAAAGAACAATCGAATGAAAATACATAGCTACTTTTGTACTTTTTTGTACAAGGGAACATGTTCTGTAACTCGCTACGTACAGGAAACTAGCTTCCTTGTCCACCGATGCCAAGTTCCTAGGTGGTTTGCCTAAACCTAAAAGCGAAACGAAAATAGAAACCAGAAAGGGGGGGGGGGAGAAACTCCAGCATCTTTCGATAAATAACAGTTCCAAGATCTTTTCGCTTTTGTCTTCAGCCTGTCTTTCGACTTGCCAGTCAATATTAGGTGACCGTAAGGACTATGCATCTCATTTATTAGAAAATATGACATCACATGAGATACAAATTTTCATCATCATGTTTCAGAGATTGAAAATATAGGGAAAAGGATCAAGATAGGAACAAATTGCCGAATTATGTTGTTTTATGTAAAGAAAATTAGCAAATATGTAAAATATGTAATATAGTGGCAAATATGTAAAATATGTAATATCGTGACAAATATGTAAAATATGTAATATCGTGGCAAATATGTAAAATATGTAATATCGTGACAAATATGTAAAATATGTAATATCGTGGCAAATATGTAAAATATGTAATATCGTGACAAATATGTAAAATATGTAATATCGTGGCAAATATGTAAAATATGTAATATCGTGACAAATATGTAAAATATGTAATATCGTGGCAAATATGTAAAAATATGTAACAAAACTTATTCAAAATGATGTCAGTTACTTAATTGGTTGACATTTTCGTGTTCAAGGTATGTATCTAGAAAGGAATAGAATATGTGATTACATACAAATCCTTGCTCTACTCATGACACAGCATTCACGTAATCGAACTTCCGAATAATCTGTGATAATCAAGAAAGGAAAGGAGGATGACAAAAATGTTTTTCAGCCATTGCTCCAAAGCAACATGTGGAGAATACCAAACAAAATCCTGTTTCAAATGTAACTGTGATCGTTAAATTATGTCAAAACTTTTTTGTTTTTACTAATACTATCAGAAACAAATTATGTTATTAGCCAATAAAACTCTTCCAATAAAGCCAAAGAATAAGGTCATCAATATGACTACGCATTATCTTTAGTGTTCCTGATTAAGCACGTTGGCTCTCTAGGGTTAACCAGGATTCGAACCTGGGAACTTTGACTACGATGCAAGTTTAATATGTAGGCTGTTGTAAAATTAAAGAGGAGGTAAAATAACTCAAATGGCTGGTATAAAAATATATTCAATATTTTCTGCATGTTCTCTATTAAGATAATGTTTTATTTTGATCAATATCATGTAGGTCAAACAAATAGGATGTGTGATTATATAGTTTGTCAAGAAGAAGAATATTCTTGTAATTGATTAGATTTTTCCCGCGCGCGGGAAGCTGCTACCAATGGCTCTTCGTTCTTTAAGACAAAAGAAAAGCACAACGACCTCTTTCGGTCCTTGACTTTGACCGTGTGACCCTTAATAAAAGAAAGTGCAGATAAAGTAGTTATAAAAAATGAGGGATTAGGGAGGAAAAAATTGCAAACTTTTAACTGACAGGGAGTTAAACCTGCGATCAATCATTTTGGATCGAGTCAACGACTTGTCGACATATTCTCTCACCAGCATTTTTCTTCCGCGAGGAAAGAAAATCGCACCTTCTTCCGGATTACAATATTTACCCAGAATTCCCGTCACTTTGTCGCAATTACCCAATTAGGGAACTCCGATTATGACAAATGAGAGACGACCTTAGCAGAGACATCTGAATTTTGTTTCCAGAAGCTAGAGAGAGAAAAGATGGCGGTAGCAACGTTCAAAAGGGACTTCGTTTACAATTTCCTCGTCTCATAAATCAATCATCATGAACATTTTCTCTCGCTCTCGAATGTCGCGCCGTCTCTTTCCCTATGTTTGCAGCAAAAGTCCCGCTTGTAAAATAAGAAATATGGCCGGGTGGGAAAATAACCAACTGCCTTCTTGCGTTGCTAAGCAACCGCCGAAATTTTCCCGCCGTTTCTCGCTGTCTCGAAGTCGCACTCTAGAGTATTATTTCTTGTAAAGATTGACAAAAAGCAAGTTTGATTTTTTTTAACGATTTCTTCCTGAGTTAAGTATCTTGTTAGTTTTGTATGGACAGATGCAAAAGAAGATGCTGAAATGTAGAAATGAATGCTAAAAGAAAACCCCTTCACGAGATTTCTAGGTTCGCTACTGAACTTAGGAACTCAAGAACTAAGAGATTAGTGGCAAGTTTCTTGTTGTTTTCCGCTATTATTAAGGTCAAAAACAATATTCTACATTAGATAATAACTATTATCTTCTGGCAACAAAGAGACTTGGTTCCCCGTATAAAGAGCAATGCTGTTTTGTCCAGAACTTGAGTGCCTCTCCCAGATGGCGTAGTGGTAACGTCCTGGTCTTGTAATGAAGGATTCCCGAGTTCTATACCCGGTGGAGGAACATAACTGGTTCGGATCCCACTTTAAACGGCAGGTCCAGTCCCGATTAGCCTATCTGTGCATAAAGTGGACTCAAAACAGCAGCTCAACAAAAACGAAGACTGACCAGTCAAAGTCGAAAGTGGACCTACAGTTTAAAATGGGATCTTAACCACTGTGTGCCTTCACCGGGGATCGAACCTGGGATTTCCTGATTACACGGCGTCAGCGTTATCAGTACGCTATCAAGGGCCTCTTCCCCCTTTTCCGTCAACACACAAACAAGATTTCCTAAACACTTTCATTCTGGTTACTGAACATTTGAGGTATCAATGTTTAAGGAAAAAACCGGTGGACTTGATCTTGTTACATGCCCAAATGAACATGAAGCCAAGAAATTATTGGTTCCTCCCGAACTCATCAAACTGTTTTTTCCGCACCAGGAAGCCCATATGCAACTGACTGCTTTTATAGGATTTATCTTAAATATAATGAATTTCAATAAACCGATGAACAGCAGACAGTTCGCATCTGAAAACAAAAATGTCTCTCCGGAAGGTAAATTATGTGGTTATCTTTCAGCTACTGGGCGAAAATTCAATTTGTGTAACTTGCCAAGTATATTCATTTTTCTACAAAGTTTTTCAGTTCCAATACTGCACTGAGGCATGTGCTAAGGATAAGTAAAGCATTTTGCAGGCACTTTACAAGGTGTCATGAAGCTACGCTGATGGGGAGGTGTGGAAGTAGAGCTCCCCGCGAGGTCACAATTTCGGCCATTTATGGACTTGATGTGATCAGCATCACGCTCCAGTCGCCTTAACCCGCCCTCCCGATGTCAATTTATTAGAAGCTGCATGAACATGGAAAAAAAACATCACCTGGGATCGTCCACCGTCGGAATTGAACTAAGATATATATGTATACTTTGGAAAATACTAGGTTGATTTAACGAAAATGGTTCGATTCTAGGAACGTCGCTCCGACCCTCCTGCATACCTCACGAGATTTCTTTATGATCGTATAAAGTGGATCACATACACACAGATAAATAATATGTGTGAAATAAGATAGGCATATAGAGAAAAGACGAAATGAAGACACAAATAACATAAGAAAAAACAGGAGAAGAAATATGAAAAGAGAGAGATAATCAGATGAAAGGAAAAGAGAGAAGGAAAGATGAAAATGCTAGATGAAAAAGAAAGAGATAAAGCAACAAAGGCAAGAAGAAAAAGAGGAAGAGAGATAAATAGGGAAACAGAAGAACAGATAAAGATGGATAGAAAGAGGAAGTGAAATGAATGAGGAGTGAGGGAAAAGGATAGAAATAAAGATAGATAAACAGGAAACAAAGGGAAAGAGAGACGACGGAGAAAGGGATAGAAAAATATAAGAGAAACGGAAGGAAGAAAGAGAGACGTCAGAGAAAAGGATAAAACAGATAGAAAAACAGCAAGAAATAGGGAAAGAGAGAGGGAAAGAGAGGGAAAGGAATGTCAGAGAAAAGGATAAAAAGAGATAGAGCAATAGGAAGAATAGGAGAGAGAGTGACATCAATAAAGGATAGGAAATGAGACACAGGAATAAATTAAGAAAGAGGGAAAGAGAGGCTTAAGAAAAAGTATAGAAAGATATAAGTAAAACAGAGAGAGAGAGAGAGAGAGAGAGAGAGAGAGAGAGAGAGAGAGAGAGAGAGAGAGAGAGAGAGATGTCAGTTGACTAACTCCTCTTGCATTCTTTTCCAAAATAATAACGAGACCATAGCATCCTGACCTTGTCGGTTGTTATCCAAGATACTCTACGGAAGGTGACATATTTCATAAGAGCCACAATGTATTCGATCGTATATTCAGAACGAAGTCCCTGAACGATCTGCACTTGGCGAGGAACTTCCAGTAAAACGTGGCGTGGGAAGGGAAATTTATGAAGGACACAGAACTTTGGAAGGTTTAAGAGGAAAACTTTTGTTGGGATGTCCCATCTTCTTTTTCCGAGTCTGAGCGTTGGAAAATGCAGAACTCGTAGGTTACAACATGCCCAATCTCAAAACTATGTATTCGCACTCCTGCTTCTTTAATGTTATATTTCATTGTTGCCAGTAGAGCGGGATGCATAAGCAGGGTGGATAAAACTCATGATTTTTTTTTTTTTTAATTGGATTATAAAAACATGCTTAAAATTGCTTGCATGGTTTTTGGCACCATGCACATAAAGGGTAATAATTTGTATCGAGTGCTATTGTTTTATTTCTAGGTTGGCAGACCTGTCCATACCAATGTTGGCATCTGTTGTCATGCCGATTAATGTAGCCTCAATTGTTTTGACCAGTTGTTTTTTGTGGTTTCCTTCCGAAAATCCAGGAGCGTGAAACCCATCCATCCGCTGAGAACGACTGTGTGGTGTGGGTTTTGGCAGGTGGAGTGTGATCTTATACCCTGTGGTTTCTTCTTATGGGGGTTTGTGAAATCTCAGGTGTACGCCAACAAACCACGAACCCTTTTGGAACTGAAGGCGGAAATCATACGGGTGATTGGAGGCATCGGTACAGACATCTGCGAGAAGGTTATGAATAATTTTGTGGAGCGTATAAATGCATGCAGACTCAGTAGGGATGGACATATTCCTGACATTGTCTTTCGTACGTAAATAGGAGATGTTACTGCTTACATATATGTGAAATATAACTATTTTCATGATATTTTCCCTATTGTTATTAAATTTTCTAAGCTTGATTAAAGCAAATAAAAAATATTCGTAAACATACATTTTTCTGAGGAAGAAGTTCTTCCGGGATATCTTCAGGGAATGAAGATTGAAGATGAGAGTGACGTTAGCTCTCGAAAGCTCGGAAGCCTATCCAGAACTCACCTGGTTGATATTCCGAGAGAACTTCTTCATCATTTGCAGCCAGAAAAGGTTCAAGAATTACTTCAATACATTTTTCTGTTTCTGATACTGTAACTACTATGGAAATGTTTGTTGAGTTTGTTAATGAAACTAATAATAATAATTTCAGTAACTTTTCTTCTAGTGAACCTAAAACATTCTGTATGTACTCTATAACTTAAATATTTTTATAGTCTTTCTACCTGAATTTTGGAGATTTCTTTAATGATAGTTCGAAAAATATCAGATGCTATGTTTATTTACAGTTTAATGATATTGACATTATTGATGGTTTAACATGATTAGTATTTTGTATCTTTTTCTACACAAAATATTTGCTATTTTTGCTCATAAGATTTTTGAATTTTAAATCAAGAGAAATTCTCTGTTTACACTTCTTTTCGTATGAGCTTCACACCATCAGTACATATATTTTATTTCCTTTATTTTCCTATCTTATAGCTTAACAAACACTATTAAAGGATTTCGAGATTATTGTGCTTTCACCAAAAATGTTTCTGATATCTACAAAATTCTTATGCACATAATTCTATATATATTTTATTTAGAATGATTTAAATCAGTGATTTTTTTTAAAAAAAAATATCAATCCACTCTGTGCATAAGTATTACCAGGTAAATTGTCCAAAACCACACCCATTCACATTGCTCCATACAATCTGAGGGTATTTCTCAAAAATGGCTTGAGCGTTCCCGTTGGCGCAGTGGTAGCGTCATCATCTTGTGGATCCCGAGTTCGATACCCAGTGGAGGCACATACTGGTTCGGATCCCATTTTAAACTGTATGTCCAGTCCCTATTATCCTTACTGTGGATCAAGTGGACTTGAAACACCAAATCAAAAAGCGCGTAGGAAAATTGATGAAAGATAATGATGTACAATTTGGTTGGTAATACAGTAGAACCTCGTTAATCCGAACCCCGATAAGCCGGACTTCGAATAATCCGGACGGGCAAAAGGCAAAAACAAAAGCAGAATGCAAGGTTTTAAATGTGGCTGGACGTCAACAAGATAATTTCCCAAAGAAAAGGCAGTCAACCACTGATGAAATTCTAGTGTATGTAGGCCCATGCCCTTTAAATACACCATAATAAACGTGTTTTGTTGCCATAAAAATAGTTTTAATGCACTTTCGACTGTTGCTTTACGTTATTTCAGTTAATCCGGACTTTCGTTAAACCGGTCAACTTAACCCCCCCTATTAGTCCGGAGTAACGAGGTTTTACTGTACCAGGGAGGGTCAAGATAAAATTTTCACCCGGGCGAGGTGGCACACCCTACTTTCAAGTTTCAACCCTGCCACCACTAACTTTCCACCCTGGTCTCTCTATGACCCACCTCCCCCCATAAGAACTAGGGTTGAAGCTATGAAGATGCCTAAAAACGAACAAAATCCTAACCATGTTTCTGTACCAGAAATTCTTCAGCTTGGCATTGATTGACTAACACGGCCACATGTTGGGAACACCCGATATTGACCTCTGACTCTACCAATGTTGCCAGCACACCTCGTAATTTTGAAAAAAAAACAACATACTTTGTTTTATGAATATGGGCTAATTTACCCCATAAAATCGTCTGTAATGCATAAAATACAGGGTGGCCAGAATTAAAGTTACCCAACTCAGAACCCTCTGTAGCCTGTTTGAGGCATCGTAGAACTCTGAAATTTGGTGAATCCACTATAAAGTTGGGTAACTTTAATTCTCGCCACCCGGTACGTAAACATTTATCGTTCTTTTATCAGTTCGATAAATACCCACACAGACCGTCGATACACATCGAATATGTTTGCAAGCGACTCCACATCGGTCTTTTATTTATGATTTTCTTTAATTCGTACAAAAACTTTTTTTGCACCTTAATAATTTCTTTCCGCATATTAAACTTTCAAAAATCTGCCTGAAAATCTGAAATGCTCGGGTTGAAAATTGGACATATCTGTGTTGATTTGGCATGAATTGACTCTTTTTGAAATTTTCTTCCGTAAGACGAGCAAAGTTGCACGCACGCACGCACACACACACACACACACACACACACACACACACACACACAGGTTGCTGTTTTCATAACATTCAATGTTAATTAAACTGTTCACACACACACACACAGGTTGGTGTTTTCATAACATTCAATGTTAATTAAACAATTCAAACACACAGGTTGCTGTTTTCATAACATTCAATATTCATTTAACAGTTCACACACACACACACAGGCTGCTGTTTTCATAACATTCAATGTTAATTAAACTGTTCACACACACAGGTTGCTGTTTCTATAACATTCAATATTAATTAAACAGTTCACACACACACACACACACACACAGGTTGCTGTTTTCATAACATTCAATGTTAATTAAACTGTTCACACACACACACAGGTTGGTGTTTTCATAACATTCAATGTTAATTAAACAATTCAAACACACAGGTTGCTGTTTTCATAACATTCAATATTCATTTAACAGTTCACACACACACAGGTTGCTGTTATCATAACATTTAATATTCATTTAACAGTTCACACACACACACACACACAGGTTGCTGTTTTCGTAACATTCAATGTTATTAAACTGTTCACACACACAGGTTGCTGTTTTCATAATATTCAATGTTTATTAAACTGTTCACAAACACACAAGTTGCTGTTTTCATAATATTCAATATTAATTAAATTATTCACACACACACACACACACACACACACACACAAGCCGGCTACCTTGGCGTAGCGGATAGCACATCGCGCTACGATGCCAGGGTCTACCGGGTTCGAATCCCGGCCTTGGCATGGATGTTTGCGAGTGCCCATTCATCAATTTCATCATGTCATCACTCATCTTCACCTACGCAAATTAGCCAAAAGTGGTACAAAAGGCGAAATAAAATAGAGCAAATCAATCAATCATGTTCACACACACATATTTGAGCCATTGAAACGAAATATGCACATGCTTCACTTGATCAAGTCAAAAGGCTGAAAAATTAAAACAAAATAACCTTGAAAACGTACCATTTGAAGGGCAAATGTATCGATCCTTCAGAGAGTGCACAGGGAAAAAATTAAGTTAAAGAGTGCGGGTCGAGAGTGGTGAGTAGGAAACATCGGCATCTTAAGTCCTATGTATAACAGCGCGTTTCTTTGAACCTTCTGTGTATCTTTGAGTATATAAACGACACAATAACGCCTTTGTGAATTGTTGAAACTACGAACACGACAGTAAACATTTGATCTTTCAGGTTAACATTAATAATCCTTTGTGCAAATTTGCTTCAATTCAAGGAAACATATCACCCTGTTATCGTATAAATGTTCTTGAATTCTTTCTTTGGCTTAAATTTGATCTAGTAGAGATTTCTTTTCAGGGCCATGAAAAGATTTCCTGACATGTATTCAAAGCATATACTTGGATATTCTCTTAGAAGCTCATATTAATATCAACTCGGACGTCCATGCAGCACAAGCCCTGTCCTTCAGGTGGATGACGTCACAAAATGAGAAAGGTGGGGAAATGTTGAGATTGATATGACAGCTGGACAGGTAAAAACATCCATCCATGCGTAATGTTAGATTTTGCGTTGTTATTACATATAATTTTTCAGTCGGATAGGTTAAGTTGCTTTACTATTTTCGTTCCTCGTTTTGTTTCTGTGACGTCATGCATCGAACACCACGGTGCTGCAGAAGTTTATGAAAAGTGAAACCCACATTGAAACGTTTGGGAATTTAGTACATAACTCCGTATCAATCCATAGGATTGTATGTTTATTTTATTAAGTCTCTCTGAACGCTTCATGTTGACCAGGGCATTCACTTGTTTTTCTCTCAGCTGTCTCAAGCCTCTTAGGCATGTTTACAATGCATTGTGTTGTGCCATGCAAACCTCCTGAGCATTCAGGAAATAGGTAACACTTCTGGGTTTGGTGTCAGCGGTTTGCATGGTAGCAATTATGATAATAAACACGATTCGGCGATTCGGCATCGAGGAAGAGCTCGATGGCCAGAGAATATAGAGGTGAGACAAGCTGGGAAGGGACTGGACTTTGGGAATTGAGTTGGTAGAGAGAGGAGGTCAGCAAGGCAGGAGGTCGATAGTGGAAGCACGCTCTGGTCAACAAATAGGAGAGAAGCGCACAGAGGACTTCGCTATTTTCATTCAGCTAAGAGACTTCAGTTAGACAGGTAATTATCCTACACCCAGCCATGATACAGGTTCAACGGTTCACAAAATCCAACGAGTTGCCATTGTCTTTTCAGTAGTTTAATTCCTTTGTGTAATTTGTACCTTTCGCATGCCAAGCAATAACTCGTCATGTCAATGACGAGTGGTCTCATCAAGAGGATGAATGATGAGTAGTTTACATCACCCCATCAGTTAACTGGTTCAGATCCCACGAACTTTAAGGTTCGTTACGTGGTGGAGATTAGCGGGTCTTTTCATTTTTTTTCAGAAAATGAAAAGAGTTACAGTTAAAGTTTTAACCAGTTTAAATTCAACCCCACCCCAAATTTTGTTACATGGTTTTAAATTCAAACTCACCCTAATATTTTGCTCATTTATGTAGTTTTGTTAGTATGTCCTTGCCATATTTTATTTTGAAAATACATAGGGCTTAAAGCTTTTGCATTTATGGGGGGAGAAGAAGTTATTGGTGCCATGATAGATGTCGAGCTTTCACCTTGCTGACGAACTCGACGAAACATTAGACAAATTATTGGATATAGCACGAGGAACTACAAGTTTTAATTTAGATGTCAGCGGCCCAGCTGCAAGTTCCACCCCCAAGTTTAAACGTAGCCCAATTTTAACTAGACGCCTTCAGCGAGAATTATTGGAAAAACAGAGATGTGAACCACAATTAGAGCAACAGGATCAGGATTTTAGAGATTTAGACCAAACACAATTCGCAACAATGGCTCAGTCGCAGTTTGTTCCCCCAACTATTTTAGAGGGTATCCCATTTCAGGGGATAGCCGGGGAGGACGTTTCAAAATTTTTAGATAAAGTAGATAGCCTTGCCATATTAAATGGATGGAATAATGCCCGTAAACTAGAATTATTTCCAGCCCTTCTGGCCGGGCCAGCATTACGGTGGTACCAATCCTGGAAAGATGGTACAGACAATCAGGAAGTTACTTACGAGGAGATACAGAAAAAATTTAAAGACGAATTTACAGGGTCCTTGGATCAACTCCAGATCGAGGAGCAAATTCGATATAGGTTACACAAAGAAACTGAGCCAGTTACGAATTATGTTCGGGACAAACAATTACTTCTACTCAAGGCAGACCCCAAAATGAGTATTCAACAACAGATCAAGCAGATCATATTAGGCTTACAGGTGGATTACATGAAAGATATCCACCATAAAGAGTATGAGTCTGTGCATGGGTTGCTTAAGGATTTAAAATCCTTTGAGAAACTCCAATTTTTGATGAGACAGCGCAAGCTGAAGGAATTGAGGTACGAAGAGCAAAGAGAGAGTTTATTCTCTCCTTTGCATAATACACCAGCACTTTCGCAACAGCAGCAGATTTTACTGCAGAGTAACAATCTGGCTACTGCTGAGTCAGCGCAAGCGCGACCCACTTCAGACATTGAGGCAAAATTTAAAGCATTGCAAAAGGAGGTTGAGCAACTTAAGTTATTTAACAACCCTCACAATACCAAAGCTCAAGTCCAGGCTCAGGAAACTGGTCTGGAAGCGAGATTAGCCAGTCTCACTTTGAGATTGAACAGCATGGAGGATCAAAAACAGAACCCTGGCACCGACTCATCTACTCCACAACAGTTTAGAGAACCTTTTTATAAGGATAATCATCAGTCAAGTAATAACTATAGAGGCTCCTATCGGGGTAATAATAATAGACGACAATACAACAGGGGGTACAGGAATGGACGTAATCATAATGGTAACAACTCAGATCGCAATAGGCGATACGGTAATACCCAACAATGGCGAGGACGTGGAAACTTCCGCGGACAGAACTCGCGGGGTTCCTCGTCTTCAGCAGGGCGAGACCAGGAACACAGGGAAGAGCAACGGGGGAGACCACGCTGCTCAATTTGTAATTACCCTAATCACACAGCAGCCACTTGTTTTCAGAACACGGAGGCTTTAAACGAACAATGACTGCCCATAGAAGAGACGTATGCGCAGATTTCGTTGGTAAACAGATATCAGTCTCTACTTTCCCCTATGAGGAATTAATTTATATTAACGCAGTATTAGGGGGACAACGTCAGAGGTTTCTCGTGGATTCCGGAAGCCAAGTATCCGTCACCAGTGATCGAGGCATTCCTACAACCGCCAAACGTTTCAAAATTCATACGGCCATACGGGGAGTTGCCAAAGAACAGATTGAAATTAAAGAGATTGTCCTATTAACTTTTGCAATAAACGGCCGCAATTTTACCCATCCTTTTCGGATGATTCCAAATTTTGAACATGGGACAATCCTGGGAAACGATTTCTTAAGAGCGCATAAGGCAAATTTGGATTTTGATCAAAATCGACTCACATTGAGGAGATTTGGTACTCCTCCGCGAAACCAATTAAGGACGGAACACCGAAAGACCTTTGACGTTTCCATAAAAGTTGCTAGTCTGATCAGGGATTTATATGTGCCGGAATTTGTAACTTCCAGACAAATAAGAATCAAACCTAGATCTCATTTGTGCATTCCTGTCAAATTGACAAATTCTAGTAATCAAAATTTAACTTATTTGGAGCCAGATTTACAGTTTCAAATGGACACAGGCTTAATGGTGCCTCGAGCCATTGTAAATCCGGAGTTATTTTTAATTTGGATTACTAATCCAAATTCTTACAAAGTTAAAATTAGAAAAGGGGCACGCTTAGGTACCGCAGAGGCATGGCAAAATCCAGTACCAGCTTCGCGTCATATTGCAGACGACGAAGGACCTAACGTTATGGTGACCAAGGAGACTGGCACCGTGACAAAACCAGTGCACGACATTACTAAATTTGACATAAATCCAGCATTAGAACCCGATCAGAAATTGCAACTTAGACAATTATTAGAGCAATATGTAGATGTATTTTCTTGGTCTGAGCAAGACATTGGTTGTGCCACTAACTATACGCATCGTATACAGTTAAAGGACGATTCGGAATTTCACGTCCCAGCCTACCCTATACCAGTTCACCTGCGCAAGGAAATTAACCAGCAAATTGACAACTTGCTAGAAGCAGGGGTTATCAGTCCTACAACATCACCATACAATTCACCAGTTTTTCTTGTCAAGAAGAAATCAGGAGCTTATCGCATGGTGCAAGATTTTCGATTGCTGAATGCCAGGTCCGTTTTCGATGCAGTTTCTATAGGAAACATCTCAGAGATCTTGCACAATATGGCCGGTAAGAGCTACTACTGTAGTGCTGACTTGAAACAAGGATTTTTTCAAATACCATTAGAAGAACAATCGAAAAAGTACACTGCCTTTACTATACCAGCCAGGGGACAATTTGCGATGAATTTTACACCTATGGGACATGTGACTTCTCCTGCGGCAATGACCCGATGTGTTCAGCTCGCTACAGCGGGGATGAACGACAATAATTTCGCCTTTTATATCGATGACATGTTTGTTTTTGCCAATACATTTAAGGATATGTTGGTCAATTTAGAGAAAATGTTTCAATGTTTACGATCTGCCGGATTGAAATTGGCTGTACCTAAATGTTCATTTGGATACTATGAGACAATTGCCTTGGGCCACAATGTGGGCAAATATGGCTATCGTATAAGTGATAGAATACTGTCATCCATTAAGAATTATAAGGTTCCCACCACCACGAAGAAGGTTAAAATGTTTTTAGGTCTTTGCAGCTACGTGAGGAAATATGTCAAGAATTTTTCTGATATTGCATCACCATTACAGGGTTTAATTCGTAAGGGCAAGAAATTTACATGGGGTCCTGAACAACAATCGGCATTTGAGAAATTAAAGGAAGCTCTAATTACTGCACCTGTTTTGTTACCGTACGATCCAGCGAAGAACACCAAGGTTTTCACCGATGCTTCATCTCATGCGGTCAGTGGCGTATTAATGCAGCCCAATGCAGAAGGAGAGTACTTGCCATGTGCGTACTGTAGTAGAACGTTGACCGACACTGAAAAAAGATTGAGTGTTATTGAGCAAGAATTAACAGCAATTTTATATGCTTTCAAATCATTTAGATTTTATCTTGTTGGGCGCCATTTTGATTTATACACAGACAACAAAGCAATTACGTACATTAGGACATCCCGTAATTTGAGCTCAAAGCTTCTTCGATGGAGCAACCTTTTGGAGGATTTTTCATTTACACCGATCCATGTTAAAACTACGGAGAATATCGCCGATCCCCTCAGCAGAGAATGTGGAGAAAATGTAGAGGATGGCAACACTGAAGAGGACATTCCCGAACCCAGGACACTTACTTTATTTGATGCAAGCACAGATGTCGCAGTACATCAGAGACAGGATTCATTTTTTGGCCCAATTATTAAAGTTTTGGAGGACCCAGACAGGGACGATGGAACATTACCTTTACACATCCAGAGGCAGGTCTATCATCATGTGTTGGAAGATGGATTATTGTATAGACAGCAGAAATTAGGAGCTACTACCAAGAAATTATTATGCATTCCCATGACGTTACGTGATTCTGTGATTGAGACACTCCACGCTTCACCCATAGGAGGTTCTCATCTTGGATTTACCAAGTGTTATAATGTGGCCTTACCAAGAATTTATTTTCCTAATATGAAGTTATTTATACAGAGGAAAATTAGGGAATGTATAACATGCCAGCAGAATAAACGCCGTCCAGGTCTACCAGCAGGGGAACTGTGCACTTTTCCCGCACAGAAGCCATTCCAGAGGATTTGTCTAGATTTTTCAGGCCCATATCCTCCTTCATCCAATCTTCGTCATCGATACATAATCGCTGCCACAGATTTTGGGACGCGCTATTTAATAGCCAAACCAGTTGCAGATTGCACGGCCAGTACAGCAGCAGAATTTGTGTACGAAGAGATAGTGTTACGCTACGGAGCCCCAAAGGATATTTACACGGATCGGGGATCTGCATTTAAATCTAAGCTTTTCCAGGAACTTGGCACTAAATTGGGAATCACCATCAAGTTTTCACCAGTCGGTCTTCATAACTCTATAGGTCTTTCGGAACGTAACCACGGGGTCTTACAGAGTATAATGAAGTGTTATGTCAACTCAAAACATACAGATTGGGTCCAATATTTACAGCCAAGTGTATTTAGTTACAATACTACCAGGAATCAGAATTTGCGGTATAGCCCATTCTTTTTAGTACATGGATTCCAACCTACTTTGCCCTGGGAGCTTGCATTGCACACACCAAGTTGTGAAAATGTGGAGAATGATGTACGGTTCCGAGTATTGGAGAAAGCAAGAACCAATGCTACGGATAACTTAGCAAAACGACATGTTGAAGTGAAGAAATATTATGATCAGAAGAGGAAACAGATCAAGTTTCAACCAGGCGATCAAGTATTAATTTTTGACAGCACCCAGAAAATTGGAACCGCACGGTGCTTTTCAGGTATTTATAAAGGCCCAGCTACAGTTATTCGAGAAGAGAATCCGAATACATACCTGGTGGAATTCCAAAATAAGCGCGGAAAGACAGTAGTGGACTCTATTGCCGTCCAGAGACTCAAAAAATATTATGCGCCAGATGACGGTGAAGGCGAAGAAAATTTGGCAGGTGAAGATGAAGATCAGCAAGAGGACAACGCGGACTCACGCGCGGACAATGGTCACTAAAATTGAAAATTTATATAAGTAACAGATTTAACATTTTAATTCACTTGCGTGACATAATAATAATTTATAATAAAATAGCACTAATAATATTAATAATTAAAAGCAGACTTATTATTTAATAATGTGCTTTAGGCACAAAAGTTTTTGCAGTATGTAATAATACTAGCTCAGCGAATACATCACTAGAATTTTATAGTTACTCTTCAGAAGAAGGTATATGATTATATTAGCAAAGTTTATTTTTAAGCGCCAGTTATGAGAATATTTATATTATATGAATATGTAGACGTCGACGTCAAGATTTATTGCGCTCCACTAACAAGTATTTTCCTTCGGATATTGGATTGCAACCGATAATCCTGGAAATCCATTCTGCCATCGCAGAATGATTATGATTAAACCACAACGGTTTTAGTTTAAAGCTTTGCCACAATGATATGCTAAGCATATTTTAGAATGAGTAGAGAGAATTAAAGATTCTTCAAGTTTTAGTGATGTTAGTATTTTAATGCATTTAAAGATCGCATAAATAATAGTTATTATTTTATTTCAGGTAGTCAGGAGTAAATCAGTCTCAATTTTTTCCTTACCTTGTACCTCAGTACGGTTCGATTGATTTCAAAGAATTTAAACATAAAGTTCACACCTGAAAATAAGATAAGTTAACCAGTGCTAATAAATTTAGAGAATAAATAAATTATATTAAATAAATAAATCACGCAGATAATTTGAGCCTAGAGTCAGAAATAATTAAAAGTTGAGTTAAAATATTTACTAATTAGACTAGGCAGGCTTAAAGTACGTGTTAGCTTTGAAGAACTGTTTGTTTTGATTGCCTAAGCAACATGAAAATCATTGCGATTTTAGTTATTTTAAACGGATTACTTCCACACGTAAAAGCTTCTAATTTTATTTATCTGTTGAACAAGTCCTTTGACTATCCTTATAATATAATTACAATTTTATTATTAACAACATTTATTATTAGTATTTTTATAATTTTCATAATCTGTTATTTTCAATGTCACCGCAAGAAATCTATTACTTATGACCATGAGTGTACCAACGAATTACCGTTAAGCAAACTTAATGATTCACCGCCCATTGAGCAGATTTACGACGATATTGCACCAATTGTTGAAGTGGTACCATTGAAAACAATAAATCCGCCGCTGCCGCCTCCACTCCCTCAGTCCATTATTATTCAACCTAGGGTACAAGAAGAAGTTCAGGATGCATCCAGAAATAGTTTGGTCACTAAAGACGACAGTATAGATTTGCCGAAGAATATGTTATCCGTTAAAGATAGAGTTCAGACATTTGCCGTAAGCAAGGGTCCTAATTTTGTTCCAAACAGTCGCAAAATGGAAAGTGAATTGCCTATTTCACACTGTGTTCAGCCAGTTGTACAAATTAAAGAGTTATTTGCGAATCAGTCACCAGTAAAAGTCGAGAAAGTTTCAAGTGTTACTTTAAAAGCAGAAAGTAAGCCAAATTTTCAGGTTCCCGAACCTGTTGTTTCGTTTACAGACCACATTTTCTACGACTTCATGTTCACCTAGAATTTTATATTAATTACGATTCAAATTTTAAGTATTATTCATTTTTTTTTACGTTTGATTGTACCTTATGCAAGGTTTATTAGTCATTTAGTTTGCTAACAGCTTCCCAACTGTTGTTATTTTACGAGCACGGAAGTGTTCTAGTAACACGCTATCGTAAGCGCAACGAAGTTTTTTTTTTTTTTCTCTCTCATCCAATTTATTACGTCATTTCAAGTCCTTGACTTTATTTCGAACTCCCGCAGCGCTTACTAGACTTTGTTCGTAGTAAGTTAAAGTTTTGTAAACAGTTACGCGTCATTCAATGTATCAGCGAACCATCGCCTTGCATTTTCTCTCTCCGTTCCTTTGCTTGCTGCTCGAAACAGCGACCTTTTCCCCTCCACCTCCCGAACGGAACCCGAACTTCCCCGAAGTCGCCGATCACGGCAGCGAACTTGACAGAGCTTTCGTTGTCACCATAGAGAAATTTTCAGTTACGTCCAGCGACCACAAATGCAACCTTGCACAATTTAGAATGTCTGGTATCAGCGAATTCTTTTCTGCACTCAAGCGCTCTCCCGAGTACTTTTGAACACGCTAGAAGCTTAGGAAACACTTAGCATTGAGATTACATCAGCCAGGGGCGGTCGTCCATTAAAATTTTAGGGGATCAGTTTAGTTACGCATATAGCCATCAGAATTTGATTTTTACGATAGAACGTTATGTCAACAATGTTAGGGATATTTTGTTCTATATAGATTAATTTTTTCCGTAAAACGTCGCATTTATGCACTTCAGGTTAATCACGACCAATTATTTTACAAAGGAACAACAAGACGAATTTTTTTTTGCAAAATTTTCCCGTTTTCATAGATATATTTATAGTAAGTAAAAATTTTTGGGACATTGACGCATTTTTTTCATTAGAATCAGGATAGAGATAAACGAAATTTTGATAAAATCAGGGAAATTTCTACAAAAGGGCAATTTTAGCACTTTATGCACTTAGAGTAATCAAATTTGTCAGCAACATGCCAAGGCTAAGCCTCGGTGATTGGCACAGGCATGTGCAGCGAAAGTCGCCACGGCATCGTTAGCCTTTCCAAATTTAAACAGAGTGGTTTACCACAGATGTTATACTTTGAGAATTTATTATTATTAATATTTATTATTAGGAAATTTAGCTCACTTACCCAATTTGCATCTTATTCGACAATGCAGCGATAAATTCATTACTTCTTACTGATTAACTTCATGTTAATGTTAGTACAGTAGGTAATAACTATTAATTTGTATTTATATTTTAATATATTGCATAACTATTCTATATTTATTTTGTTTAAACATACCTAAGGGATTGACACACCATTCTTATATGGGTCAAGTATACCTTTCCGCGGCGGGTCTGTTTACACGACCAAGTGATTTGAGGTATACGGCGGACTCAAGAAGTTTTGAGTGGTTAAATTTCTTTTGTTTAAAGGAAATTTGAAATTGAGAAAGTTTTTATTATTTTTATTGTGTTTCAAATTTGAATTTCACCTTTTTAATTCCCTGATGCTATATTTGTTACCACCTGGAGTTTCAACGAAACTCAGAAGTAGAATTTAGAACATGCTTGCAACACTTATCTTTGTTTATTAATTCTACATTTTGTAATTTTGAAGTGAAATCTATTACTGACAATAAACTATTTCAGTTTATTAGGACACGTAATGGTATTTTAATATCAGGTTCAGGTCAATTTATTGTCATTCAGAATTTGAATAATAATTTGAACACGCATAGATCAGTTCAGCTTACCGAAGGCCAATCTTTATTTTTTAATTATCAGGATTTTTCGCAAATTATTGTGGATCAACAAATTTTACACACGAGAATGTTAGCTTTTGAACAAGTAAAAATGAAGGCAATTGAGTTACTACTTAATATTCCCAAGAATTTATCTGATTTCACTATTCCCCAATGGACTCCACTTGAACTTGCTTTAAAACAACTTAATCAATCAATTAGTAAGAACATTTCATTTCAAGAATTAGTTCTAAACCCTTTGCCCATGTCGATATTAGTTTTTGTTATTTGGAATGTTTTATTAACCGCAACCCTAGGATATTATTTGTATAAACATTATCAGCTTTCTAAACAGATTCATTTAGAGCAGCGCAGTAATAATTAATAGGTTAAGGCAACACATTAATCATGGACATTAATATTTTTAATTACGGTTGGATATTTTATTTAAATTTTCCTTATTTATTTTCAAAGAGTTATGGCAATTATTTTATTTATTTATTTTAATCATATTTTATTTTTGATGAGACAATTTAATTTAATTTTAAAAGAAAAGGCAGTGGAAATTAGTTGGTTTTGTGTACATGCGTACTTGAATTATATATACCCATCCTATTGCAATTTCCTTTCTTTGTCATAATTTTTCCCTTTTAACCTAACCTGTCTATACGGAACGCCATGGACAAGCAATGCCTACACCATCCATGGGCATTTTTCATGACGGACATCCGCAAGCAGTCTACTATTACCAGGCAGAAAGACTGAGTATCATTCTACGAGGGAGACATGCAGATATTTTAAGTACTATTTCAAGAAGAGACTCGTCACCACCAATTTGAGGGAGACATGCAGACATTTTTACTTATTACTGCACGGAGACTACCTTTTACATGAAGGATGTACAACCATACATTTCCCAATATAGCGGACTACACATTATCAACAACACCTAGTGATGGAGCTAAATAAAATTCCCCTCCACACTGTTTGCAGTTAAAACAACAACTTTTCCCCATCTCCGAAGTTTTACGGGTAATTTACTACATTTTTACATTGCCCCAATGCAGTCAAGACGACAAGCAATCCAGAAAGAAGAGGAAGCAGAGAAAACATACATTCTACAAACAGCAGTTCTGGTCACAAACAATAATTACAGAATTGTGCTACAGTGTTTCTACACATACACATGTGAGCTCCTATCATGTGTATCTATTTGGTCATTTAACATGCATTATGGGAAACAGTACTTTTCCATAGTCCTTATATACATTTTCAGTTTTGTGTCATGCATAAGAACTAGTTTTATATGCATTTAAGTTTACATTTTACTGCAAGGAAGCGACAAGCATCAGTGCATCAATTAGTGCATATTTTTGTTTTAAGAAGAAGTTTTTACAATGGATATCCAATTGCACATGCAAGCTATAACAAGCATAGCTACAGTACTTTCAAACATTGCAGACAGTATGCTTTAGTTTTATGCAAATGTTTTTTCCAAATAGTTAATTGTGTTTCACCAATATGGTACATAATTAGAAATACAATTGCACATTGAACATTTTCTGATATTTTTAATCAGAGTAGACAGTTGATAAAATACTGCAAGATTATTTTTTTTTATGTGTGTGCAGACATACAAAGGTATTCACCAAGCCATATATATGTATACAGTGTACAGATTAATGTAGAAGAGAAAATGGAACGCTATAATTAAGTTTTTACCAGCGACAGTTATCAGAGTAACCAATTATATACATTGAATAGTGTATAATACTACATTGGAATGTGCAACACAGCCATGCAAGTTCATATATTCAACGATGTTAGGAGTGCACTAGCTACGTAGTTCGTAAAACATACGCACTTTGATATGATCAGGTTTTCACACGGACAAAACAGTGAGATGTGACAATGTTTTGCATGCTTACTTACGTGTACTTACTTGTGCACTTTTTTAAGGTTTTTTTTTTTATGTGTTTGAAGAGTCTATATCAAGTGGAATATAAACAACATTGTGAATTCCGTTCCATCTTGCACGACGCTCCAACCGCTTGCTTCGCGAAACACACAGAGTCGTTATCGCGTGGCGAGGGATCACAGACTCTTGACTAGGAGCAGATTAATGAGCAATTCTACATGAAAACATTACGTACACGCACATGTGATACATTAAGAGTTTTTTTCGCTTAACGACACGAACGTTTGTGATTTCTAGTCCTATAATAGTATATATTATTGTTTTTACATCGTATAAACATACGAATTTGTTAGTATTAAGGGTATTATTCATTTTTAGAGTTTAGGGAATAAATTTTTTTTATTCAGGCTACGGCAAACAACAGACAAGTTATGTTTTGGTGGATTTATTTATTTTGTATATTTGGTTTTTTTAAGAAAATATATGGAATTGGCGAACCTGAGTCATGTCAAGCTTTGCGATTTGACTTTTAAATTTTCAAAGGAAAATTTTTCCTAGGCGGCGCGAACGTATCAATCCATAGGATTGTATGTTTATTTTATTAAGTCTCTCTGAACGCTTCATGTTGACCAGGGCATTCACTTGTTTTTCTCTCAGCTGTCTCAAGCCTCTTAGGCATGTTTACAATGCATTGTGTTGTGCCATGCAAACCTCCTGAGCATTCAGGAAATAGGTAACACTTCTGGGTTTGGTGTCAGCGGTTTGCATGGTAGCAATTATGATAATAAACACGATTCGGCGATTCGGCATCGAGGAAGAGCTCGATGGCCAGAGAATATAGAGGTGAGACAAGCTGGGAAGGGACTGGACTTTGGGAATTGAGTTGGTAGAGAGAGGAGGTCAGCAAGGCAGGAGGTCGATAGTGGAAGCACGCTCTGGTCAACAAATAGGAGAGAAGCGCACAGAGGACTTCGCTATTTTCATTCAGCTAAGAGACTTCAGTTAGACAGGTAATTATCCTACACCCAGCCATGATACAGGTTCAACGGTTCACAAAATCCAACGAGTTGCCATTGTCTTTTCAGTAGTTTAATTCCTTTGTGTAATTTGTACCTTTCGCATGCCAAGCAATAACTCGTCATGTCAATGACGAGTGGTCTCATCAAGAGGATGAATGATGAGTAGTTTACATCACCCCATCAGTTAACTGGTTCAGATCCCACGAACTTTAAGGTTCGTTACGACTCCTACATATACAAGGTGTATACAAATAGACTCACAGTCGTTTCATTCCAAAAGTGTTGCGTTTGAGTTTTTTTTACAGATTTAGAAGCTGCAACTGGATATTGATTTTAAAATATAGGTTGTTCCATTTCTTGGTAGATAATGAAGGAAATTGCAAGAAGTTACTTTGAAATCATGGGGAGCTATCGTACCGGAGCGACAAGCGACACCTAGTGTGAAACCGTAGCGTCGGATGTCCTTTGTTACTTGTCGCGTGTTCATAGGCAGAGTTTGAGCTTTTGCTTTTGGGGGGGGGCAGACTCTGGGAGAAGCATATGATGTACCTGAGGGTTATTGAATATCCCCTAGTTTATAAGAGGTCCGGAGGCCTTCCCCCGGAAATTAAAAAACAACAACTTAAAAACACTTAGTTTTAGGCCTTTTAGATTTGAAAATGTTAAATTTCCTCGCTTAAGTAAATAAATATTAATTCGTATATTGGTTGTCAGTTTCAAAAAAAGCAAAACAGTACGATTATTGCATTTTGCATTTCATTATTTTTTTATTGATACAACACTCGTGTTACTTTAGAAAAGTTACAGTACAATACTAAGCTTTAGAAATTTTAGGAAAATTAAATTGAAAAGTTCTTTTGATGCCTCAGCAGTAACTGTTGACTCAACACAAAGTCATTTTACGTTTTTCTTTCTTCAAACTGTACACATCAATCAAATCGTCTAAGACCCGCTATTGCGGTGCAATTACCACACATGCCATTATGCCAAATGTCAAGATTTGCGGTATGGCTTCATAACAAAAATGTAGTAACTGAACTTAATCATGTGTTATTTTTTCGTCTTCTTTAAGTTAAGAACTCCGCCTATGCGCGTGTCATTGGTGCTTCTGTCTGAAAACTTCCAAAAACGGTGTTTCTGTGTTTTCCCATTATATACTGTAGGTTGCTGGCTTGATTGATTGATTGATTGATTTGCTTTATTTTACTTCGCTTTTTGTGTCACTTTTGGCTAATTTGCGAAGATAGGGATGAGTGATGATATGATGAAATTGATGAATTGACACTCACAAACATCCATGCCCAGGCCGGGATTCGAACACGGGACCCGTGGTATCGTAGCGGGATGTGCTAACCACTCAACGGGGGGCCGCTGTAGGTTGCTGGAGTAGGGGACATGCAATGCAAAGGTGAATGGATATTGCTTAGTTGCGATCTAGGGAGCTGGATACACTACTATACAAGAGCTCGCATTTATCATTGTTAACTTTCGTTCTAAAAGTTGTCCGAAGGCAAAAGTAGAAATCGGGAGTCAGTTTAAGGGGAGTTTGTATTCACCTCTTTGTTTTATCCCGAAGTTCTTCACCGATTTGATTGGAAAATTTTAATTTTCTCAAAATTTCGGGATGTAGCTCCATCAGCTGCCCCCTTGTGTAAGCCATATTTTCTGAAATTTGGTCTGCATTGCCGATTTTAGAAACATCAAAATTAATACCGTTCTTGGAAAAGCATAGCAACGGACCACATCACAGAATTAAGTAATTTATATGAAAAAAATATGAATTGGCCTTGTACTTACCATGTGCTGTTCCTCAGCGTGAAGCACCTGAAAGAGATAAGAAAAATTATTGTAGCTTTACGTTAGGATTTATTAGAGATTACAATAGTTAAGATCAGTGGCGGAGATTAGGTAAGGCAGTTGCGCCCCCACTTTTTCCTCCCGCAATATGGCCACTTAATTGCTAAACTTTGTCTATCAGTGTAAGGTAAACCCTATTTGGGCCCCAGTCTAGGCATCCGATCGCCGCCACTGGTTAATATGATAAACGTTGCTCTTGGAAACATTGTAGACAATGTGGCAATAAAGCAATCTGTAATCTAAGCAGATTTAATCCTAACTAACCTGAGGGGGTGGTGGCACATTTTTTTATCACTAAAATTCAATCCGCCATTTTGTTATTGAATAACTGTTGTTTATATAGGTGCAGTTGTATTATAATAACTACAGAAATAACCAATTGTACATCTTAATTGGCATGTCGGAAGGGGAGGGGGGGTCTAATAAGCCCATCACACGAATTTGACTCCTACCTACGTTGCGTTTACAATTTCATGAACAAAAGTAGTTCAGAAACATTTGGAACACCCTGTGGAATATTGTAATTTATTTTTAAATAAAAATGTTCAATGTTGAAAAATAAACAAACAAAAGGTGGTGGGCCTGGCAGTTCTTTCTCTGCCATCCTACCGTAAGCTAGGGTTTACCCAACTTCTAAAATTAAGAAAACACATAAATTCAATGAAATTCTCAAATTGTAGGTTATGAGCACAGGAGAGTAACATGACATTTGATTTCAATAACGTGGAGAGTTATTGAAACAACTCTGGCCGCAGGGCTTTACGCAACACAGGGCAATATCAAATAAATGCTAGTGAAACCCTGAACTTCACAACCTAAGGGAATTTTAACAGAACAATGCTATCATAATTATCATCAAACAATGGATTTAACCACAAATAAGCAACAATTACAGGCTCCGTGATCAAAAGCCCAAGGGATTTCCTAGAACCAAACCTTTAGTTCGTGGCAATTAATTTTTACTTCCCTAGTTCCTCTGCAAGCTATAAAACATGTTTATGTTACTTTTCATACATATCCTGGGGCTATGCATATTTTCTCTCCTTCGCCATCCCTCTTTCATACTCTTTTACAAACTCCCTCTTCCTCTCTGATTTCTTTTTTATTTATTTTCTTAATAATGGAGTTATTTTCTTTAAAGAAGAAAAACTCAAGCACAGTAAACTAAAGAAAATACCTATAGGATATATGTAGTACGTACATAATGGTGTTTGAAAGAACAACAGATGTGTAAAAGTGTGTGGGTGTGAAGATGGAAATGGGAGTTGGCTATTCATTCCTGGGATGAAGATGAAAATTTAGACACTCACTCCCCCCTTCACACATTATATATATCCTTTGCCTCTCATTTCTCTATTCCCTATTCTAGCCCTCTACTCCCTATCTTCCCTCGTCTATACCTTTCCTTCTCTCTCTTCATCTGCTTCCCCCTCTCTTTCCCTTCCTTCTCTACCCCCTTCTATCTTCTCTCATTCTCTTTCTACCCCTTTTATCTTCTCTCCTTCTCTATCTACTCCGTTTTATCTTCTACCCTTCTCTCTATTTCTTCCTATCATCTCTCCATTTCTCTATCCCTTTATATCTTCTATCCTTCTCTTTCCCTTACTATCTTCTCTCCTTCTCTCTCCCCCTTTTTCCCTACCTCCCCTCTCTTCTTCTCTTCCTTCTCTCTCTTGCGCTTTCCCCCAACTCTCACCACCTTCTCTGTCGTCTGGAAAGGGTCGTGACACCCTGTGTCTGTCCATACCGTACTCTTTCCATTCCTTCATGTCTCCTTAAATTTCTTCTACCTTCCCACTGGTGTTTTCTAGGAATCTTCCTCCCTTTCTTCTCGGTGCAGACAATGGCACTGGATAATAGACAATGAGGAGTAATGATGGAGTCACAGAACTCTACAAAATCCAGATATAGTCTCTAATATAAGGAACATGAGGCTGATGTTGCTGGTCATGTAAAAAAATGGTTGAATACAGAGCAGTCGAAGAGGTCAGGATGGAGAAGATTAAGAGGAAGGTAGAGGGGAGATGGTTGGAGGATGCTGTGTAGATGCTCAGGAGGGTGGCTGTCTGAAGGTAAAGAAGCAGAGTAGAAGGTAGGAGATAGTGAGAGAGATCAAAGCCTTTGAAGGAGTGTAGGACCAAGATGTAAGAGTAAATACTGTCTGCTTTAATGCCCTCTCTCAATTCTTTCCTCATGCTTCTCACTGGGTCTCCCCGATGACATCGTCGCCTTGTAAACAAGGGGTTCCGGGTTCGATGAAGGCACAACTGGTTCGGATTGCACTTTAAATCCAGTCCTGTGCATAAAACAATAAATTCTAACTTATATCTTGATCTCTAACCAAAAGGATGTAAACCGCTTTGGTACTACTTTACTATTGGGGTGACACCTATAAATCATTTATTGCACTTTCTTACATTGCTAGCGTACTATTCTGCATTGCGGAACATTTCTTTATGTGAAATAATGAATTTCTAACGAAAATAATGTCTATTTCTTACATTTACGAGTACTTACTGTTACTAGTTATTTCGATTCTGTAACACACATTATGGCGATAGCGTACTGGTTCATCGCGCGTTGTGAGAGTGTTTTGTCGATTTATGCAGTGTTGCAATCTTGTTCACCGGAAAATACCTACTTTCGTTCCCGGATTTGAAATTATGCTAATACCTCGCAAACCATTGACGTTAGCCTCACACACCATTCACGTTACCTCCACAAACCATTCACGTTAGCCCCAAAAACCATTCACGTTAGCCCCACAAACCATTTTCCGTAAAGTTAGGTTAGGTTAGGCATGCATAGTGCTACGCCCTTTGGGGGTACGTACAAAAATGTTATTTATTTCCATTTTCCATATTACTTTCTTTGGCATCTTTCCTTTTACAGGTTTGATCTTTCACTATCAGTCTCATTGTTAAATGGAGTGGTGACATAAATTAGCACTCATTAATCTTTCTTAAGATATCACTTGCAGAATAGACTTTCCTCCAACGATGGGTATTATATATATATATATCTTTTTACAGGAACTAACATTAAAGAACTAAAATTTTCTTCTTTCAAATAGATCATTAATTTTTGCCCAAACTAATAATTCCACGAATTTCTCTTCTGGTGAACTGGAACCTTTTCAGACACTTTATTAATTCTAGAAACGTTCGCTTGCCAGTCTGTAAATCATAACATCTCCTTCCTTTGCACTATTCAGTCTTATTTGTTTCTTCCGCTTCTTTGAAATACTCGTTGATTGTCACTATCTTGTTTCCCTTTTCCTTCCTCTTTTTCTTTTCTTTCTTCTATTTTCTTTTCTATTGTTCTCAAGATCCTTCTTCCTCCTCTTCCAACTTCCTTCCAGTAAAAAATTACTTTAATTTCTCTCTTCTTCCAATCTGGTTTCTGCCAAGACTTCTTATGTTCTACATCTTCATCAAATGCATGCTCTCCTTGTCTTTTCCGTCTCGTCTTCTTCTTCCTTCTCTTTGGCGAAGTAGCATCAAAATCTATTTGATCTATGTCGACCCTTTTTAGCATATTCTTAACTTTCTTCAGGTTTCTTTCTATTTTTAATTTCTTTGTCTTCTTCTTCTTCCATGTCTTTACGTGAATATATCTAAATTTCATTTTAGATTTCTTCCTTCTTTGTTTACATCTTCGATTAGGCGTATGCTTCTTTTCTTCCTCCGTCAGAGACTCGTCACTGGAACTTTCTTCTTTCATCTTCATTTCGACATTGATCTCTTCATCATTACATTGACAACTAAATTTTTCATCTCTTTCTATTCCTCTTTCATCTTCTTCTATTTTCTCATTTTCCTCTTCTTTGACCTCTTTAAGTTCCTGAGTGGTTTCTTCTCTTAACTTTATAGCTTCTTCTTCTATCTTGCTATCATGCTCGTCATTGGAACTTTCCTCTTTCATCTTCCAACTTCCATCTTCTATAAGGACCTTCGCTTCTTCTATCTTGTTTTCGTTTTCTTCTATTCTGGAAACTTCTACTTCTGTCTTGCTGTCATTTTCTTCTGTTCTTGAAACAGCTACTTCTATGTGAGAATCGCTTTCCCCAATTTTCCTTTCCGGACTTTCATTTCTTTGTTCATTTTCTTCTCTAATCTCTGAAACCTCATCTTCGCTTCTTCTATTCATATCTAAACTCGTACTCTTGATCGACAGCATTGTTCCTTCTATTATTCTCTCCCTTTTGTCGAACAATCCCAACATCCTTGTGTGGTGCTCTTCTACCTTTCTATTCCTTTCGTCTAACTTTTCTTCCAACTTTCTACTATTCTCCTTTAATTCTCTACTATTTTCATCTAACTTTCTACTATTTTCATCTAACTTTCTAATATTTTCATCTATCTGCATTTCTAACTTCTGGAGCATTTCCATCACGCTCATCTCTTCCATTTTATCTTGTTTCTCCTTTACTGTAGTTTCTCCGTTCTCGTCCTCGACTTTATTTGCTTTCTCCATCTTGGCTTTCTATATCTTTGCTTTCTTATTCACAATTCTACTAGCCGCAACGCTGGTCGCCACTATGCTACGCCCTTTGGGGGTAGGTACAAAAATGTTATTTACCACGGCTACAGAAATATCTTAATCTCAGGGGATAGGTTCTTTATTAGAGAATTCCAAATAAGAAAGCGTTTTATAGCCAAGAGGATATAGTTAAATTCGGATCTATATTCTGAAAACTATACATAATACAGAGAAAATATATAGCGAAGCTTGTATATACATTGAAATATATGCTGATTCCAAATTTACGTCGGTTATATTCTTCTTGAAAGGAAATCTTCTTCTTCTTTCTTCTAGTAATTTCTGTAAAAGGCTTCTTCTTCCTATCTTTGATTTGGGAAAAGGCTTCTTCTTCTTTTCTTCCTTCTATTTTTGGAAAATACTTCTTCTTCTTTTTTCTTTCTATTTAGGAAAAGGCTTCTTCTTCTTTCTAATTTTGGAGCAGGCTTCTTCTTCTTTTATTCTTTCCAATTTTGGATAAGGCTTATTCTTCTTTTCTTTCTTCAATTTTTGGAAAATACTTCTTCTTCTTTTATATTTAGGGAAAAGGCTTCTTCTTTTTTTTCTTTCTAATTTTTTAGAAGGCTTATTCTTCTTTTCTTTCTTCTAATTTATTGTCTTTCCTTTCAAAGCGTAATCTTATTTATTACATATATACCCTCGCTTTCCCCGCTTCACAAGCTATACTTATAGAAAGATTAGGGGCGTTTAAACTGACAATAGCGCCACCTCCTATGTAACGACCAAAAGGGTAATAGCCCAGGATCGCTAACAGCAAGCGCTGCCTATGGCCCAGTGCGTCTAATAAAAAGCGCAACCGTAAGTGCTTCGGGGCGTCTAATTTGGACACAGCGCCACCGAGGGACGGACAAATACAAAAGCTGACGATATTCTCCTCGTCAGAAGATCAAAAAGGAGAGAGATACAATTTCTGAATTCATTTGCTCACTTATTAACTTTTCTAATTGTTTCATATATGAGGATTTTCTTAATTATCATAATTGGCTACATACAACATTTTATTTACTCCTTCTATAATTTTTATGCTCTTCCCTTATATATTTTTAATTTACTATAATATATATAATCACTCTTCTCCGCTCCTAGTTTATGCAATGAGCTCTGCTCTTCTTTACATGGCGTGCTGCCATCTATCGTCGCTCTCGGGAAACAGTTCCTCCTTGCGTGTTTTATTGTGTCATCTGAACTGGCACGTGACAATAGTTTAAAAAAAATAAGAAATAAAAATACTCGACTCGTCATGTTATAGTGAAAACACGGCGAGTTTGAAACACTGACTACGGGGTTTACGTCATCTAACACACGGAACATTGTGCTCTCGTGCAGAAAGCAAATGGCGGCAACAGAAACAGCGTGTTGGACAGAGATTTTCGCAGAAAACAACATGCATTCGCATTAAAATGGATCAATACTACATTCACGAACTTCCACAACGCTACAGAAAATGATTTGAGTAAGTACTTTCTCCTGTAAAAAGTTAGAAATCCGTCACCCCTATAGTAAGGTGTTACTACCTCTTGTATACAACTCAGAAGAAACTATAACCTAGGTGCTATTTTGCGGAAATTGTGATACATGAGGCGAATACATGAACATGCTTCTACCTTTACACAGGCAACCAGCTTCCTTAAACTGTCGATGCCTCTTTTCTGACCTGGCGGTGCAGTTGCAAACTGTCTCCGGAATGCACGCTGTATGGTAACAACGGAAGAACACTTTTCATATTCCAAAACAAAGAAAGCTTTCTGCTGCATAGACGCCATTTTGGAAACTAGGTTTGTGCTGCCATCTGTCGGCAGGCGCCAAGGTTACAAATATGAGAAATTAAACTTTCAGATGTGTTCTTTCGCTTCATATTAGCATACATATATTATATTAATAGTTTTGGAAATATTTCACTTTAAAACCAGATTAATCATTTATAATTACCCTGTATATTAAACGAAATTTCATTGCCAATTGTCCATTATCGGCTATGCACGATGGTACGAGTATTGGGTGTGTACCACGTTGCGGCCAAGCTGCTTTTCGCGGTCTAGATCAACAGGTCGCAAAATGTACAACCAGTTCCAAATATGAGGAACACCGTTAACCGCAGTTCAATGTAGATTTTGATCATGAATATAACAGAAATCAATTAATCTCAATTGTTATTGATGTGGTTTCTTCAGACATCGAATCAGCAGGAAGGAGAATCGAAATTGTCAATTCCAAGCTGCTGAATGGCTTCATGTGAGTTGAAATTGTAGGGTGAAAAATGAAATTAGTCAGTTTTGTGAATAGAAAAATCTGCACAGAGCCACTATGATTCACTCTGTAGGACATCTAACTGCCATGAGGAAGACCCGAGTTCTATTCTTGGTGATGGGTGATCTATGGTTGGAAATTTGAGTCTGGGGTGCGTTCAGACTAATAAGTGGGTACCTGGGAGCAAGCTTCGTGGGCCGGAGCATGGTGCTGGTCACATCACCTCAGAAATAGTCAATATTCTGAGACCCTATCCCCGCATCCGCCTATGTGCCTTTATGCCATGGTTCAGAGACCACTTTGCCTTGATATCTGCACATTAATTATCAACAAAGCAATCCAAAATAATCCCCATGATTCAAAATTTACATTCACTTTAAAGTGACTTTGACGTTAACTTCTTAACTGACAGTCTGACTGTTAGGGCGAATATACGGAGTGATTATTCTCGCCCTGCCTTAGGGAGAGTTTTCCCTTTCTTTAAATGAGTCAGTACAGTCACCCTACCTTAGAGAGTGTTTTCCTTTCCTTTACTTCCTTTAAAGAAGTGAGTATTGGCACCCTAGCTTAGGGAATATTTTTCTTATCTTTAAATGAGTGAATATCTCACTCTACCTTAGAGAGTGATTTTTCTTCCTGTAAAGTAGTGAGTAACCTAACCTTGTCCTAAATGAGAGAATGTTTTCCTTCCCTTTAAAGGAGTGAATATTCTCACTCTACCTTAGAAAATGCTTTACTTCCTTTAATGGAGTGAGCATTGTCACCTTACCTCAAGGCCTCCCCGATGGCGTATTGGTAACGACGTGGCCTTGTAATGAAGAGGGATCACAGGTTCGATACCTTTTTGAGGCACAAACTTTAAAATGTAGATCAAGTCCCGATTAGCCAATCAGTGCCTTTCAAAACTCGCTCTACCTCAGGGAGTATTTCCTACCCTGTTCTTACTTTTCACTCCTGGATTCTGAAAGAATCGCACCGAAGAGAATTTGCAGGAAATCTGGATGAGAAACCGTACACAAGGTATCCGAGATATGAAGCTGCTCCAAGATGTTTACAAGGTGGAAAATAAAAGAGGAACTGAAGTGGAAGGGAAGATTAATCCTATCAACAGCTTAATAAAAGAGGAAGCCTACAACCAGGAGGTGAAATCTTTACAAGTTTGCTCCTGTGGAGGGGAGAGGATATAAAATTTTCAAATCTCAAGAGGACCAGATCTCGAAGAGGATGCTGCGGAGTGTCTAACGATGAAGCCATACGAGATGAGAGGATTGGAAACCTGTTGATGGAAAAGTTTCCGGGGATGACGAAGCGGGAGAGTACAAGTTGATGATGAGGAAATAAAGTTTCAAAAAAACTATTCTCTTGCACTGTACGCCCTTGCTGAAGAGATTGACTTTGAGGTTAAGGCAAAAAGGGGCAGTTTTGTGATTTTAATATTGATGATTTTTGATTCATACTTTCGACCTACTGAGTTGTAAATGTGACGTCATTGATATATCGGTAGTAAATTACTGTTAAGTTTGCTTTGAAGTCCACTTTATGCACAAAAAGGCTAATCGGGACTGGAGCTGCAGTTCAAAAGCAGTTTCAAACCAGCAAAACTTATTTAACTCTTGTATTTTCCTTTTAAATAACGTTGCCTGTGACACACTAGATATTTCACGAAATAATAAACGGCGATCTAACTTGACACGCACCTTCTGACTTTAAGGACTTTATGTTATTCTGGTTACAACCCTTTTATCGGACTTCTCAAAGGTTTCTTAGGGTTAGAAGGACCAAGCCCTTGCGAGGTCTGTGGCGCAGGATATATTTTTATCACCTATGTAGGTTTGAAATGAATGATCATCCAGATCTTTTACTCGAAGATTTATTTATACTTCTGATGATATACAAACACTTTTTTTCAAACAGACAATTCACCCGATACAACTTGTAGGCCTAAACCTATTAGTTGTACCGAAGTTTATAACCATGGTCTTTTTGATGATGCAGGAGAACGCCTTTGTGGGTTTGTGGAATATCTGCCAAATGGAGTACAAGTACACCAGCCAATCCGAAGATTGAAGCAAGATATTACCCAACGTCCCCTGAACCATCAGCCTTTCGGCAACCAGGAGAATGTCCCGTAGGCTTACAAACGTCTAGCTCTTTTATATCATAATTTTGTTTACAATTTACCAAGGTTACTACATAGTTGTTTTATATTTCCATAGTTTCAGCATGTTTAAGTTAAACAATTCATTACCTATTGTAACATTATCAATAACATTTTTATGGAAATAAATCTAACCATCTTTAGAGAAAAGATTCAACCCTAATTCTTAAAAACATAGATTTTTATAACATAGACTAAATAGGTTAGTGCTTAAAACGCATGTGTTAACAGGGGCGACACAAATTTAACGTAACAGGAGTACAGGGAGGTCCGTCCACACGTATTGATACACCCATTTAAAACACATCTGTATGGTCAAACGCAAGTAAAATATATCAATATATGATACAAAGGATTTGTGACCAACATATTGAAGCCCGCCATCTTAGATCTATCCTCAGTTTATTGATTGATTGATTGATTGATTTGCTTGATTTTCCTTCGCTTTTTGTGCCACTTTTGACTAATTTGCGAAGATGGGGATGAGTGATGATATGATGAAATTGATGAATGGACACTCACAAAGAACAACCATGCCAAGGCCGGGATTCGAACCCCTGGCGTCGTAGTGCGCTGTGCTAACCACTGCGCCACGGGAGTGGTGGGCATTTTGTTTCAATTCTTGAACATTTCACTGTAATAGCATGCAATCCTAAAAATCACAGGTGCCTCATAGGTTCGAATTCAACCAATCAAAAGAAATTCACCTGAAGACAAGAGAAGAAGTGCTTTTTCGAAACGTTATGTTGGAATAAGCAGAGCTGAATGCACTACTTAATGGATAATATCCAATTAACATTACATAATAATGTAGAACCTTTTGTCACTAACATTCAGAGAATTACCCCACTATGAATATGAGTTCTTGTTTTACGTCCATTTTATGCATATATAGGCTAATCGGAATTGGACCTACAGTTTAAAGCAGGGTTGGTAAAGGTCAAGGAATCTTATATAAAATCAATTCCGGTCCAGGACAGAAAATCAGCAAGCCTAAATAGGTTATGGACCGTAAAGAACAATTTTATCTGTAAGGTATTTAAATACGGTCCAGTAACCTTTTTCCTACTGAATTTGAATACGGTCCAGTAACCTTTTCTCAATGAAACAATACGCAACTTGGACTGAATTTAAATTGTGCGTGAAAAAATTCTTCCAGTCCTGCAGCGGAAGCCAATAGAACCAACACCTTAGAAATTATGAGTTCCTGGGCCATTAACAACGCTGGTTTAAAGTGCTATACGAATCACTGTGTTTCTGAACCTGCTATCGAGCCCGGAACCCTTTCATTACGACGTTACATAATGACGGTCATTACCTGATTATATTTATGCATTCTCCTCTACAGCCCAGCATTATTAGTCTTTAAGCATGCACAACAATGCGCTAACCCCACTATGTATTCTGCAAACGGCAGAACGTGGAGAATCAATTAATTCCCTGCACTACTTCTTTTGTGTGGCCGAACAAACAAATCCTCTTGACAGCCTGCCCGCCCCTGACCGCGTATCACGCTTTCGTCCCTTTGGATTTACGCAGATGGACGCTGACCGCGACATGCTTCCCAATAATCGAAGAGAAAAAGAAGGTCCTTAGGGCAAACGTGTGTACCAATCCAATTAACCTTCGGGAAAAAACACAAAATGAAAAATACAAAAAAGTGAGGAGTCAAGGGATAACCCACACGAATAATTAGTTCAAATCAAAGCGAAAGGCAGGCAATCTGGGTTAATTGGGAAGGAATCGACCATAATACACCTTTATTTTATTTTTTTAATGATCATTTCTCCAGCAATTGATTGAAGCATGTCCTTATCGTTTGCAGATGACATGTCCATTTTACCAGCTCGTTTATTTTTAGAAAAGATCCACTTGTGAAGCATATTTTATAAGTTCTGTAACTTGTGCTGTACAATGTGTGTCTGTGTACGATGCACGCGAAATGTAACAACAAAGGTCGGTCAAAATGTAACGCACAATCCATTGTAGCTGGAGAATGGTAAGGACTAGAAAAACGAAATTTTGTAGGTAGAAGCATTAGTCCTTTGGAAATGTCACTAAATGTACGGTATGCGCCAAAATATACAGTACGGAAACTCGCGCATCTCGAACACGTGGTTGCGTTTGTAGACGGGGCATAGCTCCAGCTGCACGTGTTCGCAGTAGTGAAAAGGAAGTTGTGTTGTGCAGTTGTTGTTGGAAATGGGTCTCTCGACGGAGGAAAAAGTATTCATAGTTGAGCATTATTCCGCTCATACGGAAGCGGTCGTGAAGGTGGACCGAGTTTGAAAAAGGTGACTGGTCTATATGCAACCCAAATGACAATCGTCCACTCCACATGCCCTAACCTAACCTAACCTTAGGTTTCCTGACAGTTATGCAACCCAAAAGGCACGATTGTTATTTGGGTTGCATATAGACCAGTCACTATATTGTAACATGTCTTATACTTTTGTTCATCTTTTCATTTCAGTACTGTATATTTTGGCGCATACTGTATAATCCATGTGCTTCACTGCACTGAAGCCATCTTTATTTCCATGACACGAATGCACGTTCGTAAAACTCTTGAGGTTGTTCTTTATATCACTTTTTCACACTTTTTCACACATGCAATGAGCTCGTTGTCATCTCCAAACTGTTTCCCACGCAGACGAGCCTTCAATCATCCAAACAGATAGAAATTCTATGGCGCTAGGTTAGGACTGTGTGGGGGTTGTGGCACCACATCCCAGGTGACCAATCTTCTGAACTGTCATGATTGCGTTCGTGCGTTATCGTGATGCAACTTGTATATCCCGATTTGTTGGATTCTTCTCGACATGGAATTAGGTGTTGGTTAGGTGGTAAAGGACCAATGCTTCTACCTACAAAATGTAATTTCTCTGGTCCTTACCACTCCCGAGCTACAGTGGATTGTGCGTTACTTTTTGACCGACCTTTCTAACTCTACACAGTGCGTTGTTGAAATAATGAAACTGTTCCTTGTCTCTAGGTAATAAACCATAGTAACGTGATTTGTTTCGACGAATGCTTGTAGTAAAGATGCTCAGCTTAAGTTTTAAAAACTCTGTTCTACTCTGATATATATATATATATATATATATATATATATATATATATATATATATATATATATAACAAGTTACAGTTTGCTTTGTAACGGTAACGAAACAATATGCTTCAATCATTTTCCCGAGGTGCTTTAGCTGGGTTTCATGCTTTGTTTTCAAATAGGCGGCAATGTACAAAACAGCAGGCTCCTGCCATCTAGGGGTAAAAAATTGAACCTCGTTCACTGATCCATAGTCCGCTACGATCATTCCTCAACGATAGAATTCTTCGAAAGACCTAAATACTTAAATCACAAAGCCCCTCAATCGTAAATTTCACCTGCTTTAGAATCGTCTTGGTAGAAGCTGACCAGTCGGATATCAGCGCCATTAGTTGAGTAGCGGAAGAAAATTGTAAGTTCTTGAAATATCATGCGAACTGTTCGAGTGCCGACTCTGGAAGGTTCGTAGCGGGCTATGACTGATCATAAGTGTGTTTTCATAGACAGCCAGAATTACCACTATCAGTTGTAATGTTTGTCTGTAGTAAATTTCAAAATATATTTAACAACTTATGAATCACCCTGTATAAATTATACATAAAGTCCCGAACTTGCAGTACCTAATTTCCCTTTGAAATACTGTCCTGGTATAGGAATGATAATGAGACGAGCTTATGTACAATCTGGTCTCGGTTCGTAAATAATGAGCCTTGTCTCAGTGTTATCTGAAGTTGGAAAACCTATGTTTACACGTTTATTAAAATGCAATAAGTGTTTCATGTTTTAAAGCATTTCAGTCAGTCTACGATCTAATATTTCCACGATGATTCTTTGATGTGTTGGTGCTGCCATCTCTTGTTGTTTTCATAAGCACGTTAATTGGGACTCTTACCACTCTGTCTTCAAAGTGAAGTCTCGTCTCGAATCTCCAAATAAAAGTTACAAAAATGAAAACAAAACACTAATTAAGAAACGATAAAAACAAGTTTTGAGAACTAAACCTATCCACAACCTACTAATAAATACTTTGATTTGATTTGATTTAGTTTATTTTACTTCGCGTTTTGTGCCTCTTGGCTAATTTGCGAAGATGGGGATGAGTGATGAAATGATGAAATTGATGAATGGACATTCACAAACAACCAAGCCCGACCGGGATTCGAACCAGGACCCTTGGCGTCGCAGCGCGATGTGCTAACCACTCGGCCACAGGGTCGGGCTCTAATAAATACTGTTACAACCATCCCCTTGATATGTCATACAGTAAGGCAAATTTAATTTATCGTCCGATCTCCAAAGTTATGTTTCGTTTCCAGAAGGGGTAGAATAAGGGTGGGGTGGGGGTGTATTCATCGTCTATCTAATCATATAAAATAGTTTGTTGATTAGTATCCAATGAGTATACCGTAATTATGGGCTGTAAACACAGCTCCAACGTCTTCAGTAAGTAATTCTGAAGCTTATGAATATCGCAACAACTCACGCTTTCGTGAAAATGGCGTCCGAGTTCATAAACTTCACGCCGGGAATCATGGGTAAGTTATATGGCGCTCACGTCTACCGCACGTCCAGCCAAATATCTGCATTTAACGCCTCAATGCAAGCTTCGCGAAAACACATTAGAACTTGCCGGGAAGTTTCAGGGTCGTCTCCCCCCCCCCTCCCAATACCCAAGCCGAGATCCCGTAAGATGTCGAACGACACTTTGTCTTAAAGGCTTCCAACAGGCAGTGTTGCCACACTATCCACCTATAATTTCACTTGGGAATCAAATAATTTTGCCTCATTACGAAATATTATTCTTCAGCGAGACACCTTTCTACTGAGCAAGAAATATTTACGTTCTGCAAGAAATCTTTTCTACCCAGTACGAAATATTTCCCACATAAATTAATTTTTCCAATCAGCACGAAGCAATTCCCTTCGACAATAATATCTAACTTTACACGTAAAAATATTATTTGAAAAACGACCTCAAGGCTGCAACACTGATCACGTAAGCTTCAAAACGTCATTTTTGTCATTTTAAAGATGGCGCCTCCTACACACACTTGCACCAGTGAAGAACAGGAGTAGTTTCTTTCCCTCTGTCAGCCTAAGACTTCCAGAAATTTCTCGGCAAATAAAAATTCAATATGTTTGTGCTTCCTTACTACAGCAGCAAGTTTACTAATGTAGGAAAAAGTTCGACAATGGCCTCAGTTCACAGGCAGATGGATGGAAAGGCTTTTTGCAGTGGCTCATCAGTGACTGCACGTGAACCAAAAATACATTTCTTCTCTAACTCAAAGTTAGATCAGCAATAGGTCTGTACTAAAATGCAGGAAACTTGTGCAACCCTACATACAGAAATCTACTATATAAACAAAAACAATTTTAGGTTTCTATTTGTCTCTCCCTCGTATATAGGCTACGTTTTCCTTTCGAAGGTAAAACTTCCCTTCTTAAAACAGAAAAAAACACTCCATCGGACAATCAAACCGACAGTTTCGTACTACGAATATTATCCATATCAGATATGGATAAATATGAGGCATATATATTACTCGTATCATTGCCTTTCATACAATTTGTGTACCAATTTTTTCAATATGCTGACCAAGGCAGAATTTATTTTATTTTAAAACATAAACTAAACTTTAGGTTTCAACCTTCTAGCAAGGTCTTCTTCAGACTCTGTACCAAATACAAATAAAATAAGGTACAAAAGCAGGGAGATATATATACACAAAAATCACTCCCCTCCAGACACAAGATTATTAGAAAGTTGTTTATCTGGAACATTCCTTTCCAGGTGTTCCTGCAGGTAGCCTTCTCCTGTCAACTGTTCTTTCATCTGACGCGATTTAAGTAGTAGTATTGGTGATAGAACCAGGACCACTTACAAGTGTACAAATGATGAGCTCATATAATTAAACAGCCCGATTTGCCCACACTTAAAATTATGCCAAGATGCCCTTATTCCCCAATTCTTCAAGTGTAATATGCTCTTAATTCTAAGAATTTTCAATCCTAGTGTACAAATGATGAGCCCCCTCAGATTGATTTGCATACACTTATAAAAGGCACTTCTGTGAGATTGTTGTCCATAAATTTGTTAAAAATATGCCCCTCTTGATATTTTTTTTGCCCACACTTAAAACTAAGCCCCCACACACACATACCCCCCTCACCCACACCCATACACACACACACACACACACACACACACACACACACACATACGTGCATATGCTACCTTGTGGGGACTCTGTTAGTGCACATACACTGTGGGGACCGGGGGAAATTACAGTCGTAGACTGATGTGTTTGTTGAAAATATGTGACAAATAACACAGTAAAACTATAAACTCCTGAAAATTAAAAGTAACCTACATTGTGAGCAAATTATACAAGAAAAACGTTTCCTATCCTTGTGGGGACACCAGTACCCACAAGGCCTGTGAAATCAGGTGGCCTCGGGTCCCCACAAGGTTCATTAGATATATGAAAATTTACACATACACTCCATACACACGATTGATTCTGTACAGACGCTGTGGGGACCGATGTGTAAATAAGTTTGAAAATGCTACCCTGTTGGTACTTGACAATAAAAGAGAGGAAATACTTTTAGTCTGTGTCGATTTTTGCAGTTTTTGTCGTTTATGATATTTTTCATAAACAAAATCGTAAATACTTGTCTTGCAGAGAATAAATCACTGGAAAAGAGAAACAGATGTTACATGAAATAGGAGAGATCTGACGGACACAAGAGCACTGGTAAAATTATTTTGGATGTAAATAAATGGCTGACAAATAAAGTTAGCAAAATAATTATAATAACGAGTGTTGTGCTATTTTATGAAGAAATGCAAACTTCTCTGTTTTAAAATGAAGACAAAAAGTAAAAAGCTACATAGCAAGTGGATTACAAATAATAATAATGATGATAATAATAATAATGATAATAATAATAGTAATAATAATAATAATAGTACCATGTGATATGATGTGGAAATCATGCAGAGGGATATAGGACTCGAAATCAATTCAATAAATTTCTGAGTTCGATTATTTTCTTCCAGTGTCCCTTCATCAATTTTATCTAATCGTCACGATTAGCCAAAAAAAGCCAGAAAGAAACGATGCAAAATGTGATATATGTGCAAAGTATCTTTCATTGTTCTCACAAACTATTTGTGTTTAATTTATATACATTTCGAATCAAGCTTTGCTTTAAGTTAAATGTTAATTTGTATCTAAAGTCAATTAAACATTACAATGCTGACCAAGGCATGAAACAAGGCTCAACAGTGTTACTAAATTAAATTAGTCAATAATTTAAAAAGTGCTTTTACAAGGGATATAACTTCTTATGGAAAATCTAGTAGTGTCCCTACAACGTTGCTATCTTCCATTCAAGAAATATATAGTGCGCTCAAGGGTATACAAGCGCTTAGAAATTTTCCGAGGAGAAGCGGGAGGGGTGTATCATGGGCAAAGTCAATATATTTTTCCAGGAAGCTAAAATGTAAATTTACACGTCATGAAAATACTAACAGTAACTGTTACTAATATTATTGATTTATGTACATTTCTAATTTATGATAATATATTATTCTTTAATGCATTATTTACATCTCACAAATTCAATCAATTTACTTTATGTGCTAGCATGTTTTGAAATAAGGAAGTCATGTCTTCAATTCGCGATAGAAATTCGATATACGTTTAAGAAAGTTTTCGATCCACAAGCTTACCTTTTTGTTGTTGAAGTGTATTGTGTGCTCACAAGGTATATTACTGCCGATACAAATTGAGTAGTGTCCCCACAAGGATGATATCTTCTGTTGTAGAAATGTATGATGTCCTCACAAGGTTTATTACTTTTGATGCAAAAGTGAGTAGTGTCCCCACAAGGTTACTATCGTCTGTTGAAGAAGTGTATGATGTCCTCACAAGGTTTATTACTTCTGATGCAAAGTGAGTAGTGTCCCAACAAGGTTACTATATTCTGTTGAAGAAGTGTATGATGTCCCCACAAGGTTTATTACTTCTGATGTAATGTGAGTAGTGTCCCTACAAGGTTACTATATTCTGTTGAAGAAGTGAATGATGTCCTCACAAGGTTTATTACTTCTGATGCAAAGTGAATAGTGTCCCCACAAGGATGTTACCTTATGTTGAAGAAGTGTATGATGTCCCCACAAGGTTTATTACTTCTGATGTAAAGTGAGTAGTGTCCCCACAAGGATGTTACCTTATGTTGAAGAAGTGTATGATGTCCCCACAAGGTTTATTATTTCTGATGCAAAGTGAGTAGTGTCCCCACAAGGATGTTACCTTATGTTGAAGAAGTGTATGATGTCCCCACAAGGTTTATTACTTCTGATGTAAAGTGAGTAGTGTCCCCACAAGGATGTTACCTTATGTTGAAGAAGTGTATGATGTCCCCACAAGGTTTATTATTTCTGATGCAAAGTGAGTAGTGTCCCCACAAGGATGTTACCTTATGTTGAAGAAGTGTATGATGTCCCCACAAGGTTTATTACTTCTGATGCAAAGTGAGTAGTGTCCCCACAAGGTTACTATCTTCTGTTGAAGAAGTGTATGATGTCCTCACAAGGTTTATTACTTTTGATGCAAAGTGAGTAGTGTCCCCACAAGGTTACTATCTTCTGTTGAAGAAGTGTATGATGTCCCCACAAGGTTTATTACTTCTGGTGCACAAGTGAGTAGCGGCCTCACAATGTTGTTATCTTATGTTGAGGAAGTGTATGATGACCTCAAAAAATATAGGGGGGCTTAAAAATTTTCCAAGGAAGGAGGGGCGACATAGCGCATGGGTAAAATCAATATTTTAGTCAAGGAAGCTAAAATGTAACTTTACATATCAAAATAATAGTAATTGTAACATTTAGTGCATATAACTTATTTATGATTAAATTATTGATTTAGTTTATTTTACTTCGCTTTTGTGCCAGTTTCGGCTAATTGCGAAGATGGAGATGAGTGATGATATGATAATATATTATTGTTGCATGCAGTATTTACTTCTCACACATTTAATCAATTTACAGCAAGCGGAGAACAAGTCTTTGCGCAAGTGGTGACGCTAGACGGTCACCAATGAATAGGTGAGAGGAAATGGCATTGCATGAAGATGGAACACCGATTGCAGATACCAGTCTTCATAGCAGCGTGTACTACTTCGTTCTGCCCACTCGATTTCCCCCTATCTGACGCTAGGCGCAGTTTCGCTCCACTTCAATCATGTGATGTACTTTGGGGCTTTTCTTACGATAATCAAAAATTATATTAACCAATTGCATCAAATGTGAATCTGATTCTTAACAAAATAATAAATAAAATACACTTGATGCGTTCTAGTGCATCAATAGATATGATGCATTTAGTTTTCTGTGTGTAGCCTTTTTCACAATGGTCTCCCCCAAGGCGCAGTGGTAGCGTCGTCGCCTTGTAATCAAGGGGTCCCAGGTTCGATACCTGTAAACTGTAGGTCCACTCCAAATTTGCTTTACTGTGCATAAAGTGGACTTAAACACCAACTCAATCAATCAATCAATTTTTCACATATATACTGGCTTCAAGATTCCACTATGTCAGTGTTATATCTAAGGAGGAAGCCACTGTGAATTCATTATGGCGGGGAAACAAATATGTTTTTCTTTTTTTGTCGCTTTGAAACATTCCTTCCACTGGAACTGCTTACTCATTATATCAGATTAACTGTAAACATGTTGAAGGGAAAGAACGGCGCCACATATCATGGAGGAAGAAGAAGGAAGTGCAGGCACAGTGAATGATCCAGTGGATCATAATGATTTTTTTTAATGCGAGTGTCATTTTTGTCTTCGGTGCGTCCTTTCGGCGGTACGAACGTTCAAAAGAGTCCGGTTTTATGACATTGCTCTCTGTGGTAAAACCATGCGTGCTAGGGGTGCAAGGAACACATATTCAGACCAAACTAACGTCATCAAAACACGAAGTCTTCGGTTGGCAGAACCGACATTTAAATTGATTCAAGTACTGTTCGACGATATATCGTCCAGACGATATATCGCGATGTTGAGAAACTATCGTCGAGGCGATATTAACTAGACGATATATCGTCACGATATTTTTGCGATATATATTGTGGAGAGGGAGACGATATATCACCCATATCACGATACGGAAATAATATCGTATCGTATCGTCTGCTACGATATTTTCTTGACGATATATCGCGATATCAAATTTCCGATATTGTACATCCCTAGATTCAAGTCCAATTTATGCACAGATGTTAATCAGCCCGCCTATGCGTCGGATACGATGTTTGTTTATTAAAGCTTACGTATTCTGGTTATTTCACGTCATTCGAAGTTGAGGTTTAGTTATAATGATGAGGATGACTGACGAAAGTAGTACAGGAGCACCGGTTCAACGCCCGAAAATGAGGCTCGGTGAGGCTCGCCTTAATGGATTTCTCTCGTAAGGCATGAGCCTCATTTTCTCGCAGTGTTGCCAGCTCACCCCAAGAATATTTCACCATGTGATATTTTACAGGCGAAGCTAACCTACAAATGGGAGTTGGCAACACTGGCAACATCAATTGCGGTTCAGTGTTGCCAACTCACCTCAAGAATATTTCACCATGTGATATTTTACAGGCGAAGCTAACTTACAGAGTAGTGGGGGAAAGAGAGTTCACCAACCGAAAATGGCGCTCGGTGGCGCTCGCAGTGTTGCCAACTCCTCACTCGAAAAAAATCACCAAGGTTTTTGTTTTTGGGTATAACCTAACCTCAAGCAAGGAGCTGGCAACGCTTGAGGCTTTCTCGCAGTGTTGCCAACTCACCCCAAGAATATTTCACCATGTGATATTTTACAAGCGAAGCTAACCTACAAATGGGAGTTGGCAACACTGATTAGTGGAGGTAGCCGGGTTCACCAGCATCAATTGGCGATCAGTGTTGCCAACTCACCCCAAGAATATTTCACCATGTGATATTTTACAAGCGAAGCTAACCTATGAATGGGAGTTAGCAACACTGATTAGTGTAATCAGCTTAGTTGAGCGCCATCAATTGGCGATCAGTGTTGCCAACTCACCCCAAGAATATTTCACCATGTGATATTTTACAAGCAAAGATAACCTACGAATGGGAGTTGGCAACACTGACTAGTGGAGGTGCACGGGTTGAGTGCCATCAATTGCGGTTCAGTGTTGCCAACTCACCCCAAGAATATTTCACCACATGTTATTTTTACAGGCGAAGCTAACCTACAAATGGGAGTTGGCAACACTGACTAGTGGAGGTGCACGGGTTGAGTGCCATCAATTGATGTTGCCAGTGTTGCCAACTCACCTCAAGAATATTTCACCATGTGATATTTTACAGGCGAAGCTAACCTACAAATAGAAGTTGACAACACTGGTAACATCAATTGCGATTCAATGTTGCCAACTCACCTGAAGAATATTTCACCATGTGATATTTTACAGGCGAAGCTAACCTACAAATAGAAGTTGACAACACTGGTAACATCAATTGCGGTTCAATGTTGCCAACTTACCTGAAGAATATTTCATCATGTGATATTTTACAGGCGAAGCTAACCTACAAATGGGAGTTGGCAACACTGACTAATAGAAGTGGCCAGGGTTGCGTCCGAATCAGCAGCAGATGTCACCTAGAGCGCTGTTCCATCCGGGACTCAGCCAATCTCTGTTGTCCGAATTTGCGGTAGACGTGGAGTCGGAGGGAAGAGCAGAGAGGCGCGACAGATGCACGCTTGAACTCGCTGTGACGCTGCGCTTGGCAGCCATATTCTAACTTTCACTTTGTACAGACAATATTTACTGATTAGAGGATGTAAAACTCAGTTATATTTTAATATTTTATCGATAATACTGAATGCAGAAAACGTAAATGATGAAATAGCGTGTTATATTTTTAATGTGAGTAGTTAGGTGGAAATCATTGTCATGTTTGTTTGCGCCCCAGAGCGCGGTGGGTGAAGTTCGGGCTGACACCTGGCGGGAAAAGTGACAGCCGTACTACAAGGGAACATGCAGATTCGGACGACTTGGACGCGACTTCGAGTGCACGCGAGAGCAACGGGGGAGAACGGGATGGAGCGCTTGCCAATCCGGACACGGCTTTTGTAAACCTCTCTCGGGAACGATGTGCCACACACGCGCGCGCGCGCCTATCGGTAGATTATGTTTCGCGTATTTATTCGTTGCGCTGACACAGCGTGATGAGTAAATAATGCATTTTCTCATTTTTGAAGTACGAATGCACTTTATCGTAATCTTCCAAGTCCCGGGGACACTAATGTTTGTATATCGTGACTTTTGTAAACCTCTCTCGGGAACGATGTGCCACACACACACGTGCACGCGCTGGCGCCTCTTATTATTTGTGCAAGAAAAAGATGTTAAACCTGTTAAAACTGCTCTGTAACCCTCTCGTTCTTCACGTCGTACGCGAAAGACTTCTCTGCAATCAGGATAACGCTACACACGGTATCATCGGGCAGCGCGTCGTGGAACTCGCAGACGATTTTGATGTTGGTGCGATCGTTGACCACCACCTGCTTCCTCTTCGTCGTATTGATGACGAACATCGGCCTGCGGATTTTGAATTCGCTGGGCGTGTAGTACACGTCCACGTTTCCCTCGGTCACGCGCTTGTAAGCCGTGTAAGCTTCGTAAAGTTTTAGGTAATCGTCTTTGGTCATGTCGAGGTTGTAATTCTCGCGCGGGAACACTTCGTTCCTACCGTTCTTCAGGTAAACATTTTTGATCTTACAGTCGTCGAACTTGCTGGAATTTTTTTCCTGGTTGTTATCGCGACCGGTTTGAAAGAGCACTACGACGAAATCTGGCATGTCGAACTGTATGTTGTTGAACTGAGTTGTCACATCGAATTCCATGTGACTTCCCGACGCCACCTTCTGCACGCACTGGTAACCGTGAAAGCGAATCGGCACCTGCGGACTCTTCAAGATCTCCGCTTTGTACTTGAGGGCGTAGTTTGTTTCGTATTCCACGATCGGCATTCTCAACTCCATGCTCCGGATGACGCACTTGGCTGCTTCGGGTAATGTGTTGGCTATCGGCGTGCCGTCGGCGTTCAAGTTGGTGTATCGCATCAGCGCGTCGTTGTCGTTGGCTGCTCTTCGAAACGTGACGCGCAATCCCCCCTTCCACATGATGTCCTTGTAGTCCGAGAAGAATCCCGGCAGCAGACGCATGGGAAAGAGCACCGTGTGACTTTTTGTTGATATTTTCGTCCCTGCTTCGAATCCTCCTGCTTGATAGTATGCCGCGTCTGTTTTGGATAATTTCAATGTTCCCACTGCCGTCGACGTGATGCCTGGATAATCGATTCTGTCGATGACGGTGTTGTGTTTCCTCATCTCCACCTGCGAGAACAGATGAGGCACGAAGTTGTCCACGAGTATCAAATTTGCATTGGGCGGAAACGCGTCTCCGCTTTCCTTCTTCACCACGTCGAATTGAAGGTAGAGGTCCGCTCTGTGAGGATGAACGAACCCGTCGCCTACGTCCACGTCGTATTCGATCTCCCTGTTCGCTTCGTTGAGATTGGCGAACGTGCGACGGTTGGGAGGAAAAGATTGCAATTCGTAACTTTCGATTTGCTCCATTTTCACTATGTGTGTTATTTATTATATGTTGATCTCCACGATGGCAGTGGTTGTTGCACCTGCGAAATCCACCACATCTCCTTTCTCGTTTGTCACCACCAACTCTATGTTGTCTATGCGGTTGCGACATACTGGAAAATAGATCGGCGAAGAGGGTGTGTAGATGATCGGTTCCATGAATTCGGAACTGGGTTTGAATGTGGCGATGATTCCTGTCTGCTTGTGACTTCCTAACAATCCGTCCGAGGATTTCGTGATCATGCCTTCCGCCACGTTACAGTGAACGTTCAGAGTCTCTATGGCTAGAAATTTAGGAATATTGACTGCTGTGTGCTTGATGCCAGCTTCGAGTTTTGTGTTGTTCTCGAAACCTAAAAGTTCTCCTATGGTGCCCAGGTCCACGGTCTCCGTCGCCGATACGATTTCCACTCTGTGCGTGACCGAATTTTGAGAAAGGTACGTGCCTTTGGGTAACTGAGCTTGCAAAGTGGAAAGATTGTATTGGCCTGGCGTGACGACGATGTGTTCGCTTCCGACGCTAATTTTGTTGTTGTGCTGCGTGACGTTAGGTATGAGGTACATGCTGTAGAATGCACGCAGAGCTACGGATTTAGGATAGACGATGTCATCGTGCAGCGTGAGTTTCAAGATCGAAGATTCGCTTGTGAGATGGAACACGCCCATCGTATTTAAGATTCCACAATGCTTTTTGAAAATGTTCCACCGACGGGTTATTTATTTTAGACATGTATGCGAGAACAGAAAGGCATAGGTGGCCGCAGTTAACATCGGTGAAACCCTGGATGCGTTTGTCATTGTAGTAGAGGTTGGCAACACTGAGATACTTCACCAACCTGGCAGGTGGTGTGCCACCGAACGAATCGAAAACAAATGCATTGTTATCGTCAATTTTGAGGTAGCATATCCAATGTGTACCAGGATTTTTGTAACTGTCCAGGTTGACCACGCCATACTCCTTTTTCTTCACAGCAGAGGGTAGAGAATCGGACATGAAAACACCCCTGAAGTTTCTTATTCCCAACAGTTCGATCAGAGATTCAATATCGAAGTTGGACAGGGCTTCTTTTTTTTTTTATATTTCTTCAAAACATCGAGGTTGCTTTTTTGTTTTTTGGTTATACCTTTCCCTTTCTTCTCCATAGCCAGATTGTGACGTTTTTGTTCTTCTAATTCTGCCTTGTTCTTCTTCGAGTCGATGACGGTTTTCGCGATGGCGGCGCTACCGCCGGCCAAACTTCCAACGGCCCCCAATGCTGCCAGGATGGCTGGGATGCTGAATATGAAACCTCCGATTTTTTGCTGTTTTCGCGAACGCTGCAAGCGTCTCAATTGAGGTGTGCTGAGAAGTAATTTCATTCCGTGTCCTTTCGTCAAGCAAGAACGTTTCTTCTCGCGTTGTTTTTTGGTGAGTAACCCATCGAGGGCACCTAGATTTTTTAGATTGGAATATGGTATCTGATACACGACACCCTTGGGCTTCATGTTGATGCTTTATATGTTATCTTCACGGTATGTTATTTATATATATGTTCTGAGATTTTTTTGTTTTGTGTAATTTTTTTTTTGGTATGTTATTTATATATAAATGTTCTGAGATTTTTTTTTGTTCCGTATATTTTTTTTTTCAAGGATATACTGCGCGCAGAACCGTTACACAAATTCTATTACGTGCTTTGTTTTTTTACCAAAAAGTTCTTTTGTACCCTTGTACACGATTCGAGTTTTGTTCTCGATTAAAATAGCTAGCTTCTCGTCGGATAACATGTCAGCGTATCGATCTGGTAAAAATAGACTGTATTGTGCGTTGAGCAGCAGACGTGCCTTGGGACCATACTGGGTAGAAACAATTGAGCCGGAAGTTATCGTGTAAGGTTTGTCCACTTCCAATTCCCGAATTTTTACATACTCTACTGACAAATTTAGCATTTGTTTTAATGCTTGGAGGTCACTTATTTTTTCAGTTGTCATATCGAAGAGAAATTTTCAGTGTGTGTGTTAGAGAAATTTAGTTGTTTTTTTTTTTTTTTTCACGATGTGTGTTATTTATATATACCGAAGATTATTTTTTTTCACGATGTGTGTTATTTATATATATATTTTTTTCACGATTTGTATCGAAGATTTTTTTTTGTGTGTGTGCGTTAGAGGAAGAAAGTTCGTACTTCGGAAAACGCAATGATGTGCGTGATGATTTCTTCAGTTTCCTGTTTGGACTTACACCAATCATCAGTATATCGTCTTCTCCCCTGCCTCGCCTCGTGCAGTTCGTCTATTCTCTTGTTTAATTTTTCCCCCGCAACCGAAAGAAGAGTGTCAAGATCACCGCACCTCATTCCACTGATCTCCCGAAGATGGCTCTTGATAAGCATTTCACAAGGGATACGAAATTTCGGAGTTGTTCTTGCTACGTGTAAAAGTTTCCCTACATCCTCGCAAGCGTGTTTGAATATTTTACATAGCAGTTCGTGCGGCAAATCGGTTATGCAAGACATGTTGTTATTATTTCTTTTTTACTGTATGTTATTTATTTATACACCCCACCCAAATTTTTGTTTCGTGTTCATGGCGATGGTGGTGCCCAGTGCTGCAACTCTTTCTCCCAGCGAAGCGTCTCTGCTAACGAATCTTTCGAAAGCTGCGTGCTCTAACTTTCTGTCTGCTTCGTGACGTGCATCCAGATCGGTGCGAGTGGTGTTGTAGGCGATGTCATGATCTTTGCATGCGGCATCCAACGGATTCACACCCTTGTCTCCTCTCTCCAATCTTTTCTCGAGTTTGGTACCCGGTCCACAGTACTGGTAGCCGGGTAAATGCATCTCGAAAGGTAACTTGTTGATGATGTCGTTCACGAGTCCCTTTCCTTCGGCCATGTTCCAGAATCTCGGAGGCAGCGTGTTGATAATTTTGATGAGGTGACCTATGCCCTTGTCGTCGTTCACGATGAAGTTGGAAAGTTTGGCGCTGATCATGTCCATAATTCCCATCTTCTCGTTGTAGAAATTACGATTGCCTGCATTCTCCTCTCCTGCAATAACCAACAACCTGTCTATGAGCTTGCGCACGTCGTCCACCCACACAAACTCTTTGGGTAGGGTGTTGTAGAGTTTGACGCCGCTGCCTGTTTTCACCTGGTTCCAAATCGGTTTGATGAGATTTCTGTACTTCTCGCCACTGCTGGATTTCACCCTATTCTGCGAGGCGTCGTTGTTCTGGTACAAGGCATCCGTCATAATCAAAATTTCCTTGTAACTCTGGTAATCTTCGTCGGTGTAATCTTTCGGCTGCTTTTTGGCAACGAGTTCCCACAGTCCCACCGTACCCGGATACCTGTTCCAACTATCCTTCTCGCCTAAATTAACTTTAATGTCGTTGCCTTCGAAGGTCACCTTCGATTTTCCAATCTTCCAAACCACACCGCCGCCTTCGTTGCTCTCCATGCTCGGATACAATCCGAACACTTCTTCCTTGTCGAATTTCCCCGTGCTCAGGTAGTCTCGTGCCAAAGGTCCCAACTCGATCTTATCCAAAGACGACGGCGTGCTACCTATGGCTCGACGTCGTGGCGGTACGTCTCTTAGTTCGAACGGCGTCGAAGGAATGCTCGAAATGGGCGTGGGTACGGTGTAACTTTTAGCTGCAAGTGGTACGAGTTCGTTGATCAAATTTTTATTTTGTTCCGTGACGCCTTTAATTTCTTTACCTAGATCGCTGATGGCATCGATCACAGGTTGATCTTGTCGTTTCTTCTCTTCGTAGAATCCGCGATTCTCGGATTTCCAACCTTTGAAGCGTTTCGCGAGGTAATCGCGAAGCTTGAGATTTTCGTCTTCGATTTTTCGTTTCGTCATAACGTTATTTATACACGTCGTTTCTCACAACGTTGCAACGTTTAAAAAATCGTTGATTTTGTTTCTGTATTTTCCGTCGTTGGGTTTCCTCGTCATGTCGATCGTCGCGAATCCGAAATCGTCACTGTTCCAACAGTGGGAGCAGCAGCGTTCCGAAAATTGATTGTAGTTCATGTCTCCGCCTACGTAGTCATCGTATGCGTGCTTGAGGTTGGTGTGATCTTGACGAAACAAACATATGAAATTAGCGTTGTCGCGTACTAACTGTTTTGGAATTTTGGAAAACGTTTGAGCTAGGAAGAAGCAATCTATTCCTTTGTGACGACCTTGCGTGAAAAAATTGCGAATTTCATTTTGATTTTCCAGGATGACATCGTCGAACACAACGACTGAATTTTCACGACAATCGTCGAGTGGCTTTATTTCCGAAGCGAACGTTGCAATATCCAGACCATCGTACAGTTTTATCAGTTGCTTGTATTTCGCTTGTTCGAGACTTTTCGAAAATACGTAGAGGTGCCTGTTCTTCCAATCTAACCAATTCGGTGCAAGGAGAAAATTGTCCACGAGCAGTGTTGTTTTCCCACACCCCGAAGGACCTACGATCAGACAGCGGATGCTGTCGGGAAGCAACTCACCGTTCTTTTTTCTCGTTTGACTTTCCGAATCCGGTAGACGTTTCACCACGTTCCACGTACTTACAAGATCACTTCGTTCGCGTTGATCCAACTCTTTTCCGGAAGTCCCAGCCATTTGACAAACAGTTTGTCGCCTTTTCTACGCAATACTTTCTCGATGAGGTACGTGTCGGGATGTTTTGTTTTAGAGAGTTCCTCTTCGTAAAATCTTCCTTTCAAAATCTCGCCGCTACTATCTTTTATTATATACGTGTGTCGGTTTCCGGGTAAAACTCGAACCACCGTAAAAAGTTCCGTGCTCCAATTTTTTGTGAACCCCTTCTCGAAGGTGCGTTTGAATTTGCTGATCCTCACCTGGTCTCCAATTTTGAATTTTGATTTCTTGGTAGTCGTGGGAGTGTACTTTGGACAGTAAACTGTAGAAATTAAACGCTGCTCGTCAGATTTCGTAACGTCAGCTGGCTTCATGCCTATCGTTCTGTGTACCGTATTATTATAGGTGTCGACGAGTTCCGGCAGTATGTCGACCCATTTGTAATTTCCTCGAAGCGTGAATCGTTTCCACATGTGTGTTTTCAAGGTTCGATTAAATCTTTCCACGATGCTGGCTTTGATGTGACTGAAGGTTGAATAATGTCGAATGTCGTGTTTCCGAATAAACTTTTGGAATACGGCATTGTAAAATTCTTTACCGTTGTCTGTTTGCAAAAACCGAGGTCGTCTGTCGCTTTCGCGAAAAATTGTCTTGAATGCTTCCGTGACGCACGTTCCTGTTTTGGCTTTCAAAGGTAGAGCCCATGCGAATTTCGAAAACGTGTCTATGACGGTGAGGAGGTACTTGTTGCCCTTGTTCAATTTATGCACATTTTTTAGATTGCCGCTACTCATCTCCACGAGGTCACTTTGCCAGAGGTCATCGATTCCCTTGGTTACCACAGCTAAACGTTTGTAGTTGCGGCGTGCAGGTTTATGCAATTCTTCGACGATGGCTTGCCTAGACATTTTTTAGAGATTACGTTTGAAGAGAAGCACCAGCGTGATGGGATTCAAAGAGGGTGGCACTTCGCTCGTGTTTTGAATGATCAGCTTATCGCCGGCACTCACGTCGAAAACGGTGAGATCTTCGTCTTCGTGTATTTCATATATGTTGCGCGTTTCGTTCCAACGTGCCAGAGGAATGTTTCCTGCTTTCTGAACACCACGATTCGATATCAAGGTCATGGTGGGAACGCTAGCTTTTCTGCCGTGAGACCAGTACGAAAATTCGTTTATCTGAATTGTACCATCGAGGAGAAACTTGTAGTACGGATGATAAGGATGTAACATGTACAGTTTGTTACCTTCGACGAACGTGGAGATTCTCTGTTGATTGGGTATGCTGTTGATTTCGATGGCTTGCAGAGAATGCAGTTTAGCGAATTTAGTATCGACGCTAACGAGGTTGCTGTGAAGCTGTCCCAGTGTATTTTGTACGGGCAACAAATGTTCGACGATGGTATCCGTTACTGTAGAAAATGACGGTTTGATTTTCACTTCCACGTTCAACTGCTTGTAGTTTTCGTTGAGTTCTTGTAACTTGGCACCGAAAGAGGCCAGCGTCGATTCCTGCGTGGATTCCAGCACTCCAACTTGATCCCTGATGTTGACGACAATACTCTGAAGGTTCTCGACTTGATTCAATTTCGAACTTTTCTCGGTGAGATCGTTCACGATGCTTCGCATCTCGGTAAACTGCGTGTGAAGGTCTGCGACGCTCTGCGAAGTGGGCAGCGTCGACACCAGCGAAGCAAGTTCGTCTCGAATCTGTTCCACGTTCGCCGTTTCCGTTTCCAGTCGTTTCAGCATACGTGATATGCTTCTTTTCAAAGCGTGCAATTCTTTGGAGGTGGGGAGATTGGCAACCCTACTCTCGAGATCGCTCAACGAACTTTTGATGTCGCTCGATTCGGATAGTGCCGTCACCGCCGTTTTCAATTTTTCCAAATCTTCGCTCGAAGGTACGCTCGTCCGTAACGATTCCAAGTCACCCTGTATGTTGTCCAGCACGTGATGAAAATGAGCAAGATTGGATTCGACGTTCAAATTTTCTAAATATTCGATCTTCTGCTGAACCGTGCTCAACGTGTCTTGAATGCTCGTCAACGCGTTCGCTTCAGCGTGAATATTTTTAATTTCTTCGTTGATCAACTCCAGAGACGCCTGAAGCGTAGCGATGGTGGTTTGAATGTGTTCGAAATCTTGATAAGCCTCCAATTGAATTTTTATGTTCGCAACGCTTTTGCCGATGACCTGCAGTTCGTCTGACGATGGTAGGTTCGTCATGGTATCTTCCAAAGTCTGTAACTTTGATTTAATTTCTTCCAACGTGCTTGCGAATTCTTCTTGTAATTTGGAAACAACGACATGCAAGCGTTCTACATCAATATCCTTCACGACAGTTTGAAGTTCAGAGAAATTCTTTTCGATTGCGGAAGTTCGTTCTTCGATTTCGAGTTTCAATTTTTCCAAATCTTCATTTTTCGATTGAAAATGTTGTAATTTGGCCAAATCATTTTGAAGCTTATCCACGCTCAACTGTATATTTTGAACATTGTCGTAAGAAGGTACGTCGACATAATTTTTTATGAGCGTTTTCAGTTCGGAATCGATTTTCAGAATGGGGTCCAGACATTGCGTTTGGAGCGTAGCAATCTCCGACTCTAAACTTTTGTTTAAGGTCTCCTGCAAAGCGATCAAATCGCTCCTCAACTTTTTAATTCTGACGTCCAACATGAGAATCTCTTCTGCGTGGTCTACACGTTTGGTGTGGCCGAAAATATCGTTAGGCATTTTGGTTAACGGTTATTTATAATAGGATAGACGATTCGTAATTCTACGAAGAGAGGAATAAGTTTGTCGTAATCTCCTAGGAGTTCAACGTATAAACAATCTCCTGCAGAAACATCGTACGTAATGTTAGAAAGCATCTTGTCGTGCTTGATTCGAAAAATGTTCTTGCCGGTAGATATTTTGATTTCGCCTATGTTTTCCGGATTCACGGTGATTTGAAGTTTTCCATCGATCGGAATTTTGTAAAAATGTAAATTGTTGTTGAAGACGTAAAACATTTTGCCCACATCGTCATCCAGTTTTGTCCAAATGCTGTTAAGGTGAACAATCAGTAGACCGTTGAGTTTAGTTAACATGGAAGGTAGAAATTCATGATCTGTCGTCGCGCGGTGTACAGTCTCCATGTTGGTTTGTTTTCGGAAACCAAAGAGATTCATAGGTATGCTGGTTATTTAAGAATACGGTCAAAGTTTTTTGTAATAACAGTCAGTGTTTTTTTTTTTTTTTTTTTTGTAATAACTAACAAAATGTTTTTTTTTTTTTTTGTTTTTTTTTTATGAATCTTCTGTTGAAGATGGGCATATGTTGCAGGTTTTGCTTTCTGCTAAGCGATAGTGCCCCCACGGCAGTGTGTGGATTCCACATTGGAGAACGCACCTCTTGTCGTCGCGTGCGTCCAGGGCAACCTTTCTCACCTGGTTGGTGGTCAACACATGGTCGACGCTCTGGATGCGCTGTTCTGCTCTTAGAACCGACGACCTGGTCTTGAGGCAATCCACGAAGTCCTCGAATGTGAGATGCTCCCGAACCACCTGTCTGCCGACACCCTTGGCCTTCTTGGTAACGCTGCCCTCAGCTTTGATGGTATAGGCCTTGGCGCGAAGACCTGCAAACTCGAGAATTATATCACCGTTCTTCTCGTCTTTGAGTTTGCCAGGCTTCTTCTTGTTGCAAGTCGGGATTTTGTATCGGTTTGGCTGGGGATAGCCTGACGTGTCAAAGAGGTTCACAAAAGCTGGTACCGTGGCTATATCCCTGTACGCATCGGGTGAGTGGACGTGGTACATCAAACTATCTGTGTCCGTGTAGAGTAGGTTGATATTGTCGTTATAGTGCTGGCGTAGTATCCCATAATATATTTGAAACATGTGCAGTTTGCTCAGGTCTAATACTGAGGCACCAACATAAATTGGCTTGTTGAGCATCATCTTGTTCTTCCTTATATGCACTAGAGCAAGCTGCTCATTATAAATAGTCCTCGATTTAAATAACGGGTTTGCTACGAGCCTGCGACATTGTACTTTGTTTGATATTAGCCTCACATCTACATGATTTCGCACATTCTCCATAGTTTTCCCAAACACCGCATTGTTCATTAACTTGAAGAAATCGCGATCGAAATCAGAAGTGGCGACTGTACGATGTTCGGTGTTGAGCTCGATGTATGACCTCAACCATTGAGAATGCTCGAACATCAAAACTTGATGTACTGTGCGGACGGTAACCCCTTGCTTCATCAACCACCGGAGGTTTTGGTAGTGCAGGACATAACGCTCTTTGGGCTCGAAGTCCATGACGAGCTTCTTCTGGTTGGAATCGGGTGGACACTTGAACTCGGGTGCAGGGGGAAGATCGCAGAACAAATCCTGCAGCTTCTCGGAGAACTCGAGGTCCACCTCGGCAAAAAATCCGCATTCCTCATCGTTGAAACCTTCAACGTCGAAGTTGGAGGGATCAGCCCACTCGAAACCTCTAAAAGGGAGTGGCTGCATCATGGAGTGTCCGTAGAGGTTATTAACGTCCGTGTACATGATGTAGCTGGACGGTTGTGAGGGGTCGTAACCGGTGGCCATGTGATGGTTGTTGGCATGCGAGTGTCGCTGCGACACCTGGACCATTCCACCCCGCACGGCACGTTCCACAAACAGCATCATGTCTACGTCCGAAAGAAGCTCCAGCTCAATTTTCGTCACCAGAAACATGGCCGACAATGCCAGTCCGGGGAGACTATAGAAGTAGGCGGGATCCAGGTGGTAGATGGTCTTCGCAGTTGCACGAAACGCCTGGATCACGTCGGCGAGGAGCGTCACATCAAGTCTGAGGTAGGCGTCGTGGTAGTCTCCGAGATTTTGGCAATCCAGCTCGCGCCACATGGACTGAGCATGGTTATAGTCATCCTCAGAGATGCCCGAGCCTCGCAGTTTGCTATAGAAGTTTGCTCGAGGAGGAAGCGACGTCTCCGCAAACTTGGTAGAGTCGGTGACGTATTCGTAGGGGTAGACCCCCTTACGCCTGAAGAGACTGGCGTCCAAGTTCGGAAAATTCGCAGAGGTGATGAGCATTTTCTCGTCGTTAAGCTTCCCCGCGAGAGCATCGAGGCTGGCTGGGAGGAACCTCAGGGAGTCGAGGAAGCGAAGTTCGACGGTAGAGTCGGATTCTGGGATTCGAACCCATTTGCTCACACTGATGTAACGCTCCTCGTTCTGCGCCAGGACGTTGATTCGCTCGTTGTCGTACCCAAGATGCTTGATCAGGTGGTGAAAGTCGTACCCCGAGCCATTGTGAAAAAACACAGGGATGAAGCGCGGGTCCCGAGCCAAGCGGTTGCAGTCGTTGCACCAAGGACCAACATACCTACCGTTAAAGTGATCGTGGTGTCGGACTTTACAGTTGTTGGCGGTGTACTCCTCGACGCAGACAGGGCAAGCGATGGCCTCGTCGTGTCTACGTTGATCGTCGGGGGACAGTGGGAGCATAGACTTGGGGGTCAACAGCACCTTCCCTATCTCGATAGCCTCGACAACCATCCTCTCGAGGAAGTGTTTGGCTGCGTCGAGACCACGGTACACGTAGGGCTCGGGGGCGATGTGTTGGTCTCGTCGTACCACAACGTATGCGAAACTGGATGCCTCGTGGAGTTGGTAAGGGGTAGTGGAGGAAACTTCGGGATCGGGATCGCAAGTGGACAGGGGTTTGAGGAAGGCCTCGAAATCCGCGATGATGATAGCAGGGTGCTCCACCATGGCACCGTGCATGTGGAAACGCTCCACGGTGCCAGGTTTGGGCAAGTCTGCCAGCCCCGGTTCGTTGGCTTTGCAGTAGAGCTTGTGGTTAGCGAGCTTCTCGGCAGCGATGTTGGGACCTCTGATGCGCTGGTAATCCTGCTGTTTTTGATTACGAAATTTAGACAAGCACCTGGGACAAACTTCTATGTGGTGTTCGTCTTTGCTCAGCTGGCTCGAAACAAGCCGAGAGAGGGAGCGGATGAGGGTGTAATGGTGGTGGGCCTTGTTCTTGATGAGTAGGAGATGGATTTCTCGAGCATCATTGTCCTCTACGTCGCTCACCCGGATAGGGTACACCACTTTTTTGTCGATGAGGCCATAAACATTGATGGCCAACCGAGGGTTGTGTGTACGGGCCTCGAACTTGCGAATGTCCGAGACCTCCACCGGGTAGCCAATCCCAGCAATGGCATCTTCCAGTTCTGGCTCGTAGGGTAGGTAGTGGTTAACTCGGTGTGGATGGTTTTTCCAGTGAACAGGGTGTAACGCCGCAAGCACCGACCAAACGAAGCACTTGGCGTCACTGTTCTGAATGTTTAGGACAGCCTTCTTTGCCTCAATTGCTTCTGGTAAGGGGACGTAGCTGGAGGCGGAGAAAGGCACAAACTTGGAAAGTTTGACGCGCAGTTCGTGAGGCTCCCCACACAGCGGACCTCCCGAGCCCTTAGCTTCATGTTCTTCTTGCTTTGCCAGCAGCTCCTCGACAAACTTGTTGTAGATGACCTCGAGGTTGTCGACATCCGCCAGATGCAGCATCTTCGCCTTGGTGTTGTGGCAGAAGCTGTAAATTTCATCAGACGGTTTTTTGTACCAGCAACGAAGCGATGCGTAGAATTTAGTGGAGGAGTGCGTAGCCAGTGCATTACTAAAAATAGAAACTATTTCTGCTCGCTTCTCCTCTAAAAAGCTACGAACATCGCAAGAGCCATCCGACAATTGAACGTAATCTCCTAATATTCCACCGAAAGCAGACCGGTCTGCTTTTATCGCAGGCTTGACGCGTTTAGCAGGTGGTGCATTGATGGAGGCTGCTTCTGCCTTCCTCTTGGTGGAGGTCGAAGGCTGGGCCCCAGATGTATTTTTGCTTAGACAAGTAAGCTTATGCTTCTTGACATACGCAATTGTAATGTATTTATTGCATCCGGAACACAGTTCGGTGGCAGCCAAATGCTTGCTTGGCACGCAGGTGCGACAATGTCTTGCAAAATTTTTGCTTGATATGGCTGTTTTGCACACAGGGCAACTTTTCATGGAGCGCATTTTTTTTGGGTATGTTTATTTATATGTGATCGGTTGGTGGTAGAGTGTTGTCTTCCTCAAATATGTGCTTTAATCAACCCTATAAAAAAATTAAAAAAATATATATAAGAAAAATATGATTGTAGATAGAAAAAAATAAATATTGTATGCATGTGTAATTCTATTTAGCTTATTTTTGCTAGACACAAATCTTCTTCAGATTTTATTGCCCACTAATATATTTTTCTACCAATCTAATAGAAGTGTGAAACTATGAAAATGTTCTGAGACAATCTTCTCTAGAATATTCTTCCCCAAAGCTAATGTTAACAACCTGTTGTAACCTAAGCATCGTGTGTATTGCATCCGGGGAAGCCACGCTAACGCCCAAGCAGCTCGCTATTATGTACCTGCACGCTCCGGATATGCTGACGATCTTCCATCCCAGCTCGCTGTTGTGTGCCTGCATGCTCCGGTTATCTCGCTTGCTCTGAAACAAAATATAAACAAAACAAATTGTATACACCCAAGCGACCCGCTATTATGTACTTGCACGCTCCAGATGTTGCGGGGTAGGTGTACTGACGAGGCTCACCGTTGTGTAACTTTCGTCGTCCCAAGGCCTACGTATTGTTGATAGCACACGCAGAGAGGAGAGGGAGCAAAATTGTAGTTTTTCTAGATGTGTTTGCGCCATAATACAGAAATAATAAGAGGCGCCAGCGCGTGCACGTGTGTGTGTGGCACATCGTTCCCGAGAGAGGTTTACAAAAGTCACGATATACAAACATTAGTGTCCCCGGGACTTGGAAGATTACGATAAAGTGCATTCGTACTTCAAAAATGAGAAAATGCATTATTTACTCATCACGCTGTGTCAGCGCAACGAATAAATACGCGAAACATAATCTACCGATAGGCGCGCGCGCGCGTGTGTGGCACATCGTTCCCGAGAGAGGTTTACAAAAGCCGTGTCCGGATTGGCAAGCGCTCCATCCCGTTCTCCCCCGTTGCTCTCGCGTGCACTCGAAGTCGCGTCCAAGTCGTCCGAATCTGCATGTTCCCTTGTAGTACGGCTGTCACTTTTCCCGCCAGGTGTCAGCCCGAACTTCACCCACCGCGCTCTGGGGCGCAAACAAACATGACAATGATTTCCACCTAACTACTCACATTAAAAATATAACACGCTATTTCATCATTTACGTTTTCTGCATTCAGTATTATCGATAAAATATTAAAATATAACTGAGTTTTACATCCTCTAATCAGTAAATATTGTCTGTACAAAGTGAAAGTTAGAATATGGCTGCCAAGCGCAGCGTCACAGCGAGTTCAAGCGTGCATCTGTCGCGCCTCTCTGCTCTTCCCTCCGACTCCACGTCTACCGCAAATTCGGACAACAGAGATTGGCTGAGTCCCGGATGGAACAGCGCTCTAGGTGACATCTGCTGCTGATTCGGACGCAACCCTGGCCACTTCTATTAGTCAGTGTTGCCAACTCCCATTTGTAGGTTAGCTTCGCCTGTAAAATATCACATGATGAAATATTCTTCAGGTAAGTTGGCAACATTGAACCGCAATTGATGTTACCAGTGTTGTCAACTTCTATTTGTAGGTTAGCTTCGCCTGTAAAATATCACATGGTGAAATATTCTTCAGGTGAGTTGGCAACATTGAATCGCAATTGATGTTACCAGTGTTGTCAACTTCTATTTGTAGGTTAGCTTCGCCTGTAAAATATCACATGGTGAAATATTCTTGAGGTGAGTTGGCAACACTGGCAACATCAATTGATGGCACTCAACCCGTGCACCTCCACTAGTCAGTGTTGCCAACTCCCATTTGTAGGTTAGCTTCGCCTGTAAAAATAACATGTGGTGAAATATTCTTGGGGTGAGTTGGCAACACTGAACCGCAATTGATGGCACTCAACCCGTGCACCTCCACTAGTCAGTGTTGCCAACTCCCATTCGTAGGTTATCTTTGCTTGTAAAATATCACATGGTGAAATATTCTTGGGGTGAGTTGGCAACACTGATCGCCAATTGATGGCGCTCAACTAAGCTGATTACACTAATCAGTGTTGCTAACTCCCATTCATAGGTTAGCTTCGCTTGTAAAATATCACATGGTGAAATATTCTTGGGGTGAGTTGGCAACACTGATCGCCAATTGATGCTGGTGAACCCGGCTACCTCCACTAATCAGTGTTGCCAACTCCCATTTGTAGGTTAGCTTCGCTTGTAAAATATCACATGGTGAAATATTCTTGGGGTGAGTTGGCAACACTGCGAGAAAGCCTCAAGCGTTGCCGGCTCCTTGCTTGAGGTTAGGTTATACCCAAAAACAAAAACCTTGGTGATTTTTTTCGAGTGAGGAGTTGGCAACACTGCGAGCGCCACCGAGCGCCATTTTCGGTTGGTGAACTCTCTTTCCCCCACTACTCTGTAAGTTAGCTTCGCCTGTAAAATATCACATGGTGAAATATTCTTGAGGTGAGTTGGCAACACTGAACCGCAATTGATGTTGCCAGTGTTGCCAACTCCCATTTGTAGGTTAGCTTCGCCTGTAAAATATCACATGGTGAAATATTCTTGGGGTGAGCTGGCAACACTGCGAGAAAATGAGGCTCATGCCTTACGAGAGAAATCCATTAAGGCGAGCCTCACCGAGCCTCATTTTCGGGCGTTGAACCGGTGCTCCTGTACTACTGACGAACTCAGGAACATGGTGATCGAACCTGGGACCTCTGACATACTACCAGTCGCATAATGATTTCTAAACGTATCAAGGAAAACGTCCGGTAACCCAACGGAAATCAGACTTCAGTTTGCGGGATCCAGAAGTCCTGTCCCGGGAATCTTCGGGAAATGATTAACTTACTTTCGGGATTTCGAATACGTCAGGAATTTAAAATGATCGCGAAATAAGAATTCTGGATATACTTAATTATCGGAAAGGAAATCTTCTAGAAATGGCATCAAAATACCGAAAATAATTTATTTGGGGACAAAATGTGCGTGGAACTCAATAATTTCAGTAGTGTTAGGAAATTCTGAACATTACCTATCGATAAAATTTTCTGAACTAGTCGGGAAATACGTGAAATTTTCTGTCCTGAAGATCGGGATAGTTTTATATACCGTATCGATCCCGTCCCGGACCCATAAACTCCGATCACTCACACCCATAAAGTCAAAGAAAAAGTGGGAAAAAGAATAAAGTATCCAAAAGAAATTGTGCAAACTGAGGCATAAGGTTTTTGATTGATTGATTGGGTGTTTTAAGTCAACTTTATGCACAGTAAGGCTAATCGGGATAGACCTACAGTTTAAAGTGGGATCCGATCCACTATGTGCCTTCACTGGGTATCGAACCCAGGACCCCTTGATTACAAGGAGACGACACTACCACTGCGCCATCGTGGAGGTCTGAGGCATAAGGAAAAGAAATGAAACATTGCTTTCTTCCAGTAAGCATTAATTTAGCTTTATCTAACTTGTAGACCAATTTCATTTCATGCTTTTTGGTCTTTCCATTAATTTACAGTGAACGAAAATATTCTCTAAATAATTTGAAAAATGTAATTAGTTTGGTCGTCTTCTGTGGCGGAGAAGTAAGTGTAGTGCCAGAATTCCTGGATTCGAATCTTTGTCAAGGCATAATGTGTTTTTGTCTTTCCATCTATTTCACAATTTTATCCTTATCGTCGCGATTAGCTAAATTGGCAGAAAAGCGAAGTAAAAATACAGATGGAATTAGTTTGATATTTTCTCAAACAGCACATTTGCAAGGATCATTCAGGGTTAACCGACCAAGACTACAAGTCCTACAAGGACAAAACTACGTGAGTTTTTTAAAGGAATCTCCCTGAGCATACAAGCATAGCTGCTATCAATGTGTGAGTTCCGTGAGTTCTTTGGCCTCTGAAGCGTCGCCACGAGTACTGTTTGCTAAATGTAAGGTGTTAGGGAGGAGAGCTCTCGTTTTATGACATCTGTAGAGGAAATTGCAATTTAGTCTCATAATATGTGATTTTTTTGTCAATTTTAGACGGGGTCGTCCCGTCGAACTCATACCTCCTTTAAAAACAATATTATTCATCGTGCAAGAAATTCCGGATCTCGGTATTTAAAATTTAAAACTGGGTAGTCCCTGTTGAACTTTTTGAGTGACATTTTTTCATATTTTTGCACGTAAACGTTGTGTTTTTCTTCGCAGCAACCAAATGAAATAAAAGGTAACCAAAAAAAGTTCTTGCTGTTCTAGAGCAGTGATAAAAAAAGAGCAATACAGTGGACGGTACGTACCTTTAGGTTTCGAAGTAATCTCCATCAGCATCCAACACCTTTTGCCAAAGTTCCTGCAGCTGCACAATACCCTGGTGATAAAACTCGGCGGGCTTGGATGCAAAGAAGTCCGTGAGTGCGTTCCGTAGGTCTCCCTCATTTGCGAAGGATCTCCCACGGAGGTGGTTGTCGAGGGAATGAAACAGGTGGTAATCTGTTGGTGCAAGGTCCGGTGAATATGGTGGATGGCACAGTGTCTTCCAGCCAAGTTGCTGAAGGGTTTTTCGGGTCCTCTTTGCCACATGTGGTTTGGCATTGTCGTGCAGGAACAGCACACCCTTGCGATTCACCAATGCCAGCTCCTTCTGCCGCAATGCACGGTGCACCCTTTGCAACTGCTGAGAGTAGAGGTCAGCAGTGATGGTCTGACCAGGTGGAAGGAGCTCGTAATGTACCACTTGCCGACAATTCCACCATACAGAGAGCATAACTTTTCGTGGGTGCAGAGGTGGTCTTGAGGTGTGAGGAACAGTGTCACGTGGCGACAACCAATGTCTGGTATACTTGGGAGTGTCATAGAGGACCCACTTTCCGTCACCAGTGACCATCGGGGGTGAAGAAGGGCAACTACGCCTTTTTATTTCAAATTTTGTACAAATAAAAATACATTTCGTATTTTTCTTGCTCGCAATACCTAATTTTCTTACAGTCTAATCAAGTTCAGAACCGTAGGTAGAGGGGCGGCGGGAGTCAACAATAGAAGCCAAAAGATACAAATGAAAAAAAAATGTAAAAGAGAATCTATATTATTTTCAGTTTTCACAATTTTGGTTCTAAAAATTTTCTGGCTCACTTCGCTCGCCATAAGAATTAAATTCGTTATGCATTCTCTGTCGTTCAAAAATGCAGTTTGTGAGCTTGTTTTTCATTATCAGCTAATGAAATTGAACGTGTTGAAAAAATATTTCGAATAGTTTGATGCTACACTATTGCTTGGGCGCCGACTTCTAACCCCCTTATTGCGTGAATAATAATGCGTTTGGTACTACTACTATTAATAATAATAAAATTGTAATACTAATTACAATCGTGTTATTATTATTATTATTATTATTATTATTGATACGTTTATCCTAGTGGTTGCATCCCAAACAAAAATTCGTGGTTGCGCCTCAGTAGTTGTATTGGCTATATAATGAGCGCACTTATAGCGTAGAAAAGAAGAGGTTATTTGATTGAACAGCCCGATTTGCCTATACTTAAAACAATGCCAAGAGGGGCCTATACCCCAATTCTTCAAGTGTGATATGCTCTTATTTTTAAGAATTCTGAATTCTAGTGTAGAAAAAGAAGAAGCCTCTCAGACAGATTTGCCTATACTTAAAACTATGCTAAGTTCCTATATCATCTTATTGTTTATAGTGTGTTTTTCTGTCAAAATCCCAGGAATCTTGAATTGATATAAAGCTCATAGCTATTGGGTTCTGAGACCCAGTAGAGTGTGGTGCATAGCTCCATGGTTTTTATTGGCTTGTAATCAGGAGGCTCGGGTTTGAATCCTCATAAAATGTGAAGCCTCCCCTGATGGGAAAATGTTAATATTGTTGTCTTGTAAACAAGAGGCTCGGGTTTGAGTCCTGATAAAATATGTAAGATTGAAATACATGTGGCAAAATAATATCTCCACACGTGAGATTTTGAGAATAATTACTGCTAGTTGATAGCTCCCAGATCTGAACCCCCCCTCCTCTTCTCAGACAGATTCGGCCATGTGTGTAAAAGCTATATCTGTGTGATTGTTGTTCATAAACTTGTCAAAAATATGGCCCTTTTAATATTGTTTTTGGCCATATTCCTATACTCTACAACTTACAGATCTAATTTAATACAAAATGCAAGCAAAATTTGAGCTGTTGCCTGCAATTATTTAGCTTGGAAATGCATGAATTGATATTAATCTGTCAAAAGACTAATGTTTTGCTTGCATGTCTTGCCGGCACACAAGAGATATAATCTACACAGCTAGAAGGGGGCATTAATAATATGTCTGTGTGATTCACTGAAGGGGCCATTAATCTTTCTGTGCGACAGGGGAAAATGTAACAAAGATTATTGAGATAGAGATACAGATTTTCTGACACAGTGGCAATGAACTGCCTTTCATGCTGAAAGCAATTCTTATTCTGATAATACGAGCATAGGCAAGGCTTAGAGAATATTATGACAGTTCAAAATCCAATTTTGTCTGTATTAGCTTCTGGGTCTCAGAACCCAGTAAAATGTGGATATATTCCATATTGAGAAGTGTTAATATTGTTGCTTTGTAAGCAAGAGGATCGGGTTTGAGTCCTGATAAAATGTGTAAGATTGAAATACATACAACAAAATAATATGCCCACACATGAGATATTCACTGCTAGCTGATATACAGTTGAGGTTTCAAAGCTGGTAGAGTGTCTGGGCCTCTCTGACAGCAAAGTGTTGGTATTATTGTTTTGTAATCAAGGGGCTTTTGTGTTTGAATCGGCCCTCTAAAATTGCTCCGTGACTCTCTCATTTCTTACATCATAAACATATGATTTTTCACCTATGAGAATAACACTACATATGGTGTCATCAGGTAATGCCTCATGGAATTCACAGATAATTTTAATGTTTGTCCTGTCATTCACCACAACTTGTTTCCTTTTTGAAGTGTTGATGACAAACATGGGCCTCTGTGCTTTGAATTCATCTGGTGTGTAATACATGTCAGTATTGCCAGTGGTGACCCGTTTGAATGCCGAAAATGCCTCATATAATTTGAGGAAATCATCCTTGGACATGTCTAAATTATAATTTTCTCTAGGAAATACCTCATTTCTGCCATTTTTAAGATATATGTTCTTGATGTTGCAGTTATCAAATTTACTTGAATTTTTTTCCTGATTGTTGTGTCTTCCAGTCTGAAACAATACCACCACAAAATCCGGCATGTCGTATTGTATACTGGAGAATGAATTTGTAGCATCAAACTCATAATAAGTACCAGTTGCGGGCTTCTGTACGCATTGATATGTATAAAATTGTAAAAAAACCTGTGGATTTTTTATTATATCTGCTTTGTATTTAAGAGCATAACTGGCCTCATATTCAACAACTGGGATTCTTAGCTCCATAGTCTGAATAATGCATTTGCCTGCATCTGGTAGGGTATTAGGCAGAGCTTTCCCAGTAGAGTTTAATGCACTGTACCTCATCAAGGCATTATTATCATTGGCAGCTCTTCTAAATGTGATTCTTAAACCACCCTTCCACATAATATCTTTGTAATCTGAGAAGAATCCTGGCAATAGGCGCATCGGGAACAGCACTGTGTGGTTCTTAGATAATACCTTATCACCAGCCTCAAATCCACCTATTTTGTAGTAAGAAGCCTCGGTTTTGGATAATTTTAATGTGGCCAAAGCTGTGGAGGTAATGCCGGGATAATCTACTCTGTTTATAACAACACCATGCTTTCTGATCTCAATTTCAGAGAATAGATGCGGCACAAAATTATCTACCAATCTTATATTTGAATTTGCCGGATAATCTGTTCCATCGAGCTTTACAACATCAAATTTGATGTATAGATCTGCTCTGTGGTGGTGTATAAAGCCATCCCCCACATCAGGATCAACCTCAATCTCTGTGTTGGGTTGATTTAAATTTGCAAATGTCCTCCTGTTTGGGGGGAATGATTGTAGCTCATAACTCTCAATATTTTCCATTTTCTTCTTGTATGTATTTTTATTTAAATATTAATCTCTATGATTGCAGTTGTTGTGGCTCCAGCAAAATCAACTAATTCTTCTTTTTCATTAGTGACCATCAATTCAATATTATCTATTCTATTATGACACACAGGAAAATATAATGTTGGGGATGGATTGTAGATGATGGGCTCCATGAATTCAGAATTAGGTTTGAATGTTGCAATGATGCCGGTTTGTTTGTGAGTGCCTATGCCATTTGATTTGGTGATCATACCCTCAGCCACATTACAGTGAATATTCAGAGTCTCTATGGCTAAGAATTTGGGTATATTAATAGCAGTGTGTTTGATGCCTGGTTCAAGTTTTGTGTTGTTCTCAAATCCTAACAGCTCTCCTATAGTACCCAGATCCACTGTTTCTGTGGCAGATGCAATCTCTACTCTGTGAGTGACAGAATTTTGACTTAACACTACACCTCTGGGTAATTGAGCATTTAAAGTGGACAGATTATACTGCCCTGGAGTGATGACAATTTTTTCATCACCAACTGCAATTGTGTTGTTGTGGTGTGTAATATTAGGGATTAAGTACATGCCATAAAATGCTCTGAGAGCTATTGTTTTGGGATACACTATGTCATCATGTAATTTGAGTTTCAATATTGAATTTTGGCTGGTGAGATGGAATACCCCCATGATGTTTTAAATACCACAAGGCTTTTTGAAAATCTTCAATTGATGGTTTATTTATTTGAGACATATATCTAAGAACAGATAAACACAAATGTCCGCAATTAACATCTTTGAAGTTTTGAACACGGGCATTATTGTAATAAAGATTAGCTGAATTTAGATATTTTATTAAATTTTCAGGTGGAACACCTCCAAATGAATCAAACACAAATGCCTCATTTTTTAAATATTTAAGATAACAGATCCAGTGAGTGCCCTGATTTTTGTACTTATCCAAATTAACAATGCCACACTCTTTGTTGAGTGGTTGTTCTGGTAAAGAATCAGACATGTACACACCTCTAAAATTTTTGGTGCCCAGTGGCTTGATTAAAGCTTCAATATCTTGGTTTGTAAGCGGCTCTTGTTTTTTTAAACTTATTCATGGCTCTCTTAACACCTTTGCCTTGTTTCTCAATGGCCAGGTTATGGCGCCTCTGTTCATCTAATTCTGCCCTATTTTTCTTGGCATCTATTACTGTTTTTGCTATGGCGGCTGATCCCCCGGCCAAGCTCCCCACAGCCCCGAGAGCAGCTAAGATGGCAGGGATGGTAAATATGAATCCCCCCACATGTGATTTTTTTCTTGATTGCTGTAATTTTTTTAATTGGGGGGTACTATGCAACAATTTCGTACCATGCCCCTTTGCAAGACAAGAATTTTTTTTCTTGTGCTGCTTTTTAGTTAAAAGACTGTCAATAGTTTTAAGAGATTTGAGACCTGCATAAGGTATTTGATACATAACACCCTTGGCCTTCATTATAGGTTTATTATATACATATTCACAACCCCCACCCCAATTTTTGTTTGGTATTCATAGCTATGGTGGTCCCCAATGCTGCTATTTTTTCACTTAAAGAAGCATCTTTGCTTACAAATCTACCAAATGCAGCCTCTTCTAATTTCTTGTCTGCAACGTGTCTCTTGTCAAGATCAGAATGTGTGTTGTATGCTATGTCATGGTCTCTACAAGCAGCATCTAGGGGATTAACACCAGGATCACCTCTGTTTAATCTATGGTCCAATTTTGTACCGGGACCACAATATTGATAGCCTGGAATGTGTAGTTCAAATTGCAGCTTGTTTATAATGTCATTAACAAGGCCCCGACCCTCAGAAATATTCCAAAATTTAGGTGGTAGAGTATTAATAATTTTTATGAGATATCCAATCCCCTTAGTGTCATTCACTATAAAATTAGACAATTTGGTGCTTATCATGTCCATAATTCCAACCTTTTCATTGTAAAAATTGTAGTTGCCAGCATTTTCCTCCCCAGCTATTACCAATAACCTATCTACAAGTTTCCTGACATCATCAACCCACACAAATTCTTTGGGCAGGGTATTGTATTGTTTGATTCCACTGCCAGTCTTGATCTGTGACCATATGGGTTTGATTAAATTGTTGTATTTTGCTCCACTGCTAGACTTGACTCTTTTTTGTGTGGGATCATTGTTCTGGTATAGAGCATCTGATTTTATTAATATTTCTTTGTAATATTCATAATCTTGATCTGTATAGCTGCCAGGCCTTTTCCTAGTCATCAGTTCCCACAATCCAGGTGTGCCGGGGTACTTAACAAAAGCACCTTTTTCTCCGAGACGAGATTCTGAATATACAATAAGATCATCCCCCATAAATGTTACTCTGAAATTGCCAATTCTATGTATGATGCTACCATCACGCTCTGTGTCAGCATATAAGCCAAAAACCTCATCTTTGTTGTCTTTAGATGTGCTTAAATATTTTTGAGCAAGAAGACCCAATTCAAAAGGATCCTGAGTAGCTTCAATTCTTCTAGGAGCAATAGGACTAGGTGTATGAATACTGGAAAGTGGGGTGAATGGATAATCTAATATGTTTCTTGCAGCTACAGGTACAAGCTCTGTGATCAAATTTTGATTTTGCTCTGTAACAGTTTTGATATTTTTACCTAATTCACCAATAGCATCAATTATAGGCTGTTCTGTTTGTTTGTGTTTTTCATAAATTCCACGGTTCTCTGATTTCCATCCCTTAAATCTTTTTACAAGATAATCTCTTAATTTAAGATCATCAATAATTGGCCTTTTCATGGTTATTTATTTATGTTTCAATGTCTAGAAAATTGTTGATTTTATTTCTGTATTTGCCAGGATTAGGTGTTCTTGTCATATCAATTGTGACAAACCCATAACTGTCCTGGTTCCAGCACCTGCTGCAAAACTTGGAAAAATCATTGTAGCTCAAGTCCCCACCTACATATTCATCATGTATGTGTTTGAGGTTGGTATGATCCTGATGAAACACACATATAAAGTTGCTGTTGTCTCGGATCAGTTGCTTGGGTATTTTTGATAAAGTCTGTGCCAGGTAGAAGCAATCAATGTTTTTGTGTCGGCCCTGTGTAAAGAAATTTCTAACCTTGTTTTGATTATCCAGTATAATGTCATCAAACACAACAACAGAATTATCGAGACATTCATGGAGTGGCTTAACATCTGGTTCAAAAGTGGCAATATCCAATCCATCATATAGCTTCATCAGCTGCTGATATTTTAATTGTTCCAAGCTCTTAGAGAAGATATACAAGTGCCTGTTTTTCCAGTCTAACCAGTTGGGTGCCAATAAAAAATTATCAACCATTAGTGTAGTTTTACCACAAGCAGATGGCCCAACAATAAGACACCTAATATTTTCAGGTAGCAATTTTCCATTTCTCTTATTCTGCTGTTCAGGTTCTGGCAACCTTTTTATAACATCCCAGGTGTTCATATTATTATTTTGTTTGCATCGATCCAGCTGTGTTCTGGAAGTCCTAGCCATTTGACAAGTAACTTGTTGCCTTTTCTGCGGATGATTTTTTCTATGAGATATGTGTCAGGCTGTTTAGTTTTGTTGAGCTCTTCTTCATAGAACCTGCCTTTGAGAATTTCTCCTCGGTGATCCTTTATTATATATGTGTTAAGAGTCCCGGGTTTAACTTGAACCACTGTAAATAATTCAGTGCTCCAGTTTCTTGTAAAGCCTCTTTTGAATAAGTGCTTATATTTGCTGATTCTTACTTGATCACCCACCCTGTATTTGGCCTTTCTTATTGTTGGCTGATATTTAGGATAATAAACAGTGCTGATCAATTTTTGCTCATCAGATGAAGTTACTTCAGAGGGTTTCATGTTGATTGTGGAATGGACCGAGTTGTTATATTTTTGTAGAAGTTCTGGAAGAATATTAATCCATTTATAATTACCTTGAAGTGTAAATTGTTTATACATAAGATTTTTTAGGGTTTTGTTGATCTCTCTACAATTGAGGCCTTGAGGTCACTGTAACTCGAATAATGTTGTATTGCCTGGCTTTTAATAAATTGTTGAAACACTGAATTATAAAATTCTTTGCCATTATCTGTTTGCAAATAGCGCGGTGATCTTCCACTCTGATTGATGATTGTTCTGTTTCAACTGTCCACTTGCCATTTCAATCAAGTCGCTCTGCCATAAATCATCTATGCCCTTTGTGACTACTGGCAGTCTCTTAAAATTATGTCGGGCTTGTCTGTGTACTTCATCAACAATAATTTGTCTAGACATAATATGTAAACAAGAATATTGCAACTATGGGGTGTTCAGCAGCTGATACTACAGGATTTTCTAAATATAATTTGTCCCCTATTTGTATTTTAAATTCCAGAGAGCCATCATCTTCAACATATGCTGTTTCCAATGTATTGGGATCTGTAAAATCCTCCAATTCTACACTGGTGATTTTCACTTTGTTATCAGCATTTGTTATTGATAAGGTAGGGTAGTGGTGTGCCTGTGGTTGAAGCCAATATTTGATCTTGATTGGTCTCAATGTGCCCCCAACAAAAAACTGGTAATAAAATTGTGCAGGGGACAGCATATATATTTTGCCACCTGGTGTAAATGGAGAATCATATTCTTTGTTGGGGATGCTGTACAATTCAAGAATTACTGTATGTTTAGGATTTTCAATTATGCCTGTTATTTCTTTTTCTGCTGTGAGCAATCTACTTGTTACAGATTCAAGATGCTCATTGATGGTCCTAACAACATCATCATGGCCTGGCTTGATTTTTATGTCCACAACAAGTTTTTTGTATTGTTGCACAATTTCTTGTAGCTGGGTGGCAAAAACAGACAAAGCATTTGCTTGATTGGATTCCATGGTCCCTAGCTGTTGCTTGATATTAGCTACAATTTGCTGCAAATTTTCAACAACTGCCAATTTTGAATTTTGAGCAGTAAGATCATGGACCTGTCTTCTGATATCCTCAAACAGGGCATGCAATTCATTAATATGTTGATTAGTTGGAAGAGTGGCCACTGTCTGAGTGAGATGTTTGATCTCTGCCTGGATATTCTTGATATCTTCTGATTTCAATATGCGATTCACTGCCCTCCTAATATTTTTAAGTTCCTGTGATGTAGGCAGATTTGATACTGTATTTTGCAAAGATTCAAGTGCCAATTTTACATTGTTTAATTCAGAAGCATCAGCCACATTTTGCATAGCATTTTGGAGCTGGGCTATATCTGCCTGAGAGGGTGTGGATTGTTGTAAAATTTCAAGTTTTGTTTGTATATCATCGATCAAATGATGAAAATGGGATAGCTCAGATTCAGTGTTGAGGTTTTCAAGCTTTGTGATTTGTTGCTGGACACTAACAAGGGTATCTACAATACCGGGCAGGCGGGATTCTTGTATATTTGACAAATCACTTTGCACTGCTGCTATTGTACCTTCAAGATGGGTTATGGTACTTTGAATTTTTCCAAAATCTTCATATGTTTCAAGTTGCAGCTTAATATTGGCTACACTGCGAGTTATTGCATTCAAAGCATCAGAAGATGGCAAGTTGTTCATAAAATTTTCAAGTGTCTCAATTTTTTCTTTAACCTCGACTATGGCATTGTTCAGAGGATCCAGATTAGGTATTTGGAGTGATTGAATCTGTTCCTTTAGAGTGGAAATCACTAGATCAAAATCTTCTTGTGATTTTATGCTTTTGACAATTGTTTGGAGCTGTGCCTGGACATTATTTATTTGCTCTTCCAATTGCTGTTTCAATTGCTGAGAGTTGTTAGCCTGGGTCTTAAATCTGGCTTGAAGAGCTGCTACAGCCTCTTCTAAACTTTGAAAATTATCTAATGTGGCCAAATCAGTATATTTCTGAAGCAGTAATTTGAGTTCAGAATCAATTTTAAGAAGAGGGTTCATGCATTGTGATTGCAAATTTGTAATTTCTAATTGAAGACTGGCATTGAGTGTAGTTTGTAAAGCTTGTAAATCACTTCTTAATTTCTTGACTCTGACATCAAGCATCAAAATCTCATCACTGTGATCTTCATGCCTTGTATGGCCAAATATATCATTAGGCATTTCTGTTTTAGCGGTTATTTATTATTGAATATCTGATTCTTAATTCTATAAAAAAGGGTATAAGCTTGTCATATGATCCCGGGACCTCAATATATAAGCAGTCACCAGCAGAAACAGTATAAACAGTGCCAGAAATCATGTTTGAGTGCTTAATTCTATAAATATTTCTCCCTACTGAAATTTTAACATCACCCTCAGGGGTTGTAATAAATTGCAATTGCCCACCTACAGGTAATTGGTAATGATTTAAATTATTGTTAAATAAGTACAATTTTTTACCTGTTTCATCATCAACATCTGTAAGTATGCTGTTCAGATGAATAATTAACAAAGCACTTAGTTTAGATATCATATCAGAAGAGGGTTGTGGTGTTGGCAGGTCCATAATACCTTGTTTTTTGAACCCAAATAAGTTCATAGGCATGTTTATTTATTTCAAATCATGCTCTGTGCTTGGGCATTGATTGCCATTTTTCAAATCAGAATGACCCCATGGTAGAGTATGTATGCCACATGATAAAATGCATCTCTTATCATCATGTGGGTCCAGAGCCACTTTTCTTACAATATTGCTAGTCAATAAGTGATCCACACTCTGAATTCTGGATTCTGATGTTCTGATTAAACTCTGGGATTTGAGACAATTTTTATAATCTTCAAATTCAAGCTCTTTTTCAACAGTTACTCTGCCAATGCCCTTGGCTTTTTTGGCAACAACACCACTACATGTTTCAAAACTGTACATCTTGGCCCTTAACCCAGCAAATGCCACAATAACATCACCAAGTGTCTCATCTTTTAACTTGCCAGGCACCTTTTTGTTGTGGGGTTGAATTCTTGTATGTTCACTGGTATCAAAATATTCAAGCAATGCAGGCTGGGACATATCTTTATAAACATCTTCTGTTTCAATATCAAGAACAAAACTATCCGTGTCCATGTACATCAGTTTTACACGATCCTTATAAAAAGGTTTCAACACATCATAATACAATTTTAACATATGTAATTTGGCCAATTCCAATATCACAGCCCCTACTTAAATAGGTTTATCAAACTTAATCTTTGTTTTTTCATGTTAAAAAGTGCCATATTTTCATCATAAATTCTTCTATAATTGAAATTAGGCTTTGCAACCAATTTTTTGCTCAGGCTGGGGTCAGTAATTATTTTAACATCGGTATGTTTTCTGACATTTTCAATAGTTTTGCCATACACAGAATTGACCATCAATTTAAACAAGGCCTTATCAAATTGGCTTTTTGCACATGTTCGAAGCTCTGTGTTTGTATTAATATAAGGCTTCAACCATCTTGAGTGCCTGAACCTCAAAACTTTGCCAATTTTGGTCACTTGAACACCATGATGCATCAGGAACTGGAGGTTTTTGTAATATATGACATAACCCTGTTTTGGCTCCAGTGTCATCATGAGCTTCTTCTGTTTAGAGCCAGGTGAACACTGAACCTCGGGAATTGGGGGCAGATCAGAAAATTTGTTGTGTAAATTATCTGGAATTGTCAGATCAACCTCTAAGAACAGGCCATAGTTACTGTCATCAAAATCCTTAAGATCTTCAATATTGAAATCTTCAACCCATTCAATCCCTGAATATGGCAGTTTATCCATCATAGCATAACCATACAAGCTGTTTGCATCTACATACAGTATATATTTTGATGGCCGTGCAGGATCATAATCAGGAATATATTTGTTATTTGCTCTGGCATATCTCTGAGAACATTGCACCATCCCTCCTCTTATACATTGTTCCATAAACAAATACATATCTTGATCTTGAATCAGATCCAAATGCATGTTAGTGTTTAAAAACATTGCAGACCATGCTAGGCCCGGCGCACTGTAAAAATACATTGGATCCAGTCTATAATTTTGCATGGAAGATTTTCTGAATGCCTGCAATATATCAGCTAAGAGGGTCACATCAAGTTTTAAAAAAGCCATGTGATAATCACCAAATGTCTGGCATTTTAAATTGCTCCACATCAATTGGGCATGGTGATAATCATCATCAGTGATTCCAGATCCTCTGATTTTGCTGTAAAACTCTTCTTGTGGTGGCAGAGAACACTCATCAAATTTAGAAAAATCTGTAACATAATCATATGGATATTCACCCTTCCGCCTAATTAATTTCAGGTCCTGATTTGGAAACAAAGCACATGTGATTTTGAATTGATCATCAGATAATTGAGTGGCCAGTGTGGCCAGGCTAGCCGATAAAATTCTGTAAGAATCAAGAAATCTTATGTGAATAGGAACACCATTAACTTCAATTATTTTGCTAATAGCAATATATTTCTCATCATTTTCTGCTAAAATATTTAAATTATGCTTCTCAAACCCCTCATATCTGATCAGATGATGAAAGTCATAATTGGATGCTCCATGGCAAAATATAGGGATAAATTTTGGTCTCTGGATCTTAATATTACAGCTATTACACAGGGCCATTTTGAATTTACCATCTGTATGAGAATGGTGTTTCACCTTGATATTTGTATCTGAAAATTCAGAATCACATACCGGGCATTTTTCTGAATTGTTGAAATCTTCAATCTGTTTCTCTGTTAAAGGCAACATGGGTTTTGATTTTAATAAAACAAATTCAGAGTGTTTAATATTCAATTGATCTATCAAACTGCTTATTATTTTGTCTGAATTTGCATTTGAATATACAGGTACAGTTTCTGTTATGTGGGGCTGTGTAAATTTTGTGCCGTTTGGCTTCTTATATTGTGTAAACAATTTGAGGGACAACTTATAAGAGCCATTTTCTGCATTTAGAATTGCCTGCACATCAGGATTTACACTGTTCAAAAAATTCTTAATACCACATCTTGGCTCTGATACAAACCGATAATCTCTTAATTGGCCATTAAAACTGCTATGGATGGGTGGTGCATAGCGTGGCTGTTTTGCAGGTCCAGCATTAACAGGTGCTTCATGCTTCCTTTTCAGACCAGATGTAGATGGTTGTGAGGGCAATGTTGATGACTGTACATAAGAATTACACTTATGCCATTTGTAATATGCCTTGCTTAATATTTTATAGCATCTTGGACACATTTTTGTGGCCTTTCTGCATTTCTTACGGTCGCAAATATGCCGGTGCCTAGACCAATTAGAACTAGATATATTTTTTTTTTGCATTGATTGCAATATTTTTGTTTTGGCATTTTTGTTGTTTATTTATATAAAATTTCTTGGTCCAAAAAAACAGAGCTATGGACAATATGTCAAAACAATTATAACAGCAGTTAGTGGCTGAGCTGGTGCTTTTATACTCAAACAACAGCAATTAACTAGGCTCGGGTGATTCCCAATATAAAATAATTTTGCTCTTTTTATGCTGTTTATAACACTTTTTAGCAGGTTTCAGATCTGGGAGCTATCAACTAGCAGTAATTATTCTCAAAATCTCACGTGTGGAGATATTATTTTGCCACATGTATTTCAATCTTACATATTTTATCAGGACTCAAACCCGAGCCTCTTGTTTACAAGACAACAATATTAACATTTTCCCATCAGGGGAGGCTTCACATTTTATGAGGATTCAAACCCGAGCCTCCTGATTACAAGCCAATAAAAACCATGGAGCTATGCACCACACTCTACTGGGTCTCAGAACCCAATAGCTATGAGCTTTATATCAATTCAAGATTCCTGGGATTTTGACAGAAAAACACACTATAAACAATAAGATGATATAGGAACTTAGCATAGTTTTAAGTATAGGCAAATCTGTCTGAGAGGCTTCTTCTTTTTCTACACTAGAATTCAGAATTCTTAAAAATAAGAGCATATCACACTTGAAGAATTGGGGTATAGGCCCCTCTTGGCATTGTTTTAAGTATAGGCAAATCGGGCTGTTCAATCAAATAACCTCTTCTTTTCTACGCTATAAGTGCGCTCATTATATAGCCAATACAACTACTCGCCTCTGACTGAAATATTCTTAAATATGCTAAAACTTTTGTTAAAATCAGAAATGCAAAATACGAATCTTTAAATATAACCCATATTATTTTTAATGAGCTTTTATTTCTTTCCTTACTCCAAAATTTGTAGGATGTAAGCATTCGCGCTCGTATTGGGAAAGGGGGGGACAGTGAAGCACTTGACCTACCTGAGATGTCTGGGAACACTTAATATCATTTGAATAGTGAAATTGTTGCGTGGACAAGGTGTGTCTTGAAAGACATCAGACTCAGTGGTCTCTGATATTTGAGTTTTTGTTTTTTTAAGTCCATTTTATGCACAGATAGGCTAATCGGGACTTGACCGACAATTTTAAGTGGTATCAGAAGTTTTGGTTGCCTCCTTCGACTACCGAACTCGGAACCCCTTCATTACAAGGCCACGCCATTACCACTACGCCATCGGATTGACCCTAGTCTCTGATATACACATTGTGAAGAAATACAAAAAGACACTGAACTGTTTCTAAAATAAATGATAATGTTTATGGAAAGGAAGCAAGTCGAATCCAGTTTATATTTAAATAGTGGACTCAAGTCTGAACTTAGCAACAACGCCACGGTATTTTCAATTCAATTAAATTTTATCATTTGTAAAACAACGACAACAATAATGATAATAATAATAAAATGTCAAGGTAATTTTTTATGACTGAAGGGTATGATATGAAATATTACCCTGCCCCCAAGTGCTCGAAGTGAAAATCCTTGCCCAGTTGGGGAAAGGATATGGGAATGCTTGTAGTTGTATGTATCAATTTTGAGAAAATGCGGTAGGTGAAGGAATGCCTATGCAAATTATCCTTGTCGTGGATGCTTTGTTAGAATTTTCTTAACTGGGGGATATCATTACTGTGGCATAAGAAGAAAATATCGAAGGACGTATGTAAAATGTCGGTGCTTGGCGGAGGGTAACCGTGGGTAAGGCGCCAGAATATCGAGCTGCGGAGCTGGTTATATTTTTCATAATTGACAATGTAATTGTTTTTGGAAAAAAAAACTCGTTGGATGTATTACGAATATTAAATATCTGAATTCAAAAACATCTGAAACACTTGAACGTGGATCGATCTCAGAAAGAAACCCATTGGAACAGAGGCGCAACCACGAATTTTTGTTTTGGGGGGCAAGTACCAGGATAAACGTGCCATATTAATAATAATAATAATGCTAATAATAATTATGTTAATAATGTTATTATTATAACATTATTATTATTGACTTTGCCTTATTTTACTTCGCTTATTGTGCCACTTTTGGCTAATTTGCCAAGATGGGGATGAGTGATGATTGGATGAAATTGATGAATGGACACTCACAAATATCCATGCCCAAGCAGGAATTCGAACCCGGGACCAACATTATTATTATTATTGTTATTAGTAGTAGTAGTAGTATCAAAGACATTATTACCCTCGTAAATTATGCAAGAAGGGGGTAGAAGTTGGTGCTAAAGCATTTGTGTTCCAACAAACGATTTGAATTATTTTTCAACACTTTCAATTTCACATTAAAAATGGAAAACAAGTACACAAACTATTTTTCAGAGACAGAAAATGCTTGATAAATGCATTCCAGATATAATTATTTTTTACATTAACATGTATAACTTTCGTGCACGATATATGTTTGTTTCACATATCGTCGGTGAAGGAACGAAGTGGCGTATCTTGATTTTTACGATTTTTCAGGAGATCGATTTAAAGTTTTTCCTTCAACATAATACCGTCGTGTTCATTTGATATTTATTATATCAATTGCAAATTTTGTAGAATAAGTGTATGATTGTTGTTACATCTGGGGAAAAAGTTACATTTTGAACATGTTTTCATTTCTGCTGGAAGAAAAATGCTGGAATGTGCTTGAATCACTTTCGTCCCTTCGCCTTTTCTTTTCAAATATTGTGATTAAAGTTACGCCCTCCTTACAATTTTTTTTAAAAAATTATATTTTTGGTATGTAGATATACATTTATTAATTTTCCCGTTAATATAAAGTATTTAATAATAGTTGTATTGATTTCATACCTTTATTTAAAAGTGATCCATACATTCACGTCTATTTATCCATTTCTGTTGAAAATAGTAGTTAAAAGAAGTGAATAAAATACAGAAATTTAATAATGGTTTATCTTTAATGCAATTCAAGATATAGTAACACTTCAGTACAAAGATAATATGAATTCTGGTTGTACTTGTAACTAAGAATAACTATGGGACTCTAAAGGCTCGTACAATAGCATATTTTTAATATTCTTTTTTATATGATATTCAGTGTGGAAGATTTTTGTAGAAATACACAAATTCAGGTTCTCTCACTACAGGTGTATCTCCTTCACATAAAGACATGAAATCTGCATACAACTGTGGTGAAATCCTTGGGGGATGTGAGTGAAGACACTTTGGAGTTTTGGTGAATATAGCTTTCCTTTGCAGCGAGATACTTCGATAAACCACATTTAAATGGCTGTCCTTGAAATAAATTGTATGTGGTTGATCCTTGATCACCATTAGTTCTAGTATTCCTTCACCATTATCATCCTTCCTTACAGATAGGATCCTCACATTTGATGCGACATCTCGGAAATCTAAGAAATTCATGCATCGAAGGGGATGCACAGTGTATGGTTTATCAGATCGTGCAAGTCTAAAAAATTGGTAGCAGCTGAGCTGGAATGAATACATTTCCAGTTGATTTTAGTGCCTTCATTCTGTCCGTGGTACAGTGGAATCCATAAGTATTACCGTGCAAATTGTCCATCACTATGTTCGTGCACTTTATTTGACCCAATAAGAGCTTCAAGAATGAAAAGAAAACTTAAAACAAGCTGTTGACAACTTCTGCACCAGCATACATAAAAATCCATCGCTTAAAAACACATAGAATGCGAGAGAAAAATTAATGAAAATAGTCATGGACAATTTGCACGGTAATACTTATGGATCCCACTGTACGATTCAAAGAAATTTAAATTGATGACACTGATATGCTGAGCCATAGTAACAGTGTACAGCATCATGGCTGCAACTATTGAGTTTTTATTTTGCCCTGTACAACCTTCAGCGAACAAGTAAATTTCTTCAACCTGTTTTACATCCAATTGATGAAGAAAATTGTTTAGGCAAGTGGAGATTTACGCATGCACCTCTGTGGGTCACTCCTTCGTGCCAAACAAAACAATGACATTCCCTTGTCTTCAGATCGTTGACTGTAAAATTGTATGCTCATAATCGTCTTATATAAAATAACTTTATTTCATTTGAAATGGGAAGATAAATGCCTTTCTGCAAATGAAACACTGCAGCAACAGTCTTGCATTGAAAGTCCGACGTGTTTTTAGCTTCCATTTTCTTCTTTCTTACAGCATCCTTCTCGGCGATATTTTTTTGATACTTATCAGCTAGTTCGCTTTCTTCGGCTCATCTCCTTCCAGAAAGTTGCTACACAGACCGCACGTATCCTTTTTCGGTCAATGAAAAGAAAGGTTCATGCTTTTGAATATCTTTCTGTATGTCTGATAAGTTGGTAAAGGGGTGATGTTCTCTTTATGATCCTGAATAAACATTCTATACATTTTGCTTTCTGGCAGATCCGAATGAAGGCATTGTCTTTTTGTATCTTTCCTGCAGTAGTGAGATTCGACTCTTGGGGCCGCACCCTGTGGTCGAGTGGTTAACACATCGCGCTGCGACGCCAAAGGTCCCGGGTTCGAATCTTGCTCTAGCTTGGTTGTTTGTGAATGTCCATTCATCAATTTCATCATTTCATCACTCATCCCCACCTTCACAAGATGCCAAGAGGTACAAAACGCGAAGTAAAATAAACTAAATCAATCAATCAATCAATCAATTGACTCTTGGGAATCTCTTTATGAGTTCTATTATCATTTTTTCTATTATTTTGTCCATTTCCAGTAGGCTGAACACCGATCTAACTTCTTTTTACATCTCTACGACGTGACATAAGCATGAATCATGAACTCATGAAATAAGTGGAGGGATTTTCGCACCTGCATGCTTTACTTAGAATTTCAACCTGAGGTCCATAACGCTATGCTTGATCATTTTTACGTACACTGCTGTTATCCTGTAATCCACCAGCCCGAATAATTAAGCAAATTTGTATGTGAAAATTTAAAACTGTGGGTTAACTTTATTCATGTATTATAATTATGGACGGAAAATACATAAATTGTGATCTCCATAGTTCGCTACTCATCGTACCTTCATCAACTATTTGTTTCGTTAACGGTAATGTCGAAGTTGCCAAATTCCGTACATAACTGTGGTACAACTTGCTGCACATGGAAGAAAAATATTATTTAAAGTTCTATGTAAAATCAAATACACTAACCGTCGGAGTGGTCAGCACCAGGGGCATGAGTATTCTTTCTGAGTATTACTTAATCAATTTCGTTTAATCATCACTCATCCTCATCTTCGCGACTATCCAAAAGTGGAAGAAATGCGAAGTAAAATAAACCAAATCAATCAATCAATCAATGAAATATATTAACTTGAAGTTTACAAAATATATTTGCATGTAACTCGTACATAAATAATTTACAATCAATTGATGGAAATATATTTGTTAATTTCCGGTGATTATAAGACTGTCAATAGTTCTACCAATTCTTGACTTTGGTCTTTGAGACATTTCCTTAGTATGTTCTTAAAACGTGCTCATTAAAATTTCCGATAAGCAGATACTTTGATGCATTAAGGAAGATTCAGGCCAAAGCAGATTTCAGAGGAATAAGCAAACAAGAAACAAGTGTAGTTTGAAACTAACATTAAGAAGCAAGTGTGACCTTCCACACCGGGGAGACGCAATAAGCAGCTCAGTTGCCTGTAGATTCGGTGACTCTCGGAAAGGATAGTTTTTTCTATAGTCTAGTTGCACCGTTCACGTGCAGTGAATGCTATTTTGAAGATTGCAAAGAAGATCCAGGTGTTGTATCCCTTGCATTTTGTTGCTTTGGTACGAAACCCTCTGTTGCTTCAAGCAACTTACTTGTCTCCTGTACGTACTTGTTATTTGTATATTTTGTATGAAAGCTTCGTAACATAAATGTCATAGCCAACAAAAACCTCGGAGCACTTGTAATGGTCGGATTGAGCATTACTGGTTTTGGAAATATGTTAATTAATTGCTGGCCAGCTACAAGGTGTAGGGTAAAGTAATATGTTTTTCATGTGCGTACTTTTATGTTATTACTGGATGTAAGTGTATGTGCTCATTGGATTGTGCTTTGCTGGATATTAGATTTTTTTTATCACCCCAGTGGGGGAGACGTCTTTCCAAAGACCGTTACAGTGGAATTTTCCAACGCTACGGGGTCCACCTCCACGGACGTTTACCCCGACTATAAAAATGCCAGTTGGGCTTTTATAGAAAACAGTGTTTCCCCATCTTTCGACGACGAGGAACGTCTCCTCGAGTTTAGTCCAATTTTGGTGGCTAGACTATTATACGAATGTAGCATTGGGTTTAAGCCAACCCCTGTTTGCTGTCCCAAGTCCCCTTTAGAAAAGTTTTCAATATTTGTATATTTCCGTACTGAATAATTGATGCCCAAAAGAAAGAGTAAAGGCGTAAGGAAACGCATTTGTAATGAACGGAATATCATTTCAGCTGAGGGTAGGCCCGCAGAGATAGTTTTGCTAACTCTGCGGTAAAGGAAGTGCCGATGGTGTAAGCCATAGGTGCGCAATTATGTTGATTTAGAGCTCAGTTAATTTGGTGTATGCAAGACACACATGGAAACGATATGTAAATATGTATATAACAACGTATAATAAACAATATAATCCTACTAGAAATGTTGTTGCTGATTTGGTGTTTTAAGTCCACTTTATGCACAGTAAGGATAATCGGGACTGGACCTACAGTTTAAAGTGGGATCCGAACCACTATGTACCTCCACCGGGTATCGAACCCGGGACCCCCTTGATTACAAGGCGACGACGCTACCACTGCGCCATCGAGGAGGCCCTACTAGAAATGTTATGATTTGCTGAATTAACTCTAAGAACTACAGTACTGTCCATTTTAAACCAGTTGTTTATTCACTTGATGTACATGCATAACGAACCAGGGACTAAAAATATAAATTATTATGTGAAACCCCCCTTTCGTATTTCCGGCTCAAATATAATCTGCTCGCTTGGCACCCATGGTGAGGTGAAAGGAGAGATTTGAAGAATTAAAGCAGGAAGTAATCCAGAGGGCCGGATAGAAACCAGGGACTGGGGGGCTAACCTTTCAAAAAGGGGGGTTGCACTTTCACACACTGATCCTAGGTTCGAATCTTGGGTAATGGATGTGTGTTTGTTCCGTCATCTGTCTCATCAATTCATCCTTCATCCTCATTGTCTTATGATTAACCTAGAGAGGTAGAAAAAGGACGTAAAATAACAAAACAGAAGAAAGTAAGGTATGGACAACAACGTTCCTCCGAATAGAGGAAACATTTTATTTTGAAAATATCAAAGAACTTCTGTCAACATTACAGTGTCGCCGAGAAAGATAGAAGAAAAATGGGGGACCGAAATATTTTTATTAGGAATAGTCAAATTTTATTCCCATTAAATATCGCATACAAAATGCATACTTGAGGTAAAAGTTGGTTAAATGACAATTTTTCTTGTATGGACAATTTTTCTTGTAGGCTAAGGTATGTTCATGTACGCATGTGTCAAGCATGTGTACGACCGTGAGGTGCCGCTCCTCCACCCTTGTATCCTCAAATCCTGAATTGTTTGTTATCATTGTAGTGAACAAAGTTGTAAAATTGTAATCAACAGGGTCGTAACGAGTAGTTTCATTGTGAAGCAATTAATCTTCGTTTTTAAAATATGTTCTAGATTTGTGTTTGAACAAGTTGGAGCTAGGGTTGCAGCTTATCATGTTCTCCATGGGTATGGAGGCATTTAATAATGCCCTAAGTTGTCCTGAAGCACAGCTTCGGACGACATTTTGCGGGTGTGTCTACGAAAACTAATCCAGTCAGAAAATCGACCATCAGCTTGTAGATCCAGTGTTTAAATAGTAGCTTTGACACCACTCGCTTATAGCAAGCAACTGAATGTGTAGATATTTGTGCGACATGAAAGCACTGTCTTTGTTGTTGTGGCAATGTTTGTACAATTCAAGATATATTGCCAGAAGTTAGAGTAAGTTTAACTTGTTGAAACAAGTTCGCCACTTATACCCAGTAGAGGCATATAATGGTTTGGATCCCACTTTAAACTGTAGGTCCAGTCCCGATTAGCCTTATTGTGCATAAAGTGGGACTTAAACACCAAATCAATCAATCAATCAAATTCGTCACTTCGCCGAAAGAAAAACTAAACATATCTCAACTTACAGCATTTTGTAATCGCGCAAAATAGCGAAAATCCATTTTCCTCCCGCCTTATCGAAGGCCTTGACCCAATTTTACTCAAATGAATTATCACTCTAGTCCTCAAAGGTATACAGCGACTGTAAAAAAAAATCTGCCTAAAAGCTCTAAATTTACAGTAATTACCATCTTAGCAGAGTTGTAAGTTTTCTATTTTGTTTCCGCTCCCCCCTCCCCCACCTATGCACTCAAAAAAGTAAATTTCTTACTGGTAAATTGTACATCTATTGTTTTTTGAGTTTCGATGATTAAGCTCTGAATATTTATTTTATACAGAGCGTTGCAAATGTCAAAAATGGATAAGTAGTGAATATGCATAAATCTATTTACATACATACATATGTACATATAGGTAGGTATATGCATGGATGTAAGGTTCAAGTGACGGTTACATCCAATGGCTGGAAGCCCTCTGTTATGCTAAATGAAATGTGGCATGTATCATCAGGAAATCAGATCAATATTTCTGCCAAACTTCTCTTTTTGTTGTTGGTGTTGTTGTTTCCTCACTATCATTTCAAGCATATTTCTTAAAAAATAAAATAATGCGGGTTCAACCTTACTTTACCCATCTTTGCACACCACTAGGTTTCGTGCGAATTCGTCTCTTGTCTTTACAGTTACACATTATTTCACACGCATTTGTTTATGAGAGCTGTGAATTCGTGACAGGGCAGAAGTCACTAGCAATCCCACGAAGAAAGCACAAACTCCCTTGCTCATCCAATGTTTGTTTTGATCTGGTGGGGCCTACACAACACTAGGCCCCATCTCATAAACAAGGGTGTTCTAGGAATAACCAAAGAGACCAGGGAATTATGAAACGTACATTGTCTTCCAAAATGAATGTAAAATTAAGTACATATCTGTAAGTAACTCTCAAAGTATCTTGATACAAAGTTTCGTTCCAGTTTGTGTCGTTTATTACAAACAGACGTTTATTATTATTATTATTGTTATTATTTGAGGCTCACCCTGACTCAAAAAAATTACTACCTTGGGGTAATCCTCGGGAGTAAGGGCGACCGTAGTGTGGTGCTGAACACATCACCTCCAAAATGGCCGAGATCAAGAATGTGTGCTCCTACCTCCCCTAAATTTGCCTCATGCACGGTGCTTTATGCGCGGGAAACTTTACATTTTACCTATTATGTTGATTGTTGTTGATTTGGTGTTTAAGTCCACTTTATGCACAGTAAGGATAATCGGGACTGGACCTACAGTTTAAAGTGGGATCCGAACCACTATGTACCTCCACCGGGTATCGAACCCGGGACCCCATTTTACCTATTATTATTATTATTATTATTAAATATGTGAGATATCTATATGCTCTTTGTGGTATTAGTTATTTCTTCGTTATTTTACGTCGCTTTTCGTTGGTTCGATGTGGCCTACAGACTGGGTATTGTTTGTCTCCTTCAGTATGGAATAAACATAACTTGATTCGGAAAGCATTGGGTCGCCCACGTCGTCTTCGTGACCGCGTACGTGACTTCATATGCTTTGAAAACAAATTCAGGTTGTTTCCACTTGACCTTGTAAGGCGTCGACTATAATTGTGTTTTGGTTCCATAAAGAATGCAGCGTGCTGTAGAAAATAATTGGAATGTATATTCTTTCAATAGGTCGCCGCATCAGCTTCAAGGCCTGCATTTCCCTCAGTAATAAACAGATAAGGAAAGAAAAAGGGGGACCTCTGAAACCTCCACCCGCACAAGTTCAGCGGTAGGTGCTTATTGCCCTGTTGCCTTTAAAATAAACAAGGGCGTCAGATCAGCGGAATTTAGGTTCCCCCGTTTTTCTCTTCATCCTTATGTATTGACGGTTTCAATTATATGTATGTACGAGGCGCTAAAGCTAAATCTAGTTAACGTCTCATGGATATAGTGGACCAAGATTGTTCCGGCGTTCTAGAAACGAACTTGGTTGTAAGAACTTACTTGCTAGTAATTGAATGAAATTAATGGCATCTGCTTTGCTAGTAATAAAAACCGCGGTAGCTCAGCTAGCGTGTGACTACCATGCGAGAGACCCGGGATTTTTCCACCTGTTCAAGCGGCTCTGGCGCCCGCCCAGCGTCGTATAAAGTGAGTAGGTGGAGGATACTCTGTGAGATAAAGGCGGCCCCAACTTCGGCCGTGATCAAGAAAGTGTGGGGTCCTAAATCCACACTCCGTATACGCCTTCATAGCTTGGTGCAAAGCACAGGGGAACACTTTACTTTTTATGTTAGTAATGAAACGAAGGTTGGGGAGCGGGGAGAATGTGTTAAGACAGAGAGGAAAAAGAGTGGTATTTTAGGAAGGTTATTAATTAAATGAGTTAAGCAGTGTGCGAATTAAGCGAAGGGGGTGCCGGTGATTTCCCCGCCACAATAAATTTTATCCCCTGCAAAAGACAATTATTTTTATCCCTGTCAGAAGTGTTTTTATCCCTTTAAAGAAAAATGGAATTGAAAGGATATATTATTCCATGTCTTAACTATGTAACAGACACCATTGAAAAATCATTTGTCGATTAATGATCCAGTCATAAGATTTCCCTGCCCCAAAGTATGCAGCTTTGTGGATTAAGGAAGGACATCATTCCGAAACTGACAACCTCTCCGTGCCGATACAACAGAAACTCAAATATTCGTGGCATAGTGCTGATATTTTACACTTATTAAATTGTTCACAAGAAACTTGTAGGTATGTAAGATTGCCATTAAGTATGAACTTGGCAATATACAGTTGGTAACTTTTTCGGTGTTAGTAGTTCGATAACTATTTTCGTGTATGAGTTTGGGTTTACTTAGAATCAGGGGGGCCGCCAGGAGGTGGGGAAGGGTGCTTCATCACCCCTTCATTTTCTTCCTCACGCCGTCTAGCATCCCTTGTTCAACTTGTTAAACCATGTCATATTCAGTGTAGAAAGGTTTTGAAGTGAGATCGGTATTACTGCATACAACAGGCAAGTCATCGATCTTAATCTGACATCAGGCACGTATCCAAGGGGGGGGGGGGCTTTGCCCCGAAAATTTTCGGTTTACACTAGATAAAATGAGGCTTTTAGTTTCTTGAATAATGTGATCATAATTTGAGAGTTATGATTATCGAGACAAGACAGAGAATGCTCTATAACCCTCTTATTGTTAATAGCACGTATCCAAGGTGGAGATCGGAAATTTTTCAAGTTACTTTAGAAAAAAAAATAGGTTTTTGTCTTCTTGAATAATAGGACGATGACTTAAAGAGAGAAATAATTATCAAGGCAAGACGAAGAATGTTCTATAACCCTGTTGTTCATAATATTTCACGTAAACTTTTCTTGCGCTTTCGGTGTTGTCGCAGCGAACTTGAGCACTATGGAAAGACTTGTCAGCATTTGAAAGCTGCACAACAAAAGTAGCGCCACAAGTAGGATGATTCGTTGTAATTTTTAATCTCTGAAAAGCGCGGGAGGGAACGTTCTTGAATAAGAGAAGGAGTCGAACTACTACTGGCTATATTAACGAATCGTCTTATCTGCGGAACTTTCTAGAATATCATGAGGATATAAATACGCGGGTTCAATTTCCCGGTTGATCTGTACAACAGAATCGGTTAATGAGACTTCAGAGGTAAGTGTGACAGTTCACACAGTCGATTAGTGATCAGTAGGGAACGGAACTTTATGTGCTAAAAAACTCAGAAATATTTATTTTTTATGTGTCATAAATGTTGAAAATATGTGATAAAAACAGGAAAATATGTGACAAAAATAAAAACATTTGGTAACAAAAACAAACTATAACATGCATTTTAAACACCTGAAATTAGTTTCTAAATGATTACCTATTAGCGAGCTATTTTTTGGAAGAGTTGCAGTGGATCACCATAGTTTTTTCCAAATTCTCCATTGTAAATCTGTGACGATTATCTCTAAAAAGTATCTTATATTGTGAGAAAGATCGCTCCACGTCACAAGAAACAATTCTTGCATATTTGAAGCACGAAATGTCACTAACGCTGAAGTTTTCCAAAGCTTCCTCTTCCTCTACTTCACTTTCCAAAACACGTGCAATTTGGCACAAAGTTTGAAAACCTTGGTTTTTCCCAAAAAATTCTGTACATTTAGACATTTAGATCCAGTGAGTTCTTGCAGTTTCGTTTCTACTATACGGACTTCACCAATGGAAGCTGCCAAAGTGTTCGCGGACGATTCAAGCTTTCGTATGGAATTAGAGAGAATGGACAGGTTTGTTGAGATGTATGCCAATTCGACTTTTAAGGAGGGCTCCATCAACAGTTCTTGCAGAATTCTTCTTTGTCGAGATCATTTACAACAGATACAATTTTTTCAAAGTTCTGGGCATAACATCTGCATCCAACCAAGTTTCCTATTGCGTAACTACAAGTGTAGGGGGAAGGGTAACTTCAGGACATTTTTGTTTAAAAATGTCTATTCTTCTAGGCGACTTGATCTAACTTTCTTCCCATTTGAAACCAGTTTATCGACATTGTGATAAAGAGCTCTTATCTTTTCACATATTCTATGCAACGCATGAGCCACACATTTAACGTGCACCATTTTGGAGTAGCTAACGGCAAGACCTACTGCATGTAAGCTGCAGCATCTGTCAAGAGAAGAACATTGTCAAATTTTATGCCTTCCGGCCACAATAGCTGCATTGCTTCATTAAAAGGCCTTGCTATCGTTACGTGTAGCCAGCCCCAGCTACTTACAGCTATTTTCTCCCAATAGGATCGTAGGCGAGGTGCCAGAAGTCTGCCAACGAGGGTGTTCAAACCTAGCACTCTCGATATGAAAGAGGTGCGGAGAGTAAACATTTTTCCTTCGAGGATTTCGACATAGATGAAGTCAATGAGCGATTTTATGTATTTAAAATGAAAATTCGCAAAATATGTATTTACATACGGAAAACTGGAAAATATGTGTTTTTATGTAAAATAAAATTTGCTGTGTTGACATATAAGACTATGATCAGAATTTTGGCAAAAATGAGGGTCTCTATCTTATCGCAGAAAAAACATTTATTTACCTAAAGTTCCTTTCCCTAGTGATCAGTCAGTGTCCATTGGTGGCTTTATAAGATATAGTGATTTGAAAATGCAAAGTAACGAAGTCTGCTTCTAGTTCCAGTTGGGGTTCAAAGAAGGACACAATGACGACAGCGGAACTTCCAGAGCCTCAGTGTAGTGCTAGTTTAGGTCGAGAGTCGAAGAGATCGAAGGCCTCTTTCTCTAAAGTTAATAATCCAGCAATACCGGGTATTGAAGCAGTTTGTTAAGAAAGAAACAAACTGCACAAATCAACTGAAAAACAAAGTTCTGAGTGATGATTTAGTTGTGCCCGGACCAAATTCCGTGTATGCGGTTTGTAACCTTATATAATAGAAAAATGCATATGCATGTGTGAACCTACAACAGATGGTGATATTTCAGATATTGGCTTTGTTATACTTGTTACCCAGCAAGCCTTGATGAGTTACTAAGAGTCTCATGTTCCCGGCAAAAGGAGTAGCGGACTAACTTTGTGACGACCGGTGTCCAACTGGAGGATGTTGCAACATCGCGCTACGACGCCAGGAGTTCCGGTTTCGAATCCTGGCCTGGGCATGGATGTTTTTGAGTGTCCATTCATCAATTTCATCATATCGTCACTTATCCCCATATTCGCAAATTAGCCAAAAGGGGCACAAAAAACGAAGTAAAATAAAGCAATTCAATCAATCTTCTAAAGTCTTGAAGATCCAAGTCACAAGGATGGAAAATTAGGGCTTTGTTAAGGTTAGGTGCGAAGGCAGGCGACAACACCCTAAAGGATCATATACAAACCTGCGGGAAGAACGATCTTACTTAAGTCTCCAATACGAAATGATAAAAACTTCCGGTGAGTTCATTATAAATAATGTGTCCGAGATAAAGAGTGGTATCCCCAGAATTTTCGGAAGGGAGAGGGGTTATGAATACTATTTTTGGTGGTCAGTCCTCATTTTGCCATATTTGTCTGTCTTTGACGTTCTTTTTTTTTAAGGAATACTTTGTCAAATGGGGTTATGACCCCACCAACCCTCCCTTGGGCACGTCACTGTAGACAAGCATTTGATCACATTGGGAGACGAAACATTAGATGTGTTGGGAACTGTGCATTAATTGTTTCTCGATCCGGCTATATTCGAGAAAACTTCCTTTGTTTCGTGCCGATATATGACAAGACTGAGGAAGCTGTGATATTCATCTTTGAACAGCCGCCCCTCGTGGAGGATTGCTTATCACATCGCGCTACGAGGCCAGGGGTACCGGGTTCAAATCCCGCCCTGGGCATGGATGTTTTTGAGTGTCTATTCATCAATTTCATAATATCATCACTCATCCCAATCTCCACAAATTAGCCAAAATTGGCACAAAAGGCGAAGTAAAATAAAGCAGATCAATGAATCAATCACAATTTTGAACACTTGCGAGTGCCTGAATATGGACAATTTGGTGGGTTTCGGCTTTCAAACGAGCTGCAAACATGGGAGGACAAGACACATTAGTGATGTTCTGGTTCGAATCAGATAGTAATATTCGAGAACTGACTGCGCGTTCAGTTCGCAGCCCACAGTTTGAATCTCGCGTTGTCGAGTGGATTGACCATTCCGTGCATTTGTAACAGCTTCGTAAAAACACTCACACATACCACAGATGTTTTGATGCCTGATGAGAAGAAATGGGCAAACACGCATACTCATATGGTTCCGGCAGACAATATTAATGCTTGGAAACAGAGGAGTCTTGTGGTAAAAATGTTCCGATTTCAAGCTCTAATTAAAATGGCAGCCTTAAACAGTGGCGACGATTTAAGGGATAGTTGCTCCCTATTTTTTTTCCTCCTCACTATGGCCTCTTAATGCTAAGCCTTGACTACCAAGAGAAAGTAAATTTTCCTTGCACCGCCCCACCCCCAGGTTTTGGAATCCAATCGCCACCACTGGCCTTAAACATGTAATTCTGAGGTTCTATCTATAACTCTTAAAAATATATTGTTATTGTAAGACTGTTTGCTTGTATAGATTCAATTGTTTTTATGCGGTATTGTTGCTTTCCATTGTTATGCGGCAATAAAGAGAGCCCGAAATACAGGTTTCCACTGTATTTTTACTTATTTCGGCCCGTAATATCTTGGTTAAACAACACTACCATTTTTTTTTACTTGGCATGGAAGTTCACTATTAGCACTCACTGAAATAGCACATTACTTGGATATTGACGCTGTTAGTAGATATAACCCTTTAAATATTAAATTATTGTGAAATCCGCAACTTTAGAATTAGGCTTTTCTCAAAACAGCAAAAGGGAAGAGTAAAACTTGGTATGCCATATTGTAGTTGAATATACAGCATAAGTCAAAATGATGTTCCCGATTTCTACGAAAGGTAATGAGCTTTTCTTGCATAAGTATTTTTTTATGGAATACAATCTCAAAAAGTTTTTTTTCTTCTTTCTATTGAAGACTCGTAGTTGCGCTGTCAGCCACCAGAAGGCAGTTTGCAGTGAGAAAAGTGGCTACAACTGGCCAGCAGAAAGCGTTCTGTATTCTCGTTCAGCGGCATTTCCGAACAAGATTTGTGGTTGAACCGCCTTCTGGCAAGTCAATTAGAAAATGCTACAACATTGGTGGAAATGCGTGAGCGCATCACTGCAGCCATAGCCGACGTGGACCCTGACATGCTAGGAAGAGTGTGGCAGGAACTTGATTATAGACTAGATGTGTGTCGTGTAACACGTGGATCACACAGAGAACATTTATAATACGCCAGGAAAAAAACATTTTGAGTTTTTCAATCTGTTTGTGTAATATCAGTCATTTACGTATCATTACAATGAAATAAATAGACACTGAAATCGGGAACATCGTTTTGACTTACGCTGTATATACTAGCACATGGAAATAAAAAATCATTGGGGCCTCGTCCTATTTTTGAGGGGAAAACATCAAAATGTTAAGAAATGTTAATGTAAAATATCACACTTCCTTCCCTATAAGAAAGAGGAACAGACCTTTCTCCTCCCCTTCTATGTTCCAAATGGAACAGTTCCTGTCTTGAAAAGTTGTGGAAGAGTTTCAGTTTTTTCTTTCTTTGATGAGTAGCGTAGTGGTAATTCCACCTCTTTGTAATCAAAGGGCTCCGGGTTTAATGCAAGGTGGAGGTACAAGTTGTTCGGATTCCACTTTAAACTGCAAGTCCACAGTCACGAAAAGCATTTATGTGCATAAAGTGGGTTTAAAAATAAAACTCTACCGAACTCTACATACAGTGGCATACCAAGTTCTTTCGTTAGCAATCTTTTTGCCACCATTTCCTGCTTTAGACATTCTTTTTACTGGGCCAAAGAGGGACTATGATTCCCTACACCAGGGTGCCCATCCCCCTCAAGGCCCTGAACGCAGTTCCCTAAATCAAGAATTTCAAGGCAGCAAGCATAAGGATAATAGTCCAAAATTCATAACTAAATTCGATCATCATAACCCCCCAATATTATTTTGATAAATATAGTAACTGATTTTAATTTGGATGCAATAGCCTGTCAAGTGGTCAATAGTTATATCTTAAAATGTATATTTCCGACACGCAGAAAGCTAAGCACATTGATTTTTTTTTAGATAAATTGAAATGTCAGAAAATAGATAATGTGTATTCAGTGTTTTTGGTCGGGGAATAGATGTTAAAAAGCCCACAACTTAATGATAAGATAGAAAAATCTTACTGGGCACACCACTTGCATACGTATGATTTTTCTTTTCGGAGGAGGGCGGAATTGTAAAGGTAGATACATTACATATAGCTGCTTCACTGTGTTCTGGGAGAAGATGGGATATAAAATATTTCATAAATATTATTTTTTGCCTTCCTTTTTAAAGTTGTTCAAAGACAAATATCGGGGGTGTCCTTCTAAGGGGAGTTTGCTTTTATCATTTTGCCCTTTCCAGAGTTTTTTACTGCTTTCATTTGAAGAAATTGATTTTCTCAAAATTTCAGAATTTCAAATTGTCTCAAAAATTCATAGGTAATTGTGGAACTGCAGCAACATCATCTCCCCCAACCACTACCCTGCGTACACCAGTGGGGCAAACCAAATATTCATGCTGCAGTTGTCTTAACCAAAACTTGTTTGTTTGTATGACTGATTCAATTATCGTTTCATACACAGAGCCGTAGATAGTGAAAATAGAATTTGTTGCCTCCTGCAACAAATTCTCCTCTTAGGCTTAGAGTATTTCAAAGTAAAAAAAAAATCTGGATTGTATCTCACGTGTAAAATTCACTTTCTGAGACAAGTTTGATATGCATATCTTACATTACATATTTTTCTGTTGTATCGGGTTCTTTACAATGCGTTAGTATGTAGTATATTTAGTACAATTCTGACAGCACACGGAACACACAATACAGTAGTATTTTAATAGAACTACTTCGTTGAAATGGTGCACCTGCAGGAAGAAATCGCACAGGCCAAGTCCTGTGAATAGGCTGGGTGGGGAATAAATTCGAAGCAAAATTAGCGCAATTTTGCCTTTGGGACGCTCGATTTGTGGGATGACGCGTTTTCCTGTTGCAAAAACACTTTTTGAGCTTTTTGGAAAGTGATTCACCTAATTAACTGCGGCATCATCTCCTAAATTTACTAAACTATTCAATCAACACCAAGAATATTGGTCGTGTCTGGCAATGTAGCAGCCGACCTTCGTGGCGGTGTGATTAGCACAGCGCGCTACGACGCCAAAGACCACGGGTTTGAATTTCGGGCTGGGCATGAGTGTTATTTTGTGAATGTTCCTTCATCAATTTTATAATATCATCATTTATTCTCATCGTCGCGATCAGCCCAAAGTGAAAGAAAAGCGACGCTAAATAACAAAAATGAAATCAAACCGTAATGTAGCTACAGTATAATCCTTCACAATCATATTATCAAGACCCAAATAGGGACAATTGCGAGCGAAGCGAGCGGGAAAATTTTTATATCTCTTTATTTGCATACTTACAAGAATATTATATTAATTTAATTCTGTGTCAATAGCCGTGCTATTTACTCTGTCCCAACTTATTCTCCAGTTGCTCATGGGCGCCAAAAACGAAAAGGGTGCATCACTAAGAAATGGAGTGGAAAAGTGGTACAATTTCAAGTAAATGGTAAGACAAGAATTATAATAATCTTTTCGTATATAATATCACAAAATGTAAACCGTGAAAATTGTACAGTTTTTTTCTTTTTTTTTTTTGTGGTGACTTCCAGCGCTCTATGCCCCTTTTCTTCAATCCGCGGTTGTACACTGTGCGAAGCACTGCAAGTGAATCGAGCAAGAAAATTATTTGGACATTAATTAAGACACTGGCAATAATATTAATTTAATAAGGAGTAAATATTTTCACACGGTCCCGCGACCTTTACTCCTTCCAAATTGTTCTCTTTTTGCTTCTTCAGCACCCACTTTGTTGCCTCTGAGCTAGTGGCGCCCCCGTACCTGATGCTGTGTCAAACCATCTCTCTCACCTTCATTATCCTAAAGTGGCAGGAAAGTAACGTAAAATAACGAATAGTTATCCGTGGATTTCTTATTTAGTAGTCTGTGCTCTATTTTACTTCACTGCATTTTCATGCATCAGATGTTTTATTTAGAAGAGAAGGAAGAGAGGCGGGTGGCTATGACACCCACCACAATGCCGTTTAGCGAATAATCCAGAGTAAAATCCACTTTATACCATACCTTCATCAAATGGTATGGTGTCTAAATAATGATCATCATACGAAATTGTATGCCAAATCGCTAAATATTGATTGCCCCCCTCCCCGAACCTCAAAGTTCGATCACCCCTTACTATGGAAATTCGGGGCCAATCTATAACTTAGCATTGCTATCCAATGTATGCCCTCGAAACGTTGGAAGCCAACTCCAATTTAACCTGACTGGTAACCCGAGAACACTTGTTCGAATTGTGTACTTGTTTAAATATTTTAAAAATATGTAGCGTACGTACATGTATTCCATTCAGACTTTTGTTATATTAGGATATTCCAGTTAACGATTCCCTTGCTTATTTTGTTCAAGGAGTCTTGAAGAAAATTGTCAACGGGGGAGGAAGGGGGCTGGAATTAATGGGAAACCAGAAAGCAGCAAGAACGAAAGACACGAATCAGAAAACATAAACAGATGCCTGTTACAATAACGAAAGAATACAAAACAGAAAAACGCTGAGTATGTACACTGAAACAGAAAGAGCTTTCAACAAACGCCGAATATGAGGATAAAGTGGACTTAAAACATACAATGAACATCCATCTCAGAACTGAAAATCTGCGTTTTACACGTAGGTAATATATCAATTAGTTATGATTGTTGACTACAAAAGTTAAGTGTAAGGCTCAGTCTATAAAATACTATATATGTAATGTAAATATATGAAACACTATTCTGAAACATATAATGCCTAAAATTATTTTCTGAAAAATATGTTTGGATGCCGCAGGAGCGACTATCACTGTGAAATGCTGTGTGATTTGTTGTTCACACAAAATGTTATTGTGCACCATTGAAATTTCTTGCTCATAGTAATGAGTTGGATTAGGTCTTACAGAGGAACTGTGCCAGTGTCTCCGGTTGAAACAAATGAAAACGTTATTTGTCGTGCTTTTTGCCAAACAACTGTTCTCACCAAGGATTTTTAAATGTTCATGTGTTGCTCAGTTGACCTCCTCTTTTTCATTCAGTGTCTTGTGCTAGTCGTATGTCGGAAAAAGGAAAAATGGAGAAGGGTAAAAAATAATGAATTTGATAATCTATATTCATCACCAGATGTTATTATATTAATTATTAAATAAATATGATTTCGGTGGGCAGGTCATGAAGCACGAATGGGAGAAGAAAGAAAACTTACAGAATCCTGGTTGGGAAACCTAATTGTAGGAAACTTATAGAAAGGCCAAGACGAAGATGGAATGGCAATAAATAAGATGCTTATAAGGAAACTGGTGACAATGGAGAATCCTGAATTAATCTTACCCTTTGTAGGAACGGATAAAAAGTTTAGGTTGTGCTGTTCCACTTTAGAGTTTAAGTTCGAGTTTGTGTTTAAGTCCACTCTATGCGCAGTATGGCTAGTCGGAATTGGGCCTACAGTTTAAAGTGTAATCCGAACCATTATGTGCCTCAATCAGGTATCGAACCCGGGATCCCTCGATTACAAGGGGACGCTCGCACTTTCCGCTTTAGGAATGCCAGAGAGTTAGTTAATATTTTCTAATTACTTTCACTTTCAAAACTTAAAGTTCAACAAATCTCGACTTCTGTGAGAAAAAAGTCGGTGATATTTGTGTCAAGAAGTGTAACTCAATTAGACCCACATGAGAGAGCGTAGAAATACGTCCAAAGTGCAAGCACCTAGCATAGGGTACATACAAGGGGATTGCCATGGCAGTTTGTATCACAAAATGGTCGACAAATTAAGTTTCATTCGGGTCTGTCGGACCCCTCGTTACCTTTCAACGTCTAAGATAACGGATTCGTTTTTGGAAGTAGCCGGTTGTAATTCACGGGTTAAGCTTATCGCCCACTGAGACGTTGTTAAAGGCGACAACAGACGCAACAGACGCGTTTCCGGTGTCTCAGCGGGCGATAACCTTTAAGATAACATGCAGACTTCTGGCATGGAAATTCCGTGTGTTTCCCTGTAGTGGAAGCAGACAACAGAAGTTCTGTTGCTTTCTGTTGCCGCGTCTCAGTGGGTGTTTCACTTGAAGTTTCCACCGTTACTTGAGACAAATGCTGCGGAAATATTTCATTTCCTCTTATTTTTTTTACCACATTTTCCATCACTCTCTTATTTTGTCGCCACGGTTAACCACCTAGTACAATTTGCCAATTTAAGTTGAATGAATTGAGCAAGGAAGAAGCTAGGAAACTGCTACATTTGAAACTTGTTTGAATTGTGTTGCATCTTAATTTAGCTTCGACATTCAATTATTCCCAGAGTTGTTTAATGTAAAATTGTAGTTGAGACATCTTGGAAATAGGGTCTGTAAGTTGGGTACATTACGAATCCTCATGATAATATTTAATTCGGCTTCCCTGATGGCTCAGTGGTAGGGTTGTTCCATTGTAATCAAGAAGCCCCTGGTTCGATACCCGGTGGAGGCATACATTGGTGCCAGATCTTAGTTATAAACTGTAGGTTTAATCCCGATTAGCCTTACTGTGCATAAAGTGGACTTAAACCATCAAATCAACCAAATCTACCTCTACGTAAACACACACAACAGGTGTGTTTGTGCTTGCCATTAACTTCATTCCTACTTGATACTTCCTACCCTCACATCAGGTTCAGGTAAGAAAATCATTTCACCTGACGTAATCAATCCCAAACACTCCTATCAAAATCAGTGCGCTTACGTCATAGGTGACAGGTTAGCAGTTCACACGTTTCCCTGCACCACTCACGCGACCTATAAATCTGTCGACCTTGAGTTTATATGTAGACATCAAGCGACCCAGCAACGAAAGATCCAGCGCGAACGCAGCTAGTGTGTCGCCACTTTCATTCCAATGCAGTGGCGCAGCCACAGGGGGCAGAGGAGGCATTGTCCCCCCCAACCTTGGGCGGAAATGACTTCTTGGGGATACAAGGGGGGCAAACATTGACGGCCAAGTGTATCTGCAACTACCACCCACAACTTGAAATTTTATGCAAATAAAAATACTATTCGCAAAATTTTCTTGATCGCTTCGCTCGCATTACCTGCTTTTCTTAGTCTTCAGTAGCGTAGCTAGGTGGCGGCGGGAGTCTGCCCTGGGCGCCGAACGACTTGAAGGAAAATAAGTTATAAAATTGATTGATTGGGTTGTGGTCCATTTTACGCACAGAAATGCTAATCGGGACTGAACCTGCAGTTTAAAGTTGGATCCGAACCACTGTGCCAAGTGCCTCCAGCGGGTATCGAACCCGGGACCCCCTGATCACAAGGCAACGATGTTATCATTATACCATCGAGGTGCAGGGGCGGCGCCAGAAATTTTTGACCGGGTGGGCAGAAGCTATATATTCATAAACTCGCGTACTTTCGACGTGGCCTTTGGCCACGTCTTGTACGCTCGCATGCGTGACCTTCGGCCACGTTGTGGTCGCAATCATGTTATAGATGGGGTTCTTCATAGATCTTAATGACTTTGAAAATGTCTGCATGTTGTATTGGATGATGGGGAACATGTGTATATGTTCGCTAATTTGAAAGTTTAGAAAGTAACTTTGTGTGTGTATGGGCTCTAATAAGGTACAAATATTCAAAATATTATTGTATATTTTCTTAATAATAAACTGAGTAAGTAATAACCGTTTCAAGATAAATAGTTGGATGTGTTTGCATAAACGAATTCAATAGCGACACTAAATTGAAAATGCAATATTTACGTCTTTTGTCATTTTCACATTTTTGAACGTAATTGGATAATAACTGTGTTCCGTCATTCCCCCCCAAATTCCTACCTTGCCTCTGTAATAAATTCTGACGCTCGTATTTTGAAATACGAAAAGTCTAGCATAATTCACTTACAGTAGTAGAAAATAAACTTTCTTTAAGTTCCCTAGCAACGTCCGTTTCTATGGACAACAAAAGGCACGGCAAGCTCTAAGGAATTGCATGTCATTATACCCCCTAAACATTTAGTTAAAACAAGCACGATGTAGATATTTACGCATTGAGTATAACAATATATACGTAATTGTATCTGGGCTGAAACTCCTTATTATGTAGATGTCACTCTTGTTTCAGGCACCTTTTCAAAACCACGAGTTCATTCATCTGTGTGCTATTGATCTGTGAGAAATATAATGTAGCTAGACAATTAAGAATTGAAGGAAACAATGTGTGCTGCAAAAAATGCCCGTGGCAACGGTTGCTAAGGACGTGAGAAAAGGGCATTTTCACCCTTAAGGAAGGGCCGATTGAGCGATTTTTGAATTTTCTCGACCTTTTGGGACAATTTCATGGGGGGTCGTAATCGGGCATTTTTCGCCTCCGGGGCTTCCTTCATGGAGAACATTTATGTCAGTGAGTGAGTCAGTGGTGGGATTGGGGCTTTATATTTATTGGACTCGCGTACTTTCGACGTGGCCTTTGGCCACGTCTTGTACGCTCGCATGCGTGACCTTTTGGCCACGTTGTGGGAGTAATCATGTTATAGATGGGGTTCTTCATAGATCTTAATGACTTTGAAAATGTCTGCATGTTGTATTGGATGATGGGGAACATTATGTATAAGTTTGAAAAGTTTAGAAAGTAACTTTGTGCGTATGGGCTCTAATAAGGTACAAATATTCAAACTATTTTTGTCTATTTTCTTCATAATGAACTGAGTAAATAATAACCGTTTCAAGATAAGTAGTTGGATGTTTTGCATCAACGAAATGAATAGCGACTAAATTGAAAATGCAATATTTACGTATTTTGTTATTTTCACATTTTTGAACGTAATTGGATAATAACTGTTTTCCGTCAAATCCCTACCTTGCCTCTGTAATAAATTCTGATGCTCGTATTTTGAAATTTGAAAAGTCTAGCATAATTCCCTTACAGTAGTTTCCGGGGTGAAAATAAACTTTCTTTAAGTTCCCTAGCAACGTCCGTTTCCATGGACAACAACAGGCACGGCAAGCTCTAAGGAATTGCATGTCATTATACCCCCTAAACATTTAGTTAAAACAAGCACGATGTAGATATTTACGCATTGAGTATAACAATATATACGTAATTGTATCTGGGCTGAAACTCCTTATTATGTAGATGTCACTCTTGTTTCAGGCACCTTTCCAAACCATGAGTTCATTCATCTGTGTGCTATTGATCTGTGAGAAATATAATGTAGCTAGACAATTAAGAATTGAAGGAAACAATGTGTGCTGCAAAAAATGCCCGTGGCAACGGTTGCTAAGGACGTGAGAAAAGGGCATTTTCACCCTTAAGGAAGGGCTAATTGAGGGATTTTTTTAATTTTCTCAGCCTTTTGGGACAATTTCATGGGGGGTCGTAATCGGGCCTTTTTTCTCTTCCGGGGCTTCCTTCATGGAGAACATTTATGTCAGTGAGTGAGTGAGTGGTGGGATTGGGGCTATATATATATTGGATTAGGGTGGGCAGTATAAATCTAAGACCTTATATGAGTTTTACATGCACTCATGCTCGTCCACCTCCTCCAACATATACAGGGTGTCCTAAAACAACTTCAACAACGGTTGGATGCTGGTATATATATAAAAAAAAAACAAGAAACTTTTCCTCATACTCATAACCTCGAAAGTGCTTAGTTTCTGATCTATGAGTGCTGAAAATCTAACCTGTGTGTACAGTCACGGACACTTATGGGTTATAACAATCCCATTAACTTTCAATGCAATCATTACAACCCAGAAGTGTCCATCACTGTACGTATACAACCCAACTCACCAAACGATCGCTCTGACGTAACTTCCAGGGACGCGTAACAAGATTGCCACTTGAATTGAAAACAACAAACTTAGGAGTCTTATCTGGCAAAATACAAAAGAATAATTATACTTGCGATGTTGTAAGCATAGTAAGAATAATTTATTTGGGGGTCCCTTAAGAGAAGTTTCAGTTACCTACCTGGACATGGCTAGCCTATAGTCGTAACTTCATGTTATTTTCACAGAAACTATTAAGTATATGAACATAAAATTTTAACATTATAGAATGAGCATTTGTTATCACTTTAGCACAGGTTTTACTATCACCGTGTCGATATTTTAATAATGAAAGTAAACAATTGAAAATGATAAATACAGGACTATATCTCTGCAGGTACTATCAGCTGAATCACTCTCACGAAGTACATCTGTAGGTTCACTTTTACCATGTTTTCTAATGCACATTAGCCTACTTCATAAAATATATTGCTGTACCTTGTCACTCGATAGTTAATGCCATGTGTTACATATCATTTTAAACCGTAGAATTCAGATGTAAGCAAAAATCTGAAAATTGATACACTTGTCATTGAATGAGAAGTGAGAGAGCATTCACGAAAGTCTTATTGGAAATGTTAGAAGGTTGCATAAACAGACAAGTCGGTCCTCGGGAAAAGAATATTTACGGTCCGATATGTGAAGGGGCTCTGAGATTTATCAAGGAAAAAATAATTTATTTACTACGTGATTACTGCTTACTATAGTAAAGAAATATCACATTGTTTTGTGGAGAGGGAGAGACTCAGAGAGAGAGAGAGAGAGAGAGAGAGAGAGAGAGAGAGAGAGAGAGAGAGAGAGAGAGAGAGAGATATGGTCATCTCAAATGGAACTAAATTCCTCATTTTTTTTACCACTAATATTATTTTCGCTATTTTAATGGTAGTTCAACATATTTTCTTTATTTTTTAGAAGACATTTGGGGTAGCCAGGTACCTTTGTCACCTCCGTGTGCACACCTATGCCTGTAAGAAGTATCTACGGCATTTACAAACTGGCCAAGACAAAGAATTTCCAACAGATACAAGCTGAAATTCAAGACGCTTCATTCTAAAATGTCCCCATCGTGTTTCGAGTGTCGTGCAGTACCAATAATCGTGAATCGCGAGATTCACTTACGACGTGTTGATGAAATGGACGAACTGAGAAATGCAAACATAGTGTGTTCGCCAACTTGTTTTGTTTCACACGCAGACTGCTATTTATTTATTTCTAAATTGCTAATCGAGTCCCTCACATAATACGGGGGCAAACCCCTTACTAAAAATAATGAATGGTAAAATCTCTTGCAATAAAATGAAAAATATCGTTTAAACATTAATTAATTCGAATATTAAAACTAATACATAATAACTAAAATCAATCCGATCTGGAGAAGGGTGTCACTACATCACGTATGCATTCCGAGCGCCCAATACAGCTCAGCGTTTGGCATAAGTATGAATAATGTCTTATTAGCAAAATTTAAAAAAAAGCAAGAACCCGGGTATAAATCAAATTCTTAGTTCATTCTGCATAATATTTACCTAAGCTAAAGAAGGACATTTTGGCAAAATATCACCGAAATATAATAAATAAATAAATAAATAAAATTGTATGTATTATTTTATGAAGCACAAAGTTCTAAAATTTTGTCCCTATTCTATGTTAGTTAACCACAAGAAAAATCACATGATTACGTAACTCATAGGGAAAATGTATCTGTAAGAAGATTTTTTGCCTCCCTGATGGCATAGTGGTAAAGTCGTCGCCTTGTGATCAAGGGGTCTCGGGTTCAATAACCGGTGGAGGCACATAGTGGTTCGGATCCCACTGTAAACTGTAGGTTCAGTACCAAGACTTAAAACAACAACTCATGAAGATTCCTAATACGGTTGCTAACTCATCAAGTCAATAATTCTGCAGCTATTTTTCAAACCTACAGAGCTGTCTTATCAAAATCTATTTTTGTGATTTCTTCTTATTAGTAGAATAAATATAAAATTATTATTATCTACTTTGGATACGATATCGAAATTAGAAGATGACAGGTATATAAAATCGTAATGATGAAAGGGACATATCAAATTACCTCTGTTTTAGTATTTCAATGTAGACCTAACTAAACAACTTTGTGTGTTGCAGGAGGAAGCAACGCGAAGAAGTGCTTTTTATTTTATTAACAGATTACCCTAATCATACCCAGGCCGGAAGCCCGGAGTTGACAACATCAAGCAACTCCACTCCACCCCTTCTACACTCAGTTTCAGTTACAACTTTTTGGCCAAGTTATGGCAGATAGTTAATTATATTTCTATATTTTTGCCACATTTCAAGTATCTATTTCTTTTCATTATGTGGCACATTTTCAAAGCAATTTGATGCATCATCCCTGTGAAGGTCAGAAGCTGCAGCCCTCAGGCCCATAATCCTGTTCTAATCTTGATCATATTCTGCCCAATTTTGCGCCTCCCATAATGCCCTTTAAGCCTACTGGCTGCTTAAGCATACAAGTGGACATTAGATCACAATTTGTGTTTCAAAAGATTTGGAAATTCCTTTCGCTTTTCAATGATAAAGTTAAGGAAGTTGAAAGAAAAGCTTAAATTAATTCCATTCAACTTATTATTTACTCTGATTTTTGTAAACCTATTCACGAAATCAGTGTTTCGGCAAAGGGCAACAAAGCTTTTTATTGAATGATAATATGTGAACTTGTCTGTAATTTGTAATATTCACAAGTAATATACATGAAGTGAACACCATAATAAACTTATTTATTGGACCATTCGCATTTTCCCAAGTGTATATATATTTTTGAGTCGGGAATGCACAAAAGTTGTAAGAGATAACGCATTGGCGTCCCGTGAAAATGTTTGAGCCCTATTATATAAATATTGATTTCAGCCTGAAAAAAAATTGGATCCAAACATTTTCTTACTCGCTTTGCTCGCAATATATCATTGTTCTCGGTAATGCATTGTTAATTACAAGACAGAGAAATAGGACTTGTCTTAATTGATTTTGTTTTAAATGCATGAACAATTGTTTCGAGGAAAGGGAGCGTTCACATTTGAGAGACAATTTATGTAATTTTTGCTGTTGCATTATTGTGAGATGGATGAATTGGTTGCCTAATGGATTTAAATAATATAAGTTGTATATAATATGTATTAAATTAACTTTGAATATGCACACAATTTAGTGTCAACGTCGCTCCATGTTGCATATATCGTCGGTGAAGGGGCGAAGTGGCGCAACTCGAAATATTGCGTTTTTGAGTTATGACTACAATTCATGTATGATTAGCCTTCTCTGTTACCTGTCAAAATTTCGTGGCTGAATTCCCACTGGTTCAGGAGATTTAAGCACCCTGCAATTGGCGTATCTTGAAATTTTCTGAATAAAAAAATCTGCGAAGTTTCTTCAGTGGCTGCTAAGAAATGAAGGCGCGTACTGGCCTAAGCTTATATCGGGAAACAAGATATACGATTTACGAAAGATTATATAAATGTGTATAAGATTTATGAAACAAGGGTGAATCATACGTTAGTCCATACACAAAAAAGTTAGTTCAGGGAGAAATCTGAAAGTAAAATGTGATGGAAAATGTGAAAAGTTTGGTAAAGAATGCTCTAAAATCACAGATGCGGAAAGACATGAAATTTTTAAGGACTTTTATGCAAGTGACGACCTTCAGCTTCAAAAAGAATTCGTCAACACATATGTAAAGGTTTCTGTGACGTTAAACACAAAACTACGCAAAATGAAGAATCTCGAAGATCAAAAACAAATCATTACTTTTTACCATAGAAGGAAAGAGAAGTAGTATCTTTGTGTAAAACCATGCTTCTAAACACACCTTTAACATTAGAGAAAACAATGTGAACTGCTCTAGTCAAAATAAGATGCTCAGGTGTCATTGAGAAAGAGAAAAGAGGAGGAAAACTTCAGAGCCTACTGGAAATGGACAAAATAATAGAAAAAATGATAATAGAACTCATAAAGAGATTCCCAAGAGTCAATTGATTGATTGATTGATTGATTTAGTTTATTTTACTTTGCGTTTTGTACCTCTTGGCATCTTGTGAAGGTGGGGATGAGTGATGAAATGATGAAATTGATGAATGGACATTCACAAACAACCAAGCTAGAGCAAGATTCGAACCCGGGACCTTTGGCGTCGCAGCGCGATGTGTTAACCACTCGACCACAGGGTGCGGCCCCAAGAGTCGAATCTCACTACTGCAGGAAAGATACAAAAAGACAATGCCTTCATTCGGATCTGCCAGAAAGCAAAATGTATAGAATGTTTATTCAGGATCATAAAGAGAACATCACCCCTTTACCAACTTATCAGACATACAGAAAGATATTCAAAAGCATGAACCTTTCTTTTCATTGACCGAAAAAGGATACGTGCGGTCTGTGTAGCAACTTTCTGGAAGGAGATGAGCCGAAGAAAGCGAACTAGCTGATAAGTATCAAAAAAATATCGCCGAGAAGGATGCTGTAAGAAAGAAGAAAATGGAAGCTAAAAACACGTCGGACTTTCAATGCAAGACTGTTGCTGCAGTGTTTCATTTGCAGAAAGGCATTTATCTTCCCATTTCAAATGAAATAAAGTTATTTTATATAAGACGATTATGAGCATACAATTTTACAGTCAACGATCTGAAGACAAGGGAATGTCATTGTTTTGTTTGGCACGAAGGAGTGACCCACAGAGGTGCATGCGTAAATCTCCACTTGCCTAAACAATTTTCTTCATCAATTGGATGTAAAACAGGTTGAAGAAATTTACTTGTTCGCTGAAGGTTGTACAGGGCAAAATAAAAACTCAATAGTTGCAGCCATGATGCTGTACACTGTTACTATGGCTCAGCATATCAGTGTCATCAATTTAAATTTCTTTGAATCGTACCACGGACATTATGAAGGCACTAAAATCAACTGGAAATGTGTTCATTCCAGCTCAGCTGCTACCAATTTTTTAGACTTGCACGATCTGATAAACCATACACTGTGCATTCCCTTCGATGCATGAATTTCTTAGATTTCCGAGATTTCGCATCAAATGTGAGGATCCTATCTGTAAGGAAGGATGATAATGGTGAAGGAATACTAGAACTAATGGTGATCAAGGATCAACCACATACAATTTATTTCAAGGACAGCCATTTAAATGTGGTTTATCGAAGTATCTCGCTGCAAAGGAAAGCTATATTCACCAAAACTCCAAAGTGTCTTCACTCACATCCACCAAATTTTAATGAGCACGTTTTAAGAACATACTAAGGAAATGTCTCAAAGACCAAAGTCAAGAATTGGTAGAACTATTGACAGTCTTATAATCACCGGAAATTAACAAATATATTTCCATCAATTGATTGTAAATTATTTATGTACGAGTTACATGCAAATATATTTTGTAAACTTCAAGTTAATATATTTCATTGATTGATTGATTGATTTGGTTTATTTTACTTCGCATTTCTTCCACTTTTGGATAGTCGCGAAGATGAGGATGAGTGATGATTAAACGAAATTGATTAAGTGATACTCAGAAAGAATACTCATGCCCCTGGTGCTGACCACTCCGACGGTTAGTGTATTTGATTTTACATAGAACTTTAAATAATATTTTTCTTCCATGTGCAGCAAGTTGTACCACAGTTATGTACGGAATTTGGCAACTTCGACATTACCGTTAACGAAACAAATAGTTGATGAAGGTACGATGAGTAGCGAACTATGGAGATCACAATTTATGTATTTTCCGTCCATAATTATAATACATGAATAAAGTTAACCCACAGTTTTAAATTTTCACATACAAATTTGCTTAATTATTCGGGCTGGTGGATTACAGGATAACAGCAGTGTACGTAAAAATGATCAAGCATAGCGTTATGGACCTCAGGTTGAAATTCTAAGTAAAGCATGCAGGTGCGAAAATCCCTCCACTTATTTCATGAGTTCATGATTCATGCTTATGTCACGTCGTAGAGATGTAAAAAGAAGTTAGATCGGTGTTCACAGTGTAACTGCGAATGCTCTATGCTATGGGTACTAATCAGAATGTAGTATATCCATAGTTGAACTTCCATTGACAGACAAACAATTTTATCGACATATCAATCATCCCAGCCCGACCCTGTGGCCGAGTGGCGTCGACCTCCGTGGCGAGGTGGTTAGCAGAGCGCGCTACAACGCCAGGGGTTCTGGGTTCGAGTCCCGGGTAAGGCATGGGTATTTGTGTTTGTCCTGATGAAAAGAAACTGAGAAACTGTAAGAATTGAAAAATGTAAAAAGTGAAATAAGTGTGAATGGTGGTGGATACCTCCGTGTAGGGGGTATTTCCTTAAAACAAAAAAAAAAAAAAAAGTGGTTAGCACATCGCGCTGCGACGCCAAGGGTCCCGGGTTCGAATCCTGGTCGGGCTTGGTTGTTTGTGAATGTCCATTCATCAATTTCATCATTTCATCACTCATCCCCATCTTCGCAAATTAGCCAAGAGGCACAAAACGCGAAGTAAAATAAACTAAATCAATCAATCAATCATCCCATAATACTAGACTTTCAATCCAATTTGCAATTATTTCTGAGCAATCGACAGGTATATGTTGTCAAATTGTTTACCCTAACTCACAAACAGGCAAACCATCTGAGAACATTTTGCCGAGAGAAGTTGCCATAGGCATAACTTGGCAGGGGCAAGGGCCGGCAACTGCCCCACCCCCCTCCAAAGAAAAATTCAAGTGTTTAGTGAAAGAGAGGTATATTACATGCATAAAATGTCAGAGACAGAAAATAGTTCAGAACTCAATGTGTTGTCAGGAATCTGTGAATATAAGAACACTGGTCATGAGTTTCAACCCAGAACTTTCTTGTGTGTGAGGAACAACATTTACGAGAACATTTTCCAAATTTGAAATGATTTGTTCTAAACCTTATTGGCAAACTCCGTGAGCTCAGGGTGCTGTGAGCATTCTTTCTTGCCCTCGAAGGCTCAGAACCAATACACTGTATCCTCAAAACTACTGGGCATTAAATACTTCACCTTATTGCTGTTTTGTATATTTAACAAACGAATGATATTAATAGGTCCAAAATTATAAATGAATTTTACTCGGACGCAACTCGTCAAGAAAGGAGACTGAAGCTTCATTAGATCTTTGATTAATTTGGTGTTTTAAGTCCACTTTATGCACAGTACGGCTAATCGGGACTGGACCTACAGTTTAAAGTGGGATCCGAACCACTATGTGCTCCACCGGGTATCGAACCCGGGACCCCTTGATTACAAGGCGAGGACGCTACCACTGCGCCATCGGGGAGGCCTGAAGCTTCATTAGAACTAGAAGCTTCACACATACTTGTGTGCTATATGTGGTATGTGGCGGATCGGATTTATATGCTATATAAAGATCGAAATAGGCTATGCATAAAAACACCTTCGAAATTGTATTATGGTCTATTTATGTTTATGACCTCACGGATACTCTTGGGGATGCCACGTCTCACATGATTCCAAATACTGAAGGAATTCCCGTCTAAAGCCCACATTTCTTGCGTGGCTGGGTACCATCATTTTTCGACATAGATAGCGCAAAACTATTGCATTTCTATCACTTGTATTTGAAGAATAGATATCGTTTACAGAGGAGGAATTGATGAGTTGCTGGGCTCATTTATAGTTTTCTTGTGCAATAATAGAACCATTATGCACTAGAGATATTAACTGCTCAACATGAGTGACAAAACTTGCTGCAAACAAATTGTAAAATAACACGACGTTTTTACACGCTAAAAAATAGTTTAACTATACTGTGCTACATGAAACTAAATTCATGCAAACAACCTCACACCGTACTGCATACTTTGCACACCATGGCACAGAGTTTTCAAAGGCCTGAATTTTGGCCAAAGCACATGACCAGTTTTCTTGAAAAATATTATTATTTAATGAGGATACAGGGGTAAAAATGATGATAAATAATTCAGAATCACCCCTTCCCCTCCCCATGTACACTTTGGACGTCATCGTATATACATGGTTGAGCTCTAATTCTTGTTATTTAAAAAATGGCAGAAATGCAAAGAGCGAACTATCGCGCTCTCTCACAGAAAATACTACAAAATTTAGAAGAGAGAACTACATTGGTTAAATGTCCAATTTATAAAGTAGATATTGTCAAGGTTTTCAGGGCTTTGGAAATACTGTGTGCTCCTTACGGCATGGAGGATGTCCTGCTCTTCACGGCCACCTTGAATAACATGAAACCGTGGAAGATATATGCGTGTGAAAATTTCCATACAAGTCGATATTTCTCTACGGCTCAAGTGCTGGGACGTGCACAGTGGATAGCAGAAAGTCAACGAATCTGAAAAGTTCCATGCTTTGTGACGTATCAAATATCTTGTTAAGTTGTTATTCTAACCTCACTTTATACACTAACAGGATAATCGGGACTGGACCTACAGTTTAAAGTGGGATCCGAATCACTATGGGCCTCCACCAGGTATCGAACCTGGGTCCCTTGATTACAGTTTAAAGAATATTGACAACAATTGTATTTGTAAATTCCCACGTGAATAACCAGATGTTACTTTAAATATCAAAAATATTAAATTGAATACTTAAATGCGGACAGTTTGCAATATATTAAATAATTCTGGCATCAGCGAATGTGCATGATCATCATCTATTCACTGTTGAAACAGTTTGACCTTAACTCCTTCAATATTAAAATTTCTAACATTTATCATTTGAAACTAGTATTTTCAGGTGGAGAAGGCCACCTTAAAACAAGGCCCCAAGGACTAATATTTGCAACCAGAAAGAAGAATGCTCTTTTATCTCCTAAGTTTAAATTAAGTATAACAACAAAAGTTTGCTGTGTGTTTAAAATTTCTATTCGGCTTGTCAATTTTCCAATAAATAAGTAATGGTTTTAAAAGTTTAATTAAAAATTGATTTTATATTAATATAACTTTGTAATTTTACAAATACAGTAGTTATGGGATGAAAAATTTCGATCCTGCCCCCCCCCCCCCAAGTTAGGTCCCAAGTTACGCCCATGGAAGTTGCAATTTAACATATCTATCAAATTACACGTTCGTAGCTTTAATTGAGTCCAAGATATTTAAGTATAATAATATTTTCATTGTAGACTTTCGATTCATTGCCTCCCATAAACAGACGGATACTCACATCCAGATAATTTATACCGCTCCATGCTAGTATTTGATAAGTCTACCTATCTACGCTTCTATTTTATGGTTTTTGACTATCTATCCAATTATTTCGTGAATGACTACAACAATTAAATGAAAGACCCAATAGAGATTTTTAATAACGCTTCCGGTTTGTTTGACAAATTTCAATTTATAGCTCGAACCGTTTCGGTCACGTCACCACTTTAAAATTCAGGGTGATTCGAAAGTCGAAAGAGAAACACCCATATAATTTATACAGATATTATAAACCGTGAATGCAATCACGTGCAGTATGTAGGAGTCTATGTGTCCAAACTTAACTTTCTTCTCCTGTTTTGTTATTCTACGATATTTTTCTACCTCTCTAGGTTAATCGCAACACAATGAGAATCAATTGATGAAAGTGGATAGAAAGTTTTTTCTTTTTTTTTCAAATGGGAATAGGCAAATGACGTATCAAATTCATGTAAAATTTTCTGAAAAATTGAATAGTGAAATCCGGTTTTAAGATATCTGTATTACTTTCGAAGTTACGGGATGTCAAAAAAGTATCGACGTATAAACAGGCAAAAACATGGAACCACCCAATTTCATGACAACGCATAAAGTTAAACCAATAATATAATTACCATTATGTCTTGGACTAAAGAGTGCAACAAGAATACCCGCTCCAACTTCAAATCCGCTTATTTTTTTTAAATGGAAAGGGGATCATGTGTCATGCCGAAATAACGTGAAATTTTCTGAAATATCACATTTTGAAATCCTTTTTAAGGGATTTTTATTCGTTTTTGAGTGTCTGCATAATATAAAATTAAGTACTTAATCATGGTTCTCTTGAACTCGAAAACTGTCAAAGATGTTTGATGTGTTACTTACCCCTATTCCCATTTGAAAAAAGGTTAAATCAAATATGTCGAATCCAATATGGTGGACGGGGTATCTAACATGCCTCAGAGATGAAGCACTTTATCTCCTAATACCGCATATGGCTACATTAATGGTCCATGTTTCAACTCGAGTAGAAAATATAATTTTCAATAAAACTTCAAAAAAGCGAACTTCGAGTCTTTATATCGAAAATTAACAGACTATAACTGGGTAAATCTATGCGATATTGAGGATGTCAAAACACTAACTAATACGTTTTATGATATTTTGTATAATATTTTGAATGACTGCGTACCACTGAAACGCATCAAGGTACCTAAATATCCTGTGTGGTTCAATGGTGACATTATTAGGAAAATAAAGTCAAAATTATATCATTATAAGAAGTGGGATAAAAGTAATTGCAACGCTGAGTATCATGAAGGGAAATACAAGAATCTTAGGAAAGAGATAAAGAAAGGGGTAACAGCAGCGTACAAAGTGTACATCCGTGAGACGGAGGAAAACATAAGGATAGATGTAAATAATGTGTGGACTTATATTAGAAATAAAAAGAGGGATTCAGGTAGTGATACTTTTGAATACAACAATGAAATCTTACCCAATGGACACGATATTGTAAATGCATTTACTACCTACTTTCTATCGGTGTACAAAGATGCTTCACAGTACTCTATAGTTGAATCAGAGAAGTACGAAACCGGAGTGCTTTTCCAACTCGATATATCGCATATCGAATTGAACGATATCGAGGAAGCAATTAAAATGTTGCAACCCAAAAAAGCAGCGAGGATGGACAACATTCCTCCCTATGTGGTCAAGGGGTGTGCTGAACCGCTAATAAAACCATTGAGTATAATATTCAATAACATTTTAGAACATCGCAACTTCCCATCAAAATGGAAAATCACTAAAGTTAATTCCTTCCCCAAAAAAGGCAAATGCAAAGAACGTTGATTGCTTTACGCCAGTGTAAATTCTCTCAGTTTTTGCAAAGTGTTTGAACAAATACTGTACGAGAGAATAATGGCCAACGTACGACCGGCTATATCTCCCATGTAACATTGTTTTATATCGCGGAGGTCGACAATCCCAAACCTTGCCGAATTTACATATTTTGTAGATTATGAATTAGACGATATGAGACAGGATGTATTCTATGCTGACCTGGCCAAGGCGTTCGTTTCGGTAAATCATGGCATTTTACTCCAGAAGCTATCGTATTTTAATATTTCTGAAAACGAAATTATGCTGCTAAAATCTTACCTAATGGACCGAAAGCAATTTGTCAATTATAGAGGATACATATCTCGGGAATACCGTAAGCCTTCTGGGGTGCCGCAGGGATTCAATTTGGGCCCACTCATTTTCTTACTCTTTATTAATTACCTCCCGAAAATTATTACGAAATCACGTTGACTTATATTTGCTGACGATGTAAAAATATTTAGAAGAATTTGCTCTGACGAAGACAGCCTTGACTTGCAGGCAGACGTAAATAGATTACTACAATGGAGCGAAAATAATAGACTTTCATTTAATTTTGATACATGTCAGGTAATGTCTATAACAAACACTGAAATAAAAAGATACTTCCAATATCAGATGGGAGGAAAACAAATAGCTAAGGTCACTAAATTCACGGATCTTGGTATCACGTATGACGCAAATCTATGTTTTAAAGAGCATATGCATCATATCGTTAACCAAGCATATAAGAAATTAGGATTCATAAAAATATGTGGGGAAGATCTAGAAAGTACATCAATATTAATAATTTTGTATGTCTCCGTAGTACGCTCACTCGCAGAATATGCATCGGTAATATGGCAGCCCTTGGACAAAAAAAAACATATGATGGAAATAGAAATGATTCAGTCCAAGTTCTTGAGGTTTAAAAAGTATAGAGAAGACAAAGTATACCCTGAATTCAATCCGTACTATGAGCTTTTATCGCAGTTTAACATTGAAAAAATTGAAGAAAAGTTTAATCTTAATTTCATGAGCACGCTATATAAAATTGCAAATAACAAAATAGACTCTATGGGGTTAGTATCTGCATTACAATATCATGTACCGGTACCTCAAATGAGAACCAGACCGAAACCCGGGTTGTTTCATGTACCAAAATCTAGAACAAATTATGTAAAGATATATCCGATGTGAAAATGGGTAAAACTTATAATGAAGACGTAGCAAATGATCCGAGCGTTGATATAAACAGTCTGTCACTTGAATCATTCAAAGGAGCATTGCTGGTTCAGTGGAAAAAAGAGTGAGGGGTTCGTCTATATAGTAATTAGTGAAGCAATTTATGTTATGCACAGATATATGTAATGCACAAATATAATGCACAAAATGTATGCATGTCTCAATGGAACAATGTTCTGTGGCATCATTTGTTAAATAAATAGATAATATCTGGAGAAAATATATGGGTAGTTTCCGACTTTTGGATTGGATTGGAGATAATTTATACCGGGATTGTTTAGAATATTCTTTGTCGTAAAATTGTGTTTATTTTTGCGGATGTAGCGTCAACAGATTCTGTGATATGGATGTCTCACCTCGCATCCACTCTTGTCCCTCACGGCCAGACAGACGGACGTTCCGATAGTGTTTACCTACTATCTGTTAGGTCTATCAGATTTTTGAATTTATAGCTTTGAGACACTGATTGTTCATACGGGTGATGAACTTGGACAGAAACACTTTACACATTCGCTAATCAGTGTCCTAAATGGAATGTAAAATAACCCAAAAATCTAATATAAAAATAATATGGCAATAAATATCATGTTTAGTAACTTTACACTAAATCATGAAAACTAAAGTGGGATATTACACAGCTTTTACCCAGTCAGAACTATATTTTTCAATATATATTAAACATAGCATGTTTATTGTGATAAATGTGAGGTAAAGGGTAAAGTTCCCCGTGCAGATAGCACCGTGCCATAAAGGCACATTTAGGGGATATAGGTATAGGACCCCTTACATTCTCGAACTCGATCTCGACCTTTTGAAGGTGATGTGATCAGCAGCACGCTGCCGCCGCCTTTACCCCTCAGGGTTGGCCCCAGGTAGCAACAGATTTGAGACTGTGTGAGCCCAGAGCCGCTTTATGCAGGGACAAGGCCGGAAAAAATCCGAAAGTATATCATGCCCCACCCGGAAATCGAACCCAGGTCTCCCGCTTGCCAGTTAGACGTCCTGAGGAAAATAACTCCCATTAATTTTTTTATCACATCATTCTTAGCGGTACTTTGAAACTGTAATTATATTTTGTAATATCAAATTTGCAATAAAAGATGTATGTAATTCGACGTTCACAAGATGGGACGTTTGACTTCCAATATACCTAAATCAAAGTGATTCGAGCGAAGGAACTCAAGGTCGAAATGGAGCAGTGGACATGCTGTGAGCAACTTCCACAAATGTTCTCTGGGGCTGCTGTGTTTCTATCAACAACGAAACACAAGACATTCGGTTCCAAGCATGTGTGTGGGTATCATGAGTCGAGGCATTCGAATCTGAACTTTCTGACCTGTCACGTTTCTCCTTTCCTTCTCAAGTCACAAGGCAGCTGATTCTGATATGCTTACGTCATAGGGAACGACCTACGTTTTTTTATTCCCGTCTGCTGAAAGGTTTCTGGAAACTATGAATGAAGTTAATGAGAAGCGGATAATTGAAGGATCTTTTTTTTTTTTGATTGGATGCTTGTTTATTTACTCATCATTGCTTATTTGCACAATTACCTGAATTGATTGATTGATTGATTTGGTGTTTTAAGTCCACTTTATGCACAGTTACGCTAATCGGGACTGGATCTACAGTTTAAAGTGGGATCCGAAGCACTATGTGCCAGGGACCCCTTGATGACAAATCGACGACTCTGCCACTGCACCATCGAGGAGGCCTCACAATTAACTGAACAGCGACGAGAGGATAACGGTGCATAAAAAGTAAAAATGAAGGCCAGGGAATAAAGCGTCAGCGGCACTATCTCGGCAGTCGCCTGAATAGACTCAACAAGACAGCGAGAACTCTTTAGGCTCTCGTGAGATGTGAAGCAGTGACCACCCAAATATAAATATACGCATATCCTTTACCGAGAAAAATGAAAAACGTAATACAACTGATAGAAAGTGGTTGAAGCCGCAATCAAGGGTCCCCGGGACAGATTCCACATTGAACTGTAATTCCAAACACGGTTAAAAATATATGCTAACTAAGTTACTCTATTTTATTTACACATACACTGAGGAATTTACGTAGGGGCTTCGCCGATAGCACGTTGATCTTGTAAATATAGGTTCAGGATTTGATTTCTTATGGGGTCACGTTTCAAGTTGTCCTTGTCGCACTTTGAATTGTTGCTTCAGTTCGATCAGATCGGGCATAAAGTGGACGTAAACATCCGCTCGATTCGGTCAAAAATAATATGAAATACTGGGAAAATACATCTGCAAGAGTGAAAAAGCAGCATTAGGCTTCTTACTAATTTTCTGGAAGCGCCATTGAATTCATAGCAGAAATAGACGTTATTTACGTTCGTTCACATTAAGATGATGTTATTTATCTGAATTTAATTTTCCTTCGATTTCTTCCACACGTTTACGTTAACCATAAAACTTTACGTAATTTTACAGAATGAAATATTTAATGTTTGTTTCGTATGCTCAGAATATAGTATAAAAACTTGGAGCTTAACTCATGGGGGGGGGGGGGGTTGGAGCAGAATATTTTCTTTTTTGCAGCTCATAGAAATATCATCCAGGACTATTTTGATAAATAGGTGTTACATTTGCAAAATCATAAAATTACTGATTACTTTAGTCCTCGGGTTTCAGGAGATTAGCAAAAGTACCATTATCTCGTGAATCTCCATAAACCAAAAAAATTGGGAGCAAGTGTCTCCTTTGCCCCTGCTAAGTTACGCCTGTGGTTGCTGCCCATAAATGCGTCGCTGAAAACCCTTAACAGTTTGAAGAATCAAGGATTCCTTCCTAGTAGGCTGCAACAATGATGAATAAATTGAAACGGGACGGTGCAGGGTACAGGTATCTGGATAACTTAGTGGTAGCAACTGTCGCCTTTGACTGTCTCTAAGTCATCGAGGAACTGGGCAACAATATTAAACGTACCATGGCATTGTTACATTCAAAAAGGCATATCTGAAAAAATATAAATTATATTCATATTTTTAAATCACATAAATTGGTATTGAATTTAATTGATAGTATTTATGTGCAGAGAATATTCTGAGAAGGTTCAAATTCGATAGCCCCCTTAAACGCACCAGTACCTTCAACAAAACGATTTTTCCAGAATTGGTCTAATTACTTTTGGGACAGAACTTGCATAATATATAGGCTGTGTCCTAGAGAACAGTAAGTTTACAGTCAAGAAACAAAGAACAAAATAGGTATTGACGTTGTTCTTCCCTCGTTTTTTAGTCTGTGGTTTTACTCCCTACACATCGCAGTAATAAGTACCAATGGAAGTTTCTTCACTTCAACTGAATCTTAATCTTTTCTCGCTATCGAGTTTGAATCAAGGAGAAATAAGTGGGAAAAATAACTGAACAACATGTATATTTATTTACCCGTGATAGGGACTCTTTAACTTTACACTTTTAACGGACGTCTTTTTAGTTCATGACTTCCTTCTGACACTAGCACTAACATTAAGGCACAAGACACACAATATAACCTATCCTAACAAAACATTACCAAACCAATTACACACTTATGTGATTTTGTATCTGTATTCATAAATATTATTAATGTTGAACACTAATACACATTTACCTTATACTATTATTAACGTTTACTTTAATCTTACTTATCTCCTCGTAGAATGCTGTAAAACCAATGTTGTTCAGGTAAACCGAACAAATTTGGTTCTTCATGCCAATGTCACATTGAATTACTGTAAACAAAAAAATAAGGAAAATAAAGGATGAATCAAAAAGGGAATCCGTAAAAGAAAAATCGCGGAACTCACGCCCTGAGTTAATTTACAGGTACCATGGCATAAGAAAATACCTCTGAAAGTATGGTGATCCCCCTTTTTTCCTTCTGATAATTCTAAACCCCTCAAAATACTCGGTCATCTGTAAAAATAAAGGTTGAGCAATGTTCTGCAACCTTCTTGTCCTCGCAGAATACCATAAATTATCCAGTACTGAACACGGCACATCATAAAATTTATTTATCTAAAAAAATACATTACGGCACTGTTGATATAAATTAGAAGTTTAGGAATGAGTTACAATATAATCAGTTAAAAATAATACTACTACTACTACTACTACTACTAATAATAATAATAATAATAATAATAATAATCCAATTCACTGCACTCATAGGTACTTTTGGTATTATTATTATTATTATTGAAACGATTCATGCAGCTGATTATATGAATCCAAAACGCCTGTAGAAATTATGTGTGTGTAAAAACAAACTGACTCTTGCCATCAAGGGGCGTCTTATTTAAGTCATGACAATGACAGAGCGAAAAATACAAACATAAGAAAACAAATTTGTAAAATAAAAAGTAAAGTGCGTCCCTGTGCATTGCACCATGCCATGAAGGAGTAAAGTGGGCGCGGAGTTTGGACCCTACACTTTCTTGATCACGGTCGAAGGTGGGGGTGAAGTGATCAGCACCACGTCCATGGCCACCTTTCGCCAAAAGTTTTCTCCAGGTGCCCACTTTATACGACGCTGGATGGGCGACAGAACCGCTTGAACAGGTGAAAAATATGCCGGTTCTCCCCCGCTGGGGATCGAACCCGGGTCTCTCGCATGGTAGTCAGATTAAATAATTTACATTCAATTTGTTACTACAGACAAAAGTTCGCAGCACACCCGTGACCTTGTGGAGGAACACCGGTTGCGAAACATAGATTTAGATAGAGGGCAATGGCGCCTAATAATAAGAATTAAAAGTACTTCAGAAATCGAATTCCAGAAAGCTCTGGGGTAAAAAGTGACCTTCAGCCAGACACTGTCTCAACCTCTCCTGACGAGCGCCGATACACCTTGAATATCTTGGCCTTTGACCGGGAGGTGATTCTCCGGTACCCACAAGGTCTACTCGGAAAGAAATCGTGTGTATGCGCTCCCCTCTCACCGCACCACCACCCGAAACCTCCCCCCTTACTCCACTTCCCCCCGGGTACCGACAAGGGCGATAAAACCAGAGCGTGTGGGTGTGTAACGCGGGCCCGATTTTTCTGCCACCTGGTGTGGAAAATAGTAAGCTCATCCCACACGTTGCATTGAAATTTGCCACCCTGTGGGGACACGTGAAAAACAAATTTGCCCAAGTAAGGATGCTATCCATCAGGTTCTTGCATGTATTTCCTATTAGGTAATTCCATTATCGTTCCTCAAAAATTCAAGGGCAGTGATCCGAGGGTTCTAAATGTATTTTCGTAACGATTTCCTTGTGGGGACCGGATTTTGGTCCCCACAAGTCGGTGCGGTCCCCACAAGGTGGATTCACAACTGACGAGTGTCCCCATAAGGTAGCATCTGCAAAAGCACACACACACACACACACACACACACATACACACACACACACACACACACACACACACACATACACACACACACACACACACACACACATATTTACTTCCGGTTTAAGTTCAATTGGGCACCAGGCTCAACTTGCATATCTAGTATTAAGATAATGTAATTCTTCTAGAATTGCTCTGTGACTCTCTCATTTCTTACATCATAAACATATGATTTTTCCCCTATGAGAATAACACTACATACGGTGTCATCGGGGAGTGTATCGTGGAATTCACAGATAATTTTAATGTTTGTCCTGTCATTAACCACAACTTGTTTTCTTTTTGAAGTGTTGATTACAAACATGGGTCTCTGTGCTTTGAATTCATCTGGTGTGTAATACATGTCAGTATTGCCAGTAGTGACCGTTTTATATGCTGTAAATGCTTCATATAATTTAAGGAAATCATCCTTGGACATGTCTAAATTATAATTTTCTCTAGGGAATACCTCATTTCTGCCATTTTTAAGATATATGTTCTTGATGTTGCAGTTATCAAATCTACTTGAATTTTTTTCCTGATTATTGTGTCTTCCAGTCTGAAACAATACCACCACAAAATCTGGCATTTCATATTGTATACTGGAGAATGAATTTGTAGCATCAAACTCATAATAAGTACCAGTTGCAGGCTTCTGTACACATTGATATGTATAAAATTGTAAAGGAACCTGTGGATTTTTTATTATATCTGCTTTGTATTTAAGAGCATAACTGGCTTCATATTCAACAACTGGGATTCTTAGCTCCATAGTCTGAATAATGCATTTGTCTTCATCAGGTAGGGTATTGGGCAGAGCTTCCCCTGTAGAGTTTAATGTGCTGTACCTCATCAAAGCATTATTATCATTGGCAGCTCTTCTAAATGTAATTCTTAAACCACCCTTCCACATAATATCTTTGTAATCTGAGAAGAATCCTGGCAACAGGCGCATAGGGAACAGCACTGTGTGTTTCTTAGATATAATTTTATCACCAGCCTCAAATCCACCTATTTTGTAGTAAGAAGCCTCGGTTTTGGATAATTTTAGTGTGGCCAAAGCTGTGGAGGTAATGCCGGGATAATCCACTCTGTTTATAACAACACCATGCTTTCTGATCTCAATTTCAGAGAACAGATGCGGCACAAAATTATCCACCAATCTTATATTTGAATTTGCCGGATAATCTGTTCCATCAAGCTTTACAACATCAAATTTGATGTATAGATCTGCTCTGTGAGGGTGTATAAAGCCATCCCCTACATCAAGATCAACCTCAATCTCTGTGTTGGGTTGATTTAAATTTGCAAATGTCCTCCTGTTTGGGGGGAATGATTGTAGCTCATAACTCTCAATATTTTCCATTTTTTTTGTATGTATTTTTATTTAAATATTAATCTCTATGATTGCAGTTGTTGTGGCTCCAGCAAAATCAACTAATTCTTCTTTTTCATTAGTGACCATCAATTCAATATTATCTATTCTATTATGGCACACAGGAAAATATAATGTTGGGGATGGAGTGTAGATGATTGGCTCCATAAATTCAGAATTAGGTTTAAATGTTGCAATGATGCCAGTTTGTTTGTGAGTGCCTATGCCATTTGATTTGGTGATCATACCCTCGGCCACATTACAGTGAATATTCAGAGTCTCTATGGCTAAGAATTTAGGTATATTAATAGCAGTGTGTTTGATGGCCGCTTCAAGTCTTGTGTTGTTCTCAAAGCCTAACAGCTCTCCTATAGTACCCAGATCCACTGTTTCTGTAGCAGATACAATCTCTACTCTGTGAGTGACAGAATTTTGAGTTAATACTATACCTCTGGGTAATTGAGCATTTAGAGTGGACAGATTATATTGCCCTGGAGTGATGACAATTTTTTGATCCCCTACTGGAATTTTGTTGTTGTGGTGTGTAATATTAGGGATCAAGTACATGCCGTAAAATGCTCTGAGAGCTATTGTTTTGGGATACACTATGTCATCATGCAATTTGAGTTTCAATATTGAATTTTGGCTGGTGAGATGGAATACCCCCATGATGATTTAAATACCACAAGGCTTTTTGAAAATTTTCAATTGATGGTTTATTTATTTGAGACATATATCTGAGAACAGATAAACACAAATGTCCACAATTAACATCTTTGAAGTTTTGAACACGGGCATTATTGTAATAAAGATTAGCTGAATTTAGATATTTTATTAAATTTTCAGGTGGAACACCTCCAAGTGAATCAAACACAAATGCCTCATTGCTTAAATATTTAAGATAACAGATCCAGTGAGTGCCCTGATTTTTGTACTTATCCAAATTAACAATGCCACACTCTTTGTTGAGTGGTTGTTCTGGTAAAGAATCAGACATGTACACACCTCTAAAATTTTTGATGCCCAGTGGCTTGATTAAAGCTTCAATATCTTGGTTTGTAAGCGGCTCTTGTTTTTTTAAACTTATTCATGGCTCTCTTAACACCTTTGCCTTGTTTCTCAATGGCCAGGTTATGGCGCTTCAATTCATCTAATTCTGCCCTATTCTTCTTGGCACCTATTACTGTTTTTGCTATGGCAGCTGATCCCCCAGCCAAGCTCCCCACAGCCCCGAGAGCAGCTAAGATGGCAGGGATGGTAAATATAAATCCCCCCACATGTGATTTTTTTCTTGATTGCTGTAATTTTTTTAATTGGGGGGTACTAATCAACAATTTCATACCATGGCCCTTGGCAATACAAGAAATTTTTTTTGCGCTGCTTTTTGGTTAAAAGACTGTCAATAGTTTTAAGAGCTTTGAGACCTGCATAAGGTATTTGATACATAACACCCTTGGCCTTCATTCTAGGTTTATTATATACATATTCACAACCCCCACCCCAGTTTTTGTTTGGTGTTCATAGCTATGGTGGTCCCCAATGCTGCTATTCTCTCACTCAAAGAAGCATCTTTGCTTACAAATCTACCAAATGCAGCCTCTTCTAATTTCTTGTCTGCAACATGTCTTTTGTCAAGATCAGTATGTGTGTTGTATGCTATGTCATGGTCTCTACAAGCAGCATCTAGGGGATTAACACCAAGATCACCTCTGTTTAATCTATGGTCCAATTTTGTACCGGGACCACAATACTGATAGCCTGGAATATGTAGTTCAAATGGCAGCTTGTTTATAATGTCATTAACCAACCCCCGGCCCTCAGAAATATTCCAAAATTTAGGTGGTAGAGTATTAATAATTTTTATAAGATATCCAATCCCCTTAGTGTCATTCACTATAAAATTAGACAATTTTGTGCTTATCATGTCCATAATTCCAACCTTTTCATTGTAAAAATTGTGGTTGCCAGCATTTTCCTCCCCAGATATCACCAATAACCTATCTACAAGTTTCCTGACATCATCAACCCAGACAAATTCTTTAGGCAGGGTGTTGTATTGTTTGATTCCACTGCCTGTCTTAATTTGTGACCATATGGGCTTGATTAAATTGTTGTATTTTGCTCCACTGCTAGACTTGACTCTTTTTTGTGTAGGATCATTGTTCTGGTATAGAGCATCTGATTTTATTAATATTTCTTTGTAGTGCTCATAGTCTTGATCTGTATAGCTACCAGGCCTTTTCCTAGTCATCAGTTCCCACAATCCAGGTGTGCCGGGATATTTAACAAAACCACCTCTTTGTCCAAGATGAGATTCTGAATATACAATTATATCATCTCCCATAAATGTTACTCTGAAATTGCCAATTCTATGTATGATGCTACCATCACGCTCTGTGTCAGCATACAAGCCAAAGACCTCATCTTTGTTGTCTTTAGGTGTGCTTAAATATTTTTGATCAAGAATACCCAATTCAATAGGATCCAGAGTAGCTTCAATTCTTCGAGGAGCAACAGGACTAGGTGTATGAATACTGGAAAGTGGGGTGATTGGATAATCTAATATGTTCCTTGCAGCTACAGGTACAAGCTCTGTAATCAAATTTTGATTTTGCTCTGTAACAGTTTTGATATTTTTACCTAATTCACTAATAGCATCAATTACAGGCTGTTCTGTTTGTTTGTGTTGTTCATAAATTCCTCGGTTCTGTGATTTCCATCCCTTAAATCTTTTTACAAGATAATCTCTTAATTTAAGATCATCAATGATTGGCCTTTTCATGGTTATTTATATATGTTTCAATGTCTAGAAAATTGTTGATTTTATTTCTGTATTTGCCACTATTGGGTTTTCTTGTCATATCAATTGTGACAAACCCATAACTGTCCTGGTTCCAGCAACTACTGCAAAACTTGGAAAAATTATTGTAGCTCAAGTCCCCACCTACATATTCATCATGTATGTGTTTGAGGTTGGTATGATCTTGATGAAACACACATATAAAATTGCTGTTGTCTCGGATCAGCTGCTTGGGTATTTTTGAAAAAGTCTGTGCAAGGTAGAAGCAATCAATGTTTTTGTGTCGGCCCTGTGTAAAGAAATTTCTAACCTTGTTTTGATTATCCAGTATAATGTCATCAAACACAACAGAATTATCGAGACATTCATGAAGTGGCTTAACATCTGGTTCAAAAGTGGCTATATCCAATCCATCATATAGCTTCATCAGCTGCTGATATTTTAATTGTTCCAAGCTCTTAGAGAAGATATACAAGTGCCTGTTTTTCCAGTCTAACCAGTTGGGTGCCAATAAAAAATTATCAACCATTAGTGTAGTTCTACCACAAGCCGATGGCCCAACAATAAGACATCTTATATTTTCAGGCAGCAACTTGCCATTTCTCTTAATCTGCTGTTCAGGTTCTGGCAGCCTCTTTATAACATCCCAGGTGCTCATATTATCGCTTTGTCTGCATCGATCCAGCTGTGTTCTGGAAGTCCTAGCCATTTGACAAATAACTTGTTGTTTTTTCTGCGGATGATTTTTTCTATGAGATATGTGTCAGGCTGTTTAGTTTTGCTGAGTTCTTCTTCATAGAATCTGCCTTGAGAATTTCTCCTCGGTGATCTTTTATTATATATGTGTTAAGGGTCCCAGGTTTAACTTGAACCACTGTAAATAATTCAGTGCTCCAGTTTCTTGTAAAGCCTCTTTTGAATAAGTGCTTATATTTTCTGATCCTTACTTGATCACCCACCTTGTATTTGGCCTTTCTTGTTGTTGGCTGGTATCTAGGATAATAAACAGTCCTGATCAATTTTTGCTCATCAGATGAAGTTACTTCAGAGCGTTTCATGTTGATTGTGGAATGGACCGAGTTGTTATATTTATGTAGAAGTTCTGCAAGAATATTAATCCATTTATAATTACCTTGAAGTGTGAATTGTTTATACATAAGATTTTTTAGAGTTTTGTTGAATCTCTCTACAATTGAGGCTTTGAGATCACTGTAACTCGAATAATGTTTTATTGACTGGCTTTTAATAAATTGTTGGAACACAGAATTATAAAATTCTTTGCCATTATCTGTTTGCAAATAGCGCGGTGATCTTCCACTCTGATTGATGATTGTCCTGATGGCTTCTGTAACACATTTTCCAGTCTTGGATTTGAGTGGCACAGCCCAGGCAAATTTTGAAAATGAGTCTATTGCAGTGAGTAGATACTTGTAGCCCTTGTTGATTTTGTCTAAGTTTTTCAGCTGTCCACTTGCCATTTCAATCAAGTCGCTCTGCCATAAATCATCTATGCTTTTTGTGACTACTGGCAGTCTCTTAAAATTATGTCTGGCCTGTCTGTGTAATTCATCAACAATAATTTCTCTAGACATAATATGAAAACAAGAATATTGCAACTATAGGGTGTTCAGCAGCTGATACTACAGGATTTTGTAAATATAATTTGTCCCCTATTTGTATTTTAAATTCCAGAGAGCCATCATCTTCAGCATAGGCTGTTTCTAATGTATTGGGGTCTGTAAAATCCTGTAACTCTACACTGGTGATTTTTGCTTTGTTATCAGCATTTGTTATTGATAAGGTGGGTAAGTGGTGTGCCTGTGGTTGAAGCCAATATTTGATCTTGATTGGTCTAAGTGTGTCTCCAACAAAAAACTGGTAATAAAATTGTGCAGGGGACAGCATATATATTTTGCCACCTGGTGTAAATGGTGAATCATATTCTTTGTTGGGGATGCTGTACAATTCAAGAATTACTGTATGTTTTGGATTCTCGATTATGCCTGTTATTTCTTTTTCTTCTGTAAGCAATCTGCTTGTTACAGATTCAAGGTGCTCATTGATGGTTCTAACAACATCATCATGGCTTGGCTTGATTTTTATGTCCACAACAAGTTTCTTGTATTGTTGCACAATCTCTTGAAGCTGGGTGGCAAAAACAGACAGAGCATTTGCTTGATTGGATTCCATGGTCCCTAGCTGTTGCTTGATATTAGCTACAATTTGTTGCAAATTTTCAATAACTGCCAATTTTGAATTTTGAGCAGTAAGATCATGGACCTGTCTTCTGATATCCTCAAACAGGGCATGCAGTTCATTAATATGTTGATTAGTTGGTAGAGTGGCCACTGTCTGAGTGAGTTGTTTGATCTCTGTCTGGATATTCTTGATATCTTCTGATTTCAATATGCGATTCACTGCCCTCTTTATATTTTTAAGTTCCTGTGATGTAGGCAGATTTGACACAGTATTTTGCAAAGATTCAAGTGCCAATTTCACATTGTTTAATTCAGAAGCATCAGCCACATTTTGCATAGCATTTTGGAGCAGGGCTATATCTGCCTAAGTGGGTGTTGATTGTTGTAAAATTTCAAGCTTTGTTTGGATATCATCAATCAAGTGATGAAAATGAGATAGCTCAGATTCAGTGTTGAGGTTTTCAAGCTTTGTGATCTGTTCCTGGACACTGACAAGTGTGTCTACAATACCGGGCAGGCGGGATTCTTGTACATTTGTCAAATCACTTTGCACTGCTGCTATTGTACCCTCAAGATGGGTTATGGTACTTTGAATTTTTCCAAAATCTTCATATGTTTCAAGTTGCAGCTTGATGTTTGCAACACTCCGAGTTATTGCACTCAAAGCATCAGAAGATGGCAAGTTGTTCATAAAATTTTCAAGTGTCTCAATTTTTTCCTTAACCTCGGCTATGGCATTGTTCAGAGGGTCCAGATTAGGTATTTGGAGTGATTGAATCTGTTCTTTTAGAGTGGAAATCACTAGATCAAAATCTTCTTGTGATTTTATGCTTTTGACAATTGTTTGGAGCTGTGCCTGGACATTATTTATTTGCTCTTCCAATTGTTGTTTCAATTGCTCAGAGTTGGTGGCCTGGGTCTTAAATTTGGCTTGAAGAGCTGCAACAGCTTCTTCTAAACTTTGAAAATTATCCAATGTAGCCAGGTCAGTATATTTCTGAAGCAGCACTTTGAGTTCAGAATCAATTTTAAGAAGAGGGTCCATGCATTGTGATTGCAAATTTGTAATTTCTAATTGAAGACAGGCATTGAGTGTAGTTTGTAAAGCTTGTAAATCACTTCTTAATTTCTTGACTCTGACATCAAGCATCAAAATCTCATCACTGTGGTCTTCATGCCTTGTATGGCCAAAAATATCATTAGGCATTTTTGTTTTAGCGGTTATTTATTATTGAATATCTGATTCTTAATTCTATAAAAAAAGGTATAAGCTTGTCATATGACCCAGGGACCTCAATATATAAGCAGTCACCAGCAGAAACAGTATAAACAGTGCCAGAAACCATGTTTGAGTGCTTAATTCTGTAAATATTTTTCCCTATTGAAATCTTGACATTGCCCTCAGGGGTTATAATAAATTGCAATTGCCCACCCACAGGTAATTGGTAATGATTTAAATTATTGTTAAATATGTACAACATTTTACCTGTTTCATCATCAATATCTGTAAGTATGCTGTTCAGATGAATAATTAACAAAGCACTTAGTTTAGATATTATATCAGGAGAGGCTTGGGGTGTTGGCAGGTCCATAATACCTTGTTTCTTGAACCCAAATAAGTTCATAGGCATGTTTATTTATTTCAAATCATGCTCTGTATTTGGGCATTGATTCCCACTTTTCAAATCCCAATGACCCCATGGTAAAGTATGTGTGCCACATGATAAAATACATCTCTTATCATCATGTGGGTCCAGAGCCACTTTTCTTACAATATTGCTAGTCAATAAGTGATCCACACTCTGAATTCTGGATTCTGATGTTCTTATTAAATTCTGGGTCTTGAGGCAATTTTTATAATCTTCAAATTCAAGCTCTTTTTCCACAGTTACTCTGCCAATGCCCTTGGCCTTTTTGGCAACAACACCACTACATGTTTCAAAACTGTACATCTTGGCCCTTAACCCAGCAAATGCCACAATAACATCACCAAGTGTCTCATCTTTTAACTTGCCAGGCACCTTTTTGTTGTGGGGTTGAATCCTTGTATGTTCACTGGTATCAAAATATTCAAGCAATTCAGGCTGTGCAATATCTTGATAAACATCTTCTGTTTGAATATCAAGAACAAAACTATCTGTATCCATGTACATCAATTTTACACGATCCTGATAAAAAGGTTTCAACACATCATAATACAATTTTAACATGTGTAATTTGGCCAATTCCAATATCACAGCCCCTACATAAATAGGCTTATCAAACTTAATATTTGTTTTTTTCATGTTGAAAAGTGCCATATTCTCATCATAAATTCTTCTGTAATTGAAGTTGGGCTTTGCAATCAATTTTTTGCTCCGGCTGGGGTCAGTAATTATTTTAACATCAATATGTTTTCTGACATTTTCAATTGTTTTGCCATACACTGAATTGACCATCAATTTAAACAAGGTCTTATCAAATTGGCTGATTGCAGATGTTCGAAGCTCTGTGTTTGTATCAATATATGGTTTCAACCATGTTGAGTGCCTGAACCTCAAAACTTTTCCAACTTTGGTCACTTGAACACCATGATTCATCAGGAACTGGAGGTTTTTGTAATATATGACATAGCCCTGTTTTGGCTCCAGAGTCATCATCAATTTCTTCTGTTTAGAGCCAGGTGAACACTGAACCTCAGAAATTGGGGGCAGATCAGAAAATGTCTTGTGTAAATCATCTGGAATTGTCAGATCAACCTCTAAGAACAGGCCATAATTACTGTCATCAAAATCCTTAAGATCTTCAATATTGAAATTTTCAACCCACTCAAGCCCTGCATATGGCAGTTTATCCATCATGGCATAACAATAGAGGCTGTTTGCATCTACATACAGTTTATAATTTGATGGCAATCCTGGATCATAATCGGGAATATATTTGTTATTTGCTCTGGCATATCTCTGAGAACATTGCACCATGCCCCCTCTTATACATTGTTCCATAAACAGATACATATCTTGATTCTGGATCATATCCAATTGCATTTTAGTGTTTAAAAACATTGCAGACCATGCTAGGCCCGGAGCACTGTAAAAATACACTGGATCCAGCTTATAATTTTGCATGGAAGATTTTCTGAATGCCTGCAATATATCAGCTAAGAGGGTCACATCAAGTTTTAAATATGCCATGTGATAATCACCAAATGTCTGGCATTTTAAATTGTTCCACATCAACTGGGCATGGTGATAATCTTCATCAGTGATTCCAGATGCTCTGATTTTGCTGTAAAACTGTTGTTTTGGTGGCAGAGAACACTCATCAAATTTAGAAAAATCTGTAACATAATCATATGGATATACACCCTTCCGCCTAATTAATTTCAGGTCCTGATTTGGAAACAAGGCACATGTGATTTTGAATTGATCATCAGATAATTGAGTGGCCAGTGTAGCCAGGCTAGCCGATAAAATTCTGTATGAATCAAGAAATCTTAAGTGAATAGAAACACCATTAACTTCAATTTTCTTGCTAATAGCTATATATTTCTCATCATTTTCAGCTAAAATATTTAAATTCTGCTTGTCAAACCCCTCGTACCTGATCAAATGATGAAAATCATAATTGGATGCTCCATGGCAAAATATGGGGACAAATTTTGGTCTCTTGATCTTAATATTACAGTTATCACACAGAGCCATTAAGAATTTACCATCTGTATGAGAATGGTGATTCACCTTGATATTTGCATCTGAAAATTCAGAATCACATACCGGGCATTTTTCTGCATTGTTGAAATCTTCAATCTGTTTCTCTGTTAAAGGCAACATAGGTTTTGATTTTAATAAGATATTAGATGCTATGTCATGGCACTCATTTTCTATTCTTTGTGCAAATTCTTTGATGGCATCTGCTCCCATGTATAAATATTCTTTACTAACCACACCACCCTGTACAACCACATAATAAAAGCTGGAAGGTTCATGTAGCTGATATGGTGTAATTGAAGATTCCTCAGGGTCTGGGCTACAGAAAGCAAGAGGTTTGAGATTTGATTCAAAATCACACACTATATATGCTGGGTGTTCCAACAAGGCTTGAAACTTATTGAATTTTGCATTTTCACTTGGCATTGGCATCACCATATGAACAGGTTTATGGTTGCCACAGTATTTCAGATGCTCAATTAACTTGTTTTTGGCAATTTCTGCATTCTCTTCCCGAACCCCTTTCACCATTTTTTGACCATAAAATACAGTTAAACATCTTCTGCACAACTTGAATATTGTATTGGATTTGTCTAGTTGTGTTCTCACTAAAGCTTCAAGATTATGTATCAGAGTGTAATGATTTGTGCCATCCCCTTTAATTAAGAGCAGATCAATCGGAACAGCAGATTCATCATCAAGTGTACTGATTCTGAGAGGATCTATCAAGCAATTGTCACGGGTAGAACAAGTAAATACATTAATAGATAATTGTTTGCCATTGATGTGCCTGGCCTTTTTTTCAAATTTATCAATATTCTGAACAGACATTGGATATTCTAAACCCTCCATTGCCTCATTAAAAATATGTTCATGCTGTTTATAATAAGTTATTCTCTGAGGATTCCTTAAAACTGGATACAAAGCAGCTAAAATACACCACAAAAAGCATTTCTGGTCGGTATTTTCAATATTAACCACGGCTCTTTTGTTTTTAATATTGGCAGGTAATGGCAAATATGTAGATCCTTGTAATGGGTTGAATTCAGAAATATTAACATATAACTTGTGTGGAGATCCGCATAGGCTCCATCCTGACTCTTTTGCCGCAAATTCAGAGTGTTTAATATTCAATTGATCTATCAAACTGCTTATTATTTTGTCTGAATTTGCATTTGAATATACCGGTACAGTTTCTGTTATGTGGGGCTGTGTAAATTTTGTGCCATTTGGTTTCTTATATTGTGTAAACAATTTGAGAGACAGCTTATAAGAGCCATTTTGTGCATTTAGAATTGCCTGCACATCTGGATTTATACTCTTCAAAAAAGTCTTAATTCCACATCTTGACATCTCTGATACAAACCGGTAATCCCTTAATTGGCCATTAAAACTGCTATGGATGGGTTCATAGCGTGGCTGCTTTGCTGGTCCAGCATTAACAGGTGTTTCATGCTTCCTTTTCAGACCAGATGTAGATGGTTGTGGGGGCAATGTTGATGACTGTACAGAACAAGAACCCACATGTCTATTGAAATATGCCTTGCTAAATATTTTATTGCATTTAGAACATATTTTAGTGGGAGTTCTGAATTTGCCTGGGTTACAATTCTTTTGGTGTCTGGCCCAATTGGGGCTGGATATATTCTTATTACACTGATTGCAATATTTTTGATTTGGCATTTTTGTTGTTGGTTTATTATATAAGATTTCCTGGGGTTCAATTCAAAATTTTGTACTTAATATATATATATATATTTTGTTCAGCTGTGTGCTTTGTTTATTTCTTGTGTATATTTAATATGTTAATATTGTTAATTTTTATCCTCGGTTTATTATATAAATTGTTTTGGGTTTTAAACCAAAATTCTATGCTTACTATGACAGGTTGTAAAGCCAATAGCCTGCAAGTGGAAAAAAAGAGAATAAATATTGATCTAAACTGACCTTCCACAAATACCTGCACGGACATGCATGTCTAGAATGGCAATAACCTGGCGCTGAGTGTTATGTATTGATTTTTGTATAACAGGCTGGGACAGATATAAGCCTGACTCTAAATATGAGTGGATTACAACAAACAAGCTGGATGCAACAAATATCAGATTTTTTATACAAAATATAAGCCCTTTTGTTCAATATACCAGAAATATATTTAATATGAATAATAAGAATTAAACCAAACAGGCCTGTAAGTATGAAAAGCACTCTAACAACACATCTGTTCTCCTCAGCCACTCTCACAATACTGGCTGATGCAATTTTGTTTGCACGCAAAGCCTCAATACTCGGAAATTTCTGTAAGCACTGACGCAGAGGAGAATCACTTGAAACATGCAAAGCAAAAATTCAATACTACCGTGTCGGGAATTGTGCACATTAATCACTTTGATCTAAACAAACACTAACACAGAGGAGAATCACTTGAAACATGCAAACATATGATGTAAGAAATGAGAGAGTCACAGAGCAATTCTAGAAGAATTACATTGTTTTAATATTAGATAAACAAATTGAACCTGGTATCCAATTGAACTTAAACCGGAAGTAAATATGTGTGTGTGTGTGTGTGTGTGTGGGTGTGTGTGTGTGTGGGTGTGGGTGTGTGTGTGTGGGTGTGGGTGAGGGGGGTATGTGTGTGTGGGGGCTTAGTTTTAGGTGTGGGCAAAAAAAAATATCAAGAGGGGCATATTTTTAACAAATTTATGGACAACAATCTCACAGAAGTGCCTTTTATAAGTGTATGCAAATCAATCTGAGGGGGCTCATCATTTGTACACTAGGATTGAAAATTCTTAGAATTAAGAGCATATTACACTTGAAGAATTGGGGAATAAGGGCATCTTGGCATAATTTTAAGTGTGGGCAAATCGGGCTGTTTAATTATATGAGCTCATCATTTGTACACTTGTAAGTGGTCCTGGTTCTATCACCAATACTACTACTGATTTAGATAAACATTTCCTTTCATCTGGAACATGGTTGGACTCCTTATCTCATGCTCTTTTTCCTTATCCTTTCTTTCTTCATTCTTCTTCCTTCTTTTCTCCTCCTTCGCTCTTGTTCTACCCACTCTTTCTAACACCTTCTTCCATTCTTTCTTTATCATCAGTCCCCAATTCCAGTTCATCCAGCGAAGGATTTTTTTTAAAATTTTTTTAATTTTTTAATTTTTTTCATTTGTATTTGGTACAGAGTCTGAAGAAGACCTTGCTAGAAGGTTTAAACCTAAGTTTAGTTTATGTTTTAAAATAAAATAATTTCTGTCAAAAAAGTACCGGGAATTTGTAATTTAAAAGGCCCGTGCTAATGATTTTTTAAAAATATTTATTTTCCGTAAGTTGGTATCACCGTACTTAATTATTATGCCAAACGTGAGTGCGATCTGTCAACAAGTTTGTTTACAGCAGCTAGTTGAATCAGTCCACTTCAGTAGTGCATCACGATTTTTAAAATGAACGAAATTATTGAACAAAGAGTTTGCCTTAAATTTTGTATTGCGAACGGAATTTCGTGTACTGACTCGCTAAAAATGTTAGAATTGACTTGTGGTGAATCAGTTTTATCAAAACACGGGCTTACGAGTGGTACAAAGCGTTCAAGGAGGGCCGAGAGAACGTCGAAGACATGCCTCGTTCTGGACGACCTTCGACCTCTTCAACCGATGAAAACATCGAAAAAGTGAAGGAAATTGTGCTCCATAATCGCCATTCCAGCTTAAGAGAGATAGCTAGTGACCTTAACATCTCTGACGAGTCTGTTCGTTCAATTTTGGTGGATATTTTGGGCATGAGACGCGTCGCCGCACGGCTTGTTCCAAAAGAGCTGAATTTTCTTCAAAAACAGTACCGTGAGCAGGTCTTTTTTGACATGCTGGATCGTGCCAATTCTGATCCCACATTCATGGAACACATCATAACTGGTGATGAGACATGGGTCTACGAGTTTGACATGCAAACAAGTCAACAGTCATCAGAAAACCACGTCAAAGTCGCTCAAAAGTCAAGGTGATGCTCATTGTTTTCTTCGATATTCGTCGTTTGGTGCATCATGAATTCGTTCCAGAGGGACAGACGGTCAATAAAGAATACTATTTGGCCGTATTGAAGCGTTTGCGTGAGAAAATCCGTCAGAAACGGCCAGATTTGTGGAAGAACAATTCGTGGATTTTACACGACGCCATCGCATAGAGTGACAGTTGTGACCGAATTTAAGGCCAAAAACACAATAAATACCATCGATCAACCATCGTATTCACCAGATCTGGCCCCGTGTGACTTCTTTATGTTCCCAAAACTAAAATTGGCGCTCCGAGGTACCCGTTTTGACTCGATTGAAGCCATAGAGCAAAATTCGTGGAAGGAGCTGAAGGCCATACCGGAAAGCGCCTATAAAAAGTGTTTCCAAGACTGGAAAAATGCTGGCATATGTGTGTTGCATCAAATGAGGCCTACTTTGAAGGCAACAAATTAAATATTGATGGTTAAATGAAAATTGTGCGTTTTATTTAACAATTCCCGGTACTTTTTTGACAGAAAATATAACTTCCTGAAAATGCCCAAATTTTCCCCATAATTCCTCTTCTTTCCCCGTTTCAAGATAATATTCTGGACAAATTTATTTTCCCTTGGCAACACTGCTTCCAGGACTAAGGTCTTAAATTTTGCAACGGAGCGGCAGTTTTTGGCTTTAATGCCCGCCAGACAATGTTTTCTAGATTAGCTCTTTCCAATGATATACAAGAGACTTTCCAAAGTCGTCCACGCTCCGTAAAGCTCCTTTAATGCTTGTTGGTGGTCGTGAAAAGATGCAGTAACTCCAGGAAGACTGTCGAAGATAGGTGGACAAGTTTTACGTCCTGTCCTACGCCATTGCGGTACGCGAACTAGCTCGTGAATTTCTTTGTTGCTTAATGGACTGGAACAGGTGACCAAAATCCTGAACATTTATTTTACTGGGATTCTTCAAAGATCTATAACGAAGGCTGCAAAATTACACCCCTGGGCTGAATTGCACCTTCACACCTGTGTGAAAGTAAAGAAAAAGCTGGTTCTTGAACACGAGCTGCATCAACTGTGAGGTGTTGCATAGTTCAAGCGCCAACCGTCCCTCAACAGGGAAAGCGAGCTAGAGCCAAGGCACGGTTGATCCCGAACGCGATGTGGCAACATCGACCATACAGTGCTGCCAAGTCATAGAGCCAACCTTCCCTCCAAGTGGAAAACGAGCGATGGCCAAAAGTTGCTGAAAATGGAACGATGTGGCAACATTTGCCATGCAGCGTTGCCTAGTACAAGAATCAAAGGAATGCGAGTGTAGGTGAAGAATCGCTGAAAATGGAACTATGTGGCAACGTTCACCGTGCAGTTTTGCCTAGTCCAAGAGTCAACCCCCTCCAAAGAGAAAGCAAGCAAAGGGGAAGAATCACTGAAGATGCACACAATATGGCAACATCGACCATACAGTGTTGCCTACTCCAAGCTTCAACACTCTTTCCAGAGAGAAATAGAACGATGTCATTACTGATTTTTCCAACAAATATTGATTCTATCCTACCAAGGTTGTAATTGTAAGTACCTGATTTCAGGTTCCAATTTTTAAGGAGGAATTCTAAATGTTCTTAAAATGTTGCCATCTTGAAATGTTGTTCTTAGTATAGGTAGTTCTAAGTAACTGTTTGGTGATAGTGGATAGGCTTGATATCATTCGATTGAAGGCCTCTCATGTAATAACTCCGATGAATGATGAGGGGGATCCTAATCTTTATCAAATATTGTATTTCATGTTGTATAGACATCTGGCTAGTCTGAATATTGTCGTGACAATCCTCTTAATCCTAAGAAATGTTGTGGGAAGAACGGCAGGTGAACTCCAGTGAATATATAATATACTGTAAATGAATTGCATTTCTACATCAGTTTGGTTGATATATATATATATATACAGGGTGTTTGGTAATTCGACCTATTCTTGGAAAGGGGTAATACTAGAGCACATTTGCAAAAAAAATGACCTTATGCACCGGGGGTAGGAAATCAATGGGTTTCGAGTTATTGCAGTTTGTAGATTTTCGTGACATATTCCGACTTGCGACCAAGAAACTACTAATTGTGAAAAAACTACTATACCCTGGGCACTTAATCGACACGTTGCTAACAGCTGACGAATGAGTGACTACTGGGAAAAAAAATCATGCCCAAAATTCCCATACCCACAGAAAGAAACAGTCATTGGAGCACACGTCATGAAGAAATTTGGAAATTATCGTTTAAATCGAAGAGAATTACTCAAAAAAATGGTAACACACTTAGCGTAAAAATTACGGAAAAAACTTCCTCGTTTCATAAGCTCTCCAAAAAGATACAAATGTTGTCAATTGGCACACGGGTGGGGGGGAAAATCTGAATAAAAAGCGGAGAAGGCGCGTTGTAGACCCCCATCATCTGACAAGAATTCTGTGGACGGACGAATCCAAATTCGACCGCGATGGTATTACGAATTTTCATAATGCGCATTTTTGGTCCCCTAACGGTCATAACCCCAGAAAATCTAAAGAAAAAGCTCACCAGAGAAAATTCTCACTAAATGGGAATCATCCACAATCATGTGATCGGGCCATTCTATCTACCACAAAGCCTAAACGGAATTACCTACGAAAACTTAATAAGGGAAGAATTGACGACGCTGCTGGAGGATGTGCCGCTCGCCACAAGAAGGGGTATGATTTACCAACATGATGGCTGCCCAGCCCACTATTTCCGGGGTGTGAAACAGTGGCTGAACGACAATTATCCCATGCGATGGATTGGTCGAGGCAGCCCGACCCCCTGGCCGGCTAGGAGTCCAAATTTGACGCCATGCGACTTTTACATTTGGGTTCTCATGAAAGAGTTAGTCTACAGTACACCAGTGGATTCCCAAGAAGAGTTGAGAGAGAGATTTGTGAGAGCAGTCCAATACATAAGAGATTGAGTGTCAACGCGAGTGACTGTGTCTGAAGTACGCCGCAGGCTGCGTGTTTGCATACGTAACCGGGGAGGCAATTTGAACAGGCTTTGTAGTTTTCGTAACAGTTAATTCGGACAACCTGGAATCATGAGAATGGTATATAACATTATTATTTCACTCATTTTCGTTCCTTTATTTCTCACAACCGACAACTTCTTTTCAATTTACAAAGAGGTCTACAAATCGCCTTCTCCGCATTTTTATTCAGATTTATCCCCCCACCCGTATGCCAGTTGACAACATTTGTATCTTTTTGGAGAGCGTATGAAACGAGGAAGCTTTATCCGTAATTTTTACGCTAAGTGTGTCACCATTTTTTTTAGTAATCCTCTTCGATTTAAACGATAATTTCCAAATTTCTTCATGACGTGTGCTCCAATGACTGTCTCTTTCTGTGGGTATGGGAATTTTGGGCATGAATTTTTTTCCCAGTAGTCACTCATTCGTCAGCTGTTAGCAACATGTCGATTAAGTGCCCAGAGTGTAGTAGTTTTTTCACAATTAGTAGTTTCTTGGTTGCAAGTCGGAATATGTCACGAAAATCTACAAACTGTAATAACTCTAAACCCATTGATTTCCGACCCCCGGTGCATAGGGTCAATTTTTTGCAAATATGCTCTAGTATTACCCCTTTCCAGGAATAGGTCGAATCACCCTGTATATATACGTACACACACATATACATACAGTACATACATATAGTACACACACACACTTCACTTTTTGGCAATTTTGACATTTCCAAAATTCTGTGCATGTAGCATTCTTGCAATTCCTGGCACCCAATTCGATAATTAAAGCTACAAAAGGGCATTCCAGTGTTAGGTGTGTGATATTCATGCATAAAATGTAAGGATCTAGACATGCGATTGGATTAAAATATTCATGATGAACATAATTTGATAGAATTATGAAGTAATGCGTGAGTTTGGTTTGAGTTGGTATTTTAAGTCCGCTTTATGCAAAGTAAGGCTAAATGGGACTGGACCTACAGTTTGAAGTGGGATCCGAATCTCTACGTGCCTCCGCCGGTTATCGAACCCGGGACCCCTGTTAACAAGTGGAAAAAAACTTTGAGTATGGTGACATAGTCTGAATGCATGGAAGTATTACTGATAATTTGTTACGTGTGTGCAGGCCCGTAGCCAGGCAGGAGCAAGAGGGGGCTCAACCCCCCTGGCACTGCCTTCAGCCCATTGACATTAGGCAAAATTATTTTCTGTAATTTGTTTGCAGTGAAGAGTAAAAATGTAGACAGCAGATATTATTTTGCTCACAACTTTCGTGAAGGATAAATTTACAGAGCATGAACAACAGCGAATACATTTGTTCATCTTATTTATAAGAAGTAGTACGTATGAGGGCTGCTGGAAATCTTTCTGCAAACTACCACCAACAGTGGCGCTAGTGTTCCGCTATTATAAAAATCGGAAGAATATATCTTTTCTACGTTTAAATTATCTTTGATTGTTTGTTTAAGCCTCTTCGTTTATTTTTCACAGCAGTTTGAAGTAGTGGTTTCGTGTGAGAAATGGAAATTTGTCGTGAACACTTTCAGGCAACACCGAAAAATGCATCGAGCGACTTCATTTGGCTTTTGGAGATGAATCACCATCCAAAAGGACTGTGTACAAATGGCTTTTAGAATTCCAGCCGGGTTGCACATTTCTCAGTGGTGAATTTCGTGAAGGTCGTCCATCCACGTCTGTTGTTGCCAGTAATGTTGATACTGTGCGCGAAATGATTGAGAGAGATCGGCATGTGACATACCGTGAGATTCAGGCATCCTTGAACATTGACATGAAAGCAATACATACGATTTTGCATGGTCATCTGAACGTATGGAAACTTTCAAGCCGTTGGATCCCACACAACTTGACCGAAGCTCAAAACCAGGTTCGTGTAAATTGGTGTAAAGAAAGGGTGAATACTTTGAAAAACAGTAAAGCCATTTCCAGAATTTCACATGTCTTTTTTCATATTGATTGCATAAACTTTTCCAGCAGCCCTCGTAAGAAGAAGTACGTATATGTAGCGGCAAGTATTTAGAAGATTGTCTTCTCTAGACTCTAGAAGGTTCTTTCACATGGCAGCTTCTTCATCTGTACCTTCGCTGCCCCTATTGAAAACTCCCGTTAGACAGAAATCTGTGATGTCATCATGCAAATTCCCTCCGCACATGCGTGAAAGGTCAACAGGGACCATGTATAGCAAACGAAGCAAAGTTTCATTGCTTCCGCCGGGGGTGGAATGTACTCTAGGCACTATGATTGAATATTGTTCATTATTCTTGTGTGATATAATTTCTATCATCAAAAGTAGGCCTAGTATGGGTGTGTAGTGAGGGATGATTTCAGTAGCAGTCAACAGTTCAAAAAACAGAAGTTTTAAAAGATATAGAAAAAAATGTAGTATTTGTATATTTCTAAAATTCATATACGTAATTTAATGACCCCCACATAATTTACCTTCATTTAATATTGTTAAATTTTGAAAAGAGGATTTGGTTTACAAAGCCCCCCCCCTGAAGATCAATTGTAGCTACGGGCCTGCGTGTGTGACACTTTAAAACTTCATCAATATTGAACTTCATTTCTCTGTGAAGCATATAGGTTAATAATTTTTGTTGGTGTAATGTTCAAATTATATGCCTTCACGAACATTTAAAACTCTAATGCAATTAAAAGCAATAATAATATCCGGATTAATTAACTTCGTTATTTACATGGATTAGGAACACTTTTCGTGGGAGGGGGGAGAAGAAAAATTATAATTCAGTCAATCAAAACTTTGAAAAGTTACTCTTGCTGTGGTAGATAACATTTTTGTATCACATGTATTCATGTATATCTGCAGAGGGTACCAATTTTTAGAGGGTCCCTGCACCCCCTGTAAAGGATGCTGAGTATGACTGCATGAAAACACTCCTTACTCAAAATTGGAATTCAGATCCTTATTCCTTTGTTCCAGGGACGTCTGCCACTACAGAGAGCTGAAACGGGTGGGAACGTGCTTTCTGAAACAAACGTTACCTTCGAGAGCATTTCCAGAGCATCCCGTTTTGGAAAAAGAAACAGGGTTGAGAATAAAGGAAATCGGTTGCATATGAATGGCGGCTTCTCCTGTTAGCGCTAGGGTCGGAAGGAAACAGAATGGCAGAGACAGGCTCGTGAATGCTGAAACAATCTCCGCCGCCTTTGATCACGTTTTGTGACGAGAATGCGTGTTCGCTCTTCAACTGTTTCCTATGTTCAAGGTCTGCATCTACCTTTCCCCGTTCTCACTGTGTTTCATTTCTGCACCTTGTTCCCATTATGAATTTCATATATTAAGTTGGCTTGGTAACCAAATCAGTGGTGCAACCACAGAGGGGCATTGCCCCCCCCCCAACCTTGGGGGCAAACATTGATGCCAAGTGTATTTGCAGGGGGCAATTACCGCCCAGAACTTCAAATTTAATGCAAATAAAAATACTTTTCGTAAAATGTCTGCTTCTCTTAGTCTTATCAAGTTCAGAACCGTTGCTAGAAGACGGTGGGAGACGGCCCTGGGTGCCGAACGATCTAAATGAAAAATGTTGTAACATTGATTGATTTATTTATGTTTTTTAAGTCTACTTTATGCACAGAAAGGCTAATTGAGACTGGGCCTATAGCTTAAATGGGTTCCGAACCACTATGTGCCTCCATCGGGTATCGAACTCGGGACCCTTTGATCACAAGGCGACGATGTTACCGCTACACCATCGGGGAGGCACAAAAGTTGTAAATGATATAATGCCATGGTGTTCCTTGAAATTATTTGCGCCCTATTAAATTAATATTGATTTCAGCCTGCAAGAAAATTGAAGCCAAAAATTGTCTTGCTCGCTTCGCTCGCAATTTATATATTTTCGCTGTAATGCATTGTAAATCACCAGACAGAGAAATAAGACTTGTCTTAATTGATTTTCTTTTAAATGCATGAACAATTGTTTCCAGGAAAGGGAGCGTGCACATTTGAGAGACAATTTATGTAATTTTTGCTGTTGGTTTATTGTGAGATGGATGAATTGGTTGTGTAATGTATTTAAATAATATATGCTGTATATAATATTTATTAAATAAACTTTGAATACATACACAATTTAGTGTCCACTTCACTGCACGTTGAATATATGTGAAACATATATCGTGCATGAAAGTTATGTTAATGTAAAAAAGAACTATATTTGGAATGCATTTATCAAGCATTTTCTGCCTTTCAAAAATAGTTTATGTGCTTGTTTTCCGTTATTAATGTGAAATTGAACGGGTTAAAAAATAATTCAAATAGTTTGTTCGACCACAAATGCTATAGCACAAACTTCTACCACCTTCTCGCGTAATTTACGAGGATAATATCGTCTTTGATACTACCACTACTAATACTGTAGTATTACTGGTCCTGGGTTCGAATCCCGGCTTGGGCATGGATGTTTGCGAGTATCCGTTCATCATTTGCATCATGCCATCACTTATCCCCATCTTCGCAAATTAGCCAAAAGTGGCACATGAAGCGAAGTAAAACAAGGCAAATCAATAATAATAATAATGTTATAATAACATAATTAGTAACATTATTATTATTAACATTATTTTTTACATTATTTTTATTAAAATTATTATTATTATTATTATTGTTATGGTACGTTTATCCTGGTACTTTCCCCCAGATAAGAATTCGTGGTTGCGCCTCTGAACCGAAAGGCTCTATGTCGAATACCTTCCTCACAATTGTAATTTGAAATCAGGGAGGTTTCATGTGGACACCCTATATCATTATTGAGGACATTTCTAATGATATTTCGGTTCGAATTCTACACCACGAGATCGACGTACATTAAATTGTCCAGAGCTCAGATTACACCATAACAGTTCTCTTTTTCAGGGATGAAAATTTTACTATCTTTCTCAGAGATTCTTCACATGCATTGTTTACCTCTCAGTCGAACTTTATCTCTCGCACAAAAACACTCCGGAATAAACCCTGCTTCAGCCTGAATGCTAAGTGGCCTGTCAGAACTAATCCACGTGGACGATCGCAGCTTCTTTGACACGTGGGAGGTAAAAATGGCGTAGATGCTCTCCGGAAGAAGTGATTTTATACCCCACTTCTCTACTGACTTTAAGAGTGGTTCAATGTAGCGTCCATAAATACCCTTACCACACACGCGCCGTGCTACAGGTGCGTTGAAGCGATAAAGCCTCTTGTGATTGACGTTCCCATTTGTTGCGGAGGTTGGGCGAGAGAGATTAATTTGATCTTGAAAGTTAAATGAAAACAGCGAGTCAAATCAAACTTTTCATTTTGATCATCTACTTATAAAAATGAAGGGAACTTCTTGTCTGCAATACACCAGATGTTTTTATAGATACCGAAAGATCAACTCTAACAAGGAAAAAGTCAGATTACCTAGTTTTTTACCTTGATATTGACCAGTTAAAGTAGTGTCAAAAGCAGTTATAGTATATCTACAATGAAAGTATAAATTGATCATTTTCTTTGAAGAAGAAGCGCCATCTATTATCCAACTTGTAAGTGCTTACAAAATCATCATAAATTCTGAGTTTGATTTTCTTCACTTCTTTTATCCATTCGATAAATTTACTTTCTATTTCATATCATCTATCTTCATTTATTCGTTCTTGTTTCTTTGTTTTCACGATTTAAGCAAGGCCGGCTGCGAAACTGGTTGATATTAACATGCTCTTATCACGTTCATGCATTTCTCCATTTGTTCATGTCTGCCTAAAATGTCTTCATTTTTCTGTATCTCTCGCAAGTCACATATAGAGGAATTTGTTTCTATCTCTGTTTCTCCTTCATTTCTTCCTTCAATTGCTGTGTTCATTATTCCATCTCTAAGGATATGGCCTACAATGCTGCATCTTCCTTGTGAGACTAAAGTTTAAAGTGGGATCAGAACAACCATGTGGCTCTGCTGGGTATCGAACGCGAGACCCCTTGATTACAAGACAACGACGTTACCACTACACCATCGGGGAGGCCCGGAAGAAAGAAAATGGGTGAGAGGAAACAGAGAAAGCAGCTAGAAAGAAAAGGGAGAGATGGATAGATAGAAAGAAAGACAGAGTGTGATAAAAAGAGACAAGGAGAGAAACAGTGATATAGAAAGATGAAAGAGAGAGAGAAAATATAAGAAAGAAATAGAAATATATAAGGGAGAAAGAGAGAGAAAGATATGAGAAAGAGAGAGTGAAAGATATGAGAGAGAGAGATGTAAAAGAGAAAGAGAAAACTGAGAAAGATATAAAAGAGAGAGAGAAAAAGTGAGAAAGATATAAAAGAGAAAGAGAGAGAAAAGTGAGAAAGATATAAAAGAGAAAGAGAGAGAAAAGTGAGAAAGATATAAAAGATAAAGAGAAAGAGAGAGAAAAGTGAGAAAGATATAAAAGAGAAAGAGAAAGAGAGAGAAAAGTGAGAAAGATATAAAAGAGAAAGACAGAGAGAGAGAGAGAGATGTAAAGGAAAAAGAGAGAGAAAGATATAAAAATAAAGAGGGAGAAAGATGTGAAAGAGAAAAAGAGAGAACGAGAAAAAGAGAGAGAAAGATAAAAAAAGCGAAAAATGAGACAGAAGATAATGATACTCATAAAAAGAGATAGATGGGAAGTTTGAGCTCTATAAGGAGATAAAAAGAAAGACGAGGAGAGCATTACAGATATAAAATAAGAGACAAGGACAAAGCGAAAGAAAGTAAGAAGGAGAAGAGAAAATAGAAAACAAAAAAGAAAGAATTAAGGGAAAGAAAGGAAAATAGAATTAATAGAGTAGAGAAATGGAGAAAACCCCTTGCTTTCAACCCGCAAAACAAGTCCATCTGCAAATATTTCTTCCCACATTGACTGCACCGGAAAAACTTATCCGAAGAGGAGACTGACAATGACACCGATTTGGGGACAAAATAACATTTAAAAAATCGACGTCTGGGTCCATAACTCCTCAGTTTACGCACAAGAGCCATTAACTACCGCTACTGCAACACAATTGAAGTCACTCCCTTTGCAAGAACATTACGTTTGCTCTTTGCGATCGCGTGAGATCCGCTCATCCATCGAAAGAGAAGTATCCCAGCATCCTTTGCGTGGACCAGACGGAGATGCGGCTCCGTATCTGCCTCTGACAGTGATGAACGATGGCCAATTTTCTTGCCTTGTGGAGGCAAACGGGTTCCTTCCAGAAATACACGATTATGCAGATGGGGATTGATCTGAAAGCCTGGAGCCATCAGCATGGCTCTAACCTTCTGGGTGACTGTTTCGGAGAACATGGTACATGGATATTTATGTGTAATGACAAGATCAATTCCTTTGCCTTGGTCTAATGTTCAAAACCCATCATGACATTGCAGAAGGTTAAATGCTGGAGCACAGCCGACCACAGTGCGCTAAAAAGGCAGAGGTTCCGGGTTCGAACCAATACTTGGGCATTGGTGTTTTTTGTTAGTGTCTTTTCAACAATTTCATTGTACCCTTTCTCATCCTCATCTTCGCGATTAGCCAAAAGTATAAGAAAAGCGACGTAAAATAAACCAATTCAATCGTTTTTGTTATACTCAATCCCGGGCATCTCTGGAGCTAGATCGCACGTAGCGGCAGAGAAGGGGAGGAAATCTAGTTGGCATAGCGAAGCAGTACATGCTGCTTGAAACGCAATCTAGTTCCCTTTCACGTGTTCATTGGTGGATCCGTCTCGCGTCACTACTTGCGCAGACTTGTTTCCGTTCGTTTGCTTCAGATAGGCAGGACAGAGTATAGCTGATGTCGCTTTCTACTTCATGGGATAATGGTAGGATGATGATGAAGAATGATCTGTTCAATTAAATGACCCAGGTTCGTGGTATAAAGATACACAGGCACTGCTCGTAGAAGGTCCAAATCTCATTTTGGTCAATTTTTAAACCTCAGTGATGTTAAAATAAGACACATAAATGGTTGTGATGAACACAATTTCAGCTTTTTTAAAAAAATAGAATCCTTAGAAAAATATTTGGACCTAAAAGAGATGAGGAGACAGGTGACTGGAGAAGATTACATAATTTATAACTAAATAATTTGTATTCACGTCCAGATATTATTAGAATAAATAAATCGAGAAGACTTAAGTGGGCAGGCCATGTGGCACGAATGGGAGAGGAGAGAAGAATTTACAAGATTCTTGTTGGGAAACCTGATGGTAAGAGACTTGTAGGAGGACCAAGACGAAGATGGAGGGATAACGTTGAGATGGACCTAAAGGAAATCGGTAGGGATGGAAAAGAGTATATAGATCTTGCTGAAGATAGGGACAGATGGAAGGCCTGTATTGCTGCAGCCACAAACCTTCGGGTTTAAGAAGACTAGAGAGTTTATTAGTTAATGAACACAATTTCAATATGTCTCAGGTTAAGTATTGACCAATATGTGATACGAACCTCCTGTGACTGCTTGATTTGATCTTTGTTAATTAGCGTTGCTTTTATGCCACTTCTGGATAATCGCGACTATGAGTAATGATAGGATGAAATTGAAGAAGGGACACTCACTAAGGAGACGCAATCCTAAGCCGGACCTCGAACCCAGTGCCCCAGGCGTTAAAGTGTGGTGGGCTAACCACTCTTTTCAGTATAAGACATTTGTCTTCGCAGAGCGTTACGTTAACCTCTCCTCCACGGCGGCTGCCACCTATAAGAGCAACCACTCGTAGAGTCTAACCTCCTTGCTTTAGGCGTTGAATGAAAATCCGTTCACCTTCGCATCCAGAGAAAACATATACTGGAAACAGAGTTGCCAAATTTAGCTCTTCCCCACGTAACAAATTTTAAAGTTAACAATTTAAGTGTCTGTAAAAAGTAACTGTTTATAACGTTAGTTTCATTGCAAAAAAAAGTAACTTACTTTTAAAAGTAGCTAGTTACAGAGTTAGAATCTCTCAAAAAGTAACTGTTACTTCCAAACACTGACATAAACATATGAGCTCCTTCTATTTTTCCATTCATAATGACCTATCAAGCTAATTGGCTGACCAGCTCTATCGATCACGACTTTGGAAGGGCACTGAACCCTGTAAGAGACTGCACATGGCCATCGCCTGAGGAAACCACGTGTCACTCAATGTCACCAGAAATGCTATTTCAAGCTCTCTAGATTTCCCACTATCATTTAAGAGGCCTGGGATAATAAACCTTTAATTGGGGTCAGACGTGGCTGAAATACATTCTGCGCATAGACACGTTACCCATCGATTTACAAATCAGGTTAGACGCATTTTGAACAATTTAACCCTTTCAGTCCAATGTTTCCAGTGCATCAGGAAATACCATTTAACTAGTGCAATATGTTGTACAGGGTGTCCCACTCGTAAGGGGCCCCGGAAAAAGTGTTATGAAAATCTTAATAAAAGAGGACATGAAACCAAATTTGTACATGACATACCTTTATAGTTGAGAAATGAAGGTACATTACTAGAAGTGCTAGAACTGACCTCCCCCCACCCCCCACCTGTATACACAGTTCAACACGGCGCTGCATGTTTGTGAATGTTGCTGCCAGAGTATTCGGCGTGACTGCCTGGATTTCACGGCGGATGTTCTCACGTAACTCGTCGATGGTGCGTGGTTTGTTCTTGTACACACTACCTTTAAGGTGACCCCACAGAAAAAAGTCAGGGGTCAAGTCCAGTGACCTTGGGGGCCATAATCCTTTCAAAATCACTCGGTCAGGGAAAAATGATTCCACCGCAGCCATACTCGCGTCAGACGTGTGGCATGTTGCCCCATCTTGCTGGTACCAGCCAAGTGTCAGTTCCTCTTCATCCAACTGGTTCACAAATTCATGAAACAATACCTGGTACACATCACTGTTGACAGTAGTGTCAAAAAAATTGGCCCGATGATGCGCCGCTGTGATAATGCACAGAACACGCCCACCTTCTGTGAATGAAGGGGTTCCTCAACGATTGCATGCTGGTTGTCACTACTCCATAAACGTGTGTTTTGTGAGTTCACGTATCCTGACAAGTGGAACCACGCTTCATCACTGTGAGAACATTCACGAACATGCAGCGCCGTGTTGAACTGTGTATACAGGTGGGGGAGGTCACTTTCAGCACTTCTTGTAATGTACCTTCCATTTCTCAACCACAAAGGTATATCATGTACAAATTTGGTTTCATATCCTCTTTTATTAAGATTTTTATAACACTTTTTCCGGGGCCCCTTACGAGTGGGACACTCTGTACAATAGTGTTAGTTACTTTATTGACTCTTTAATATCCTAGCAGACTCGTCTCTATTAACTATGTGTTTCCAGTTAATGGTCTGTGACATACAAAACAAATGAAATATAAGAAAAAGAACTGTATCATTGGCTGATGGAAGTCACTTGGTACGAGAATTTCTTTTTCATCTTCTGAATCTGTCTCTCTTTCTACAAATTTTACTTTCTCTTTATGTGCATCTCTCCATATCTTTTAATTTCCTCCTTTCTCACTTTCTCTTTCCTTCAGTATTTCTTCTTATCTGATTCACTCCTTCTCTCTATTTCATCCACTTTGTTTATCTCTCTTCTTTATTCTCTTTCACTCCTTCTTTCTGTCTACTTGTCTCTCTGTCTATCTCTCTCTATCTTTCTCTAAGTATTAATTTGACTTTATCTGAATTTCTCACTTTCCTTTTCTTTCCTCCTCTCTTTCTCCTTTCTTTATCTCAGTATTTCTTCTTATCTGAATATCTGACTCTCTATCTCATCCTTTCTGTTTTGCTCTCTTCTTTACTCTCTTGAAACTACTCCTGTCTGTATATCTCTCTGTTCATCTTTCTTTCTCTAAGCAATTGTCTCTCTTTATTTGAATATCTCTCTCTCTCTCTCTCTCTAACTTTCTTTCTCTCTCTCTCTCACTATCTTCCTATAAATATTAATTTCACTTTATCTGAATTACTCTCTCTTCTTTTCTCATTTTCCCCTCTCTTTCTCTCAGTATTTCTTATCTGGATCTCTCTCTTTTTCCCATCTCTTCTAATTTCCTATCTACCTGTCTCTCTATGCTCCCTCTTCTTCCCGTAGTATTTTTATATCTTTACCTGAATACCTCCCTCTATCTCTCTCTTTCTACAAGTATTACTTTCTCTTTATGTGTCCATATATTTTAGTTTCCTCCTTTCTCTCTCTTTATCTCAGTATTTCTTATCTGCATCACTCCCTCTCTCTATCTCATCCTTTAGGTTTTGCTCTCTTCTTTACTCTCTCTACACTCATCCTTTCTGTCTACTTCTATGTCAGTCTTTCTCTCTCTCTCTCTCTCTCTCTCTCTCTCCTTCTTTAAGCAATTCTGTCTCCTTATCTGAATTTCCCTACTTTTCTTTCTTTCTCTAAATATTAATTTCACTTTATATGATTTTCTCTCTCTGTCTTCCTCTCCTCCTTTCTCCCTTTTCCTCTTTCTATCTCAGTATTTCTTATCTGAATCTCTAACTCTGTTCTCCACATAATTTCTACCTGCATCTCTATGCTCCCTCTTCTTCTCGAAGCATTTCTATGTCTTTATCTCAATCCCCCCCCTCTCTCTCTCTCTCTCTCTCTCTCTCTCTCTCTGGGGAACGAGACGAGCCTCAGACTAGTCCTTCGAGACCGAGACAGCACAACCTCTCCTCCTCCTTCTCTCGTCTCATCTCTATACCATCCCCATCCGCTATAACATCATCTTCTTCAATCTTTTCACTGCACAATGGAAAACACTGCACATTACTCCAAGGGACCATATATTCCTCCCAGAATCCATCTCGACTTATTTTCCGAAATTCATCAGGGACTTTAAAGGACTCTAACATCGTCAGAGTAAAACCTGCGTATATTTTTTAGTAAGCCAGAAGTATGTACATAGATGAAAAATCATAGTCCCGTTTGCATATCTATCACCAGCCTCCTAGCGGTGCTTCCGAGAACTTGTTGCAAATAAAGATAAGTTATTCGCGCCAGGTGCAGCGTAGTGGGCAATAAAACCGGATGCTGAGTGTATCGAAGATGCACTTCCGGAGAGCATCCTCAACGATTTCTCGGAAGGAGAGAACGTGGTCTCCAGCCACTGCAGGGGAACTTTCGGATGCGATTTATCACAATTCTACTTCATAGTGCTAGTCCGTAGACGGGGGCCGGAATGAATAAATCAATGGTTTAAGAGCGCGCTTAAGTACGCAAGGATCTGTTATGGCGACTGTGTATGTGGCATTTAAGGAGATGTCCACTATCAGAATGTCAGCAGTAAAGTTAATTCCATGTGAACACATTGCATATTGTATCTCCGTAGTTTCAAGCGGAAGAAGCCGGTCATGTGGCGCTGCGACGCCAGTGGTCCCAGGTTCGAATCCCGGCCTGGGCATGGATGTTTGTGAGTGTCCATTCATCAATTTCATCAGGTCATCACTCATCCAGATCTTCGCAAATTAGCCAAAAGTGGTACAAAAAGCGAAGTAATATAAAGGAAATCAATGAAGCGGAAGAAATGTTGGATTGGAATAAAAGAAGTAACAGTTAATTTTTAAGGCATTCTAGCTGTAACTACCTACAGCTTTCACTGTAACAACCGATGGTGCTTCGGTTGAACGAAAATTCGGTTAAACCGGAATAAAGGTTTTTTGATATACAGTACGTACATTTTATTATGTACAGTATTTTGATATACAGTTCAGTATTATTTTCTTGCATTGGCACAATAACTCGCTTTCTCTTTTCCGCCATAATCACTGCCGATCACCAAAAAAAAAAAAAAGTCACTCACTGAACACAACGCTACGCCACGAAACTACGTACAGTATAAAGCTACGTTTCCATTCTGACAAGTTCCAGACTCATGACGCACAACAACCGCCGGCGCATGTTGTGCGTCATTTAGTGCACAGTTTCCAATTCAAAACTCCTTCTGCAAAATACTCCCGCAACAACACTGGAGTGCAGGACCGGAGTGTAGCGTTGTGCAGTGCTTTACAGTAGTTAGTGTTTCTTCTCTTGTATTGTAATAAATTGGTGGTGATTTAACTTGTCTAAAGATGGACAATACAATGTTTCGCACTGGTGACATTCCACAACACTGACTCCTCTTCATATTGCTCTATAAGTTATACTACTTTATCTTTCGATCACTCCATATTGTCCGCAAAACACTCACGTACAACTAGACAACCAACTACAACAACCACACTCAAATGACAGGACGTTCTGTCGTGACGCCGCTTCAGTCCAAACAGCGATCACGTGGTTGTCGTCGCGTCGTCTGTTTCTACTCTAGTGCGCATGTTCGTGCCCCAGGAACTTGCTGCAGGCTGTTTCCATTGTCCGCGGCGCATGTTGTGCGTCAGAATCGTTTGGGGCAATTTTGTCCCCGGCACTTGCGCCGCGGCATGTTGCAGACAGTTTTCATTTCAACAAATGCTTGGCACATGCCGCGCGTCATGTTGCGCGGCAAATTTGTGGTAATGGAAACGAGGCTTAACGCTCACTAACAGTAAGATTTCAGGCGCACCGAACTGAATTACAAATCTCAACTGGCAGGCGTCTCTTGTCCTTGAGCGTACAGCACAGTATGCGTGCTAAAAATAGACTGGGATGGTGGAGTGGGTGACTACAGCCAACGCATCGTAACAATGAACTTACTCTTTGATAACTAACTGTCAGACCAAAACAAAGACAAAAGTGCTTCGTCGGTGATTCCGCGTAAAACACTGTCGCGCACGAGTAACGGCTTTTTTTTTTTTAATTTTTTTTAGCGATTCGGTTAACCCGGAAATTTCGGTTAATCGGGACTGTAGTGTAGTTACTTCTTTGCAATAGAAGTAACCCTATGAAAACTTACTTTACGACACTTAAATTGTCACTTAAAATCTACGTAGTATACCCTGGACTGCATTTTGCAGACTAACGAGGCTCTGGTGCCTGTGTTTTGTCTTTATGTGTGCTGAGTGCCCGTTTACAGCCTCAGCTTCTAACCGAAGTCAGAATGTTTTAGTTAACGACATTACAGTCATTTTAGGTAAAGTTAAGGGGCTGGACCCCGTATAACATGACGGGTGCAAATGAGCCTTTAAGTGCTGACGCACCCAAAAGTTCAAATCAAAATCACTTAAAATCTGTAACGTTAGGAAGAGATAAACGCCAATGTCTAAACGTAAATTACCCCTTGGTATGGGCGTCTCGTTGTGTTTGTTCTTTCCAAACGGTATTTAACATCGATCCCCATCTCAAAGAGGTAATGCAAGCAACAAATGTCTGGCTAGGTGTCCTGTATGCACGGATAAACAGAATGGGCGTGGACCTACAGTTTAGAGTAAGATGGGCACCAAGCAACACAGAGTTTCGAACCGGAGAACCCTTGAAAATTATGTAAAGTCCATTTTTATGCAGAGATATGCCAATCGGGACTGGGACTATGGTTTATAAAGGGTGATCCGAACTGCTCAGGTCGAACCTGAGACCACCTGTTTGGAAGGCATCGTTACCACTACGCCATCGTGGAGAGGGGATAATGGAAATCCCTTCGAGTAGAACTCCCCCTACGAGTACACGTATGGACAACTTCCTCAACTACGTGACGGAGTAGTAAGTACACCCCGTTACGACACTACGGTCCACGGGTTCGAATCCTGACCTGCGCGTGCCTTCACCAATTTCATCCCACACACACCTCATCTTCGCGATTAGCCAAAAGTGGAAGAAATGCGAAGAAACCCAACCAATCAAATTGCTCACAACCTGCCGTAAGTGGAGCTCCAACCTCCTGCTCTTGCTCACCAATTTCTTTCAGGGAAACTAAGGAACAAAACAGGAAGATTTTCTCCCAAGCAGCATTAAACAACTGGGTTGTTTACTGAACTTAAGAGTCAGGGTGAAAGCCGTAAATAGCTGCTCTGACATTTTTGTGGCTTCCGGAAGGTGCCTATCCTTGCCCTCCGAGCAATTTCTAATTTACCACGGAAGCTCATTGACTTGCAAAGTGAAGACATGCCGAGAGCCGAGTTCGAAGTTCAGACCTCCTGGAATTTAAGAATAAGTTACCAAAGCTCTCTGGTAAACTGGAAATTTGCGAAAGGGATAGCGAAAGAATGCCTGCCAGGACAGGCACGTACTGCGGAGGATACAAGGTCTGTCTCAAAGTTAATGAGACAAATTCTGGAAAAATCGTTTTGTTGAAACTAGTTTCAATAGACTTAATGTTCTTGAAGGTAGGATCCTTGAGCTTCCATACAGCGATTCCAGCGTTGCTACCACTCTTCGTAGCAGCGCAGGTAGTCTTTTCAGAGCACTTGTCGCTGCTGCTTGGACATTTTCAATCGTCCCAAAACGGTGTCCTTTCAGGCAAAATTTGAGCCTCGGGAACAAAACGAAGTCGGTCGGAGCCAGGTCCGAGTTGTACGGTGAGTGGGGAAGCGTTGCCACATTTTTCTTGGCCAGAAATTCCCTCACTTGCAGCGATGAGTGAGATGGCGCGTTGTCGTGGTGGAGAATGTTCCGAAATGATACGATGCACAACCAATTTCGGCTGTCCCACCTTATCTTCGATTAACCTCACACTCAAAGGTCGATCAGAGTTCAAAACAGGCATCACGTGAGTCACATGATCGGCAGTTCTGGACGATGATGGGCGTTTCTGAGCGTTGTTCTTCCTCCGCGTCTTCTCTTTCTCCTTTGAACGCCTTATACCACCTGCACGCTTGTGCTTTCAACTAAGTCTCGTCCCCATAGGCTTGTCTTAACATTTGAAGCGTGTGGGTAGCGGATTTACCGAGTTGGACGCAAACTTTTACCGCGCTGCATTTTCGACCATGACGCGACACTCAAAAAGCTTGCTGGCAATCCGAACCCTGGAACGGGTCGAAGACAACTGAGTTGCGTCAGTCTGTATACCTGATATCCCCCCACTAACCGCCCTGCCCAATAGATCCATCCCCCGAAACCTTCTGACTGACCCTAAAAAAATGTCTCATTACTTTTGGGACAGACCTCGTATAATATTACGTAGGCAAGAAAAGCCTCGGTCTTGTCTCGAAGTTCGACGAGAACGAGACAGACATAAGGAAAATCGAGACGAGATCGAGTCTTGATTTATTGGAAACTATAGTCACAGGAGATTTACTACGTAGAAATTTCAGCAAAAAATTCAGGCTCGATCAGGACACAAACACGCAAAGCATCTCTAGCATATTCTTGTGCAGTCACGGACACTGCCGGCTTGTAATGAATACATTGACTTTCAATTGAATCGTTACAAGTCGGCAGTGTCCGTGACTGTACCATTGCTCTACCAACTTTTCTTTTTAAAAAGAGGAAACCCCTAAGTTGTAGTTTCCCCCCGTCATTAGCTTTCTCTAATTGATTGATTGATTTTTCGAGATAAAAGTGGTCACGATTGAATCTATTTGCCTAGGATACCGATAGATGGAGGACTTGTGTTACTAAGATATCATACCTTTAGGTTTAAGAACACCAAAACGTCACGTTAGCAGCTACCATACGAAAATTTCGTCTAAATTAAATTGATTTCCTATTCTACTTATTCAAACATGCCAAGGGAGTTGCAGCCTGATTACATATTTTGTTTATTTCTTTACATACTGTATTTATATTTACAAAAAGAAATGTTTTCTACGAGGTCATTTATTCCTGTTTTGAAGATTTACAATGGATTAATTTATTGATCCATAGGATATGATATGGGTACGATTGGAGAAGTTTTATAGTTACAAACTTTGTTAAACAAATTCGATTAAAAACATAAACAAAACTCAGTGGCGGAATAACCTTTAAGCCTCAGGGGCTACCAAATAGCTTTTCATTGGGTGGTCATTGCATCGAGTTTAATGGTTTATGTTATATTTGTACAGATGACATTGTTGCAGCCATCCCAGATAGTGTAGTGGTTAACGTTGTGGCTTGAAGTGAGCTTAACATTGTGAGGTTCCATCGGGGATCGAATCTAGCTCCACATGCACCAAAATTAGATTTGGTTTATTTCACGTCACTATTCTTTTCCACTTTGGGTCAATTGCGAAGGTGAAGATGGGTGATGATATGATGACATTGATGGACACTCACAAAGAACACCCATACCCTGGACGGGATTCGAACGCGGCACCTCTGGCGTTGTAGCGGCTGTGCTAACCACTCCGCCACTTAAGTCGGCGCACCAACAGCAACAGGAAAAAAGAATTTCGCTCGAGCGCCAAATAGTTCGTACGGACGACGCTAGGTAGCGTATGGAATTGAGAGCTTCTTCGCTCGCGCCCAGTAGTACCGTAATTTGTCTGGGGTAGTGGGCTCTCAAATACGGATCATGAAGTGAAAAAAAGCAGTGAAATTGAAACTTAAGTGAACATAGTCATTATCTCCATGTTAAAATGTAGTTTATTCTGTCTATCTTACCAATACAGTGATATATGAAAATGAAATAGATGATTGTGGGCTGAAACTGCCAGGACCGATATTTTATATATACGTGTCTACGATTATTGTGACATTAAAATGATATTCCATTGTAAACGTTCGAACGTAGGAGACACGAACGAGCAAAAATGTCTCCACGCTGTACTCTAAAGTGTAAACCACCAACCCTGAGACCTTCAGTAAACAAACCGTTTCACCGATTCCATGTATCACTGAACACGAAGACCTTCCCGCACCCATATAACTCGCCATGTTGAAAGTGGCACTACTTCCTTGCTGTTCACATGATTATTTTTAGAAAATAACCAATGTTATAAAATATCATCATGTACACAATCTCTAAGCTCATTGAAAGTTACAATGCATATTCCTACAAAATGTTCACACTTGTCTTGCCTTGCCATGTCACCAAGTTATTTTACGAAGTGCACTATATATGGCGGAATAAAAATCGTTATTAGGATGCTTGTCAAAGTTTCCAACCGCAATAAATTTACGAACTTTTTGTCTTGTTTTGATCATCATCATCAATATATTTATTGGACTTACAACATTGCATATGGCTGTTTATGCCCATTATATATTTTATTTACATAAGATACAATTTACATAAAATCTACAAACAAATTTCAAATACACTCCTATCTATATCAAATCTTAGAAATATACATTACCATGTTATATCATTTTGTCTAAAAAAAAATGCAAGTAAAATGTATTCAATTCGCATGCAAGAAAGAAGCCAAATTTATGGGAAATGATTACTGGTGCAAAGAGTTAACCATAAAGGTGAAGCAATAAGTACAAAAGAAAGAGCATTGGGTTTAAAGTGAGACGTCATTTGCGGCAGCGTATCCCATACCACAAATTGGCCGTTGTTTTACCTTACGTAATGAATCTTGTAACAACGCTGGATTTTCGTGTGGATTATTTTACATCTATGAGTTTGCAATGCTTTCTGCATGCAGGTGGTTTTGTTACAGAAGGTCTCAGGGCTGGTGATTTGAAGTTTAGTACTTATCGTTGTACAGTTGCGGCGATTAGGAGGGTGTTGGAGGCAGTTCCCACCAAAGCCACTTTTGCTCTCGCACTATGCTAAACCTTATCTACAAAAGGAAGTAAACTCTCCTCCCACCCAATCGTTGCCACTGCCGTCGTACTATACTTGAGGCTTTACCAAGTCGACGAACTGTATATATCGTTGAGGTTTTACGATTCCTTTCAGGGGAGTCATTTTCAGAGGGCACGTATCGGTAAGGAAGCCAGTGGTCCGACAGTGCAAGGATGACAAATTGAATTGTATCGAATTTCTTCCCTCCCAAAGCCACCGCATCGAATATCCTCAGGGTCGTTTATGGAGATGCGCTGCTCGGGAGAATCCCTCTGCTACAGCTTGATGAAAAGAGTCTGCTGCAATGGGGTGGGGATTCGGACGTCTAAACTGAAAGTTAAGGGGAGACGTCAGCAGAGGGAAGATAACTTGCGGGCCTTCTGATAGCGCTGCAGCAGCTTTGAAGCGAGTCCGGATGTTGGCTTCTATCCAGGAGGGCATTCTGCGGACCTCATACTTGGGTCCTCTCGACGCAGTCTGTTGGTGGAAATATGGATGGCCGTCAACCTTAATTGTATTAGGGTAGCACGGAGAATGCTGGTAGGAGCTTCGGGCGTTGAAGAGAAGGGATGGTTAGGCACATCTGGATAATCCCCTTGCATTATCTTCGTTCAATCGACTAAAGGATATTAATGATATTCAAATTGCATCAAACTAGACAGAGAGAAGTTTTGGCTCACACTTATGACAGGATCCATTCGAAACCTATGTCTTGACAACATTACCCATTCATTACTTGAAAGTGACGTTCCCAGAGGAATTGGGAAAGGTGTACATGGGGTGCACCCAAGTGAAGAGCCAGGGTTCGAATATCGGCCTGGGCATGGATGTTTGTGAGTGTACATTCATCAATTTCATCATGTCGTCACTCATCCCCATCTTCGCAAATTAGCCTAAAGTGGCACAAAAGTGAAGTAAAATTAAGGAAATCAATCAATCAACCCGAATGAAGATTTTTGATTGTTGGTTGAGTTTGCTTGTAAGTCTACTTCATGCTAATCGGGACTGGACCTACAGTTTAAAGTGTTACCCGAACCACCATGTGCCTCCATGTATTCAACCCGTGATTTTTGATTACAAAGCAACGATACACAAATGAAGAAGTTTAACTTTGGATATATGAAGATTAACTGATTGATTGAATTGGTGTTTTAAGTCCACTTTATGCACAGTAAGGCTAATCGGGACTGGGCCTACAGTTTCAAGTGGGATCCGAACCACTATGTGCCTCCACCGGGTATCGAACAAAGGACCAGGACATATGAAGAGATGGGAAACAACATAACTGATTTTGAATGAATGACTTGATCTTTTTTACTTCGCTTCTTGAGCTGGCTAATCGCGACGATGAGGATGAATGGTGATAAGATAAGTCGACGAAGGGACTATCACAAAAAAATATGGACGAAAGAACACAATTCCTACAGAGGATTTTGCTGGCTGTGGTACCAGACGGCAAATTATCGTTAGTCTCTAACAAAGCAGTCCATGGCGTACTGTGTGGAAGTCAGATTGACATTTGGTGGTCTTTGGGAAAAGATCATCCCTTACACCCCTTAACTCATTGTGAAAAGTAGCAATCATCTTTGGGACTCCCGTACAACACATGGATCAATATAATGCGGATAATGGGTCAATTTATAAAATGATACATTAGCACTGTACAGTGCGCTCTCTTTAATTCGATCTTGGATAAATCGAATGATTGGATTCGAACAAAAGCACATTCCGCTTGCAACCCCTATCTAAAACAATGTTAAAAATGACTACTCAATTCGAATTTTGAAGGCTAAATTTTGATAATTCGAAGTCAGGTTTTCAATAATTTAACATAAATCTTTCCAAGAAAGACCAAAGTGGTTGCTACATAAGAAATTCCAACAGATGATTCGTCCCCCTTTTCTTCTTTACAGTACAGTAGCTTTACATTAGATAAGAAAGTTGAAATGCTTAGAGCGGTAGAAACAGGAATGAAAATAATCACGTGATGGATGGAGATATGGATAAAACATAGCAGTTGTAAGGTAAGGTGACTGTTTGCGTATTAATGCAGTTTTATGTTTAATACAGTGTGTTATTTCATTGCTGTGTTTTTTAAAATTTTATTCTGGTTAACTCGAATTTTGGATAATTCGATTTTTTTTCGTAGCCCCTTGGAGTTCGAATTAAAAAGCACTGTAGTTACTTTGGAATATTTTCACAACATATTCAATTGTTTCTCTTCCTTGTAACACATTTTAAAACCTGTTCAAGATTTACATTTATCCGCTATTCACGAAATTTCAGTTAATCTACGTGAAAACCGAAAAGTTTAGCTTATGATATGAATAATCGCATTAAAATCTTTCCAATGATGGAGATATTAGAGACAAATTAATTGAGTTATTGAAGGGATGGGATTAGGAACGAAAAGCATTACGAGGGAATGTATTGTATCTCTTATGATAGTTTAACATCTTGCTAAATTGAGCCTCATTCAACGAGATTAATTGTACTTACGTGCAAGAAACCCTGCGCTGCGTTAAAACTTATACTGGTTTAACACATATTCATATGAGTTGGTTGAATTGAAATAAAAATAATTCGTGCATAACATGAACAATATAGCTACCTTCAACACGCGGTAGACGGAAACATTTCCTAGCCATTTGTGGACTGCGAAATTTGGTTCATGCCAATTATATCGACACGAAACTACAATCGAAAGAGACACAAGTAAAAAGTGTCATCTATCAGAAATTTAGAAAGCTTTCAGAGATTGGTCGACATCCAGTTTATAGTCTGGATATGGCATTCTTCAAGTAACTTGTCGTATTGCTAAATAATAGTTATTGTGATGCTGTTGCACACTATAACTTTCGAAAACGACCCCCGTGGCAGAGTGGTTAGCACATCACGTTCGAATCCTGGGCATGGATGTTTGCGAGTGTCCATTCATCAATTTCATCATGTCATCACTCATCCCCATCTTTGCAAATTAGCCAAAAGTGGCACAAGAAGCGAAGTAAAATAAAGCAAATCAATAAAGCAATCAATCAAAACTAATTACCGAAAATAAATCTACTTTTGTTCATCAAGCTTTTGAAAGAAATGGGTAACTCTGGACTACTGCAATTTGTCGTTGAAATGTCGACCTTCATGCCCTCTGGTGATTGATTAGATAAGGTAGGTGACCTAAAGGTGGGCATAGTTAACGTTCTAGGGCAATTTACAAATCTCTAATGAGAGATAAATTTCTGAAATTACAAGAAATAACTCCTACAACTAATTAACAAGTGTACCAAATTGATATTTTGTGACATTCCTTGTAACCAGTGGCGGCGATTAGGAGGGGCGAGGGGCTGGTTCCCCCCACCTTTTGCCACTTTTCCTTTGCACTGTTCTTAACTTCATCTACAAAGGGAAATAAACTGTCCTTCCCCCCCGGTTTTGAAACCCAATCGCCGTCACTGCATACAATTAATTACAGTGTAATTTATTCGTAACAAATTCTGAAACATGCTTAGGTTGTGAACAAGATAACGTTATTGTAATTGAAAAATATGTGACTATTCATGAATAAACTATAAATATATATGTTTTAAAATTCTTTTAAGTATCTAATATATTGAAATGATTAATTGTCGATTTGATTATATAATTAATGCAAAATGTTTACTAAAACAATGGCAGGCGGTCGGATTCGTCAATCTCCCCTTATATACGGTCATGGTTGTAGGGTACAATCATTTACAGTAAATGATAAATAGTAACTGAAAATGTTACCACATAATGGTAATAAAAAAAAGTGATTTTCTAATAACGAATTCTGAAGTTCAAAATTCACAGACATCTATCACGTTTTTAGAAATTACATTACCAGAAAAAAATTATTAAAAGAAGCATATCTCGCTTTCTGCTTCCGGGCTATAAATATCACACGATTCAGAAGAATGAAAAATGAATATCTTGAAATAAGTCGAATTCTTGATAATGAAGTCAAGTTCAAGAAACAGAGGAAAATGAAAATGGAAAAAAATCGTTTTTGAAACCAAGCAAGGAGCCAAGACTCGAGCATAATTTAAGCGCCGAGATAACAAGATTAACAACACGAGGCCTTCTCCCACCCTCCCCTTCCTCTTCCGACTCACAGGGCCCAAAATTAGAAACTAGTGGAAGGAGATAAGAGTAATTACTTTCTGGAGTTACTTTTCCCCTCATGTTTATCTCCCGTTAGTTTCCTATTTTCTCCCCGATATGAGACGGGAAAGGCGCGAGCTGTGTTCGGTGCGGGTACTGGACGATGCGTGGGTGTTGAATCAATATTGACCCTTTCCCGTTTTAAACAATTTGGCGAAGGAGAGGAACTCTATCCGGTTCGGTACCCACAGCGAGTTCCTTTTGTTATCTTTCCTCTTCCTTATCCTGTTTTCTCTCTCTCTCTCTCTCTCTCTCTGTTTCGTTCCCCATTTATTTTTCTTGCTTTTTAATTCCCTCTCTCCTTTCCTTTCTGTGTACCTATGTCAGTCTATCTCTCTCTCTTTCATTTTGTCTCAATCTGTCCTCCTTTTCTACTCTTCCGCAATTTATATATATATAAATGCTGACCAAGGCAGTAATTTATTTTATTAAAAACATAAACTAAACGTAACGTTTCAACCTTCTAGCAAGGTCTTCTTCAGACTCTGTATCAAGTACAAATGTAACAAGATACAAAAACAGGGCATTATATATACACAAACATTACTCCCTCCAGACTATTAGAAAGTTGTTCTGGAACTTTCAAGTAGATGGCTTTCCCTTGTCAACTGTACTTTCACCTAAAAGGCTTAACATATTTTCTTTCATCTAGAATGTGGTTGGACTCTTTATCTCACGCTCTTTTTCCTTCATTCTTCTTCCTTCTTCTCTCCTCTTTCTTTCTCTTGTCCTTTCCACTCTTTCTAACACCTTCTTCCATTCTTTGTTTAACTTCAGTTCCCCATTCCAGTTAATTGTGTCTTCTTCACCTTTCTTCTCTATTTCCTTGGCCTCCTTCCATTTTCTCACTAGTATTCTCTTCTCCCTTCGTATCTGCTTATCCTCATCCCACTCTATGTCATGTCCTGTTTCTCTCGTGTGTTTAAATATCGCATTTCTCTCTCTCTTAAGTCATACATTATCCCTATGTTGTTTCAACCTGTCTTTCAGCCTCTTTTTCGTTTCTCCTATGTACACAATTTGACATACTTTACACTTAACTTCGTAGATAATCCCTTCCTCTTCCTCTTCTCTGTTTTCCTTTTTCTTGCTTGCATTCTTCGCTATTCCTAAGATGATTTTATATATATATATATATATATATATATATATATATATATATATATATATATATATATTTCTCTGAATCTCTATTTGTCCCTTTCTCTTTCTGCATTTCCTTTCTTTAGATGAATCCTATATATATCTTCTCTCTCTCTCTCTCTCTCTCTTCTCTGGAATTTATTTTCTTTATCTGAATCTCTCTGAAAAAAAATATATATAGCAAACCAAGCATCAAAACGCAGATATGACCACAAGTAACAAGTAACTTGATAAAAACCTTGAATGCTTTCGTTGCTTTAATAAATTCCAGAATGGGATAGATAGTTGACAAATTCTAATGTTGGCCTCCCTCTAAAGGAATAGAAAATAAAGGCACTATTGTTTCGCTTGTAATAGCAGATCCAATTGATTGATTAATTGATTTGGTGTTGAAAGCCCACTTTATGCACAGTAAAGCTAATCGGGACTGGACCTACACTTTAAAGTGGGATCCGAACCACTATGTGCCTCCACCAGGTATTGAACCCGGGACTAGCAGATCCAGTGTCTCGTATATATATATATTCCTCCTTACATACTATTATTTTCCCTATAAGAGGCTCCGAGTTCACCCAACGTCTCATCAATGGATACAAAGAAAAAATGCGGCTAGAACCTGGTGCTGATAACAGCCCCACTAGAAGCGATCACTGACACATGGATTACAATTCCACCCCTCCATCACGTATCTAGTACTTCGATTGTTTTGCGTCCCTTTTCTACCTGTTGGATTAATCGCGAAGCTGAAGATGCTGGAGTAGACTGAGAGGATGTCTTGACCAGTGTTCGAACTTGGGACCTCTGGCTTCTTAGGGAGATTAGATTACGACATCATCCCAGAAGCCGGCAGATACTTTCAATCTCGGTGCAGTGCACAGGGCAGAACGTTACCGCCTGGCCAATAAATATATTCCAAATTCAAAACAACTTTCTTTTAAGTACACTTTATGCTCAAATGGGCTACTCGGTATTGGACCTACAGTTTAAAGAGAGATCTGAACCACTGTTGAATGTGCACCTAATGGGGATCTAACTCGGGAACCCTTGATTACAAGGCAGCGAAGTTAGAACTATGGTATCGATGACTGGACTGGACTGTAGGACTAGACCTACAGTTTCAAGAGGTATTGGAATCAATTTTCATCGTTCCTCCACTGTGAATCAAATCCAAACCCCTTGATTACAAGCCGAAAATCTTAGCACTATAGATAGGCTAATCAGGACTGGACCTACAGCTTATCGTGTGGTCCCAACCACTGTTAAATGCGCTTCCACGAGGAATAGATTGATTGATTTGGCTCATCTTACTTCGCTTTCTGCCACGTTTAGCTAATCGCGAAGATGAAGATGAGTGATGATACAATGAAATTGATGAAGAGACACTCACAAAGAACATACATGCCCAGGCCGGAGTTCGAACTCGGGACTTCTTCAGTCGCAGCACGATGAATCGAACCCGGAACCATTTGATTATAAGTCGACAAAGCTACCACTCTGCCAACGATGAAGATGGACCAGGCAGCTCGTGGTAGTTCGTTTCTAGAAGGAAAAGAGTCACAGTCAATCAAGCAGTTTCTCGACCAATCAGCTGCATTGTCCTTGAGAAGCTCTATCATCACAATATAACCGCAATGAACCTTCCATCAGGTGTATGAAGCGTAGTACGTCAATCCGTCCATCTGTACTTAGACGACACACCAACATTCAGGGCACGTAATCGCGAAAGAATTAAAGCTCTACGGCAAGACTCCTCGATTTGCCGTACGGAAATAGTCCTACGTGCGTCGAGTTTTTATGCCCACGTATCATAGGGTCTTTGACAATCAACCGCGGAAGCAGGCTGGACTTCTACGTATATAAAAGAATGCATCAGATTAATTTATGCACTTCAAATGCTTCAATTAATACATCACCCGTTACTGTTCGTTGGTTTATTGGTCGAAATTTCTGCTTCAATACATCAACAGAATATGAAGCGTTGAGGCTATCTAAGAGAGACATGTTTGCACCTGAATCACATTTTAATGTATTTTCTTGCATTTATGCGTTTAAATGCATTATTAGTTTCAATTTTCGATTTTCGAAAGTGAAATTCTTGCATTTTTCGAAAAAAAAATTGTTCTTAATAAAAGTAATTCTTCGAATTTTTTGAAAAAGAGTGGCCATCCATATTTCAAACAGCTTACTTCGCTTGTTCACCATTGAGCACAAATCGTATGAAAAGATAAATTCTGACAGACCGTACATCTTGATTGATTTGCTTTATTTTACTTCGCTTTTTGTGCAACTTTTGGCTAATTCACGAAGGTGCGGATGAGTGATGTGATGAAATTGATGAATGGACACTCACAAACATCCATGCCCAGACCGGGATTCGAACCCGATACCCCTGGTGTCGTAGCATGATGTGCTAACCACTCCGCCACCGAGGCCGGCAGACCGTACATCTTATCCGACTGAAACAGCAGCTAAGTAGTGCTGCCGAATAAGGGTGTATAGCTGTAAGTTGCAATTTACCTCACTATATTCCCGCACATGGCAGCGGAATGTAGTAGTATTTATTACCCGAAGATGGCAGGTTTTGAAACGAAACATCGAAACGAAATTTTTTGATTTTAAGTTATTTTTCTTTCCAAGAAAAATTAGTTTCTCGTTTCACGAAAAGAAAAATCGTTTTCTTATCTCCCATTAATCGTTCTTTCTTCTTTCTTGCGTTTACTAACGCATTTCCGTGCGTGGTTCTTTCACAATCACAGTGAACACTTACAAGCACTGACGTTGCATAGAAATTTCCTGAGTGTCTGATAGTACCCAGAACACAGAATTTGGATTTCACTGCGAAACTGCATCATGGTGGACGAGGGAAAGGGGCTATAATTCATAGTCAAACGATAAATTTTGCTAGAACTCTATTCTCGCTCCTTCTCATCATATACGAGGGTGGTTCAATAATTATTGTCCCTGACATATAAGCAGTATTATTTTTCCACAAAGTCCCCCTTCACAGTAATGCACTTCTTCCACCTATGTTGCAAAGCCACTATGCCAGCTTCAAAGAATGTCTGTGGCTGAGCCGTGAGCCATTCTTCCGCAGCGTCCATAACAGCAGCATTTGAGGGAAAATGCGTCCCCTTGAGGTGCTCCTTCAACTTCGGGAACAAATGAAAGTCACTAGGGGCGAGGTCGGGTGAGTAGGGAGGGTGTTCCAACACATGGAAACCAGCAGCATGGATTGCGGCACCAGTAACATGGCTTCTGTGTGCTGGAGCATTATCGTGGTGAAACAGCACTTTTCGCCGCAACATCCCACGCCGTTTCTCCTTGATTGATTCGCGTAACTTAGGGATTAGGGCTGCATAATAGTCCCCAGTAACAGTGTGTCCCACCAGGTAGTCAATAAGGAGCACACCCTTCGCATCCCAAAAAAATGTGGCCATAACCTTGCGTGCTGATGCTTGCACCCTGAATTTGCGGGGGGGAGGTGAATTGCTGTGCCGCCACTCCATACTCTGTCGTTTGGACTCGGGATCATAGTGGTGGAGCCATGTCTCATCCACTGTCACAAATCTATCACAGAACTGCTTCAGGTCTGCCCCCATCAGCTCCAAACCAGCCCTTGAACATTGAACTCTGTCTTTCTGTTGTTCACGGGATAACATTTTGGGGACCCATCGTGCTGACACCTTTCTGAATCCCAAGTGTTCATGCACAATGATTTCCACTGAGCCTACAGAGATGTGCATGATGTCTGCTAACTGTTGCACCGTGATTCTTCTGTCAGCCATAATCATGTCATGCACAGCATCAATGTTTTCTGGGGTGGATGCTGTTGTTGGAGGACCAGCACCAGGGGCCTGTTGACAGCTTTCCCTGCCGCAACGGAAATCGCGGCACCATTTTTTTACCACCTGGTAGGTAGGAGCCCCATCACCCAACACACTGACCATGTCCTCATGAATCTCTTTTGGGCTTATCCCCTTTTTCTGGAGGTACTTGATGACAGCTCGTTGTTCGGTTTTCTCCATTTTTCAAACTAAGTGCCACCTCTCACACATAAAACGAGAAAAAAACAAATTTACTATAGCACCTACGGTTCTGAAATTTTGCATATAGGCATCTAAGACATTAGGCTACAATATCCCCATCATTCATTGCAATTCATATCCTTTAAGTATGCCGGGGACAATAATTATTGAATCGCCCTCGTATTTATCTACAGGGAACGACAGAGAGATAGACAATGCCGTCAGAGTAACTGACACGGGACGTGCATTGCCAACCATTTCAAATGACCTTTCACTTCTATGCTGGACTTTCTTCCTATCCTCCGTCCACGATAAGAACGAAGTAAATGTAAACAAAAGCACGCGACTTATGAGACATCCTATTTGTCACTTCCACAGAGTGCAGGGCAAACTGCTTGTCTTGGTAACGCTTTATTTGTTCAGCTCGTCAGAAGCTCGTAAAAGGACATTTTAAGGCCCTGGTGTTAACTCCCTCCCTCAAAACATTATGTTGCACATGTTACACTTTTGCACTTCAACATAGTACACCTTGGCAACTGCTATTTGCAGCGCAACGATGCTCTGTCGCCTAGATCTGCAACCAGTAGGGCTGCGTGTTCTGTGTTTTGATAGCTAATGCCGCTTGTTGAGGTACCGCAGCTTCGAACTTCAGCGAGCAAAACGTAATATATAGAAGTTGCTTGTTCTTCATGGCGCCTCTACACGCAGCGAGAACTTGTCCGTGTTGTATGAAGACACCCTGTATACTTCACCAAATATGGTCCGGCAATACCACAATAGTATTAACGTTGTGACCTGGTAATGAAATAATCCCCGATGGAGACAAACTGCACATTGCTTCTGATCCAAATTTGAAATCTAGACCTAGTCCAGATTAACCTTAAAACCAACGTTAACTTTAATAAACGTGACCACAGGGCTAGCCACTACGCCACTGGCAGACCCTGCAAAGGGCATTTTAATCACGAATAATTTTCGGAATGAAAGTCAAATAACCTTCCCATGCACGTTTATATGCGTACTACAGGCTGAAAGAACGCTGCCTTATGCAGGTGTGGACTGTAGAGCAAGCAGAGGTACCGTAGCGTTGCGGGAGGGGCGGAAAGGTAGGGGCGAGCAAGGCAGGAGGCTTCGTCGGTTCCGTTCCTGCAGTGGGAAACTTCTCATCTGATTCGTGGGTAACAGGCATTGCAATCACGGTAGGGGAGGAAGCGGTGGAAAAGGTACAAATGCAAATAGCGAAATGGTTGTGTTTTAAAAGCAATATTGAATATCATAATAGAAATTATGCAACTTTATGTAGCCATTTTTTCTCAATACCTTGAAAGACAGAAGAGCATTTAATGATCTAATGTCTTTATGTAAATTAGTAAGACAAAATTGGCTATGTTCCGAGCTGTTATTTTAAACTTCCATGCGAGAAACGGAACACCATTCCACAGGCCATTCTCGAGGTTAAACGTACACAAAAACTCTGCAATGATAAGAGTTCAGGAATGAGTAATTTCTAGTGCACGACTTGGACATATTTTTCGATTCATATAATGTTAGTAGGCGCAAAATTCTGTAAAATTTTTATATTTTATTCTATTTGACTGTAAATTTGTTTTAAGTGTATTTATAATATGTTTTTACACTGTCATAAATTTTAACATTATTTTATGTATTAACGTTAACATTACTTTTAACAGTTGTGTGTATTATCTTTCTGTATATTATGTTCAACATAAATGATACTTCAGTCCTGTGATGGACAAATGAATTAATAAAAAAGAAACAGGTGGTGGATCCGTGAAAAGGTGGGCACCTTCCCCCGCAGTATATCCCCCCCCCTCCTGTTCTGATGCTTACTGGTCTTGAGAAGCCATGTGCAGGCGGGAATCTCGCACCGCAAGGTCTCCACAATTGAAAGAGAGTTACTCGGTATTCTGTTCAATGACGTTCATGACTAGGAAGCGGAAGTCGATGACCTAAGAAATATAGGTATATGACCTATAGAATGTCCTAAAAAATGAGAAAAATGTCGTAGAAAATGCAAAAAATGACCATTAAATTTGTTAGTTTCGGGTTAAAAATTTAAATGAAAAGGAAATTAAACAAAATTCAATCTCCTTATCTGATCTCAAATTTGAGTTTGCCCCAGACAGACACCTGGTGGTTTCCCCCGACACATCAAAGACTCTCACCAGTTCGGCATCTCTTTTGCTCCTAAATTGCAATCCTACGAGATATATATTTCACCTTGGTGAATAGACTCAAGAATATTACCAAAACGAAAAAAGTAACAAAATATGACGAAACAATACACCGAATATTGCGAAAAATGATGGAAAAATGCCGAAAATCGGGTAAAATGACCTAAAACCTGGAAATTGGCAAAAAGAAATGCACTTTAAAATTACAACACCATTAAGCCTTTTTTCGCATGATATGAAAAACTAAATATGCTGACCAAGGCATTAATTTAATTTATTATAAAACATAAACTAAACGTAACGTTTCAACCTGCTAGCAAGGTCTTCTTCAGACTCTGCACCAAGTACAAATGTAACAAGATACAAAAACAGGGTATTATATATACACAATCATTGCTCCCCTCCAGACTATTAGAAAGTTGTTCTGGAACATTCTAGCAGGTGGCTTTCCCTTGTCAAATTAGTGCCTTGGTCAGCATATTGAGTTTTTTAAAATTACCTTTTTTTGGGTTCTAGACGATGTGTAATATTGTGTATATTTAACGAGCATCGTGTCCGATATGTCAAAAAAAAGATGATATTTCATCAACTTCCGCTCCCTATTCATGACTAACGAAGCGCCTCTCTAAAGTTTATCCAAAAAGAAAAAAGAAAGTCAGCAATATATTGGCCGATTTCTTATTGATCGGGTACATTACAAAGCTGACCTTCCCCAAGGCCAGACGAGCCATTTATTATTCCAGAAACCTTTAAGGTTCCTTATTGGCAGATTAGAATGTCGGTCTATAAGGGTTGGGTAGGGAAACATCCATTCTCTCTAGACAGTTCTCCCATCACTAGTTAGGGGAACGGATAGTCTCTTCAAACAGCGAGTGAGACTCAAATTACACGGGCAGGGCTCGGTCTATTGGAAACCCATTCCTTGACGGGTTGAATTATCTCCTTATTAGCCTAGCGGCATGTGAATATAAGTCATGCAAGAAAATATGAATAATTTTCGAGTTTGAATTAGCTTTTGCGTGGCTTCTGGTGGAGACTTATTCGCGAAGAGGAAGTTTCCGCTGTGATTTACCTGTTTTTGTGGTCTCTGATGTCAGGGAATACTAAAGTGTCTAGTGACTAGTGTACGGATAGTACCGTGACAACTCGATATCGAAATTATAATAGATAGAACAGTATGGAGATGAAATATGTATGAAATAGGTGATAACACCATCCCCTATTCTTCCCACAGTATGGCGTAACCGAATGTTTAATGTTTGGAAGAGCAAGTTGATTGAATGCTACCTCGGGTCATCCTTCAAGACTGACGATGAGAGAAGTTTAAGAGAAAGATAAGTAAAGCACACACAGAGACAGAGAGAGAGAGAGAGAGAGAGATACATGAGTACCGAGGAGGGAGAGAAAGAGAAAATAAAGAAGACAGAAAGAGAGATAAAATAGACACAGTAAAAGCAAGAAAGTGAGACTTAGAAAAAGAGAGACAGAGAGCGATAGGGGAGTACCGAGGAGGGAGAGAGAAAGAGAAAATGAAGAAGACAGAAAGAGAGAGAAAATAGACACAGTAAAAGCAAGAAAGTGAGACTTAGAGAAAGAGAGAGAGAGAGAGAGAGATAGGGGAGTACCGAGGAGGGAGGGAGAGAGAGAAAATGAAGAAGATAGAGAGAAAATAGACACAGTAAAAGCAAGAAAGTGAGACTTAGAGAAAGAGAGAGATAGGGGAGTACCGAGGAGGGAGAGAGAGAGAAAATGAAGAAGACAAAAGAGAGAGAAAATAGACACAGTAAAAGCAAGAAAGTGAGACTTAGAGAAAGAGAGAGAGAGAAACGATACACGCATACAGTGAGAGAAGGCGAGAGAGAAAGGACAAGAAACGGAGGGATTAGAGAGAAATACATGCAGAAAAAGCGAGAGAGAGAATGGGAAACGACACACACACTGAGAGAAAGCGAGATACAAGAGAGAGTGGGCTGAATAACTTGAAAAGAGGCTTACATGCTATTTACAAGAAATGCTTACGAAGATGAATGATGAGCTTCTCAAAAGAGATGACGGAACAAGCACAAAAGAAAAAGCAATCTGACAGCTTATTCATTAAATCTAGACTACTTCTTTTTTTTTCAATGTCATATACTTCTTCGCAGTGGCATTACCAGAGAATTTCATCTCAGTGTGTTCAAGTGCGGACAAAATATTTTCAGGTGTGCTCTACTTTGGTGCTCATTGACTATATCGCTCTTTCGTTCAATCTCTCTCTTTTTCTACTTTCCTTTATCCCCTGTTTCTGCATCCTCCATTCTCTCTTTCTTTCTTCCCCTATTTCTGTACATCTTTCCCATTTTCCTTCTTAATTACATAGTTTCTTTTATCAGTCTCTCTCTTCTGTCATAGTATTACTATCTATTTCTTTCATTCTCTGTTTATTATTTTTACTCTATATCTCTATTTCTTCTCTCAAGTTCTCTTCTTTTATATATTTCCCTTTTTTTCTACCTTCTACCATTTGCTCTCTATGTATTTTCCTCTCACATTTAATATATTTTTCAATTCATCCATCTTTGTCCTTTACTATCTTCTACAACTCGCTCTCTCTCTTTTTCTTTCTCTGAATTTTCGGCTCCCATACAATCTTATATCTCTTCATCCCATTTTGTCCTTTAGTATTTACTTCCACTCTCTCTCTCTCTCTCTCTTTCTCTCTCTCTCGCTCTCTCTGTGTATTTTTCTCTCATTCATTTTCTTTCTCTCGTCGTTCCTCTTTGTCTTTCTGTATCTCCTATTACTATTTGTCTTCATGTTCTTCTCTCATTCAATCTCTTTCTCCATTCATTCCTTATTGTTTTCTTTACCTCCTACCACTTGCTCTCTCTGTCTCTCTCTCTGTTTCCCTCTCTAATTAAGTCTCTTCCTTCTTCCCTTTGTGCATGATTGTCCCTTCTTCCTTAGCCCAGGAGAGTAAGTAAGACTATTTCAGTGATAGCTAGTGCCCACCCTAGCCCACCCATTGGTTGTTCGTCAATACTAACTGAAATTCCATTCCATGCTGTACCCAATCCGCCTCGTCCATATATCGGGTGGTCTAAAAGTCCGGGAACGGTCACATATCGTGAGAAATACACATCGAATCGGAAAACGAAAAGATACGTGTTCAGTGCTCGGAAAATCTTCTTCAGAGCAAGGCGCCAGGAAACCACCTACTAGCAATTGTGCATACTATAACAAGCTGAGCCAGCCCCTGTGGCGGAGTGGTTAGCACATCGTGCTACGACGCTAGGGGTCCCGGTTTCGAAGTTTCTGAGTGTTTGTTCATCAATTTCATCATATCATCATTCATTACCATCTTCGCAAATTAGCCAAAAGTGGCACAAAAAGCGAAGTAAAATAAAGCAAATCAATCCATCTATAAGACGCTGAGCATCACCGTATTCAAAACATCGTTAATCATGTGAGAAAGCAGGAAGTGGGGGGTTGGGGACGAAGAGCAGGAAATTGTTACTGATTCTATGGAATGTTCACAACGTTGATAAAAAAATCATTTGCTAGCTTACGCTGTATTGCAAATTGAACTTAGAATCTTCAAAGTTTCGTACATTGAAACTTAAAAAATGGCAATAATACAGCAAGAGATCACAGTCGCCAAGCTGAAATTTTTAGTTGCGATGGCGACCTGGCGACCGGGATTTTTCGAGCCCTGTACGTGTTTAATAAGTGAAAGAAAGCTATTCAATGATATCACACTTGATTCCCCAGCCCCATTTTGTATTGTAGAATCGGAATGAGGACTTCATTCCGAGTCCAACGAGCTATCAACCATCCTAGCTTAATTAGGAACAGAGATATGGCGACCCCCCCTTCCATATACTCTATTGAAAGATATTGACGTGCAGATTCCGAATCTGCAATCGCTTTTACTCTAGCTCAATTAGTTTTTTGGGGGGGGGTTTACAAAATTTTCACTTTTTCTTCTTCTTCTTCTTCAAAAATTTGAAATCGCCATATCTCCGTTTTCAATTGAACTAGGAGGATGGTTGATAGCTCGTTGGACTCGGAATGAAATCCTCTTTCCGATTGTACAGTGTCTAACCAAAAATTTTAGGACAACGACATTTTAAACTAGGCAACCCAATTTACACAAGGCGTTGGTGGGTTGCGTGTAGAGTTAGGCTCAACTTCAGGGTTGCCACATGCATAATAGATATTTGTGAAATACGCGAAAGAAATGAAAAGAAGTATTTTTGTATAAAATTATTTAAAATATCAATATTATATCGCAAATGACGAATATCTTTCTGAAAGAAAAGAAACTAGGTTTTCTAGTATTTCGTCGCTGATGAGCCTAAGGAAAGGATAAGAGGTTAGAGGAAACGAAAGACGAGAAAGGAGAGAAGAAAGAGAAAGCGAAAGGAGAAGAGGAAAAGTAGAGAAGAGAAGAAAGAGAGGATAGACGAGGAGAGGAGACGTAGTGAGAAGAATGGAAAATCGAGGAGAGATGAGTAAAATGGAGCAAAGAAGAGAGGAGGAAGCGGAGAGGAGAGGAGGAGACGAGAAGAGGGGAGTAGAGAGGAGAGTAAAAGAGATTAAAAGGGAAGAATGAAAAGAAGAGGAGAAGAGTGCAGTGGAGTCGGAAATCTAAGACATGAAAGGAGATAAGAGGAGTGGAGAAGAGTGGGATGGAGACAAGATGCGAGAAAAATAGAGAAGGTGATATGAGATAAAAGCAGAGGAGAAGGAGGGGAGAGAAGAATAAGAAGGAGAAGAGAAAATAGACGAGAATGGAAACGAAAGGAGAGAAGAGGTAGTTGGAGAAAATATCGTCTCGGCGTCAAAAATTGATGCATTTATCAAATTATCGACATGAAACAAAACACTCAATAACGTTTTGAAACATATTGGAGAATGTATTAGATCGGTGCCATATCCTTTTGGCTGAGTTCAGAGCAAGATGAAATCTTTCACGTAAGATCATTCATTTTACATGCGATTATACCACTAAAAACATGAATGTAATTTTAACATTTATAAGAATTATCCAATTTTTCTCGGTTCGTTGAAATGAAGATGTTGTAATTTAATATTTCCCCTCCCCCTTCGTTAATTATAAATTGAATCATTCCGTTTCACACAGCGTGGACAATGAATACAATGGGATATGTCTAAAACTTACGAAAAGATTTTGCCACCGGACGGGTTTGAACCTACGACCATCAGATTGACAATCCTTAACGGTAACCATTACCCTACAAGCTTTCGCTCCTGAAAGCAGGTAGAAGGAGCAACCGACGTGAAATGTAGATGCAACTCTCCTCCTACATGTAATGTGCAAAGAAAACGAAGGTAGAACGAATCGGCGAAAACATTTAACGGAGAATTGCACATGTTGAAAACTTTTCATTCGATATTTGCGGAGGTATCCTTTCATTGATCTCGAGTGGGAAAAGGGGTAAAATTACCTGAATTGCCACAGATATAAAGAGTTATTTCATTAATATTTGTCAATGTCTTTAAACGAGTACAGAATTATCGTTAGAGTATCATAATTCATGATCTTATACATGAAACTATCCCTTTGAACGTGTGTCAATTCATTTATTTGTTTTTTTTTTATATATACATTCCAGATGGAGAACAATGTAGCCACTATACACTGCTATTACAAAAAATGCCACGATGCCGTTGTTTAATAAAATGAGAATCGAAAAAAAGAGAACACTTCGTAAGGAGGATCGATCCTAGGACCGCTAACAGCTCTATCGAGAATACTAGCCACTACACCACGCTTTTACCTTCCGTTGAAGCATTAATTTTTAAGTATTCTGTCCTTCCAATATTGTATATGTCGTTGGGTATACATGTAGTTAAAATTTTACTTTAATTTTGACTTGCTTTCTTGTAGTATAGTAGCTATCAGCCTCTCCGATGGCGCAGAATTTACAATACCGGACCCCTCCTCGATTTTTGTAATATTTCGCATAGTCACTAATTGAGGCCTCCTAATCACGAATTTGAAGTTAAAATGTGTGGGTCACGTGTAGAAATTGCAAAATAAGCGAAATTGAGTGGTCCGCGATCGGCATGATTGCTCATTATTTACCGGAAAATTTTGTTTCTAATACTTAAAAAAAAAAAGAAATATACATTCCTGATTTTAATTATACTTGCCTTGCCTAACCTAATCTAATCTAAAAACCGTGAATGGTTCGTGGGGCTATCCGTCAATGGTGTGTGGGTCTACCCGTGCATGGTTTTACGACCCCAAATTTTAACTGTTTGCCTAACCTAACCTAACCTTACCGAGAATGGTCAGTGGGGCTATCCGTGAATGGTTTTACGCTAATTGTGAAAACGAACCGATAAAAAAAATATTATTTTCGTAGCACTTTAACTGGAAACGTTCATCATCGAAGACGCCATTTTCGTTTCCTGCAATTTTACGATCGATGCACTGTTGCCAAACTTACCTGTAATCAAAGCAGTCCACATTCCACATGTTCTTCTACATCGTGATTGTCACTGTCACTGTCGTCTTCTTCGTCATCCTCGACGCATTTCCATGCTCTCCAAGTATGAAGTCAACAGTGTGACAACGCTGTAGACAAAGTAACTAAGTTAATTGCGAAGGTCAATTGTTCATATCCACAAATATGGCTTCCATATTTGTATACGGAGAGTCATTGCGAGAATTGAAAAGCTTATTTTACAACTTCTACACGTTAATGAACAATTTCTTCACCTCACCCAAACATTGTTGACCTGAGATAAATCATCGCGACTAATTATTTCGTGAGTATAAGACGTAGCATAGAAATTACAGAAGGGTCCGGTATTGTAAATTCTTTCGGCGTTGCCTTGTAATCAAGAGGTCTCGGGTTCGAATCCAGGTGGAGCCACATAGTGGTTCGGATCGCACTTTAAACTGTAGGTCCAGTCCCGATTAGGCTTACTGTGCATAAATTGGAGTTAAAACACTAAATCAATCAATCAATAGCAGCTATCTTCGAGAAATAATTTGATGTGATGATGAAAAACTAGAATATTAGTAGTTGTGAAAATACGAGTTATTTCTTGTAACTTATTATTGTGATTAGATATTATGAACGGGAATGGAAAATATCTAGTTTAACAGACGAAATGCTTGTTTACTAACGCAAGTCTCGTGTCCAGAACAGTCTTATGAAATGTATTTGCTGTTGCGCAAGGTAACACGAAATAATTACACCGTTTGCAAAAATGTTTGCGAACTGCCAAATGTGAGAAACGTTATACGTAGACAGGGGAAAAATTTTATTCATGAAATCACATCACATTTGACAGTGTTTGTCAAGAGATACTCGAGGGACACTGTGTTAAGGTACTGGACTAAATGCTTCTTATTTTTCTTCATCGAAGAACAACAATTTTTAAGGTAGAGCAACAGTAGTTCCACTCTTTCTAATTTCTTTTAAATTCTTACACATTCCTTTAATTGGGTTAAAAATAAATAAAAATATTGCTTGCATTTCTGTCATTGACGTAGACCAGGCACGTATCCAGGATTTCTTTGAGGAAGGGGCCAGACCCAAAATTATATATATATATATATATATATATATATATATATATATATATATATATATATATATATAATATAATAAGTTAGAGAGAGAGAGAGAGAGAGAGATTACAAAACAGTTCAAATTGTCCGAGCGCCATTGAAAATTCATTATAATTCTATGTTTAGAAAACGACGGGAGAACATTGGTCGAATTTCCTTTCTTGCTCTTTTGAGAGAATATATACTTCTACAATAGCAATCGCGTTCGGAAACGGTGAAAAAATGACTGTTTTCAAAGGCAGCCAAGCTTGGTAGCGTAGCTTGATCGCGTTCAAAGTGACTCACGCTATATTCAAGGCCGCTTCTTATCGCAAAACACTGTGCGTCGATGCACAAGTTCTGCACCCAGCAAGTTACAAGTGACCAGAGTCGAATTTTAAAAAGAATTTGAAGAATAATAGATTTCATCAGAGGCGGCTAGGTGGGCTTTAGCTCAACATGCATAAGTTTAAGTCATAATTCCTGACAAACAAAAAACTTATTAAATAAGTATTCGAATAGTAACACGTGCTTTATCCTGTAACATGTAAGATACTTATCGGGATTACAGCGTAGTAGTGGCAATAGATCCAAACAAAATATAACTGAATGGTTGCTTTATTATAGATAAATATTTAAAAAATATTTTTTTCTTCATTCCCTTGTATTATCTTATTTTAATAATAATAATAATAATAACCCATGGCTCGACAATCCTCGAAGGGCCTTGGCCTATCTCCCGACTGCCAGTCTCCCTTACACAGTCCTACCTAGAGGTGTCGAGTTCTTCAACCGGCAATGTGGGTGACGTGGGATCAGCACGTCGAACCCCAGACATTATAGGAGATTTCCCAGACCCGATTTCGCTACTCACTCGTAGCTCTCCAATTTCCTCACGGTGGTGGGTTGCCACCGGTCCTATACCAAAGGCCGAGAACACTAAGACTGATCACAGGCGGTCTCGAACCCATGACCGCATGACGTCCCGCAGTCGGAGTCCAAAGCACAGTCAAGGAGGGGGACTTTTCTTATTTTACTTTTGGCTAATCGCGACGATGAGGATGAATAATGAATAGAGAAAGAAATGAAAAAGGTCACGCACAAAGAAGAGGACGGATCTTCAAACCTCTTACATTACGAGTTCAAGCCCTAAATATGAGGATTTTAACCTTAGACCTTAATTTCAAAATTATAAACAAAATGCCTATTTATACTAAACTTCTCATGGAGGACAAAAGAGTTTGTAACTGTGAAACTAGCCCTGAATGCAAATTGACATTTTTTAATGTGAGTAAGAATGAAATGTGTGGCACACAGAGATACCTTTTGCGAAAACAATTAATTGTGTCCTGTCCCAGCATCTCTGGAGCAAAGCCGCGCATAGCAAAAAAGAAGGGGAGAAGGGAGGAAAGGCGGATCGACTGGACAGAGCGAAACAGTGCACGCTGCTGGGAAGGCTGGTGACGGCAGTGGCTTTCCTCCCTCCACGCAATCCCGTTCCTCTCACGTGTTCATCGCTGCTCAGATACTTGTTTTCGTTCACTTTCTCCAGAGATAAGTGGGACAGAGTGTAGTTCGCATACATGTAGCAAGTAAAGAAACTTATCTAAGAATGAAAATTCCACAGAATTTTAAAACGGTTTGCTTCAGCAATGAATGACTAGAAACTGCTCACATATACAATTCCCTTGCAAAAATCTAGTAGTCTAAAATTAATTTGAAGACTTGAAAGTATCTATTTACAAGATTCCAAGTTGTAAGAAACTATATCGTAAATGTTCATGTAACCGTTATGAAATTACAAATAAATTATTCACAAGCTTAGATATACTAATAAGCAGAAAGAAATTCAGAGTTAAATGCATGTGTATTAAGTAATTCTAGAAGTACAGAGCTATATCAGAGTATTGAACTTTTCTTTTGCAGGATAACGTTTACAATATTGAGGCGAGAGAATTATTAAGAATTGTTGCTCCAAGGGAAACGAAGGGCGTAGTGCATTGGTTAGAGTTCTTGAAAGCATTGATTGCGGTCCCAGTTTCGATCCTCCATACTAGAAAATATATTTCCCTTCTATTAAACAAGAGCATGGTAACATTATTTGTAATAGCAGTGTAAAGTGGCTACATTGTTCTGCATCTGGAATGTATATATATATAAAAAACAAATAAATCAATTGACAAACGTTCAAAGGGATATTTTCATGTATGGATACCTCCGCAAATATCGAATGAAAAGTTTTCAACATGTGCAATTCTCCGTTAAATGTTTTCGCCGATTCGTTCTACCTTCGTTTTCTTTGCACATTACATGTAGGAGGAGAGTGGCATCTACATTTCACGTCGGTTGCTCCTTCTACCTGCTTTCAGGAGCGAAAGCTTGTAGGGTAATGGTTACCGTTAAGGATTGTCAATCTGATGGTCGTAGGTTCAAACCCGTCCGGTGGCAAAATCTTTTCGTAAGTTTTAGACATATCCCATTGTATTCATTGTCCACGCTGTGTGAAACGGAATGATTCAGTTTATAATTGACGAAGGGGGAGGGGAAATATTAAATTACAACATCTTCATTTCAACGAACCGAGAAAAATTGAATAATTCTTATAAATGTTAAAATTACATTCATGTTTTTAGTGGTATAATCGCATGTAAAATCAATGATCTTACGTGAAAGATTTCATCTTGCTCTGAACTCAGCCAAAAGGGATATGGCACCGATCTAATACATTCTCCAATATGTTTCAAAATGTTATTGAGTGTTCTGTTTCATGTCGATAATTTGATCAATGCATCAATTTTTGACGCCGAGACGATATTTTCTCCAACTACCTCTTCTCTCCTTTCGTTTCCATTCTCGTCTATTTTCTCTTCTCCTTCTTATTCTTCTCTCCCCTCCTTCTCCTCTGCATTTATCTCATATCACCTTCTCTATTTTTCTCGCATCTTGTCTCCATCCCACTCTTCTCCACTCCTCTTATCTCCTTTCATGTCTTAGATTTCCGACTCCACTGCACTCTTCTCCTCTTCTTTTCATTCTTCCCTTTTACTCTCTTTTACTCTCCTCTCTACTCCCCTCTTCTCGTCTCCTCCTCTCCTCTCCGTTTCCTCCTCTCTTCTTTGCTCCATTTTACTCATCTCTCCTCGATTTTCCATTCTTCTCACTACGTCTCCTCTCCTCGTCTATCCTCTCTTTCTTCTCTTCTCTACTTTTCCTCTTCTCCTTTCGCTTTCTCTTTCTCCTCTCCTTTGTCGTCTTTCGTTTCCTCTAACCTCTTATCCTTTCCTTAGGCTCATCAGCGATGAAATACTAGAAAACCTAGTTTCTTTTCTTTCAGAAAGATATTCGTCATTTGCGATATAATATTGATATTTTAAATAATTTTATACAAAAATACTTCTTTTCATTTCTTTCGCGTATTTCAGAAATATCTATTATGCATGTGGCAACCCTGAAATTGAGCCTAACTCTACACGCAACCCACCAACGCCTTGTGTAAATTGGGTTGCCTAGTTTAAAATGTCGTTGTCCTAAAATTTTTGAGAGACACTGTACAATACAATATGGGGGTTTCCGTTTAAAATTTCACAGTTACCCCCAGCCCCACCCCCAGGGGGCGGGGGTGGGGAATCAAGTGTATCATTGAATAGCTTTCTTTCACTTATTCAACACGTATTTTTTTGTTTTCCGATTCGATGTGTATTTCTCACGATATGTGACCGTTCCGGGACTTTTAGACCCTTTTCAGGTGGTGACCATTTGTTTCCAAGCTATTGTTGTCATAAGCGACCGGGTAACCAGCAGATAATGACGGACCACAATTCGTATGATAATGGAGCCGAAATAACACAGATGAAAGGGTATTCACATAAAGGCGGTAACGAAAACGCGATTTAATCGTTATTGATGAGCTGAATCTCTAATCAGGAGGTAGTTGATTGCGCTGTGGAATTTTCAGTCTCATTGACAAGGAAACGGGATATGAAAATTATAAATGCCATATGCTTGTCTGTTAATTACGCTGGAAGGATATACACGTATAGTAAACGAAAATTGGAAAATGTTTGGATAGTACACAGGTTAAAGGCGTAGACACACACATACTGTACACTCTAGTATTATGTGCGTGTGTATACATGCACATACATGCACATACATACATACATACATACATACATACATACATACATACATACATACATATATATATATATATATATATACACACACACACACACACACACACACACACACACACACACACAATAGGTGTTTGGAAAGTTACTTTTTAAACGTAACTGAGTCAAAATTACTCATTTTAAAAAATAGGCCAGTTGCTAGCACTTGAAAAGTAACTGTAAATTACTTTTATAGTTACGATCTGCTGGAAATTTCTTTGCAAACAAACTAACTAACTAACTAACTAACTAACTCTCTAGCCTTCTTAAACCCGAAGGTTCATGGCTGCAGCAACACAGGCCTTCCATCTGTCCCTATCTTGAGCAAGATCTATATACTCTTTTCCATCCCTACCGATTTCCTTTAGGTCCATCTCAACGTTGTCCCTCCATCTTCGTCTTGGCCTTCCTACAGGTCTCTTACCATCTGGTTTCCCAACAAGAATCCTGTAAACTCCTCTTTCCTCTCCCATTCGTGCCACATGGCCTGCCCACCTAAGTCTTCTTGATTTAATTATTCTAATAATATCTGGACATGAATACAAATTATGTAGTTCTAAATTATGTAACCATTCTCCACTCACCTGTCTCCTCATCCCTTTTAGGTCCAAATATTTTCCTAAGAATCTTATTTTCAAATACTCTCAATTTATGTTCCTCTTTTAATGTAAGGGACCAAGTTTCACACCCGTATAATACTACAGGCAAAATTACTGTTTTGTATATTTTAACTTTTAGTTTCTTAGATATTAAACGAGAAGACAAAAGTTTATGAAGAGAGAAGTAACATGCATTTCCTGAATTAAGCCTACTTTTTATTTCCTCTTTAATATAATTTTCATTTGTTAATATTACTCCTAAGTATTTGAATTTGGAAACTGGTTCAAACGAGTTGTTATCAATAATTAGATTTTGATTATTACCTAACACTTGGTTTCGGCCTGTAAGCATATATTTAGTTTTCTCTTTGTTAACTTCCAAACCTATCTCTTTAGCAGTTTTGAAAAATATTTTAGCATTATTCTTAATCGTATTTATATCATCCCCCAGTAAGTCTACATCATCTGCATATGCTAACAACTGAGTCACACCATTTAATTTTAGTCCTTCTTTAGTTTCTTTTACCTTCCGAACAGCATATTCTAAGGCAAAATTAAAGAGCAATGGAGATAATGCATCTCCTTGTTTTAACCCATCATGAATTATAAATTTGTCAGACATATTATTACCCACACGAATTTTACTTTCTGTTTCACTGGTGCATATTTTTATCATACTAACAAGCTTCTTAGGTATTCCAAACTCTACTAATATATTATATAATTTATCTCTTTTGACCGAATCATATGCTTTTTTGAAATCAATGAATAGCTGATGGACATTTTGATTATATTCCCACTTTTTTTCAAGTGTCTGTCTGATGTGAAAAATTTGATCTGTGGTTGATCTGTTACGTTTAAATCCACATTGATAATCACCTATAATTTCATTAGCATATGGGGTTAGTCTTGTTAAAAGAATGTTAGACAATATTTTGTATGTTGTTGAGAGTAGAGAAATTCCACGGTAATTATTGCAATTCATTTTATCACCTTTTTTAAACACAGGAACAATTATGGATTCTTTCCACTGTTGAGGGATTTCTTCTTTATTCCATATTAAACAAATTAATTTATGAATTTGACATATTAATGAATTTCCACCATATTTAATTAACTCAGCTGGTATTAAATCAATGCCAGGTGCTTTGTTATTCTTAAGCCTTTTAATAGCATCTTTAACTTCAGTCAAGTTAGGTTCTGGAACTAAAGGTTCTCTTTTGCAAACAAACTAGGAAAATAAAAATATGATGACTTACTTGGGTTTTATTTACGTTTCTAGTACATAGTAGAATTGGTTGGTTGGTATTTTAGGATTTAAAGTCCACTTTATGCACAGTAAGACTAATTGGGACTGGACCTACAGTTTAAAGTGGGATCCGAACCACTATGTGCCTCCACCGGGTATATATATATATATATATATATATATATATATATATATATATATATGGATGTTCCAAATATACCATGTAACGAATCTTAGCTTTCTTAGGAGATTCCACGAAAATCGTTTCACCTTAGCATCCAGAGAAAACGCATGGTTCGAAAGTGAGTTGCCAAATTTAGTTTTTCCCCCAGTTTCAAGGCGGAGACAGAGAAAATAAATGTGACATCGAGAAAGGGTTTTAGAAAAAAAAATTTAAGACTAAGAATGGGGAGAGAAGCGTTGGAACACTTGTATTTTTGTTACTTATCGTCGCTTTTCTTACACTTTTGGATAATCGTGACGATAGGGTTAGAGATGATTACATGAAAATGATGAAGGGAGATTCACAAAGAACATGCACGCACAGGCAGGGACTCAACACAGGAACTTCTGTAGTGAGATAGAAAGTCGACCAGTTAACTTGCTAAACCACCGAGCTGGTGGAGTGGAAATATGCGAACGCTGGCCAGAAAAGTTCGGAAATCGCGTGTCTACACGTTTGAATAAAGTTTGGCGCAAAAAAAAAAAAAAGTTTCCCAGCAGTAGAATTCCCGCTTCAGGCTTGTCGCTGGCTCCAAATAAACACGCCGAAGGTCTCTCGTCTTTTGTCAACACTTGGCACACGGCAGGATAGCCGAGGCAGAAGATCTCTTGAGGAAAACTGGGGAGGCAGTTCTCAAGAGGATTTATGGTTAGGTTACGCCACTGAGGAAAAACGTCCAGTCAAAAGGGGTTAAATGGAAGAGGAATGCGTCTATTTGAAGAAACAAGCTAAAAACTGCGAGAGCACAGGATGCTTGTTTGTAGTTACCACGGGGAAAAGGATTAGCCCAAGTTTCATTCACGTCGTTCGTGCTGTGGGCGACAAGTGTTAATCCCTCTCATAGATGGCTCCACCAGTACGCAGCAGATGTTCAAGATGTTTGGCGATTTTCCATTGCGAATGTAGTTGCCCGGTTGCGGTGGTACTTCCCGAGCGCTTATTACACATCTTATGCGGGATTGTGGTGGTTTCCAGTCATAATCAAGTACAGTAGAACTTCGTTAATCCGAACTAATTGATGATATGGATCTACGAAAGCTTGGAATTTGTGCGAAAAGTGAGACCCGAATTAGTCGCCATCAAGAATGCAAGTGCGCATGCGCCAAAACTGAACGAGTCCAGTGGAAGAATGGGGGTGAAGGCTGGAAGTGGGACGCAGACGCGTTAGCAAGTTCCATGAAATTCGCCTTTGTTCCACATGGAACAGGATTTATTACGAGTTTTACCTGCCCTTACAAATCACAGAGAAAAGCCAGCGATAATAAACAACCAACGCATGTAAGAGAAATGCTGATCTCGAACTTCAAGCGTAATTTTGCAATTGGCGGAGTGGCTAGCACAGCGCGCTACAACGGCAGAGGTTCAGAGTTCGAATCCCTGTTTAGGCATTCTTTGTGAGTGTCCCTTCATCACTCATCCTAATCGTCGCGATTAGACAAAAGTGGCAGAAACGCGAAGTAAAATAAACCTAATCAATAAATCTACCTAACTCCTCTCTTGTATTTCGACTCGCCCACTGGAGCTAGGCGCGCCATCTGCTGCAGAACTGTACACACTTATATTAAAGATATACGGAATACAATACTCAGAATCGATTCAGAATATCAAGTGTTTCATAAACAATTCCTCATTTGTCAAAAATGTATGATGCATATCAGGAGTTCGATTTATAATTTTATCTGATCTTCATTGATACATGTTCTTTTATCATCTAGTCTAATTTCGATAAAAATTAATTCATAAGATTCGTGAAATATAAAGGACATATGGATGCCCGAGTACAAGGGTTAAGAAACATTGTCGTATACAATGGATGTCGTCTGAAAATTATCAATGGGAAAGAGTGTGATATCTTAATCAATTGTCATGATAAGAAACTGGGCCAATGTCAATGTTGCCAATTTATCTCTTTTGGAGCCAGATCTGGTTCTTTTACACACTCGTTTGGCTCCTAAAATTTTGAAATGCTCCAAAGAGCTCTACGAGGTTAAATTTAGCTCCAAATCTAGCCCTTTTAGTATTATACTGGCAATAAATTTGCATCTATAGCTTGTTCGTTCAAAGCTGCGAACTTAGGCCTGCTTTTAGACGAAAGCATTTTCCTTATCATATTTCTTTTATGGCATTTGTCAAGGATAGGCTCGGTCTGTATCATTTTTCGTAGCGTAACCAATCAGAGGCGAGCTCTAGGTCACGAGTGCAGTGGTAATGGCGGCCGAGTGAGATGTAAACAACGTATCACTTCAGATTTTTAAAAGCCGATAACTATTCAACCGAGAGGAATAACGTTTCATATAAAACGGCAATAGGTACAAAACAATGGCGTTGCTTAAATACATACTCTATAGCGTATACACTAGACGTATGGAATGATAAATTAGTTGTTTCAATTGTAAACAGCGGGCACTGCCTCATCTCGTATGCCTCTCGTGCTGTATATATTATCAACTTTGCTCTGCACGCTTCGCAATTGCTAACGGGAATGTTACAGGAAATGCTTCCGTGTAAAGTATTACTTGCTATAGAAATGCTATAAGATTTTGGAAGCATTTATGCTAACAAGAATGCTAAGGGACATACTAAAGCGAACCTTGAGAAATAAGGATCATATGTGCCAAACAGGTGGCTTACAGAAGTAAGCTCTAATTAAAGGGAATACTTCGGCTGTTGGAGAAGCAGGAACAGATGCGGATGCAAGAAAAGGGGGGGGGGGGGTGCTATGGCGGTCGATCGGCCCGCCCAGATACTCGACTATGATGAGTTGATGACGCTCTCGTTATGAGCTCTTCCCCTTTACCTCTTTGGTAACTTGCGACTAGACGCTTAATATTACTTATGGAGTTACAACTTAGCTCCTTTATGCGGATCCGGTTTGGCAACACTGGCCAACGTCTGTTTACACTTGATATCTGAACTAGTACACCTAACTTGTTTGTAGTTGTTCGAAAGGAGGGAAAACGTCATTTTGATCCAATTCATGATTCTTAATCACAAGCTCATACTTTCTTAAGCCATGCAAGTTTAAAAAAATAGAACATCGCCACAAACAGATACAGACAGAGAGGGAGAGAGATATATTCAGTGGGCATCAGAGTTTCAGGTATGTCTGTACTTTGTTCCCAAAGGATTAGGAAAAAGAAGGTCGGGGGATATTGATAACGAACCCATTCTAAAAGCACACACCCAGTTAAAAAAAAAAAAAAACTCTTTGATAAGGGATTTCCTATTCGTGGCCATTTTGTAAAGGGAATTAAAACAAATCAAGCTGTTTCAGGTTTTGCATATACATTCCAAGCAATACTAGACTGGCAATACAGGGTGAATGCACAGAGACTATATATATAGCGTGGCAGCCTTGTTAGGAGTGATTCAATTTGTATTCAAATTTACGATTTAGGAACATAGGACAAGTTTGTACTTGGCATCCCTCAATCATGTACAGTAACCCCCCGAGTTACGTAAGCAATGTGTTCCGTAAACCTTTACGTAACTTGAATTTTACGTAAGTTGAATTTGTAAATTTCTTAAGTGTAACTTCTTAAGAAATTGCAATATTTATTATATATATGTGTGTGTGTGTGTGTATTATTTACACAGTATTACTTTATAAATGAAACATCATGCAGCAGTATTTACTCGGATATAAACTATAAAGTATGAAAAATATATAAAATAATATAAAGACAAAACGGAAATCACAATTTTCAAATAAAAAAATGTCTTGTGACAGCTACGTACAGTTATTACGTAACTGCGTATTTACGTAAGTCGGGTATTACGTAAATCATTTCTAAGTCCATTAAGAAAGAAGGTTATTAAAAGCTATACTGTAGATAAATTGTTTTCGTGTTGTGTTACTATACTTAAAGCTTGACAACCCAAATTTCCATACAAACATACGAGATTGCATATCTCCTCAGGATGGAACTTGCTTTAGAACAAATTGTGATTTTCATTACTAGTCCAAATGGCAATTTTTTTCTGTACCCGAAGGTACAATGCAAAATGTGTACCAGCACGTTTATGTGTGGTACAAGTAAAAGGCCTTTTTACTACGAAGAAGATGTTAATCTGCAGATTAATCGCATTCTCTTCATGCATATGTTGTGGTCAAACCTTAGGAAACGCAAAGCTTTTCCACTTACCTCAGTTCGACAGAGAAAGAGAGAACGCGCGCGAAAGAAAGAAGGGCACAACAGAGAGAGAAAAAGAGATAAACAGGTTCCTGAAAGAGAAAGGGAGAAATAAATGAAAATGGAGAGAGAGAGAGAGAGAGAGAGAGCGATAAAAGGTATAAGACGAGGAAAATTGAAGAGAAAATATAGTAAAGAAAATGATCAAGAATAAAGAGAGAGAGAGAGAGTAAGACAGAAGAGAGATACCTAAGGCCTAAGGCACAGGAAGATACGAGAAAATATAGAGAAAGAAAGACAAGAAAACAGAAATATTGAAACAAATTGATGCGCTTGGGTGTAAAACACGGTAAGGGACATTTTGGTTATTTCTGAGTTCATTAAGAAAAAAGTTATTAGAAGCTATACTGTAGATAAATTGTTATCGTGTTGTGTTTACCAATTTCGGAAAATTTCTCTGAGTCCAATGCAATTGCATTCTATGGTACATTTTACTTTGTAACTCAATAATGGCCAAAATGCACTTACCATGTTTTACACTCGAGCCCTTCAATTCAAATATTTTAATAATATAATAGTACGTGTAAGTAAGGATTTTCCCCATATTCCAGGAGGAGCCCCCTTGACAATCTCTGTGTACACAGATTCGCATAGTATCTGACACAGTGATGTCAGTCCGGGAACTCTTGAGTATCCCCAAAGGAAAGTTTACATTTGGAAACACAGCAGATAAAAGTATGGGTGCATGAGAGTGTTCGTACTGAACTGTCACGTGACACGTTATTTGAAAACCAAACGTAAGAGCCAGCACGAATTTCAAGTGCAAATATCATCTACAGAACAAGTACCAAAACGTTGTTGTCTAATGATTTGAAACACTGCTGGTTTTCCCCGCCATAGATCTGCATACCTGACACGCTTTGGCATTCGAGATTCCTCATTAACTATTTTCTTAAGGAACTTTTTTTTTTCTTTTTTTTTCCAGTTTTGAAGCAGTTCGTTCTCTGTTTTCATCGAAATACGGTTTCCCTCATCAAGTCCCAAGTTCATATTGTTCTTTGTTCTTTCAGCAACTCCTCTCTCCCTGTATACCTAGGAGGTGCATTATTTATCCACAGAGACCTTTAGTTGGATTGAAAAAATAATTGGATTTCGATCCGTCTATTGTTCTTTCCTATGGATGGTGTTGGCTCCTGAATGCCTTTCAAAAGGTTTCTTCTGCATAATCATCCTTAAATTATGGATAACGGTAAAGTCATGTGGAGGCATGACTTCGGCTATTCGTGGAGGTGATGTGGTCAACATCACTCCCCCGGCTCCCAGGTACGCAGTTATTAGTGGCTGGGTGAACCCGAGAGCCGTTCCAAGCAAGGATATTGCTGAAAACATCCTTACCTGAAGTCACCACCCCGTGAATCGAACCCGAGTCTCCCGCGTAGTAGTCAGATTACCTACCAACCGGATCACCTCGGCTCTTACACACACAAATTTTAGTGTATTTGCATGGTTTTTCTTCCAGTTTTGGGTAATCGCGGCGATGAGTCTGAATGGTGTCCGAGACGGAACAAGAGACCACACCTGACAAGAGTTCCACTGAGGATTATACTGGCTGAGACCAGACGCCAGAACCATGTTAGCCTACAAAATGCAGTCCAGGGTATAATACGTTTGATTTTATTAGATTTTTGTTACTAAGCGTCGCTGTTCTTCCACTTTCGGCTAATCGCAACGGTGAGGATGAGTAATTATATGATGGAATTGGTGAAAGAACACTCACAAAGAATACCCATGAACCTGGGATTCGAACCTGGGACCCCTGACGTCGTAGCGCGCTTGGTGTTATACATGGAAGAGAGGTTGGCATTTGGATATCTTTTAAAAAGGCCACCCCTTACTTGATAGATTGATTGAGTTTGTGTTTAAGTTCATTTTATGCACAGTAAGGCTACTCGGGACTGGACCTACAGTTTAAAGTGAGATCCGAACCGCCGTATGCCTCCACCGGGAATCGAACCCGGGACCCCTTGATTACAAGGCGACGACGCTACCACTGCGTCGCCTTACATTCGTGTGAATGTAATAACTAAGGTTCGTAACTTCAGGAAAAATCCTTTTTTTTTTCCTAGCGTCCGAAGACGAGGCTCAACATAATATATGTTCATTTTGGGTCATTGTAGGCCACAAAAAGGTGGGGTTTATTTGTCCTTTTTTGCCTCTTTCGGCGTTTTTTGGCTTATTGGTTTTTTTTAGCCTTCTTTCGACTACGTTTTTACTGCACATTCTCAATTCGATTCATCATCAGTTCATCACCTCTTAAACATCCTTTCTGTAGTAAAGAAATAAAAAAAAATAGAGAAATAAATATATTTGAACCATCCCTGAAACGAGAGAAATTCATTTTTGGACAACTGAAGCAGGTACGGTACAAGATCCTTTAACCGTAACTTGTCTGGAAGGTCGCGCTGTAAGTGGCAACTTTCTCTTGTTTTGAAGCTTTCAGCACGGTGTATACGACCAGACAGCACACGCCTGCAAAGATCTCAAGGTGCCGCGCAGAGGAAGGGGGTGGGGAGGTTAAAACTGAAGTTATTAATTAATTTGGATCACATTTATACGTCCTTTTTTTCCGTTTTTTAGGTCCTTTTTTTATATTTTTAGGTATTTTTATAGGTCTTTCTTTGGCAATTTATAGGTCTTCAAATTCCGAGCCCTAGCTAATAACCAAGTTTTAATACCACTGATAAAATTAATACGACTGGTTTAGTATGGAACCTTAATCATGTGCTAAAAATGGCTTCCGTATGAGAATCCGTTCAGAGATCCATTGTATATTTCGATTGCAACCTATGCTAATGAATATATCGATAACTTAACACACATACTCCTTTTTATGGATAGTCGATATGAGTGTGAGGGTCCAGTCTTTGTGTGCGGAACTTCATACTGGTATCAATGTACACCCGACAGCAAAAGAAACAGTAGGCGAATTGTCCATGACAATTTTAATTTGGTCTGTTTAACACAATGCGAAGACAATGAATTGAAATAGAAAAAAGTCGATATGCAGAGGACAATACCGGCTTAGAATCAACAGAATTCCATTTCTTTAAACAACACAGGAACAATGTAATGAAAAGAGCGATGGATAATTTGCCTACTATTACCTTTGCCGTTGACTGTACTAGGAACACGCACTATGGCAAAGTGGATTAAGAATTTCCATGGTACTACTTTACATTAAACTGTACTGGATATTGACCCGGAATCGAACCCGGTACCCACTCATCACAAGGCCAATATCTCTAAAGACCACGGCAAGAAGATTGTATCACTGCTTCGATGGTTTAAACGAAGTTCCAGAAGCTTCTAGAGAAAGTTATACTCCTAAAGAGAAAACGCTAATGGAAATTACCAAGACCTAATTAATAAAAGCTTGACCTTAATTGCCTGCCCGACCCGTTTTACCCGCCCTTCCCCTTCCTTGCATTGGTTGGAAAAGAAATTAGCCTTTCTTCGCGCTCTTGATTCAATAGGGCTTCTGCTTGCAATAAAGGGCTTCAACAAGAAGTTATCACGGTTGATACGAGAAAGAAATTAACATTCATTTAATACAGTGATTGCTCTCTTTTATGAGAACAAATGACTTGCGACTGAAACACGTGATCGACCTAGTTCTTCTCACGTGCTTCATGCCTTCACCACTTTCACTCCTCAATTAGAAGAATCACAATGCATTTGATCGAGGACGTATTTAAGGGGGGTCCAGGTTGTCCGGACACCCCCCCGAAAGACATATCAAGTTCTAAAATAAAATAATGAAAATCTACCTTTTAGCATTTGTTGTACTATAATCGATGATTGTTTATTTCTTATGAACTTGGAAGACAAGGATTATTATATTGGGATCAGACTGCTTTGAAGGACAGAATCAGAGATTATGCACACCACTACTTATGAAAACATGCATAAAATATTAATCAGGAACATCCCTTTTTATTATTCAATAATTGACATCAATTTCATTGTTTTCGTATAAATTTAGCGATCTTAAATACAAGCAAACTAGAAATAAATACATGCTATTATACAGGGTGATTATAAAGTTTCGATGCATTTCTGTGAAAAACTTATATTAGAATCAAGCCAATAATGAGAATGGAAAACCTAACACTTACAGTCGGGACGCGCTAGCAACCGGCGTGGAAACACCCACTCTGGTAGCGACGCGCTATTGCCGGATTGACCTCCTTCAGAATTTTCGCGAGCCCATAGAAACACGTGTAGGATTAAACATCTGGTTAAACAGTCAACAACGGGACACTTCCATTGTTCTCATTCCGACTCTGTTCATATTTGAAGGAACAACGTTAATATGCTGAGTGAAGTGAGTTTTTCTTAATATTCAGTCTGATTTCTGTATTGAATACTTTTGTGCGTGAGCGGGCGTTCGTGTGTGTGTTTGTAAGAGTTGTTTGGAGAAATTGCACTGCAATGTCGGAAAGAAGAAAGAAAGAAAGTAATTGGTACACAGGGTCCCACTTCCAACTGCAGGTCCATCCCAGATTAGCCGTAGTGTGCATAAAGTGGACTTTAGAACACCAACTCAATCAATCAATCAATTCACACACAATTGATTTGTTCTTGATAAATTCTTCTCCGTAATACAGTAACTCACTTCTCTGAAATTCTGTTTCAGAGGTAAATTTTTCTAGGTTCCGCAAAATATAATTTAAAAACGTGTTAACGAAACCAAGTTGTACGTAATTTGTTTATACGTAATTTCCAAGAAATACATACGTTCTGAAGCTTCAACAATGTGACAGAAGAATAAATTCCATGTCGTTACATATCAAAGGGTGAGTTTCGTATACAAAAACAATATGCTGGCATAGCTGCGGTCGGTATCGAGTTGCGAAAAAGACGAACGTCGCGGTGTGACAAACGCAAAGAGAGGCGGCATGAAATCAAAGGAGAATGATTTGCCACAGTTGTTCATAACACAAGACGCGTTTTCTTTTGTAGGTAATTATGATACGATACAACACAAGTAAAAAGATGCCGGTAGCTCATGCTTGCAATGTACCATAATAAAAACACAACAAAGGTTCTTTCAGTGAAGGTTTTCGGTTGCTGTGTCGAGCAGGAAGAGAAAATGTTTCATGCTTGCCAGAAAGTAAAATTCACACGGGAAGTTAACGTTAACCTACAAGAAACTTCAGATTCAAACTTCTAGATTCGTTAAATTATCACTTTACAACGGAAATAACATATATTAGCATACTGATACGTACGTGCTTAATTTCGCGTGACGTTTTATTTTTTCCCGAGCTTGCCAACAGCTGATTAACCTGTCTGCCTGTTTGTGCGAACGTGCCAACGTAAAAACCCCCCAGCCACATGGCAGCCAACGAGGAGACAGAATTTGGTCACGTTCTGCCGTTCTGCGTTCTGACTGCACACCGCTTGTTATCGCGGCCCGACTGTAATAACATATAATCCATCAAAACGTCTGCAGATAATGTAAATCGAACCTCAGAGTAACACATAATCCATCACAAGTTGCACTGAGCCTTATTCCAAATGACCACCCTGCACGTCCACACGAGACTCACAGCGACGCACCGCTGCACGAAACACCTTTTCTAGCATTCTACAATGTTTTTCATTCTCATTATTGGTTTGATTCTAATATCTGTTTTTCACAGAAATGGATTGAAACTTTATAATCACCCGGTATTTATATTCTTGTACTATATCTTTTAAGTATTCATGTAAAAATATAAATGCAATATTAACAAATTTACATATTATAATTAATATTTAATTTAATCAATTTAATTGTTTTAAATTAAACATTATTATTATTTCTGGGACACTAGGTTCGGAAGCCCCCTTAGGAAATATACTGTATTTCTGCATTTGACGTCAAGGCGTGAAAAATCGAAATAGTTCACTGCATTTTTTGACACCAGGTGTAGCGCAGGTACACTCCTGTTCAGATAAAATGGCACAGTCTACAAATGTTCAATCTTATAAAGTGTGCCACTTTATGTGAATGGGAGTGTACATCCCGTGTCAGGCTGGTGTAAGAAAATTGCATTCAACCAAGTAGACGAATAACGCTGATCGAGTTCAGAAGATTCAACAAATGCCTGTCTCCTGCTTTAAACGTTCATTTGATTCATGCCACATGTACAGTCAGCGGCAATATAAATGGGACATCTAGATCCTGAAATGCTCGCTTACCTGCAAGGCGTTATGTTATGTGTGTTGCCTAATTATACGGCTATAAGTTGATTTTAATAGCAAATTTTCAAAGACAACTTCTACCAGTGACAAGATAACGCCTTGCGAGTATTTCAGGATCTAATTGTCCCATTTTTAGCCAAAAGTGGAATAAAAGCGAAAATAAACCAAATCAAGCAATCAATGATATCAGTTCAGTTTCAATAGATTAAGACTTGACAGCAGTTCTTTAATTAGTTTAATTATGTCCTGGACTGTACCGCTCTCTTCGAACCTTGTCAGCAATTGGGACACTGTAACGAGCGACACTGGGTTCCATTCGTTGAAATCACGAGCTACAGCACGTGCACTTTGCCCCCCCCCTAAACTTGATGATCTGGATTCGCTCGGCCTTGGTCAACGGCATGGTTCAGCACCTGCAAATGATACGTAATTATCACTTTCATATGCCCATAATTTCCATATCATTAAAAGTTTTCATAAATCTGACTTCACCACTGCATTCCTGGTGAAATTCTAGCCCAAAACCATACCCCACATGCCCCCCTTCCCATTTGAAGAAATGAAGTTGGATCCAAGATGGCGGTCACCAAGATGGCGGACGTTGTCACGACATGCACCAAAAAGTTTCCCCCTAGGCCTAACATATTACTACCATGACCAATTGCTGGAATCTACACTCCCTTTCATTCTATAAGGGGTGGTCGGGGACTTTTAATTGTTCGGAGAGATTAGCTGCAATACGTTGAGGGAACAAAAATCGATTTTAACCACTGGATAGATGAACGACCAGTTGGTGACAAATTACTTCCACTGTTATAAATATAGTTCGTGAGCCAATATATAACGAATCAATAGACAAGCTAGGATATCGTTTTTAAGTACATTTGTAAGTTATAGTATTAGGCCCGATTTGCCCTCTCCCTAGGTCCGGCTCTGGACACCCCACAACTTCGATCAAGAACCAATCCTGAAAGCGGTTATCCGCCGAAAGCTTGTACATATCGATCGCGTTCAATATTTTGTTCATCTTACCCCCGGAAGATTAGTACAGCTATCAACAGGTCATAATGCGATTTTCCTTACCCGCTGAGATTAAAAAAAACAAAAGAAGAGAGAATCCAATTTTCTCGAACGACCAGGGAAAAATCAATTTTAGAAGAGGTGGTGTCGTACAGCATGATTTCAAAGTGTTATTAAAAATAAGGAAGGTTATAAATTTTCCTGATAGATGGCATCATGTTGGCGACACCACAAAATTTCAACTTCACTTGATATTAAAATCCGATATAATGCACAAGGACACAACAGAAAGACTTTATAAAAGGTATTTTAGTAGAGTGTAATGAGGGGGAGGAAAGTACATTTTAACTGTACAATTAGTACAGTTGTTTCCGTACTGTTGTAATAACATAGTAGTTTTTAAGGCTTGTTAAAGTTGGCGTTGTGTAATACACTGTCCTCTCTCTCTACGTAATTCTTTAGTCTCTTAACCATGGTGTACCTAGCAAAATGCTTCCAACAATACTTCTTTAGTAACGTAGAGTATGTATAATGTATTATATTCGATATCGCCACCAAAGTTCCTTGGTATGAATCTTATTCCGAGCATGGGAGTTATTTTCAGTGTCCCTTCATCTAATCATGACTTATCTTCATCCTCGCGATTAGTCAAAAGTGGCAGAAAAGCTGTGATAATTAACAAAAGAAATACTGCCTTAAGTTATAGCAAATGAGGGTAAACTGTTACATGTGATAGTCAGTTATTTAGAGATTATATCCAATGTTACTTCAGATAATAAGATGAAAAATGTATAGTTATATTCAGGGAACGGATTTATATATAAAGTTGAAGTCCTGATTCGAACGCCACTTTACTTCAGAGAAAGTTCCGAAAGATCAGTTCCCTCTGTTACAGCAGTAAACAAACTTCCGTCACGTCCATGTGGAGCCCAGTATTTCCTCCCCCCAAACTTTTCCCACCCATAGTGCCAGTTTTGGGAACTGAAACTACTTGTCATGTCCACGTGGAGTAAATGGCATGTTGCCAATTCAGTTTTTTTTCCTATCCACCGGCCAGGGAACAGTTCGTTAAGGCGTTCACGAACAGCAAGTGCGAAGTGGGCGGGAGCTCCATCGTGTTGGTAAACAACCGTGTTGTTGATGCTCAGATTCTGCAGCTGTGGAAGAAGCCAGTCATTCAACATCTCCAGATACGTAACCTGGGTTACAGAACCCTCAAAGAATTACGGACCAAAGATTTGTTGTTCAGTCATTCCCGCCCAAAGCGTGACGTGCGGAGGATTGTTCTGAATTTCTTGATAAAAATATGGATTTTCCTTTGCCCATATGAAGACGTTCCTATCCCACAAACTCCGATAGATGGCACATTCATCAGAGAAAAGAACGAACTTCCGAGAAGGAATGGTGGGGAAGGCCTCCAACTAGATCCTGCCGGCTGTTGAAGTCGTCGTCGGTTAGTTCATTGATGGCTATTGGCCGGAATGCGTGCAGGCCTAAGTCCATTTTCATGTGGAGCTGCATTGTGCTCCTTGCAATGGAAAGTTCTGCTGAACGCTTTCTGGTGAAATTGCAGGGTGAACACATCACTGACACACTAACGTCTGCACATTGATGGACGACCAGAAAGAGGGGCATCCAAAACACTTCCCAGGCGAAAAGCTTTCTCCTCCCACGTGATCAAAGTCTGACGACTTGGTGGCTCCTTACCGAACCGTTCACGAAACCTATCCATCACCTGCGGTATATTTTCGTTGTTGTGCTTCCGTTCATGGACCCACACACTTGTCACTAAGCGCTCCTCCAAAGTGAAGTCGCTGGTATCTGCCATTGTTGCTCACCAAACAAGGAAAGGCGCGACAATGAACTGGTCAACGCACAGAATTTATTCTCCCTCCGCGGGAAGTCACGTGGCAATTCACGTGAGAAGCACTGTTGCCATATCAATGCTCAGGATGCGATGTAAAAACCTTAAATAACTTACCATCTTACATTGTTACACGCATTTAGTTCGGGTGTAAAGGGACTTTCTGGCCACACTGTACAATGTGGAGATCTTCTTGGGAGGGTAACACCGTCGCAGATCGTGTTGGATGTCTAAACAGTCCGGTCGGTTTCCTCTCGAGCTATGTCAAAGATCCCGAACTGGCGTTCGAATCAGGACTTCAACTATACTAAAAAATGCTAGATGTATAAATATATATTTAGTTATTTTAATCAAAATATATAATTAAATATGGGCTTACATTGTGAAATATCGCAATTTTCGTTGTGCAAGCTGCTCACCTATCTTTAGCTTACACGACACAAATTGTAATGACAAATTTAAATACAAAATGTGATTTACGTTTTGTTACCAAAACAATGGATTACCAAAATTTTATTTTAGCAGATTTATTTTGGTTGTATTCTACCTGCGTTCAATATCACAGGAAGTAATGGGAGTTTATTTCAAATATGCACTGGATTTCACGGCGTAAACGTGGGCTTGTTTTTCCATTGTTAATAAGAATGTCAGGATAGAAAATGCATTGTCTTTTGTCATGATTTACAATAAACAAAGTTTGATTGATTGATTGATTGATTGATTTGGTGTTTTAAGTCCACTTTATGCACAGTAAGGCTAATCGGGACTGGACCTACAATTTAAAGTGGGATCCGAACCACTTGTGCCTCCACCGGGTATCGAACCCAGGACCCCTTGTTTCCAAGGCGACAACGCTACCACTGCGCCATCGGGGAGGCCAAACAAAGTTTGAGTTTTGGTTTAAAGTCTACTATATGCACATCCTAATCGGGACAGGACCTACAGTTTAAAGTGGGATCCGAACAACTATGAGCCTCCACCGAGTATGGAACCCGGGATCCCTTGATTACAAGGCGACGACGCTACAACTGCGCCATCTGGCAGGCCCTAAATGAACAGAGTACAAAACAAACAGAATACAGATGAACGGAAAACCTTTCGTATTTAACACAAGAAGGGAAATGTAGTAATGGCATGAATATGGAATATTTGTCGAAAATTGGCCTGGCCGATGGCGCAGTGGTAGTATCGTGACCTTGTAATCAAGGGGTCCCGGGTTCGATAACCGGTGGAGGCACATAGTGGTTCGGATCCCACTTTAAACTGTAGGTCCAGTCCCGATTAGCCTTACTGTGCACAAATGGACTTTTTTAAAAACACGAAATCAAATTTCACATGTCGAAAATTGTTTGAAAATATGGAAATTACATGTAAATTAACAAAAAATATGTAAAATATGTGCTTAAAGTGTAAAAATATGCAAAATAAAAATAATGTTTTTAAGAGATGACATTACATATCTAAATTCGCAGAGATAATACAAAATACTATTGATTGTAGTATCATATGAAAATATGTATTTAGATATAAATTCATTCTCTGGTTATATTGGTTTTAAGATGTGCGTTGTTATCGAAACATGGTTATTATCGAATTGTATACGGTACATGAAAATTCCTAATGTGTCTTCCTACTCTAACTCCTTTGATATTAACCTGGCCTTTGGGTTTCTCTTACCTGACTCTGTACGCGCAGCGACAAACCAAGGAAAGCGCTTGAATATGCAAATATAAGCTACCCACTGCCTCCATTCTCCTCATATAAGAGAGAAACAACCCGATATTTTCTTCTTCAATTAAGCGAAACAGATATTGCGGTATCTCTCTTTCTATTCGGCCTTTCCAAAAAAAATAAAAAATATTTCATTTGTTTCAGACATCTGCGTCGCTGTTGTGGTATCTGTGCATATCTCGTACTGAACAAATGAAGATAGGTAGCCGACGTCATCAAGCTGCGGAGATAGCGTTTTTGGTTTCCAGGAAATAGGTGTGTCCGGAGTTTGATAGGTTTAGATAAAGAGAAAGATGTTTAGATCAAATTTCTGATTTACATGGTATCGATACAATTTCGAGACGAGACAAAATCGACCCTTACCGTTCGATACTCTCGCTTTGATCCAGAGTTTGGTTGCATTGGCCCATTGCATGTATACCAACATTGATATCTTCACCATTAATTTGGACATACCCGTGGGATTATCATCTTATATTTTGTTGATCTTTACTGCATAGTAAATCTGACGATCTTCTTGTGGAGTGGTCCTGGGTTCGAATCCAAGCCTGGGCATGGATATAATTTGCGAGTGTCCCCTCATCATAAATCATCCTCATCGTCGCGATTAGTCGAAAGCATATACGTGCGTAGCACCATGTCATGAAGAGACATTATCGATCTAGGCCATTTTGGAGGTGATGTGATTAGCACGACGCTCCGGCCGCCTTTACCCTCCAGGTTACCCCCAGGTACACATTGATTTGAGGCTAGATGAGCCCCAGAGCCGCTTTATGCCGGAAAAATTTCGACCTTAGATCACCCATTTCGCGAATCGAACCCGGGTGTTCCGCATGACAGTCAGACGATAAGTGTAAGAAAAGCGACGCTAAATAAAAAAAAGCCAGTCAAGGAGATAATATATTAGTGGCAATCTGGACCTGTACAGCGTAACTGTAATGCATATATTAAATCGTTGCTTTATAATCAAGGGGTCCCGGGTTCGATACCCGGTGGAGGCACATAGTGGTTCGGATCCCACTTTAAACTGTAGGTCCAGTCCCGATTAGCCTTACTGTTCATAAAGTGGACTTAACACAACAAATCCATCAATCGATGTATATTTGTATATCTCCCAACTTTGATTGATTTTGTTTATTTTACTTCGCTTTTTCTGCCACATTTGGCTAATCACGAAGATGAGGATGAGTGATGATACAATTAAATTGATGAAGGGACACTTACAAAGAACACCCATGCCCAGACCGGGATTCGAACCCGATATTTCCAAACGCTTGACAAGACTGAGCTGAGAACTAGACAACGAGGGGAGACCTTAAATACGAGACGAGACGAGACAGTGCACAGTTTCCTTTCGTCTCATCTCCATACTATTGTTACACACTCATACTAACGCTCAATGCATGACTAATGATTTTAGTGTTGTATAAAAACATCTGATGAGTTCTTTGTCTATTCAAAATTTTTACTTCTGGTTTCTTCCTTCCAAGTTTGGCGAGAATGGTTTCTTAACCCAAGTCTCTCAGTATTTCCAAGACTCTATATTCAAACTCAATTCAGACATTAGTAAATCCTTAGAGTCCAATAAACCGAACTCTCCTATCAAAATTCAAAGAAAGGAAGTAACTTCTTGGCGTTCGAGCTTCAGCTGGGAGAGGGATGAGGGACGCCATCTTGGATCTCATGTAGCTCTTTTTTCTCCACGTGGGAGTTCCACGTGGCTGCTGATAGGGATCCCCATAAATTTAGGATCTTCTCCCAGTTCATCCAAATAGAGGAAGATGAAGAGGTAGATGGATTCGAGTTTCAGCCAAGGGAAGATGATGCATGGGAGGACTGCCCTTTAAGAAAATGTTGACTCTTGCCTCGAATTTCCATTCATTTTCCTCCCAGCACAATTGATTTGTCCTCTTAAGGATGTTGAGAAAGAGTTCAGCGAGTTTAACTCTTGGAAAGTGATATTGATGTACTTGCAAATGTAATAATTGTCTTGCGAATTGCCTTGGAAACGGATCAACAGGTTGGCGCTATCCTTATGTGCGAAATAGCGACCTATGTAGACAGGCCTCCCCGGTGGCGCAGCCATGGGCGTATATAGAGTTCACGTAAGAGGAGTGGGGTTCAACTTTTTATGATTAGGGTTGCTTTATTTCATAAGTAAAAATCCAGGGCACTGCTCACCGGAAGCTTGTTGGGAAGCGGAGTGCTGGACCCAACAAAGTTGTGTGTATGCAGTCACGAGGTCACGCTACTTAGTATTGATACTTTTCTGTTCATCTTGTGTCAAACAACTAGAGAATGATACGATGTTTACCTGGGTTTTTTCTTGCACTTTAAGAATATTCAAGGGGAAAGATGATAATTTATTTATTTATTAACCAGTCGCCTGTGACAGAGCGAATGCTCCAATTACAATAGGCATTACAATTTGCTATATACAAATATAATTTACATAAATACAAACACATAGTAGTTATTACACAAAACCTTAGATAGATACGAATACAAAAAGTTATACAAATTAAAAAGTGACACAAATACAAGAATTACATATATATATATATATGTATAATATATATATATATATATATATATATATATATATATATATATATATTACAAATTTTAGATAGGAGAAAACTAAAGAACAGAAGAAACAAAAAATAAACAAATAGGGAAAAGTAACAAGATATAAAAACTTGAGAATAATAAAGAAATTATACAAATTATACAAATACCACTATTTAAATGAGAAACAGCAATAATCAATACAAAGCGTTTCAAATTTGAATTCATCTATATATATACAATTTTGATTATAAATATATGAGATAAAAGCTACAAATTAATTTGGCACTATAAATATATCACTTCAAAATTGGATCTGTTTTATTTGTATATTATATCTAAAATGTTATTTAAACTATACAAAAGAGTCCCAATCTAGTTTCTTATCGCAGAAATTCCGAAGCTTTCAGTAAATTGTAGACATTTGGTCTGCAGTCCCATCTGGTGGATGGAATTACGTAATTTTCTTCCCATCCATATCTCGTCCTATACGTCTCGAATTTAGGAAAATGAAGTAAGTCCGAATTGTTTTTTTTATGAACAAGTAGATAGAACAGGTAATCTGGTAATTTTACTGAACAAAAGGGGGAGGTTTGGACCCGTTGAACCCCCCCTTAAATACGCCCATGGGCGCAGCGATATCTTAATCGGCTTGTAATCAAGGGTACCCGGGTTCGATTCACGGTGGAGGTACATTAGTGGTTCGGATCTCACTTTAAACGGTAGGTCCAGTCCCGATTAGCCTTACTGTGCATAAAGTGGGCTTAAAACACCAACTCACACACTCACTCTATACGTAGACAGTCATGAATACAGGATGGAAAGTTTAATGTAATGTTGATTGTTGATCAACTGGGTGAGCGGTCGAGTACATTAAACTCCAATTTTGTAGGAGTGTCCATCACGCTACCAGATTTTAATAAATATTGATTTATTAAGTTTGTGTTTTAAGGCCAATTAATTCCGGAAACGTCCCTAGATAGTGGGGATAATTCATAAACAGTGTGTATGAAGAGTGTGTGAATTGGTTCCCAAAAAGCATTCCAGGTGGCAGCACAAATGCAAAAGTGTGTAAGCTCTGTCAGAGGCGTGTGAGCAGAGCTCATCATGAAATTTCAACGTATGTACTGGAACGTACAGATAGCTAGAAAACCACGTAGATCGAAAATAAGAGTGATTCCAGAAATAAGGTACCTCTCAGATTTCATTTTGGAATCTCTCACATCATGTTGAGTGTGTGTGTGTGTTTTATATGATCCAATATCAAGCAACTTGAGCCTAAACAACTGGGAATGTATGTTCAGTTGTGAAATGGGAAAGAGATCACTACTAAAATATTATCATACCCTCTTTCAAACACACGTCACTACCCCCCCCCCCCTTCTTGGATCAGTACGAACGAAAAAGAGCATGCTTCTTGGAAATAAACATCACGTAAAAGAAAATCTCAGAAGCAATATAATGATATAAAAAAGAACGTCAATATTTAGTCTTTTGGATTATGTGGTACAGGAAAAATATTGAAGGATATCGCACCCAAGTGCATTTCGGTGTAATAAATGCTATATATGTCCTGTGCCTGATTTTAGAACTTGAAATTTATTTCTGGGAGAAACTCGGAATGGATGAGAAATCTCAATAAAAACAAGGAACGGAACTGGACCAAAAGAAAAGAAGGGGTGTGCTGAGATTCTAGGGCAATGCTCGGGGGAAAATCCCAAAGAAGCCGAAAAGAAACGAGCGAGCACTTCGCTCGAATTGCCGAAAGAGGGAAGGGAAGGGAGAATCTCCGGAAAGGTTGAAGTGGCGAGGACAACGAAAAAACGTAATAAAACGAGATTATAAGGAGATAAAGCCGGACGCTACAAAGTAGAACGAAATAACCAGGAATTGGAGAAACGCCGTAAAGCGGCTGCCTTTGAAGTGAAGGAACTCGGATTGACGACCGATGCGGGCTTTTGTATTCTTAAAGGGAAAGATTCGCGGCCGCTCTTTCGACTGACGGTGTCGCGACACTTCCTCAACCGCAAGGATGTTGGTGCTGAGTGGCACCAGTAAGAGACCTAGCATGTAGTTATTTCATTGGTTACATATTACGAAACAACCCGTGACGTTTCCTACAGACCGAAGTGACAAATGGAAAGCTACGACGCCAGGGGTTCCGGGTTCGAATCCTGGGCATGGGTGATTATTAGAGGCACATATTTTTGGTAAATAAAAAAAGCAAAATTTCGGTACAAAAACAGAGTCGATTTCGGGTTCAAAAGCGGTAAATAAAATAAAATTTCGGTGTTATAGCGGTGAATAATCACATCAAAAGTGCAATATAAAATTATATTTTGGTTTTAAAATTGTGAATATAATCCTAAATTTGATTTAAAACTGCACTTATTACACAAAATAAACTTCTTCCCTTCTAATAGCACACTTATGTAGTTAGCAGAGTATTAAGTTTATTCCTGTGTAAAGGGGTCCAATTTTGCTTCTCAAATATTTACAGCAGAATTAATCAATTTTCCGAGAATTGCATAACTCACAGGATACTTCAGACTTCAGAAAGTGTCGTGTCGGTATATAAACGGTAAATTTCGTGTTTAAGAGTAAATTTCGCATTTTGCAGTTCATTTCGCATTATTTCGTGACAAAACAGGGTAGAAAAATGCGCTTCACACCTTTCAGAAACATGAAAAATGAACATTACAGCATGTTATTTCATATTTTGTGTTTTCGTCAAAAACGAAATTTGCATGCCTCTAGTGATTGTCCATCAATTTCATATCATCACCCATTCTCATCGTCGCGATTAGCCAAAAGTAGCAGAAGAGGAACTTAGAACCTAACTCAATCAATCCAACAGCATTTTCGGCCCTTCTCTTTGTTGCACATTTTCGGATCACACCCTGCTAAAGAAACCTGGATACAAGCCTGTTGTCAGCATCGTTGTATCTTCTTTTGTAAGATACAATATATGTCATTGGCTTGTACTGAAAAAGTTTGTACGTTTCAAATTACAAAACATGCTGTTATTGTCGTCAAAGCAAGCAAAAATAAGGCAAGTCTGCATTGTTGTCTTAAGTTTAATTGGCTTATTTCTGGTAGAAGCCTACTAAAAGTTGATTGGTATGTTAAATAGTGACTAATGCAGGCATGTTTCAAGTCTTAATTACTATTTTCAACGTCCCACTCACTAAATTTAATTCCGCACCCCCTCAGCAAGGACAGTTGGTTCTCAACGTTTTTTGGTCCGGGACCTACACTTCATGGGACCCATAAGCTTGGGCGCCGGCAGAATTACTTGTAGGGATGTGCACCCAGTTTATAACCATATTTTTTGCTAACATCGAGTACTTTAAGAATACCTCTTTTACGATTGCTTAAACAAATTACACATACTTTATGCTAGAAAAGTAAATATGTAATTTCAAATAGTTGGTAATTTAAATGTAATAGGTTTTTAAGACTCAGTAAATAAATTTTGGAGCCCGACTTGGCGACCCACCAAAAGCCCCCTCGGGATCCAGCAGTGGGTCGCGCCCCATAGGTTGAGAAAAGATGCTCTAGACGATTTGATTGATTGATTTGCTTTTATTTCACTTCGCTTTTTGTGCCGCTTTTGGCTATTTATTGCGAAGATGGGGATGAGTGATGATATGATGAAATTGACAGTCACAAATATCCATGCCCAGGCTGGGATTCGAACCCGGGACTCCTAGCGTCGTAGCGCGATGTGCTAACCACTCCACCACGCGGGCCGGCAATACCCTAGACGATTAAGGTTGGCGGCGCTGTTTGCCACCAATGAAAATGCAGGTTAGAAATACCATTCGGCACCTATGAAAGAAAATACGATCACAAATTCAATCCTATTAGTAAAATGTACACGGAAAAAGGATCACAACAACATCATCTGTTATCTGTCATTGACGCCATGTTCCTGAACCCAATTCGACATGATTCGTACGAAGTGCGTTTCTTCCTCTGGCTAGAACTGACGCGCAGTCAAACGTTTGGCGCAATCTGGCGTTATTTACCGACGTTCGAGATAAAGTTTGCCAAGATACCTGAGGAATTATCGCCACAATCAACCAGTGCTGTTGTTCAATCGGATACTCGAATGTGACTGAGCAATACACACGTAATGGCGGAAAACCTTTGAGGGTTGCTTTGTTGCTCCAGGTGAGTAGTTAATTGTTGTGATGTTCATAAACAGTTGAGATAGCTGCTTTAGAAAAATGACGACTATTGTTGGTTTCAGACACTTTGCCTTTTTTCACGTTTGGCGATGTTGTTGGTTATCATGAGATAGCGTTCATTCAAACAAAATTATTTTAGCTTTGAAAAAAATCGTGGTAATTGTTACACAAAAAAGTGACAGTGATATACTTCCATACATTTCCATTTGTGTTTTAATGTAGTCTACTTTTTTTTAAAAAAAAGAACGTTACATATATAATGCAACACGATAGCTAATCCTCAATAAGCAGTGGCGGAGATTGGGTTCCAAAACAGGGGACAGGACAGCTTACCTTCCCTTAGTAGATAAGGTTTAGCATAGTGCGGGACCAAAAGTGGGGCGAGGGGGCCACTGCTCCCCCTAATCGCCGCCATTTTCAACAAGTGGCTATTTTTCAAACCTTCGTCATGTGAGCCGTCTTTGTGTGTGTGTGTGTGTGCGCGCGCGCGCGCGCCTGAACATTGCAATAATCCACGAAAGCATATACCTGCATGTAGATGTAAGATCTCCACATATTCACAATCTCATCAATATGTTGAGAGAATATCATGATCAGTACCAAGCTCAGAATATCTTTAGCACCCTTTCTACATTTACTTTCTTATTTCTTTATTTATTAAGAACACAACATGCAGATTCCCAATTACAGCGTTCTATTAAATGAAGTGTAACAATTCACTTAACAGTTGTAATCTAATGCATGAGATCTTAACGAAATTAAAATGGTTTCTGTAATCGCAACTTGGTTTACATTTCATAAATATTATTATTACCTCTGCACATTCAGCACATAATTGCATCCACTGATTTTTCTTTCTAACTTTCGAAATAATAATTAGATATTTCCAACAACTTTCAGACATTTATAGAGCAGGAAACTTCGAAAATTAAGCACTTTCAATTTTTGTACGATCATTTGAATTTTTCTTGCTCTGGTATCACAAAAAAATGGATTTTCATTGTCGAGATAGGAACAGATATTATTTTTCCCTGCAATTGCTGTACTGCATTTGCGCGATTCGAGAAACAATAGTGATTTTTTAAGAAACTAACTCAATAGTTTTCACCTACTTTCCTGATAGGATTTTCGAACAAATATTCTTAGTACTTGAGCGTATTTAAAGTTTAAGAAGATGTTTACAATTCAGCATGGTGCCGTCAGCTTCTTACGTATCTATTCTACTCCATCTGTAGACAAGAAATTGAGTCCATCACAATGTAAATGTGTCACACAATGACAAAGGCTGCTAAATTTCTATGCATTTGTGATTTGTGTTAGCTTTACCTAGTGACTTAATGAGAATAGTGTGTGTGTGTACAAGTTATAATTGTAACATTAATAGTATTCGTATGAGCATTCTTACCCCGGTACTACTTTACTATACCGGAGACACCTATCAATGATTTATTTCGCAATTTTTTACATTGCTAACGTACTCTTCTGGATTGCGGAACATTTCTTTAGGTGAAATAATGAATTTATAACGAAAATAATGTCTATTTCTTACATTAACGAGTACTTACTGTTGTTCCTTATTTCCCACAAACCATCCACAGGTAGCCCCAAAAACCATTGACATTAGTCCAAAAATTCACGATAGCCCCACGAACCATCACGGGGACGAGGTATGCCTGTTAGGTTAGGTTCCATTAGCACTCCTTTCGTTCAATTTAGCATATATGGACAACATCATGGCGGCGGCAGCAATAGCGCATCGGAAATAGATTTTCGTAGATAACCACATGCATTCGCATTAAAATGGATCAAAACTACATTCCCGAACATCAACAACACTACAGAAAATGATTTGCGTAAGTACTTTCTCCTATAAATTTGAAGAAATCCGTCTCCGGTATAGTAAAATGTTACCCATACCCCATGCAAGGGGCAAGACTGCGCATTTGCATGGACATGATTTTTTCCTTCTTTTACACTCAGCTTTTATTTAGTGGGTTATCAGAACTTTACTATTGCCCGACCCTGTGGCCTAGTGGTTAGCACATCGCGCTGCGACGCCAAGGGTCCCGGGTTCGAATCCCGGTCGGGCTTGGTTGTTTGTGAATGTCCATTCATCAATTTCATCACTCATCCCCATCTTCGCAAATTAGCCAAGAGGCACAAAACGCGAAGTAAAATAAACTAAATCAAATCAAAAATCAAAAAGAACTGTACTATTGGTTTGCAATGAAGGGTGTAGCATAGACATTTCAGCAAAAAAAAATGCATGTTCGGCAAGGAATGGAATGCGGGTCTCTTGCCATTGCTCTATAAATTAACGACTCGTCCCTGGCAGTGGCGGTGATTAGGGGCACCTGGAGGCAGTTACCCCCACATTATGCCGCTCTTGCCCCTGCACTATGTTAAACCGTATCTACCAAAATAAAGTAAACTGCCCCCCCCCACCACTTTTGGCACCAAGCCCCACCAGTTTTGGCGCATTGCCTCCCAGTTTTGAAACTCAATCGCCGCCACTGATCCCTGGTTTTGCCTGATTTTTCACTCCCGCTGTTTTCCCTGTGTATCTCTTAACTGTGCTACCGTAACGGGGTCCGTTTGTTTTGAAACACTGATCACTTCAATGGTGTGCAGCTGTATATTACCAATATAACTTTATAATTTTTGCACGCACAGGAGAGGGACAATTACACACATGTAGTGCAATGATATGATATGTCAGAGAGTCTTGGTCGAGCCTGCAGTTTTTGCTGAAAATATATATGTAGTCCATCTTCTGTGTGTGTCAAGAGGATGCACCAAATCTTACGTTTTTTTATGTAGTATATTCATATACATTTACGCTGAATAAAAAATAATGTTGAACAAAATGTCGTGGTCTTGTACTGCTTTATCATAAGTTTAACTTTTAGTGCTACTATGGACCATATTAGTAGTGACGTCACGAACAGACGAATTGAGTCCAAACAAGGTTGTCACGTGGATTTGTCGTATATTATAACACTGAAATTACCATCCCAAGGGCTAGCTTTAAGGATTGTGGCAGGAGTTATGAAATTGTGATGTGTATCGTACATCAGTGTAAAGATGAGATTTCGGAGAATACGTCGATATATTATACACAACTTACAGTGGATAAGGTAAACAATAATAATAACTTGAGTATAGGAATCATGCTATTTTAAATAGGGCTATACCGATTCCGAAGCTATACTGCCGTGTTGACTGCTGTTCAGAGCCAAAACCGTTTATACAATGAAAAATTTTGTTGTCTTAAAGACATTTAAATTAGTTCTCGAACATTCTCAATCTTGTGTGAGTCATAGATAACGTATGCACACGCAGATGTTGCACTTTCAATTTTCAAATGGTAGCATGAACTAATTCGACTGGGGTGACACACGTCCTTGCCTTGTAATCAAGCGGGGTTCAAATCCCCGTTCGAGGTACGTACATGGCACAGTAGTTCGGACCAAACTTTAAACTGTAGGTTCAGTTCCGATTAGCCTTTCCGTGTATAAATTGGACTTACAATAACAATTCGATTCAATTCAATTTTAACCTGAGGTTCTCCATTTCTAGCATGGGCTGTTCCTGTTCTTATCCGTGCTGTTCCGAGAACAAGAGGCCGTTGAAGACCCAGAACAGTTCGAGACCAGCCAGCAGGACAGGCATCTCCAGCGTCCCTCGGCCCTCAACACCAGAAGACATTGCGGTGGATGCTGGCAGTGGCGAGGAGGTGATCGACGATGTCGGAGAACAGGAATGTCTCGTGTCCGATGGGTGTTGTGAGCGCGCGATGGATGAAGTGGAGGGCTACAACAGAGATGAAGATGAAGAAAGCTCTCAAAGTGAGGACAGCGGAGCGCAGGATTTGTGCAGGGAGGCGTTGGACAGCAACATACATCTAGTGGACTGCACGATAAGCCAGAGCACGCTTCATATAGGACCTAGCATAAATTTCAACCTTTCGGAGAAATCCAAGGAGGATGAAGAAGGTATGTCCTAGTTTCATTCTTCGCTTTCATCGGTGGCATTATTTTCATGGCGCTGAAAGACAAAGAGCAATTCTACACACACTAAACTAAATTCATTGGATTCTTTTTTCAATTCTTGCTATTGCCCCTCCACTATTCCTCCCCTTTGCTCTTTTCTCTCAGTTTTTAAGATTCTCTCTTTTCCACACCCCATTCTGTGTGTGTGTTTCTCACTCTATCTGTTACACTCTCTCCTGTGTTTTCTCTCTCACACACACTTTCTATTTAATATATCTCTCTGTTCTTCTCATGATCTCCTTTTTCCGTTCCTCACTCTCTTCTCTCTTTCCCTTGCTCATTCTCTTCTCTCTTTCTGTTTATCATTATCTTCTCTTTCACGTTCCTCACTACCTTCTATATTTCCGTTTCTCATTCTTCTCTCTTTTCTGTTTCTCATTCTCTTCTCTACTTCCGTTTCTCACATTCATCTCTTTCATCCGTTTCTCACTCTCTTCTTTCTTTCTGTTCCTACCTCTCTTATCTCTTTTCCGTTACTCACTCACTTCTCTCTTTCATTTCCTCATTCTCTTCTCTCTCTCCATTTCTCACTCTCTTCTCTCTTTCCACTTCACACTCTCTTCTCTCTTTCCATTTCTCACTCTTTTCTCTCTGTCAATTTCTCACTCTTTTCACTCTTTCCATTTCTCACTCTCTTCTCTCTTTCCGTTTCTCACTCTCTTCTCTCTTTCCACTTCTCACTCTCTTCTCTCTTTCCACTTCTCACTCTCTTCTCTCTATCCATTTCTCACTCTCTTCTCTCTATCCATTTCTCACTCTCTTCTCTCTTTCCCTTCCTCACTCTCTTCTCTCTTTCCCTTCCTCACTCCCTTCTCTCTTTCAATTCTCACTCTTTTCTCTCTTTCCATTCTCACTATTTTCTCTCTTTCCGTTTCTCACTCTTTTCTCTCTTTCCGTTTCTCACTCTTTTCTCTCTTTCCGTTTCTCACTCTCGTCTCTCTTTCTACTTCTCACTCTCTTCTCTCTTTCCACTTCTCACTCTCTCCTCTCTTTCCACTTCTCACTCTCTTCATTCTTTTCATTTCTCACTCTCTTCTCTCTTTCCATTTATCACTCTTTTCTCTCTTTCCGTTTCCCACTCTCTTCTCTCTTTCCATTTCTCATTCTATCATACTAAGTAATTTCGGCCGTCACGAAGAACTACAAAAAATTTACTTCAGAGATTAACCATTCATCAGTTTGTCTTCTGCGTATTACAAAGATACCTTCCCCGTATCTCCCCTTCGAGGCAAGATACATTAACGTCCCATTGCTCATCCAACGTTCTGCTCTCTGCAATGTATCTGTTTTCTTAAGATTCCGTTCCTACAACCGGCTGTATCTTTCCTGGGAAACACAAACCGGTTGCGTTGCTATTAAGTCCGTCCAAACAGAAAACGTGATAAGACTTCTGCTTTGCTATCGAGTATTTGTAGCCCCACCCCTCGTCTCTTTAAGCTCTAAATCAACAAGGAAAGCTTCAGGAATCCTTCATTGGCAAGCCGACAGACTCCACCCAAAATCATCTTCCATCAACCAGTTCGAAATTTCAACAAACCTAGAAGCATTCTGAAGTAGCTAGAACTCTGCTGTGGTTGCAGGTCTACAATGTCAATGTTGGTATATGGGTTTTAACTAATAACCTGTTTCGTATACCCTTCTACATGTGAAATACGGCGTATGAAAGTACCCTAAGATAGACTCATAGTTACTACTATACTCTGTCCCGATATTTCTGGAGTAAGGCCGCGCATACCAGCAGAGAAGGGGAGGAAATCGAGTGGGCAGAGCGAAGTAATACGCTGCTGTGAATACTTTATCCCTTCCACTCAGTCCCATTCACTCACAAGCGTTCATTGATGAAGCGGTTTCGCGTCTCGGGACTCGTTTCCGTTCGCTTGCTCCAGAAATAGATGGGACAGAGTGTAGCTAAGAAGTAAGATGTATAAAGTACAGGGTGTCCCAAAAGTCTGGAACCTTTTTGGTTTGAGCCAAGCAGGAAGCAAGGTGCCAACCGGTTGATGCTCTGATGTGGAGTATGGAAGAATCGGACTATTGGTATATTCTTCTTCGGAGGTACCGTCGCAGGTGACAGTTGCCAGCCTAACAGTCGAGTATCCAGTCTGGTTCAAACAGACCGGCGCACCTGCTCCTTAAAGCAGAACACTGGATAGGTCGCCTAGTGGTCATTGAGAAGTTCAGACCACAGACCGTTGGACTTTTATCTTTGGGAATATTTAAAAACTATAGGAGGATTTATGCTATACTGGTCTGGCATACGGAATGAGGCACGCTTGTCAGCAAATTTATGCCACTACCATCAACCAAGTATTGACGGAATGACATCGACTGGTTCTGCGTATTACGAATAACGGGGAAATTTCGAGCAACTTCTATAAAACTCACCATGGTTCCATAGAAGTGGGACACCCTGTATTTTAAAGGTTTATAATTATGCCAGAGGAAGAAGTCAAGGTGATATTGAGCCAGTACGAAATGCTCATAACGCTCTATGTTTGTTTTATTGATTTTACTTCGCATTTGTGCCACTTTTGGCTAATCGCGAGATAAGAATGAGTGAATGTGATAAGATTGATGAAGGGACACGCACAAATAACACCCATGCCCAGTCCTGGATTCGAACCCGAGACCTCTGGCGTCGTAGCGCGCTGTGCGAACCACTCCGGCTCTTGTTGAAACTTACTAACATGCGCTGTTCGATTGATATGGCATACATTACGTATGAATTAAAGTTGCAGTTATGGATAAAAACAAAAGCCAGTTGAACCAATAATATGTCAGAATAGCAAAAAACATAAAAATTTAGATCCTCCTTGATTACGTATCGAATCTTCAAGTCTAATGTCATAATTAGCTACTGAAGTTTATCATTGATAAGAAATTTCGTAGAACACTAATATACTGGCATGAACTGCAAATATTTTAACCCAGTACCCTTGATACACACAATTGAAGGTGATATAATTTCTGATAAGATATCGATGGTCGAGTGTGAATAGCTAAGAAGCTCATAGAATTAGAATTATCCTGAGGTCCACGATCATCAAAATGACTGTCCTACTACAGTACTTACGGAGATTCGTTTTGGACAGAAATATTGTCAAGGCAGCTTCTTAGTACTACAACCAATACTACAGGGTGTCCCAAAAGTCCCTTAACAGCCGTCCTAGAGACGTGTAGTGCAGAGATTGACATGATTTGAGTATATAGTAATACTGTAGGGGTAGGGGGAACATGATTGCTGTGGGTGACCATGGCGGCGGCCATCTTGGTATCCGCCATATTGGATGGAGGTCATTTTTTTTAAATGGGAAGGTATATGTGTGGCACATAATTTTAGGCTAGAATTGCACCAGAAACAAGAATATGAAGTCAGTTTTCAGATATCTTTAATCTGTGAAGAGTTATTGATGCAATGTTGAATAAATGATGACGTATGATAAAGTATGGAAATTGTGATAACTGATATCATATCTCTTTTGTTGCAAGTGTAAGTGACAAAGAACATGATGATATCCAATGAGGAACGAATTGAGATCATCCTCATTTCCGCCGAAAGGAGTTCACGGGACATTGCCAATGGCTTCAATCAAAGACATCCGTTTAGGCCGCCAGTGTCGCATGTTAGTGTGGCCAATGTGATGAAGCGGTTTAAAGAAACGGGTGCAGTGCACGATAGATGTCGATCGGGAAGACCAAAAACAGCCACGGATGAAGAAACAACAACGGCAGTTCTGGCATCATTCGTGAAAAAGATATTCGACGACTATCCGCCCAATGTGGTGTTAGCAAGAGTTCGATTAGCAGGATTATGCCAGAACACAAGTGTCATCCCTACAAGATGCAAACGCAACAACATCTCAGTGAAGATGATCTTCACAGGAGGGTGGAATTTTGTGAGTGGTGTGTCGTGCAACTTGAACGTGACCCTGACTTCTGGCGAAACATTCTGCATAGCGATGAGGCATTTTTTTATACCATTGGTGAGGTCAACCGTCAAAACTTGCGGTATTGGTCCTCTGAGAACCCGCACTGGGTAAACCCGGGGAACGTGGTTGGGCCAGCAAGAGGTATGGTGTGGTGTGGAATTTGGAATACCCAAATCATAGGTCCATTTTTCATTGAGGGGACATTGAATGCAGAGACCTACCTGCAGTTGCTACGCGATCTTGTCTTACCTTCAGTGTGTATGCCGGATGGGTCTTTCCCAGAATTTTTTCAACATGATGGTGCACCACCTCATTATGGGAACATTGTTCGGCAGTACCTTGATGTCCAATTTCCTGGTAGGTGGATTGGCAGACGAGGACCAAGAGAGTGGCCAGCCAGGTCCCCAGACCTTACTCCTCTTGATTTTTACTTGTGGGGCCATCTTAAGGCCATGATTTATGCAGTTCCAATACGTGATATGCGTCACCTTCGTCAACGAATCATTGAGACCTGTGCCGCTGTCACTCCCGAAACTCTTTTGAATGTTCGCGTGCATGGGGGACTTGCTTACGGATGTGTTTACGGGAGCATGGCGAGCACATTGAGCACATTTTGTAGCGCAATAACTTTTCACAGATTAAAGATATCTGAAAACTGACTTCATATTCTTGTTTCTGGTGCAATTCTAGCCTAAAATTATGTGCCACACATATACCTTCCCATTTAAAAAAATTGACCTCCATCCAATATGGCGGATACCAAGATGGCCGCCGCCATGGTCACCCACAGCAATCATGTTCCTCCTACACCTACAATATTACTATATACTCAAATCATGTCAATCTCTGCACTACACGTCTCTAGGACGGCTGTTAAGGGACTTTTGGGACACCCTGTAGTTTCTGTATATAAAGAAGTAATATAATTTCGTTCGCTGTTGATAGTGTTAGCAGAGTGGCTACTCTAGGACACTGATAAAATTCAAGTACTGTATAATTCCCCGTTTTCAATGCAAACTTTCCAAAAATCCCAGGATACAAGCAGATATTTTCTCCATTGCACCGCCTCTCAGCACCCACCCACTCACACAAATATACGGGTGTCCCAGAAGACTTTCCCTGATTACAAACTTTATTCATATCCGCTATATGCAAGGTAGAGATGTGAAAGTGGTGCCAAAATGTTGGAAAACTAACCAAGTTTTTTTGTTGCAGGTTTGAGTAACGTGGCTGTAGTGTAGCAGTGTCAGTGGCCAGAAAACCGGAAATGTTTACAAATAAGGAAAAAGCTCAGCATGTCCTCTGGTATCACGACACCCGGTCACCAATAACAGTGCAGCGGAACTTTCAAATGTACAGAATTCTTTCGTCTAGAATATCTGTCATCAATAAGTTGGTATTTAAAAAATGGAATTTATCTTCATTCCCAAATCCTGTCAAGTCCAAGAAACATTGTATGGAAAGATGCCACCCGATGTCAAGAGCATTAATTCCGGATTCCTTGGCACTGACACTGCTACACTACAGCCACATTACTGAAACCTGCAAAAAATAAACTTGGTTAGTTTTCCAGTATTTTCGCACCACTTTCACATCTCCACATTGCACATAGCGGATATGAATAAAGTTTGTAATCAGGGAGAGACTTCTGGGACACCTGGTATTAAAATTATAAAGGATCTGTGCGATTTCACTCCTATCCAAAAAATTTAATTCAATAATTGAATTGGATTGAATTATTCAATTGAATAGCATATATATATATATATATATATATATATATATATATATATATATATATATATATATATATATATATATATATATATATATATATACAGGGTGTCATTTTAATGGCGCCCACGGACCACGGAAACGTATAGAGGACATCAAAACAAACAACTTTTTTCAGTAACATTTTTCTCGTTGGTGCGTCGTTTCGACGCTACAGTCGTTCAAAAAAGTCCGTTTTGCCGCCTGAATGCTGGCAACCACACACAACATTTGATTGCATTTGTGACGCCATATCCCGTCGTGAAGCGATGCGTTACAGGGTTGCCAGGAACACACATACTCTGTGAAAAATGACATAGCTACAATCAGCCACATTATGTACCGTAACACAAAACGAGAAAATACGTTCTGTAACCCAACAGGAAGTAAACAAACGATACGAAAAATAGTAGAAAAAAAATAGAATTCAAGTGAAAGTGGTCATATCGAATTTTGTCTCAGCTTACACGTCAAATATTTGCAAATCTAGTTACCAAGTTGACATCTACAATTTAGTCTATCCACTTCGTCCTTCTGATACTAGTTGTCTGTGACACACTGAACAGATGACAAAATAGAAATGAAGGAACTCAAAATTCCAAAGGTAAGCAACAGATAATATAATGTATATTCAGAGCATTATGAGGCAAGTGGTAAAAATGGTTGAAAATACAGGGATATAAGTAGTAGTAATACAAGCTCTAAGACGACTATGTGTTTATCTATGCACCGGATACACATGTAATAGTTTGCAAATGTGAACAGGTCAGTATATTCGCTACTGATTCATCATTAGATTGTTACTGTGGTTGTACTTGTTTTAGCCGTAATGTAACAACGTGAACCTCGGATACTTCCGTTATCAGCACAAAAGTAGCATAAGGCATCTGGACACAAACCTGTAGATATCAACCTTGCAACGAGATTTGCAAATATTTGACATGTAGTTGGGCGTAAACAGCCACGTGTAAGCTTTAAGTCCAATAAAATTTATTGTTGTTGATATTTTAGATGTAGTCCGAGACAAAATCCGACATTGACATTTCATTTTGAATACGTTTTTTACCATTTCTCTTATCGGTGGTTCACTTCCCCCTTCCCCTGAGATGACTGCTAATCTTCTGGCTGGTAGGCTATGATGTTCGGTCTGCTCGACGCGTTTCTCGCTTCGTTTTACAGTTAATAATATCGTTGGTAGTTTGTCATTTTTCACAAAATTTGTGTGTTCCTTGCAACTCTGCCGTGCGCTGTTTCGCTGCAGGATATGACGTCACAGGTACGATCAAATGTTGTGTTGGGTTGCCAGCATCCAGGCGGCAAAACGGTCTTTTTTGAACGAGGAAAATGTTACTGAGAAAAGTTGTTTGTTTTGATGTCCTCTATACGAATCTGTGGTCCGTGGACGCCATTAAAATGACACCCTGTATATTTAATTTAAAGTACGGAGTTTAAATTTCACATTTCGTATTTTCAGACTCGAAATACATCTACAAACACAAGTCACAAATGTTACCGTATATACGGTACAAGGTGGCGCAAAAGTCATCACCTTCTTTTCTTAGCCTATAGCTTGGGTTTTAAATTAAACAAGGTATTTTTTGTGTTAAACTTTTATTGATACTTGTAAGTTTTATGTCCTCAATTTTTAAAGATAACATCCAATAAATGACCACCTTTCGAATTGATGCAAATTTGGACTCTTTTAATTGCGTTTTCCATGGTGTTAGAAAGAATCTGTGGGGAAATGTTTTCAATTTCATGCTGAATATTTTCCTTTAGTTGCTGTAACGGCTCTGGCTTATTCACATAAACCAATGACTTCAAATATCCCCAAATATAGCAAGACGTCGAATTGTTTGCGGTGTAGGCGCTGGACGATTGGGAAAATGTCGTAAATTTTTTGTTTTGTCAAGATTACAGATAGATTATTCCTTAACAATATTGTCACAATTTTTCCACGTTCTTGTGGGGTATACTTATTCATTTTCGCACACAATAATTTTCGTGAGTATCTTCTATTTAACTGACAAAGCACTACCGATATAAACAACAAGATGTCAAAATGAAGGTAAGTTCAAATACGATGATGACTTTTGCGCCACCTTTTACTAATCATTAAGAAAATGTTAATTGTATCAGAATTAAAGACTAACATTTACCTAATCAACAATGCAACAATCTTCAGTCTGTCAGATAAACTGTTCTGCAAAGGACACTAACAAAGTAAACAGATTGAGGTAATACTGTTTTATTTTCCACACAGCTTTCTCTTCCTTCTTCGATAAAAATATAAGCTAACTGTGAGAAACGTGCCTCAGGGCATTTATAAATATGTATAGCTACATTCAATGGGATTTGGATTATTAAAAGTTGCAATTTTTTACGTGTACGGAGAAAAATTTACTGTTAATTCCCGGAGCCAATAATTCCCGGTGAGTAGCCACCCTGGTTAAGCAAGATTGTACAGTCAACGAAAAAATAATGGTAAGCTAATTGTCCACCGCTACTTTCACTACGTGTTGTTTTAAGGGATGAAACCACGTTGGTTCGAAGCAGGCATTGTTCTCTGCTTCTTGACGTCTTTATTTCAATTCATTGTCATCACATTGTGTAATTCAGACCGAATGAAAATGGTGGTGGGCAAATCGCCTACTGTTTCTTTCGCCGTTGGGTGTACTATGTTAAATGGAACATTATCATTTCAGCATGTGTCCGAGAATTTGCTGCCGTCCTCAGAGGCCGCTACCGAAGGCAGAAGGCATGGTTTACTCCTTTGATGTGGACCGACAAGGTAAGGGTTCATCTGGAGGACTGCTACCTAGAACCTTTGCTTCTCGTTAGGGATCGACAGGAGAAGGACGTTAGCTCTGATGTGAGTCTTCTGTGCTCGGAGCTGACCTCCACGGAGATGACTGGAGTAAGGGTCCTGCTGGAAGGAGACCTTGGATACGGGAAGAGTACGCTCGTGCGGAAATTGGCGTACGATTGGGCCGAGAACAAGAACAAGGAGTTGGCAGAGACATTCCAGCTTGTTTTCTTAATAGAGCTGCGATCGGTGACCCAACCCCTGTCGCTCGTGCTTACCGAAGAGATTTGCGGTTCTTCACGTCAGAAGTCTCCCGAGGAGACGGGGTCCTTCCTGTCGAATCTCAACGGCTCCGTTCTCCTCATTATCGACGGCTACGACGAGCTACCGGATGGAAATCCTGCGAAGGAGAGCTTGAAAGAGCTGATTGCTGGACGGTTTCTCCCACAGGCGGTGGTGCTGCTGACGTCCCGTTCCTCAAGGACTGCCGACATCCACAACTTGTTCGACAAAGTGTTCGTCGTGCGAGGATTCTCCGACGCCAGCATCAGGAAGTTTATATCCAAGTTCTTCCAGGAATCCGAGGATCCTGGACTCTCCCGGAAGGCACAGACGGAGCTGTACGGAGCGGAGAGCGCCGTAAGACATCTCACCAATTGCCCCCTTGTCCTTTACCTATTGTGCTTGCTCTTCGAAGACATGGACGGACAGCTGCCTCACACGTTGACGGCAACGTACACGAACGTGTTTCAGAACACCGTGAAGCGATGCGCGGCAAAGATGCAGGGGCAGAAACTTGCTGAAGACATGAGCAGCATCCTTCCGTTGCTTGGGCGTTTCTGCCTCGACGTCCTGTTAGCCGATTCCATGGTCTTGCTGGAGGAAGACATGATCAATCTCTGTTCAATCATCAAAGATCAGCTGGAAAAGGTGATAACAGAAGAAGATCTCTTAAGTCTTGGCATCATGACCCGATGTTGCACCATCAGCAAGAAGAAGCAGGTGTACTCCTACCAAGTGCTCCACAAATCGTTCTTCGAGTACCTGTCGGCATTGTACTTGCAAAGCTTGGAGGACGATCCAGAAGCATTCCGGAAGGGACTGTCAGCGGTTGTTCGACAGTTACCTGAAGGAGTGTATTCCCCCGTGCTCACGTTCCTTGTAGGGCTAATGGGCCAGAAGGCCAATATACCTTTTGAGGAGTTATCACGATTTGGACTTGTTTTGCCAACGGAGAGATTATGGGATTTGTTAGGTGAAGCAGGTGGGTCGAGGAACAATATCATAGCCGCAAATATTTATCATCTCCCATCATTTTTCACACTAGACCAGTGGGAATGGCAACGAGGTGTTCTTATATCCTCACTAGTCTGTGACAAATCCTGCCGAGTTGAAAAGTTCCATGCAGATCTTCAATCAAAGTATAAGTTTCACGCTATCGAAGATTTTCCTATCAACAAAAACTTTTCCATCCATGCTGTTAGCATAGATGCTCGATTCTCCTGTCAACCTTTACAGAGTGACATAGTGCAACGTATCCTCGAGAAACCAAATCTAACTAGTTTCAGCGCCATCTTCCGTTTCAAGCAAGATTCCATGAACACTTTGAACCACGCCAGAAGGTCGCACAACCTGCAGTGCCTGGCGCTTATGTACCCGAGTGGACGCTGGGGACCGTACCTGGACAGCGATCAAATGGAGACCCTAGAAGGGACTGTGAACCAGGTCGTCACCCTCTCGCAACTCTATCTTTATCCGTTTGATTACTGCGTGGCTAATGTTGAGATACTCGGGCGTCTGGTCAGTTCTGGACGCCTGACTCATCTTCACTTACCGTCGTCAAGATGGTTCAGACGCAGAGGGGAGCTGTACGAGGGTGTACCTAGGAAACCACTGGAAGCTCTCTTCGTTGCAGTTTCAAGTCCGTTGTCTCAACTGCGGGTGCTAGATCTCCATAAGGCAAATATTGAAGACGACGATCTTCCAGAACTAATTGATGCCATCACGAACGGCCGCCTTGAGTTTCTGGATGTTGGAAACAGTTCGAGTCACCCTGCACTCCTCTTCCCGCTCGTGGCGGCTGCAGGTCGCCAGAACACCTTGACCAAGCTCAACGTTTCCCTCATGTTCCCGGCATCAAAGGACAAGGCCATCAACTTGATTTCACTAGTGAGGGCGGTGAGGAACAGGACGCGTCCGTTCGAGTTTCTGGATATTTCCAACTGGTCGTTCTATGTTTCCGTTGAGGAAGGTACCTCGCTCAATACTCTCGGCTCCGTCCTGTCTCTTCTGGGCACAACCCCGCTGCCCGTGAGGAACATCTCCATAAGAGGTTGCAGCGTGAACATCTCCGGCAACCACACCGCCGAGTTTTCCCACGAATTTCCAGAACTGACCTGTGTGGAGTCTGACTTGAAGGCCATGCTGGAACACATATCTCAGAAACTTTGCGCAGACGAAGGGTGGGACGAGGACTCAACCCCGACGCCTAAACCAGCTAAAGGAACCCAATCTAGCGAATCCAAACATTATGAAGAAGAAGAAGTTCTGCTGCAGATGCAAACACTGTTCGACACTTTGGAAGAGGTAGAGATAGACTTGCCAGTCATACATCAACTAGAAGGTATGTGCCAAGAATCCCTTACGTCTTTGCCACACCTGAGGACACTTCACATCTCCATAACATCCTACGGTCCACAAGTTTGGTACTTTCCAAATCTTCTAAAACGCTCAAACGGCACTGTCGCGCAGGAACTAAGCGTACTGTTTCGCACTCGCCTTCCGTCAGTACCTAACACGGACTGTCTCGCTATCTGGGAGAGCTACTTGCTGCAGCAGATAACGAAGAGGATGCGGGTACGTTTGGAGGGAAGCAACCCGTCGCCCACATGGCTCTTGCCAGTGCTTGGCATGTTCTGTTCAACAAAGCTCGAGTATGTCGCTTTGGAACTTTGCGAGCAGGCCAGGTTGGAACCGGCCGATTTGGAAGACATAGCCCGCGCAGTTGCTAGAAATTTCTACGGGAAAAGATTCGAGCTTCGAATGTCGCAGCTGTGGTTCCTTCAACCTTTGGAAATTCCCAGCAGCTTCTATCAGATTCTTGCAGATTGCGGAAGATTCCAGATAGATCGTGACGTCAGTATAAGAAGAGACATTGTCTATTCAGTAACAGTGGTTGCGAAAGATGAGGAAACAGGCTGTAGCAAAGATATGCTTTGATCTTGCTTAACCACAAGAGGATATTCATCTAAATAGTGCTTCTAGTACAAAAATCGTCTTGTGATTTTACACACACAGGAGATGTACTAGGTAGAAATTTCTGCGAAGTGCAGTATGCGCCAAAATATACAGTACTGAAATGAAAAGATGAACAAAAGTATAAGACATGTTACAATATAGTGACTGGTCTATATGCAACCCAAGTAACAATTGTGCCTTTTGGGTTGCATAACTGTCAGGAAACCTAAGGTTAGGTTAGGTTAGGTTAGGGCATGTGGAGTGGACGATTGTCATTTGGGTTGCATATAGACCAGTCACCTTTTTCAAACTCTGTCCACCTTCACGACCGCTTCTCAACTAAGAATACTTTTTCCTCCGTCGAGAGACCCATTTCCAACAACAACTGCACAACACAACTTCAGTTTCACTACTGCGAACACGTGCAGCTGGAGCTATGCCCCGTATGAGGCCTCGACCAGCACTCGAATTCAGGTCTACGGTATACTGTGTCATTAACAACTATGCTACTGAGCCCGTTCTGATTTCTACTGGGTTTTCGCTATCGCTCTTTTACCTGCGTGAAATCGTCTCTACCCTTCAAGTCAAAAGGCAACATAGCATACAACTACACGTTGGGAGAAACTAAGAACCGTCGAGAATATTTCCAAGGGAACAGATTCTGTTGCTGTTGCAGTGGCAGAAACAATTCCACACAGGGAAGACAGCAAGAGCGAAAAATCAAGCGAAACCAGGGCTGGCTCGGTAGATCAGTTGGTATGGCAAGGTGTACCAAAGATCCTGGTTCGAGTCTTGGTTCAAATTTCTCTACTCTGTTCTTAAATCACGCTTTGGATTTTAGATTCTAAATGTGAGGTTATTATTTGAAGATCAGTTTGCGTACAATGCTAATTTACAGTAGATATTCTACCCGCCTTAAATCTTCATTCATCCGTTCAAATTTAAACTCAAAGCGGAGGCCCTGAGAAAGGTAGTTGAAGTATTATAATGATCAAACCACCTGCCTCGACTTAATTTGTATTAGTATTTATGCTACTAATCGTGGCTTTTTTGCTACTTTCGGCTAACCGTGACGATAAGGATAAGTGATAGCATTGATGCCTGTATTTCAACCTGGGATCTTCAGTGGCGAGATCGAATGTCGAACACTTGATGTGCTCGGCTACAGAGTCGGCAATATTGACTTTACAACCGAGGAGTAGACCGTGTTTAAAATTTACCTCACCACTTCTGACATAGTACTTACTTGCCGTAGGAGATGATTTTGGATTTGTACCTGGGCGTTCAAGGTTTGATGCTCGATGGAGAATCCTTGCACAGGTATTTCGAAACCAGGCGATAGGTCATCTGTCTGGGAGGTTCGGTTGAGTGATCTCATGTGCATAGAGCAGCGCTGAAGCTCGTTTAGCCTCTTTATCAGCGGGTGCTTGGAGGAAACCCTGGTTGGTAAAGTCACATCACATCACCCCACATGCCGAAATGGAGAATGTGAGAGGTCCTTCCTCCGCATCCAATATGTGCCTTCATGGCACGGTGCAATGTACAGGATATAGCTTTACCTAGCTATAGATCAATTACGATAAGCCTATCTGAGGTTAAAGTTAGCTGAACGTAAACTTTAACGGGCCCTGATGAGTGAGCTCTTAGTGACGTAGCCAGGGACACCAAATTCGAATTTTGGGTAAGGCACAAATGTTCCACCGTCTGTTCCTCCATGTACCTCATAAGGTAAGCTTTCAACCTCGTCTTCGCAATTAACTTACAGAAGTAAAAACTTAGGCAATATTGTATAAATAGAAATACAGACACAAGATCTACTGAACATGGTTGACCTTCACAACCTTCTGTAATGAACATTAATCTTCACACGTAAGTGAATACACATTACAGGTTCATCATCACATACATTGAAAGTTAGGAAGATGATCTCTGAGATTACTTGCGCGTGGGCATGTGTCACTTTAAACTTACAGTATAAGCTGTTTATATATCTGAAAGATTTCTTTGTCATCATCTCTGAAACGTATGAATACTATGTATATGTTATCACGTTACATGTGTGATATATTTCCTGTCGTACTTTAAATGAAAGCTAGTTAATGATTCACACAGAGAACACCATTTACTTTTAAAATATATATCAGAAGAACCAGTTAAAGGAATTGATAATGAGAGTTGTTAGCGTCAAGTAATTTATTTTCCAACATGTATGTGAAAGCTTTGCTAAATAGCCATGATAATTTATATACAAATGTGAGGTAGTTATAACTTTTTACATGTACGTGTTTAGTTTCAATATACTAATGGAAATAATAAACTGTGTTTTTAGCAGGTTTGTGTTTTATTGCAAAATAATGATTTCTGAACTTAATCTAAGAGGTTAGTTGTACACGATCAAATGAACCACGAGCAACACACTGAATTCCAATTTTAAAGGACGTGGCGTCAGAGCACACGTCATTAGAAACGGTTCTAAATAAAGCCTTTCAAGACAGGGTGTCAGCCAATCAGAGCTCAGTGGTTGTAACTTGCGATAATAATAGGAGTGGTCGCACATTCTTGTCTGCATTTATTTAAACGCCATTATACGACAAAGAATAACACAAAGTTACAGCAGTGAGTGATTTAAATTCGACAACCAACCGAAACAAGTATGATCTGAAATTGTATTTTAGATGAAAATGAAAAATAACTACATGGGCATTCTATTGTTAATTGTTAAGCAACATTTTTCTTACAGTTTCTGTGCAATGAAATATGATACTCAACACTGTTGATTAAACATAACTACCCTTAAAATACTTTCCCAAATTTGTAGCTGCAAGTGAACATTTTTGTGTCACGGTTGGGACAGACTAAACACTGCCTCTTTACTTAATAAGAAATTATTTTAATTTCTATGAATTGTCAAACGATAAAAATAAATTAAGGTAATCCACCTTTGAATGTTATAGTGAAGTTGAGGGGGAAATTATTTGTTTCTGGTGTCACGGGTGGGACACAATAGAAAACGTAACTAAATCAAAAAGTTAAAACAAACGAAAATATGCAAAATACCTTCAACTTTCTAACTTAATACTTCCCCAACAGACAATTTTGATTTTTCACTCAATATTTTGATAAATTTAGATAAAGATTAGTGATGAAACTCACAAAGAAAACCTACTTCCAAACCGGATTTCGAACCCGGGAACCCCATCATGGTAGCGCGATGTGCTAACAAGAGGTTGGCTATAGATATATGTGGAAATGATATTTTTCTTTTCATTATGATGACACATTTTCTCTAGTTTCTCCGATGATATTTGTAATGAAAATACATAATACTTCTTTCGAATTTCTGACATTATTTAGAAAGAAAATTACTAGCTTTGTTATGGCTAATCAATATTTTTCCTTGCAGCTAGCAGTGCTACCTTTCGTAAAAATGTAAATTTGTTGTCAATTTTTTATTGATGGGTTCAATTTCCGACGTTTCAAGGTATCCAATACTGAAATAACGTTGTTTAATGCCTTTCAATTGCCGATTTTATTGCGCCACGAATGCTGTGTTTTAGTACAAGGGAATCGTGTTCGAACGGTTTAAGACAGGCCTAGATTTCAAGGTCAAAATAAGTTACATAATGCTGACACAATACCACACACGCATCATGGTGCAAGAACAGACCTTACCCGCATTTTTTCAGTGCAGATATACGATAAGTGTAAGTCGAACGTAATGCAAACAACCATAATATTAAGAAAGGAAAATATAACGAAAATGATAAGATAACAAAGATTGGTATTTTTGTTATCTGCTAATTCCACTGCCTCCTAGTGGAGTTTATAGAACTGTATTTTGTCCATGTGCTGAGTGCCCCTTTACAGACTCAGCTTTTAAACAGGTAAGCAGATTTTACTCCTCAGAGATCCGTATAATGTGATGGGTGTAAATAAACAAAGTGTTGGCGCACCAAATTTGTTTTCCAATCAATCAATGTGGTGTGGCATAAGTTATTATACGATCGTGGTTTCAACTTAATTCGCCAGTCATGCGGAACTGCATGCGAGACGGCATACATACTGAACGTGACGGCATTGAGGATCTTTGGTTGCAGCAAGATGAGGCTCCGCCACATAATTTTGCTGGGGGTAAGGGAATGGCTAAACATTCCCGGACCGATGGATTGTCCGACGGCATCTGGAACCGGGTAGGTTTGAACTACGGCTATGCTGAAATTTCTTCAGTAAATAACATTTTGTTACATCTGCCACCGTCATTTAAAGTTTCTTGAACCCAGGAGCGTATATTCCAGGCTAGTTTGGCTATCCGCGAAGCCTGAAGTCTAGAGAATAAAATACAGGAGAAAAATCGATCAGAAATTGTAAATAACATTATTCATATCAGTGAGATGATGATGCTGATTCTTGAGTTGGCAACGTGATTTCTTATGAGTTGGTAACCTGATTTCCTATGAGTTGGCAACCTGATTTCTTATGGGTTGGCAACCTGATTTCCTGTGCGTTGGTAACCTGATTTCTCATGATTTGGCAACCTGATTTCCTATGAGTTGGCAACCTGATTTCCTATGAGTTGGCAACCTGATTTCCTATGAGTTGGCAACCTGATCTCTTATGAGTTGGCAACCTGATTCCTTAGGAGTTGGTAAATTTATTTCTATTCATAGTCTAGGACCACGTGACATAGTGAGATAGCACAGATCTTGGATTCAGTATACATCACTGCTTGAACCAATGACATTTTCCAGCATCATCTGCCAACGACATTTATGTTTCTTGAATCATCGGCATTTCCGTTCCCTGGCATCATTTGGAGAATGCTGTAAGCCTCGTACCTTATCCCCTCGATACCTTTAATCGTTATTTCCGGGATGATTTAGACAACTGCGCCGAATGACCAAACTCTGTACACAGCAATAATTTATTACCCAGACAGAACAAATGAAATACAGTCATAAATATAGACTTGATCCACCCTGTTAGTTTAAAGTAATCTGTTTACAGTTCTTCATTCCTGCTCCATGGTGATTTATAGATCACTAAACCAACAAATCCGCAGAGAAAACAACGAAGTTGGATACACTGAATTATTGAATTAAACCAAAGCTGTTGTTTAACTGTTACCGTTATATTTACGACTTTCTACATTCAAAAGTTAAGTCTGTTCATTTACAAAAACAACACTCAACCGCTTTTTTCGCTACTTCTTACTTGTTTTTTGTTATTTAGCGTCGCTTTTCTGCTACTTTTGGCTAATCGCTACGATGAAGATTAGTGACGATATGATGAAAATGATACTCAGAAAGGTCAAGGCTAAGATTCGAACCCGGGAACTCTGGCGTTGTAGCTCTGTGATAACCATTCCGCCACGGAGGTCGGTTTTTGCTTAAACGAAGGGGTATTCATGCCATTGTCTCGGTAACCTTTTGGAATATTAAACACAGACACATATGTTACTAGTGTTGCCCACGAGACGAGACATTGGCCTGTCTCGTCTCGTGGAGTCTTGTGGAAATGCTGTCTCGTCTCGAAAATATTCGTTTGTCTTATGACACATGGTCAATCTCGTCTCGTCTCGAATTTTTAAAAACTTGTCCCGTCTCGTCCCGTGGGCAACACTATATGTTACATGTTTCAGTTTTGTTAGTAAGTCCATTTTATGCACAGAAAGGCTAATCAGGACTGGACCTAGAGTTTAACCACTATGTCTCTCCACTGAGCATCGAACCCGGGACAACTCGATTACAAGTTGTTACCACTACGCCATCAAATGCTCAAAATAGTAACTGTGTTTCAGTTTCTGGAAATAATGTGTTGCAGTTTCTCAAAATAGTAACCGAATCGTAGTTTTTTAAAATAGTAAATACATTGCCATTTCGCAAACTAGTAACTGTGTTGCAGTTTCTGAAAATAGTAACTGTGTTGCTGTTTTTGAAAAAAGTAACTGTGTTGCATTTTCAGAAAATAGTAACTGTGTTGCATTTCGTGAAAGTAAAAACTGTCTTGCGATTTCTGAAATAGTAACTTTATTGCCATTGCTGAATATAGTAATGATGAAAAGGAAGAGAGGACAAGAAATTGAAACCGCTTGGCATCAGAAGAAGTGTGCAGCAGGGGTATTCTTCCACAAAAGAAGTAAGTGATGTAAGTGAGGTGACAAAAAGAAATTTTATAAAGAATATGGAGGACAGAATCAAGAAAATATGCATGAAAGAATGTGAAAAAGAAGGCAAAATAAATAGCCTGTGGAAACAGCTGGAAAAGAATGGCTATGAGAAGCAGGATAGACTGTACATAAACAGAAGAAGGAAGAAAACGGGCAGGGAAGAATTGGAAGAGAAAGAAAAAGAGAGAAGGTTTGGAATAAGGAGTATGGGGAAGACCACAGAAAAGATATGCAAAGTGCTTAGGAAAACGGGAATTAAAACTTACAGGAAGGGAGGGAGAAGCATCTTAGGAATAGCGAGAAATGCAAACAAGAAAAAGGAAAACAGAGAAAAGGAAGAGGAAGGGATTATCTTCGAAGTGAAATGTAAAGAACGTCAGAGTGTGTACATAGGAGAAACGAAAAAAAGGCTGAAAGACAGGTTGAAACAACATAGGGATGATGTACGACTTAAGAGAGATAGAAATGCAATATTTAAACACACGAGAGAAACAGGACATGACATAGAGTGGGATGAGGCTAAGCAGATACGAAGGGAGAAGAGAATACTAGTGAGAAAATGGAAGGAGTCCAAGGAAATAGAGAAGAAAGGAGAAGAAGACACAATGAACTGGAATGGGGGACTGAAGTTAAACAAAGAATGGAAGAAGATGTTAGAAAGAGTGGAAAGGACAAGAGAGAAAGAGGAGAGGAGAAGGAAGAAAAATGAAGGGAAGAGAGCGTGAGATTAAAAGTCCAACCACATTCTATATGGAAGTAATTGTGTTTAGCCTTTTAGGTGAAAGTAAGGTTGGCAAGTGAAAGTCACCTGCTAGAAAGTTCCAAACAACTTTCTAAATAGTCTGGAGGGAGTAATGTTTGTGTGTATATATAATACCCTGTTTTTGTATCTTGTTACTTTTGTACTTGATACAGAGTCTGAAGAAGACCTTGCTAGAAGGTTGAAACGTTACGTTTAGTTTATGTTTTTAATAAAATAAATTACTGCCTTGGTCAGCATATTTAGTTTTTCATAGTAATTATGTTTTAGGTTTTCAAAATAGTAACTGTCTTGCAGTTCCTGAAAATAGTAACTGTGTTGCAGTTTCTGAAAGTAAAAACTGTCTTGTGATTTGTGAAAATAGTAACTGCATTGCCATTGGTGAAAATATTAATTGTGTTTCAGTTTCTGAAAATAGTAACTGTGTTGCAGCTTCTGAAAATAGTAACTGTGTTGCAGTTTCTGAAAGTAAAAATTGTCTTGCAATTTGTGAAAATAGTAACTGCATTGCTGTTACTGAAAATAGTAACTGTGTCGCAGTTTCTGAAAATAGTAACTGTGTTGCAGTTTCTGAAAATAGTAACTGCATTGCCATTTCTGAAAACAGTAACTGTGTTACAGTTCCGCAAAATGGAAACTGTGTTGCAGTTTTTGAAAATAGTAGGGAGAGGTGTGTAGCCACGGACACTTAAGGAAAAATTACAGTATGTGGCAACTGAGATAACAAAGTCAACGTAATTCTTTCTATTTATGTGATATAGAACATAATTTATACATATACTTCTAAACTGGAATCAATAGTTGAAATGCAAACTCAAGAAAAGGGTTAGAAAAAAGTTCTTGTTCACAAACAATAAGTGGTGGGTAGCCCCGGACACAAGAAAAGGTTGCAAAATCATTGTTAATTGGTCAAAACACAAACATCACAAATAAAGTAAATATCAAGTGGCTCCACTCCAGAACACTCTGCATGTGCCCAACCTATACATTGACAACATTGAATCCAGTCTTCCTCGAAGGTTTCAAAACAAATAATGCACACAGCCTTCTCCTCCTGAGTGACTGGTAGAGTTGTGCTGCTTTTTCCTTTCTTATTTGTAATTTGGATGGGCCGAGATTAAGGGAACAGTTCACAAGCTTACCACTGCTCTTTGCTTGTATCTTCTGCTCCAAAGCAGCCTTATAAGGGCTTGATGTTAATATTTCGTTCCTCTGAGATTACCTTTTTTTTGCTGGCGTCAGGCAAAGGTGTGAAAGGTGTCACTGGTGTCCCTGTCAAATGATTGATTTCTGGCGATGTAGGGCTAGTGCGATAGGGTGACTTTGAGCTGGTGGAAGGTGCGTTGTTGTGATCAGGTTCAATAGTCTTTGAACAGGAGGGAGTTGAGCTGTTGAAACCAGGTACCTGTGTCTTTGTAGGACTAGGCCTACTAGTGCGAGGTGAGCTACTGTGGTTTGGTTTATTATTACGTAGACGCTGAGGAATGTCTGTTGCTTGGGATGGGAGGAAGTCTACCTCAGTGAAAATTCCAGGATTTAATGGATTCCTGTGCATGAAAACCCTTTTCGTGCAATATCTAAGCAACAAGACAGCGGAGGAAACAAAAAATGCCACATCAAATTCTGCAATTCTCTGGCAGGAATTTTGTCTCAACCACAGACCACAAGATTCTGCGTAGGCACTTTTCAAAGGTTTCATGAAAGTCCTATCCAGAAGTTGAAACTTGTTTTTCGTATGTGGCGGAGTGCTGATAAGATGGACGTTATTCTCCCTTGCATGACCTGCGTGTCCATCTATGACCAATAAAACAGAATTGCAACTTGTAGGCTGAGTATGCTTTACAAAATGATTCAACCATTCGAAACATACAAAACATTTAACATACTCAGAGCCTAACATGACGACACTACAGACTTACGTCATACGGCATTTTACAAACATACATCATACCTTATAAACCATTACTGTCTAATAGAGTTCCACTTACCAAGAGAGCTGACAGATGCTCGTAAATATTATCTGTGTAGGTTGTAGTCTTTAACGAAAACACATAATGCACTAGCGTGACCACACATATGAAGACGTTCAACTCAACTGAAACGCCACGTAATCTCTATTGGAGGGAAGTATGACAGTGAAAATAGGTTCTGCTATCTCAGAGCAATTCACGAAAACACATATTGTACGCGGCTACCCTCTGTCCGCGGGTACCCACCTTTCCCCTAACGGTGTTGCAGTTTCTGAAAATAGTAACTGTGTTGCAGTTTTTGAAAAAGTAACTGTGTTGTATTTTCAGAAAATAGTAACTGTGTTGCATTTTCTGAAAGTAAAAACTGTCTTGCGATTTCTGAAAATAGTAACTACATTGCCATTGCTGAAAATAGTAATTGTGTTGCAGTTTTTGAAAATAGTAACTGTGTTGCATTTTCTGAAAATTGGAACTGTGTTGCAGTTTCTGAAAGTAGTAAGTGTGTTGCAGTTTCTGAAAATAGTAACTGTGTTGCAGTTTCTGCAAATAGTAATTGTGTTGAATTTTCTGCAAATAGTAACTGTGTTGCAGTTTCTGCAAATAGTAACTGTGTTGCAGCTTCTGAAAATAGTAACTGTGTTGCAGTTTCTGAAAATAGTAACTGTGTTGCAGTTTCTGAAAATAGTAACTGTGTTGCATTTTCAGAAAATAGTAACTGTGTTGCAGTTTGTAAAAATAGTAACTGTGTTGCAGTTTATGAAAATAGTAACTGTGCTGCAGTTTCTGAAAATAGTAATTGTGTTGAATTTTCAAAAAATAGTAACTGTGTTGCAGTTTCTGCAAATAGTAACTGTGTTGTAGCTTCTGAAAATAGTAACTGTGTTGCAGTTTCTGCAAATAGTAACTGTGTTGCAGTTTCTGAAAATAGTAACTGTGTTGCATTTTCAGAAAATAGTAACTGTGTTGCAGTTTCTGAAAATAGTAACTGTATTGCATTTTCAGAAAATAGTAACTGTGTTGCAGTTTGTGAAAATAGTAACTGTGTTGCAGTTTCTGAAAATAGTAACTGTGTTGCAGTTTGTGAAAATAGTAACTGTGTTGCAGTTTCTGCAAATAGTAACTGTGTTGCAGTTTCTGCAAATAGTAACTGTGTTGCAGTTTCTGAAAATAGTAACTGTGTTGCAGTTTCTGAAAATAGTAACCCTGTTGTGAAAATAGTAACTGTGTTGCAGTTTCTGAAAGTAAAAAATGTCTCGCGATTTCTGAAAATAGTAACTGCATTGCCATTGCTGAAAATAGTAATTCTGTTGCAGTTTCTGAAAATAGTAACTGTGTTGCAATTAATCAAGAAGTAATTGTCACAGTTAATCACAAAATTTACTTCGTAGCAACAAAAAGTAACTTGTTTGTAACGGCTTTACACATAATTAGTTCCTTCCAGAAAGCAGTAAAACAATAACTTGAATAGGATTATTAGTTAAAGCAGTTTCAATGTTCTATTACCTTGTCACTTTCATGTACAAACTAACCACAGCTCTTGCTGTACTCTCATGTAGGATACTGGCGACCTCCGAGAGCACAAAATTGCAGGCAAATAATGGTCCAGCTCCACCGTTCGGGATTCTGCCTTCGAGATAAGGAGAAGCCTTCCTCTCCGTAACTTCCCGAAAGGGAAAGGAACTCCGAGAGACCTTTGGCAATCGGGGGCTGGTGGGGCGGCACCCCCTCCCCTCGAATGAGGCTATTCGGAGCAGGAATCACGTGTTCCCAGGAGGCCACCTGTCGGAAAGGAAATTCGATATAAGACCGGTAGAGGGCATGCTAAGTGGGCAAATCGCCTGGAGTCGATCCAAATGGAACGAGTTTGGAACCCTACAGGTTGCCCCCCCTTACATAGCTTACAGTAGGGGGGTCCCATTACAAATCGTCTCAGTTGCTGACCCTTCGACCCCCGTCGTTTCTTTGAAGTCGATATTTTATATATCGATTCGTGGGTGTAATGAAAGCATATGAAAAGCTAATGATATAGGAAAACTATAAATTCAGGACTTTTATGCAATGGATGAAAACGGCCATATTTGTCTGTATGATGCCATTTCCGGCTAAGTACAAATTGCATATATTCGTTAATTTAATACAATATAGATTTTGAAAATGAAAAAGAAAAAAAATCAATATTAAGAAAATTCTATTCGTATCTTTTTGTGATATCGTGAGCGTTATGCCACTTGAAAACGATATTCTCCCGATCTCTGAGAGAGAGTGGTTAGCGCAGAGCGCTATGACGTCAGAGGTTGTCCGGGATCGAATCCCGGCCTTGCTATGGGTGCTCTTTGTGAGCATTCCTTCATCAATTTCATATCATCAATCATTCTCATCTTCGCGAGAAGACAAGAGTGACAGAAAAGCGAACTAAAGTAAACGAAAAGTGCTCTTGAAGTTAAAAAAAAAAGAGAAACTTTGGATTATTTATGTAGATATCAGTTTATGCCAGGGTTGGCACGCTTAAAACAAAAGTAATGAAAACAACTTCTCTTAAATGTTTAAGACACAAGCCTATGTATTTGCAAGTGTTTAAAACACTTTTATAATCGAATAGTATTGCCCCCCCCAAATTTTCAAGCTACTAAATTTAAAAGTTAATTATACTTTTGTTAACCTCTTGGTATCTGAGTAGCAAAGTATTGAAGTGTATTTTTTTTATGATTGTGCTTATGTAATCTATTAAGCAAGATAGTTCTGGACGCTATTTTATGTGATGGAAAACTTATTAATTCTGCCCCTCCCCAAGTAAAGTGCCAACTTTGATTATGCCCCCAAAGCTAAGTCTCAAGGTTGATTCTGCCTCCACCTCAAAGTCAAGTCTCTAGTTAGATTCTGCCACCCAAAAAGTTAAGTCCCAAGTTTGATTCTGCCCCTACCCAAAGTTAAGTCTCAAGCTTGATTCTGTCCCCACCCCTCAAAGTCAAGTCCCAAGTTTGATTCTGCCCCCACATCAAAGTCTAATCTTTAGTTTGATTTTGTCCCCACCAAAAAGTCCCAAGTTTGATTCTGCCCCCCCCCAAAGTTAAGTCCCAAATTGATTCTGTCCCTTCCCCACAAAGTTAAGCCCCAAGTTCGATTTTGCCCCCCCTCCCAAAGTTAGGTACCAAGTTACGCCCATGAGTATGTGGATGAAACAGTTATGTTCCGCACTTAACGTACATTGTTGTACAGGGTGCAACGTCCACCCACGCAGTGCTCAGCACCAAGGCGCAGGAGTACTGGTACTGGCTGCGTTCAACACGCTAAAACACTGCAGTTGGAAGGTCGGCAAAAGTTACCCATATGTGCTAACTGATTCAGTCGTAGTACAAGGACTCAGAAATATCGCAGGGCTTGCTAGGTGCAAAGAAAGACTAAACCAGGTTTATATTTATATATGTAACAGTTTATTATAATCGTATCACAAAGATGTCCTTTAGCACACTTACTCAAGTGTCTTTACCTTTACCCTTACCACTCACTTGCATCAACAAATTGAACAGTATAAATGACAATAAAAATGGCTAACAATCTCATGTCATAAACCTTCACACTGTACTCAGAATTTGAACTCCAGGCCTTTCTGCCTAGTACTTACTGATTTCAAAGAGTGCTTCTCGCTGAGCTAATTTACATTTTTTTTTCATTTCACATTCCACTTTTCAGGTTTTTAACCTTTAATTCTCCTGTCACAATATTTGATAACATTTACCAAAAACCACGACCACGCAAGGTCTAACCATGAGCCAAGTTCCTCCACGTAGAGGTGGACCCGTTAACATTCACAGAATACCGCGACCACGTAGGGTCAAATAAAAATAAGCGAAAGTAATAACCGTAGAGGTGGATCTGTTAACACATTTTAAACATTTAGCATGCATTATTCATCCATACCTTCCCAACAAACACAATACTGCGACTTCGCAGGGCTGTTAAATGTTGCGACCTCGCAGGGTCGTTACATACACCCCTTCCTCGGGCCAAAAATTTTTTGTAGAAATTTAAAACTTACAATTTCTGAAAAAAAATTTACTGGAAATATTAAAGATCTACCAGGTAAGAGTCTCTGTCTCTTCTACACTAAAGTCACTTGGTCCTCTTCTTCCCCTACTACTTCTCTTCTTCGCTCCGGAGAACATCTGTAAAGGCGAAGGTTGTCGAAGTTGACTCTGTCGACTGGGTTCTTGTTCGTCGGTATGGAGCACCTCTTCTATATGTTGGATATGGCTATCGAAATCCACATCAAAAATCAGAATATCGTCTATGTACACTGTCAGATAATTTTCAGTTTCAGGTCCAAAAACTGTATGCATAACTGACACAAAGGTAGACACAGCATTAGATAAGCCGTAAGGCATCTTCAAGAATTCGTACTGGCGACCTTTGTACGAAAAAGCAGTGTATTTTCGGCATTCTGGTTTCAAAGGAATCTGTAAATAGCCTGAAGCTAGATCTAAACTCGAAAAATACTGGGCTTGTTTAAATCTCTGCAATGACTCATCAATAGGTGGCACTGAGCTTTTAGGAACAATCATAATAGCATTTAATAGTCGAAAATCCAGGCACGGTCTTACACTACCATCGGGCTTATCCACCACTAGTAATGGATTTAGATATGGTGATACCGATGGTTGAATAATGTTCCAGCTTTTCCACAAGCTGAGTTATTTTTCTAGAGCGGCCCTTTTCGAGAGCGGCACTGGATATGGCGGGCGATGAACTGGTTCGGTACTTTTTAAAATGATCTCACATTCTGCACTTTCCATGGTACCGAGCTTCTCTGAGAACACTGCTATATATTGATTCAGCACTTGCAGCAACTCCTGTTTCTGGGAATCATTCAGAATGTCTATAGTTTCGACCTTCTCCTTGAGGTCTGTCGGTTTATACATCCACTCTTCGTCTCTTTCATGGACCTTTTGGATGTACCGCACAATTTCAACATCCAGTGGATTCCCTACATCTTGATCCGGAGTTTTTCCAAAATACAATTTTACCGAGTTTCTTCTGAAATTTATCTCGGCCTCGTGCTGCTTCAAGAATGGCATGCCCAAAAGAAGATCTGTACCAAAACCTCTCAATATAAAAACTTCAGTACTGAAAACCATACCTTCAATCTCCAGTTCCACACGTCTGCTGCCAAAGACACGCTTCCTATGGCTCCCAGAAAAATCCACCAATCTTATCTCTGGAACCTTCTGCACTTGAATACCTGGAATTTGTTCCTTTAACTTAGTCCAAACTTCATAACTTAAAATAGAGCATTCGCTCCCAGTATCTATTACACAAGTCACTGGTATATCTATTAACTTTGCAGCCACTGCTGGTGATTTATATCTAATCCTCGATTCCCTTGCGGATTTCAGTTCACTCTGTAATTTTACTTCTTCTGTTTCAGTTAGTTGAAAGTTAACCTTTAGTTCTTGGATAGTTGTATCAGGTCGCTCCTCCGAGGCCCCTTGCCTAAATGGGAACGAAGCACCTAGACAAGGATCTAGTTTGTTTGGCAGGATTGAGACCTTTGATTATGCAAGAAGTCCCGGGTTGTTTCTAGGGCTCCCTCCTGCTCAGAGGTCATAATTTCTCTGGAGGGTGACTGTCTTCCCCTTGGTCCCGATTCTCTAGGTGAGGATCGCCTAGGAGAATTAGGACTACTGCGTCCCTGATTGTTCCTCCTCCAATCGGGAAATTTGCGATCTGGCCCTCGATTTGGTCGATAAGGTTCCCATCGACCATTCTGGTTACGGTTCAGTCCTCTGTTATCTCCAAATCTATTAAAATTCCGAGTGCTCCAAGAGTTTTCAGGTTTAGTGTCACCCTTGGTCTCAATGCTTCGCACTTTGAAATTCTTATGGGGAAGTTCTTTACCTTTGAAGTCCTCTTTATTTCTCCAGTAGTCGGGATCATCATATATTTCAAAGTCCTTGAGGAAACTGGTCAATTCGTCAACTGTTCGGGGAGAGTGCGCAAGGCAGAGATTTCGAGTTCTATAAGGTAACTGACCTATGATTAAATTCAGCACCTCGCTCTCGCTGAAGTTGTCACTTAGATTCCTATAGGCGGCGTAAATGCTCCAAGCGAAGCTCTCCATATTTTCATGTACTGGACGGGAATATCTTCTATTTCTTACTGCTGTTAATTGTCTCTGCTTAGCCTTCTCGGAGGCAAACTCTTCTTTAAACTTTATGCAGAAATCAGCATAGCTAACAAAACTGTCTATGTTACCTGCCAGCCAATGTTCAGCTTTACCTGTGAATACTCTAGGTAGCAATTCGAGTCTGTAATTGTCAGGCACTTGCATGAGCTCGAAGCTTACATTGAGCTCACGAAGATATTTCTCAGCTGACTGAGCTTCGATATCACCCTTGAACTTGGGGATGTGTGCGATGTCAGACATTCTAGGCATCTTAAATTCGGTTCTTCGCCGAGGAGATGTCCCGTCGGAACTATCTGCTTCTCTAGGCCGCTTACGCTTATCCGATTGAATGGTTCCCATATAGAAAGGATTCTGCACCACTCTAGGAGGTTCATAAGAGGCTGCTTCAGGATTCAGACTTCTATTTCGTTCAATGGAATCTGGGAGAACATCAGAAGGCACTCCCGGTTGTAGCTGCAACCGGTCAATTTTATCTTGCAGTTCGCCTACTCTTCTGACCATAGACCCAGTCTGCTCCTGTATTTCTTGCCGAAGAGATACCTCCAATTTCTGTGTCTCTCCGCGAAGAGAGTTCACCTTTTCGCCGGTTGCTTTAGCCATCGTTTCTGCAGCTACTTTCTGTTCTTGGACAGCCTTCTCCATAACTACGGTCTGCTCACTCAGAGTCTTTACTGCTGAACTTATGGTTTCTATAGATGCTTCTATCTGCTTAACTCTCTCTGGTTCTTCACTTCCATTTTCCGTCGTAGACTGAGCTACCAATTGCAGACAGACCTCTAAATTTTTCTTCATTTGTTCCTGCTCTTGCTCCATTTCACCACGCCAGACAGCTAAAGGTTCTAATTGTTCTTCCACTACTTTCACTACTTCCAGCTGACAAGAGATCCTAATTTTATCTAATTCCTCCCTAAGACTTTCTAACTGGTCTGTCTTATGTTGGGAGAACAGTGTTCGCATCTCTGTTCTGCTTCTTTCAGCTTCCTGCTGTCTCCTCTCTTCTTGACCTTGAACTAAGGCATGGAGAGTCTCTAATTCTCTTTCTCTCTTCTCTTCTGCTTCTCGTTTTTCCATTTCTCTTTTCTCTTCTGCTTCGCGTTTTTCCATTTCTCTTTTCTCTTCTGCTTCACGTTTTTCCATTTCTCTCTTCTCTTCTAGAGACTCTATTAGCGACCTAAATTCTTGTGTCTCTAGTTTTCTTTTAGCTTCTTCTTCTGCTTTCTCTTTCTTTCTAGCTTTCTCTAATTGAGCCATATCTTTCTTTCTCTGCTTCTCCTCCTCCGCTTTTTCTTTCTTTCTCTCTTCTTTATCTCTCATCAGCCATTCTAATAACCAATGGTCTGATGGGGTCGTACTAGGAGCACTTGGTTCTTGTCCTAAAACCATCAAGGGTACCGATGAGCAAGTCTTGCATCTGGACTCTGCAGTGGAGACTGAGGTCTCTTCTTGCCCCTCACATTTCCAATGAAACTTCTGTAGACATTGGCAACACTGGAAAGACTCCCTCTCTCCTCCGGTATCCTCACAGCATCCGAACCCAGTTTCTTCATCTACGGTTTTCCTCCCTCTGCTTCTTAAGCTCATACTTGACGCATCCCTTTCCATTTTGGCACACCGTCTATGGTTTCTTCCACTACCGACACTATATCTTCACCTTCGTGAATTCTTTGGAAGAACACCAACACTGACACTTATGAGCCCTTTCTAGTCCTTGTAGCTAAAAGGCTCCCACTGGCTTGCTGGTTTCAGTCTTTACAATCTCTCGGGCCCCACGTTAAGACGCCAAAACTTTATGCAACGTCCACCCACGCAGTGCTCAGCACCAAGGCGCAGGAGTACTGGTACTGGCTGCGTTCAACACGCTAAAACACTGCAGTTGGAAGGTCGGCAAAAGTTACCCATATGTGCTAACTGATTCAGTCGTAGTACAAGGACTCAGAAATATCGCAGGGCTTGCTAGGTGCAAAGAAAGACTAAACCAGGTTTATATTTATATATGTAACAGTTTATTATAATCGTATCACAAAGATGTCCTTTAGCACACTTACTCAAGTGTCTTTACCTTTACCCTTACCACTCACTTGCATCAACAAATTGAACAGTATAAATGACAATAAAAATGGCTAACAATCTCATGTCATAAACCTTCACACTGTACTCAGAATTTGAACTCCAGGCCTTTCTGCCTAGTACTTACTGATTTCAAAGAGTGCTTCTCGCTGAGCTAATTTACATTTTTTTTTCATTTCACATTCCACTTTTCAGGTTTTTAACCTTTAATTCTCCTGTCACAATATTTGATAACATTTACCAAAAACCACGACCACGCAAGGTCTAACCATGAGCCAAGTTCCTCCACGTAGAGGTGGACCCGTTAACATTCACAGAATACCGCGACCACGTAGGGTCAAATAAAAATAAGCGAAAGTAATAACCGTAGAGGTGGATCTGTTAACACATTTTAAACATTTAGCATGCATTATTCATCCATACCTTCCCAACAAACACAATACTGCGACTTCGCAGGGCTGTTAAATGTTGCGACCTCGCAGGGTCGTTACAAGGGTGGATAAAAATCACGATTTTTATTTATTTTTTATTTAAATCGATTTTTTTATATACAAAATACGCTTAGAATTACTTGCATAGTTTTTGGCACCATATACGAGCTGTGGCTAGAAAGAAACCGGACTGTTGCTATAAAATCTTTTATTGGTTATTTTGAACAATACGAACATTATCCTCTTCAAAGTACTCCCCTGAACTATCGATACACCGCTCCATACGAATCTTCCATTGCTGGAAATCATTTTCTGAAACCACGTTCATGACCTCCGTCATTTTTGTTTTCACTGATTCTACGGTAGTAAATCTGGTTCTTTTCAGTGCTGATTTGACTTGTTTTTCCACAAATCAGGTTGCCGTCTTCTTATTGGCTCACGAAGGGTCGTCAGCACCGTAATATAATAATGTTGGTTGTTTTGCAATAGCTAGAATACTCAAGCGACGATCATTCCGAATCAATTCACCGACATTTGCAATGTTTGATTCCGTTTTTGACGTGCAAGGCCGACCAGGGCGCGAGTCGTCCACGATCACTTCTCGTCCCTCTTTAAACCTTTGAAACCACTCAAACACTTGCGTGCATTATAAACGCTCATCTCCGTATACTTCCTTCAACAAACCATAAATTTCTGTGGCAGATATTCCGAGTTTCATAAGAAACTTCAAACTGATTTGCTGTTCCACTTTCACACTTAACATTTTTCCGACGGAGCACAGATGTACGGTTCACTTCGTCCACAAGCTAGAGCGGAACTGATCGCCGCGCACCCTGGGAAATCACACTGTCGATAGGCAGGATATGACGTTATACACTCATTCATCGCTTGACCTTGACGCGCTTGCCGTTAGTCGACAACAACATCAATCCGGTTTTCTTCTAACCAGACCTCGTATATACATATATGTTCCTTAGAACATTTGGTCTATGTATCGTCTCAATAAGCTGCGAGTTTTAAAGCTACGTTTCGATCCATAACTATCTTATCCAAGGCCCTCCTGGTGGCCAAATCCCATACGCACAGCTCGAAACCCTGTATCCCCTCTCTTAATTCCCCTGGTTAGAAAACAAAACAAAATTTCTCTTGCCGCGCGTGTGGCCTACCCTGCCAGGAAAAGCAAGTTTACTGCGTTGGAAAAAGCTGAAAGAAAAATACCGAGAGAGAAATGATGGGAGGGGGTGAGGCAGCCATTTGTGTCTGTTGTCGTTCGCTTTCTATGGAAATCGCCTGCTTCCCACTGAGAATGATAAAGCCCTACTGGGGGTTGCAGAGGGTCGCATTTGGGAGCTTGGAGCGTAGGCCGTTATATAATTGTCGACTCCGCAGTGGAACGGACGAGGCCGGAAAAAATAGTGATTCAAAACTTATTGTTATCCCGAAGCAGTCTTGAGTTTAGTTTTACAACACTTTATTACATTGCAACACACTTTTCCTTATTTTCAAGTACTACCTTTTGCACATTAACACTAAACTCAAATCGGTTTCTGTGTACGGGTTTATTTCAAATCAACTTCATGATTTTTGATTGGGTGGTAGAACTGATTTATTTTGCTTCGCTTTTCTGCCTGTTTTAGTTAATCGCGAAGATGAGGATCGGTCCTGATATGATGAAATTGATGAATTGAAACTCCTGTCACGCCAGGATTCGAACCCGGCACCCCTTGCGTCGTAGTGCCATGAGCTAACCACTCTTCAATGGGGACCGGCACTTTGGTTAATATTTGAAACACAACGGTAACAGTAGTATAAGGCGGAGACACATTAAACTCGTTTGTTTTCAAATAAAAATCATTGCTACTTACCTCATATGCATAGCGGAAGATTTTTCAAGCTGGGGATCACTTTTTATTCCATGAAAAAAGCGTTATTTTTAACATTATAATCATTTATTGGTCGTTGCTAATTCGGCGCGCAAATTTTGACTCACGTTCTCTATCGTAGCTGATATGCAGTATCGTCAGCTGATGTGCAGTGTTTCAAAACTTACGAACCGATAAATGCCGCACAAACTATTCACAAAAGGTTTTTAAGCGAAAATTGAGGCTAGACTCTACTTTACGTCCTTATCTGCATGGTGATTGCTTCTTTGCGTTTGCGGTGCGCGATCGTGGTGCGGTACCCGACATCTCTTTGGGTAAGTACCTTTTTCTTTTTACACTTTCTGTTCACGATAGCCCCACTATCCATTCACGGGGTCGAGGTATGCCTACGAGGTTAGGTTAGGTCTGTTAGGTTAGGTTCCATTAGCACTCATTTCACCCCTAAATATGTGCTTCATCATCTAAAAAATTCCTCAGTACGTTCAATTGCGCATATCAGGACAACATCGGTTTTTCTCGATTTACTACTTCAGAAAATTTTTGCTCGCTTTGGGATTTACGTTGTTGAATTCCTTATAAAATAAGATTTCCAACGATATATGACACGTATTCCTTAGGAAAAGGACGTAAACTAGAGTCTTACCTTATATTGGAAAAAAAACCGCTCACACGTCATCTTGTCAAACTTCCGCGTGGTTGCTACACTGTGAGGGGGTTACATAAACGAACGCACGGAACATTTGATTCACGTAGTCGACGGTAATGGCGGCACGAGCTATCGTACAACGGAGATACATGATTGACGAAAAATACCTTATTTACAGGCAAAATACGTTGCACGATTCTAAAAAACAATTTCCCTTATTCAGAAAGTCCTCAAGAACGCAATTCCGTAAGTACTTTCTCGTCTTTTCTCCTGTAAATTTTAAGAAATCCGTCTCCGGCTTATACTATCGTTACCAAAACAACTAAACCTTACTGAGAGACTTCAGACAAACCACAGAGTAGTTAGCACAACGCACTACGACGCCAGTGGTCGCGGGTTTGAATCCGGCCTGGACATTGATTTATCAACTCCATCATGTCCTCCTATCCTGAAGGAATAACCTTCCAATCAATCTTGAAATAAAGGGGTTCTGTGTCCAATATGCAACATTCGTGCCCAAAGCCAGGATTCGAAACCGGGACCCCTGACGTCGTAGCGGGCTGTGCTAACCACTAATACACGGAGGTAGGCAAATCTGCTTTATGCACCGATAGGGACTGTTTCTACAATTTCAATTTCTTTACGGTCAAACTCTGTGCCTCCATAGGCTATCGAACCCGGAATCACTTGATTACAAGGCGACGACGTTACTGCTACTTCATTCAGGAAACCTTGATGAAATGAAGAGAATGAATGATGATATCATTAATCTGATGAAGGACTGTTCTCACACAGAACACCCATACACAGGCTCGAATTCGAACACGGAACACGTGGCATCGTAACGGATTTCGATAACCACTCTGCCACGGATGGCGGCAGACCCATGAGTCTCTGCCTAGTAGAGGTCTGCGAATGTGATCCATTGCCCGCCCACGACCCGGCAGGCCTAATGGTAAGAAATACCCGCCCATCCCGCCCTGCGCAGCTGTTATCGGAAACCAACCCGACTCTCCCATCTGAAGAGAAAGCTTTCTGGTATCCATCAGTACCCATCGTGGTTCAACAGCGGGCGGGCAACCAATGACCGTCGCTGTCTACTGCACTGCGAGCATGGGCGTAGGAAGCAGGGGCGAACAGGGAATACAGGAACACTTATTATACACATTGCGAATCTGTTACAGGCAAATATTGTTAAAACTGATAATACATTATTCGAATTATCAATGTCACTACATGAAACGGCGGCTCAGGAGAAATCTCAAAAAACGTTAAATGTGAACGAGTGTCGAGTGACTTCCCGTTTATTAATTTCAAACAACAGGGAACAGTCCAGTACTGGTAAGCATGTTTTAAAAGTCAATCACAAATCTAGGTCAGATATAATTGGATACGTCAGTGGTGTTACAATTACAAGAAGGTCATAGGAAGCATTCTTAGCATGTACTAAATAGTTTGGAGTGCCCATTTGAAAGCACTTTTCCTTATCAGAAAATGAATTTCCTAATAGTCGGATCATAGTATCGCTCACCTCCCTTCCTCATTTACGATTCAAGTTCTTATGGTAGGATTCAAATTTAACAGGACAAGTCTCTACTAGGGTTATAGCGTGAAATTTCAACTCTAACTTCCTGTTTATTAGAGACCAATTCAGATCAGTCTCTCTGTTATCTTGTGATTTTAAACATGACAGCTCAACATCCAGGCTACTTCATATTGATCGAATTACTGACAACCTTCAAACCTACGAAACAAAATATTCCCCTTTTACATTTTGTAATAAATACTTCAAAGGCGTCACAACTTATATATATATATATATATATATATATATATAAGAAAACAAAAAACAGCATTCTTTTCTTCTTTCATAAATACACAATTTAATTTGATTTTCATTTAGCTACTTTTGGCTAATCGCGACGATGAGTATGAGTGATGATATGATAACTGATGAAGCGACACTTACAAGGAACACCTATGGCCAGGACGGGATTCAAACTTAGAATCCCTAGCATCGTAGCACGCTGTGCTAGCCACTCCGCCACGCATAAGACTCGAATTCATAAGAATGGTAAATCAGTTATATTATCTTTTATTAAATTTACCAATATGTTCTAATTAACTATAGAAATGCAACGAGACATTAAGAAAAGTTTTGAAAATAAAGTTGTCTCAAGTGGTGATCGAACGTAAGACCCTCACTACCATAAGCACCTGCCTGAACAACTACGACATTTCGCCAACCTTGAACACTGTGATTCTTCTGGGTCCTTTGTGTATCCTGCTACTTACGCTTGTAATTCATTTTGTACTGGAACAGGGTTTGAAATAATCGTGTCAAACACATGGTTTTTAACGCTGAATCTACTATGTAGGTTTCATTGGGAATTCTGAACCGTCTCCTCAGTTATCATCAAATGATTGCCTTAGCGCTGTGCCAAGAATAACCATGGCTGTGTAGCGTATCTGCCCGCTTAAAGTCCCGGATGAACTGTGATTCCCCGCTCGAGCGCGGACGTGACTCGCTGCTCCCGCCCGCAATGCGATCCACGTGGATCCCGCCCGCAAGCAACCGTAGTGCGATGACGCTAGCCCGATTTTATCCAAGCTGCGCGGCGCATGGAGACCTGGATCACGAGAACTGCCACAACGATTGGGCGGATACCGGATTACGGAGTGAGTCATAACCGCCCACACAGTTCTCTACTGCCTAGGTATTGATGTGCCTCCAACCATTCCATATGTTAATTATTCATCCTCATCGTTGCAATTAGACATGAGTGACAGAAAAAAGGAAATTTAGAAACATGCAAATACATAGATAGAATAATCTAATCTTCCACCATATAAGTAGATGAGCGAGAGAGAGAGAGAGAGAGAGAGAGAGAGAGAGAGATATGGATAATATCTTAAATACGTTTGATGTCAAAACTAATTGTCTATATTTATTATGAAAATGAATTCTCCTCCTCCTCATAAAGCGCAACGTCCCCGTGTTCGAATCCCTGCCTGGTCATGGATGTTATTTGTGAGTGTCCCTTCATTAATTTTATCACATCATCACTCATCCTCATCCTAGCAATTAGCCAAAAATAACAGAAAAGCGAAGTAAAATAAACCAAATCATATCAAAACCCTCCTAAAAACAGGCCTGTTCTTTTCCATCCATATTTGTGGAAGAGCGCTTTTGTATGCACATGTAGATGGCAAGGCGAGCAGCGGTGCTGTAGCCTTGTAAAAGAAACGGAAGGCTTAGTCGGTCGCGTTCGACCTCTCGTCATCTTGTTCGTGACTAACAAGTGAGGCATTGTAGTCATGGGAGAAGAACCGGTAGCTTCCGCGAAAACGAGGACGCATTCTTCAGCGTGTCCCAATCGAAGGTAGCCCCAGAAATTGTTGTGTAAAAAGGGTAGGTGGGGAGGAAATGAAACAAAATTCGTACCTGATATACCTGTATATGTGAGAAATGAAATGATATCACATGAGGTGCTGGAAATGTCCTCCCCCAGCGTGTAAACACTTTTGAACACGACGTTGCAAGTTTGTGAATGTGTCTGCCAGAACGTCGGGTGTCACCGCCTGGATTTCACGGCGGATGTTCATCCGTAACTCTTGGAGGGTGCGTGGTTTGTCACGATAGACCTTGCCTTTCAGGTGACCCAACAGGTAAAAGTCTGGTCGGATCAAATCCGGTGACCTGGGAGGCCATAATCCTCTTGAAATGACTGTCAGGCAAAAAGGATTCCACCTCAACCATGCACACTCGAGAAGTGTGGCATGGTGCTCCATCTTGTTGGTACCAATCGAGTGTCAATTCCTGATCATCCAACTGATTCACGAACTCGCGAAACAGTTCACTGAAAACACGGCGCCAACAATGACAACTCGCGAAACTTGTTTGTTGCTGCCCTTCCACAACGGCTACGATATACAGTGTTGCCGCGTCACTTTTCTCATGGAATAAATTACATTCTCTCAAAATTTCATTGCAAACGGTCAAGTATTTACGCAATGGCGTGATTTCTTGCGGGGCTACCTTCGAGTGGGACACCCATTATAAGTGGAACCACAAGCAAAGAAACCTGCGCGACCCGCGACTCCTGCGCACCTTCCTCCGCGAGGAGGGGAGGGGAGTGTGGACCATGCTTTCTTATGGCCCGAGCTGAACGGAGGAAGGGAAAGCTGCGCGGGGACTTTTCGTCCAAGGTTTTTTTCCTTGTGGTCGCTCTATATCAACCTCCAACCCACTTCATTGCTGCTTACTGACCTTAAGGTGCAGAGTGCATGCGGGATGCTCGCACTGCACGGGGCATTCGTCGACCTCCACAAGGTCTATGTGAGATACTCAAACCCGCCTGAAAATTTTCGTGAACTATATTTTCGATAAAATCGTATGTAGAGAAGGGCACTTGACAGTCAAATGATTTTGAATTCAGCAAATCTCAGAAGTCAATTTTTCCTTACAGTGAAATCAGTCTTGCATAGAGGAAGAACTTAACTCGTGAATACTCAAAAGAGAAACAACGACATACAACACATACTTTATTAAAAGCATACGAATTTATTGTATTGCATTCTTCTTAGACTTTAGTGCACAAAAGAGCGGAGAACGTAAAGAGCAAAAACGCGAAAGGAGATCAAAGGGAGATAAATTAAAAAGGATGATAAAGTTAGCTCAAGGATAATAAAATGAGATGCAGTGAAAGGAAAGATGGTTCATTGCCCTTTTATCCTCGATATCTTTTTCCGTTAGCCTCTTGTTTTGATTCTGTCTTGAAAATTAATGTTGCGAGTGTACTTAAGCCTTCGGAAGTGGATACGACAGAGGACGCCATACGTCCTTTATAACTTTGTGCTTTTAAGTTGATGCGACGTTCTGCAATCAGAAATGACGAGTTTCCTGGTACTTCAGTTCTTGACATGAACGTTCGAGGAAGTTCTGAGGGTTGTGACAAGGAAAGGATGTCTTGAAGACGAGATGGGGCCTGGCAGAACTGAGGTTTCCTCTGGAGTTGTAAGTTCTCGGTTTCGATTTACATACATTCATTTTGTTCTTGTCTAGATTTCCAAGAGTAATCTCGGTCGAGTCTCGAACCTCGAAAGGCAACTCTCGTCCGGCGTCGAACCTCAAAGGGGAACTCTCGTCTGGCGTCGAACCTCGAAAGTCTCGTCTGGCGTCGAGCCTCGAAGGGCAACTCTCGTCTGGCGTCGAGGCTCGAAGGGAAACTCTCGTTTGGCGTCGAGCCTTGAAGGGCAACTCTCGTCTGGTGTCGAACCTCGAAGGGCAACTCTCGTCTGGCGTCGAACCTCAAAGGGGAACTCTCGTCTGGCGTCGAACCTCGAAAGTCTCGTCTGGCGTCGAGCCTCGAAGGGCAACTCTCATCTGGCGTCGAGCCTCGAAGGGCAACTCTCGTCTGGCGACGAGGCTCGAAGGAAAACTCTCGTCTGGCGTCGAGCCTCGAAGGGCAACTCTCGTCTGGTGTCGAACCTCAAAGGGGAACTCTCGTCTGGCGTCGAACCTCGAAAGTCTCGTCTGGCGTCGAACCTCAAAGGGGAACTCTCGTCTGGCGTCGAACCTCGAAAGTCTCGTCTGGCGTCGAGCCTCGAAGGACAACTCTCATCTGGCGTCGAGCCTCGACTGGCAACATGACCTCGAATCTCAATGACCTGACCTCCCCTACAAAATTTTCTGAAGTCAATAACTATAGACTAGATTTTGGATGTGTCTGGAAAAGGGTAAGGATTGCAAGGAAATAAGATTTCTTGATGATTTAGTTAAGAAAACTCAATTGCACGGTCACTTTACAGCTTCTAAAAGGAAATATGGACTTCTGCAAAAAGCAATACGACAACAAGGAAGAATTTCCACACACGGTTGCCATAAAGATTAGGGAAGAGAGAAGGAAATAGTTAATTCCTATGCACAAAAGAAGCTTCACATTTCAATATCTAGAAAACCGAATATATTTGTGCCCCGGGAAGTGAATAAAATCCGATTAGGATCCTCCTAGAAGGTTCTTTTTTAGGAGGGAGGGGGACATTCTCCCCTATCTTCCACGTTCTATCCTGTTGCTTCAACCCCTCCCTCCCCCGGACAACTTTGTTTTCCTTTCTGCCGAGTTACGCAGCGATGACGTCAGAGACGAGCAAGATCGTCGTAGTGGCTGGCTGCAGTGAAAAAGCCGAAGTCTCCAACCCAAAAGTCCCGACGCGGTGACCTAAATAGACCCATTGTCGTTGTAGCAGGGTGTCCCCTTTTTTCTGTGGGGGAGTTTAAAGGGGGACGTTAAACGTTCCAGGGAAGATAGAGAGAGTAATTTAATTGTACTAACCGTGAACAAATGTTGATGAAACGTTTCTTTTCATAATTCCGGAATAATGCGAAGTGAAAACAAGTCTAAATAATGTACAGGTTATGAATTTAGACTTTTCTTTATCATAATGGAATTATATTGCCAGCATCATTATGCTGTATGTCATAGGCGTGACTTGGCACTTGCAAGGGGGCACTTGCCCCCAAGATTTCCAGGTTTATGAAAATTTATAAGTCAAAGATGCTTTTGTTAACTTCATGAAACATGAGAAACAGAAACCTACACACAGAGATATTATATTATGTTTCATGTTTATATACAGCGGAAAAATATGTCTCGCAGGTACTGTACCGCCATGGACGTCCGGAAGATTTGGGGGGAAAGGGGGGGTCACGGCCCCCCTGGAAAATGAATGTCCACCTAAGAATTATATATTTCACACATAATTTCATTTCAGTCACAGTAATTAATGTTAATTATTATAAATGCAGTGAAGGAACAGGATAATTTCAGACTGAAATAGTGTTTTTGAGGGGGCATCACTATTATGTGGGAAAATATGCCTCCTTTTCCCCCTGAAAAAAATACCTTGCTTGCCCCTCCCTGAAAAAAATCCTGCGGATGACCATGAATCTTACAGTTAATAAGATATCAAGTTTAAAGCCAATTTCACTCTTCCACAAACATATATTATCATAATTTCATTTTTTACCTTAAGTAATGTCCAAAATTCCATTTGCATCTGTGCTTCCCCGATGGCGCAGTGGTAGGGTCGTCGACATGTAATCAAGGGGTTCCGGTTTCGTTTCCCAGTGGAGGCACATAGTGGTTCGGATCCCACTTTAAACTGTAGGTCCAGTCCCGATTAGCCTTACTGTGCATAAAGTGGACTTAGATCAATCAATCAATCAATTCATTTGCACCTTTCTCTTTAAGGAAAAAACTCTTAGAAAATTATCCACCTAGGACTTGGGTCTTCACATGGAATAGGTATATGCAGATTATAGAGGATGCATGAAGTTAACTTACATTCATTGAAAGATGAGATGACTACAACCTAGCAGTTGACGAAACTGGTTAATGAAACCAAGTTTTGATGCTGAAAATATTGGCAAATGTTTTTCCTTCGTTCAGGAATCCATATTTTTCTTTTAAAATTCTTAACGAGCTTATGATACTTCTCGAGGATTCGATATATATATATATAGAGAGAGAGAGAGAGAGAGAGAAAGAAGAAGAGAGATAGAGGGAGGGAGATATAATTAACGGTATGAAAAGATTCGTTGTTATGTAAAAAGGAAAATAATTGGCTCTTCAAGGACTTACCTCATTAATCATTTTTTACCAGTACTAATTTATTTTTTATTTACCGTTTTCCATGACATTATAAGCGCAATTAAAACACTTTGAAGGCGTGCTTAGGCTCGCTGAAAATTAATACCAAAGAATATACGGATATCCATTTGATAATTTAATAACCCGAAAGAATAATTTTGTTCACGTATTTCAGATCGTAACGTAAAGACTGTTAACCAATTTTTACACAAATTGGTGTCGCATTTACAATGTAACCGTAATATCTACCAAGAGCACAAAAATGGATTTAGGCCAGTAAACATTGCCAGCAACTGTGGATATTTTTTAAATAGGTAGAGAATAGTTTGTGAGAGATAAAAGAGAGAGTGTGAGAAAGGGAACAGTACAGAGGAGGGTTAATGAACAGAGAGAAGAGAAAGAGAGAGAAAGAACAGAGAAAGGGAGGGAGATAGATGGAAGAGAAAGAGGAGAGGAATGAGAGAAAGTGACGAGAGAGAGGAAGAGAAGAGAATGTGAGAAAAGAGAGAGAGAGAGAAGATATGAAAGAATGTGAGAAAACAGAGGAAGAAAAAATATAATGTGAGAAAAGAGAGGAAGAGAGTGGTCTACAGGATTTACTCGATCATCTGTTTAATATATTAATGAGAAACATTATTACTTCTTCGATGCTCACTGTTCACTATAACTGTGTATTAAAATACTTACATTGTACTACTAACTTTTCCGATTTTCATATCAAACGTAATTGTTGTAAATAATTCTATGCTTTTTATTTTATTTCACTGGAGAGATGTAAACGAATTGTTTCATTATCATACACAATATTGATGCTGTCATCTGTGATGCACTTGTGCTCTAAGAAGGGTACTACAATTACTGTTAATGCAAATATAATTAATTCTTGTTCTTTCTGAAATACATTGTCCAAATTACCATACATTCAAGGGCGGCCGTATTATTTGCCGTCACCTTGTAATCAACGGGTTCCTGGTTCGATCCTGCTGGAAGCACATTGTCAAATCCAACTTTAAAGTGCAGATTTAATCCCGGTTAGCCTACTTGCGCACAGCGCACACAGTGTACAATCACCGGTAAAAAAATTGGACAAGTAGATTCTGAAATACGAGGGTTAAAGCATAAGTCATGGCAACATTTTTTTTCCCTGCGATACGCCAAAAGTGGATTTTAATAGCAAATTTCCAATGGCAACATCTTCCACCGCCGTGGAGTTGCGCAACATATGTAACGGTCTAGCAGGGAAGCGAGTATTTCAGGCTGTAGGTGTCCCATTTTTTTGCCGGTGAATGTACTTCAGAGTAATACAACTCGTCCTGCAAACATATTTTCACCTTGTGACTGATTTGACGGGCGGGCTGGGATGGGGTTGAGTGCCCCTGTTGCCCCTCCACTTGCCTAGTTGAGGCATTGATAGATACCATGGTATGTTTTATGGTGTCAGACCTATTCCAAACACGTTTGACTTTTTAAAACTTTGTAGAGAGAGAGAATGAGAGAGAGCGAGAGAGTGAAAGAAGAACAAGAGAAGAGAGTGGCATAGGGAAGGGGGAGAGAGGAGAGATAGAGTAAGAAAAGTAAGAGAGAGAAAATAGTGTGTGAGAGATAAGGGAAAGAGAGAGAGAGAGAGAACAGAGAGAGGGAGGGAGACAGATGGAAGAGAAAGAGGAGAGGAAAGAAAAAGTGACGAGAGAGATGAAGAAAAGAGAATGTGAGAAAAGAGAGAATGAGGAAGAGAGAATGTGAGAAAAGAGAGAGGAAGAGAAGAGAGACTGTGAGAAAAAGGAGGAAGAGGGGAGAGAATGTGAGAAAACAGAGAAGGAGAAGAGAGAATGAGAGATGACAAGAAAGAGTGAGAAAAGAGAGAGGAAGAGAAGAAAGAGTAAGTAAACAGGAAGGGGAGAGAAACGAAGATAAGAGAGAGTGAATGCCAGGCTAGCTCACCTTCCTCCTTCATTATTGAATGTAGAAACAATGATGAAGTTTTTAAACATCTCAGAAAACAAAGGCAATAACAGAGAATACATTAGAGCAGAACAGTATTCCCAAGCCGTAACCTCTCCTTTATGAAGATTGTCAGGGTCTGAAACTGCTCCTTAGGCCCTCGAGATAAGTCGAAATAAAGGTCATAAACAAGAAAGTTTTTCCTCCGTTCATTCCTGCAGCATCCAAGTTTATCTCGGTTAGGAGCGTCTCTCCAGTTGCTGGGAGGTGGGGCGGATGTGGAACCGGGCAATAACGATGCTGCAGGTGACTGCGATCTTCACCTGCGAGTTCTATTAAGGGTTGACAAGGGTAGAAGAGTTCTTTTCTGCATTTTCCTCCCTCGATTCTTCCGCTCTGGGGCGTCGCAATAACGCGGGATCTTCTACCATGTGAACACGACAAGAGGTGTCCCAACTTCTCTTCTCAGGTCTTCTATTTCTCGCTTACCTGAAGCAAAGGGGGAGAGGGGGGCCGCGTAGAAACGACAGAAAAAGATTGGTGAAAGTAAAGAAGGGACGGGAATATGTTCTTGCGGGGGCAGACACATGTGATGTACTACTAAATACAATACAAAATTGCATACTAGCATTTGGGGTATTATCTTGTTTCCTTGGGGACTGTCTGATGAACAAACTGGTGTTTTCCCAACAATGTCGTATTTTTAGTTTGGAGGGGGACATGGATGCATACATATTAACTGATTGTTGGATTTATTAGTTGACTAGCTGATTATCCGGCGTTGCCCGGATATTTACTTATCCCAATCTTCTATTAGACAGGAAAATAAGGAATTTTAAGTATAGTGTAAAATGAAGTTGGGAGTTGAACGGCATTGAGAGTGTCACTATTCATCTTAGCGACCCCGAAAACTATGTATTCCACACTAATATCGGTCGTTTTACATGTCACCCCCTTCCCACCCCCAACCCTAGGGGTGCCAGATGTGTCTTGGAGTTGAACGGCATTGGGAGTGTCGCTATTCATTTCAGCGGCCCCCAAAACTATTCTACACTAATATCGGTCGTTTTCGATTATTTCTACATGTCACCCCTTCCCACCCCCTCCCCTAGGGGTGCCAGGGGTGTCTTACTTTCATATTTCTTTGCAGATTGTAATTCATGTGTGTACCAAATTTGGTGGTTGAAATTGCTCCAGGCGCTTACGAGTTATGCCGGGACAAACATGCATACATCAATTTTTATATATAGAGAGAAGATAGATTGGCTTTTGAGTGAGATTTTCGACGGATAGCACTCGATGAGATGTCTTCACTGTCCTCGTGCCCTCTAAAACTCATTTTGAGTAAGGTAAAAGCGATTAGGGAAGCGTGGATTGTTTACTTCCTAGTCTTGACCATAAGTAGCAATGGAAGACACTTGGGTGTATTCAGAAAAGGTCACCCCTTAAACCCCAGGGTGCAGATTGACAAACTACAGTATATTGTTTGTTCGAGTTTTAAGTCTATGGGCTAATAGCAACTCAACCTACATAGTTTAAAGTGTAATCCGAACAACCATGCGCCTCCATCGGGTATCGAACCCGGCACTCCTTGATTTCAAGCACACGGTTTTACCACTACGCCATCTTGGAAGCCTATATATGTGGGGTACATGCGTGTGTATTCAGATGAATACATGTATGTAAACATACATGCAGAAGTTTTCAGAAAGGATACCCGATTTTTTAATATTTTATTCTGGTGGAAATTCGAGACGAAACAAAGATGGAGGGATAAATCATCTTTAAAATCGAAGCGAGAAGAGACAAGACGAAACGAGACCGAGAGCGAGACAGATAATGTCAGATCGAAACCTTGTCAACATAATTGATTTATTATGCCATTCTACCAGGAGTCCAACTGTCTGAGTATTTTATAGATAGGTTTTAAATGTTGTTCAGTAAGCACAAAAACTGATATACTTACTTCATTTCAACAAATATTTTCTTTTATCACTCTGAGAAGAGTCGTATTATATGTGAAACCGACTCTTTTATGTCGAGACCAACAATGGTAATTAAAACTTGAATGAAAACTATGGGACAGGTCCAGAAAACGAGCACGAATGGGAGAATTCAAGAAGCAGGGAAACTTAACATGTTAATATTGGACGTAGGTACGTAAAATACAGGAAAAGATAAGGACTTCTTGGTATATAAAGGGTGTCCACATGAAACCTCCTTGATTTCAAATCAAGTCAAAAGGTTTTTCTTTTAGGCTGAGTAATTAACAACGATGACGGCAGCACAAGAGAGAGCGCAGTACGTGATATGGTATGCGGAAACGAAATATCCAATTTGGGTCCAAAGACATTTCAGACGTGCATTTGAACGGAGAACACCAGACGTAAAGACAATTAAAGTTTGGTATGACACGTTGCAAGCCACTGGGAGTGTTAACCTACAGTCAGGTCGACAATGGGTCGAGATAGAGTATCGGCTAGTCATTTTGAGGGTTTTGAAAGGAGTCCACGTAGAAGTGCACTAAAGATTGAAAAAACGAAATCTGTTTGAGTTGCTTTACATGATGCCGCAAACCGCAAGCCTCTATGTCGAGTAGTTTCCTCACAATTGTAATTTGAAATTAAAGAGATTTTATGTGAACACCCCGTATTTTCATATTAGCAGAAAGTGTTAAACCCCCAATTTGTGTGTCTAAGAGCTTCCTTATTTCGTTGGCTATTTGTGGATCTTTTTGGGGAACATAGTTCATAAGTTAATGAACCATTGTTGTACAACATCGCATCTGTTCAACTGTATTGGTATAGTTTGTGCTTTTAAGGCGATTCTCAGCAACATACACAATATACACAACCATACATTTTTGAATCCTTGTCCCGAGGTTCAAAACTTGCAGTACCTGAGGTTCTGTGGATTATAGTTTAGGCAACAGACAGGTACTTCTTCAAATTATAACTTAACGCCCATTTCCTTTTAGATATATTGTAGGTTTGTTCATATTATATTTACATATGTTAATTCTTGGCCGTTATTTGCAAAATCTACATTTCGGTGAGAGTGTGTGAAGTAAATGTTATGTTACCTCATCAATAAAGTGAAATATAAAGGAATAATCATACTACGTGTACGAGTAGTAGTCTACTGGCTCCACGAGTAAAAAAAATGACCCTTCAGTACCAAAAAAGGTGGCTGAAGGTATGTGTACGTGTGTACCCGGTTTCCCACATGAAATGAACTATTAAAATAATGTTAAAAGAGCAAGTGCGTGTATTAAAAGAAAGAAAGTTAATATCCCCGTCGGTTCACATAGTAAGGAAAGAAAGTTCGCCCAGCCGCTCCCCTTAGAGAAGAAGATACCTCTTACATCGCTGTACTCCGCCAAACATCTGAGAGCGACTGGATAATAAACCTTGTCGAGCAAGACCTCATCTCCAGGAAGCTATCAACTCGGGGCAAGCCCGGCACCTAGCGACCTGTTGAGTGAGATGAGTCAAGGCAAAAAGGATAATAAACCTTTTCCTGCTCCCACAAAAATAGGCAATTATTAGGCTGGAGAGTTCAATGAACTAATCGATCTCTAACTATGCACTGGTAGAAAGTTCATACAGAACTTGAGATGTAATGTATCATCTGAGGGCGATTACTCCCTTCCCTTCCTTTATATAGGCACCGCTACTCACCTAGGCGTTATACGAAACTTTCCGTTCTGGTCGGCTGTCCAGCGACGCACCTACCTACACAACGGCCAAGAATACGCACGTACATGAATACATAGGCATCCACAACATTACCAAACACATGCCACTAAAACCCGACCTATCCAATTAGATTAATTAATGGAACATATAAAATAAAAAGAATCAAGTAATGATTCGTCTCATTACACAACTGAGGCATCGACAGTACGAGAGGAAAGAGAGAAAGTGACGAGAGATAGGAAGAGAATGTGAGAAAAGAGAGATATGAAGAGAAAAGAGAATGTGAGAAAAGAGAATGTGAGAAAAGATAGGAAGAGAGAAAGTGGCGAGAGAGAGAGGGGAAGAGAATGTGAGAAAAGAGAGATATGAAGAGAAAAGAGAATGTGAGGAAGGAGAGGAAGAGAGAATGTGGGAAAACAGAGGAAGAGAAGAGAGAATGTGAGAAAAGAGGAAAAGAAGAGAGAATGTGAGAAAAGGAAGTTAAGAGAGAATGTGAGAAAAGAGAGGAAGAGAAGATACATCGACTGAGGCATCGACAGTACGAAGAATCAAGTTCACGCCGTACGTGCCATGTTGCTCCAAGTCAGCGTGGTCACGTCGATCTCAAAACTTCACAGAGAAACCAACAGATAAGGAAGTGAGATTCCCCAAGGGGTCAAAAAGTCGGAAAGAAGAAGAAAAGTAGGTGAAATCCAATTTGTCATTCCCTTCTCCCTCAAGAAAAAGAGAAAAAAGAAGTTAAAAAAAGAGTCGGGTCACCCCGCTAGCAGAGATACATGGTTGCCGATCAGGATGGACTTCAAGGCAGAGCCATCTACCGGTCATTGATCCATTTGCAGTAATGTCATTAGGTCTGTTTCAACCGCGTAGATACATCAAAGCAGTTTCTCTCGTTTGACCACGAGAATCTTTGGAATTGGAGGATGGGTCATCGTGTAGGAAGAGAAGTGTAAAATCCCGTAAGTGTCTTTCTACAGCTGAAAGGGTGGTAGTTAATGGAAGGCAAAAACAGGAAAAGGATAAAATTGCCCATCAGAACTAAGACATGTCAAAGAAGTTGCTCAACAAGAAAACTATCTGCTACAAGAAATCTTCTTGGCAAGAAAGTCTCCTCAAAAATAGAACTCTGAACTTTCAAAGTAAGATCCTGAATTGATTACACGGTCACTGAGGCGGCATTATCTTTCATACATGTTATTTTTTATGTAATTATTTGTTTCAATACAACTATAAAGAGGACCTACAGTTTGAAGTGGGAACTGACCCATTGAGTGCCTCCACTGGGTATCGAACCCAGGACTCAAGGGAGCTGGTATTGTTCCTAGAACGTTACATCAAGGGAACTGGTGTAGTTCCTAGAACGTTACATCAAGGGAACTGGTGTAGTTCCTAGAACGTTACATAAAGGAAACTGGTCTAGTTCCTCGAACGTTACATCAAGAGAACTGGTTTAGTTCCTAGAACGTTACATCAAGGGAACTGGTGTAGTTCCTAGAAAGTTACATAAAGGAAACTGATCTAGTTCCTCGAACGTTACATCAATATAACTGGTTTAGTTCCTAGAAAGTTACATAAAGGAAACTGGTCTAGTTCCTCGAACGTTACATCAAGAGAACTGGTTTAGTTCCTAGAACGTTACATCAAGGGAGGCTGGTGTAGTTCCTAGAACGTTACATCAAGGGAGGCTGGTGTAGTTCCTAGAACGTTACATCAAGGGAACTGGTGTAGTTTCTAGAACATGACATCAAGGAAACTGGTGTAGTTCCTAGAACCTTACATCAAGGGAGGCTGGTGAAGTTCCTAGAACGTTACATCAAGGGAGGCTGGTGTAGTTCCTAGAACGTTATATCAAGAGAACTTGTTTAGTTCCTAGAACGTTACATCAAGAGAGCCTAGTGTAGTTCCTAGAACGTACCATCAAGGGAGCCTAAAACTACAACTGATGTTGCCACCCTTAGTTTAGTTTAGTTTATTTGCGTCCAAGGACTACCGGTGTGTACAAATTACAGTACATGGCAATATAGGACATGTCAATACTTACATTACAATACAGGTACATTAATAGATTTTACAAATACAAAATAAATAGCCAAAAATTGTAAAACATTGGGTCTTACTCTGCTATTATATCAAAATCACAAAAAAATATAACATGAGAAGATATACTTATTACCCACTTTCATTTGACATTTAATTTTACAAGAATAATATGTGATTATACTACATTATGTACATTTGTCTTATGTAAAAGTCGCTTCCATGTATTCAGCTATAGAATAAAAAACATGCTTCAGAAGCATTGATTTTATCTTGTGCTTGAATATCATCAATTTTGGTTCTTTCCTCACATCTTGTGGTAGTTTATTGTAGAGATCTATGGAAGAATTTAAGGGACCTTTCTTACATAAGTTAAGGCGGCAGTGTTTTGTGTGAAGTTTGTCTTTATTTCTTGTGTTTAGGCCATGTATTTCCTCATTTGTGGCAAAGTTGGAAATATTTTGCTTAACATAAATTAAGCATTCATAAATGTATATGCAGGGGAGAGTTAACACATTAAGTTTACGGAAAAGAGTTCTACATGAATAAGTTTTCTTTACTCCAGCTATGATCCTTATAGCTCTTTTTTGAAGCATAAAAAGGACATTGGAGTGGCCCTTGTTACCCCAAACCATAATACCGTATCTTAGTAAAGCATCAAAGTTTGCCATATAAATGCACTTTACAGTTTGGGTGCTTGAGATGTCTACCATTTCTCGAAGGGCATAGCACACACTGCTTAATTTTGATTGTAGCGTGTTTATGTGTTCTGTATAGCTAAGGTGTTCATCCAGAATGATAACCAGAGATTTTGATTTTTTGTTAGGCTTTAGTTGTTTATTCCCAGATATTAGATTGAGGCTTATTTGGTTTCTGGTTTGGATTGTAGAAGATGTAATGTAATTTGTTTTTTTGCTGTTGAGGAGTAGATTATTATTTAAAAACCAGTCATCTAATTTGTTTAATACGTTATTAGCCTTAGATTGTAGAGCATCTTTGGAAGTGTCTGTCACTATAATATTTGTATCATCAGCATATAATATTGCATTTGCCTCAGGTATAACATTTGGTAAATCATTTATGTACATAAGAAACAAAAGAGGGCCAAGAATACTTCCCTGAGGCACCCCACATGTTACACTTTTCATGGTGGAGTGTTGACGTGTTACGTATCCTTTTGCTGTGGTGTGAGCGATTTCTACAATTTGCTTTCTATTGGTATGATAAGATTGAAACCACTTTTGTGGTAGTCCACGAATACCAAGTTTTTGAAGTTTCCACAGCAATATCTCATGATTCCACTGCATACCCCCTCAAACAGTAGATCTGGGATTTAGTATTAATGATATTGGACTCCAGATTATATTCTCATCTCTCTGTACCCCACTACTCATTCTTCTGGCCCCCGTCACTGCTGAGCAACCTGTATATTCTTAGGGTCATTGCCCTAGCCTCGAGCGAAGGATTACGAAGCCCAACGCCTTAGTGTTCTTAGGATGCCCGCCTGAGGCGTAGCGTCTCTTATCCTCATGGGATTAGGTTTCCAATGGAATCTTCCTCTCCGCTGAGAAAAGTCAACGAAGCGAAGAGGCGAACTTTAGGGACCTTCTCGTTCGAAACTCTCAGCGTGGAGACAGCGCGTCAAGCGCCATGACGAACGTAGCAAAGTAGCACTCGAAGTGATGGCGAAACTCACCTTGAGACTAATTCACGTGATGTGAAGTCTGATGTACGACACGTGAGGGACCTTCCACGGGGACCCTAAATTAAAGAAAGAAATGAAGGAGCCTCGCCTGAAGGGGCACTCGATATTCATTGCGAAGGGAACCAGAATGGCTGTCGGTAACTGAAGAAGGGGCCTTCTTTGCTAGTTTTATAAAGAGTTGGCGCTAAACGGCCTCGCCTTTGTTTGAGATTACAGCCGAGTCGAAAATGCCAAAAATACATTACAACCTTCCACAAACAATATTTCACACGAAGGGTACCCGCACGATTTTTTCCGGGGGGGGGGGGAGACTCATATCACTAACTAACTAACTCTCTAGCCTTCTTAAACCCGAAGGTTCATGGCTGCAGCAACACAAGCCATCCATCTGCCCCTATGCTGAGCAAGACCTATATACTCTTTTCCATCCCTACTGATTTCCCTTAGGTCCATCTCAACGTTATTCCTCCATCTTCGTCTTGGCCTTCCTACAGGCCTCTTACCATCAGGTTTCCCAACAACAATCCTGTAAACTCCTCTTTCCTCTCCCATTCGTGCCACATGGCCTGCCCACCTAAGTCTTCTTGATTTAATTATTCTAATAATATCTGGACATGAATACAAATTATGTAGTTCTAAATTATGTAACCTTCTCCACTCACCTGTCTCCTCATCCCTTTTAGGTCCAAATATTTTCCTGAGGATCTTATTTTCAAATACTCTCAATTTATGTTCCTCTTTCAATGTAAGGGACCAAGTTTCACACCCGTATAATACTACAGGCAAAATTACTGTTTTGTATATTTTAACTTTTAGTTTCTTAGATATTAAACGAGAAGACAAAAGTTTATGAAGAGAGAAGTAACATGCATTTCCTGAATTAAATCTGCTTTTCATTTCCTCTTTAATATATTTTTCATTTGTTAATATTACTCCTAAGTATTTGAATTTCGAAATTGGTTGGCAGACTCATATAAACTTTCGTTATTATTATTGCTTTTATTTTTGTTGTTATGTTATTATTACTACTACTACTACTACTACGAGGGCCACTATTTATATTTTGAGCCTTGGCAACGCTGATTGAAGTTAGGCGCGATTTGACGTTTGCACGGAATCGTCTGGCATTATTGACCATAACGTACTTCAAATGTTTTGTCAATAGCTTCATTTGTGTTGTTTATGTTGCCTTGGAGATTGCGCGACAACAATAAAATGGAATTAACTCGTGAACATTTTCGTGCGATGATTTTTTACGGTTTTCGACGTGGATTATCAAGATCAACGTGGATCAACTTACTTCCACATTTGGCGATGAAGCCCCATCCTTTGCCACTGTGAAACGCTGCTATAACGAATTTAATCGTGGCCGCCATTCGCTCACCGACGAGATTCGCGAAGGTCGTCCAAAATCAGTTGTTGTTCAAGAAAACATTGATGCTGTGCAAAACCTAATTCTACAAGATCGTCATGTGACATACTGTGAGATTGAGGCAACCATAGGCATTAGTTCCACCAGCATATATAAAATATTACATGATCATTTAGCTGTGAGAAAGGTATGTTCTCGTTGGATCCCACACAATTTGACAAAAACTCAAAAAGACGCTCGCGTCAATTGGTGCAAACAAATGCTCAATAAATACAATCGTGGTGCTTGAAAAGACGTATATAAGATTGTAACAGGTGACGAATCATGGATACATGCATATGAGCCGGAACGTAAACAGCAGTCGACTGTATGGGTGTTTCAAGATGAACCCAATCCAACAAAAGTTGTTCGCGCTCGAAGCACATCGAAACAAATGGTCGCCTGTTTTTTCGGGAAAACTGGTCATGTGGCAACTGTGCCTTTAGAGGAACGTAGAACGGTCGGTCAACTCTGAATGGTACACAACAATTTGTTTGCCAGAGGTCTTCGGTCAAATACGGAAAACAAACAAACGCCGTCGGATCATTCTTCATCAAGACAATGCCAGCTGTCACACATCTCGTCTAACAACCGACTTTATGAACAGTCAAAAAATCGAATTGATGGGTCAACCGCCGTACAGTCCTGATGTGGCACCCAACGACTTCTTCTTGTTCCCGAATGTCAAGAATAAATTGCGTGGACAACGATTTTCGTCGGCGGAAGACGCCGTTGATGCGTTCAAAAATCATATTATGGAGGTGTCTCAAGAAGATTGGAAAAACTGCTTTGACAAATGGTTCGAACGAATGCAAAAGTGTATTGACCATAAAGGAGAATACTTCGAAAAACAATAAAGCAGTTTTCAATGCCAAATTCCCGTTTTTTCATTGTTAGGCTCAAAATATAAATAGTGACCCTCGTACTACATTACAAATCATAAAATTCGAACTGAATTGAAAATACTTTGGCGTTGTACACAAGTTCAGATTCGCGTCTACTAGTTAGATATAGAAACTGGATTCACCTTGCTTCCTTTCAATAAACATCTATCACTTTGTTCACAACAGTTCTTTGTCTTTTCGTACTTTTCTACAATGCACAGATATCAATGAGTCCTTTATGGTACCTCTGATCCTTGTTTTGACGTGCCGAAGGGTACTGTAAAATATTATTAATAATAACAATAATAATATTTGCTGTAACTTACGGTCTGTGGCGGAGACATGTTAGTCTTTAGGGGGCCCTCAGCCATTGACATAGTACAGGGGTCGTATATGCGCATGTAAAAAATAATCTTAGTTGCTCAGGGGTACAGAAACGAATACAATATATACAGGTAAAGGTGATGTTAAAGTTCCATGAAGGAACATTTAGGGTATGAGGGAAAAGGGCCCCCCCCCTTATTTTCGATGTCGACCATTTTGCAGGTGATGTGATCAGCACCACGCCGCGGCCGCCTTTACCCCTCGCCCCCGGGTGTCATTCGATTTGAGGCTGGGTGGTCCTTAGAGCCGATTTATGCGGGAAAACAAGGCCGGATAAATTCCGGTTAAAATTTCACGAGAAATGCAGTGATGCAGGTTTCATCAACCTATCTTTAATCAGGAAAAGGTTACGACTGCATGATTAAAACAAATGTATCATGTTCCAGGTGTGAGAAAACTGTGTCATATTTAGCCTATATCACATCACCCCCTTCCCATTTAATACTGTTGAGTTAAATTCAGCATGGCGGCCACCAATATGGCGGACGTCTGCTTGGAACACACCAATGTGGTTCCCCCTAAGCCTAACCTGTTTTTGTCATGACGAATTGTACCAAAGCAAACTCCTTTACTTTTTATAAGCGGAATTAAGGTACTTTCGAATCACCCTCTAGGCCGTTATATGTGACTTTGTCAATATGAGATGAGGAATTACACAGAGACACATTATATATATGTATGTGTGTGTGTGTATTTATATATATATAAACACAGTCAAAAAAGTTTTGCATCACCCGAGAAGTGATGAAAATAGCGTCCGCAAAATGCCGAAGCGGACAAGAACCGATGAAGCAGAGCTCATTGTGCGAAGTAACGCGGTCGACGTGCAATATCGATCACCACAGACGACTACCGGAGTCGGCAAGCGCATTCGTGTGTTCGAGCGTAGCACCACGGTAGTCGGCGAAGGTTAGGTAGGTGTTCCTTGTGTCCAGTTAGCGAAGGCGAGCGAGTGCAGCTGTGTGCAAGGCATGCCTAGGCGTACGATAGTGCAGTTTGATCGGCCAGGATTATCACGATACTGCAGACTGGCATGTCACAATGGGCTGTAGATAGGGCTGTTGGAGTGGCGCAAAGCGATGTCTGTAGGACCTGGAGCCGGTATACAGACACAGGAACAGTAGCAGATCATCAACGGAAAGGTCATCCACGTGTCACAACACCAGCACAAGACCGCTATGTACGACTCTCAGCTAGGGAACAGAATACCATGACGGCAAGGAACATCAATCATGCCCTCCAGGCAGCCTCTGGTGTGCGTGTGTCAAACAAAACTGTCTGTAACAGACTCCGAGAAAGTAGTTTACGTTCCAGAAGACCTCTCCGGCACCACTACCTATTGCCACGACATCGGCGCGACCGTGTGCATTGGGCCCGTGCACATCGAAATCGGGGACCCGGTCATTGGGCTCATGTGCTCTTTACCGATGAATGTAGGCTCTGTCTAAGGCCAGATTCATGAAGAGGACGGGTGTGGTGAGGCCGTGGACTGCATGAGCGGCTTCGTGGTGTCCAGGGGGTCCATCCATACCAAGGAGGAGGAATCATGGTGTGGGCAGGGATCATGCTCGGACGTCAAACGCCCCTAATTCCAATTAGAGGGACACAAACAGCTGTTCGTTATATCAGGGACATTCTTCAGACGACTGTGAAACCATTTCATCAGGAAATTGGTGACAAATTTGTCTTGGTGGATGACAATGCCCGTTCACACCGTGCACAGATGGTGCACGAATATCCGTCGCATGCCCTGGCCAGCACGAAGTCCCGACATGAATTGCATCGAACATGCATGGGTAATGCTAAAAAATGCCATTGCAAACCGTTTTGTGGCTCCCACTAATCTTCATGAATTTCTTCTTGCGGCACAGGACGAATGGAATCGCTTACCGCAAGATCAACTCGATCGTCTCATCCTCAGTATGCCACAGCGTGTTCAAGACCTTCTTGCAGCCAGGGGAGGACACACCAGGTGGTAGACAATGTTTCTGGTGGATCCGCTATGACGAACAGTCTTCTTGTGACAATTCTTTGTTTTTCGCCTCCATCATGAAATGTGCCATTTTCGTTTTAAACACATTTCTGAGAAAATTGTACGTTTATTGTTCCCTTTTCATTCAACATGTCTTGTTCAGTTTCTTTTCTTTTGTATTTCCACTGTCATTGTCAATAACTCTTGTGCTTCATATATGTTTTGTCATTTTCCGTTCTGATGCAAAACCTTTTTGACTGTGTTTATATATATACATGTGTGTGTGTGTGTATGTGTGTGTGTGTGTGTATAAAGGTAGATGAGGATGAGTGATGAATGGATACTCACAAACATCCATGCCCAGGCCAGGATTCGAACCCGGGACCCCTGGCGTCGTAACGCAATGTGCTAACCACTCTGCCACGAGGGCCGGCATGTAGGTAGGTAAAGGGGGGCCTTTGGTAAGATGATTTGGGGGGGCATGATTTGTAGATCCGGCACTGATTTGTAGGTAGGATTTCGTCCCAAAACAGGCCGGGAAGTACAGCGCTTAACAGTCAGTTCGCTCCACATTTTTTAAATTTCGTGATGCAAGCTAGAAGATGGCGGAAATTTGCACAGACGTTGTTACCCTTTGCTGTTGCATTGCTTCTTTTGCCGCTCTGACTCGTTCAAGGTCTCAACGTTCAAGGGTCTCAAACCTTTGTGATGGAAATTAAAGGTCGTTCTTAATAAAAGTTAATTTTAAAGTTAAGCGAATGGTTAAAAGGGCGTTTTTCAAGTCATAATAGTGCTTTTAGGCATTTATAGGGATTTATAGTTAATTTAGGCATTTATAGGAATTTATAGTTCATTTAGGCATTTTTAGGTCCTAAAGAATTTCAGTAGAGGGGTGCTGTGTACATGAAAAGCAAGGATCTCTAAATAGCATAGTCTAGGATGTAGCGAGAAAAATAGGTATGGACCTAGAAATCCGTTCCGTAGTTATAATAAACCATTGATAGGTTGGTAACACTGTTCTACAAAAAAAAAACTTTTTTCTTTTTTCTGGAGGAAAAAGTTCTGATTCCTATTGCAAATTTTGCGCTCATTTCAAATCTGTATTTAGATTTTCTCTGTCAGGGATGATTTAATTTTTTCTTAATTTTTTCTTAAATTTAATCATCCTTTCTCTAAACTTAGTATATTATGTTTAAAAGTTGTAAATGTGATATGTGACACAATATTCGCACACAGAATTGTTATAGAATACTTATTTTCCAAAAATATAATGAAATGTTTGCAATTTATATTGCATATAACATTATATCCATGCTCTTTTTCCTTTGTCTGTTGGACATGCTTCAAACACTGGATTTGCTGAAAGTCTCTAATTTGAGGTCCCACAAAGTACCTTCCGCTGGTGAAAGACGAGGCAATTTGTTTGAAATACACTTAAATCTTCTTCCAGTTGTGATCATAGCCTTGTTTCGTAAGGCCTAGCTTGGTTTTAAAGGGGGGGGAAGAGGAACATCACACGCTGTATAACTTTTCTCCCACTTGTCAATTTCGTTGAGACCAATTCTTTTTTGTGTAGCGGTTCTTCTGTCACGGGTATACCACTTTCAGAGGATACATGTATATTTTGTGTAGCTATGTTCCATTCCCAATATCATTGCAACTATCTTCAAGTCAGCAATTTTCTTCCAATTATGCTCATTATATTCCATGGATTCCTTCTAATATCTCTGGACCTCAATGAAATCGTTAAGGATTGAAAATATTGGATAGATCTTGTCTAGGATAGGGACAGATGGAAGGCTTGTGTTGTTGCAGCCATAAGCCTTTGGGCTGAAGAAGCTAGAGAGTTAGTTAGTTAGCTTCAAATATCTCACAGGTTTCTTTGTGACATTAGAAGAACATGTGAACGTTCATTAAACCACTAACATCGTTGCGATCAGTAAGTAGGTGGTCAGTTCAAAATAGGCACGTTTGCCTAAATTTAGTAACATTTTGCTGGGGTGGAGATTATATTGGTCGATTCCAAGGTAATGTTTGTAGTACTTCTTAACGATTAGATCGAATCCTCCTCTTCTGCCTTGCAAAGGCCAACTCTCCACAGATGTTGCAGAAGCTACCTGGTTGATTTTGACAGGCAAGGTGTATCAACTTAAACAAAAGATTCAAACGCAATGCTTAGTATTTTGACAATAACTTGGAGGTACATCATGTAGCTTAGTTACAGAACTGCCAACATCTGAAGCAGATGTTGCCAACTGCTGCTCTGACAATTCCCTGCATTTATCACGAATGGTGAATCTAAGTAAAATTAGACTCTTATTTGTTTATAACTAAAAACATTGTCCTGATAGCGAAATTCTAATTACAGATTTGAATTTCCCATACCAAATTCCTTCAGAAAAACTTATTTTCACGTAAGAAAAAAACCTTTGTAGAACAGTGTAATACATAACAGATGTCAGCGTCGTCAGATAGATATCATTACATTAAAGGACTTAGAATTTGAAAGTAAAGGCAACAGTGGACATATTACTAAATTGACAATTATCATTGGTTTGTAACAGCTAGTCAATAGCTGATTCGTAGAATACCTAATTGGTTATGTAATCGCATATTTAACCCAGTAACATCAACAGTCCATTCATTGGATCTTCGTAAGATTGTTGATAAGATATTAAAATTCATATACCTAGGTAGTTCTTTCTTGTCTCAAGGTAGTAGGTAGTCTTCTCGTGTTTGTGCTAATTCTTTTCTTTTTTACAAATACCATCATCGTAACGTAATGATGTTATGTAGGGCTAAAATTCGTACATATTTAAAAAAAAGATAATATATGGAGTATGGGACAATGTTTAAGGGGATGCTGATCTGTGAGAGTTCACATTAGTTGCAATAATGCTTCAACATAAAGCAAATGAGAGTAAGTTTCCATTACTTTGAAAGCACTGGAGGGGGCTGAAGGGGGTTACAGTCCCCCGAAATGTAGAGAAAAATAAAAAAAATGAAAGTAAATTCAAACTGGTAAATGAAAACCCCTTAAAATTATTCCCGATAACCATCTTTGTCCTTGAACAACATTTTAAAACGATGAAGTGGGGGGGGGGGACTCTATCAAAAATTTTCCTATCCTATAGAAATAGCGTTCAGGATTATTCTGTTCAGTATTTTTCTACTCAGGTTGCAGGATCATTAACTTGAAAATTTTAATACATCTGAAAATTTGGAGGTCCAATGCATTTTAAAAGTGTTGTAACTTCTAAATGATTTCATTGGTCATTAAATGTTAGTTTCATGGTACTGGACCCGCGTTCACATTCAGATGTAGATATTGGAACAATTTCGATTGCCTTCACATAATCTTTGAGTGGGGTGGAAATGTGTTTCTTTGTAGATGAGAAAATCCTAGTGACGCACACATGCTTTCGCTTACATTAAAGTTCATCTGACATGTCACCATAAAGCGCACTTTCTTAGTCACCTAACTGTCATGTATGTGCATTTATGACACATGCGAAAAGAAACCTTAGTCTCAAAACTGCTATTCATATTGCCAATCAAAGATTGAAAAATTGCTTTCAACGTATTGTTTTTCTCTAACTCCTGAACTACCATCTTCCTACACGGTGAATCTATTGTTTTCAATGCTTCAAGAGTAGCCATGTCAATTTCTTGCTTTGATTTAAGAACTGAATGGGTGGAATTTTAGATAAACTAATTTTAACGCACAGCACTACGTGCGATTATGAACCAACCAAGTTATGAATTATTATTACCAATTAATCGATACGTGTAGTGCATAATTAATTATCAGAAATTTAACGAAGTAGTCACGTCATTTACAAAAACAAATTAACATAGCATTCATGAAAATATTTTTAATAATATAGTGATGTTAATTATTTAGTTATTTTCCAAGTTCACTCTTGCATTGACCAAATTCACTTGATCATTCTTATGTATTTAATTTGAATATTTCGAATATTTTATAACAACGAATGATCAAAGCATAGTATGTAATGGTAAGTAATTAATGAGCAAATGACACTTGTTATTGTATGAAACAAAGGAAATTAATTTCCTAAACTGCAGTTAGCTGGCTTTACTATATTGCTTGGTATTATTACTTCAAATTTGTTCTTCCACTATTCACGGTAAAGATAATTAACAGTGCCTTATTTGCGAGAGGTACCGGGATCGATGCTCAGCGCCTCCACCACGTTTCGTTCCCTTAGCTTTCCACCATTTATACTCGCTTGGCGTCATTAACTCATACGAGAGGTTGTGATTCAATAGCATGGCGTCACAAATGAATAGACATTACACACACAAATTGGATTTTAGTATCCCTAAGATTGTTTCAGCATGGAGATAGGAAAATTACCTGTTTCAACTACGAACTGAGGTTCTCAGTACTCATAGACTCGTGAAATTGACTTTTCCCAACAGTGTGTCGACGTGAAGAGTGACCGTTTACAGAGGTTACGAACACAGCTCTCTCTCACTCTGGTCTAATGTCTTTCGAACTCCTTCTGACTAACCTCCTGACTATCAGAATCCAGCCTATTTATCCTCCAAGGATTGCGACCGTAAATTCCGGATCGATGTACCTGTTTACTTCCTTCAATCTGTTTATTACACAAAGTTACCCATGTAGAGTGATGCAAGTTCTTTACTCAGCAATCCTTGAATTCCCATTGTCTGTTTCCTGTCTGGGGTTCTGATAGTCAAGAACCGAGAGAATTAGCATTCTGTTCTAATAAAATATACAATATTATGTGGGTGTTATACGGTATGTTATCTATCGTTATTCTATTGTCTCCATTTTATCATGTTCACTGTCATTTTTTGTGTAATCTTCCAGTTGAAATGGACATTACAACCCATTGCATCATGTGAGGTGATGTATTCTTATCCTGTTCATTTATTTGTGAGTTACGCACTTTTGTAAAGGGACTTCTTTCGAGTTACTACTTACCTTCTCACTCAGTGACATTATCGAACCTTATACTCAACAACAGGGAGCATTTTACGTTGACAACACCATTATGTCTTGTTTCCATGATAACCAAAAACTCAATATGCTGACCAAGGCAGAATGTATTTGATTTTAGAACATAAAACTAAACGTTACGTTTCAACCCTCTAGCAAGGTCTTCTTGAGACTCTGTACCAAATACAAATGATATAAGGTACAAAACAGGTAAGATATATATATATACAGGGTGTCATTTTAATGGCGCTCATGGACCACAGATTCGTATAGAGGACATAAAAGCAAACAACTTTTCTCAGTAACATTTTTCTCGTTGGTGCATCATTTCGGCGCTACAGCGGTTCAAAAAAGACCATTTTGCCGCCTGGATGCTGGCAACCCAACGCAACATTTGATCGAATCTGTGATCTCATTTCGTGCGGCGAAACAGCGGACGGCAGGGTTGCAAGGAACACACAAATATTGTGAAAATTAACAAACTACCAACCACAGGATTAGGTGTAAAGCGAAGCGAGAAACCCGTCCACTAGACCGAACATCATAGCCTACCAGCCAGAAGGTCAGTAGTCATCTCAGGAGAAGGTAAAAGTGAACCAACGATATGAGAAATGGTAAAATCGTATTCAATATCGGATTTTGTCTTAGCCTACATGTCAAAAATCAACAAGAATACATTTTATTGGACTTATTACAGCTTACATGTGGCTGTTTGCGCCCAGCTACATGTCAAATATTTGCAAATCTCGTTACAAGGTTGATATCTATAGGTTTGTGTCCAGATGCCTTGTGGTACTTTTGTGCTGATAACGGAAGTATCCGAGGTTCACGATGTTACGTTACGGCTAGAACACGTACAACCACAGTAACAATCTAATTATACATCAGTAGCGAATATACTACCCTGTTCACAGTTGCAAACTATTACAGTACATGTGTATCCGGTGCATAGATAAACACAGTCGTAGGAGAGCTTGTATTACTACTACTACTTATATCCCAGTTATTTCAACCATTTTTGCCACTTGCCTCATAATGCTCTGAATGTACTTTATATTATGTTTTGCTTACCTTTGGAATTTTGAGTTCTTTCACTTCTATTTTGTCGTCTCTTCAGTGTGTCACAGACAACTAGTATCAGAAGGAGGAAGTGGATAGACTAAATTGTAGATGCCAACTTGGTAACTAGATTTGCGAATATTTGATATGTAAGCTGAGACAAAATTCGATATGACCACTTCCACTTGAATTCTATTTTCATTCTACCATTTTTTCTATAGTTTGTTTACTTCCTGTTAGGTCACAGAACGTTTTTTCTCGTTTTGTTTTACGGTACATAATGTGGCTAATTGTAGCTATGTCATTTTTCACAGAGTGTTCCTGGCAACACTGGAACGCATAGCTTCACAACGGGATATGACGTCACAAATGCAATCAAATGTTGTGTGTGGTTGCCAGCATTCAGGCCGCAAAACGGACCTTTTTTGAACGCCTGTAGCGCCGAAATGATGCACCAACGAGAAAAATGTTACTGAGAAATGTTGTTTGTTTTGATGTCCTCTATACGTTTCCGTTATCCGTGGGCGCCATTAAAATGACACTCTGTATGTATATATATATATACAGGGTGTCGCAAAACTCTTTCAACAACGCTTGGGTGCTGGTAGATATCATAAAAACAAGTAACGTTTCCCTATAAAGTTTACCTCGAAAGCGCTTAGTTTCTGCGCTATAAGCGCTTAAAATCTATCCTGTACGTATGCAACCCAACACAGCAAACGCTTGCTCTGACATAACTACCAGGGGCGCGTGGCAGGGTTGCCACTAGCGTTCCTCGTTAAGAGAGTCGACTTGAAAACAACAACCTGGGAGTCTTGCCGGAGCAAAATCCAAAACATTAATGATACTTGCGATGTTGTAACAAGCATTGACAGTATTTATAAACTGACCAAGACAAATAATGGGCAGACTGAAATTCAAGATTACGTACTCATTCTAAAATATGTCCATAATTGATCGATTGATTTGGTTTATTTTAATTTGCTTTTCTGCCACCTTTGGCTAATCGCGAAGATGAGGATGATAGCTATGATGAAATAACAAATGACACCATTGTCTAGGCCGGGATTTAAACTCGAGACACCTGGCGCCTTGGCGATCTTTGCTAACAACATCACCACGGAGTGTTTCGTGTATCATGCAATATCAACAATTGCAAGGGACACGTAAGATACGGGAAATCCACTAACGAACAAATGTAAATAATGCGCAAATGTGCAATACGAGTGCCCTTTACAGTTCAGCGCTTGACATAAGTATGCATTCCTTGGCTTTGGTTCTTAATAAGAACTAGTTTTAATGTGTGAATTTTGTTCATGTCTAAACGACGTTTTTCATTAAATTGTAAGTCGGCGTCTGTGGTGGAGTGGTTACAACATCGCGCTACGATGCCAGGAGTCTTGGATTCGAATCCCGGCTTGGGTATGAATGTTTGTGAGTGTCCATTCATCAATTTCATCATATCATCACTCATCCCCATCTTCGCAAATTAGCCAAAAAGTGGCACAAAAAGTGAAGTAAAATAAAGCAAATCAATCAATCAATGAATCATTAAATTAAAAGAGCCTTGCAATTATTTCCTTATGATTGATTGATTGGGTGTTTTAAGTCCATTTTATGCACAGTAAGGCTAATTGGGACTGGAGCTACAGTTTAAAGTGGGATCCGAACCAGTATGTTCCTCCACAGGAAATCGAACCGGGGAGTCCTTGATTACTAGTCGACGACGCTACCACTGCGCGCCATCGGGGATGCCAAATGAGACGAACACGATTACCAATAACGGTAGCACAGATAGGAGTAATTTTCAAATAAATTGTAATAACATTACAGTCTGCGAGTTCGAAACGAGGCAGCAAACGCATCATGTTTACATTTCTTCGTTAGTGGATTTCCCGTATCTTACGTGTCCCTTGCAATTGTTGATATTGCATGATACACGAAACACTCCGTGGTGATGTTGTTAGCAAAGATCGCCAAGGCGCCAGGTGTCTCGAGTTTAAATCCCGGCCTAGACAATGGTGTCATTTGTTATTTCATCATAGCTATCATCCTCATCTTCGCGATTAGCCAAAGGTGGCAGAAAAGCAAATTAAAATAAACCAAATCAATCGATCAATTATGGACATATTTTAGAATGAGTACGTAATCTTGAATTTCAGTCTGCCCATTATTTGTCTTGGTCAGTTTATAAATACTGTCAATGCTTGTTACAACATCGCAAGTATCATTAATGTTTTGGATTTTGCTCCGGCAAGACTCCCAGGTTGTTGTTTTCAAGTCGACTCTCTTAACGAGGAACGCTAGTGGCAACCCTGCCACGCGCCCCTGGTAGTTATGTCAGAGCAAGCGTTTGCTGTGTTGGGTTGCATACGTACAGGATAGATTTTAAGCGCTTATAGCGCAGAAACTAAGCGCTTTCGAGGTAAACTTTATAGGGAAAAGTTACTTGTTTTTATGATATCTACCAGCACCCAAGCGTTGTTGAAAGAGTTTTGCGACACCCTGTGTATATATATAAACACACACACACACACACACACACACACACACACACACACATACACACACACAAAAATCACTCCCCTCCAGACACAAGATTATTACAAAGTTCTTTATCTGGAACATTCCTTTCCAGATGTTCCAGAAGGTGGCCTTCTCCTGTCAACTGTTGTTTCACCTGACAGGCGATTCCTTTCATCTGGAACGTGGTTGGACTCCTTATCTCACACACTTTTCCTTATCCTTTCTTTCTTCACTCCTCTTCCTTCTTTTATCCTCCTTCGCTCTTGTCCTTTCCACTCTTTCTAACACCTCCCATTCTTTGTTTATCTTCAGTCCCCCCTTCAGTTCATTGTGTCTTCTTCCCCTTTCTTCTACATTTCCTTGGCCTCCTTCCATTTTCTCACTAGTACTCTCTTCTCCATTCCTACCTGCTTAGTCTCATCCCACTCTATATCATATGCTGTTTTTCTCGTGTGCTTAAATATCACATTTCTCTCTCTCTCATAAGTCGTACATCATCCCAATGTTGTTTCAACCTGTCTTTCATCCTCTTTTTTGTTTCTCCTATGTACACACTCTGACATTTTTTACACTTCACTTCGTAGATAATCCCTTCCTCTTCTCTGTTTCCCATATTCTTGTTTGCATTCTTCGCTATTCTTAAGTTGCTTCGTTCTCGCTTCCTGTAAGTTTTAATGTCCGCTTTCCTTAGCACTTTGCATATCTTTTCTGTGGTATATCCAACAGTCCTTATGCCAAACCACCTCTCTTTTCCTTTCATTTCCTCTTCTCCCCTGCCTTGCTAGAAGGTTGAAACGTAACCTTTAGTTTATGTTTTAAAATAAAATAAAGTCTGCCTTGATCAGCATATTGAGTTTTTTTTGTTATTTTACCTTATGTATATAGAAATCATAGATTGAGATTTCTAATATACCCCCACTCCCAGGACCAGACTTACGCGGAATATAGTTTATTGACTGTTTCAAGGAACTTCTAGTGAGCTTGCAAGCTTCAAACTACAGCAACTACATCTACAATTTGTAGAGCAAGGCCGCGCATAACGGCTAGGGAAAGGGAGGAAGCGATTGAGCGCAGCAAAGCAGTGCGCGCTGCTGAAAAAAGCTGGTAGCTGCAGCCGCGTCTTCCCCAGTGTACTCACTTCTCATCTCGCGTGTTCACTGGTCGAGTCACCACTTGCGCAGAGGACTTGTTTTCGTTCTCTCGCTCCAGAGATTCCAGGGACGGAGAGTAGGTGTAGATATAGAGTTGGGAAGATGTTGAAAGAAAAGCGGGACAGTTGGAAGACATAAAGAGTAGTCAAGGAAAATTAACGCTTTGAGTTGGAAAAAAATCCCAAGAAGGTTTAATTTGGTGTAAATGTCCAGAAATTCTTGAAGAATTTACTTATTAAAAGTTTGTCCATAATTCCACTGAATCTTTGTCAGTCATATTGGGAAATGGTCGCCACAAAGAACATCGCGTACCTTTGAAAAAAACAGGAAAAATAAATGCAAATGCATTAAATCTGATAGAACTGTTCACAAATGCATGACCTAATTCAATCAATCAATCCATTTTTCTTTTGAATGGGGTTTTCCATACTCATGGGCCATAAAATATGATGAAAGTTTGCATACCAAGGTGTTCCGTGTGAAATTCTAGCCCATAGTGATGTGTCACATGGTCGTTTAAGAAACCGAAATTGATGTTGGTAACATATCCTCAAACGTCCCACTCTTCCTATATCATGTATCATGACATAGTTCGTTTGAGTTTAGTTTAAAGTCCACTTTTATTCATAAATAGGCTAATTGAGACTGGACCTACAGTTTAAAGTGGAATTCAAACCACTATGTGCTTCCACCGATCTCGAATCCGAAACCCCTTGATTAAAGGGCGATAACGTTACATCTACGCCATCGGAGAGGCCCAAATTTGATTTGTTTTTCCAATCCGTAATTGCTGTCCATGAACTCATGAATCACCCTGCATTTCTTCCACCCTTGAGCATCCCTACTCCCTTGTCCACAAATAGGCAGAAAATTCATGTGCTATCTTAGTAGAATGAGTTGATACGTTCTGGCCCACCATAGTACGAGGGTTGATTGATACTATGGCCTATTTTGACCATAATTAAAGCTATATTTGTATATTTTTTTGGTGAAATTAGCTAATTTCTAACTGTAGCAAATTGTCTAATAATGCTACGAATTCCAAGGCCTCCTACTAGGATGATTAATACGACCTAGTACTAGGATGATTAATATTAGTAGACTATTTTGGCCAAAATTAAGCTATATTTTCATATCTTATGGTGGATTTAGCTAATTTCTAGGTGTAGCAAATTGTCTAATCATGTTACAAATTCTAAATAATCGTACTAGGCTGATTAACAAGAGCTTAATTCTTGAAATGTCTGGCTTGGATATATTCTACCCCCAGGGTCAAGTGACACTCTGTTGATTGGTTCAGAGTGTTCTTGGGGTTATGTTCCAAGCAGGTGGCTAGTCTTGTTTGAGAATAGTACTTAGGAAGTTCCTTAGATATGAAAAACTACTGACTACTTGATTACCAATAAAGAAAATAGACATTATTTTTAACACACCCTGTTTTTTATCCTAATTTTTTATGAGTTATTATATAAAGAAAATGGAGACTACTTTTAATACACACTGTATTTTATCCTCATTGCTGTGAGTCAACGTAGGTATAAATGTATATGACTTTTGGGACATACTGTTCGGTCTGACATATTAATCACCCTACATGTGTATGTATTGATCTAGTCTGGAATTTGTTGTTGTTGACTTGGTGTTTTAAGTCCACTTTATGCACAGTAAGGCTAATTTGGACTGGACCTACAGTTTAAAGTGGGATCCGAACCACTATGTGCCTCCACCGTGTATCGAACCGGGACCCCTTGATTACAAGGCGACGGCGTTACCACTGCGCCATCGGGGAGGCCCTCTAGTCTGGAATTTTTCTGCAAACAACATATAATGTTTTTGATAAATTACCTTGTTTGTGACAACTAAGTGGCTTTGTATATGATCCCTTAGTTTTCCCCCTACGTACCATTAGTAGATATTTTTCTTTATGTGCGTGATCTTTGGTGCGTCATTAGCGGGAATGAATGCATGAACGTTTTGACTTACAGAACAGGGTGTCACAGAACAAAATAAGAATCTCATGAATGAGCCAGTGCCTCTTGCTGCTAAAAATTATGCAGATTTTCCTCCTACACCACAATCCAGTATTCATACTCCTATAGTACTCCAACAACCACCTACTAAGGCCATAGGAGAATCAGAAAAAAATGAGTTAGGTCCCTTGGCAAGAGATTACCTGAGTACTGGGAAATTTGACAAAGATAAAGTGTTTGGATTGTATCCAACCATGGAGCCCAACGAGGGAGTAGTCTGGAAAATTGGAAAATGTAGAGTCAAATTTCAAGAGAATGATGTGAAAATAAATTTGCGTGAAAAGAATAGCTGGTTCAGATATCCTAGCACTGTGGGACTGTGGGAACTCATCACCAAGAAACACCCCAGAGCTACCAGAGTTACTCAGAAATATTTATACTGTCTAATGCTCTATACCAAAACAATGATGCTAGTCAGAACAGAGTTAAATCTAGCAGTGGGGATAAATACAAAAATCTGATTAAACCTATATGGAACCAACTCAAAACTGGTAGTGGCATCAAACACAACAATAATCTACCCAAAGATTGTGTGTGGGTGGATGATGTAAGAAAACTCATAGATAGATTGTTGGTCATAACAGGAGAGGAAAATCCTGGCAACAATAATTTTCATAAAGAAAAAATAGGCATTGTAGATATGATTAATGCTAAACTAGCCAATTTTATTGTAAATGACAGTAAAGGCATGGGATACCTAATTAAAATTATTAATACTGTACCTCCTAAATTCTCGAAGGGTCAGGGTTTAGTTAATGACATTATTAATAAACTTCCTTTCGAAATGCACTTACCTGGTTACAAATACTGTGGTCCAGGGACCAAACTAGAACAACGACTGGATAAAGGAGAAAAACGAATTAATTCTTTGGATACAGCTTGTAAAGACCATGATATTGCCTACAATACTCACACTAATCTTGGTGCTCGTCATGAGGCTGATCAAAAATTGGAGCAATCAACATTTGGAAGACTAATCAGCAAAGATGCTTCATTAGGTGAAAAAATAGCAGCATTAGGTACAGCCATTGCTATTAATACAAAACAAAAATTGAGGTGGGGATTATAATATATCATGAAACCTAAAGGTATTGTATACCAAGTACCTTTATTCAGATCTGAAATCTCTGGGATCCTTAGACAGTCTCCTTACCAAAAAATAACAGGAGAAGAAGAAATCTTGTATAAGTAGAGGGCATGGAATGAAATTAACTCTCAGTACAACTCAGTTAAAAAGATTGCAGAGTTCCAGAAAAAAGACACACACTGGTGGTTTCATATTTAGTATTCCAACCATTCTAACAGCTTTAGGAGCTGTAGGGAGTCTAGCAGGGGGTAGTGCTGCTATAGCAAAAACAGTTCTTGATGCAAGAAAGAACAAAGCTGAACTAGAAGAGCAAAAACGTCATAATCTGGCAATAGAAAAAAAGGGCAAGGGCACTAATGCTTTGAGAAAATATATAAAAAAAATAACCATTATCCAGCTATGATATTGAAATCTTAATTAAGTTACTGAGAATTAAACACTTCAGAGGTGTGTTCATGTCAGATACCCTACCCATCAAGGGACCATATAAAAAGAGTGTGGTGTACTTAATTTGGATAGTTTCAAAAATCAAGGCACTCACTGGATCTGTTATACAATCAAGCTAATATTGCTTTTGTTTTTGATTCCTTTGCTGGAATACCTCCATTGGGTTTAGTCAGTTATCTCAATAATCCTAATCTTTATTATAGTGACGAGCGTTTTCTGGGTTTTGAGGATGTAAATTGTGACCACCTATGTGTTTCAATGCCGGCCTTCTTATCTCAAATAAATAAACCATGAATTGAAGATTTCCAGAAAGCACTGTGGCATCTAAAGCATCATGTGAGTATTTCATCTTACCAGTGAGACTTCAGTATTGAAACTCAGCTTACACAATGATATTATCTATCCTAAATCTATAGCTCTTCGTGCTTTCTACAGTATGTATCTTATTCCCAATATCACAGAACACAATAATAAGGTTGCAGTAGGAAATGAAAAAAAAAATACTCCTGGTCAGTATAATCTATCAACATTAGAAGCTCATCTGCCTAGAGGGGTGTTACTATCACAAAACTCTGTTGCACACTGGGTGGAATTAGTTTCTGCAACTGAAACAGTTGATTTGGGTACACTTGGTAAACTACTGGGTTTTGAGAATAACACAAAACTTGAGCCTGCCATCAAACACATAGGTGGCAATATTCCTAAATTCTTGGCCGTAGAGACTCTGAATATCCATTGTAATGTAGCAGAAGGAAAGGTTACTAATTCTGATGGCAACATAGGCTGTCACAAACAAACCAAATTCTGAGTTTCTGGAACCAATCATCTAAACACCCTCCTCACCATTCTATTTTCCAGTATCTCACAATCGTATAGACCACATAGAGTTGGTAGTAACCAATGAAAAAGGTGAAGTAGTAGATTTTGCAGGTGCCTCCACAACAGCAATCCTAGAAATTAATATATAAAATAATCATTAACAAGGACGGTATTGAGAGTTACGAATTACAGTCTTTCCCTCCCAATCGTCGTACTTTTGCTAATCTCAATGAACCAAATCGTGAGATTGACATAGATTTGGACATTGGGGACAGTTTTGTACACCCTCAAAGGGCTGATTTGTATATTAAATTTGAAGTAGTAAAAAATGAGAATTGTGAGGCATTTCCCTCTGGTGCAAATATAAAACTAGTAGATAATTTTGTGCCGCACTTGTTCTCTTAAGTGGAAACCAGAAAACCTGGTACTGTGATAGATAGAGTAGACTATCCAGGCATTACTTCTACTGCCATAGGAACACTGAAATTCTCCCAAGTAGATGCAACCTATTACCAGGCAGGGGGATTTGAATCAGGAACCAAAATCCTGACAAAGAGCCACACAATGCTGTTCCCCATGCGTCTGCTGCAAGGTTTCTTCTCACACTACAAGGACATCATATGGAAATGTGGTTTAAGGGTCACTTTTCGCAGGGCAGTCAATGATAATGATGCTCTTATGAGTTACAGTGCCTTGAATACAGATGGTACAACACTTCCCAACACCCTGCCTGAAGCAGCCAAGTGTATTATCAAGACCATGGAGCTAAAGATTCCAGTAGTGGAATACGAAACAAATTATGCTCTCAACTATAAAGCAAATATTCTGAAAAATCCACAAGTTCCTATTGGATTTTACACTTACCAGTGTGTCCAAAAAACAGCCTCTGGTGGACATTACGAATTTGATGCTACTAATCAATTCAGTAGTATACAGTATGATATGCCAGATTTCGTAATTGTGTTGTTCCAGACTGGGAGAGAAAACAAACAGGAAAAAGATCCCAGCAAATTTGATAATTGCAAAATTAAAAATATTTATCTGAAAAATGGACGTGATGAGATTTCCCCCGTGAAAATTATAATCTGGACATAGCACAAGATGACTATCTCAAATTATATGAATCATATACTGCTTACAAAAGAGTGACTGACGGAAACATAGATGTATACTATACTCCCAGTGAATTCAAGGCACACAGACCAATTTTTGTCATCAACACATCAAAAAGAAAACAAGTAGTAGTCAATGATAGAACAAATATCAAAAATGTAAGTGAATTCCATGATTCTGCCTGACAACACTTTGTGTAGTGATATTCTTATTGCAGAAAAAAATTTTTGTTTATGATGTGAAGAATGAGAGAGTCACAGAACAATATTAGTTGTCAAAACTCTCTTGATTGTTAATATTATTTAGATTAAAATATTATTAAATTAAACTCTTAAATAAGAGTATATGATAAGTTAAATACTTGTAGTATTCACTAGATCTGAGCAAATATGAGTAAAAATTATATTTTATTTTTTATGCATATCTAAAAAAACTACCTTAGGTAGAAGCAAAGCAGAGTATCTAAAAATAACTAGTAATCAATCAACAGAGTGTCACTTGACCCTGAGAGTAGAATATTCCCAAGCTAGATATTCAAAAATTGTACTCTTTTTAATCATCTTAGTACAAGAATTTAGAATTCGTAACATGATTAGGAAATTTGCTACACTTAGAAATTATCTAAATCCACAAGAAGATATGAAAATATAGCTTAATTTTGACTAAAATAGTTTACTAATATTAATCATCCTAGTACTTGGTCGTATTAATCATCCTAGTACTTGGTCGTATTAATCATCCTAGTACGAGGACTTAGAATTAGTAGCATGTTTAGACAATTTGCTACACTTAGAAATTAGCTAAATTCACCAAAAAATATTAAAGTATAGCTTCAATTATGGTCAAAATAGGCCATAGTATCAATCGGCCCTCGTACTGTGATGGGCCAGAACGTATTAACTCATTTTACTTATCTTTATGCGGTTTGGTTAATTAAGTTTGTTATATGCAGAGATAAGTTAATCGGGACTGTACCTACAGTTGAAAGAATGATATGAACAATTCTGCAATGTGTCTCCACAAGTGATCGAACCCGGGACTCCTTGCTTACAAAGCGACGAATTTGCGACGAAAAACTCGTGGACGTCCTATGTAAAATCTTTGTTTTAACCGACGTGACGTCATTGTGGAACAATTGAAGCAACAGCTCTCTAAAATCGCATCACTGCTTATGCATGATCTCAGCTGAAAATGAAACCCATTTGAATGACCGGCAGCTTGCACAGAGCATGAAATATGAATGAAGGGCGTATGAGACGACTAGGATTACATGGCGTGACAGATGGCCAGACATAAACCCAGCGATCAATTCACATTCAAATGCGAAAACATTAGCTTCTTTATCTCCGTTGAAAGCGTTGATGAAGTGTTGGCAGTTACGTCGTAATAAAGCCCCCCTCCCCCACAGGGCTATTGTGCTGTGGCTAACTAAAGGCGAAACTGTTGTATAAATAAAACATTTTCTCCGAATAGTAGAGAGATTTCCGAGAGGAGGTGCCTCCACACTTAATATTTGAATATTTTATCTGTAAAGGGTCCCCCCAAGGCCAACTTCCGAGATGTTTTAGCGTGGCGACAATACTCTCACTTGTTTCTACGAGGAACGATCAATAAGTAACGCGCACTATGTGAAACGTAATCGAATTGCCTAACTTGGTGCGCATGCGCACTGCAGTGCTTGAGTTAACAATGAGAGGCGGACGCGTACTTGACACGTGGGTTTGTAAATTTTGAGGTTTGTGCGAGTTGCTAGTTTATCGGTAAATGGAAAACTCAGCAAACTCTCGTAATTCAAAATGTTTCGTTCAAGGCTATTTCTTAAAATTGATACCTTGGCATCTGCAAGTGAAACGGCAATATATTTACTATTTTTTCAAACATACAATCCGTAATGAAAAATATTTTCCTGGTAGATGTAGTTAAAGACACAACGATGTTCCATTTTTTTTCAAATATTGTTGTTTTATAATAGAATATAAACATAATATTAGGCTTCGATCGACAATTTTAAGTACTTAGTATTAAAGTGGTCATCATGTTGAAACGAATATTTTATTCAACTATATTTGCGATGCTTATAGATGAAGCTGTTTGGGTAAAATCAACCTGTAGGAGTGACGGCAATTCTATTCAAGGTGTCGAAGTTTCAAAAGAGAGTAAAATATGGTATTGCAAATTGGAAAAATTACAAAAAAATTTTCGAGAGGAATGTGTCAAACAATGATGAAAGCTGAGTATATTTGGAAAAAATGTTAGGTGAATTGTAAATTGTTTCTATAGCGCCATCTTCTGGGTGAAATGGTAGTTCCAGAGAGATTTTTAAATTAGGCTCGTGTTATAAATTTTCGAGAATTTGCACCCTCTTTATAAGCCATGTGCAAAGCGCTGGAACGGATGAAGGCTATTCAAGATCAACGGGAAGAAAAGTACAGCAATGGGTCGTAAGTGACGTCACCTGAAAGCGCCAATTAAACGACCAATCGAGCCTGCAGTACGCGGTATTGCACGCTCGTTTACTACACTACTTCGCTCGTTTGAAATCATGGAAGTCGAAAGACAGCCAGGTGTTGGTTATATTGTTTTATGGATCCATTCCGCGAACTTCCTGATAGGACCTCGTATATTTTTCGAAAAACGTTTTTACACGCCAATGCCCAGAGGGCAGGAACCATTGATGAAAGTCGATGAACAGTGGAATTTTCCACGCCGTCCACAAGCCTCTGCTGATGAGAAAGGAAATCTGTTGATTTCGCAAGGATCACCACGTGGCAACGTGGGACGCAGAGGGACAACTTTAATTCAGTCTCTAATTAAAGGGCAGGGAACGAAGCTAAATGCTTGAAAATGTGGTTCGACCACAAACCATTCTATGCAGCAAAACAGTAGCCTCGGAGCTCCTAATGGTTTGGTCCTGTGGATTAAGTTGGAAGTCCCAGATTTCTGGGGGGAAAATGCCTGAACACTCGAAAAGAAAAACAAGTTACCATTGTATTTTTTATGTAACCGCGATATGCCCCACGTGTACTAATCAAAACATCTCTTACATTGTCTATTTGTTCATCTCTTTTTTTCTCCCTATATCCTTCTTTCTTGCACTATTCTGCCTCTTTCCTTCCTTGTTTCTTCGTCTGTTTATCTATATCTTAGCTTTCACTCCTTCTTTTTATCCCACTTTCTTCCATTGCTCACTCACTTTTCACCTTTCTTTCTTCATTAGTTCCTATTCCTTTCTCCTTTCATCCCATTCTGTTTATATATCTTTCCATCACTTTCTTTAAGTTATTCTACACTCTTTCCTTTCTTCTCTATCTTTCTTGCACTGTTTCTTCCCTTCTTGTATTTGTTCCATTGTCTGATTCTCTATCCCATTTGATCTTTCATTCATGCCTTTTTTATCACTTTTCCTCGTTCCTTCATCTTATACTTCTCTTTCTAATTTTATTTTGTTACTCCCTCTATCGGTTTCTCTCCCTTTCGATCACTTTCTACCACATTCTTTCTTTATATCTTGCTCAGTTTCTTCCCTCATTAATTTGTTTTTTCATCTGTTTCTCTGTATTCTTTGTTATTTCTTTAATTCCTTCCCTTTGTTCTCTCTCCTTCGATTTGCCTCTATCTTTTCCATCTCTCTTTTTAATCTGTTTCTCCTTTCAATCCTTTATATTTAATTATCTTTCTCTCTTTCTATCAATTTCTGCTTTCCTTCTTTTTTATTTCCATATCTTCTTTGTTCTTTCCTTTCGTCCTTCTATCTTTCTTTTATTCTCCTTTCTTCAATTTCTTTCTCTCTCACTTTTACATCTCTCCTTCTTAATCTGTTTCTCCTTCTATCTTATTTTGTTCTTAATCTTTATCTCACTTTCTGACTTTAAGTTATTTTTCTATTATTCACTCCCTCTTTCTTGCACTGTTTCTTCCATTTCTGTATCTGACTCTTCTTTTTTATCTACCTCTCTTGTTCTATGCTTCTTTGTATATTAATATTCTTTATCACTTTTTAAGCTTCCCTTTGTCTCTCCCTCTATATTTTATTTCTTTATTCTGTTTATCTATCTTTACCACTTTGTGCCCCATTTTTCCTTAGGGTATTATTCATTCTATCTCTTGCCTCAATTTTCATTCCTCTCCATGGATTCGGTGCTTGCTACACTACAAATGATTCTACAAATGTCTCATGTCCATTCCTTAGGCGGGCTATTTCTTACCAAGCTCGGATTTATAAATGTGGAGAACCTTGGTACAGTGTATCTCAAAAGTTTTAGGACAACGACATTTTAAACTAGGCAACCCAATTTACACAAGGTGTTGGTGGGTTGCGTGTAGAGTTAGGCTCAATTTCAGGGTTGCCACATGCACAATAAATATTTATAAAATACGCGAAAGAAATAAAAACAAGTATTAGTGTATAAAAAGTATTAAAAATATCAATATTATATCGCAAGTGACAAAATTCTTTCTGAAAGAAAAATAATAGGTTTTCTAGCATTTCATCGCTGATGAGTCTACAGAAAGGAGAAGAAGTGAGAGAAAACGAGAGGTGACAAATGACAGGAGAAAGAGAAAGCGAGAGGAGAAGAGGAAAAGTAGAGGAGAGAAGAAAGATAGGATAAACGAGAAGAGGAGATGTAGTGAGGAGAATGGAAAAATATTCTAGAAGAGATAAGGAAATGGAGCAAAGGAGAGAAAAGAGAAGGAAAACGAGATGAGAGAAGAGTGGAGAGTAGAGTAAAGGAGAGAAAAAGAGAAGAACGAAAAGAAGAGGAGAAAAGTGCGTGGAGTCGGAAATCTAAGACAGGAAAGGAGATACGAGGAGTGGAGATGAGTGGGATGGAGATAAGATGCGAGAAAAGTAGGGAAGGAGATATGAGATAAAAGCAGAGCAGAAGGAGGGGAGAGAAGAAGGAGAAGGAGAAGAGAAGAACAGAAGGGACTGAAAAGAAGAGGTAGTTGCAGAAAATATCGTCTCAGCGTCAAGAATTGATGCATTGGTCAAATTATCGACAGGAAACATTCAATAACATTTTGAAATGTATTGGAGAATGTATTAAATCGGTGCGAAATGCCTTTTGGCTTGGTTCAGAGCAAAGCAAAATCTTCCATGTAGGATATTTGATTTTACCTGCGATTATACCACTAAAACATGAATGTAATTTTAATATTTATAAGAATTATCCAATTTTTGTCCAATTCTCGGTTCGTTGAAATGGAGATTTTGTAATTTAATATTTCCCCTCCCCACATCGTTAATTCCAAACTGAATCATTCCGTTTCACACGGGGTGAACAATGAACACAATGGGATAGGTCTAAAACTTACGAAAATTTTCTGCCACCAGAAGGGTTTGAACCTACGACCATCAGATTGACAGTCCTGAACGTTAAACACTACACTACAAGCTTTCGCTCCTGAAAGTAAGTAGAAGGAACTGACCAATGTGAAATGTAGATGCAACTCTCCTACATGTAATGTGAAAACAATACTTGTTTGTAACAAAGAAAACGAAGGTAGTACGACTCGGAGGAAACATTTAATGGAGAATTGCACATGATGAGAACTTTTCATTCGATATTTGCGGATGTATCCTTGCATTGAACTCGAGTGGGAAAAGGTGTAAAATTAGTATGTCCTGAATTGCCACAAATATAAATAGTTATTTCATTAATATTTGTCATGTCTTTGAAGCAGTACACAATTATCGTTAAAGTATTATAATTCACGATCTTATACATGAAAATATCACTTTGAACGTGTGTCAATTCATTTATTTGTTTATTTTTTTTATAAATTCCATTTGCAGAACAATGTAGCTACTATACACTGCTATTACAATTAATGTTACCATGCTCTTGTTTGTAATAAACGGAGAATTAAAAAAAGAACACCTCCTAAGGAGGATCGAACCTGGGACCACAATCAATGCCTTCAAGAACTCTAACCACTACATCACGCCCTTACTTTCGATTGAAACAACAATTTTTAAGTATTCTGTCTCTCCAATATTGTAAATGAAGTTGGGTATACATGTGGTTGAACTTTTACTTTAATTTTGGTTTGCTTTCTTGTAGTATAGTAGTATAATCTGTGGTATAGCAGATATCTTCGAGAAATAATTTTCAAAGTGATGAAGAAAAACGAGAATATTGGTAGTCGTGAAAATGCGAGTTATTTCTTCTAACTTATTATTGTGATTAGACATTATCAATGAAAAATATCTAGAGGCTTGAACATTGGAGGACGATGTTCTTTTCCTGTGATACTGCAACAGACGAGATGCTTGTTTACTGACGCAAGTCTGGTGTTCAGAACAGCCTTATGAAATGTATTTGCTGTTGCCTAAGGTAACACGAAATAAGTACACCGTTTGCGAACTACCAAATCTGCGCAACGTTAGACGTAAACAGGCGGAAAATTTTATTCTTCAAACTTGACAGTATTAGTCAAGAGAGACTCGTGGGACACTGTGTTAAGGTGCTGGAGTAAATCCTTCTTATTTTTTTTCCTCGAAGGACAACAATTTTTATAGTAGAGCAACAGTAGTTCCGCTCTTTCTTATTTCTTTTAAATTCTTCCACATTCCTTTCATTGGGTTAAATATAAATAAAAGTGTTGCTTGCATTTCTATCATTGACGTAGACCAGGCCAGTACGCAGGATTTCTTTGAGGGAGTGGCCAGACCATAATGCGTGTGTGTGTGTGTGTGTGTTTGTGTGTGTGTGTGTGTGTGTGTGTATGAGAGAGAGAGAGACAGATATTACAAAATAGTTCAAATAGTACGAGCACGATTCAAAAGTCATGATAATTCTATGTTTAGAAAATAATATATTTATAAATTAAATGTTGCGTACTAGGAATTATTATTACAATAAAGAACATGTCTAATTGTGAGTTAAGAAAACAACAATAACAAAGAGACATTCTCGCATCACGATTGCAGTTCGAAAAAGTCGGGTCAGGGATTGAAAGTAGCGCACTGTCCTGACTTAATCGGTGAATCGGACGTCTGCTAGCCTTGCATTATAAAACTAAAACCATCCAATATGCAGCCTGAAGACTTTTGCGCAAGAAACAGATTCATTTATGTAAGAACAAAATTGAAATGTTTACACATTTCTAAAATCGACGATGTTATTTTCGTAGTTATTGATAGGTTCACACTTAAATATTTCAGGGTTCGAGGGGGGCATGGCCCCCATGCCCCCCTGGATACTGGCCTGACGTTAGTGACGTAGACAGTGGGGGAGAAATTTTGGAGAATCTTTGTATTAAATTTATTATTTACATCCACCTTATGCTCAGATAGGTTTATTGACAATCGTGAACTTTTCGTTTAATAGATAATATTTGGTTTTAAACGACGGGAGAACATTGGTCTAATTTTCTTTCTTGCTCTTTTGTGAGAATATATATTTCTACAATATCAATTGCGTTCGGAAACGGTGAAAAAAATGACTTGGTTTTCAAAGGCAGACAACCTTGGTAGCGTAGCTTGCTCGCGTTCAAAGTGACTCACTCACGCTATTCAAGGTCGCTTCATATCGCAAAACATTGTCCAGCAAGTTACGAGTGACCAGAGTCGAATTTTAAAGAGAATCTGAAGAATGATAGATTTCATCAGAGGCGGCTAGGTGGGCACCAGCTCAACATGCAATAGTTTAAGTGATAATTTCTGACAACCAAGAAACCTTATTGAATAAATATTGGGATAGTAATACGCGTACCCGCTCCTTTTTAACAATGTAAGCTCGAAGACAATCTGTATTCCATTTGTTTGTATTGGCAACTTGGGCAACCTGAGGTTATTATAAGGAACTATTTCCTAGATGTTCAAGTAACCGTTATAAAATTACAAATAAAATATATTCACAAGCTTAGATATACTAACAACGAAGAAATAAATTCAGAGTTAATTTTGAAATGCATGTGTATAGAGTAATTCTAGAAGTACAGAGCTATATCAGAGTATTGAACTTCTTTTTGCAGGATAACGTTTACAATATTGACGCGACAGAATAATTAAGACCTGTTTCTCCAAGGGAAGCAAAGGGCGTAGTGTTTTGGTTAGAGTTCTTGAAAGCATTGATTGTGGTCCCAGGTTCGAGCCAAAAGGCATTTCGCACCGATTTAATACATTCTCCAATACATTTCAAAATGTTATTGAATGTTTCCTGTCGATAATTTGACCAATGCATCAATTCTTGACGCTGAGACGATATTTTCTGCAACTACCTCTTCTTTTCAGTCCCTTCTGTTCTTCTCTTCTCCTTCTCCTTCTTCTCTCCCCTCCTTCTGCTCTGCTTTTATCTCATATCTCCTTCCCTACTTTTCTCGCATCTTATCTCCATCCCACTCATCTCCACTCCTCGTATCTCCTTTCCTGTCTTAGATTTCCGACTCCACGCACTTTTCTCCTCTTCTTTTCGTTCTTCTCTTTTTCTCTCCTTTACTCTACTCTCCACTCTTCTCTCATCTCGTTTTCCTTCTCTTTTCTCTCCTTTGCTCCATTTTCCTCATCTCTCCTAGAATATTTTTCCATTCTCCTCACTACATCTCCTCTCCTCGTCTATCCTCTCTTTCTTCTCTCCTCTACTTTTCCTCTTCTCCTCTCGCTTTCTCTTTCTCCTGTCATTTGTCACCTCTCATTTTCTCTCACTTCTTCTCCTTTCTGTAGACTCATCAGCGATGAAATGCTAGAAAACCTATTATTTTTCTTTCAAAAAGAATTTTGTCACTTGCGATATAATATTGATATTTTTAATACTTTTTATACACTAATACTTGTTTTTATTTCTTTCGCGTATTTTATAAATATTTATTGTGCATGTGGCAACCCTGAAATTGAGCCTAACTCTACACGCAACCCACCAACACCTTGTGTAAATTGGGTTGCCTAGTTTAAAATGTCGTTGTCCTAAAACTTTTGAGAGACACTGTACATCATGACCCTTCTCACCCCTGATATATGATATCAATTATATCTTTACACAAAATTATGTCAGATCGCTAGGTGTTACAGAGTTATACTTTCCCACATTTCAAGTAAATATTTCATTTTTCATTTTCTGGCCCTTTTCAAAGTATTTTTTCCCAGTTGAGGCCCCGAGGCTGCACTACTAAATCTGTACCTCTCTCGCCCCTTTGGGTTGGGGTCTGGTGCGAGTCGCACAAACCTTGCAACGCCGAAACTGCTTGGAGCTGTAACCTACAATTCCGCTTAAGTCTAATAATAAACATATGGTTAGGTCAGGGGGGCAGATTTAGAGCTATTTGCATTTACTTTTGATGTTTGTTTTAAGCTGGGTGTCGCCCTTTGGTGGCGACAGACCTGTCCTTTATTACCCGTCTCTCCCTTTTAGAATTCTTACAAGTGCTTGTTCACATTATGTGGCTAATTACAGAACACTACAAATGATGTTTAAATTGTGAGAGCATAGAGAACATTAAATTTACTCATTAAGGTTTTAAAATTAATCATAATGAGCCGACAAAATTATTAATTTTTTAGGCATAATTCGTTAAAATAGAAGTAACAGAAAACCCATATCTTGGAAGTTTAATTATATTTATATGTTTCAAATTCCTCTTTTAACGTCTACATAATAACATCTAATAATTACACTACTGGCGGGACTCTACTAATGACAGTTTTACAGTGACACCTAGTGTTCAAAATATAAGATAAGAAACCACGATTATAACAAAGAAAGCTAAAAATAGAAAGTTCTTAACACGTGTCCATACAGGGAGTGTGAATAGTGCAATTTCCAGTCCTTCAGCTTGCATTTCCAGCTTCTGAAAAGCTTTCGAACCACACAATTGATGATTTCCAAGAAATGTTTCATCCCTATTTCCCTCTACGCCATCTGAAACAGAGTTTCATAACAAAAAAACCATTCCCTTACATTTTCGAAAGCACTGGCTGCTCTTTCGTTACCGTTTTTTTTCCGGAAATTTAATTTTCCACGACCAATACGCAAAGTAGTTCTGCTTCTTTCCACCAGGAGCGCACATGACAGTCTTATAACTCCCTCCTTTTCTGGACAGGCATAATATATTTCTATGAATATTGCAAACACTAAATCGTTATACAGTAAGTTAACGAATCACATTATATCTTTCATTACTGTTAGAACAGATCTAACAGCAGTGCACTGTGTAAAGTTACATTATCTCAATTGTAAACCTGTATATGTACAGGGTGAGTCAAAAGTTCCTGACCACCCCATATAAAATGAAAGGGAGTGTAGGTTGCAGCAATAGAGTCCAATAGTGTGACGTCACAGCAGACAACGCGCTGGGACTGAGTCCTCGCAACGAGAGAACTTGTTTTCTTGGTATCCATCTCAATGCTATTTTCCTTCGGAAGAGGTAGCTTTAATTATACGTCTACATATAACATATACCTTACAGATGAGAATGTAAAGAATAAATGGAGTAGGAAATCGAGTAAAGCGAATGCTCCAAAAGAAATCTCAGCCAATGGGCGTCGTCGGTTAAATCGCCTCAGGCAGCTGGTATCATCCATAGCGGCAGTGTGGCCGACTTGAGATCGGGTGAGCTTCGGCTCGGCTTCGGCTGTACTCGGAACTGGAATGTTTTGAAAATGCATGATTTTCTTACTCCGGTTATTCTTTACCTTATCCTCTGTAAGATATGTGTGAATTATAATCGTATTCTCCGAAACCTCATCTTTACACTGATGTACGATACACACCATAATTTTGTTTCATAACTGCTGTCGCAATAATTAAAGCTACCCCTTCCGAACGAAAATAGCATTGAATTGGATACGAAGAAAATATGTTCTCTCGTTATGTAGACTCGGTTCCAGCTCGTCGTCTGCTGTGACGTCACCACTAATGGACTCCATTGGTGATGGTAGTAATATGTTAGGCCTAAGGGGAAACTGTTTGGTGCATGTCATGGCAACATCTTGGTGACCGCCATCTTGGATCCAACTTCATTTCATTAAATGGGAAGGTGGGCATGTGTGGTATGGTTTTGGGCTAGACTTTTACCAGGAATTCAGTGGTGAAGTCAGATTTATGAAAACTTTAATGATAAGGAAGTTATGGGCATATGAAAGTGATAATTACGTATCAATTGCAAGTGCTGAACCATGCCATTGACCAAGGCCGAACGAATCCAGATCATCAAGCTGGGGTGGGGGGGGGGGAGAAGTGCCCGTGCTGTAGCTCGTGATTTCAACGAACGGAACCCTCAACGGAACCCAGTATGGCACGTTACAGTGTCCCACTTGCTGACCAGGTTCGAAGGCGGACGTTGTCATGACATGCACCAAAAAGTTACCCCCTAGGCCTAACATATTACTACCATGACCTATTGCTGCAATCTACACTCCCTTTCATTTTATAAGGGGTGGTCAGGGACTTTTGACTCATCCTGTAGATTCACTAACCTCACAAGTTCAATTACTTTTGCTGTACATTTAGCAGTGGCGGAGCTTTGAGTCACAAGCAGGTGGTGAAAAAGTTGTGAGAGAATACGCAGTCTTCATTTATTTATCACGTGTCACTACGGCCTGAAAATTCTGTTATGCACTAAATGTAAGAACATAAATAAAAATCCTCAAGTAAATAAATAACAAGGATTCACCTTCTACATAATATTTATTAATATACGAAAATTCTCAAAAGGCTCTCGATTGATTGATTGATTGAGTTTACTTCGAATTTCTGCTAATTTTGGCTAATCGCGAAGATTATGGTTGATATGAGGTGTTTCGGATACGAAGGGCAAACTCAAAAAACGTACATTTTGAGGAAAATGCGTTTCAAGTTGTGATGCACAGGCCGAACTCAACAAAAAGGTCCTAACATCATATCGGAAAGTTTTCCAAAGTTTTCCGTTAAGTTCGGCTTGTGCCTCCCAACTTGATACTCATTTTCCTCAAAATGTACGTTTGTTGAGTTCGCCCTACGTAGGCGCAAAGCCTCATATGATCCACATTTTTGTGACGTCATCACTTCAAAGTATGTCATTGATATTCTATTCTGAAAGAAATCTTAATGTTCTGTGTTATTATATGTAAATTTTACCTTGCTTGTAGTGCATATCTCTTGTTTAATATTTATTGTATTTTATGTTCTATTATGAGTAATTCAATCTATCTTTACATTTGAGAAAATTCATAGTGTGAATTTGGAATCTAAACTTGTGTAGATGTCAGTTTTGTTTGTAGCATCTATTTGTAATTAGGAAGTGATTCATCTGTATTTGATCTGTGATATTGAAATGGTATAAAAGCGAGGATTTCTCGTAAGAAATCATCACACATTCGCCGGAGATCGTCGATAGAAGGAGTGAAAAAATGGCGTATTGGTTCAATAAGCAAGATTATTCGCTAGATTGAATCGAATGTTATGTGGATATAATTGAAGGACTTGTGTAGTAAGATTAAGTAGTGTTTAGATTATTATCTATTGTGATTGAAAAGGACAAAAGTTGATTGATAATAATCAAATCGATTACAATTTAAGACGTTCAATATCCCTTTGGATTGTATTAGAGATGTGCTTTAACTGTCTCGTTTATTTATCATAATGGATCAAAAGGGAAGCAATATTGTTGAGGACGGACATAGTGCTATATGCAATAATACTATAACCAGTGATAATATTGATATAATATCATCTGGTTCAAAACATGAAGAAAATGATGTAAATGATGTGATGGACATTTCACACAAAGTAAATGGGCCGAATAAAAGAAAGAACAATACAATACAAAATTAAATGGGTAACAAAAGTTCTAGGATGGAACACACTACCAATCATGAAGAAAAAATATACCAGTATGACATAGGTGCCAACGAACCCTATTTAGTGATAATAGAAAGTAGAAACCAACAGTTAGGAAATTTGCATCCAGTTAAAGTTGGATATATGTTGATGGATAATAATGTGAAAGTAAAGTATGTAGATCAAAGTGGACGAAATAGAGTTCGAGCATTATTCAACACGTCACAAGAAGCTAATAACTTTGTGAAAAATAAAGTGTTATTAGACAAGTTAGGAGTAAATGCCAGAATTCCTAAATCTTTGGTGGAGAAGGAAGGCCTTGTGTTTGGAATACCCACAGAATTTGAAATGCAGTATTTGGAAAGCAGTATAGAAAGCCCAGTGCTAGTGACTAAGATGGAAAGAATGAAGAAGAAAATATGGCGGAATGATGGGTCATTTAAGCTTGAACCTACTCAAGTCTTATGTGTAACTTTTAAGGGGACAGTTTTACCACAATACATAGCAGTTGGAAAACAAATAGTTGAGGTAGTGCCACGTGTGAAACCAGTGTTGCAATGTAATAGATGTTTCAGATTTGCTCACACAGGTCAACAGTGCAAGGGTAAAAAATTGTGTTATAAATGTGGCCAAGATTATCACGAAGGAAACTGCGAAATGAGTGAAACATGTATAAATTGCAAAGGAGATCATAATGCTTGCAACAAAATGTGCTCAAAATATCAGGATGAAAAGCAAATTCAAATTATTATGGCCGAGAAAAACATCTCATACTATGAAGCAAAAGGTATTGTGACGGGAAATAATTCAAAAAATATATCATGTGAACAAAAAATTAAATTATTTAGGGATCAATTTCAACATGAAACTGTTCGAAGAAGCGGATTGGAATTCCCTCCCATCAAAAAGAGTTATGTGAATGAGAAGAATGCACCAACAAGTGATAGTTGCAAGGAGGGCAGAGAGAGTTATTGTGCGAGTTTTGTAACTCAAATGGCGGAACAAAAGAAAATATCAAAAGAGAATAGTGATCAAAAAATGAGAGTACAATACAGCAAAGTTGTTACATCACCTCCAAAGAAGATTATGAAAACGGCTACAAGACGTATTGTACAACTCCCACGGGAAAACAAAAAGGATGTGAATGTGGATTCTTCATCGTCATCAGACACAGAAAAAGAACAAAAAAAATACAAATATCCAGTATATTTGAGAGAATCCCCTTATAGTAAGCAAGAACAAGATATGGACAATATAAATTGCAGAAGATATTCGGATCGTAAATCAGTTTCTTGTAGACAAAAGGAAATATATCAGTCATTGTTGGACCTTTTACCAGACATGATTGAATCAGTTCGTGATTTAAATGATTCCAGGAAGAAACAGAAGATTTTAATTTCAATGCAACAAATTATAGGAAAGATAATTGCAATATTATCAGAAAGTTAAACTTGTAAAAGAGGATAAATAGGTATGTCTTTTATAGTGCAATGGAATATAAATTCATTTACAGCTAGAAGATTAGAAGTATTACAAATTATAGATGAGCATCATCCAGGTATATTGAGTTTGTCCGAATTTCGTGGTAGATAGACAGCATCAATATTATTAAATACCTCATTACGAGTTAATATCTAATTTACATACTAAAGATACAAGAGGTGTAGGTTTATATATACATGAAAGTATAAAATTTAAGAGAGTAATATTACCAGAATCATTAGGGTTGATAAAATTATTTAATGTAGAATTAAAAAAAAAGTAAAAATTAAGATGAACACATTAAAGTGTACAATAGTTTCAATTTATATTCCATGGAGTTATAAATCTCAACATATTAAAGTAACACACTTTAATGAATTATTATATTATGTCCACGACAATGTCATTATCACAGGTGATATGAATGCTCATCATGAAGCATGGGGTTGTAATTATAGAGATGCATTAGGATGTAGTATTTTGGACTGGATTAGTGATCGATCATTACATTTCATGAACGATGGGTCAGCTACTCATTATCCATGGAATGGTAAATCACCAACAGCCATAGATTTAACTATTGTGTCAAATAATATAATAAATAAATTGTTTTGGGAAGTAGATTTTGTGAATAGGGGTAGTGATCATTTGCCAATTTTCATTACACTGTTAAAAATGCACACTCAGTACCTAAAATATATTCATTACCAATTAGAAGGTGGCAGGTTAAAAACATCGATTGGGAATTATATTCTGTAATTTTGGACACTTATATCTCAATGGAAGATATTAAACAGGAACAAAACATAACGTGTCAACGTTATTTACAATTAATAACGTATGCAATGGATATTGTAGCTAAACGGAAGAAAATTAATAGTAGAAACAACTTTCCTACTATAAGTTGGTGGAATGATGAGTGTCAAGATACAAAAGAAGAAAGAATAAGATTGTCTGAAATATTTGCTGAACAACCTTTGCCAAATAATTGGATAAATTTAAAACAAGTAATTGCTAAAGCTAAACGTATCTTCAATAAAGCAAAAAGGCAAGCATGGGAAGAATTCTGTGAATCATTATCACCATCTGTTAAAACAAACACAATTTGGAAAAAAATACATTTTCTTAAAAAAGGACATAAAACTAGAGTTTCACCTATAACAACAATTTGGCAAGAACATTTTGAAAAAAAGTTTACACCTAGTTATGTAAGAAATAAAAAACCCGAGATTATAAATAATATAAGTTCCAGTGATGAATTTTATTCAAAAATAACATTGCAAGAATTAAGAGAAACTCTAAGTAATATAAAATCAACTGCTCCAGGATACGACGGAATAACGTATGAAATGATAGGACATCAATCGGACAATGCATTAAAAGTACTTGTAAATATTTATAATAATATTCTGAGAAGTGGAAATGTGCCACAAAACTGGAAAACACATCTGATACTACCTATACTTAAATCAACTAAAGATCCGAAAGAAGCTGAATCATATCGACCTATTACGTTGGTTCCTACAATTGAGAAGATATTTGAAAGATTATTATTAAAAAGATTAGAGTGGTATTTTGAGAAAGAACAATATTTTTATCCCTATCAGTTCGGTTTTAGGCTAAACAAGGGTTGTATTGATGCATTATCAACATTAACATTGCATGTTCAAAATGCAATGTATAAGAAACAATATACATTTGCTCACTTTATAGATATACAAGGTGCATATGAGAGCGTTGATCCTCATATATTAATTGATATGTTAAATCAGACAAATACTCCGAAAATAATTATGAAGATAATATGAGACTTGATGATAAATAGGAAAATATTATTTTGGTTTCAGGACACACTTAGTGGGCCCCGTACCACTTCACAAGGATTACCTCAGGGAAGTCCACTGAGTCCATTATTATTTAATATATATATATGAGAGGAATATTTCTATTTCATAATTCTACAATAAAAATAATTCAGTATGCAGACGACTTGTGTATATTAGGATCATTTTGTAATCCATATGAAGGTATTCAGAAAATAGAAAATAATTTTTATAAAGTGAAATGTTGGCTGGAGAGAATGAACTTTATCATATCACAGAACAAGTCAGCAGCTGTATGTTTTAATAACAAAAGTGAACATAAATATCCAAATACGTTGACACAAATTGCTGGTATTCCATTTCAAAATAAAATAAAATATTTAGGAATTAATTTTGATAGAAAATTAACGTGGATGGATCATATAAGGTATTTACAAGCTAAAGGTGAAAACATTTTCAACATGCTTAAAATTTTAGGAAATACTAATTGGGTGCTCACCCAAGAATAATGCTTCTATTTTACAAAAATTTTTTTAGGCCTAAGCTAGAATACGGATGTAGCATATATGGAAATGCTACAGAAAGAATTCTATCTAAGATACATAGTTTAGAAAGAAAAGTCTTGAGGAGATCATTGGGTCTCATGAATTCAGCTCCCAATGTAGGAGTTTATTTAGAATCCATAGAAAAACCTTTTAAGTATAAATGCAAATGGATTACAAATAAATTCGTTTTCAAGTGCTGGGAAACACAAGAACATCCAGTAAATAAACTAATGCAAGACCAATGTATTTTATATCAAGATAACAAAATAAAGGGACAATATTCAACTTTCCTACAATGTAAAATAGAATTTCAAGATTTATTTTCTACAATAATAACGCATAGCAAACATCCAATTTATGAAATTTTATATGATCAAATACCGGTAAGGAATGTTTCATTAACAATTTATGCAAATATTCAATTATATTTACAAAATTGGGAGAATTATAGATTCATATACACAGATGCATCAAAAAATAAAGAAGAAGTAGGATGTGCTTTTATTGACTCTTCAAATGGAAATATTAAAAAGTTTAGACTACCTGGAGAGTGTTCTATTTTCTCGGCAGAAGCATATGGAATATATCGTGCATTGATGTACATTAATAATATTCCAGATAAAAGGATATTAATATTAACAGATGCTAAAAGTGTTTTGTACAGTGTGCAATCTTCATATAAAAAGTTATATAAGGCATCAGCATTGGTACTTTACATAATAAGATTGTATGTTAAGTTAACTACAGAGGGAAGGACAATTCATTTTGCATATATACCAGCACATTCAGGGTTTCATTATAATGAGCTGGCAGATAAAAATGCTAAAGAAGCAAGAATTATGGATCACAGAACGAATATATTATTATCATATACAGATATGTTACCAAGAGTTAAAAACAAAATTCAACAAGATTGGGAGATATGGGTTAAACAAAAATTTACATATATGGGTCATTCATATAAAAATGTGCTAAATTTAAACAATAAGACTCCGTGGTTTTATACATTTAATATACCCAGAAAGTTTTTAGTTTTAATACTAAGATTGAGATCAGGTCACATACGTTTAAATCACCATCTATATAAAATTAATTTAGTAAATTCACCTATGTGCAAGTGCAATCTAGATCAGGAAGATGCTCATCGTGTTATATTTCCATGTCCACTTTATACCACTCAAAGGGAGATGTTATTCAAGAATCTAATAAAAAGAGGAATACCTCTTCCAACTTCTTTATCCTGTTTAATATCATCACCAGATGTAACAATTGTATTTATCATTTGTAGATTTTTTCATGATATTAATATAGACATATGAAAATTGTAAATATTCAAAATGTGTAACTTGATATAGTCACCAGATATAACAATTGTATTTATTATCAATTTTAGATTTGTATGATAATGATGTAGATGAATTATGTATAAGAAAACTGTATATATTCAAAATTTGTAATTTGTGTAACAGTGTCATGCATGACATATTTTTAGGACACTTGGTGTAGAGCTGGTATAACAGCTAAAACCAATAAAGTATGAATGAATGAATGAACGTCGATAGAATTTAAACTCAAGAGAACTGCTCGGTGTTGTGCATAAATGTTGGCATGGTAGTTCGGGGCGCAAGCTAGGCCTATGCGACCATAAGTACGCCGATAGCCACGCATTGAGGTTGTTGAGTCAAGACACTGTTAAAGCGAAATCCTCGCATTCGTCCCAAATATATTTGCATTATAATTGCAATAAATAAAGAATAAAACCTTTCATTTTATCTACTGCAGTATTGTGGTTTTATTTCTCTGCGCTGTGAAGTATTGTGGTTGCCTAACACTATCCCTGTACCTGAGAGGAGTCTGTGTACTTCACCGAGTCTCATCGTTCACCGCTGACTCTTATTCAGTTATTATTATTAGACTCGCGTACTTTCGACGTGGCCTTTGGCCACGTCTTGTACGCTCGCATGCGTGACCTTCGGCCACGTTGTGGTCGCAATCATGTTACAGATGGGGTTCTTCATAGATCTTAATGACTTTGAAAATGTCTGCATGTTGTATTGGATGATGGGGAACATATGTATAAGTTTGAAAAGTTTAGAAAGTAACTTTATGTGTGTATGGGCTCTAATAAGGTACAAATATTCAAACTATTATTGTCATTATTGAACTGAGTAAGTAATAACCGTTTCAAGATAATTAGATGGATGTTTTGCATTTACGAATTAAATTGCGACACTAAATTGAAAATGTTATATTTACTTCTTTTGTCGTTTTCACATTTTTGAACGTAATTGGATAATAACTGTTTTCCGTCATTCCCCTCTTTTGCCTACCTTGCCTCTGTAATAAATTCTGATGCACGCATTTTGAAATTCGAAGAGTCTAACAGAGTCTAGCAGAGAGTCCCTTACAGTAGTTTTCGGGGTGAAAATAAACATTCTTTACGTTCCCTAGCAACGTCCGTTTCCATGGACAACAACAGACACGGCAAGCTCTAAGGAATTGCATGCCATTATACCCCCTAAACATTTAGTTAAAACAAGCACGATGTAGATATTTACGCATTGAGTATAACAATATATACGGAATTGTATCTGGGCTGAAACTCCTTATTATGTAGATGTCAACCTTGTTTCAGGCACCTTTTCAAAGTCATGAGTTCATTCATCTGTGTGCTATTGATCTGTGAGAAATATAATGTAGCTAGACAATTAAGAATTGAAGGAAACAATGTGTGCTGCAAAAAATTTCCGTGGCAACGGTTGCTAAGGACGTGAGAAAAGGGCATTTTCACCCTTAAGAAAGGGCCGATTGAACGATTTTTGAATTTTCTCGGCCTTTTGGGACAATTTCATGGGGGGTCGTAATCGGGCATTTTTCGCCTCCGGGGCTTCCTTCATGGAGAAAATTTATGTCAGTGAGTCAGTGAGTGAGTGGTGGGATTGGGGCTTTATATACAGGGTGTCATTTTAATGGCGCCCACGGACCACGGAAACGTATAGAGGACATCAAAACAAACAACTTTTCTCAGTAACATTTCTCTCGTTGGAGTGTCGTTTCGGCGCTACAGTCGTTCAAAAAAAGCCCGTTTTGCCGCCTGAATGCTGGCAACCACACACAACATTTGATTGCATTTGTGACGTCATATCCCGTCGTGAAGCGATGCGTTACAGGGTTGCCAGGAACACACATATTCTGTGAAAAATGACATAGCTACAATCAGCCACATTATGTACCGTAAAACAAAACGAGAAAACACGTTCTGCAACCTAACAGGAAGTAAACAAACGATGCTAAAAATGGTAGAAAGGAAATAGAATTCAAATGGAAATGGTCATATCGAATTTTGTCTCAACTTAGATGTCAAATATTTTCAAATCTAGTTACCAAGTTGGCATCTACAATTTAGTCTACCCACTTCGTCCTTCTGATACTAGTTGTCTGTGACACACTGAACAGATGACAAAATAGAAATGAAAGAACTCAAAATTCCAAAGGTAAGCAACATATAATATAATGTATATTCAGGGCATTATGAGCAGTGATGTGCGTCTACGCGTAAACAACGATAGTCTACATTCTACACGTAGACTATTTTATACACGTAGATTACGTAATCTATGTAAACAACATGGCGAGAGGTGATAACTTAGAATAGGGCGCCGTGGAATTAGAAGAAAATTATACTGCGTATCAGTTGCTGATGTGTGAGGAGAACTTTCCATACTCTTTCTTCCAAATTCGAACAATTTCTCACCTAGGAAGAAACCTAATATAGGAAATATTCTAGTGTTTTATGGGGAAAATACCACTCTTGCCTCACGACTGCCATCTGTTGTTGTTTTTTGCATACTATTTATCTTCCTCCATAGTTTATAATAGAAGAGAAGAGAAATTTTGTTGTAAATAGAATTCTTTTCATTTCGTTACGAACCAATACAGTTGAAAATGTCACTATCCTTTCATGAAACCCTTGAAAATTAATTTAAATGCACTTTAGAATGACTACGTAGTCTATGTAAACTTCAACCCAATGTAATCTACGCGTAGATTACGTGTAGACAACGCATGTAGACGTAAACTTATAGTCTACGGCACATCACTGATTATGAGGCAAGTGACAAAAATGGTTGAAAATACAGGGATATAAATAGTAGTAAAACAAACTCTCCGACGACTGTGTTTATCTATGCACCGGATACACATGTAATAGTTTGCAACTCTGAACATGGCAGTATATTCGCTACTGATTCATCATTAGATTGTTACTGTGGTTGTACGTGTTTTAGCCGTAATGTAACAACGTGAACCTCAGATACTTCCGTTATCACCACAAAGTACCACAAGGCATCTGGACACAAACCTGTAGATATCAACCTTGCAACGAGATTTGCAAATATTTGACATGTAGCTGGGCGTAAACAGCCACATGTAAGTTGTAAGTACAATAAAAGTTATTGTTGTTGATATTTGACATGTAGGCTGAGACAAAATCCGATATTGACTCTTCATTTTGAATACGTTTTTACCATTTCTCATATCGTTGGTTCACTTCCCCCTTCCCCTGAGATGACTGCTGATCTTCTGGCTGGTAGGCTATGATGTTCGGTTTACTGGACGCGTTTCTCGCTTCGTTTTACAGCTAATAATGTGGTTAGTAGTTTGTCATTTTTCACAAAACTTGTGTGTTCCTTGCAACCCTACCGTGCGCTGTTTCGCCTCAGGAAATGACGTCACAGATACGATCAAATGTTGTGTTGGGTTGCCAGCATCCAGGCGGCAAAACGGTCTTTTTTGAACGGCTGTAGCGTCGAATCGACGCACCAACGGGAAAAATGTTATTGGGAAAAGTTGTTTGGTTTGATGTCCTCTATACGAATCTGTGGTCCGTGGGCGCCATTAAAATGACACCCTGTATATTGGAGATAAAATACAATCTTGTTAATGCCAAATATACTAAATCGCTTAAACGTATCATGGTGATATGATGAAACTGATGAAGGGGCATTCACAAAGAACACCCATACCTAGGCCGGGATTCGAACCCGGTACTCCTGGGTTCACAGTGCGCTGTGCTAACCACTCCTCCCACGGATGTTGGCCCAAAGGGATCTTGTCTTTGAACCCTTAAAACATGGCGTGATGTGTTTGTGTCACTGGTAGGTGAGGTCGCTATCTCTGGTTGTGACATACATACGTATGTGCCACACATGGGCGTCCGGAAGGGGGGGAAAGGGGGGCCGCCCCCACCTGGAAAATGAAAGTCAACCAAAAATTATGTTTCACACATAATTTCATTTTAGCCACAATAATATGTGTTAATTATTGCATGATCACCATAAATTCAAATTTAAGCAATGTTTTTTGTAGGGAACAGCAACATTTTTGTGGAAAATGTGCCTTGTCCCCCCCCCCCTGGAAAAAATCCTGCGGACGTCCATGGTGTCACATAATGGCGTTTTGTTACCTTTGGAGCATGCCGTGACTCGGTAATGTTCGGATATTCATGTTTTGAGTTCTACATGAGCCTTGAGGTACCTATGTCATTAGTAAAGTTCATTCCGATTCTGCCAATGTTAGGGGGGAGGGGGGAAATTTCACCCCATAAAACAAGCACGGTTTTTATGTTAGAAAATCATTTTTTTCTACCAAAGTATCAACAACAAGTGTACAATTCTTGCCATGAGAATGGAACACATATCAGACAATATGCAGGTATAATTTTGAACCCTCACGTCCGTGCGTTGTCTACGTGGGGGCCCGACGAAGTTCAAATTTCGTTAAAAATAAGTTTTGTATTATTATCGTCTTCTTCTACTACTTCATAAATACAAATTTGTTTCCTCAACCATAGGCTCATAGTCTATTCTCTCCTAAGGAAAACGAAGTATAATTTATAACTCTAACGTTCGTAGTTTTCGAGATATAAAATTTTATTTAAAACCTTGCGGAATGTTAAACTTCCCGCTGAAAACACCAATGCCGGTCTTTGAGTAACGTAATTAAATATGAGTCTGCACAATTGTTACTAACTTTCAAGCAGAACAAGCAAGTGACTTAATTAGAAGCTTAGATGAATCTCTGTGTAAATTAATGTTTATTTTTCCATTTCATTAATCTCTTAATTTGAACATTATGTAGAAGAACTTAATTTCATCTACAAGTGGTAACATCGACTGAATCTTCCAGAGTAACTTCCCCGAAAACAAATTCCCCAAAGTGATGGAAAGAAAACAAGAAATGTCGACGGTTGGGTTTACAAAGTGGGTTTAATCTTCCTTTTCGAGCTTCTTCCAGCGGCGAACTTCAAAGTTAATGGAAAAGTTGTTTTTTCGTTTCTCCGGTTCGCGGCTTTTCAAAACTTCTCTTGTCTCCTTCTCCCCCATCCTCGCCCTCTATTCCTATTTATCCCTATTCCTGAGTATTCATTCTCTCTTTTTTCATCTTTCACGCTCTCCGTATGTCGTCTGTTTTCTTCTCTATTCCCATCATTATTTCTAATCTGTCCTCCTCTCTAACCCCCTCATTTGTCTATTTCTACTTTACTCTTTCTCTCTAATTCTTTTCCCCTTCATCTGATTCTCTCCATTCCTATATCTTATTAGCACTTTCTCTTTTCCTGTTTCTCACTTTCCCTCCTTCTCTCTCTCGTTTCCCCTTACTTTAGAATTCTGATTTCAGTTATGTCTCTTATTCTGAAGGCTCCCTTCCAGTTTCATCCTTCCTCTAAATCTCTTCTGTGTCTCTCTCTCTCTCTCTCTCTCTTCTCCTCTCTCTCTCCCCCCTCTCTCTCCCCCTCTCTCTCTCTCTCCCCCTCTCTCTCTCCCTCTCTCTCTCTTCTCTCTCTATATATATATATATCTTCTCTCTCTCTCTCTATCTCTCTCTTCTCTCTCTCTCTCTCCCTCTCTCTCTATATATCTCTCTCTTCTCTCTCTATATATCTCTCTCTCTTCTCTCTCTCTCTATATATCTCTCTTCTCTCTCTCTCTATATATCTCTCTTCTCTCTCTCTCTTCTCTCTCTCTCTTCTCTCTCTCTCTCTCTCTCGCTCTCTCTCTCTCTCCACTCCTCATACTGTCTCATTTCACCTATATGAGATATTTCAGACCGAAGCGAGAAGCTACACGGGCCCCTTCAATGCATAAGTAAATATCCACGGCGCATGCGCGAACAACAGACCGAGTCGACACGATGCACGCGTTAAGAAAACGGCCCAGCACGAGCAACACGCAAGCGTGCAGCTTGTTTTGTCTTTTCGATCCAAAAGGTTGCATTCATTCATTACTGAAGTTTCGTTTCAAAGCGACACGTGTTTGTCGCGTGTCGCTTCGGTCTGAAATATCTCCTCGCTCTTCCACTCTATTCCTGTTTCTCCCTTGCTTCATCCTTCTCAATCGGTCTCTCCTCTTCCCTATCTTCCTTCTTTTTCTATATCCCTCTTTATTCATTCCTCCCTTTGACGCGAAAATAGGCATTATATATCTCTGTCCCATTTGTTTTGGGATTTTGAATTTGGTTTAGTCTGAAGAAGACCTTTCTATGAGGTTGACACGTCACTTTTTATGATGTGTTTATTTGACAATAAATTCTGACTTGGTCAACAGTTTGAGTGTTTTATTGTCGTGAATTATTTTCGATTACTTAGAATGGAAAAGGCACAATATTGAACTGTCTCAAAAATATAACACTGGCGCCTTGTAATCAAGGAATCCTCCTGGCGGAAGGACGTCTCAATTAACCTATGCGCACTAATGAACTAATTGAACAACCTTTTTGAATTACAATTAGAATAAAATTTCAAAAATCTCTCGGTAGATGGAACCTGCTTGCATTATAGATTATTAAGTGCTATGCAGCCTTCAGGTGCACAGGGAGAATAAAGTTTGCAGCGAAAATATGAGAAATAAAATGCTTTTGATATGAAATTGAACTGATAAATGAACTGACTTGTGTATGAAACTTTTTATTGGAAAAGTTTGAATTCGTTCTTTAACATTTGAAGCTCGTTAATTTTTAAGTGGAAGTTCTTTTATATTTATGTGAAATAAAGTATTCCGTAGGTTTATCCGACCTGGACTCTGTATTTTGACATTTATATTGCTCTACTGCCACTTTTAGCTAATCGTAATGATGAGGATGAGTGATGATATGATGGCATTGATGAAGGGACACTCACAAAGAACACCTATACTCAGGCCGGGACTCGAATCCGGGAACTTGGGTGGCGAAATCGAAAGTCGCCCATTGAACGTGCTCAGCCACTGAACAGGTTGGGTGGGTAGGCATAAAGAAAAATGTAGCTCCATTAATTTTTTACAAAGTTTTTGCAAGTTTTTCAGCTTTAAAGATAATGATTGATTGATTGATTGATTTGTTTTATTGTACTTCGCGTTCTGTGCCTCTTGGCTAATTTGCGAAGATGGGGATGAGGGATGAAATGATGAAATTGATGAATGGACATTTACAAACAACCATGCCCGAGCGGGATTCGAACCCGGGACCCCTAGTGTCGCAGCGCGATGTGATAACCACTTGGACACGGGGTCCGGCAAAAGATAATGAGTACGAGTACATTCTATATCTATTAATTGACGACGCTCCTCTACCGCTTGGGTTAATCGCAACGATGAGGATGATTCCTGATGGGAAAAACATAGCTATTCTACACATGCCTTACCAGGATTCAAACCTGTGGAGGTCTGCTAAGACCATAAAGAAAGGTAAAGGCATACCCTGTGCGTGTCCACACATGCCATGAAGGCATATGGGGTGATGTGTAAGTATAGAGCTCCACATATTCTTGATCTGGGCCATAGTTGGGATGCTATGATCAGCATCACGCCCGGCCGCTTTAACCCCCAGATATACATTCATACGAGGCTGGGTGGGCTTCAGAGTCGCGCACAAACTGGGAAATGTCCTGGTCCAGATCAACTGCTCCGGGATTCGAACCTAGTCTTCTGCGTGGTAACCAGATGCTCTACAAACTGAGCCAATAAGTACACATATTATGTAATTATAATATGCAAATTCGTTGTTCCTTTAAGGAATTAAATAAATCAAGATTTAAGAAATAATTAACAACCTCAGAAAAGATCAATTTTGACCTTGGAGGTAAGGTGAAGCGGAGAGGGAAGGGGTGCGCAGGTAGTTGGGGACTTTAATTGAAAATGCTCTTCATAGTCAGATCTAAATGCCATCTGCCATTGAGCTATTTCCCTAATTTGTTGTTAATCGAAGCATAATTTAACTGCACTATCAAGGGCATGGGATAATCAACAAAATCATTATCATCGTCATTGAAAGGTTGCAACTCAGTGCAATGGAAGTTTTGAAGAGGAAAACGGAACCTAAGTTCCTTTGATCTACACATGGCGGTTGTGAATCTCTTAAAACCTTTTCCTATACTTGAGAGGCGCTTTTGGATTCTGAAGGGTTTTCTCTTGCAATGGTAACTCCTAGGAGAATTCACTGGTGCTAAAGAGGTAATATTCCATCAGTCACGTTCTTGGAAGCACGTTCTTTATGGGAGATAGTATTTCAATACTGTTTTTCCACAAGGAGAGAACAACACTGACGTCACTATAGCATATGTACTTGTGTTGTCAGTCATCCCTGTTTTAATTTAATCAGTTACTTCCTATCAGACATTTCGTGTAGGATAAATATCCTGTGCTATCATTCCTTCTCATTCTATACTTTCTTATCATACTCTAGTTCCCCCGATGGCGCAGTGGTAACGTCGTCGCCTTGTAATCACGGGTTCCGAGTTTGATACCCGATGGAGGAACACAATCGTTCGGATCTCACTTTAAAATGTATGTCCAGTCCTGATTAGCCTTACTGTGCATAAAGTAAGCTACCAGGCCCGTAGCTAAAATTCTATTTGGGGGGCTTATCCCTTATTAGCCTATATGAGATGTTTAATAGAAGTAAAATTAATTACCACTATACATTATTTTAAATTATATATCTGTAGGATTTCGGGTTGGGGTATGAGCCCCCAAAGCCCTCTTCCTGGCAACGTGTCTGAAGTGGACTTACATCAGTAAATCAAATATCATATCTCTATTTCAGTATCCCCTTTGTCTTTCCTTAGTTACTTCCTGTTCCCCTACTTCTTTAACTTTCTTGTCTCCTTTTCTCTTCTTTATCCCTCTCCCCCTTTATCTCTTACTTTTTTGTTTTGTCTAATTTTTGCCTCTCTTCTCTCTGTGGACATTTTTGACAGCAAAATTCTCATGGTAAGACTCCTAACATATACAGACAATATAATATTTTTTACGACAGGATTTCATCAATATGTACCTCTGTTAATTCCCAGCTTTATAGGGAACACTTTTTTTAACATTTAATTTTGGTATAGCCGTGCTACAAGAACTGAAAATGACTATAATTGCTGCTTTCATATCAAAGCTTATTTCAGTTAAGATATTCTTAAGCAACTTACAAACCCATTCACAAATATGAGAAACCCGTGCATAAAATTCATTTCAAGCCAACTACAGTCCTTTCAAAATGTCCTCGTTTAATTTATTTACTCGTTAAAGGAAATAATGACTTTTTACTGCACACGAGAAATTTACGTTCTTTCTGGGTTTAAGTTGTGTGTGTTAACATCGAATTAGTAACAATAAAATAGAAGATACAGCACAGACATTCTGTACTCATCTCAGATAAACAATAAGGCAAGATATAAAACAAGAGAACGAAACAAAAGCCATTTATTAAGAAATAAAATGACGTAGGGAACGACCAGTGGGATTGCTGTTTATAAATTGAATGCCACTCTGCTTACAATCCATTAAAAAAATATATGATAGGCAGTTCATTTAGAATCTCTTTTACGTGGCAAAAAAGAGCTAATTTTGTTATCGAGGCAAATTAAAAGCGTGAGTAAAAAGATTCGTATTGTGTCCAAACCCTCAATAAAAAGAAGCATAATCTTTTGTATCATCAGCATATAGCACTGGCTAGGCCTTATCTGATCTAAGGTTTTATTAGAGAGAAGGAAATAAAAATGTACTTACCAAATTATAGCCTCCTTTTCCTTCTATCGATAGGGTGTCACCTGAAAAGACAGAAAGTCATTATACGGGGTTCGTTGTCATGCATGTCTCATGTCATGACATGGAACAACAAGAAGTAACACAAATATGACAAATTAACAAAAGTAAGTTCAAGATAGCAAAATTTATTATATTTAGAAGTATTTGTACTGATGGATGACCGAAAGATTTTTACATTGAATATTTCACAAAACTCAATATGTATACTCAGATTCTTTACATGTAATAACACAAAATGATATGTCATAAAATAACTAAATATAGGGGTTCGTGAGAGCATGAGTACAAATACCCCGGTAATTATAAGGGTTTGAAGGTATAATTTTACTTACCCTGCCTGAATTCTAGGCATAAGTCGGGATTCTCGACTCCCTCCATAAACCTCATTATCTGGATTATAGACAGAGTAAAGTAAGCTAATAGGCCCGTAGCTAAATTGTATTTGGGGGGCCTCATCCCTTATTAGCCTATATGAGATGTTTAATAGAAGTAAAATTAATTACCACTATACATTATTTAAATTATATATTTGTAGGATTTCGGGTGGGGTATGAGCCCCAAAGCCCTCTCCCTGGCTACGTGGCTGAAGTGAACTTACATCAGTAAATCAATTATCATATCTCTATTTCAATATCTCCTTTCTCAACACTATCGTGAGTTCCTAACTTCAGACCTTAAGCATTATTCTTCTTCTTTTCCACTCCGTTCTGCCATTAAGCGTCGGGTTCCATCATCCACTTCCTGTACACTTTTCGGTCCAAGGCTAGTTTTCGAACTTCCGGGATTGTTTTCCGTTTCTTCTTTACTATCTTTTCCACATACTCTTCCCATTGAACTCTTGGTCGTCCTCTTCCCCTCTTGCCTTCTGGTCTGGCCTCCAGCACCTGTCTAGGCTTGCGATTCTCCTCCATTCTTGTAACATGTCAAAACCATTGCAGTGCCTTTCTCTCTGTTGCTTCCAATAGTGTTTTTTTTTTCTTGCAAATTCGACCCACTTCAAATACCCAAGCTGCAGTCCTCATGATCCTTTAATCTGGATGTATTCAACCGTTTGAAGAAGTAAACATTGTAGTAAAATTTATTCAATGGTTAGACTTTCCTTTGACACCTGCCCTGAAGAGAGGTTCCTGTGTAGGCCTTTCGAGTCTTCATGTTCCCGGCTACAGGAGATGAGAGAGTAAAAACTGCAGGGAACGTAAAAATGTGAAGCATTGATTCTTACGGAACAAGCGGCTAACAAATAAACTTAGTAGAGGTGAGCAAAATAATCACATACATACTGTCTGACTGCCTTAGCCGAAACCATGGCGAGAGTGCGCATGCGCCAACCGGACCTGTTCAGTGGCTAAATAGGGGTGACGTCACTTTGGGCAGGAAGCGGGTACCTTGAAAATTGTCTGCTGTGGAAACAATGAAGTTTCACCGTAGCAACATCGCCGCCAAAATACATAGAGAGATGTTTACGAATTGTGTAAGGGTTCAGAACGAAATTAAAGCCATCCATATATCAGCAAACAGGACATATCGTGAAAGTACAGGGGTCCCGGGTTCGAATCCCGGCCTGGGCATTGATGTTTGTGAGTCTCCATTCATCAATTTCATCATATCATCGCTCATCCCCATCTTCGTAAATTAGCCAAACGTGGCACAAAGAGCGAAGTAAAATAAAGCAAATCAATAAATAATAAACAATATCATGAAACTATTCATCACGTCACGTTAGTAGATAAACTTTTGCAAATTTGTTTGAAAACCAGTAACTTTATTTTAGATCATTCACTTAAATTGATCTCCTTAGTAAATATGTTATAATTAGCATAAACGTGCACAGCATTGATCAGGATAGTATTCTCTAATAATAGTATTATTGTACATAGTATTAGAAATATAAATGTAGTAAGTGAATGGTTTGTGACATTTTCTAGTATAACGAGCGTTCTTCTTTGTAGCTGATCAGTGGTGATTTATTCATTCTTAGATTTGGACTTTTAACCACTGTGTTATTTTTAAAATTACCAACGTTTCGGAGACTGATTCTGCATCCGTCTTCAGGGTAGTGTGTGATCTACTAAATCACATTGCAATCTCTGGACACATGATGTGTTTGGGGATGGTGTCTGTATAGAAAATAGATTGTTAACTTGTAGGATTATTCTTGGTGGACACCAGACGAAGTGGAGCCTGAGCCACTCATACCTCTCCCTGGCAACTTCATGTGCAAGAGGTCCTTGTAACCAACAGACGAGGTGGAGCCTTGGCCACAGATAATAATCCTACAAGGCAACAAGTTATTCTCTATATAGACACATCAAACATATCATGTGTCCAGGGATTGCAATGTGATTTAGTAGATCACACACTACCCTGAAGACGGATGCAGAATCAGTCTCCGAAACGTTGATAATTTTAAAAATAACACAGTGGTTAGAAGTCCAAATCTAAGAATGTATAACGAGGGTGTTTTGTAGAATGTGCAGCAGGGGCCAAAACGATCCAATTGTATTTCTTCCACTCCGAAACGGTTTCCTGCGAATTGTAAGAGACTTCACAAATCACAGACACAACAGAGCAAGCGGTAATAAACACAACAAGCAAAATAGCACAGTGTAGTTTGGCAGATGCTTCTCCCTGCTTCCCCTCTCGCGTTTGGCATCGTCCAGGTAGTTTCGTCTTCCTTGGCCGGACTGTACACGGCATCTTGAATTGTATTGCAATTAAAGTTCAATCTTGGGACAGAGCTAAGGAAGCCGGTTCTCTTAAAAATGTAACCCACGCCAGTATTTCATTAAAACCTAACGCGGGAAAACAAGCCACTTTCGCTCCTGCGACATCTCTTAGCTCCGAAACGGATTCGCAAAATATCCCGTACCAAAAGAGCGGAAGTAAATCCTTAGAAACTCGATAATCCACGTACATTAGGGCAGACGTCTGGAGTCATTATTTCTTGGAAAGCGCCCCCTTGCTACTGCAGCGGCGAGCCTAGCTTCTCAGCTAGACTGTAAGCTGAATATTCCCCTCAATGCAATTTCGATAGCGCGTCAAATCTCATTCGGGGACCAGTATCCACGAGATTTCTCTCTCCGAGGGGTGGAATGGATGCTGGATCCAATCTCCCATTGTCAGACGAAATGCCTCTGCTTCGAAGGTAACACAAGAGGATTTGAAAGCCTGGAAGCAAGTTTTTTCCCTCACTTTCAGCTAATCGGTAATGTTTTGTTACGGATCCAGTTATATCCTATTCGAAAATTGACGATTCCAGCGCCTCTGGTGGCTGGACTTAACATGATTCTGTTCACGAAATCAATCCTTATCCTCAAAGGCACTCAGCTTTCTTGTTTCTCTACGCCAGTGGTTCTCAAACTGTGGTACGCGTACCCGCCAGGGCTACATGAACTACTTGAACGGGGTACGCAATCAGCACGGAGAGTCGTTTTTCACCAGTGGCGGCGATTAGTGTGGGGGGGGCACTTTGTGCCACTTTTGACTCCGCACTATGCTAAACTTTATCTACCACGGGAAAGTAAACTGTCCTTGCGCCCCCAGTTTCGGCACCCAATCGCCGCCACTTTTTTTCACCCACGTGGAATGCATGAGTATTACTACGCAAATTGTCCACCACACCAACATGTTTATTCTCTTTGTTTATGCACTGAGGGGTTCCGGAATTGAAACAAAATACCAAACAAACATAATGACAGCGCCTTTGCATCAGCATACGTAAAAATCTAGTCCCTGAAAACGTGTACGATACAAAAGAAAGATTAATGAAAATAGTCGTGGACAATTTGCCAAGCATTACTTGTGCATCCCACTGTACCTGAAAAAAGTACCAAAATAGACTAAATGTGGAGCCTAATCTCATCTTCAAGTTTCAAGTGCTCAACCAGACATCAAGATACGGTGTCAGGCTTCTCACTACAAACCCAATAAAAACTCCAAACTTGTGCTTCACAGTTTGTTTACAAATTAATTATAGTTCCGTACTTCTTTTTCAATAACCCTGGAAAAAATGAATGAATTGTTTTTGTATGTACTTTTTACCATACATGTGTTTCAGATTTTTATTTTTGTAACTAATCATAAACTTTCTAAACGTAGGAACACCCAATGAAATAATAAACATAGGATTCTAATGTTTTTTAGTTTAACATCTTTCCACCTTCAGCCAGAATGCTTTTTGCTCTTTAGCAGATACACTATTTGGAGAAACCTATTGGAGGGGGGAGTACATTAGACGTTTGGTTGAGGGTACAATGAGAAAAAAGTTTGAGAACCGCTGCTCTAAACCAATCGCGGCGATGAGGTTTACTGATTAATTTGTACTTTGCTTCTCTGCCGCTTTGAGCTAATCGCGACGATAAGAATGAATAGCGATTAGATTAAAATGATGGAAGCATACTCACAGGAACATCCAGGAGGAAGGCTCGAACACAGAACCTCGGTGATTGAACCATTTGTAATCCAGTTACCGCGCTCAGCTACTGAAATCAACGGTTTTCTTCTACATAAGAGGTAAGTAAAATAGAAAACTAATATTGTGATATAATCAATTGAATTATTGTTCTTTTAAGTCCACTTTATGCACAATAAGGCTAATGGGGACTGGACCTACAGTTTAAAGTGAGATCCGAACCACTGTGATCTGTGCTTCCACCGGATATCGAACCCGGGACCCCTTGTTTACAAGATGAGACGTTACCACTACGCCATCGGGGACCCTGGGATATAATAAATCTTTTACAAAGTTTTGTAACATAATTCATGAGGTCCTCACCGGTGTCTGCCACGTCCTCTCACGTGAGCATCTGCCAGCTTAGCACAGGGTAGATACCTCTGGGCACAGACCAAGATTACTAACGCTAAGAATATATGAAAAGAAACAACAGATTTAACCCACTACGGAGGGTACAATTCGTACTATATTCTTGAATAATTATATACAAATATTAATATCTTTGTGAATCCTTTTATACAATATTATTCTTCTATTGTAGCTAATCTTCTTTATGCTTCTTCTTCTTGTAATCAATATGGCCTCTTCTTCTTATGGCATCTTCTTCTTATGGCCTCTTAATTAATATGGCATCTTCTTCTTATAATTAATATGGCATCTTCTTCTTATAATTGATGTGGCATCTTCTTCTTATAATTAATATGGCATCTTCTTCTTACAATTAATATAGCATCGTCTTCTTATAATCAATATAGCATCTTCTTCTTAAGGTGCCTTCTTCATGCAGTTAATAAGGCTTCTTCTCCTTATAATCGCTAAGGCTTCTCCTTCTTGTAATCAATAATATTTCTTCTTCCTTTTCTTTGTCAATCCAAATAAAATCAATCCCCCGACAAACAAAGAGAAAGGGGTTAGTTAAAGATCGCCGCCTAGCCGGCGCTAACCTTAACTTGGAGCTACAGTGTATGCGCTTCCAAATGTGCTTGGGTGCTGCCGTGAAATGGCGCTACACCTGGGGAAAAACAACCCAAAAGCCACACGAAACTCTCAGTTCGTGGGAACCGTAATAGACACAAAATCGAAATTACCATTCGACTTCATTACTTTTGTATATTAATCACTTATGCCGTTACTGAATGATAATTCCCCTTTTCTCCTTATTTATATCCTGTTATTATGTTAAATTTATTTATTTATTTCCTCATAATTAGTATTAATATATACAATCACTATTTCATCATATCTGCTCTTTCCGTTGTCTCTATTTACAATCGTATAAGTTCTCCTGGGTGGTGCCATCTCTTACCCACTTTCTAAACTACTTTATGCATCACATCATATAACCATTGTTCTTTTTGCATGCTGCCATCTATGGTCCTTTATTTCAAAGAATAGCAATGCAGTTTGTGTACGTGACATGTCGCAGTGGTAGCATCGTCGTCTTGTAATCAAGGGGTCCCGGGTTCGATTCCCGTAGGAGGCACATAGTGGTTCGAATCCCACTTGAAACTGTATGTCCAGTCCCCATTAGCCTTATTGTGCATAAAGTGGACTAAAACCAACAAATCAATCAATCATAATTCTTGAATCTGCTTCCCAACAGCACCCTTCCCTGTGAATTCATATGCTATCGGATTGTGTAATTTTAGCTAGAAGAAACCACAAAACTTGGCAACCAATGTAATGGAGGTTCTTGTGAATTTTGTACTGAAATTCCCATCCAAAATTCAACGTTGTACAGATCAAATTCTTCCCCGAATCAATTTAGCGAAGATTGGCCGAAACGAGATACAGACACCAGGACAGGCAGCACCGTGCAAAATGCAAGGTGAATGTTCACTGCATCGACAGGTCCGTCCATTATTCATAGCTGCCAAGTTTTGTGGTTTCCTTGCCGAAGTACTTTCCAATCTTTCCTGCGAGCCTAACTCCTGCCTGTCAGAATGACGGCTGACTTATTCAGAGGTCGGATTCTACTAGGGTTCGAGTGATGCTAAAGCCTTCAGGTTCTTTAACTTCAGTAGTTGATATGCAGGAGTGTCAAAAACAGGGCTATTAAAGGTGTAAGAATTTTAAATATATTCATTTCCGGTCCAGGACAGAAAATCCGCAAGCGTAAATGGATTCTGGACTGTTAAGAACCTTCATATCTGTATAGTATTTCAATTCGGTCCAGGGACCTTTATTCAGACTCAATTTAAATACGGTCCATTAACCTTTTTTCCGGGTCAATTTAAATACTATCCAGGAACCTGTTCTCAATTAAACAAAAATGCAACTTAGATCGAACTTAATTTGTGCAACAAAAAAGGTTCCCGTCCTTTTACGGAACCAAATAGAACCCATTAGAATGTATGGATTTCTCGATCCTTAACAATCCCAGGGTTGTTAATTTGGAACTGGGAGAAAATTTAAATTTTGCGAGTAAAAAGGTTCTTAGCAACACAAAAACTGAAGAGTGAAGTAAATCTTAAATCACAATGAGATTTGGAGAAACACGGCAAGAACGCAACAGACGTCTCAGTGGACGTTAACCTTTAAAATACCCTGCAGACTTCTGGCACCGAAATTCCGCGCTTCGGTTCAGCGCGTTTCCTTGTAGTGGGCGTTACACAATTTGATTTCAGTAGAAGCAGACAACAGAAGTTATGTTGCTTTCTGCTGTCGCGTTTCTCTGCGTCTCATTTGGCGGTAAGCTCAAGTCCAGTAGACAGAGCTAGAATTGCTGACTAGAACTCCCTTCTAGTCAGTGCTAGAAGTAGAAATTCCCAGGTGGGTGATGGTTGGTCGAGTTGGGGGTAGGTTGGGGATGAAACAGATGGGGGACACTTACGTAAATTATTGAGCAAATTTTCTCAATTGGCGTGTACCGAAATAACGAGTAAATGAAACTCGGGTTTCGGTGGAGACTCTTTGCAAGTGGTTTGCCAATTAGTTTGTCTAAGCATGAAGTGGAATGAATAACAAACAAACACTTGACCTAACAGTTATTGAATGAATTAATGAATAACTTTATATGTCTTACTTCACGTTTCTGCTACTTTGCGATGATTTCGAATATGAGGATGAAGGGTGATAATATGAAGTATATGAAGGGACAATCACGTATGAGCAGACATGAGTTAGTCTGCAAAATGCAGCCCAGGGTGTGCTACGTAGAAGTGAAATTGACATTTGGTATCGATAGAATGGGTCACCCCTCACAGTTACTACAACAGAAATGAGCAGACCTTGATTAAAACAAGCACTACGACGCTAGAGGCCCCGGGTTCGAATCTCGGCATGGGTGTTCTCTGTGAAGTGTAACTTCATAAATTCCATCATATCATCACCAATCCTCATCGTCGCGATTAAACAAGAATGCCAAAAAAGCGACGTAAAATAACTTAATCAATCAAAGAACAGTAATAAACAAAATTATAGTTTCCAAAAATTCTAAATAAAATTGTAATCTTGATATACACCACGCTGGAGCATCTCCCTTGAACTTCCTGGGGCCAGCGAGAGCTCCATTCGGTGTGAGCATCTCGCCTGCACACCTTAAGTAGCAGTTGGTTGATTGATTGGTTTGTTGTTATAAGTCCACTTTGTGCACAGTAAGGCTAATCGGGACTGGACCTAAGTTTAAAGTGGGATCCGAACCACTTGTGCCTCCACTGGGTATCGAACCCAGGACCCCTTGATTACAAGGCGACGACGCTACCGCTGCGCCATTGGGGAGGTCCTGAGTAGCCGTTGGGTTGGGGAACCGGGGAAATTACTTTCGTGGAAGGGGCTTTACTTTTTACGGAACCTCCTGCTTCTTCGCGTTTCATCACATAGGGAAAAAATGAATGGTTTTATCAACAGAAGCCTATTTATATGGCCACTACCAATCGAATCCTTCAAACGAACAAAAGCCCCTATCAAGTCTATTTTTTTAGAACATAAGAGAGGAAATCAATGCTAATGGAAGTGTTATAACGCAGAACTGGCCGACGGTAAATCTGCGAATCGTTGCTAAGCGATGCGATTGCCCCGTTCGGAGGAAATGACCCCACAATCTATCTTCATGACCATGTTTCCTGCTGGCCTGGTTCGGTCCGATTACCAGAGTTTAAACAGCGATAAATCACCCGAAGCAGATAATTTGCCCAGGAAGAACCAAGGGATGGAAAAAAAACACGGCATCGCTTCAACAAAGAAATCGAGAGGGAATAAATGCAATAGCCGAGTGGTTTTGAATCTTCCGCTACGTTGGTGGTCAATCTACCGAAAGGGAAGGAAAGATCTTGACCTCCAAAGTTGCCGAACAAGAAGAAAAAGCTAATCTGCGGTGGTATTGACATTGTATGTGAAGCGCGTGAGATGTTAGGCAATGGTTATGAGGGCAAAGACAATTAAAGCAGTGGCGCGGATTTCAGATAATTTTGAGAGGAGATTGGCAGGTGGTCTGGGCACCAATCCACTTCTCCTTCTTGCTCTGCTTGAAGAACAGGTTTTCCCTGCGTTGTTGGCTGAAGATAGCAGTTTGCTGGAACCTATTTCACTTCTTCCTAGACTGACACCAAAACAGACCTCCCCCAGGCCGAAACGCATCGTATTTATACCCACGTTTCCAGTCTCGAACACCGTTATTTAGGTAATTTCCAGATACAATATTCTGAATTATAACAGAAAGATATTTGAAAAATACATAGTTTGGCTTTGAATAATTTACAAGGAAAGTTTATAATTGTTTCTTTAACGTTGATAAAATCTTACATTTTGGAAAATATACAAATTTAAATGTTCCGCCATTATCTTGATTGGCGAGTTTATATTTACATCATAATAAATACATGTTGCGTTAAACGAGCAGACTTCATTAGATTGCTACATATAGGTTAATACATTTGATCAAAAGAGCCCTGATTGGTGCGTTCACGTTTGCGTCACAATTCAGCCATACAACATTATTAAGAAATCAGGGTGACACTATATCTTTTTCCTCTTTAACATGTACATTCACAATTATGATGGAAAGTTACAAAATGTGCAAGGTCGTAACAACATGTTGGAGAAACAAAAATAAATCTCTTCAGTAATATTCTTACCAAATGTCAAATAATAATAAATAAAGGTCAGGAAAATGCATCATCAGAACAGAATCTACGGGACACTGAAATGTGTCGCCCTGAAAAAAGCTCCTGGGGTGGTTGATTTTATTCGGGTGGGAATTTTTTCAGCATGTTCCTTGCATAGAGGGCTCTGGGGTTCATCCAGCCTCTAAATGGGAACTTTAGAGGGTTAAGGTTGTTGGAGCGTGGTGCTGATCACATCACCTTCACAAATGGTCCATACCTTCATGGCATATTGCAATGTGCAGGGGCTAGTTTTACCGTTCTAGTTTGTTCTTTAAAAATTTGTCTTTCCATTTCTTCAGTCTACACAGAGTTCACAAAGCTTCCGACTAAGGAAAGAGTTATTGATACCAGAAATTGAAAAATGTACATAAAACAGTTGCATTAGGATCGCCAATGGCATGTCACTTCTCGATTGAATCGTAATTTCCATTACCATGCCAGCAGCAGTTTTAATCCAACGATTTATCACCAAGCATTTGCCCACAGGGACATAATCAGTAAGCCACGAAGGAAAAAAACGAAGGTGTTTGCCTGCAGTTGAGTGAGTAACATAGCTGAATCATGGAAGCCGTTATTCATTATTGACATGCACATCCATTGCAATTTTGGCGCCGTCATCTCGTTTGCAATTGTAACCACGGTACCACGACTCGGGTCGTAAGTTAATTAAGCTAAGCGGGTGACATATGTATAGGGGAAGCGCTCACTTTGTCCGCCGCCTGGAACGAAGCGTAATACCCGACTCCTGACGTTGTACCAATATCTGCAAAGACCGCAACTCTGTCCCTGCAGCAGATTTTTCTGTTACCCTTAATGCATGAGTAACGGGCTGCAGAACTTGCGTGTGAGGAATGGTAGTAAAGTGCGTTAACGGTTTGCCCCGGCGACAAGGCAAACGAGGCAGCATTAAAAACGGAATGTTTTTAGCAGGTTTAATCATAGTGATTCATAGAAGTGTTGTCACTGTGGAAGAAATTTGTCAAAGTCCATTTTATGCTTAGTTGGGTTTTTATTCAAGTCCATTTCATGCTCAACTGGGCTTTGTTGTAAGTCCGCTTTATGCTCAAATAGGCCTTGTATTAACTCCGTTTTATGCTCAAATAGGCTTTGATTTTAAATCCGTTTTATGCTCAAATAGGCCTTGTATTAACTCCGTTTTATGCTCAAATAGGCTTTAATTTTAAATCCGTTTTATGCTCAAATAGGCCTTGTATTAACTCAGCTTTAGATTAAAATAGGCTTTGTATTAACTTCGCTTTATTCTCAAATAGGCTTTGTTTTTAAATCCGTTTAATGCTCAAATAGGCTTTGTATTAAGTCCGTTTTATGCTCAAATAGATTTTTCAAGTCCGCTTTATGTTCAAATGCAATTCGTTTTAAGTCCGCTTTATTGGTTTGGTTTGGTTTGAGTTGGTGTTTTAAGTCCACTTTATGCACAGTAAGGCTAATCGGAACTGGACCTACAGTTTAAAGTGGGATCCGAACCACTTGTGCCCCCACCGGGTATCGAACCCGGGACCCCTCGATTACAAGGTAATGACGCTACCACTGCGCCATGGGGGAGGACCTAAGTCCGCTTTATTCTCAAATAGGCTTTGTATTAAGCCAAATTTATGTTCACTTAGGCTTTAAGTCCATTTTATGCTAAAATAGGCTTTAGTTTTACGTCCACTATATGCTCAAGAAAGGTTTCTTAAACCCACTTTATGCTCAAATTTAATACTTTGCGTTAAATGTACTTTGTCCTGAGATAGGATTGTATATCATAACTTAACCTTTCTTCATTCCTAAATTAATTTTTCATCAATTTTAATCTAACTATCCTTCAATGTTCACTTAACCTTTCATCAGTCTTAACCTAACTTTCCTCCAATCCTAACTTAACCTTCCATCAGTCTTAACATAACCTTCCTTAAATGTTCATTTAACCTTCTATCAGTCTTAACCTAACGTTCCTTAAATGTTCATTTAACCTTTCATCAGTCTTAACCTAACTTTCCTCCAATCCTAACTTAACCTTCCATCAGTCTTAACATAACCTTCCTTAAATGTTCATTTAACCTTCTATCAGTCTTAACCTAACGTTCCTTAAATGTTCATTTAACCTTTCATCAGTCTTAACCTAACTTTCCTCCAATCCTAACTTAACCTTCCATCAGTCTTAACATAACCTTCCTTAAATGTTCATTTAACCTTCTATCAGTCTTAACCTAACGTTCCTTAAATGTTCATTTAACCTTTCATCAGTCTTAACTTAACTTTCCTCCAATCCTAACTTAACCTTTCATTAGTCTTAAACTAACCATCCTTAAATATTCATTTAACCCTCTATCAGTCTTAACATAACCTTTCTTAAATGATCATTTAACCTTCCATCAGTCTTAACCTAACTTTCCTCCAATCCTAACTTAACCTTCCATCAGTCTTAACATAACCTTCCTTAAATGTTCATTTAACCTTCTATCAGTCTTAACCTAACGTTCCTTAAATGTTCATTTAACCTTTCATCAGTCTTAACCTAACTTTCCTCCAATCCTAACTTAACCTTCCATCAGTCTTAACATAACCTTCCTTAAATGTTCATTTAACCTTCTATCAGTCTTAACCTAACGTTCCTTAAATGTTCATTTAACCTTTCATCAGTCTTAACCTAACTTTCCTCCAATCCTAACTTAACCTTCCATCAGTCTTAACATAACCTTCCTTAAATGTTCATTTAACCTTCTATCAGTCTTAACCTAACGTTCCTTAAATGTTCATTTAACCTTTCATCAGTCTTAACTTAACTTACCTCCAATCCTAACTTAACCTTTCATTAGTCTTAAACTAACCATCCTTAAATATTCATTTAACCCTCTATCAGTCTTAACATAACCTTCCTTAAATGTTCATTTAACCTTTCATCAGTCTTAACCTAACTTTCCTCCAATCCTAACTTAACCTTCCATCAGTCTTAACATAACCTTCCTTAAATGTTCATTTAACCTTCTATCAGTCTTAACCTAACGTTCCTTAAATGTTCATTTAACCTTTCATCAGTCTTAACCTAACTTTCCTCCAATCCTAACTTAACCTTCCATCAGTCTTAACATAACCTTCCTTAAATGTTCATTTAACCTTCTATCAGTCTTAACCTAACATTCCTTAAATGTTCATTTAACCTTTCATCAGTCTTAACTTAACTTTCCTCCAATCCTAACTTAACCTTTCATTAGTCTTAAACTAACCATCCTTAAATATTCATTTAACCCTCTATCAGTCTTAACAAAACCTTCCTTAAATGTTCATTTAACCTTCTATCAGTCTTAACCTAACGTTCCTTAAATGTTCATTTAACCTTTCATCTGTCTTAACCTAACTTTCCTCCAATCCTAACTTAACCTTCCATCAGTCTTAACATAACCTTCCTTAAATGTTCATTTAACCTTCTATCAGTCTTAACCTAACGTTCCTTAAATGTTCATTTAACCTTTCATCAGTCTTAACTTAACTTTCCTCCAATCCTAACTTAACCTTTCATTAGTCTTAAACTAACCATCCTTAAATATTCATTTAACCCTCTATCAGTCTTAACATAACCTTCCTTAAATGATCATTTAACCTTGCATCAGTCTTAACCTAACTTTTCTTTAGACCTAACTTAACATCACCAGTCTTAATCTAACCTTGTTTTTGATTTTAACTTAAACATCTAACAGTCTTCATCCAACCTTCCATCGAACTGAGGTGCTCCCATTATTCTTGTCTCCATCTACAGTGCTAAAAGCAAGTGTCAGTGGTTGAATCAACCACATCTGATCACATAGCGACAGAGAAAACCATTTCCTTCCACGAGCCACCGTACGTCCTAGATCCTTATGACAAGTGGCTTAGGTCGAATCTATATAAGCTTTTTGTTCGTATGCCAAATGCAAGACCAGCAAGCTGACAGTGGCATCAAACCGGCAAAGGATCCAGCACTCTCCCACCAAAAAAAGAAGCAACCAATCGCGTTCTGGCGGACCCGCTGCGATTGTGCGACAACAGGATTCCAAGGAACGACCGAAGCATTTATCTTCATCCGTCGCGATGCCAGACGCCGCCTGACACCCGCGCTCCCTTATCAATGCGATCCCCGGACAGACGCTTCCTTTTGTGAATTTGCGTCAGACGAATCTAATTGGTCCCATTTAAGCGCCGCCACGTCATTGAGCGATGAGCTTCCGGGTTCAGCGTTCAAAGCCCCCAAACCCTATCCTGCTGGGTTATCAGCGGTTCAGCAATCAATGGGAATCTCTTTTGAGTGTCCAGAGTGCGCAATCAATGTTGGGAAAAACCAGCAAATGATGTTGTTCAGAGTGGTTACGTCGGTGAATCCACAAGTGCCATGGTAGTATGGATTTGCCAGAATTTGTACCCACAGATCTGGGTTGATTGATTGGAACTGAAGCTATGGGTACGTAAGCACTAAGGCTATTTCTCCAGTTACATCAGATTATTTCTTTTTAGATTAATTTAGCTTACTTACTTCGCTTTTCTGCCACTTTCGGATAATCGTGAATATGAGGTTGAGTAATGATATGAGAATTGATGCTTGATTGAATTGGTGTTTTAAGTCTACTTTATGCACAGTAAGGCTAATCGGCACTGGACCTACAGTTTAAAGTGGAATCCGAACCACTATGTACCTCCACCGGATATTGAACCCGGGACCCCTAGAGTACAAGGCGACTATGCTACCAGTACGCCAACGGGGAGACCCATGGTGATATGATGATTGAGTTGGTGTTTTCTGTCCACTTTATGCACAGTAAGGCTAATTGGGACTGGACCTACAGTTTAAAGTGGAATCCGAACCACTATGTGTCTCCACCGGGTATCGACGACGCTACCACTGCGCCATCGGGGAGGCCCTATCGTAAAAGAAGCTGAGGACCATGATCGCCATAGCTACGGTAAAAGATCAGGTTGTAAATACATTGAGAGCTGTCCTTTTTGAAGTTAAATAGTATCATTAGCCTTGATGATAGCAGGTTAAAATTTTTTGCAATGTTACCATAAACAGAAAATTAATTAACGACGCCATTAAAAAAAGGTGGCGGGTATACATACTATTTTCCTAAGTAACAGGCAGGTAAAGGATATAACAGGAAAAACTACAGTAGTAGTATTGATACTACTATAAACCCGAGAAAGTACGAGCCCCCCTCAAGCAGATTTGCTACACTTAAAACTTGCTCAACATGCCCATATGAGCTTTTTGCTCAAGTGTGAAGCTCTTATAATTCAAGATTTTTGTAAAAAATGCCCTCGGGAATTTTTCAGAAAGTACGAGCTCTTCAGATTGATTTGTGCATACTTACAAAAGTTGCATCAGCCAGATTTTTGTTCATAAACTTGTCAATTTTTGGCCATACCAGAAATTAAGCTTATAGTATGTTTTTCTGTCAAAATCCCAGGAATTTTGAATTGATATCTATTGGGTTCTGAGACCGAGTGGAGTGTGGTGCATGGTTTTTATTGCCTTGTAATCAAAAGGTTCGGGTTTGAGTCCTCATAAAATCTGATGGCAAAATGTTAATATTGTAGTTTTGTAAACAAGGGGCTCTGGGTTCGAGTCCTGATAGATGTGGCATTCTATATGTGAGATTTTGAGAATAAATACTGCTAGTTGATAGCTCCCGGATCTTAAATTTGGTAAAAAATGTTATACAACAGAGCAAAATTATTCTCTATTAAGAATCACCAGAGTTTTGTTATCTGGGTAAAATATCAGCTCAACAATACGGGCAAAACTGCCTGATCAATACAATAGAATGGAGGTCAAGTAAACATTCCATGTTCTTTCCAATCTTTTGATCAGTCCCATGTTTCTGCCAACAATTAATCATGCTAGCCTGGGAGTTGTATGCCAACAGATAAAATCTTTATTGTGTCCTTTCAGAGAGTTATTCATCATCAAAGAGACATTAGTAAATGCCTGAGTGATTATATCTGTTGATATTACCTACACTGTGCCTTTTTCCGAGGGAAATTACATGTCATTTGTCATGGAACTCAAAGAGAAATTCTTATCTACACTGTGCCTTTTTCCGAGGGAAATTACATGTCATTTGTCATGGAACTCAAAGAGAAATTCTTATCTGTACTGTACCCCCCCCCCCCCTTTCAGGGACCATTCCATCATATTGAGGAAATTTCTTCATGGATATTGTCATGCAAAAGTTTCGTCTTGTTGCAAGTTTTTAACTTACAGAATAATCATTGTAATATTTCTGTATTTCAACTTTTGGCAAATGTATTGTATTTTGGGTAGGTATCTGCTACGAGCAGAGGTGGTATAAAATGGGTAGGTAACTGACGGTAAAGTATTGTTTTATATCCAAAGGGCTTCTGTGTTTGAATCGTGCTTCTAGAACTGCTCTGTGACCCGCTCATTTCTTACATCATAAACATATGATTTTTCACCTATGAGAATGACACTACAAATGGTGTCATCTGGTAAAGCCTCGTGGAATTCACAGATAATTTTAATGTTTGTTCTATCATTCACCACAACCTGTTTTCTTTTTGAGGTGTTAATTACAAACATGGGTCTCTGTGTTTTGAATTCATCTGGTGTGTAATACATATCAGTATTGCCAGTAGTGACTCTTTTGAAAGCCGAAAAAGCCTCATATAATTTAAGAAAATCATCCTTGGACATGTCTAAATTGTAATTTTCTCTAGGGAATACCTCATTTCTGCCATTTTTAAGATATATGTTCTTGATGTTGCAGTTATCAAATCTACTTGAATTTTTTTCCTGATTATTGTGTCTTCCAGTCTGAAACAATACCACCACAAAATCAGGCATGTCAAATTGAATACTAGAGAATGAATTTGTAGCATCAAATTCATAATATGTGCCAGTGGCAACCTTCTGTACACATTGATATGTGTAAAATTGCAGAGGAATCTGTGGATTTTTTATTATATCTGCTTTGTATTTAAGAGCATAACTGGCTTCATATTCAACAACTGGGATTCTTAGCTCCATAGTCTGAATAATGCATTTTCCTGCATCTGGTAAGGTATTGGGCAGAGCTTCTCCTGTAGGGTTTAATGTGCTGTACCTCATCAAAGCATTATTATCATTGGCAGCTCTTCTAAATGTAATTCTTAACCCGCCTTTCCACATAATTTCTTTGTAATCCGAGAAGAATCCTGGCAACAGGCGCATGGGGAACAGCACAGTGTGGCTCTTGGTTAATATCTTATCACCAGCTTCAAATCCACCGATTCTGTAGTAAGAAGCCTCGGTTTTGGATAATTTTAGAGTGGCCAAAGCTGTGGAGGTAATGCCGGGATAATCTACTCTGTTTATAACAACGCCATGCTTTCTGATCTCAATTTCAGAGAACAGATGCGGCACAAAATTGTCCACCAATCTTATGTTTGAATTTGCCGGATAATCTGTTCCATCGAGCTTTACAACATCAAATTTGATGTATAGATCTGCTCTGTGAGGGTGTATAAAGCCATCCCCTACATCAAGATCAACCTCAATCTCTGTGTTGGGTTGATTTAAATTTGCAAATGTCCTCCTGTTTGGGGGGAATGATTGTAGCTCATAACTCTCAATATTTTCCATTGTATGTATTTTTATTTAAATGTTAATCTCTATGATAGCAGTTGTTGTGGCTCCAGCAAAATCAACTAATTCTTCTTTTTCATTAGTGACCATCAATTCAATGTAATCTATTCTATTATGGCATACAGGAAAATATAATGTTGGGGATGGATTGTAGATGATGGGCTCCATGAATTCGGAATTAGGTTTGAATGTTGCAATGATGCCGGTTTGTTTGTGAGTGCCTATGCCATTTGATTTGGTGATCATACCCTCGGCCACATTACAGTGAATATTCAGAGTCTCTATGGCTAAGAATTTAGGTATATTCATAGCAGTGTGTTTGATGGCCGGTTCAAGTTTTGTGTTGTTCTCAAATCCTAACAGCTCTCCTATAGTACCCAGATCCACTGTTTCTGTAGCAGATACAATCTCTACTCTGTGAGTGACAGAATTTTGACTTAACACTATACCTCTGGGTAATTGAGCATTTAAAGTGGACAGATTATATTGCCCTGGAGTGATGACAATTTTTTGATCCCCTACTGCAATTTTGTTGTTGTGGTGTGTAATATTAGGTATCAAGTACATGCCATAAAATGCTCTGAGAGCTATTGTTTTGGGATACACTATGTCATCATGCAATTTGAGTTTCAATATTGAATTTTGGCTGGTGAGATGGAATACCCCCATGATGTTTCAGATACCACAAGGCCTTTTGAAAATTTTCAATTGATGGTTTATTTATTTGAGACATATATCTGAGAACAGATAAACACAAATGTCCGCAATTAACATCTTTGAAGTTTTGAACACGGGCATTATTGTAATAAAGATTAGCTGATTTTAGATATTTTATTAAATTTTCAGGTGGAACACCTCCAAATGAATCAAACACAAATGCCTCATTTTTTAAATATTTAAGATAACAAATCCAGTGAGTGCCCTGATTTTTGTACTTATCCAAATTAACAATGCCACACTCTATGTTGAGTGGTTGCTCTGGTAAAGAATCAGACATATACACACCTCTAAAATTTTTGATGCCCAGTGGCTTGATTAAAGCTTCAATATCTTGGTTTGTAAGCGGCTCTTGTTTTTTTTAAACTTACTCATGGCTCTCTTAACACCTTTGCCTTTTTTCTCCATTGCCAGGTTATGGCGCCTCTGCTCATCTAATTCTGCCCTATTTTTCTTGGCATCTATTACTGTTTTTGCTATGGCAGCTGATCCCCCAGCCAAGCTCCCAACAGCCCCGAGAGCAGCTAAGATGGCAGGGATGGTAAATATAAATCCCCCTGTATGCAATTTTTTTCTTGATTGCTGTAATTTTTTTAATTGGGGGGTACTAAGCAACAATTTCATACCATGGCCCTTTGCAATACAAGAGCTTTTTTTCTTCCGCTGCTTTTTGGTTAAAAGACTATCAATAGTTTTAAGAGATTTGAGACCTGCATAAGGTATTTGATACATAACACCCTTGGCCTTCATTCTAGGTTTATTATATACATATTCACAACCCCCACCCCAGTTTTTGTTTGGTGTTCATAGCTATGGTGGTTCCCAATGCTGATATTCTCTCACTGAAAGAAGCATCTTTGCTTACAAATCTACCAAATGCAGCCTCTTCTAATTTCTTGTCTGCAACATGTCTCTTGTCAAGATCAGAATGTGTGTTGTATGCTATGTCATGGTCTCTACAAGCAGCATCTAGGGGATTAACACCAGTATCACCTCTGTTTAATCTATGATCCAATTTTGTACCGGGACCACAATACTGATAGCCTGGAATATGTAGTTCAAATGGCAGCTTGTTTATAATGTCATTAACCAGGCCCCGACCCTCAGAAATATTCCAAAATTTAGGGGGTAGAGTATTAATAATTTTTATGAGATATCCAATCCCCTTAGGGTCATTCACTATAAAATTAGACAATTTTGTGCTTATCATGTCCATAATTCCAACCTTTTCATTGTAAAAATTGTGGTTCCCAGCATTTTCCTCCCCAGCTATCACCAATAACCTATCTACAAGTTTCCTGACATCATCAACCCACACAAATTCTTTAGGCAGGGTGTTGTATTGTTTGATTCCACTACCTGTCTTGATCTGTGACCATATGGGCTTGATTAAATTATTGTATTTTGCTCCACTGCTAGACTTGACTCTTTTTTGTGTGGGATCATTGTTCTGGTATAGAGCATCTGATTTTATTAATATTTCTTTGTAATGTTCATAATCTTGATCTGTATAGCTGCCAGGCCTTTTCCTAGTCATCAATTCCCACAATCCAGGTGTGCCGGTGTACTTAACAAAAGCACCTTTTTCTCCAAGTCGAGATTCTGAATATACAATTATATCATCTCCCATAAATGTTACTCTAAAATTGCCAATTCTATGAATAATGCTCCCGTCAAGCTCTGTGTCAGCATATAAGCCAAAAACCTCATCTTTGTTGTCTTTAGGTGTGGTTAAATATTTTTGAGCAAGAAGACCCAATTCAATAGGATCCTGACTAGCCTCAATTCTTCTAGGAGCAACAGGACTAGGTGTATGAATACTGGAAAGTGGGGTGAATGGATAATCTAATATGTTCCTTGCAGCTACAGGCACAAGCTCCGTGATCAAATCTTGATTTTGCTCTGTAACAGTTTTGATATTCTTACCTAAATTATTAATAGCATCAATTACAGGCTGTTCTGTTTGTTTGTGTTTTTCATAAATTCCCCGGTTCTCTGATTTCCATCCCTTAAATCTTTTTACAAGATAATCTCTTAACTTAAGATCATCAATGATTGGCCTTTTCATGGTTATTTATATACGTCTCTACGTCTAGAAAATCGTTGATTTTATTCCTGTATTTGCCACTACTAGGTTTTCTTGTCATATCAATTGTGACAAACCCATAACTGTCCTGGTTCCAGCACCTACTGCAAAATTTAGAAAAATCATTGTAGCTCAAGTCCCCACCTACATATTCATCATGTATGTGTTTGAGGTTGGTATGATCTTGATGAAACACACATATAAAATTGCTGTTGTCTCGGATCAGTTGCTTGGGTATTTTAGAAAAAGTCTGTGCCAGGTAGAAACAATCAATGTTTTTGTGCCGCCCCTGTGTAAAGAAATTTCTAACCTTGTTTTGATTATCCAATATAATGTCATCAAACACAACAACAGAATTATCGAGACATTCATGGAGTGGCTTAACATCTGGTTCAAAAGTGGCAATATCCAATCCATCATATAGCTTCATCAGCTGCTGATATTTTAATTGTTCCAAGCTCTTAGAGAAGACATACAAGTGCCTGTTTTTCCAGTCTAACCAGTTGGGTGCCAATCAACCATTAGTGTAGTTTTGCCACAAGCAGATGGCCCAACAATAAGACACCTAATATTATCAGGCAGCAAGTTGCCATTTCTCTTATTCTGTTGTTCAGGTTCTGGCAGCCTTTTTATAACATCCCAGGTGCTCATATTATCACTTTGTCTGCATCGATCCAGCTGTGTTCTGGAAGTCCTAGCCATTTGACAAGTATCTTGTTGCTTTTTCTTCGGATGATTTTTTCTATGAGATATGTGTCAGGCTGTTTAGTTTTGCTGAGCTCTTGTTCATAAAACCTGCCTTTGAGAATTTCTCCTCGGTGATCTTTTATTATATATGTGTTAAGGGTCCCGGGTTTAACTTGAACTACTGTAAATAATTCGGTGCTCCAGTTTCTTGTAAAGCCTCTTTTGAATAAGTGCTTATATTTGCTGATTCTTACTTGATCACCCACCCTGTATTTGGCTTTTCTTGTTGTTGGCTGGTATCTAGGATAATAAACAGTCCTGATCAAATTTTGCTCATCAGATGAAGTTACTTCAGAGGGTTTCATGTTGATTGTGGAATGGACAGAGTTGTTATATTTATGTAGAAGTTCTGGAAGAATATTAATCCATTTATAATTACCTTGAAGTGTAAATTGTTTATACATAAGATTTTTTAGGGTTTTGTTGAATCTCTCTACAATTGAGGCTTTGAGATCACTGTAACTCGAGTAATGTTTTATTGCTTGGCTTTTAATAAATTGTTGAAACACTGAATTTTGCCATTATCTGTTTGCAAATAGCGCGGGGATCTTCCTGAATGATTGATGATTGTCCTGATGGCTTCTGTGACACATGATCCAGTCTTGGATTTGAGTGGCACAGCCCAGGCAAATTTTGAAAATGTATCTATGACAGTGAGTAGATACTTGTAGCCCTTGTTGATTTTGTCTAAGTTTTTCAACTGTCCACTTGACAACTCAATCAAGTCGCTTTGCCATAAATCATCTATGCCCTTTGTGACTACTGGGAGTCTCTTAAAATTATGTCTGGCCTGTCTGTGTAATTCATCAACAACTAGACATAATATGAAAACAGGAATATTGCAACTATGGGGTGTTCAGCAGCTGAGACTGCAGGATTTTCTAAATATAATTTGTCCCCTATTTGTATTTTAAATTCCAGAGATCCATCATCTTCAGCATAGGCTGTTTCTAATGTATGGGGGTCTGTAAAATCCTCTAACTCTACACTGGTGACCTTTGCTTTGTTCTCAGCATTTGTTATTGATAAGGTAGGGTAGTGGTGTGCCTGTGGTTGATGCCAATATTTGATCTTGATTGGTCTCAATGTGCCCCCAACAAAAAACTGGTAATAAAATTGTGCAGGGGACAGCATATATATTTTGCCACCTGGTGTAAATGGTGAATCATATTCTTTGTTGGGGATGCTGTACAATTCAAGAATTACTGTATGTTTCGGATTCTCGATTATGCCAGTTATTTCTTTTTCTGCTGTAAGCAATCTGCTTGTTACAGATTCAAGATGCTCATTGATGGTCCTAACAACATCATCGTGGCCTGGCTTGATTTTTATGTCCACAATAAGTTTCTTGTATTGTTGCACAATCTCTTGTAGCTGGGTGGCAAAAACAGACAGAGCATTTGCTTGATTGGATTCCATGGTCCCTAGCTGTTGCTTGATATTAGCTACAATTTGTTGCAAATTTTCAACAACTGCCAATTTTGAATTTTGAGCAGTAAGATCATGGACCTGTCTTCTGATATCCTCAAACAGGGCATGCAGTTCATTAATATGTTGATTGGTTGGTAGAGTGGCCACTGTCTGAGTGAGATGTTTGATCTCTGCTTGGATATTCTTGATATCTTCTGATTTCAATATCCTATTCACTGCTCTCTTAATATTTTTAAGTTCCTGTGATGTGGGAAGATTTGATACAGTATTTTGCAAAGATTCAAGTGCCAATTTTACATTATTTAATTCAGATGCATCAGCCACATTTTGCATAGCATTTTGGAGCAGGGCTATATCTGCCTGAAAGGGTGTGGATTGTTGTAAAATTTCAAGCTTTGTTTGAATATCATCAATCAAGTGATGAAAATGAGATAGCTCAGATTCAGTGTTGAGGTTTTCAAGCTTTGTGATTTGTTGCTGGACACTGACAAGTGTATCTACAATCCCAGGCAGGCGAGTTTCTTGTACATTTGCCAAATCACTTTGCACTGCTGCTATTGTACCTTCAAGATGGGTTATGGTACTTTGAATTTTTCCAAAATCTTCATATGTTTCAAGTTGCAGCTTAATATTTGCTACACTCCGAGTTATTGCACTCAAAGCATCAGAAGATGGCAAGTTGTTCATAAAATTTTCAAGTGTCTCAATTTTTTCTTTAACCTCGGCTATGGCATTGTGCAGAGGATCCAGATTAGGTATCTGGAGTGATTGAATCTGTTCTTTTAGAGTGGAAATGACTAGATCAAAATCTTCTTGTGATTTTATGCTTTTGACAATTGTTTGGAGCTGTGTCTGGACATTATTTATTTGCTCTTCCAATTGTTGTTTCAATTGCTCGGAGTTGGTGGCCTGGGTCTTAAATTTGGCTTGAAGAGCTGCTACAGCCTCTTCCAAACTTTGAAAATTATCTAATGTGGCCAGATCAGTATATTTCTGAAGCAGCACTTTGAGTTCAGAATCAATTTTAAGAAGAGGGTCCATGCATTGTGATTGTAAATTTGTAATTTCTAATTGAAGACTGGCATTGAGTGTGGTTTGTAAAGCTTGTAAATCACTTCTTAATTTCTTGACTCTGACATCAAGCATAAGAATCTCATCACTGTGATCTTCATGTCTTGTATGGCCAAATATATCATTAGGCATTTTGTTTTAATGGTTATTTATTATAGAGTATCTGATTCTTAATTCTATAAAGAAGGGTATAAGCTTGTCATATGATCCAGGGACCTCAATATATAAGCAGTCACCAGCAGAAACAGTATATACAGTGCCAGAAATCATGTTTGAGTGCTTAATTCTATAAATATTTCTCCCTACTGAAATCTTGACATCACCCTCGGGGGTTGTAATAAATTGTAATTGCCCACCTACAGGTAATTGGTAGTGATTTAAATTATTGTTAAATATGTACAATGTTTTGCCTGTTTCATCATCAACATCTGTAAGTATGCTGTTCAGATGAATAATTAACAAGCCACTCAGTTTAGACAGCATATCAGAAGAGGGTTGTGGTGTTGGCAGGTCCATAATTTTGAACCCAAATAAGTTCATGGGCATGTTTATTTATTTCAAATCATGCTCTGTAATTGGGCATTGATTCCCATTTTTCAAATCACAATGTCCCCATGGTAGAGTATGTATGCCACATGATAAAATGCATCTCTTATCATCATGTGGGTCCAGAGCCACTTTTCTTACAATATTGCTAGTCAGCAAGTGATCCACACTCTGAATTCTGGATTCTGATGTTCTGATTGAACTCTGTGATTTGATGCAATTTTCATAATCTTCAAATTGAAGATCTTTTTCAACAGTTACTTTGCCAATACCCTTGGCCTTTTTGGCAACAGTGCCACTACATGTCTCAAAAGTGTACATCTTGGCACTTAACCCAGCAAATTTCACAATAACATCACCACATGTCTCATCTTTTAACTTGCCAGGCACCTTTTTGTTGTGGGGTTGAATCTTTGTATGTTCACTGGTATCAAAGTATTGAAACAATTCAGACTGTGCAATATCTTGATAAACATCTTCTGTTTGAATATCAAGAACAAAACTATCCGTATCCATGTACATCAGTTTTACACGATCACCATAAAAAGGTTTCAACACATCATAATACAATGTTAACATATGTAATTTGGACAATTCCAATATCGCAGCCCCTACATAAATAGGTTAATCAAACTTAATCTTTGTTTTCTTCATGTTGAAAAGTGCCATGTGCTCATCATAAATTCTTCTGTAATTGAAATTAGGCTTTGCAACCAATTTTTTGCTCCGGCTGGGGTCAGTAATTATTTTAACATCGGTATGTTTTCTGACATTTTCAATAGTTTTGCCATACACTGAATTCACCATCAATTTAAACAAAGCCTTATCAAATTGGCTCTTTGCAGATGTTCGAAGCTCCGTGTTTGTATCAATGTATGGTTTCAACCATTCTGAGTGCCTGAACCTCAAAACTTTGCCAACTTTGGTCACTTGAACACCATGATTCATCAGGAACTGGAGGTTTTTGTAATATATGACATAATCCTGTTTTGGCTCCAGGGTCATCATTAGTTTCTTCTGTTTAGAGCCAGGTGAGCACTGAACCTCGGGAATTGGGGGCAGATCAGAAAATTTATTGTGCAAATGATCTGGAATTATCAGATCAACCTCTAAGAAGAGGCCATAGTTACTGTCATCAAAATCTTTAAGATCTTCAATATTGAAATCTTCAACCCACTCAAGCCCTGCATATGGCAGTTTTTTCATCATGGCATAACCATAGAGGCTGTTTGCATCTACATACAGTATATAATTTGATGGCCGTGCTGGATCATAATCAGGCATATGCTTGTTATTTGCTCTGGCATATCTCTGGGAACATTGCACCATCCCCCCTCTTATACATTTCTCCATAAACAGATACATATCTTGATCGTGGATCAGATCCAATTGCATTTTAGTGTTGAAAAACATTGCGGCCCATGCTAGGCCCGGGGCACTGTAAAAATACACTGGGTCCAGTTTATAATTTTGCATAGAAGATTTTCTGAATGCCTGCAATATATCAGCTAAGAGAGTGACATCAAGTTTTAAATATGCCATGTGATAATCACCAAATGTCTTGCATTTTAAATTGTTCCACATCAACTGGGCATGGTAATAATCATCATCAGTGATTCCAGATCCTCTGATTTTGCTGTAAAACTCTTCTTGTGGTGGCAGGGAACACTCATCAAATTTAGAAAAATCTGTGACATAGTCATATGGATATACACCCTTCCGCCTAATTAATTTCAGGTCCTGATTTGGAAACAAAGCACGTGTGATTTTGAATTGATCATCAGATAATTGACTGGCCAATGTAGCCAGGCTAGCAGATAAAAATCTGTAAGAATCAAGAAATCTTATGTGAATAGGAACACCATCAACTTTAATTATCTTGCTAATAGATATATATTTCTCATCATTTTCAGCTAAAATGTTTAAATTCTGCTTGTCAAACCCCTCGTACCTGATTAAATGATGATAATCATAATTGGATGCTCCATGGCAAAATATGGGGACAAATCTTGGTCTCTTGATCTTAATATTACAGCTATTACACAGGGCCTGTTTATATCGACCATCTGTATGAGAATGGTGATGTACCTTGATATTTGTATCTGAAAATTCACAATCACATACCGGGCATTTTTCTGTATTGTTGAAATCTTCAATCTGTTCCTCTGTTAAAGGCAACATGGGTTTTGATTTTAATAAGATGTTAGATGCTATGTCACGGCACACATTTTCTATTCTATGTGCAAATATTTTGATGGCATTTGGTCCCTTGTATGAATATTCTTTAATAACAACACCATCCCGTATAACCATAAAACAAAAGCTGGAAGGTTCATGTTGCTGGTATGGTGTAATTGAAGATTCTTCGGGATCTGGATTGCAGAATGCAAGAGATTTGAGGTTTGATTCAGAATCCCAGACAATATATACTGGGTGTTCCAACGAGGCTTCATACTTTTTGAATTTGCAATTTTCACTTGGCATTGGCATCACCATATGAACAGGTTTATGGTTCCCACAGTATTTCAGATGCTCAATTAACTTGTTTTTTGCAATTTCTGCATTTTTTTCACGAACCCCTTTTACCATTTTTTGACCATCAAATACAGTTAAACATCTTCTGCACAACTTGAATATTGTATGAGTTTTGTCTAGTTGTGTTCTCACTAAAGCTTGAAGACTGTGTATCAGAGTATAATGATATGTGCTATCTCCTTCAATTAAGAGCAAATCAATCGGAATTGCAGCTTCATCATCAAGTGTACTGATTCTGAGAGGTGCTATCGGGCAATTGCCAGTGGAACAAGTAAATACATTAATAGATAATTGTTTGCCATTGATGTGCCTGGCCTTTTTTTCAAATTTATCAATATTCTGAACTGACATTGGATATTCTAAACCCTCCATTACATCGTCAAAATCATGTTCATGTTGTTTGTAATACGTTATTCTCTCAGGATGCCTTGAAACTGGATACAAAGCAGCTAAAATACACCACAAAAAGCATTTCTGGTCGGTATTTTCAATATTGACCACGGCTCTTTTGTTTTTGATATTAGCAGGTAATGGCAGATATGTAGAACCTTGTAATGGGTTGAATTCAGAAATATTAACATATAACTTGTGTGATGAACCGCATAGGCTCCATCCTGACTCTTTTGCTGCAAATTCAGAGTGTTTCATATTCAATTGATCCATCAATCTGCTTATTATTTTGTCTGAATTTGCGTTTGAATATACCGGTACAGTTTCTGTTATGTGGGGCTGTGTAAATTTTGTGTCATTTGGTTTCTTATATTGTACAAACAATTTAAGAAACAACTTATAAGAGCCATTTTGTGCATTTAGAATTGCCTGTATATCAGGTTTTTTACTGTTCAAAAAATTCTCAATGCCACATCTTGGCTCTGATACAAACCGGTGATCTCTTAATTGGCCGTTAAAACTGCTACGGATGGGTTCATGGCGTGGCTGTTTTGCTGCTCTGGCATTAAGAGGTGCTTCGTGCTTTCTTTTCAGACCAGATGTTGATGATTGAGCAGAGCAAGTATCTTTATGTTTATATATGAAATATTCCATGTTATATTCTCTATGGCATTTGTGGCAAGTTATTGTGGGAGTTCTGTATTTATCTGGGTTACAAATCTTTTGATGCTTGGCCCAATTGGAGCTGGATATATTTTTATTGCACTGATTGCAATATTTTTGATTCGGCATTTTTGTTGTTGTTTATTATATACAATTTCTTGGGTTTCAATTCAAAATTTTATACTGAATAAAAAATATCAGTTGGGTTCAACACTGTGCTGTGTGTGTGTGTGTGTACGTGTGTATGTGTGTATACACTTAATATTTTTGGTTTTGGTATTTATATAAAATTTCCTGGGATTCAAATCTAATCTCTATGGATTAATATTAATAATATTAATCTTATGACAGGTTGTAAAGCCAATAGCCCACAAGTGGAAAATCATTCACACTGACCCAGCGCAAATGCCTGCACGAACATGCATATCTTGAATGGCAATAACCTTGTTATGTATAACAGGCTGGGACAAATATAAGCTTGACTCTAAATATGAGTGGATTACAACAAATATCAGATTTTATATTGTTCAATATGAATTTAAACCAGTAAGTATGAGAAGCACTGTATCAACACATCTGTTCTCCTCAGTCAGTCTCACAATACTAAATGATGCAATACTCGGGAATTTCTGTAAATGCTGAGGGCAAGGCAAAAATCAATACTACCGTCTCGGGAATTCCACACACTGACACAGAGGAGAAACATGCAAACACAAAGCAATTCTAGAGGTAGGCTCTGCATATTGCATTGTTTTAATATTGGATAAGCAAATTGAATGGTATCCAATTGAACTTAAACCTGAAGTAAATATGTATAGGTGGGTATGGATACAAGTTTATAGACAAACTGATGCAATTTTTGTAAATCTGCTTGAGGGGGGGTTTGATATTTTCCGAATTATAAAATTCTTGGGTTAGGCAGGTACTACACTTGAACAAAAAACTTATATGGACATGTTGAGCAAGTTTTAAGTATAGCAAATCTGCTGGAGGGGGGTTCGTACTTTCTGAAAAATTCCCGAGGGCATTTTTTACAAAAATCTTGAATTATAAGAGCTTCACACTTGAGCAAAAAGCTCATATGGGCATGTTGAGCAAGTTTTAAGTGTAGCAAATCTGCTTGAGGGGGGCTCGTACTTTCTCGGGTTTATAGTAGTATCAATACTACTACTAACTACTTCCTGCATATTACATGCCATCAAGGTATTGTGAAGATAGGGCTCCACACATTCACAATCTCGACTATTTAAGAAGGTGATGTAATCAGCACCACGTTTTAGATGCTTTTACCTCCAAAGTTTGCCCCAGGTGTCTATTGTTACCTCAGAGTCACTACTTTTGCAGGAAGTATGCCGGAAAGTTCCCAGCTGAGATCACCAATCTTGGGAATCGAATCTGAGTCACCTGATTGGCTGCCAGACGCCATACTGACTGAACCAATACGGTGCTATCTACCACACAAATCTAAGTACATGTGATTTAATGCATTTACTTATAGAGTTTTACTTGTTTTTAAGGGCGCTAAAAGGGCGCTTGCTCCACTCTGACGTCATCACTGAAGGTAAAAGAATTTTCAGATTAGTGTATTCCGCGACTCTGACTAAAAGTTCGATGCAGAGCATCTAGCGAACAGTGAAATGAACTAAACTGCTAAGGTGGCAATGTTCTCTGTCATATTACCTGAACTGTCTTCGGGCTACCTCCTCTTTGACGCAGCAGGAGAGATGGATTGTGGGTAACGGGTCATGTTTAGACGACAAACAAGGCCGGCGAAATGACATCAGACCCCCATGATGACAGACGATGTGTGCTCTCGTACGGTTTGCTCACGGTCATGAGGTCCGATAGGGATTACCAGAGGAACTTTCCACCTGACGCATATTCTCCTCTGCTGGGAACGCTTCGGGATCGCTGCGAGTGTTCTTTATCTCAGGGCATGTGGTAACGGAACTGCATCCTTTTCGACACTTGTTCTTAATTCAGCCACACAATTAGAGAATGTATGAATATGCCAGCATATGGAGGGTAATGAATATTACTATTAAAATTTTAAAACTGATATTGAGAAATTCGAATGTCCACAGTTAGTAGTTTGGGTTTTCACATAACTTGCTTTTCGAATCTAAAACACACACACACACACACACACACACACACACACACACACACACATATATATATATATATATATATATATATATATATATATATATATATATAGTGTTCGCTTGATCCAATTAGAATAAAGAAAAAAATGTGTAGTTCTCCTTCCTCCTTCTCTTTTATTTGAAACTCTTTTGCTTTTCTCCCATTTTATGTCGGTCTCTTCTTACTTCTCTCTCTCTCTGCCTCTCTCTGCCGGCTTTTCTTCTGAATTTCTCTTGTATTTCTATCTCTTTTCTTTTCTATTACTTCCTCTCTTTCTTAATCGCTTGCTTCTCTACACCTTTCTCTCTCACTTTCGCTTCTCTATACCTTTCGCCTATCTCTCTTTCTCTATCTCTCAGTTATGTTTCCTTCTCCTTCCATCTTTCATCTCTCTGTGGCCTCTTTGACTCTCTTCATCTCTCTCATTCTCTACTTGTTTTCCATCCTTTTACGGCAATTACAATTCTAGATAGCGGACAAAACTAAATATAAACATTCATCGTAAAAAGAAATCTTGTGTTTTGTTTTTGATAATTCTCTCGAAAGTGATCCAGGGTTCGAATCCCTGCCTAGGCATGGATGATTGTGACTGTCCATTGATCAATTTCATTACATCATCACTCATCCCCATCTTCGCAAATTAGCCAAAAGTGGCACAAAAGCGAAGTAAAATAAAGCAAATCAATAAAAAATGAAAATGCATGTCTTTCGCTATACATAATACTTTGGCGATTATAACAAGTCCGCTTCCTTTATCTCTGTTTTCCCATGTATCTGTAAAATGCATATATTGGCATGATGTCAATATCTTAAGGATGGTAAGAATGACAACTTTATACGGGCAACCATGTAAGAACTACTCATAATATTGTAGTATGTCTCTAAATTAGTGTGAATTAACACACACATACACACACATAAAACGTTATTAGTTACGGCGTTTCGTACCGCCAGAAAAAAAATGAAAGACAGAGAGAAATTGAACAATAACAATGACACGAAACGTTTCTCCTCAACCAATCTGATGAACAATATTTGTATTGGAATGTGTAAACAAACGGTATTTTTCTTCGCCAAACATCCCTTCTACTGAAAAACCTCTTACTCGCATTCCTATATATTTTCCAGACTTCCTTGTCTGCGGTGACAACGGAGTTTATTTTTCCCTGCGATTCGCTTTCCTTTTCCTTTCCCTTTAAAAGGAATCCTATTGAACACTAATCCTAAAGGTTTCAGAAACTGGATGTTGCAGCTCCAAATCCTGTTAAGTGGTTCATTTACACTTCAACGGATGTGGAAAAAGTGTCAAAGAGGAGTGACAAAAGGAAACTTGATTGGAATGACGCTTAGAGAGACATCTGTGGAGATTAATCGGAACCTATTCAGAAGTTGAATCACCTTAAATATATTAACTTTGATTTCTGTCTCACTCATGTTTGTATTCTCTCTCTCTCGCTTTCTGAAGAATTATTGGTGTATATCCGGTTAAAAGTGCTCAGAGAAACTTTTCTCAGCAAACGTTTGAGGTGGAGCTAAAAATTCCTGGATGTGTAGGAACATTATCATCACTGAACGGATTTATATGTAGTAAAAATGTGCTAAATACGTAAAAACATATTTGGTTATTTTCACCAAAATGTGGAGTTAAATATGGACTTAAAATTGTAAACATTTACATTTTTAATATTATAAGTTACTACACAAGCTACATAAAATATAGTACGCTTACATTGACATTAATTGTAAATCAACATAAAATTTGTTTTTATTTCATTTTTCCAAAACAATGAATAACAAAATTTTGTTGTAAGTGTTCGAACGTAAATTTCTATCTGCTGTCTCTTAAATATGGATATATATTGCGTTCAATATCGCAAGACGTAATGGGAGTGTATTTCAAATTTGTCAATTATTCGCAAGAAATTCACCTAAATCTTTCGGTCACACGGGAGCATGTAGTTATTGCGCAAATATGGAAAGAATATGTAAAAATAACTAAAATATGTAAAATATTAACCAAAAACTAATATATGCTCAATTATGGAAAAAAATCTGAATGTTTTGAGTCACCATGCCATGATGCGCAAGGATAATACGAAATATAACTGATTTCAGCTTCATACATAAATATGTATTTACATATAAATCCGTTCCCTGATTATCACATTACCAACTTTTCAATCTTTGGACGCACAGTGTACTAGAGAACTATGCTATAAAATATGCTCCAGCCCAGATTAACACCTTTTACATATTTACATAATGTAGCCCCTCAATGCATCTCTGTCTAAAGACTTCCTGCATCAATTCCAGATTTCTAGAGTTACGTGCCATTAACCTAACGAGGCAGGATATGACGTAGAGTAACAAAAATAGAAAACTGAACTCATAATAGTGTTCGTTATCAAATTTGGTGATGGACGAGTTCAACCCCTACAATTATGCAATCTAAATCACACAACAGTATGGAGAAGTGCATAGCATGCAAGGGCATTTGTTACGATGGTCGTGGACAGTGGCTTTACAGACTTCTGAGATGGAAACACTGATGAAAAACGTCCGCTCAATGTTCCTTTTGTAGAGTTTTGTTCTTTCACAATTTTTTTCTCTCCCTATATTAACTGTATTGCGGAATACATACTAGAGGGCGTTAACAATGTGTCAAAATATCGTGTTTTGTAGTTGCCTGTCATTGGCTGATTCTAATGAAAAATTCACTGACACCCTTTATTCTTCTCTCTCTTTCTGTCCTCTAGGTCTCTTCTCTCTTTATCAGGGTTGTTAAAGGTCCAGGATTTTAAATAAACCCAATTCCGGTCCAGGAGAGAAAATCATGAAGCGTAAATGGGATCTGAACCTTAAGGAATATTTTTATCTGTAAAATATTTCAATTCGGTCCAGGAACCTTTTTTCCCCGATCAATTTAAATACGGTCCAGGAACCTTTTTCCCTGATGAATTTAGATACGGTCCAGAAACCTTCTTTTAGAATCAGTATAAATAGGATCCAAGTCCCGTTTTGAAATGAAACAATACGCAACTTGGATCGAATACGGACCTGACGATAAACAATTATCCACTTGTGAGCATGAAAAACTAATTAATCCAGGTGCTGGCTGTCTCTAGAATCTAAGGTGCAAGGTAGAAATGGGCGAAACGCTGCAGTCACGTTACCCGTCTCCATGTAGTCCCATTCTACCGCGCGCGTTCCTTCCCTTGGTTGCAGCAACACTTTCCGTCCCTGTCGTGATATCTGCTGGGAACACAGCAGCCTCACGTTACCTCATCGACGGCTCCTATTGGCTGCGGTTCCTGGAACGGATGCCGGAACAACAAGTGACGGGTTTGTTTGAACTCAATGTGACGCCACACTAATATAGTCCATTGCGTTATGTACAATGTACAGTAACTCTTCGACAAGGGAGTATTTGAACGTGGCCCACGAGAGAACAACAGCGTTATTGCGATACGGTTTCTACAACCGCAGTGTGACATTCCAGTGTGAACGTACTCGCGGACATTTTTAGAAGGCAACTTTCAATCGGTCAATCCTGGTCAACGAATTGTAAATAAATTCAATCCCTGACTGGAAGAGAACATCAGCAAACGTAAATGAGTTTTAGACAGTGTATAACCTTTTCATATTTAAAGCATTAGAATTCGGTCCAGGAACTTTTTTTCCGGATCAGTTTAAATACGGTCCAGGAACCTTTTTCAATGAAACAATACGCAACTTGGACCGAAAAAGGTTCCGGTCCTGCATCGGAATCCAATAGGTTTCTTCTCTCTTCCAGCCATTTTGGGAGCGCAACTCTATTTTAGATCATATTGCCCCTCCACCATAGTCGTTCGTCCAATGAGGACATTCTTGGCGGGTGTAAACCAATGACGGGAGAGTCTACAAATAACGAACTTCACTGCTTTTTGTAAGATTGTTAATATGACAGAATCGATGATAACTTTTATTGTCATAACGTTTGGGAATATGCGTTGTTACTATTACATCTTTGTGAATCTGAACAGTATTGTTTTCAAAAATGCAAATTTCAAATTTAAGAAGAACATGAGCGTTCTTCAGAAACGTTCCTGTCAAATAGAAAAGAAGGAATTTTCATTAATAAAGCCAGTCACGTGATTACCATTCGATTCCCGTGAATAGGTGATTTCAGCTGTAATTTTTTCAGGCAATGTTTCTGCATGGAGCGGCTCTGGAGTTCACTCAACTTCTAATAAATAGATACCTGGGGCGAAAAGTCGGCGGAACGTGGGGCTGAGCACGTCAGTTCCATAAATATCTGAGATACGATAATAGTATGTGTGTACTACAAACCATTAACGCTCGAAACTCCACCATTAATACTGTTAAAGGTAGTACTTTTAGCTTGTTTCGAATTTCTAAATTACCATTACTTTCCAATGAACGATGTGTAAGTAGCCTATATATCATGACTGTAATGGGTATATTTCAAGGGGTAACAGTTACATCAATACCTAAGTATTAGTATAAATTACATAACAGTGCTGTAAATAAGATATATATATATGCTTAGTTGTTTACTAATTTCCTGTATAATTTTAAATTTTAAAATTTTGTATGTAGTTTTAACTTATGCGTATTGTATTTTTATGTTGTTTAAATTAGCATAAAATTGCTGTAAAAAGGAGACATCTATTATTCAGAACTGATATGAATATCAACATAGGTATCGTGTATTGTGATGGTGAAACACTAGAAGACGGTCCAGAAGACACTTCGATTATTACAGAAGGGATATTTGTAGCAGCAATAGCACAGTATTCCTGCTGTTGAATATTATCGTTGTTATTAAATTTGCAATTTCCAATACCGGGTGTTTCATAAATAATTGACGGGTTACAAATATTTATTGTAAGTAAAGTTTTGAATTTATGTTAATGAAACCAGTCGAGAACGAACGAGGAACTCAGTTTTATTTTAACACCTACAAATGTTCAATGTGTGCACCACGGGTGACACGGTACGCATTGATACGATATTCTACAGATCATTCCCTGACATTCGCCAAGAGTCTCGGCGGAAAGCGGCCCGGCTTCAGGGCTTGTCTTTCCCGGTGAACGGGGTCCGCGAGAGTCGCACGCTACAGTCTATTTTTTCGCTCTCCCTGCCTTCGCTCTCTTTCCCTTTCTGTTGACGTTGCAGACTGACGCCAGTATAATCCTCCCTCGGAAGTTTTGTTGTGTCGTGTCCGTGTGTTGAAGATGGTGCCTTAATATGGCACCACAAAAGTTTACATTACAACAAAGGATTTATCTTGTCGAGTGTTACTTCGGAAAGAGGAATTGTGGAGAAGTGCGACGACGTTTTGCAACGAAATTTGCAGGTGTTCCCGTTCCACATAGGACCACTATATTAAACCTCGTAAAAAAGTTTAAGGTAACAGGGTCAGTTCTGAATAAAAGTGGAAAGAAAAATGGGGAAATCTAAAAATCCGCACACCATCCGTGAGTTAAAAGAGAGTATTGTACGAGAAATCGGGAGAATTACAGTAGACGAATTTGCACGTGTAAATGCCAATTTCCTTCGGAGATGCCAGGAATGTGTTGCAGCAGAGGTATATCATTTTCAACACCTTCTGTAGTCAAGGTTAGTACAATATGAAAACTGTAATTTTAATAGCCGACTCTAGCGAATGTCGCGGACGCCGTTCACCGGGAAAGACGAGCGCTGACGCCGGGCCGCTTGTCGCCAGACTCGTAGCGAATGCCAGTGAATGCTCTGTACTTCTTGTCACACTCGCATCAACATGGTCCTGTCGATAGTGTCTATCACTGCGATGATACGCTCCCTTAGGGCTACAATATTACACACCATTGTTGAGATGAATACCATCTTTGATGAAAAGAAGTCGCACGGTGTAAGGTCGCATGATCTTGGGGACCAAAACATTGCACAAAACACTGTGAGTGATATGGGTGATTTGAGTGTCGCCTAGCGGCAAGGATATGAACTCTCAACTTAACAAAATATACACGTACAAACTATTTGCGTTCCTCGATCGTTCTGGACTGGTTTCATTAACGTAAGTTCAATAGTTTACTTGCAATAAATTTTTGTAACCGCTCAATTATTTTTGAAACAGCCGGTATACTGTACCTATATTCCTACACATTTCTTGTAACGAGTGTTCAGCCACCTCAAGCTCCCCTTAACAACAATTAAGAATAGGGAAAGATTTTAAGGTGCAAAATTATGATCGGGAAAATATCAATGAATTCCGTCAACAATAGCTCTACAGGAAAACTACTTGCGTTCTTAGGAGCTAATTTAAAATAAACTCAGCTTGATTTCCAATTACAGATAACAATATATGAACCATTTTATCTTGTTTAACATCTTGTGCTTTTATAAATTAATCAAATTGTCGTATATAAGATTTAATATTACTTCCTACCTCATAGGACTCGAAAAATGGCAACGTATTCATTTTTCCAGTGTCTAAATTTTCAATCTTCTATGCCACTAAATAATATCTTATTACAAACTTCGTTGCCACATATATCTTTCATTTAACTATTGTGTTCAAGAACACAATTTGAAATATTTCAAAACAAACGAATGGGTTCGTTCATTTCTATATTTTAACTAAACAACACACATACGTAAAATCAACAACAAGTAGCCTTGACAACGTGAAATTATAGCTGATTCAGCCCATGGCTGCATACTTAAATTTCCCAATAACAGCCTTAATACCCCTTGCCCCCTCTACGATGAGGTTGAAGGAACAATCACTTATGGACAAGACACAGAACCCGTCCATAGAGGCGTATAATGGCAGTTCCTCCAGGCACCAGAGCCTCGTTGGCCTGAAGAGTGGAGTTTTCACAATGGAAGCAGTGTTGCCACAATATGGGAGCACAATTTCCCTTTCCAAAGGGCAAAATTTCCCTTTTGGCACCAAATTTTTCCCTTCACCTAAATAAATTATATAATAATAATAATTATTATTAGTAGTGGTGGTGGAAGCAGTAGTAGTACGTAGTTAAGTATACCTTTGAATTCGTTATTCGTTTGAATAAAATATATTTTAAATTTCTTTCACATTTCAGTTTCATCACTTCCTGATCAGATGTCCCAGGTTTGAATCCTGGTCAGAAAACCATTTAATCGTTAATCCTCATGAACTCGTCGTTATTATTTATCCAAAGATGCATAAAAGCAATGCACAATAAACATAAAGGAGCAGAAACAAGTAGGAAGAGCAAAATAAATAAAGAACATAAAAATGTGGATATGAAATTCGAAATTAACATAAACTAATAATGTGGTCAGATGACCTTAACATTTCCCTGCAATTGTGGTGTTTTTCATCGAAATTCCCTTTTCTCTTTTGGCTAAAATTTCCCTTCCGAATTTCCCTGCAAAAGGGAAATTTCCCTTCATGTGGCAACACTGAATGGAAGAGGGGTTTACCTAAGCTTAACGCCCACTGAGACGCGGAGAAACGCGGCAAGGACTTTAACAAAGCAACAGAACTTCTGTTGTCTGCTTCTATTGAAATCGAATGGCCAGGTAGGAATTTGTCACAACAATTTTCGCGCCCACTACAAGGAAACGTGCGGAACCGAAGCGGGAATTTCCGTGCCAGAAGCCTGCACGTTATCTTAAAAGTTATCGTCCACCGAGACGCCGAAAACGCTTCTGTTGCCGCGTTTTTCATCGTCTCAGCGGGCGTCAAACTTTATGAGTACCCTGCAAAAATGCCACCCTTTACACTCCATAAGGGTCTTCCAAATAGTGTAAAGCTTGTTTCTTTGTTTCCCATTTCTCGACTGCGACCCAATTCTCCGACAATAGGCGAAATATTTACGCATAGCCTTGAATTCCTTTACCAAAGTTGTGTTCCCCCGTTGCCTGGCAACGGCGCAGCGTGTTGTCCTCCAGGGATCAAGGTTGCGCGACAACAAAATTGCAAAAAATGTCAAAAATTCCTCCCGTTTGTTAAGAGGATTCAAGAAATAACCACAATTCATTGGGGACGACTGCAGTTATTGTATCCGTTTATTAAATCCTGACGGACAGAAGAGGAACTGATCATTCCGATCGTTTCCATGGTTACGGCGTCAAATTAAACGTATGCAGCTCGATAGGAGGCATGAGAGGACGTCTGCTTTGGTGAAAGGGGGAGGGTTGGTCTTCCTCCTTCTAAAGGAGCAGCTGCATTGGACTTTGATTGGAGTGAAAGAGGAAAGGGATGAAGAGGGAGGGAAAGAGAGAGATAGAAAGGTAACGTGATAGAAATAGAGGAAAGCGAAAAGAGAAATACAGTAAAACCTCGTTAATCCGAACTACGGGGTAGGGGGAATAAGTTGACTGGTTTAACGAAAGTCCGGATTAACTGAAATAAACTAAAAGAACAGTAGAAAGTGCATTAAAACTTTGTTTACAGAAACAAAACACGTTTATTATGGTGTATCTAAAGGGCATTCCTGTGTCAATGCGGCTTCTTACACAGAAAAAACTGGTTTGTTTGGAATTACCAAAAAAGTTTGGTTGAGCTGTTTGGTTATGCTTTTTGTTTCCGATAACCAAATGTTGCTTGTAATTACTAAATAATTTTGTTTAAGAATACTAAAAAATTTGGTGAGACAAAATATGGTACTCTAAAACAAAATGATACATATGTAAGTAAAGAGAAACAAAACGTTTGGTTAAATTTACTATATGTGCGTGAGCGTGCTTTCGAATTTGAAATAACGATTGTCGAGTTTCGTCGAGTGTAGTATGAACATCTTATGTCGAAAATTGAAACTCATGTATATAGATAATTACTCGAAGCGAATCTTTATGTTGCTATGTAACCTAATATTCTGAAAAAAAGCTCAGAATACACTTACTTTATACTGAGTTTCCTACACCGGCCGCTAGATGGTTCTGTGAAAATGTGTACAAGAAGCATAAGTTTTTGTACAACAAATAATTGTACGTTTGATTGTAATCATAGTGAAAAATTGTGCTAAAACATTATTCGAAAGATACGTTAACATCAAAGCTACAAATAAAGAAGAAAATGTACTGCAATGAATAAAAGTGAATCTCCCAAGAGCAACCTTTTGATTTTGGACTATATAAGTAGAAGGTAAGTGTTCAGCAGAAAAACAAATACGTACTAAACCGGTAGTTTACTTCAACTTTCTATTCTGAATGTGTATTTTGAGATCAGTTAGTTTCTACAAACTATCCACCCTAGCTAAAATTAGCCACATTACAACAAAAGTAATTATGAATAAATTATTTAACAAATCGTTTGGTAATTTTGACTAAATTATTTGGTTTTCCTAAACAAATGGGGTACATTTTGTTAGATTTAGATTACCAAAATAATATTTGGTTTTGGTAACCAAAAAATTATTTACAACAAACAAATAGAACTTGACCAAATCTTTTGGTAATGGTGAACAATGGACATTTCCACTTTGACATGAAAAACGTTTTAAATCCATTCATTTCACAGATAATGACACAAACATGAGATGTGCAAAATATCTCGGCGATATTTGTTTCGGTTCTCAAGGAACACGCCTTCAAACACCGCTGAAATTCACCTACTACGTCACGGATTTGAAAACGTCTTCTCCACAGACAGGAGGTCCTCTGACGTCATCACTTAGAAATGCGTGCAGGCGGGGCTTCTGCTCGTCCCGTCAACTTAGCAGGAGCCGCGGAAGCGACAGCAAGGTCACTTGTTACTGTGTAAAACTTACAACTTCCAGTGCAAAAATCTGTGCTCCATTTCTTGGAGATGAATTATGCCCTAGCAGTATAGTAGTATTTACTATAACTCAGCCACTCGGTAGAGGGTTTTCCCATTAGGGTGACAAAGCAAACCTTTTAACAGTCAATGGCTGAACACGTGAACAGCCTTGTTTATTGCGAATACATAGGTTAGTTCTGACTGGCAAGAACTTAATGTTATATGAATGCCTTTTCTGGAATTACAATTATTTTCGTCATAATATTTTCTTCACAAATTTTAAGATAATACTTTTAGAACACACTGGTTTACACGCCAATTTCTGCAATGTAAGAGGTGATACGGTATAAAAAGGTACGGTGAGTTTTTAAATTTCCTGCAGTAAATGACAACTTTCTTCAGTTAATATATATATTGCAAAATTTTGTATTTACCCTACTTTTACGTCACTTTGTTTAACCGCAACGATGAGAACGCATGGTTAATTTATTATGTATCATCTCTAACATCACATTTCTTACCACTTTTGGCTAATCGCTCCAATGAAGATGAATAACTACAAGCTGTATTCGAAGTCGGGTTGCAGGAGTACACCCCCCCCCCTCCACACACACACTACCACCAACTGCACAATCTAAGTATCACCCAATGTGCCATGATAAGAGACGACATTTTTCTTCTGTCGAATCTAATTTCGAAAACATTCACTTGTTCCCCAGACGGAACATGCCTCGTCTCGTGAGCAACACTAACATTAACAATAGAAGTATCAAGTATCATTTACAAATCAACACGAGACAGACATTTACAACTCTCAACGAGAACGAGACCAAGGCTGCCATGTCTCGTCTCGATAGGATCCTGGTGAAGTTGTGAACCAACCAATTAATGCGTTCGGGGTAACGAGATGAGGCTCCTTTTTTCGCAGTACGAAATTCAAAATAATTATATCGTACATTTCAGTATGAGATATTGTTATACACATGGGCGTATATATAGTTCACGGGGGGAGGGATGGATCAACTTTTGGTATGATTAGGGTTGCTTTATTTCGTGAAAATCCAGGACACTGCTGGCCGGAAGCTTGTTGGGGAGCATGGGGGGAGGTGATGTTGGACCCGACAAAGTTGTGTGTTTGTAGTCACGAAGTATTGATACTTTTCTGTTCATCTTGTGTCACTACGTTTTTATGAACCAATTTTCTTTAATATGATTCGGGGGGGGGGGGGTAACTGATTTGATAGTCTCAATGCAGTTTCTTATCGCAGAAATTCCGAAACTATCAGGAAATTGCAGATATTGGTCTGCAATACCATCTGGTATGTGGAATTACCGAAATTTCCTTCCCATCCGTATCCCGTCCTATACGTCTCTAATTTAAGAGAATTAAATAAGTCCGAAGAAATTTATTATGAACAAGCGGATAGAACAAAGATACTGGTAATTTTAGTGAACCAAAAAAAGAAGGGGGTTGGAACCGTTGAATCCCCCTTAAATGCGCCCATGGTTATACACATTATTTCCTTGTAATAATTATACATAAACTAAATATAGATATGTACTGTGCAAATAATGTAATCTTCTCAGTGTATTTTCTCATATCTGCACAGTAGTGCAATAAACCCGGTTCTGAAACCGAAAATGGAGCTCGGTGGAGCTCGCAGTGTTGCCAACTCCTCACTCGAAAAAAATCACCAAGGTTTTTCTTGGTCTAACCTAACCTAAAGCAAGGAGTTGGCAACACTGCTTGAGAGTTCTGCAACCGGAAGTGGGGCTTGCAGTGTTGCCAACTCCTCACTCGAAAAAAATCACCAAGGTTTTTGGTCTAACCTAACCTAAAGCAAGGAGCTGGCAACCTTGCTTGAGGCTTGCCTTACAGTGCATAACGCAAGGTTGCCAACCTACTGGTACTTTTACCATGGCCTTTTACAAAAAAAAAAGAGAGAGGAGAGAGAGAGGGAAGAGTTAAACAACCGACAGTCTACCTACAGCTTTTTTTTTCTTGGTCTAACCTAGCCTAAAGCAAGGAGCTGGCAACCTTACTTAAGACTTGTCTTACAGTGCATAAAGCAAAGTTGCCAACCTACTGGTACCTTTGCCATAGCCTTTTACAAAAAAGAGAGAGGAGAGAGAGAGAGAGGAGAGAGAGAGAGGAGAGAGAGGAGAGAGAGAGAGAGAGGGAAGAGTTAAACAACCGACAGCTGCCAACACCCACCCTAACCTAACCTAACCTAACCTAACCTAACCCACCCTAACCTAACCTAAACTAACCTAACCTAACCTAACCTAGCCTAACCTACTCTAACCTAACCTACTCTAACCTAACCTAACCTAACCTAACCTAACCCAACCTAACCTAACCTAACCTAACCCACCCTAACCTAACCTAACCTAACCTAACCTAACCTAACCTAGCCAGGTCTAACCTAACCTAAAGCAAGGAGCTGGCAAGTTTACTTAAGACTTGCCTTACAGTGCATAAAGCAAGGTTGCCAACCTACTGGTATTTTTGCCATAATCTTTTACAAAAAAGAGAGAGGAGAGAGAGAGGGAAGAGTTAAACAACCGACAGCCTACCTACAGCTTTTTTTCCCCTTGGTCTAACCTAGCCTAAAGCAAGGAGCTGGCAACTTTGCTTGAGGCTTGCCTTACAGTGCATAAAGCAATTTTTGCCAACCTACACACACTAAACAAGGAGAGCCGGCAACAAACACGCACTGCCGTAAAAAAGAGAGAGATGGGTGGATGGCAACACAGTATGTGTGTGCGTGTGTGCGTATAATATGTAGCATTATTAACTAGAGTGTGTTGGCAATTTACTTACAACTAAAAAAAAATAGAGATGCCAACTTTGCTGTAAGATGAAAAGAGAGAGAGAGAGATTTATGGCTGGCAACAGTGGTGAGCGAATACACCATATCGTAATTTTCCAACTCCGACAATGTTTATATATCGTGACCTTTGTAAACCTCTCTCGGGGGGGAACGATGTGCCACACACACACACACACACACACGCGTGCGCGTGTATTGTGACGCAAGCAAACAGACAAAATAATAATAATTGTTGTTTTTTTAGGATTCCTGGCCCCCATAACCCCGCCAGGAGTGCGTGGTGCCCAACCAAAAAAGTAAAGGTTTTCCCGTACGGCCTTCGAACGTAGAATTGATTGACGTGCGGGCGAATCTCTTCCGGAATGTTTTTCAATTCGTACATCTGACCATACATGCTATTCATCATCAATTTAGCCGTGTTTTGTTTGGCGTCCATTTCGAGCAGTTTGCCCGGCGGTAAAGTCTTATTGTTTTTAAATTTTTTGATTTTTTACGCAAGGCCATGATCTTGCGTATGCACGTGACATTAAGCGTGTCTCGTGAAAAATACACGTGAAGATCAGCTTCCGTACAACCGGCTGGATTTGTAACGCCGCGATAAACATTAACTTCCGTACCGGGCAGAATGCCTGTTCCGGCGGCGTGGAATTCGCGCTACTCCCCAAGTTCACGTTGAAAGGGGAGAGGCCGGCTGCGACCATGATGCTCGGGTAGAGTGACGTAAAGTTCAATGTCAAAATAATCTCATTCTCTGTTCTGTTTTTGAGTGCTACGTTTATGTGAGGGTTACGGCGTACGTAACCCCCGACCAGCTTGTGATGATACTCGAGATACGACTGTGGGAAACACAAATATTGCTTGTTCTGCAACGCTTCGCTGAAATAGTAATGCGAGAGATGACAGTTGAGTTTGTGCTCTCGAACCTGGTCCGCTCGCAACACGCTCTGGCAGCACAATTTGGGTCGCCCTAAACTCAGAGGCCTAGTGAGTTGGCAATACTGACACGACCTAGTTTTTGCTTATATTGTCGCCGCAACCGGATGTTTTTTTTTGGTGTATATTGGCTGCACTGCATCCTGTTTATTGCAAAAATAATCCACAGTGGGTTGGATATTACAAACAATACGAGTCCGAGTTTTGAAAGTGTAATGTCTGGCATCGAATACCCGGTGACCATTTCTGATACATCAAAATTCGAAACACGAGCACGAGATGCAGAAGGAAAACGCTTAATCATCAACGTGTATTCCTATACGTTGGATAAACATGTCGTGCATCCCCGTCAGGATAAGCGATGTCGACGATGATGATGCTCGTGTGATTAATCTTCTTCTAATTTCAAACGACAGTGTTCACTATTACTGTCTCAGGAATGTTATGCGCTTCCTCTTTTCTCTATAAAAAAGAGAGATTTGTGTTGATTGTTTGGTTAAAAAGAATTTCCTAATTATTTGTTTTTTGTCACATGAATTGTTTGAATTTCAAACATTCCTAAGTGTTTGCTTAAAGATTGATGCATTAACCTGTTAAGAATGTCACATTAATAATACCGGCTCGGAAATGTCATGTCCTCTTCCTCTATAGAAGGTCATATAAATGTGCTAATTGGTTGGTTAGGGGGGATTTTTTGATTAGTAAATTGAGGTTATAAATACGTACGTATAAAGGTTTTGCTAATATGGAATGCTAAAGCTTAGTACTTGGCTCTCTCAGAGATTCGAATTCTATTCGGTTAAACAGCATAGAAATTTTCACAGCAAGAATTCTCATATTTACTGACGATATTCTTAACAACCTGTGTTTTGATTCCACTACAAAAACTGTATACAAAATATGCAGTCCCTAGAATGAGATGGATAAAACTTATGAACCTCGACCTATACAGTTGTACAATCTGGCAATGAATAGATGTTGTTTTTTTATTAAGCATAGCAGAGTGTTTTCGCTTATTTTAATATCAGGCAACAATGTTAGAAAGTGGCCCCAAGAATAAAATTTAAAATCACTAATGTGATATGAACTTTTTTACTTGTGTGTATTTGAATATGAAAGTAAGGTATTTTGAATAATTGAGGAGGACAATCACAAGTAAGCTTGCAATGGTATTGGGGGTGTCACGAGTTCAAATTTTAGACGATTTTTGTTAATCTGCTAAGGCGATATCAGTACGAAAAAATTTGTAAAAAAGAAGAGGCTAATGGCAACGATGAGGATGAATAATGATAATTATGATGAAATTGATGTGTGGCACTTAGAAAACAAAAACTTCAAAGTGTATTGCACCAACAGCTACAATTGTTCCCCTCCCCCCAAAATACAAGACAGTTAACAGAGGTGTGTATATTTGTTGGTTTACGAGTCTGAGGGCTTAAGTTAGTATATTCACTATAGCTATACATATTAAAAAAATGAAATGACCTGAGCAATAAAATATAACAATACCGATTCTGGCTTTTTGTTGGATGACGTAGTGGTAACGTTTGTTGCAATCACACCTCTGATGGTGTATAAAACTTAAATGTTTTGCATAACATGAAATATTGTTAATGGGAATGTGTTGTTTCTAATGTTAAATATAGAAAGCAGATAACAAGAAAAAAGAAGAAAAGAAATAATGTTGCAGGTAGATACGGAGCCTCAGCCCAAACACATATATGATCAGACAGGATGTCAACGATGCATTCATAACTAACATGTGATTATTCAAAAATTGAAATAGTACAGTGGGAAACAACTAACTAACTAACTCTCTATGTTTTTTTTTAAACCGGCACGAATGAGAAAGGAATAAAGGAGATTTTTACAGGAATCTTGTTGGGAAACCTGATGGTAAAGGACCAAAACGAACATGGAGATGAATCTAAAAGAAATCTGTAAAGATTGGAATAGAATATATATAAATTTTGCTCAGGATAAGTACAAATTGAACTGTAACTACGAATTTTCAGAATCAAGAGTGCTAGAGAATTAATTAATTAATTAATATTTAATATAATCAAGGTAGTAATATAGTATTCTTATTGAGAAGAGAATTTCTAAAAAACTTATTTTTCCTCGTACGTTTACTAATAGCAGTTACATTTGACATGTTTGACTAATCGCGAATCAACGAACGGAAGCAGTTGGAAGCAGTTTGAAGACTGAAATGGCTATGGAGGGACACTTATTATAATGTTAATATCTTAGTATAATGTTTTGAGAATTGCTTCTCGATAATGTTTGGTATATAATTTAATCTGTTGTTAGATAAAATACATAATTATCAGAATTTAAGGATGGAAAATATGAAGAGCGAATGAATGATACGTTTGACTAATCGTGAAGATAAGTATCACAGTATGTTTTATCGTTTCTTATATAAACGTTTCAACGTTTAAGAACGTATAAGAACGTTTACTGAAACGTTTCAACAATTGTTGAAACATTTATGAACATTTTGCCACATTGTGTTTGTGTGTAGCGACTAAGGACTGAACTTTCATTTAGTGAAGCAAATTTCGCCCTGGTTACTATATTTTCAAGTATTTACACTGTTGGAAGTCATTGTAAAAATTTACAATACTCTATCGTTAAAATTTAAGTCTTTCTGTTAATTTACACAAACACTATGAATTAAAATTGATGTCAGCGCCGTGGCAAGAATGAGAAGTAAAGATGGCGTTGGTAATACTAAAGACAGACACACGCACCCGTACACGTGCGCGCGCGCACACACACACATACACACATGTAAATTGTCGATTGCTAATTTCGCACTTGTTTCTTATTTTTTCTGTGATTCTATGGAATGAAATCATACTTCTCCTGGAGAAGATATTGTTATCTGCTTAAGTTTCTGTTTCAATTCTTGAACACTACGTTTGCGGGAAACAAAATGAACATGGTGATGTACAATTTTTCGCTGGCTGAACAATATTGAGATATACGAAAATCTTAAATATGAATATTTTATTTTGCACAAATATCTATAAACATTATCAATTACAATTGTGTGCACCATAAATATATTTCTGTAAACCGAAACGGTAAAATTACATTAAGCTTCCCCGATGGCGTAGTGGTAACGTCATCGGCTTGTAATCAAGGGTCCCGATTCGATAACACGGTGGAGGTAAATAAAGGTTCGGATCCCACTTTAAACTGTACGCAAGTGGATTTAAAATACACTTTATTTAAATTACATCAATTATAGTTAAGTTTGTTAATAGTCGATACTATTTTTAAAAAGTTATTGTTAATTTTTACGGTAAATGGATATCAGCCGAAATTGACGACTTGTAGCCACCTTGGTGGCCTAGGGAGTACAGAGGTTTATTCATAATTTCGTTACTGAACGTTTCCGGTTCGAGTCCTGGTTTTGGCATAGGAGTTGCTGTGTGCGAGTCCCTTGGTCACATTAATCTAATCAGCATTCATCCTTATCTTCGTTATTGACTTAAGAGTCAGAAAAGCAATATATATATTTTTTTCTATTCAAGTTTAAGGTAGTTTCTCACCGCGGCCGTGCGGTTTAAGACGTCATGCCTTGGTCACCAGCTACGGGACGCACGCAGATTCCAGTCTCCTTGGGGAAGCGTTATAACCTGAGGCTTGGGCTTTTTTATTAGACCGGTGGCCACCCACCATCGTGAGGAAGTTGTAAGCTACGAATAAGTAGCATAACACAGTCATGGAAACCTACAATAACAACTGGGGGGTTCGTCGTGCTGACCGCACGTCAGTCCATAACTTGTTGGATCTACATCTACAAGTGGGAGTCAGACTGGCGGACGGCTCTCGAAGGGCTGTGGCGCCACGGTATAATTTGGTGATCGTCTGGAGAACTATGAGAGAAAGCCACAAAAAAAACCTCAGCCCAAAACAGTGCAAGAAACTTGATCGCTCGAAGCCCCGATGTTGACGTCCGAGTTTGCATTTCAATTAGGTTATTACTTCTATTTTAGATCAGTCGCAACGCTGGGGTATAATTGATTGATTTGGTTTGTTTTATTTCGCTTTTCGGCCACTTTTGGCTAATCGTAAATATGAAGATGAGTGATGGTATGATTAAATTAAAATTGATGCATGGACACTCACAAAGGACGGCCATGTCGGGATTCAAACCCGGAACCTTCGGCAATGCGCAAGATGGAGATGAATGGTGATGAAATGGCTGAAGTGGCACTGACAAATATATATTAAGGGAATAAAACAACCTCCAAAGAGGGTTTGCCGTGGGTCTAGGCGTCAGAGCCTATCTAGCCTGCAAGAATGCTGCGCAGAACGTACTACGAGTTGAGCTGAGATGAGTTTTGGTTTTAAGTCCACTTTATGCACATAAAGGTCAATCGGGACTGGACCTACAGTTTATAGTGGGATCTGCATCAATTGTGCCTCTATCGGGTATCGAACCCGGGATGACTTGATTACAAGGCGACGACATTACCACTACGCTATTGAACGTCCTACGAAGAAGGGAAGTTGGCATTTGAGTGTGTTCATTTTTAACGTCACCCCCCTTCACACTCTCCGGTTCCCGGTTAATTTTCTCATATTCTAATTATCAAGCGAGAAAGAGCTTTTACCTCACTACATAATTTTCCCAGGTCTATTACAACAAGTGGAGTTGCTTTTGATTGAGCAAACGCACGAACAATGCACGACACTAGCCGAGAATCGATTCTGGATTCTGATGCGATATTCAAGGCGCCCCGTCACAACACGATAGCCACACAAGTTGTACGTATACAGGGTAACCGGTAATTACATGTATTCCCTGAAAGGGGTTAAAGTAGAGGCAATTTGCAATAAATTTGACCATATGATACCCCGTCCGAAAATTAGTAGTTTTCGAGATAATCGAATTTCTAATTTTTTAATAACAATTTTCCACATACGAATTGAGAACAGCTTATTGTATGGCACATACTTCAGCGTTTTCTGGTAGCTAACAAATACAGGAGGTCCAAAAAAATGTACTCACTGTTTGATAGTCCATATCTTCTGACAAAATTGACTTGTGGGTACAATTTTTGGCACTGAGAGAGAGTTATGTTAGATGTTCAAAATAACCACCAGCAACTTGTAAACAACTCCTATGGCGCCGAACTGCAGACCGTACTACGACCGTCAGTGTATCTGGCATAATGGCAGCACATGATGCTATTTTTTTTCACGTAGCTCGTTGAGTGTAGTTGGTTTTGTCGATACACATCATTCTTGACGGTCCCCCACAGGTAGAAGTCCACTGGTGTCAAATCAGGGGACCGAGGTGGGTACTCAATAGCACCGCGTCGACCTATCCACCGTTCGGGGAGTGTGTCATCCAGGTACGACCTGACATCGCGATGGTAGTGAGGCGGGGCTCCATCTTGCTGTAGGTAAAACATTTCATCGCCAAATAGGGTTCGGATGGCAGGCAGAATCCTTGACTGAATCATTTCGAGATACACCTCACCGGTTACGGTACCCTCGAAGAAGAAGGGACCAATCAAACCACGCGATGACAGACCACACCACACGTTAAGCCCCGGTAGATTCACCGCCTTCTCCATATAAACGTGAGGATTGACGGGCGACCAGTAGACACAATTGTGGAGGTTCACAGTACTGTTAAGTTTGAATTGCGCCTCGTCAGACCACACAACTGTCCCTGCAAATTCTCTATCCTCGCGAACCATGTGCTCAAACCATTCGCAGTATTCGACCCTACTATCCGGATCGTCCTCGTTGATCGCGTGTAGCAGTATTGGAATGTACACTTTCCACTGTGCACCCTTCAGAATGCGTCTTACGCTAGACAGGGTATTAACTGGTTCCGCTGCTATTGGTGGGTACTCATTCTTTGCTAACATCCAAGACTTGGTAAGTGGTAGTACACCATGTTTCAGTTGAAGTGTTCGGTCTGGGAGCTGCTCTTCTTTCTCCAGAGGAAGTTTGGTGGTTGATGCTGGGGGCATAGCATATGGATTGCGCACCCAATCATAATTGTCGACAGTGATGGAGGGAAAATATTGTGCCATGTTATTCTAACGTCAGTCACCACTCGCACTGTGACCAACTCGTACGTTAGTGTGCCGCGGGATCTACTACAAAATACTATAGTGCGCCGTGAGAAGGAGGACGTTGGGAACCACTGGACTACACAGTGCTAGGAACTGTCCCAGGGTAAGGGCCCTCCTCGAGAACATAGTGGTAATGTCGTCGATTAGATTAATGTGACCAGGACTCGAACCGGAAACGTTCAGTAACGAAATTATGAATAAACCTCTGTACTCCCTAGGCCACCAAGGTGGCTACAAGTCGTCAATTTCGGCTGATATCCATTTACCGTAAAAATTAACAATAACTTTTTAAAAGTAGTATCGACTATTAACAAACTTAACTATAATTGATGTAATTTAAATAAAGTGTATTTTAAATCCACTTGCGTACAGTTTAAAGTGGGATCCGAACCTTTATTTACCTCCACCGTGTTATCGAATCGGGACCCTTGATTACAAGCCGATGACGTTACCACTACGCCATCGGGGAAGCTTAATGTAATTTTACCGTTTCGGTTTACAGAAATATATTTATGGTGCACACAATTGTAATTGATAATGTTTATAGATATTTGTGCAAAATAAAATATTCATATTTAAGATTTTCGTATATCTCAATATTGTTCAGCCAGCGAAAAATTGTACATCACCATGTTCATTTTGTTTCCCGCAAACGTAGTGTTCAAGAATTGAAACAGAAACTTAAGCAGATAACAATATCTTCTCCAGGAGAAGTATGATTTCATTCCATAGAATCACAGAAAAAATAAGAAACAAGTGCGAAATTAGCAATCGACAATTTACATGTGTGTATGTGTGTGTGTGCGCGCGCGCACGTGTACGGGTGCGTGTGTCTGTCTTTAGTATTACCAACGCCATCTTTACTTCTCATTCTTGCCACGGCGCTGACATCAATTTTAATTCATAGTGTTTGTGTAAATTAACAGAAAGACTTAAATTTTAACGATAGAGTATTGTAAATTTTTACAATGACTTCCAACAGTGTAAATACTTGAAAATATAGTAACCAGGGCGAAATTTGCTTCACTAAATGAAAGTTCAGTCCTTAGTCGCTACACACAAACACAATGTGGCAAAATGTTCATAAATGTTTCAACAATTGTTGAAACGTTTCAGTAAACGTTCTTATACGTTCTTAAACGTTGAAACGTTTATATAAGAAACGATAAAACGTACTGTGACACTTATCTTCACGATTAGTCAAACGTATCATTCATTCGCTCTTCATATTTTCCATCCTTAAATTCTGATAATTATGTATTTTATCTAACAACAGATTAAATTATATACCAAACATTATCGAGAAGCAATTCTCAAAACATTATACTAAGATATTAACATTATAATAAGTGTCCCTCCATAGCCATTTCAGTCTTCAAACTGCTTCCAACAGCTTCCGTACGTTGATTCGCGATTAGTCAAACATGTCAAATGTAACTGCTATTAGTAAACGTACGAGGAAAAATAAGTTTTTTAGAAATTCTCTTCTCAATAAGAATACTATATTACTACCTTGATTATATTAAATATTAATTAATTAATTAATTCTCTAGCACTCTTGATTCTGAAAATTCGTAGTTACAGTTCAATTTGTACTTATCCTGAGCAAAATTTATATATATTCTATTCCAATCTTTACAGATTTCTTTTAGATTCATCTCCATGTTCGTTTTGGTCCTTTACCATCAGGTTTCCCAACAAGATTCCTGTAAAAATCTCCTTTATTCCTTTCTCATTCGTGCCGGTTTAAAAAAAAACATAGAGAGTTAGTTAGTTAGTTGTTTCCCACTGTACTATTTCAATTTTTGAATAATCACATGTTAGTTATGAATGCATCGTTGACATCCTGTCTGATCATATATGTGTTTGGGCTGAGGCTCCGTATCTACCTGCAACATTATTTCTTTTCTTCTTTTTTCTTGTTATCTGCTTTCTATATTTAACATTAGAAACAACACATTCCCATTAACAATATTTCATGTTATGCAAAACATTTAAGTTTTATACACCATCAGAGGTGTGATTGCAACAAACGTTACCACTACGTCATCCAACAAAAAGCCAGAATCGGTATTGTTATATTTTATTGCTCAGGTCATTTCATTTTTTTAATATGTATAGCTATAGTGAATATACTAACTTAAGCCCTCAGACTCGTAAACCAACAAATATACACACCTCTGTTAACTGTCTTGTATTTTGGGGGGAGGGGAACAATTGTAGCTGTTGGTGCAATACACTTTGAAGTTTTTGTTTTCTAAGTGCCACACATCAATTTCATCATAATTATCATTATTCATCCTCATCGTTGCCATTAGCCTCTTCTTTTTTACAAATTTTTTCGTACTGATATCGCCTTAGCAGATTAACAAAAATCGTCTAAAATTTGAACTCGTGACACCTCCCAATACCATTGCAAGCTTACTTGTGATTGTCCCCCTCAATTATTCAAAATACCTTACTTTCATATTCAAATACACACAAGTAAAAAAGTTCATATCACATTAGTGATTTTAAATTTTATTCTTGGGGCCACTTTCTAACATTGTTGCCTGATATTAAAATAAGCGAAAACACTCTGCTATGCATAATAAAAAAACAACATCTATTCATTGCCAGATTGTACAACTGTATAGGTCGAGGTTCATAAGCCTCATCCATCTCATTCTAGGGACTGCATATTTTGTATACAGTTTTTGTAGTGGAATCAAAACACAGGTTGTTAAGAATATCGTCAGTAAATATGAGAATTCTTGCTGTGAAATTTCTATGCTGTTTAACCTAATGGAATTCGAATCTCTGAGAGAGCCAAGTACTAAACTTTAGCATTCCATATTAGCAAAACCTTTATACGTACGTATTTATAACCTCAATTTACTAATCAAAAAATCCCCCCTAACCAACCAATTAGCACATTTATATGACCTTCTATAGAGGAAGAGGACATGACATTTCCGAGCCGGTATTATTAATGTGACATTCTTAACAGGTTAATGCATCAATCTTTAAGCAAACACTTAGGAATGTTTGAAATTCAAACAATTCTTGTGACAAAAAAACAAATAATTAGGAAATTCTTTTTAACCAAACAATCAACACAAATCTCTCTTTTTTATAGAGAAAAGAGGAAGCGCATAACATTCCTGAGACAGTAATAGTGAACACTGTCGTTTGAAATTAGAAGAAGATTAATCACACGAGCATCATCATCGTCGACATCGCTTATCCTGACGGGGATGCACGACATGTTTATCCAACGTATAGGAATACACGTTGATGATTAAGCGTTTTCCTTCTGCATCTCGTGCTCGTGTTTCGAATTTTGATGTATCAGAAATGGTCACCGGGTATTCGATGCCAGACATTACACTTTCAAAACTCGGACTCGTATTGTTTGTAATATCCAACCCACTGTGGATTATTTTTGCAATAAACAGGATGCAGTGCAGCCAATATACACCAAAAAAAAACATCCGGTTGCGGCGACAATATAAGCAAAAACTAGGTCGTGTCAGTATTGCCAACTCACTAGGCCTCTGAGTTTAGGGCGACCCAAATTGTGCTGCCAGAGCGTGTTGCGAGCGGACCAGGTTCGAGAGCACAAACTCAACTGTCATCTCTCGCATTACTATTTCAGCGAAGCGTTGCAGAACAAGCAATATTTGTGTTTCCCACAGTCGTATCTCGAGTATCATCACAAGCTGGTCGGGGGTTACGTACGCCGTAACCCTCACATAAACGTAGCACTCAAAAACAGAACAGAGAATAAGATTATTTTGACATTGGACTTTACGTCACTCTACCCGAGCATCATGGTCGCAGCCGGCCTCTCCCCTTTCAACGTGAACTTGGGGAGTGGCGCGAATTCCACGCCGCCGGAACAGGCATTCTGCCCGGTACGGAAGTTAATGTTTATCGCGGCGTTACAAATCCAGCCGGTTGTACGGAAGCTGATCTTCACGTGTATTTTTCACGAGACACGCTTAATGTCACGTGCATACGCAAGATCATGGCCTTGCGTAAAAAATCAAAAAATTTAAAAACAATAAGACTTTACCGCCGGGCAAACTGCTCGAAATGGACGCCAAACAAAACACGGCTAAATTAATAATAAATAGTATGCACAGGTCAGATGTACGAATTGAAAAACATTCCGGAAGAGATTCGCCCGCACGTCAATCAATTCTACGTTCGAAGACCGTACGGGAAAACCTTTACTTTTTTGGTTGGGCACCACGCACTCCTGGCGGGGTTATGGGGGCCAGGAATCCTAAAAAACAACAATTATTATTATTTTGTTTGTTTGTTTGTGTCACAATACACGCGCACGCGTGTGTGTGTGTGTGTGTGTGGCACATCGTTCTCCCGAGAGAGGTTTACAAAGGTCACGATATACAAACATTGTCGGAGTTGGAAAATTACGATATGGTGTATTCGCTCACCACTGTTGCCAGCCATAAATCTCTCTCTCTCTCTTTTCATCTTACAGCAAAGTTGGCATCTATATTTTTTTTTAGTTGTAAGTAAATTGCCAACACACTCTAGTTAATAATGCTACATATTATACGCACACACGCACACACATACTGTGTTGCCATCCACCCATCTCTCTCTTTTTTACGGCAGTGCGTGTTTGTTGCCGGCTCTCCTTGTTTAGTGTGTGTAGGTTGGCAAAAATTGCTTTATGCACTGTAAGGCAAGCCTCAAGCAAAGTTGCCAGCTCCTTGCTTTAGGCTAGGTTAGACCAAGGGGAAAAAAAAGCTGTAGGTAGGCTGTCGGTTGTTTAACTCTTCCCTCTCTCTCTCACCTCTCTCTTTTTTGTAAAAGATTATGGCAAAAATACCAGTAGGTTGGCAACCTTGCTTTATGCACTGTAAGGCAAGTCTTAAGTAAACTTGCCAGCTCCTTGCTTTAGGTTAGGTTAGACCTGGCTAGGTTAGGTTAGGTTAGGTTAGGTTAGGTTAGGTTAGGGTGGGTTGGGTTAGGTTAGGTTAGGTTAGGTTAGGTTAGAGTAGGTTAGGTTAGAGTAGGTTAGGTTAGGTTAGGTTAGGTTAGGTTAGGTTAGGTTAGGTTAGGGTGGGTTAGGTTAGGTTAGGTTAGGGTGGGTGTTGGCAGCTGTCGGTTGTTTAACTCTTCCCTCTCTCTCTCTCTCTCCTCTCTCTCTCTCCTCTCTCTCTCTCCTCTCTCTTTTTTGTAAAAGGCTATGGCAAAAGTACCAGTAGGTTGGCAACTTTGCTTTATGCACTGTAAGACAAGTCTTAAGTAAGGTTGCCAGCTCCTTGCTTTAGGCTAGGTTAGACCAAGAAAAAAAAAGCTGTAGGTAGACTGTCGGTTGTTTAACTCTTCCCTCTCTCTCTCCTCTCTCTTTTTTTTTGTAAAAGGCCATGGTAAAAGTACCAGTAGGTTGGCAACCTTGCGTTATGCACTGTAAGGCAAGCCTCAAGCAAGGTTGCCAGCTCCTTGCTTTAGGTTAGGTTAGACCAAAAACCTTGGTGATTTTTTTCGAGTGAGGAGTTGGCAACACTGCAAGCCCCACTTCCGGTTGCAGAACTCTCAAGCAGTGTTGCCAACTCCTTGCTTTAGGTTAGGTTAGACCAAGAAAAACCTTGGTCATTTTTTTCGAGTGAGGAGTTGGCAACACTGCGAGCTCCACCGAGCTCCATTTTCGGTTTCAGAACCGGGTTTATTGCACTACTCTGCACGAAAATATTTGATCATAATTTGCACAACAGAAATGGAACGCAAACTGAAATTGCTTTATGGAAAAGAAAGTTAAATAGGCTTTATAAAGTGAAGAATGTGAAAATTCCTGTTTTGCACTACATAGGTTACGGTAAATATCGATAAATATAAGTTTAAAAAATATTTTTGAGTGTCTTGTCAGCAACCAATTTTATAAGCAATATTTTTCGCATGGCTTGAGAACACACGCAGCTGAACCCTTTCATTTATCTTGCAGGTGAGCAGCACGGATATTTCATGGAAGAATGATCATTACAAAGCATAGCTTTCCTTTCTCCTATCGCTCCTTCTTCCATTATTTAAATCGGTACAGATTTGTAAAACTGCTGCACGTGTTCACCCTCCGTGGGCTATCCATCCGGAACTGGACGCTCGAAGCAGACGACAAACGAGCTCTCCCTAAGGATGACGTAGTAACATGGCGGCGGCGTGTTTTCAGCGCAGGGCTAGCCTCGCAACTTTGGAAGTCTCGTTTCTGCCTTAAACTAGACGCAGAGAAACGCGAGAACTTGCAGGGGTCATTTTTCCAGGGTGTAGTATTTAAATATGTTGTAAAAAAAATTGAGTGGAAATGTCCATTGTTTGGTTGATGCCTATTTAAACAAACGATTTGTTCACCACTAGCATTTTTTTTTGTTAATCCAAACAAACATTTTTCTCTGTGTAGCGAAAGTTTGCGGGAACCGGAATTTCATCAGTGGTTGACTGCCTTTTCTTTGGGAAATTCTCCCATGGACGTTTCATGTACGTATTCTTAGCCGCTACGGAGCAATATGACGAATGCGTGTTGTCTTCTACCCACATTTAAAACCTTGCATTCTGCTCTTTTTGCAGTTTGCCTGTCCGGATTAAGCGAAGTCCGGCTTATCGGGGTCCGGATTAAGAAGGTGAGCAGAGAGAATACATCTGCCCATTGCAATCACACTCCAGCCACTTCTAATCCTCAGATTTTAATTTATTAGAGGCTGGGTGAACCCCAGAGCGACTTTATTCAGTGAAACTGCTAGAAACGTTACCATCTGAAATCATCCATCCTGGGAATTGAGCCCGCTGAGACGTCCTTCCTACTGGACAATGGCAGTTTATACACACATGTGTCTGCACGTGTAGATACAAAAAGATAAAAAAGGATGGAGAGAGGGGGAAAGTATAATGTGAGACGGAGATATAGATAAAGAAAGAGATCTAGAGGAGTACCAAAAATGGGAGGCAGATAGAGAGAGGGGGGGAATATAATGTGAGACAGAGATATAGAAAAAGAAATAGATCTAGAGGAGTACCAAAAATGGGAGGCAGATAGAGAGAGGGGGAAAATATAATGTGAGACGGAGATATAGATAATGAAAGAGATCTAGAGGAGTACCAAAAATGGGAGGCAGATAGAGAGAGGGGGGAATATAATGTGAGACAGAGATATAGATAAAGAAAGAGGTCTAGAGGAGTACCAAAAATGGGAGGCAGATAGAGAGAGGGGGGAATATAATGTGAGACAGAGATATAGAAAAAGAAAGAGATCTAGAGGAGTACCAAAATTGGGAGGCAGATAGAGAGAGGGGGGAGGAATATAATGTGAGACAGAGATATAGAAAAAGAAATAGATCTAGAGGAGTACCAAAAATGGGAGGCAGATGGAGACAGGATAGGGAAAGAAGACAGTAACATAAAGATAGGGCAAGAACAGAGAAAGATATGAAAGAAGCGGTGACAGGTAGAGAAAGAATGGATAAGAAGGGGTCAAGGTGTGGAGATAGAAAGAAAGAAGAGAGAGGAAAAGAGAGAACGAAGAATAGAAACAAACACACACAAGACAGAGAGGGTAGGAATTTGAATTTTTGGGTGCGTTAGCACTAAAAGGGCATTTTGCACCCGTCATGTTATATGGGGTCCAGCCCCTTACCATAACTAAAATAACAGTAATGCCGTTAACTGAAATATTAAAACATTCTGACTTCGGTTAAAAGCTGAGGCTGTACGAGGGCACTCAGTACACATAAGGAGAAAACACAGACGCCAGAGCCTCGTTAGTCTGCAGAATGCAGTCCAGGGTGTACTACGTGGAAGAGAGGTTGACAATTGGGTGTAGTGCGTGGAAGGATCACCCCTTACACCCAAGAGAGGGGGAGGGCGAAGACAGGAAGAGAAAGGGAAAGATAATGAACCAAGGAATGGAAAGAGTAAGGGAATGTAAGATAAAAGGATGGAAGAAGGTCAGAGTGGGAAAGAGTGCGACAAGATAACCTCCACTGCGCTTGAAATCAGAGGACTTATCCTTATACATGCAAATAATTTTGTGTGATTGAAAGTTAATTTAACGGCACACGGAATCAAACACTATTCTTCTTCTTCTTCTTATTGACCCTATCAACTGTGAGTCGATTTTGGTCAACTTGACTGAACTTTTTGTCAAAACAAATTTAGTTCACTATTCACTTGCTAATTACAGGAAAGAAGAAAGAGAGAAAGAAAATACTGTTTACTAAATCGTTAAGTTACATCTTCTTGCATATCCATAAAGGAGCCATATATGGGAGGATTGGGATCCGTGAGGAGGGTAATTAAGGATGCAGGGAATGGAACACCATGACGGCGCAAACCATTATATAGTTTGTCTCGTTCTCTGTCGAAATTTGAACATTGTAAAAAGAGATGTGTGGCATCTGGATTAATTTCCCCACATGTGCTGGCTTGTTTAGATGTTATGTGTAAACGTGCTAGGTGATCATTAGTGCGAACATATCCCGAACGTAGACGTATAATAAAAGTTATAACTGATCTGTATTTACAGTACTTGTTGAGTTCTTGTTTGTATGGTTACGTCAATTTGTTTCCTTAATTTTCATTTTTAGATACTTTTCAATATACATAACACAAATAATAAGATATAACAACATTGATAACATAGATAACATGAATATTACAAATTTAGAATTTGAGACAGCCATAGCATATACACATACTAGAGAAAAGGAGGGGGAGAAACAGAGGGGAAGAGAGACTCAGATTGAAAACTGGAGAGTAAGGGATAGAGTAAGAGAAGAGAGAAGGAGAGAGAGAGATTGGAAAAGAGTGAAAAACAGATGGATAAATGGTTTGAGAGGATCGACTGAACATTCGCACCTGGCAAAGTGGTTGGGAATGTTTAAGAAGAATGCCCTTGCAAAAGATGTTTACCGTACTGTTCCTTAATTGCACGAAAGCTCTTTCTCAAGTTGCAATTTGGAAAAACTGGAGACGATGCGAGACGTCTCATACCGTTAGAACGTATTTACACCCAGTGACGGTGGAACTTTTGGAATCTGAAAGTGGCAGACGGTGAAGATTAGATTGTCTTCTCGCATGCAGCCAAGAAGGAAATATTGGATTCTCTCTCCCTTTTTACTTAAAATGCAGTGTCGGGCTTCACAGCATCGACAGAGTTTTAGCAGCTTTCTCTTTGGAGTCTCGTTTCGCCACTATAAGTGACCATCAGGTCAAATTCATAACACAAATCACCACCTCGATTCACTCGCTAGAAACTCAAAATTTCCTCAATAACTTTTTTTTTTTACATGAACAAAGCCTATTTCTGCAGAGGCATGATCATCATACCCCTAAACGAAATTTACCCTGTCCCATTAATCTCCATTCATACAAATAAGCATGTTTAAGGATCAAATAAAAGTCTGCCACTGTTTCACATTGTTTCATGGTTTCTTTATATGTACACTGTAAACAGAAACAGCAAAAGACGCCGCGGTCTAACGAGACTACCACACGAGAGTCCTGGATTCGATTCTCGGTGTGGGTGAATTTTTCAGTCTTGTCCCTGCATAGCTCAGCTCTGGGGTTCCCTCAGCCCAAGGTAAATGGGTCCCTTGTGGCAACACAGGTGGGTAAAGACGACCGGAGCATGATGCAGATCACATCGACTCCAAAAATGACTGAGATCAAGAATGTGTGAGGCCCTGCCTCCACATACTTCAATGTGCCTTCGTTGCACAGTGCAGTACGCAGAGGAAAATTTACCTTACCTTTTACATATATTTATTCGTGGATCGAAACAATAGAAATACGATTCCCGTATCAGATACCAAGCACGATACGTTAGGCTCTCAAAAAGTAATTACCGTGTCATTTTAAAACACCCTGCTTCTAACTATAATGAAGTAAATTTGTTATCAATTCTGTCACCTGTGCAGTCACTTTACATACTGCTATTCTCCTTCATACCTGAAAATTTAATGAAAATTCTACGTGTTCGATGAATAAAAGGTGTTGTTGTTTTTGTCCAATCTGAGCTTTACGTTAATGAAATTCCTCAATTGCCCGTAAGGTCGTAAAAAAAGCTGGCTCATCTAGACAGGTATGTTTTCAATTTGATAGCTGTTTGTTAAAAAAACAAAAACGAGTTGTATCAGGATATCATGTTTGGAACACTGTTATTGTAACTGACTTTCAGTAACATTTGCAGTGACATACAGCCTATTGTAAGTGTAATTTTCTATGAGTTTCAAACGTGGTTCATTGCAGTAAAGAGGAAAGTATTGGCAGTTTTCTCAAAATAAAATATATATTTCATAATACGTATATATAAGTGACACAGCTCGCATTCGGGAAATAGGAAAACAGAAAAAGAAAGAGATAACACATGTGGTTGGTAGTTAAATAAGTGAGGTGAATAGTGAGTAGGGAAGTAAGTGGAGGAGAGAAATAGTGAGTAGGGAAGCAAATGGAGAGAAAAGTAGTGAGAAGGGAAGTAAATGGAAGGGAAAAGTAGTGAATGAGGAAGTAAATGGAAGTGAAAAGTAGTGAGTTGGTAAGTAAATGGAGAGGAAATGTAGCGAGTAGGAAAGTAAATGGAAGGGAAAAGTAGTGAGTAGGGAAGTAAATGGAGGAGAAAGAAAAGAAGTTAGTAGGGAAGTAAATGGAAGGGAAAAGTAGTTATAGGAAAGCTAATGGATAAGAAAAGTAGTGAGTTGGGAAGTACGTAAATGGAGGGGAAATGTAGTGAGTAGGGAAGTAAATGGATGGGAAAAGTAGTGAGTAGGGAAGTAAATGGAGGAGAAAGAAAAGAAGTTAGTAGGGAAGTAAATGGAAGGGAAAAGTAGTTATAGGAAAGCTAATGGATAAGAAAAGTAGTGAGTTGGGAAGTACGTAAATGGAGGGGAAATGTAGTGAGTAGGAAAGTAAATGGAAGGGAAAATTAGTGAATGAGGAAGTAAATGGAAGTGAAAAGTAGTGAGTTAGGAAGTAAATGGAGGGGAAATGTAGCGAGTAGGAAAATAAATGTAAGGAAAATGTAGTGATTAGGGAAGTAAATGGAGGGGAAAAGTGGTGAGTTGGGAAGTAAATGGAAGGAAAATATAGCTAGTAGGAAATTAAATGAAGGGGAAAAGTAGTGAGTAGGGAAGTAAATGAGAGGGAAAAGTGGTGAATGAGGAAGTAAATGGAAGTGAAAAGTAGTGAGTTGGGAAGTAAATGGAGGGGAAATGTAGTGAGTAGGAATATAAGTGGATAGGAAAAATAGTGACTGGAGTTGTATTGTATTTATCCCAAAACTCTCCTATATATCTCTGACTAATACTGGAAACATTTATCTCCATTAGTTGTTAATGTCGTTGACTGCGAAGTAAACACGTCACGTCAAATACCCCAAATTAAATTAACAATGCAGAAATCACATCTTTATTGGAAATCAGAATTTCCTCCTTTTTCCCTATCACCGCGAGATAAATCGAAAGTTAATCTGCATCTGTCAGTCATGGTGATTCAGAGTTACCTAACCAGGCCGGACAATGCATCCCATTCGCCATTCAACGTCGGGGCTGAATACAGAGTTTTCAATTCAATCCCTACCGATAAAAAAGTTCGCCTCTCTCTCCGGGAACAGAATCCGATAATCAGAAGCTGATCCCACAAACTGGATTCTCCAGAATTGAGGAAAGTTAACAATTAGAAAGATGGGGCGAATTGGTGATAATGCCTGGAGGGGAAATGAGCTGAGACGTTCCCAAATGCGATTCACACCCTCTTTGAAGGTCACAGAGGATGAGAGGGCGTGCTGGTGGCTTCTCACAGGAATATCGCCTTTAACGCTTTCCCTGTGTTGGGCGTAACATTACGCCCGCGAACATCTGTGACTGAAGTAACCTGTGTTGAACGGAATAATACGCTTTTTGTTGGTGAAACATATGTTTTGCTATTGAAGAAACAACGACCTTTTATTTAGTCACGATTTTCAGTGCCGACAAAGAAGAAGAAGAAGTTCAGAGGAAAGTAAACTGTTTTTGTGTTATGCTGACAAAGTGCAAACGTGAGTTCGTTTGTGTGCCGCGTTTAGTCAGTTGCTTTATGTACATTTTTTTGGTGTTGTTTTATTTGAACTGTTGGTGATTTATTTTTTGTTTTTGAGTTTGAGAGTTTCTAATAGTATTGTAAAACAGGATTGCGAAATATTTTTTCCCTCATCCCTCATTCCTATTGAAGATTTTGCAATGAAACTTGGCGGACGCATTACGTATAGATCATAGTATTTTTCAAGGTAGATTATAATCGTGTACCTATATCCAGGGCCGGTCCAGAGAGCCCCAAAGTTACCAAAAAAGATTTTTCGGAGGGAAATTTCCGGAATTATCCCCGATTAGTATCTATACTACTTTTCCGGATTCTCTGGAGTAGCGACGCGCAGAGGGGAAAGCTTGTTGGCGGGGCCAGACTTGGTGGGGAAGGGTGCGGGATGAAAGCAACGAAGTGCTGCGCGGTGTAAAGCAAAACGCTTTCTGCTGCCAATTTCTTCTTTTATTCTTAACAATGGCCAGTGTATTGTTTTACACAAATAACAAATAATATTGCACGTTTATTTGTCTTTTGATGCTACGAAGAACAGAAATAAATGTAAACATACATTTTTAAAAAACATGGAAATAACCACAAACTATGAAACATCATGTATCAAAATGTGTTTTAAACAAGTCTGAAAAACATGTTTAAAACACTTTGTTTTAAACATTTGTAAAAAAAAAAACAAAGCCATGTGTTTTAAACTTTTCAAATAAGTTGTTCTCGAACACATTCAACACTATGCGGCGCTCTCCTGAATGCAGAGTTCCCCTAGACTTGCGAGCTGACATGTTTACTACGGAACTACTGAACCAAGAATGAGCAGTCGAGTCGCCCCCTACCGTGGATGCCCCTCCTCTCCGCGCGTTCATTGGACGAGGAGCACACCCTTCAACATGCGCGCAGAGCGCGTTCACGTTCTCTTACTCCAGAGAATCCGGGAAAGGAATATAATAGTATTGTCAAACAGGATTGCGAAATATTTTTTCCCTCATCCCTCATTCCTATTAAAGATATTGCAAAAAAAACTTGACGCTCGCATTACGTATAGTCCATATTATTTTTCAAGGTAGATTATAATGGGTTACCTATATCCAGGGCCGGTCCAGAGTTCCCCAAAGTTACCAAAAGGGATTTTTCGAAGGAAAATTTCCCGAATTATCCCAGATTTCCCTTTCCTCATACTTGATGTACACATGTGCGTGGTACCAATTGAAAGCCTGTTCTATTCTTAAGAGAAAGACGTATAACCCATGATACTTGGATGAATTGTGCTGAAGCAGTAAGCTATTTAAAAACATTACTACGCAAACTCAGGAAAAAAAATACACAGAACGGGAAACCATTTCGTCAGAAAATTTCACAGGGAAGGGGTCCATCATTGAATTCGAAATGGATTCAATTTGAGCCAGCTTCTTAACTTATTACAGGACGTGTTCGTAAACACACACGCATACGAAGAAACAACATTCCTTTCCGAAACAATTTCCACACAGTGTGAGATGTTTGTTTGTTATATGGCGTCACAGTTCTGCCACTTAGGCACGATGAGAATGAATGATGATATGATGAAATTGATGGAAGGGACACTTACAAAGGACACCCATGCCCAGATCGGGATTCGAATCCGGAACCCCTGACCTTGTAGCGCGCTGTGGTAACCTCTCCTCCACGGTGAACTTGAACGAGAGAACTTGAATACCAATCTTACACTAAGCCAGTTGCAACTTGTACGTTAGTGACTCTTGTACAATAACCGTGGTTTCTGAATAAATATTATAAAAGTTTCGTGGCTCCATAAAGTAAATTCATAGTTACACAAACAGTGGAAACAGTGTATAAATACTTTGCCCCTATGACAATAACAGTGCTTTGATTGGAATTCGCAGCATTATGTGTCACGTGTATAGAGAAATAGGTAGATAGCTATGTTGTGTGAGGGCTCATAGATGGCGCAGTGGTAACGTCGCCACATTGTAATTTAGATGTCCCGGGTTCGATACCCTGTGAAGGCACAGAATGGTTCGGATCCTACATTAAACTCTACCTCCAGTCCCAATTAGCCTACTTGTGTATAATGTGAACTTGAAATGAAAGTCAACCAAACAAACAATATTCTCTCCAGTAAAATAACTCTGAAACTAACTTACAGTTGAACAATGAGAGTCGCTGTAGCAGAAAGACTTATATAAACGTAGTTGTGTTTAGCCACAGGTTATATTTAGAAAGTAGACATATTAGGTGTAGAGTCCGAGTGCATTCGGAACATCTCCAGCTGACTGCGCAAGTCTAGCCAGCGAGCCTACGAGCAGTGTACATCGTGAGCAATAGAGTTGGCTATAGGCGCAGAGTAGAGATGACGTCAGTGGTTCACTTCTTGATTGGAGGCGTCGGGAGTTATGACTCGCTCCCAAGGTGCAAGCGCAAAACGGCCAGAGCTGTTACGGAAATAATCCCACTCTATAACTTGATTCTCTGCGCCTAAATTGATTCACCTATTAAACTGTACTGTTGCGATTTTTCAAATTGGAACATTTACCGCCATCTTTGGGCACTCCACACCAATCTAAAAAGGTAAGTTACCCGACTAGCAGACGACGTAACGCAGTTGCTCTTAAAGTGTGCGCCGCGAAATGCTCCAATATTTTAACTAAAACGAAACTTACTTGCTAGTCTACACATGGTTTCAGAATTGTATATTCAATCAATTATATAATTGTTCCAAATATGTGCTTATTTAGTACATTTTACAAATAAAATGTTTCTGAATTTAAAATACCGTAGTTCTTCGAATCGAAGACGCCATCGAATCTAAGCCGCACCTGAATTCTCGCTTCATTTTCTCAGAAAAAAATCTTCGAATTTAAGGCGCAGGAATATGCACATAGACGTTCATATTTTAACTTTTGCGGTGTTTATTTACAAATACCCATAAAGGTAAAGGTAAAGTGCTCCCCTGTGCTTAGCACCACGCCATGAAGGCGTATAGGGGGTGTGGGGGTAACGCCCCACACTTTCTTGATCCGGTCGTGAGTGGGGGTGATGTGATTAGCACCACGCCCCTTACCGCCTTTACCCCCCAGGGTTTCCCCCAGGTACCCATGTCATTTGACGCTGGGTGGGCGCGGGGGCCGCTTCCAACGTTAGAAAAGTTCCCGGATTTGAACCGGCCGGGGATCGAACCCGGGAACTTGAGAATGGTAGTCAGACGCGTTACCGACTGAGCCACCGCGGCCACAAATACCACACCGTACTTTACCTTTCAACATCGGTAACTTCTGTTTTTACAATTTTTGTAATAACTTTACGTTTAAATGCTGCATCGTATGAGTGACGCTTTTGTTTGTCCATATTTATCCTGTCACTGATATCTTACTACAAGTGCGTCCCGTCAACGAAACCTGACTACCGGTATGTACAGGAAAACATCAAGATTCTATCTTCCTGGCTTTCCCGATTACGAAACTGATAACAATTGAATGACTATTTGTTTTAAAATGTTCATTGTTGTCCTAAAGCAGCAAATTTAAAGGGGAAAAATTTCGTTGAGCATTTTCTTATCAGGAAAACGAAATGTTGATTGTTGTATTGCAGCTACCGGTAATTTTAAGGAAAGTTAAGTAAAAAATATATACTCTTCACAACTACCTATATTAGAGACTGCTGTATGATTCTATGTTGCATGAAATACATATATTGTAGTATATACTTCGAATCGAAGACGCCATCGAATCTAAGGCGCACCTGAATTTTAGACGTCTAGAATCTGACAAAAATTGTGAAAAGTACTTACTTTTAAACATAAAGATATCCATAAATATACCTGGTCTTCTCCAGATGGTAAAACTCATAATCAGATAGATCATATTCTCATTGATAAGAAAAGGCATACTAGTATAATTGACGTTCGTACACATAGAGGTGCTGACTGTGCCAGTGACCATTATTTAGTAATTGCTAAATTAAGAGAAAGACTCTCAGTGATAAATCATAAGCAACAAAATCTAAAAGTTCTAAAATTTGATACACGAAAGTTTACTGATGAAAGTATTAAGAAAGATTACCAAATTAAACTGTCAAATAGATTTGATGTTTTGCAGGATTTAAATGATGATGAAAATATAAATGAAACAGACGTAAATAAGAATTGGGAGCACATACGTAATGCAATAGAATCAGCAGCTAAAGAAATTATAGGATACCATAAACCGAGAAAAAGTAAGCCATGGTTTGATAATGAATGTCATAATCTAATAGAAATAAGAAATGAGGCTAGACTTAGGTGGTTAAATAACTCTGATGATACAAATCTAAACAATTATAATAGAATAAAGCGAGAAGTTAACCGCACGTTTAGAAGTAAAAAAAGAGATTACTTGAAAAGCAAAATTAACGAAATTGAAACAAACAGCAAAAATAAAAATATCAGAGATTTATATAAAGCTGTAAATGAGTTTAGAAAGGGGTGGCAACCTAAAGTAAACTTGATAAAAGATAAAGACGGTGATTTTCTAGCTGACCCAAGCGATATTCTAAATAGATGGAAGAACTACTTTAATGACCTTTTAAATGTCCTTGTAGGAGATAAATCAGAAGTAAATGAAGTACACACAGCAGAACCTTTAGTTCCAGAACTTAACTTGACTGAAGTTAAAGATGCTATTAAAAGGCTAAAGAATAACAAAGCACCTGGCATTGATTTAATACCAGCTGAGTTAATTAAATATGGTGGAAATTCATTAATATGTCAAATTCATAAATTAATTTGTTTAATATGGAATAAAGAAGAAATCCCTCAACAGTGGAAAGAATCCATAATTGTTCCTGTGTTTAAAAAAGGTAATAAAATGAACTGCAATAATTACCGTGGAATTTCTCTACTCTCAACAACATGCAAAATATTGTCTAACATTCTTTTAACAAGACTAACACCATATGCTAATGAAATTATAGGTGATTATCAATGTGGATTTAAACGTAACAGATCAACTTCAGATCAAATTTTTCACATCAGACAGACACTTGAAAAAAAGTGGGAATATAATCAAAATGTCCATCAGCTATTCATTGATTTCAAAAAAGCATATGATTCGGTCAAAAGAGATAAATTATATAATATATTAGTAGAGTTTGGAATACCTAAGAAGCTTGTTAGTATGATAAAAATATGCACCAGTGAAACAGAAAGTAAAATTCGTGTGGGTATTAATATGTCTGACAAATTTACAATTCATGATGGGTTAAAACAAGGAGATACATTATCTCCATTGCTCTTTAATTTTGCCTTAGAATATGCTGTTAGGAAGGTAAAATAAACTAAAGAAGGACTAAAATTAAATGGTGTGACTCAGTTGTTAGCATATGCAGATGATGTAGACTTACTGGAAGATGATGTGAATACAATTAAGAATAATGCTAAAATATTTTTCAAAACTGCTAAAGAGATAGGTTTGGAAGTTAACAAAGAGAAAACTAAATATATGCTTACAGGCCGAAACCAAGTGTTAGGTAATAATCAAAATCTAATTATTGATAACAACTCGTTTGAAGCAGTTTCCAAATTCAAATACTTAGAAGTAATATTAACAAATGAAAATTATATTAAAGAGCAAATAAAAAGTTGGCTTAATTCAGGAAATGCATGTTACTTCTCTCTTCATAAACTTTTGTCTTCTCGTTTAATATCTAAAAAACTAAAAGTTAAAATATACAAAACCGTAATTTTTCCTGTAGTATTATATGGATGTGAAACTTGGTCCCTTACATTGAAAGAGGATCATAAATTGAGAGTATTTGAAAAAAAGATCCTTAGGAAAATGTTTGGACCTAAAAGGGATGAGGAGACAGGTGAGTGGAGAAGGTTACATAATTTAGAACTACATAATTTGTATTCATGTCCAGATATTATTAGAATAATTAAATCAAGAAGACTTAGGTGGGCAGGCCATGTGGCACGAATGGGAGAGGAAAGAGGAGTTTACAGGATTCTTGTTGGGAAACCTGATGGTAAGAGACTTGTAGGAAGGCCAAGACGAAGATGGAGGGACAACGTTGAGATGGACCTAAGGGATATCGGTAGGGATGGAAAAGAGTATATAGATCTTGTTCAAGATAGGAAAAGGTGGATGGCCTGTGTTGCTGCAGCCATGAACCTTCGGGTTTAAGAAGGCTAGAGAGTTAGTTAGTTAGTTACCTGGCCTTAGATTCGAAGAACTACGGTATATGTTTATTTTTAACTTAAGGCAAGCAACGTAACCCCACGAACTGAGCGTTGCAAGTGTTAGATTGGCCTACATTCTGACTTGGGCACCGCGGAAAAATCTTGAAATACTAAGGGCGCTGTGAAACGAAAAATTTGAGAACCCCTGGCGTAACGTAAAGAAGCACGATGGAGAAGCAACACGTCAGGAAGCTGTGCCCAACATTAACTTGTTGTTTTGAGTTTTATTGTGAGGTAATTAGTATTAACTAATAGCGCTGCTGTTTGTCTTTCGCAGTTTCTAATATTTTTATGTAACTTCATGACTGACCCTGCTGTTCTTTGCAGACAAAAACATGGCTTCCTTCTCACTTTCTCATTTGAAGGGCAAGTGGGAAGGGGGGGAGTAAGTCAAATTTCTGTTTTAAGCGAGATAGTGGTGTTCACTCGATCTAAGATGGAGAGGGGAATGGCTGGAAGCATAAAATTCATTACCTGCTTGCTTCTCTGCCCATTTCATACCTCTTCACCACCATGCCACTCTCCATTGGATTGGTTTGACTTGCTTAACTTTACATCGTTTGGTTCAACTTTTGGCTAATTTGGAGAGATGGGATGAATGATGATATGATGAAATTGATGAATGGACACTCACAACATCCTTGCCCTGAACAGGATTCGAACCCGGGACCTCTGGCATCGTAACGCGATGTACTAACCACTCCACCACGGGGGGGGGGGGCGAAAGAATACCAATATATCGCTTTAAACAGAAAATTGACTTACTGCCCCCCGACCATTCAATTACATTACGGCAATTGAAGTAAAAATATAGCATTGCACTACTCCCAGCATTGCAATGTCATTAATTTATTGTTGTTATGTTTCTTTCCTTTTTTCAACTTTAGGTTAACGCTTATTAAGATGAGTGGTTGTTAGACAAACAGATTATAACCAATCGCAAAGATTGGCCGAGAACAAATTCGTACTTGCTGTGGTATCGACAACTTACCGTGATTGGCCAACAAGTTTTTAGAATTTATTATTGTTATTGAGAGAACTGATGAACAACGGACTACATATGTAGCAGCTGCACAGCCTGAACAAGACAAACCAACACCAATACCAAAAGATAGAAAAACAGACGTAACATCCCTGCTCGATATCGTGCATAATCTTGCACAAACTTGCCCAGATCTGTAAGAAATGTTTCTTTCCCACAGGAAGTGGGGAGACGCTTACCTTGAGAAGAGATGAGTGAAGGTCAGGCAAACCCACCAAAACCAGCAGAATCAGGGGGCACGGGGCCTTTGAATGGTTGATCGCTACCTGGTGAAGACAGAGGGAGATAAGGTGTGCGCGATATCGAACAGAGTGAGTTATCACTATCCATCTATCTGCCATTCTCAGTCAGAAGGGTTGGGATAAAATATCTGTAATGTTATTTATTTATTCTCTAGCCCCCTTCGAGGCCGTCGTTGCAAGCGAGTGGTGCGATTTAGGGGATGAGCTACTTCCCCATTGGATCGATCCCCAATTCTACAGGGTAGAACGCTACGCAGAAAAAGACACTATTCAATGGTTAATCTAGAAACTCACCAAAGAAGTATAATCGATCACGTAAAAGGAGCAAAACAAAAACTTCAAAACCAAGAAGACACCTTCCAGAAACTATCAATCATAATAGAACTAATGATGGATATCATCACAGAAGTAGACTTATAAAAGAATATCAAAAACAACACCGATAGGCTCATAGAAGTCATATAACAAAAATGCTCATAACATCAAACGTACAAAACGGTCCTCCGGAGGACCAAAAAACACGGTTCTCCCGGTTCTCCATAGAATCTCCACAGAACCACCACAACCGATGGATATCGAGCGACAGTCGCAGAGATCCTACAAACCAGGTACACAGCAAAATCCAGCCAAGAATGCATCAACACAGATGGAGGCCAACGAAACGATTTCTCTAAACTCAAAAGTCAAATGAACGGTTGGTCGGTCGGTCGCGAACATTGGTTGTAAGCCACCTTTGTAATGACCGCTTGGATACCATCAAGCAGTGTAACCAGGTCCGGATTTCCCAATAGGCCTCATAGGCCCGGGTCTAGAGTGGCACTTTGGTATGGGCTGCACGATTGTTTGTTTTAAATTTATAAGGAATATCTCGGATTGCCTCTTTTTTTCTCCGGACACACGAATGGAGTGACTTAATGTAGTTGTATTCTAAATATAAGTTAACGAAGAATATTTCTTAAGAGAGATAGGCTAGCAGGGCTCGGAACTAGTTTACTAATTTGTTGTTTGAATTACGGATGTTGTTGTTTCGAATGTACAGTATTGTGCTGATCCGGGTCGGCGATTGCGGCAAGAACGTGGAGCCTGCCGCTTGCATTCGAAAGACAACACCAGCTTGGCTGCATTGCAGGAACGCCGTTCCTTGTTACTGCCGGCATTGGCCGCATATCAAAAGCATGTGATTCGCGTTGAATTGTTGAGAATTAAACTGTCGGCGCAAGCATTGTTAAAGGGGTTTCGCATTGTACTATTCTACTGTTAGTTGCTCGAGAATATTATGCAAGAAGTAGGTGATGTATCGCGTCTCGCGTGTGTCAGTGTCAGACGTGCATTTGTTGGGGTAAGTTTAAAACGTCATTGCGCTCATTATGAGTGATCAAAGGGTAAGACTCAGTGGGTCACGATACGAAAACAGAAAAGCGGAGAAAGATGAAAAGCAGGAAGCATTTCTGACGAAGGTTCCGAAAATCAGTTCCTTTTTCATACAGAAATGTAATGAGGAAACAAGTGAGGAAAGCGCCGTTGATGAACCCAGTGTGTGTTCTATCCTATCACTTAAATGAAGTAAAAATAAAAGTCTTCTCTGAAAAACAAGGTAAATGTTAAAATGTAATTTATATAATTTATGTCTTATCGCTTTGTTACATTTCTTGTATGTAACTATAATTTAATAATGATTTATTTTCATTCTTGATAAACGGTATGGGGACGGCAGAGCTTGTTTGGCGGCAAAGAGGTGAATCCGGTCTTGAGTATAACCTGAGCAATTGAATAGAACTTCGAGTTGAAGAAAACTTACAAATGCTGTGGAAGCCTCAGCAGTAAAGACCACATGAAAATATCATGATGTTCGGTTTCAATAACGCGGAGGTTTTGTAAGAACTCCTCCCGCACGACCTTAGGCAACACAGGAAAATATCAAATAAATAGCAATAAACCCGTGAATTTCCCAACAATAGCAATTCATAACCCCAAAGGAATTTTAAATCAACAATTCTCCAAACTGAACATCAATCAATGGATTTAACAACAAATAAGCAACAAAGCAGTTACATCCACCGTGATCAGAACTCCTAAGGACCATATTATCAACCCAGTGGCGGCGATTGGGTTCCAAAACTGGGGGGGGGGGGGAAGGTGATAAAACTGGCAAGGACAGTTTACTTTCCCTTGGTAGATAAGGTTTAGCATAGTGCGGGGGCAAAAGTTGCAAAAGTGGGGGCAGCTGCCCCCTAATCGCAGCCACCGATACCAAGAACTAAAACGTTTGGCCCATAACCATAACAGATACTTCCCCGGTTCCCCTGCAGACAGTCAGCTATGAAAGGATATCACTTATCGTACAAGCCTCAAACAACGTCCCCGCCCTTCGCGTTCTGACGTCAGCCTAAATACTTTCATTGCTAGGTTAGGTCCCTACCTTTTTGGTCATGCTCAGAAAAATTGCAGTGTATTTATGCTGAGACTTAAGCCTAACATAACAACGAGAGCCTGGGCCTCCCCGATGCCGCAGTGGTAGCGTCGTCGCCTTGTAATCAAGGGTTCCCGGGTTCGATACCCGGTGGAGGCACACAGTGGTTCGGATTCCACTTTAAACTGTAGGTCCAGTCCCGATTAGCCTTACTGTGCATAAAGTGGACTTAAAACACTAAATCAACCAACCAACCAACAACGAGAGCCTCATTCCGTGCTTACGTCACGTTTGAGGCGTGTGCTATAAATGAGACCAGCTATGAAGTTGTGTTACTGAGCAAGCAAGGGTCTTACTTATAGGTCCCTTTCGGAACCACTTTATTGAACATGCTCCGCCCTTAGACTTATGGCGTCACAAAAATTGCAGTGTGTTAATGCTAAGAGCCCTAAACCTAACACAGCTAACCTAAGAACGAAAGCATTTAGCGTGACGTCAGAAGATGAAGGGCGAGGCTTGATCAAGAAAGATGATTGAGAAGTGTGCTACAAGTGAGACCAGCAATACGAAATTCCCCCTTAGGCCTGAAGTAAGTCGCATGACGTACTGTAAGCTGCATGACTGCCATCTATCGGATGAACCGCTAAACCACCACAAATAAATGCATATAGTTAAAGTATTATTTTACCCCGAAGAATTCTTTCGTGAAAGAAAGATTTCTTGTGCATTTCAGAAGCAACTGCATTCAAACCGTTACTTGGAGGAAGGCAATTGGAAGTAATAAGGAGCAAGATGGATGGAATAGAAGGAAAAGAGACTGCGGTAAACTGTGTGGAAAGTGTCGTAAGTTCTCGGTTGGCCCTGAGTGGGCGAGAGGGTGCCCTTGAGGATCCCAACTCAACCGTAGGACACAGTCGCCCACGGTGAGGAACAAGACGCAGGGCCGTGACATTACAAAATTTAGTGTTTTTTTCCCGAAAGGGGAATTTAACAGCTGTGATATACCCATCTTAGATGAACTGTAACTAATCATCGCCGGAGATGTAATGTGCATTAGGACGGATAATGCTATCGGATTGTAATCAAGGCGTCCTGGGTTCGAATCTCCACGAGGTAGAACTTGTGAACCCACTTTAAACTGTACATCCAGTCCCTATTCTCCTATAACGAATATTTTAACTAACTTTGAGTAGAAATGGTTGTAGTTCGTCAAACAGGGAAAATTTGACAATCGGAAATGCATACATGATATACATAGTTGCTTACCACCCAAGGATATATTACATAGGTTTTTCATAAAATGGATTTGCTTACCAATCTGCTGTTTCGAAATTAACAAAATTATTACATCAGTGATTGGTTGATTAATAGAGACCGGATTTTAAAGGGAATTCCATTTTTATTTATCAACACGGATCTGGAATAAATAACAATAGTGTTGACAATTATATTCCACCAACAAGATTACATGGTTTTGACTTCCTTTTTTCCCTTTTTCAGCCCGCATTTCCTTTTTCCCACTCTTTAAGCCCGGTTCGCATTGTTGCAACAATTGCTGCAACGTGCTCCCAACACTCATGGAGGAAAAGTGGTGTAGAAGGCGCTGTTTCAAGGAAGATTTGATCTCCACTAAGAATATTATTTTAAATGAAAACACAACATATACCATTCATGTATAAAAATGGATACATAAAATGTCTTACATTTTTACTTTACCTAATGAAGTAATGTAAAAAATACAAGAAATATAATGTATCCCTTTTATGTATGAATGGTATATATTGTGTTTTCATTTAAAATAATAAAATATAACCAAAAACTCAATATGCTGACCAAGGCAGAATTAATTTTATTTTGAAACAAACTAAACGTAACGTTTGAACCTTCTAGCAAGGTCTTCTTCAGACTCTGTACAAAACAGGAAGATATATACGTATACACAAAAATCACTCCCCTCCAGACACAAGATTATTAGAGAGTTGTTTATCTGGAGCATTCCTTTCCAGGTAGCCTTCTCCCGTCAACTGTTGTTTCACCTGACAGGCGACTTAGATAAACATTTCCTTACACCTGAAACGTGGTTGGACTCCTTATCTCACGTTCGTTTTCCTTATCCTTTCTTTCTTTCTCATTCGTCTTCCTTCTTTTCTCCTCCTTCGCTCTTGTCCTTTCCACTCTTTCTAACACCTTCCTGACACCGTGATCAATGTCCTAATATGGCCACATTTAGGACCATTTGATGTGAAATCAGCCAATGGAAGTGGCATTCAAACCAACATACTTTGAAAATTGCAATTTAACCTACTGAGAGATTCACGCATTCGACAGAGTGTGGCACGAAGGACTCTCTTCAAGTTTGATCGTCTCGGCTTCCCTGTATATCAACTGAACCTCCTCCGTTCCTTTTTGGACAACAGGGAATTCGTCGTCCGATTCAACGAAATCACTTCAGTCCCGAAACCGATCACTGCAGGCGTTCCACAGGGATCATGCATTTCACCATTGTTATACGCCCTGTACACAGCCGACATGCCAGCTCCGCCGTCGGTCACTCTCGCACTATTTGCAGATGACACGGCAATATTCACCTGCAGTGTCAACAGGATTTACAGTGAAATCTTAATGCAAAGATGCCTTCAGCACGACTCGCTTCCACCCACAACTCAGACTCCATCAACGAAACGTACCTCAGGCAGATTCAGCTAAATATCTGAGTATCACACTTGACCACGGCCTCACTTTCGGAAAACACCTGAAATATGCAGCCAACAGAGGCACACAGCGTGTCGGACATCTGTTCCCGGTCTCTTCCGCAGCCCGATACTACCCATCAGTATACGGATCAGGGTATTCAAGCAAGTCATCCGCTCATTTCTCACCTACGCCTGTGCAGTGTGGCTACACAGTGCCAAAGGACATCTAGAAGCATTACAAAGGGTTCAAAACAGAGCCCTCCGTATCATATATGGAGCTGACCGCTTCACATCAACAGCACAGATACATGAGAATCTGGACCAGGAAAAGCTATTCGATTTCATGATGCGTGAGAAAGTTCTGGCCTAAGCGCCGCATCACCACAACCCAACAGTCCAAATGCTGGGACACAGAACCCACAAGCTGCCCCGTCTCCAGTGAGGCAAGGATCTAAGTGATCACTAAAGGCAAGCAGCGTTACGCTGGGACACCACTTAGATGGGTGACCGTCTCGAAGGAGCGTGACGGCTCTTCCCTTCAGGACAGCAAGCAGTAGTCCACATTCAACAATTACTCGCCTGCGACAGTTGTATAGCGTTAACCAAGCAACTATGTTAGTAAGAACCGACAATAACAACATCACCATTGAAGCCCGGAGGCAAAGCTGCGAAGCTGAAACTCCAAATAAAGTAAAACCGCCATGATCCGCAACATGCAACAACAAGTAGGAACTTGTGCAAACTTGCAGATCCATATCTTTTGCATTTCTCAAATTACAAAAATGCAAAATGTGAGATCTCTATCAAGATTTACACCGTATTGTTAAAGTGCAATATTTCGGCAATCAGGTCGCCTATAAAAGTGATTCAGACGCCATTGGAAAGGTCTTGAAGAGCTCTTTCACACGAGATATTGCGTACCTCTGTCACAAGGGACAATGCTTGAAGGTGGTTTAATCACAATGTTGGTGTAGCCAAACCATTTCCTTCTACATGACACATTAGACCCTCAGCAGGAATTTCAAGATTTTACAAAATCTCGTTACGATTTACTATTCTATTTTTGGTAATTTTCTCTTCAATTTTCTTTCATAAAAATGATATGATATATAAATACACAAATATATTTACTTTATAAATGTATAACAAATCTGAAAATTGTATGGCAGTGGGATCCAGATTTATTTTAGATTTACTTCACGTTATGGTAGGTTAGGTGGTGCATGATAACATATTTTGGAAGATAAATTCCTCGAAGCACATTGTATAGTGGCCTTGATTCCACTTTTAACTGTAGGTCCACTCTAGATTAGCCTTTCTATGCATAAAGTGGACTTAAAATAACAATTCAAATTCAAATAAATTCCTCTAATTCCAAAGAAAAAGTAAGAAATGAAAATTGAATATAAGCACAATAGTGATGAATTCCATTACCAGTTCTTAGAAATACAGGGTTAGCCTAAAAGAAATAGACAGTTTAAACGCTTCATAAATTGAAATTTGTTTGTTACATCAGAAAGCATTTCGTACTGTTGTATAGAGAAAGTCTTCAAGTATACGACCTCCGCTTTTCGTTTGTCTTCGTGACGTCAGCATTACGTGAGCACCCTTGGTGTAAGTCGAGCAGTATGGCCGCTACCCAGGTGGAGAAGGCTTTCTGCGTGATTGAAGTTGCAAAATCAAATTCTGTTACTATCGTGTAGCGTCGTTTTAAAAAAGCACTGTGGCAAACAACCACCCACAAGGCAGTCCCTCTACAGTTGGAGCAAGAAGTTTGAGGAAACTGGTTGTCTGTGCAAGGGAAAAGTCGTGTTTGGGGAGAAGTGCACATCGCTTTGATATCTTTCTTGTTACAAAAGAGTCACACATACAAAACTTGTAACTTACCAAAGTAAACTTCAGAACGTACTCCTCAAACCATGTAAGTATTTCAGCCATATTATTAAAATTCTTATTTCTGTAAAACTTTGAAAGTGTCTGTTTCTTTTAGGCTAACCCTGTATATTGTCGCTTAACTGCAGGATGACTAATAATAATAAGTAAAATTAGAATATTAAAAATGGTGAAGAAATGGTCGAAGTTGCACATTTGTAATTTCGAAAATACCAAAGACATGAATCTGCAGGTGAACCTTTTAGTATGCCAAACTTGAAATAAATCCAAAAAATGTAACCTTATTGATTTGACATGGAATAACACTTGCACCACTGGAGCAGCAACGTGCAGTTGAAACAATTCTTCCCCGATTTCGTCTGCTTATCATTAAATTGCAAGGCCAGTCTTACATTTGTGATGCTTCAATTGACGACAGAGGAGCATTCAATCAGGTGTTATTGGCACAACGAGGCAGCGGGGAGAGGGGTTAAAATATTTCCTTCCCGAATCGTGCGTAATTGCAAAAACTTCCTCCAGGGCAGAAAATTTATGCATCGCGGGACGAAAACAGGGAGAGATCGATATTGGCCGTGGACCGCGTCTGCGGATTATTAAAAGACGGGCAAATTTTAATGGAAGAGAAGGAAAGACTACTTAGACAAAGAGCTCCATCTAGGTCCTTACGTATCTTCAGGATGTTTGCTCTCGGAAACGAAACGAGGGATTTTTCTGAGTGGAATTAATACCTCATGGAGACGATGAAGTGAGCAGCATGTTGATCGTTATCAAAGCGGTTTTTTATGAATTGGAAATTGACGGGAATTCGGAAGAATTAAATGCAAGGCCCATGTAGTAATTAAGTGGCATCTTCGTGTACTGTGATCCTCCCAGCTAGATCCAAGGGATCCGCTGACCAACGACAGGTGTGGTCCTCCATTCATATTGGAGGTTAGGCGTAGAGCTGACAACTCTGCACTGTAAAATGATATGTCAGCAATATGAGACCATGGATGTTCCAAAGGTAAAATATTCCGGAGGTAAAATAGTCTCCCATTTGGATCTCTAGCGGGGACTACTTTGGGAGCCTAAAGGAAATCTTTAGAGAGGAAAATAGTATAAAGATCTTGCTTAGGATAGGGACAAATGGAAGGCATGTGTTGCTGCAGCCATGAACATTCGGGTTTAAGACGGCTAGTGAGAGGTTTCCTGTACTATGTTTCTTGAAGGCCTCACCGATAGCGTAGTGGTTACATGGTCGCATTGTAATCAAGGGGTCCAGTTTGTTTTACTTCGCTTTGATGCCACTTTTTGGATAATCGTATAGATGAAGATGAGTGATGATATGAAAGGGCATCACAAATACTAACACCCATGCCCAGGTCGGTTCTCCTGGCGTCGCAGCCACTCCACCAAGGAGGTCCGCGCAAGGAGTCAAGTTTCGTATCCGGTGGAGGCACATAGTACTTCGGAACCTGCTTAAAACTGTAGATCCAGTCCCGATTAGTCTATCTGTACGTAAAAGTGAACTTTAAATGAAAAACAATCAAACTCTGGCTATGTTTCTTGCACGTTCTAATTACATACTTTGTAAAAGCTCAGAGTCAAGGGGATCCCAATCGGTATGCACGTTAAACTGGCTTGTTTAATGCACACGAACCTTAAAGTAAGCACGCAGTGGAATATTTCCACCTTAAAGGTCTACTTATTAGCTATGGGGTAGCTATGCTATTCGAATGTACAGATACAACACTCTTCCAGATTATGCGAGTTTATTTACATAATGTGCAAGCACAATTAGACTGCATAAATAAAGTTTGTTTGACGATAAACTCGCTGAAAGAAAAATAAGGTGTTATCACTTAGGCCAGTTTGATGGATATTCGTTTAACTAATTAATAATGAACTCAATCTGTCTTTTGACCGTCAAGTCACTTCTTCATGTAGTATAGAAGAGAAAGATCATGAACAAAATATGGTTGAGTGAGTGCGTGCAAGATTGGAATTTAAAACATTACGGAAAGTACTTCTCCTTCATATCGTGGACACCTTCACAAAGTGTCTACCTTGAGGATAATAACTTCCTCTCCTTGTGTCAGAATCCAAGATGAGCTGCCTGAATGGCTGCAAGGTCGCACCAAGGCACGTCATTGCGTAACCGATTCTATTGACCTCTGGTGGCAAAATTAATAATGATTCCATCAATCTGGCACAAATGAAACAAATGACTGCTTCGCACGCACTGCGGTACATACAGGGAATCAAACCTGGAACCGCTCGTACCGAAGTCAAGAGGGCTAACCACTTGACAATGTAGAAGCCTACCATTGCCAACTTACAGAACTTTGTTTAAAGTCAGCTTTATGCACATGTAGATTATCGGTACTGTACTTACAGTTTTAGGTATATATCCCAACCATTATATGCCTCCACCGGGTGTCGAACTCGAGATCTCTTGATTACAAGGCGATGACTTTACCACTACGCCATCGGGGAGCCACGCGTGTTTATAGACACCCTATCAAAATGTAGGGGTGTTAGGAGTGACATACTCTGAAGGCTATCAACCTCATTTCCACGTATACACGCTAAGCTTCAGTGTTGCAGACTAAAGAGGCTCTGGCGCCAGGGTTGTGTCGTGTATATATGTTTGTGGTTTTTACTTCGTCCACCATTCATATCCACCGTCACGATTAGCCCAAAGTGGCAGAAAAGCTAAATGAATGTATTGATTTGCCTTGACAAAGAATTGTCCTCTTTGACCGGACGGAAAAGAAATTTCCTACAAACGCCTGATAGTTCTGCAACCCAATTTACAGTAGAGGTGTGTGGGTTGCATATTACAGCAAACTAAATGTTCTGGTAAGAAAATAACCACATAATCAGAATAGTGACGATTTAAACCTGCCCATCAGATTTGTGACACGTTCTACCTCAACTGCTTGAAGCAGGATCTACCAAAGAGAGGAACAGTGAATGCAGGCAGTTGGCAGAGTCTAGTTCTAGGAAATTAGTTTCAAATACATAATCGGGAAATTGGATCTTTTCATTTATATTTTAACAAAATATAGACCACTCATTATGCAATTCATCCCCTATGTATTAATTAATTTGATGAACTGTTATGGGCGCAAATTGCCAATTTTAGAGGCAATGTGTGAATAGTGAATGCGGTAATACGACCGAGAATTCTAAGAAATGGCTCATCAGTACCTAAACCAATACAAAATTAATATAAATTTAGAATGAGCAAATAATCTAATGCAGAACAAAAAAATGACTAAACAAACTAATAGAATTTATAGGAAACCCAATCCACATAAATCCACCACACTCGCCCTACACGTTAATAATCTGAACCCTTTACCCATGACGGTGGCCTCAAGACTAAGCATGCTTCTTTAATCCTAGAGACTCCGAGCATGCCAGCCAATCAGCTTGAGGCATGACGTCACGCAATGTTGCCAACATATTTTTGAGGGTAGAGGTTTATGTACGGCTGCAAGTAAAATAAATCTATTTAGGGTCATGTTTAGGTGAGAAATTAGCGTTACATGTGACCATATAGAGTAATTGGACATTCTTTTTGCTGGTTTCTTTAGTTTTCAGTCGTCTTTGAAAATGGAACTAATAACTGTGCATATGTTCTTACTAACATTATATTCTTATGAATAAAGCCCATTTAGGTGTAGGCCTGTGAAAAAATACACTCAATGGCATTATAAATTTCAGAAAATGTGTGAAAGATAAAGTCTTTATCAACGAAGGAATTTCCATATAGTTCCACAGAATGTTTCGAAAGTCGTGGGGCTCCATCTATGAACGATTAAAACATGAAAACTGCGAGTGCATGTATTGAGGAATTGATATTGAGGATTTTTTAATACTTTCGGTTGTCAGTTCATTCAATGCAGGAAATTGTAGCTCAAGTCGGAGTGATTTATTTTCCTAGAATGAAAATTTAGAGGAAGAAACCTCAAGAGTGAAAATTGGTAGCTTTGTGATTGGTGAAATGCGAAACTGTGGTTTGCGACCGATATTTGGGTTTATTTATTTAATTAACAAGAATTCCAAATACAGCGTTAACCATTTTACATTGGAATGTATAACAGTAGAAAAAGAACAATAAAAATAACAACAAAAATAATAACATAAACAAAAATAATAACATCAACAAAAATAACATATCATATAAAGACCCTTACACGTTTTTTAACAATAGCATTTTATAACGTGCCTCATTATCAAAAATGTCAATTTGACCTGTTAACATGTTGAATTGGCTGGGTAGTCTGTAGAGCAAGGAACGCTGGATGAGGCTTAACCTTGGCTTCTGAGAAGCGAAAAGTTGAGTGCTTCTTGTCTTGCGAAATGGCACTCGAAAGTTAATTTCCTGGAGAAGGCGGTCACTTCTGATGGTACCATTTACTATCTTATGCAGGAATACACGGTCTGAAAATGTACGTCTCTCGTGAGGTGGTTGGATGTTTAAAATTTTCAGAGGAATAGGCTTTTGTAGGTGCTTTAGGGGATGGAATTCGGTAACGAACAATAACCAGGAAGAAATATAAAACAGAATTTAGTCTATCTAAATTTGAAGGGCATGCCATAGACCAGACTGGAGAACAGTATTCAATTTTAGGAGAAACGAAAGATTTGTAAAGAATGCTGAGAGCAGACAGATTGTTCATTTCGGTAAAACGATAGAGTAGAGTAGACCCACTATACGAATTGAACCCTTCGTGACTGCGGAGATGTGTACAGAAAAGGAAAGTTTCTCATCAAAGAAGACGCCGATGTCCTTCTGTGTGGCAACTCTTTGAAGTGAAGTGAAAATAAACGTGACTATTTAGCGTCATATAATTTAGCAACAGTAGCTGTCACTGTGTGCAGGCGACATTAGCATGGGAAATCAGAAATCATAAGTTTGCTCTGGAATATTAAATTTGACGGTAGGGGAAACCGGGATATTGCCGAATACTTAAGTTTGATGGTGAATTATGGAATTATTTGAAAGTTTCAGACACTGCATATTCAAAGTTTCTGGGTAATGCCGAGCATCGTGCTCGCCATTACCTTTTGTGATAAATAATTATTATAAGACAAATGAAGTAAGAAATACGGAATGTACATCCTCTATATATACATTTTTACCAAAGTAAATAATCACATTGATTGATGATAATGCATTACACATACAATGTATTCGACCACAAAATAGTAAAGTTTGCTCTTCTAAATTGAATTGTGCTTTTGATTTTGTTTCCCAAAAATTACAGTCTTCATAGATCCAGTTCTTACATTTCTATTTTAGTTTTCAACAGTTAAGTTTAATGTAGACGCTACGCAAGACAAGAGGCACATTGCTGTTTTTAGTATCACCACACGTCCTGTATTTAATATAGGAGTATACTAGTGCCTTTGAAAATTGGCTAAATATTAAATGTACAAACTACACTATCTACCAAAAAGTAATTGGGCACCTATGATGGTGGTTAATTTAGTATCTAATTTGAATCATTTAGTATCATTTAGTGGGACCACTGGTGGTTGTTCGGTGCACAATGAACTCACAGGCATACTGTACAATACTAGACAATGAAATGCTCCCAACCTTGTGGCGTTTTTACGGAATGGACCCCTGTTACTAACAGGATGACAATGTTAGGTGGCATGTTTCGGAGGCTACTATGCAGTGGTATGCCGACAACAATGTTCACCGATTGGTCCGGCTTGCACAGAGTCCTCATCTCAATCCCATAGAATACCTTTGGGAGGCGTTGGACTGGCGGGTGAGGTCTCGGGAGATGCGGCCAAATTCCATTGTCCAACGGAGTGAGATCTTGCAAGAGGAATGGAGACACATTCCAATGGACGTCCTCCACAAACTAGTCGAGAGCATGCCTGACAGAGTGGCTGCTGTTATAGCAGCAAGAGGTGTCTCCACGAGGTTCTAACAGGGTTCGCACCACCAGACAACCATTTTGTACACGTGCCCAATTACTTTTTTGGTAGATAGTGTACAAGAGTGAACGGCATTCTACACTTAACTAGAAGCACGTGTACATACAGCGCACAAATTACGTACAAGCAAAGTTGAAGATAACAATTTTTTACGTCTGGCTTCGATGTCCCAGAATAATGACATTATCATTATCCGTGTCAGGAGCTAGGTGGCAACACCAACTGGATCACGTTTATCAAGGAATGAAAGCACAAAACCTGATGTTCGTGATTACCTCTGTGTTCGGTATTACCCCGGTTTCCCCAATATTTTGTAACATTATACCGGTGAGTGGTTTCTACCCTGGGGTCTCGCACAATACCAGCACAACTGGAATGCTGATCACCATGGAACGAATTTACAATATATGTAATTACATATTAATGAATGAGGCTGAAATGAATTATCTTGTATTATCTTTGCGCATCATTCTATGCAGACTCGAAAAATTGTTTTTATTTTCCATATTTGTACATGTATTAAGTTTTAGCTCATATTTTACATATTTCAATTATATTTACATATTATTTCCATATTTCAGAGCATTTCTCAACATATACTGCATATTCGCGCAATAACTACATGTCCCCGTGTGACCGAAAGAGTTGGGTGGATTTCTTGCGAATAACTGACAAATTTGAAATACACTCTCATTACTTCTTGCGATATTGAACGCAATATAAATACATCTTAAGAGACAACAAACAGAAGGAAATTCAAAAAACACTAAGTTGCTGACTAAGGCAGTTTATTAAGATGTAAAAACACTTAGCATGTATCAGGGTCGAAACGTTACATGCTAAGTGTTTTTACATCTTAATAAACTGCCTTGGTCAGCAACTTAGTGTTTTTTAATATGGAAACAAGGCTTAACTATATTACAAGGAAATTTACTTTCGAACACTTGCAAAAAATATTGTTATTATTTGTTTTGGGAACAGAAAATGAAAACACACATTGTGTTGTTTTACAATTAATGTCAATGTAAGCATACTGTATTTTACGTATCTCGTATAGCATATTCTATGTCATTTTTTACACTTTTAAGTCCATATTTATCTCAATATTTTGGTGAAAATTAGTAAATATGTTTTTGATTGATTGATTGATTAATTGATTTGATCTCTTAATTCCACTTTATGTACAGTAAGGCTAATCGGGATTGAGGCTACAGTTTAAAGTGGGATCTGAACCACTGTGTCATGTGCCTCCACCGGGTATGGAACCCGGGAGCCCTTGATTACAAGGCGAAGACGTTACCACTACGCCATCGGAGAGTTCCTAAGTAAATATGTATTTACATATTTAGCACATATTTACTACATATAAATCCGTTCCCTGCTGATCGCTACTGGACCTACAGCTTGAAGAAGAAACCAAGTCGTCCAGAGATCGAATCCAGAATCCTTTGATTACAAGCGTCCACGCTAACCGACTAAGAAACTTTGGTTCAAAACCAGATACGAGAAAGCAGGACAAAATCTCCAAAATGCATCCTAGTTGGTGAACCGTCCAGAAGTGAAAATTCAGCAACAGGATTCTCCAAATGTTTCTCAGGCGGGCGTAGTATCGGAAAGGAATTCTTCAGGATCGAAGAGGATAAGACGACCTGAGCCAGGGGGGATAAGGGGGAGACTTATCCGCTTATTAAGACCATAAATATCCCCCGCGGGAAGTCGGTCGGTCGATTCCTGGCTTCGCGGAGTGTAACCACGAAGCCACTTTTCTCATCGAAAAGAAAAAAAAAACTTTCAATTTTTTTATCCAATGAATTCACGAATTATTAGGTTGTTACTCGAAGTGGAGACTTATAGGTACGGGTTGGCCGGGTCGAGAGAAACTTATAAAATTTCCAAGTAAGAACGGAGGCTGGGTCTTTGCTCTGTATTGAATAAGATTGATCATTCTGCGAGACCAAGACATCGCAGGCTCTCAATATCATGAGTCTTGGTTCTTAGTAAAAGAGCCACGAAAACCTAGAGACGATTTCTCATCCTGTTTGTGGTTCGCTGTAAGTTTCGGTCTCTTGCCTAAAAGGATACAAAGCAGGTTGCGTGGAACCCGCGAGCAGGGGCGCAACCAGCGGATAGGCGAGGGAGGACTCTAGCCCAACGCGAAATAGCCGAAGCCCCCTTTTCTTTCTCTCGACTCAAATATACTTCTTAACAAAATATCGTTGTTCATGACGACCTCCGTGACGAAGTGATTATCGACGAAAATCCACACACACAAACAAATGAATGAGGAGAGAAAGGTGGGATGAGAGAATGAAGATGAGATACAAATACAGAAAGTGATAGAAAATAGAGAAACACAGGAGTTTGAGGTTTTCAAGTCCACTTTGTTCTCAGATAGGTCAATCGGGACTAGATCTTATATTTAAAGTGGGACCCGAACCACCATGCACCTCCACCAGGTATAGAACCTGGGACCCCTTGATTAGAAGCCGACATCATAATCACTACATTATCTGAAGAGACGAGAAAAATAGGAAGAAACACTGAGAGTGAAAGACAGATTAAAGAAGGATTAGTAAGGAAAGAAAGAGAGAAAAATAGATAAAGACCCGAAAGGAACAGGAGAGAAAGAGATATATAACGGAAGTAGGAAAGAAACAAGATAAACACTAGAAGGAAGACAGAGCTAGATAATCAAACTTAATCGAAATCTACTTCCGGTTCACTAAAGTTCCCCGTTTCAATTAATATGAATGTAAAATATAAGATCTGCAGGGGTATAAAATACACAGTACCCAGTTTTCAATTTCCACCTTATCAATAATTTCCTCACTTTGATATATTTCAATTGAATCAGGCAGTCAGATATTAAGTACTGATAGTTAGTGTTTTTATTTTAAAAATGAATAAAGTTTAATACAGCTGACATCTATTGTCGGTTTATAAAAGTTATTCCTTTTTCCAATACATTTTAATGAACATGAATTATATCAACAAATAGTCTCCACCTGATTCGTCCGACTTTCAAGACTGGCGAGTACGAAGCCTGTTCAGTTTCGCTCAGATTAAAAGACATTCAACAAATATTATTTTACATTGCTTATAAAAATATCGTCATGATATGAAGTTTAAGTCTACACCTGAATACGAGTGTGTTCTTCTACAAATATGGAAGTAGGTATTTTAATTCTCAAACGCATAACAAGGGCTCGTCTCATCACTAAAGATTTCTCAAAGAATGAAATGTTTAAATCTTCCCTTCTAGACAAATGTCTTTTAGCCTTTGCGGAGTAAATTATACTAGGAATCGTAAGAAAGACCATAGCACTCACAAGTTGTCACGTTTCAAGGCTATATTTACAAGTCTTCAAAATATTATTGTGTACTTGAGTTGTTCCGTTTACAATAACAAATGTCTATGCTCGGCTAATGCATAGCAAAAGAAAATAAAGATAATAATAAAAAAATACAATAACACTAATCGAACAAAACATGTCCGGAAGACCGGGAGAGTGAGATCTATCCTGGAAGGATTGGCAAGCCTACAGAGACCTCTTTGGATTGGTTTCACGGGCCAATGATTGAACACCACCGCTATAGGATTTTAATATGGATGGACGATATCGGAAATTTTATATCGGATATATCGTCGCAGACGACACGATACGATATTTTTCCATATCGTGATATCGGCGTAATATCGTCTCCACGATTTATATCGCCAAATATCGTGACGAAATATCGCCAACATGATACATATCGAAAAATATCGTGACGACATATAGCCGACACGATATATATCGACAAATATCGTGAAGATATATCGCCAACACCGACAAATATCGTGATGACATATCGCCGAGACGATATATATCGACAAATATCGTGACGATATATCGCCAACAAGATATATATCGCCAAATATCGTGACGATATATCGTCTAGTTGATATCGCCTGGACTATATTTTTTCAATATGTCGATATTCGTCTGGACGATATATCGCCCAACCAACACTAGCATTAAGCAGCCTATTACTAATCGGTTTGTACACGAGATGGTGTGCGTGTTTCCAAATGGAAAGCTGTACACTCCGCAGCAAAGGTACAGTCATCCGCAATAAAATGGGACATCTAGATCCTGAAATACTGGCTTCATGCACTAGACTCAATGTGTTACGTATGTATTCTAACTCTACGGATGTAGCAGAACCTGCTGTTGGAAAAATTATATTCAAGTTTGGTAATTGCAGTGGAGTCAGGCAACACACACAAGGCACTCCAAAGAAGATCTAGGTGTACAATTTATTGCCGGCGACCGTACATTTCTTTAAATCGCTTTGACTTGGCGGAACAGTAAAATTGCTATTTATTCTATCTGGCTGCGTTTCCGTAGACTTGTCCGTTTGGTGAATGAGAACGCCCTACTTGAGAGTCCTCTCGCCGTGGCGTTACTGGTTTTATTGCTCGCCTCATTTCCAGCAGGGGCTGTTTCCTTGCTTCCCTGCAGACTCCCCCCACCCCCAGTGCGTGAGAAATTTAATCGACCCATGTGGAGGATGTGCCGCGCATACTGATGAACGGGTTAGAGCTTTCTTCCCATGAGTTCTCTATAAGCCCGCTTGTTCTATTTTTGGCTCATTTAATTAACATTTCTTATTTCGTCCTACAAGGTTAGGCGCATCTGGAAAGGCCAGCGCCAGTGGTCTTCGCTGAAGCTACCATCCCAGATTCTCCCTGAGGACTAACCAATGGAGCAGGAGGTGAACCTTGCATTTGTTTTTTCGTTATTTTACATCGTTTTCCTGCCACGTTTGGCTACTCGCGACGACGCAGATGACTGATGATTTGATTTTCGTTCTTTAGCGTCGCTTTTCTGACGCTTTTGGCTAATCGCGATGATGAGGATGCGTGATGATGTAATGAAACTGATGAAGGGACTCTCAAAAAGAATGCCCAGGCCGGGATTGGAACTTGGGGCCACTGACATCATTACAACTTCTGCTAACCACTCCGGTACGGTTGCCTCAAAAACAACCATCGTGGATAACATTTCCATGACGAGGAAGATATTGAAAACGCTGTGAATGCATGGGTCAAGAAACAACCTCCAGCTTTTACCTAGAAATGCGTTCGTCACTGGGTTGAACGGTGGCAGTAAGGTGTATTGAAAGCAACGGACAGTATTTTGAATATCGTTAGTAGATGCCCAGCTTGAGTATCTATTTTCACAGAAGCTTTCCAATTGTTCCTCCTTCACATAAAATGTTTACAGCAGAGTAGGCATTAATTTCGGGATTTATTACATTTTGTGTTTATACTGTAACATATTGAACTAACTAACTAACTCTCTAGCCTTCTTAAACCCGAAGGTTCATGGCTGCAGCAACACAGGCCTTCCATCTGTCCCTATCTTGAGCAAGATCTATTTACTCTTTTCCATCCCTACCGATTTCCTTTAGGTCCATCTCAACGTTGTTCCTCCATCTTCGTCTTGGCCTTCCTACAGGTGTCTTACCATCAGGTTTCCCAACAAGAATCCGGTAAACTCTTCTTTCCTCTCCCATTCGTGCCACATGGCCTGCCCACCTAAGTCTTCTTGATTTAATCATTCTAATAATATCTGGACATGAATACATATTGGTAACATATTGAAATTAAAAATATATTTCCTGGTTTTAAACATTGGGCAATAGTTTTTATTTGACGTTAGTCAGTATATTCAATTTAACTGAAGCCATAGACTGTACATGCGTTTATTCCTTATAAAGAAGAAAGGATCTTACACCAGGAAATGCGTACGTGTCCACTCGATTCCGTGTGTTTATTTGCTGACATTTCAGTGGTTAAATTCACCTCTTACCGTCGTTTCGTCATCACGAGGGCAACAAGCGATTGCTCAAATTTCTATATTTCTATTAACCTTGATTAAAATTATATTCTAATATATACGCTCGAGGATGGGAGACGAGTACAAGTACGATTGAGTGAAAGTGGTCCCCTGCAGGACTCTACTCAGGGGTGGCGCCACAGGTGTGCAAAGGGGTGCTTGCGCACCCCTTGCTTTTTTCAACACCCCCTTCAGCACCACTTCTTCAATACGTATGTTCAACCGAAGGCATCTATTGTTCAGTGTAATACAGGGTGTTCATAAAGTCCAGGTACCATTACAAAAAACATAGCTCGGAAACTACATGCAGTAGAACAATGCCGTTGATTGCAAAATGAGCTACAACTCTCCACGTTTATAGGCCAACCATAATTTTTCAACAAGATGGGGCACTCCCTCATTGGTTCAAGGATGTTTGAGGTCTTCTGGATATGCATTTCCCTGGCAGGTGGATAGGCCGTGATGGATCTATTTACTGGCCACCGCGCTCTCCTGATATCACACCCTTGGATTTCTTCTTTTGGGGGTATGTCAAAGATTGTGTTTACCGCACTCCTGTTCCAGATGTTGCTACTCTTCGAAGAAGAATAACGGAGAGTATCCTAACTGTTACTGATGATAAGCTGGGGCGTGTATGGGCGGAAGTGGATTACCGCCTTGATGTTCTGAGAGCAACTAAAGGAGCGCACATTGACGCGTATGGCATATAAACGTGGAGAGTTGTAGCTCATTTTGCAAGCAGCAGCACTGTTCTATTGTATGTAATTTCCGAGCTATGTTTTTGTAATTGTACCGGGACTTTATAAATACCCTGTATTATACCATGTCGTCACATAGAGCGGAAGTCAGACCACAGTTATTGAATAGAACAGGCAAGCGTTGATCCAGGGCCGGATCTACAAGCCGCAAAACCCCGCAGTTAGGGGGGGCTCCGGAGAGAAGTAAGCCTTTAGGGGGCCCTCAGCCATTGACATAGTAGAGGATTCGTATGTGAGTGTGTTAAAAGTAATCTTAGTTATTCAGGTGTGTAGAAACGAATACAATACGTATACCTATACAGGTAAAGATAAAGTTCGTTGTGCATATAGCACCGTGCCATGAAGGCAGATTTAGGGTATGTGGGCCCCACATATTTTCAATGTCGCCCATTTTGTAGGTGATGTGATCAGCACCCCGCTGCGGCAGCCTTAACCCCCTCCTCAGTACCATTTGATTTGAGGCTGGGTTGGCCCTGGAGCCGCCTTATGCGGGGACAAAGCCGGAAAAATTCCGACCTTAGATCTCCCACCCTGGTTCTTCCGCGTGGCACTCAAACTAGAATCAGGCCAGGCTAGAATTTCACGTGAAATGCAGTGGTGAAGGTTTCTGCAACCTATCTTTAACCAGGGAAAAATTATGACTGCATGATTGTAACAAATGCATCATTTTCCAGGTGTGAGAAAACAGTGTGTGTATATATATCACATCACCCCCTTCCCATTTAAAAATTTTGAAAGAATTTAATATAGAGGAAGTCCGCTTGGAATACACCAATGTGGTTCCCCCTAAGCCTAACTGTTTCTATCATGACCAATTGTACCCAGCCTAACTCCTTTACTTTTGGGGGGGGGGGTGTTAAGGGACTTTTGAATCACCCTCTAGGTCCTTATATGTGACTTTGTCAACATGAGATCGAGAATTACACACGCTTATATATAATGTATGTGTGTGTGTGTGTGTAAAGGTAGGTAGGTAGAGGGAGACTTTGGTAATATTTTGCGGGGGGGGGGGGCAAGATTTGTAGATCCGGCACTGCGTTGATCCTACTATAAAAGACAAGTCGCATTATAACTAATTTTGTGATTCCATTGGCTGTAATGCAGAGGTTCAAAAAGCGTGTTCTTAAAGGCAAGGGTAACTTTATTTTGTACGAGTTCACTACATAGTTCAATAAGACTGTAACGTGCCTCTGAATGTTTACAAGCTATGGTCACTTTATTTGTATGTAAGACGTAATGTACGTTATCATGGATGTTCGGAAAAGTGGGGGGCAAGGGGGACATGGCCTGTCCTGGAAAATGAATGTCAATCTAAAGTTATATAGTATTTCACGTGTATAATTACATTTCAGTATGTTAATTATTAGAAGAGCGTTGCAGGAACATGGTAACTTCAAACTGAAGGAGCTCTTTTCTTTAGAAGACAGGACTAAGGGGGGAAATATGCCTCGTTTGCAACCCCGTGGGAAAATACCCTGCTTGCCTCTCCCTGGAAGAAAATCCTTTGGGTCTTCATGTAAGGTATTACCCTCCCTTGAATAAGCTGTTCCTTTCAAATTCCAAACATGTCTTTCTTGCGCTAAAATTAAGCAAGTCACTAGTACTCTTCAGTTTAATTGACATATTATCGTAGATACCTACACACATTCGGGACTGGCCTCATAATACAGCATTGTTACCTCTGGACTGCGGTTTTTGGTTGTTTTTCAAAAAATCATAGAAAAAATATTTTTAATTTGTTTTTATTTACCACATATTTCTTGAATCTACAAAACTTCCTCTTTTCAATGAACAAAAATTTGTTAAATTTTCTTTTCATTTTCAAACATTTTTGAATATTTTTTCAACAATGTTTTGTGAAAAAAAGTACAATATTGTAACAAATGTTAATATAGAGATATTTTAAGTTCGTAATCTGGAAATTTCAATAATTAACTACATAAACTATCAATACATCTTTTGAATCTTGCATAAGAATACTTCTTATGTGCACATAACAAAAAATAATTACAAAGATAATTTAAATTACAGGTAATTATATTATACAAAATAATAAATGGAAAAACTAAAAATACATCAGTGCATGTAGGAGAATCAAGCAAGAGGCAAGATGAATAGATCCCAAAAAAATTACCTCTTCTCACTTCATTCATAAAATACTAGAGTTTGCAACACTGTTTATATTGTCAACAATTAATTATTGCGAATATAACCTACCTTCCAAATCTTCAAATTCATCTTCATCATCAAAATCGTCGCTAAATTCAAACTCTGAGGCGGAATCCGCTATGCAGTCTGGATCTAACGACGCCATTCTAAACAATTCAACGTACATCAACCCGACAACAAACAGTCCCAGGTGCGAGATAAAAATAGCACATGAGCCATCTAGCGGTCGGAATTTCAACAGAGGGGCTTGAATGAACGCGCACATGAGACGAAGTACGAGCATAGCCCGTAATTCAATCGGCAAAGCGATTGCATATGCCCGTCCTTCGTCCACATTGATTTTAAGTGAACTGCGGGCTATGCCCGTCGTGAGACCCCAATGTGTTAAGCAAAAATTAAGCAAGTCACTAGTACTCTTCAGTTTAATTGACTTACTATCGTAGATACCTACTTATAATAATTGGTATTTGATGTAGTGGCTAAAGGTTGCATGCATGTTTCATTTCAACATCCTAAATTTCTTTCCGCACCCCTAAATGATTAATCCTGGCACTGCCGCTGACTCTACTAGACAATAATTGTAAGGATTGAGGAGCCGGGAAGGTTCACGGAAACTTTGAAGACGAAACACTGTCGCTGCTCCGAACCGACGTTCTCCTTTTCGAGACAGGCCAATCACACCATCCACAGAAAACAAAAGCATCCGTCTTATGGCCCCGGTGAACTTAAGCCTCCACCTTTCCCAGGGGAAAGAGAACAGCTCAAGTTTCTTAATAATGGAACTCGCATTAACAAGGCATTTTCCTCCAGAAGGGAAGACAGAATATTTCCTTTCCGGTACTTGCGATAAATCCCCGCTCAAAAGGGCTTAAGAGTAATAATAAGATATCCTGCAGGAAAGGCGACAAAGAATGGGAACAAACGACCCAAGTTTAAGGGGGAAAGGTCGGAAACAGAGCGCTTTTAACTTGTACATCATTTCTCGTCATCCCTGAAGGCATTCGGGATTTCTCCCGCAAAAAAAAACCTGCCACTCCAAAGGCCGGTTACCCCCTCATTCTTTCCACGCACTGGGTTCCGCGGTAACCCGTCACATGACACAATGCTCGAGGACCTTTGACCAGGGTTGCCAACTCTGTCGCGTAAAAATTTATCTTTAAGGATTAAATATCCCTCTTCCTAAAACATTTCCTGGACATTAAAGCACAACGCACACACAAAAGATAGAGGGTTAGATATATTATACTACAGAAAATTTTAAAGTTTTGCAAATAAGATAAATATGTGTGCTTCTGAAAGCATTCAATCAATCCTGTGGCGTATACTGAATCCAAAATCTGGGCTATCTCACTATGTTACGTGGTCCTAGCCTATGAATAGAAATCAGGTTGCCAACTCATAGGAAATCAGGTTGCCAACTCATAGGAAATCAGGTTGCCAACTCATAGGAAATCAGGTTGCCAACTCATAAGAAATCAGGTTGCCAACTCATAAGAAATCACGTTGCCAACTCATAGGAAATCAGGTTACCAACTCATAAGAAATCACGTTGCCAACTCCAGAATAAGCATCATCATCTCACTGATATGAATAATTTTATTTACAATTTCTGATCGATTTTTCTCCTGTATTTTATTCTCTAGACTTCAGGCTTCGCCGATAGCCTAGGTAGCCTAGAATATACGCCCCTGAATCAAACCCTTCTCACGTACTTATGACAAGGGAAACTGATCACTCATGTAACTAATTTTAGTCTTAAACGAAGAAATATCCAACTTTTAAGAATTATGTATTACATTTTGATTTGGTGCATACAGGACATGTACTTCTCACACATTTAAGCGAAAATTTGCAACCTCGCACAGTACTCGAACCCTGTTCTTTGAAATATCGTGTTATTGCTCTACCAAAGCCACGTAGCAATGGCACGATATATCAGAGACTCAGAGTTCTGATTGGGCCTGCAATTTTTGCATTAATTTCTACGTACAGCTTGACGACGAAGAGACAAACCCTCCTGAGGTGTCATCGGATATGCAACAGTAAACAAACTATAGGATCGCGGACAATGCATCAGCGGCTTGCCTTAAAATCCTGCTTCTCATTTACATACTGTGACTGCAGTTCTCCTGTTTTGAGGACAATATCGCTACTCCCTCCAAGGAAATTTTAAATTTTCCCTCAAAGTGCGAAAATACGACCATGAGAGGGATTTTTTATTACAAGTTGGGAATATTTTACCACTTGGAGGGAAATTTTCCTGAAGCTTCCATCATTGTTTCTCGGAGAGGAGAAACGTCGTCATCCGGGAGTGTTTTCGAGAGGAGAGCGGGGATCGGTTACCGCAAAGGGTGGGGGGAAGGGGTGGATGAAATATAGCGGCAGCCCTCACGAGATTAATTCTGCAGTTGTAGCCGGGATGCCCGAGACAATTCCGGAAAACTGCGGAGAATCCTTAATGCTTGCGTCTAGAGTCGAGATTGTCTCTTGTCCCTCTTCAACCAAGACGTTCCCACCTTAGCACTTCCGGGACTTGTATTTACATACCTCTTCCTTGTGTTTCAGAGAACAGCGACTGTTCGCTTTGTGGCGCTGACGACGGAACTTAACGATACGTTCTTAACTTTACAGCGCCTTTGTCCTTTCTACTTTCGTCGTTCTCTACAAGAACAAGAGTCTGTGATTACGTCACGATTATTTCGCAATTGTTTCAACTTTTGCTGGATGAAAATGAGCATGGAATTAGGAATTGTAAGGTGAAGACGTGTTGAAGACACGAGTACCTCATTAACAGAAATGATAAGATAATACTATCCCTTGTGCATTGAATTGTATTGTTACGTTCTGTTATTTTACTTTAGTTTTTAGCCAATCCTTACGATAAAGATAAGCGGTCGCAAAAATTAGCAACTTTCAAGCTGGTACTCAAGCCTGAGATGTTTGATCGGCTCCGGTAACCTTTTCTACACCCTCGATTTTTCGCACATTTCAAATATTCTCGTTACAAAAATTTGTTCTTCATAATAAACGATGTTTCTAAATAGCGCGGAAAGTAATTTTTTAGATCTACGTGCTACGAAACTTACGTTTTTTATGAAATTAAAATTCCTTGCGTAACGTCAAAAAGGTTTTTCAGAACTTTATGATGGCGAATGATGGATTCATGTCACAGGCGCAAGTCTGAAGATTTCGGATGATCGATTTATGTCACAGGCGCACATCTGATTTTCTTCTTTTTCTTCTTATGATTGACTTGTGCAATAGGAACATTTGTGATTGCGATATGTTGTTTGTGTGATATATTGGCGGATTGGACATTTCAGACATTGGATTTCATTTATGCGACTTCAGAAATTGGAAATAATATATTTTTTTTGGCAACTGCATGCCGTATAGGGGAGGGTTGTTTTTTCTAAATTACTTGTGGGATGGGATAATTTGCGACTTCTAATTTTTATGATGGGAAGGGAGTGGAGGTTGGTATTCTGTGGAAAAGGACAACACGGACTTTCAACGTAGGAGTTACTTTATTTTTGGAATTACAAATTGAACTTCGACTCACAATTCAATACCTGGCCTTGGTAAAAAGAGGTAAGTTACCTTCTTTGGTTAATTTTAGCCTTCATTTTTGTATCTTCATGTGTCAATGCGGAAAACAGTGAGAAATAGTGTTGGGGGCAGGTGACGTCGGCCAATTTCTAACATGCCTTTAAAAGGGACTCTATAGATAAAGGCGGGGCCGCGATAGCGGTAGGGAGCGGTAAGTCAATTACCCCAGGGGCCGAGCCCGGAACCGGTGGGAAATTTGGACTCAACAATTTCAAACGACAAAATCGCAACTTTAAACGGCTGTACAGTCGTAAATACTTCTTTCCGCGCTCTATTTTTTTTTAAATTCACAAATAGGATCACATAATCTTCATAATGAAAAAAAAATCAAAATTCGAGGATGTAGAATAGGGTACCCGACCCTTTTGATCGAGCTATGGTGGAGGTTGATTAGAGGATAAGTGAACCCTAGAGCCATCTATGTTAGAATATTTCGAAAATAATTTCCGTTTGACAAGAAGTTTCTTTTAATTGATTGATTGACTTGGTTTACTTAACTTCGCCATTCTTGCCACTTTTGGCTAATCCAGAAGATGAGGATTGGTGATGATTTGATAAAATTGTTTATGACAGTCACAAAGAACACCCATGACGAGATTTGCATCCCTAACCCCTGATGTTGTAGCGTTCTATGCTAATCATTCTGCCACGGAGGTCAGCTTCAAATTTGCAATGTAACATGGGTATTTGTAACTTGCTTTTCTCCTGCATTCACATAATTACAATATGTACATTACAAGTGCATTTGTGCTTGAAGATGTTGCATACATCTTCGACAGCCACACAGTATCTCGCCGCACCAGAACGTTTTGTGTCGCTACTGACGTCACAATGCTGACTTAACCGATATATCATATGATTCAAATTAAAAACATAGAAGTCCAATAAAAATTATGTAGCACACTGAACACAGGTCAAATTTACATCAGGTATCAACTGTTATTTACAAAACGACCTCAAGGCTGCAACACTGGTCAAGTTACCATTTTTGTCATTTTCAAGATGGCGTCTCCTTCACACACTTACACCAGTGAAGAGTCTTGCCGTCTGGAAGCATAACACTTATAGAAATTCCACGGCAAATGAAAATTCAATGTCTCTATGCATGCTTACCACGCCAGCAAGTTTACAAATGAAGGGAGATGTACGACAATGGCTTCAGTTCGCAGGCAGATGGGTGGAAAGACTTCGCAATAGGTCATAAGTTACTGGGCGTGCATCCCAAAGATTCTTCTTTCTGAGATATACAGGCACTGACTCAAGACTTGAAAATATTAGGGTGGATCAAATGAAAACGGAACAGTGGATGTATGCAGCTTCTTCTGAGATATCATGCCGAGGACAATTCCCTGGAACAGGTTGTGGCAGGTGATGAATTTTGGTGCCACCACTTCCAACCCGGAAGGAAACGACAAAGGCAGCAGTGGAGATATCCGAGCTCTCCACCGCCGAAGAAGTCCAAGATGGTGCAGAGTAGGGGCAAATTGATGCTGACATGTTTCTTTCGATAATGAAGAACCCGTTATCCTTGAGTTCCTGGACCATGGTCAAACGATCAACGCTGTTTGTTACTGCAGTACCCTCCACCGTTGGCGTGCAGCAATCAAGGCAAAACGGGCCGGCCTGTTGTCCTCTGGAGTGGTTTTGCTGCATGACAACGCGGGGCCACATACGCCAGCTGTTACAAGGAATACGTTGGCTACGTATCACAAAGAATCCACCTTCGACAAACTCAACAACAACAACAGGACATTCCTCCTTCGGACTAAGATCACCAAGAGGATATGAAGCAGAACCTCCCACAGGAACATCAAGAAGGAGACACTAATACACAAGACAGTGATACGGCAGAAAGAAAAAAGGTTACGCCTCCCCGGAGAAAGGCAAAGGATAACACTGCAAGGATTCGACCCAGGAACCAACCGAATTTAACCCAGATTTTTCTTTTTCGTTTCTTACTTAAACTGTAATATTGCACACCCTTCTTTATTCTCGTTACTAAACACTCTGCAAACTCCTCTTACTGATTCTTAACAATTCTACATGTTTCCACTACCGAACATACTAAAGTACCCGATACTTCCCAGGAAATCTCTCCCTACCTCTTTCCTTCCTGATGATGTCCCGGGTACCAACCGTCGTACCGATGTTCATCCCAGTCCGACCAACTCTTGCTGGTCTCCCGCAAATCTCCTTGCATCAAGCACCACTCGTTCTTTCATATTCCTTCCTAGTATTAATACTTACATCTCAAAGCCAATAATATTCTCACTATCTCAAACATAACATACTAGACCCTGCTTAACATTCATAAAATCGTGTTAATGTCCATCCCTCATCTCATTCATCAGCACTAATGTACACGACACACAAAAAATGTTATCCTAACAAAACATTACCCACCCAATTACACACTTATGTAATTTCGTATCTGTATTCATAAATAATATTAATGTTAAACACTAACACATGTTTACTTCCTACTATTACTAACCTTTATCTTAATCTTCTTACCTTGTAGAATGATGTAAAACCAACTTTGTTCAGGAAAACCGAACAAATTTGGTTCTTCACACTGGGACATTCATGCCAATGTCACAGTGAATTATTGTAATTAAAAATGGAAAGTAAAGGATGAATCAAAGAAAAGCGGGGGAGCCGTAAAAATTAGCAGAATTGACATAAAATAATAATCTTTCTATGTAACCATATTTTGTATATTGTTTAGGAAAATAAAATTACTTTCGCTATTGTTTGGGTGGACAATGTTGGAACACCCACCATATAGCCCTGATCTATCGCCATGCGACTTCCATATCTTTGGTCCGTTGAAGGGTCGGCGCTTCCACTGAGACAATGAAGTCATGGACAATATTCGCAACAGGTTCCGATCTCAGCCAAAGGAGTTCTACGAGCAGGGTATTCACCACTTGGTGAAACAGTGAGACAAGTGCTTGTGTAACTTCGGAGATTACGTTTGAAGTAAACCTTGTTGATTTCATTCTGTGGCCCCTGTTCCGTTTCCTTTTCATCCACCCTCATATATGTGGACCAGCAAACTTGTACAACTCTACATGCAGAAATTTACTACATAAGAAACGAAAACAAATTAATGTTTTTCATTTGACTGTCTTTTGGACATGTTAATAGCCATAGACGAAGAACACCATCAAGAGACTGTAACATTATTATCTCAGAGCCATGCATCTCCGGGCGCACAGCATCCCTAACACTTCCTCTGCCGGTCCTAGCATGGGGGAACGCCGGACAGTCCTGTCACGTTCCCACTGGTCGACCACGCGGTCCATTTCCTCTCCCCGGATCGATCGCCAGGGCGGAAACTAACCAACGTCACATCCAGGAAGTACGTGAAAGCATAGTAGCTTTCTGAGGGAGATGGGACGCTGGGGAAAACAGTGACCCAGGCTCTGCGCCTCCCTCCGGAATGTGTTATCTACAGCGTGCCACGCGGGAGCGGGGTTTTCAACACCAGAATGTGATGATTGAAACTTTATCCGCCACCCTGTGCTGGATCTAACGGGGATTGAAGTTCCTTCAAAGACGCAGTGGAGAGTTTGGACATGGCTGGTATACAGATGGAAAATAGTGATGCGCCATTTGCGTGAATGGCTCGTAATAATCATCCATAACTTACATCTCGCAAATAAGAATTACTCTAGTAAAAGCTAGATCTGTTCATGAAGTATTGTGTATTGCTACGAATAATCCTGTCAAAATTTGAATTCCTAGTTACCATCCAAAGCTTCATTAATAGGAAAATTTAATTAAAAATAATTTAATCCTCTATGTATATAAAAATGGATGTATATGTATATGTCTGTGTTTGTTCCGGCATAACTCTCGAATGCCTGGAGCAATTTCAACCAAACTTGGTACATATATCACTTGCAATGAGGAAAGAAATACTGTGGGGGTAATACACCCCTGGCACCCCTAGGGGTGCGGTTGGAAGGGGGTGACATGTAAAAATAATCGAAAACTACCGACATTAGTGTGGAATATAATGGTTTTCGGGGTCGTTAATTTGAATTGTGACACTCCCAATCCCGTTCAATTCCAAGACACCTCTGACACCGCTAGGGGTGGGGGTGGGAAGGGCATGACATGTAAAGAGACTAATATTCGTGTGGAATCCATAGTTTTCGGGATCGCTAAGATGTATAGTTAGACTCCCAATGCCGTTCAACTCCAAGACACCCGTGTAGTATAGTCTCTGGCCATAAGACCCGCATAAATTTTGAGGTGGACGAGTTTTCTCTTTTGATCCTGTTAGGGCATGCCTAAAGAAAGAGAAAAATCTTTTGTAGACATCTGGCATACCGAGCCCAGGTTTTCTAGGGGCCCATAAATTCAAGATGGCCGCCGCCTCACGCACCAACCAAAGAAATCGATTATAACTCCTTTAATATTGATTTTTGACAATTTTGCATGCATATATTTTGATTAGAATTAAAAACGGGACAAAAATTATTCTTACAGTTGTTTTCATATCTTGCACTGTTATGGAGATATATTTATTTATTTATTTATTTAGCAAAATATCCTTAACAGTGAAAGAATTCCATATCCTTTTCTGAAAGGATTCTAAGCAATATTTTATATTGCCAGCTCCTAGCCATAAGACCCGCAGAAATTTTTGATGTGAACTAGTTTTCTCTTTTGATCCTATTAGGGCATGCCTAAAGAAAGTAAAAAAAAAAACTTGGGTAGGCATCTGGCATACCGGGCCTAAGATTTCTAGGGGCTCATATATTCAAGATGGCCACCGCTTCACCACACACCAACAAATGAAATCGATCATAACTCCTTTAAAATTGGTTTTTGACAATTTTGCATACAAACATATTTTATTCAGAATGCAATACTGAACAAAAAATACTCTTACACTTTTTTTCATATCTTGCACTGTTATGGAGATATATCCAGTGAAATAATTTAGTACCCTTTTCTGCAAGGATTTTAAGCAATATTTTACACTTTACTTGACATTCCGACATATAAAGGGCAGAACAAATACTGCCTGTGATACTTTGTTGATGCCTACTATTGTGGCGTATGGCCTGAGTGACGTTATACAACAAAGATGGCTGCCTCTGAAGACATTAACAAAGAAAATCGACCATGTCTGCTTATCTCCTTCAGAATTCATTTTGACCATTTGTAGGTTCGTTGAGTTTTTGAATGAAGGGAAGACGTATATGGAGGATGCCTTCATTATGAGGCATGCAATCATAAGTACGTATAATACTAGGTGTTTTGCTGGACAATGTGTCAAGAGAAGGTACATGGCGTCGGGAATCCAAGATGGCCGCCACGGAGGTTCTGAGCATAAAATCCTGTCCAGATCCTGATTTAGAGTTTGTTTATCAGAATTTTCCAAAGGTAATTTCTTTTAATAAATAGCAAGTGAAAATATATTATTATAATCTTTTAACTACAGTAGTCTCCAAAAGTTAAGCATGACGAAGATATGAGAAAATGTGGTATTGATGAAGTGTCAGAACTGCACAAAACATAGTGAAAATTAATCAAAACGTTACATGAATTAACAATTGTTTTTAGTGTGAAGACAAAACGTCCGGGGTGTAAGGGGTGATTTTCCACGTAGTACACCCAAATGTCAACCTCACTTCCACGTTAGTACACCCTGGACTGCGTTTGACAGACGAACGAGGCTCTGGCGACTGGCACTCTGGCCAGTGTAATTTTGTGTGTGTTGTCCTTATTCGTGCTGAGTGCCCCTTTACAGCCTCAGCTTTTAACAGAAGTCAGAAGATTTTAAGATTTTTAATTATGCAATGATAGAGTTGGGGCCTCCCCGATGGCGCAGTGGTAGCGTCGTCGCCTTGTAATCTAGGGATCCCGGTTTCGGTACCCGGTAGAGGCACATAGTGGTTCGGATCCCACTTTAAACTTTAGGTCCAGTCCCGATTAGCCTTACTGTGCATAAAGTGGACTTTAAACACCAATTCAATCAATCAATCAGCAACGATAGAGTTGTTATTTTTAATGGTAAGGGGTTGGCCCCCGTATAATGTGACGGGAGCAAAATAGCCTAAGTGCTGACGCTCCCACAATTTTAAAGTCAAATTCAAATTCAAGAAAAAAAGTCCAAAAATAAGAAAATTGTAGATCGCTCCCTTAGCAGGAAATAGAGGTTTGTATGGGGCGTGATCATCCCCAACAGCTACACAGCTTTGCAACGACGTAAAAGGTGATATAGCTCAAGGAACAGTTCATAAAACTGGCATTGACACTAATATATATATATATATATATATATATATATATATATATATATATATAATCTGTGTGTGGTTTGGCCCTTTTTCAAGCATTTTTCGCTACCCAGTTGGCTTTTGGAAATGGAGTCCTTTGGCTGTAACCGCCAACATAAATACAGTCTTAAAATCCGATGCTGTGCGTAAAACAAAGTTCCTAATATCTTAAAAAGGCAATAATATGCTGAATATGGCTGAAAAATAGTTGAAATAGGCTCTATCAAGTAGAAAATGAGCAAATATGAATACATATTCCCTAACGAAGCATCTTAATTGCATTAATATCCCATAAACGTGAATTTCTGTTACAGGAATATACCAGCCTCACCAACAAGCAATTTTCAAAGTAATGAAAGCCCTAACTCCACTAATCAACAACCAGTTAACGTCTGGAAAGATTCCCTCCAAATATCTCAATAACAGACTATTATTTCTCGGATTATGTAAATTACACCATTATCGAGCTGGATATTGTATTTCCAGGAGCGAATTATAATGTAACCCCATTACATTGTAACATAGTCCTTTCCGCCAATATTGCCATTTAATTTGAAATCTATCTCATATTGTAATCTGTGCCTCCTCAATAAAGCAGTGGTAGCGTCGTAGCGTTGTAATCAAGGGGTCCTGGGTTCGATACCCGGTGAAGGCACATAGTGGTTCGGATCCCACTTTAAACTGTATGTCCAGTCCCGATTAGCTTTACTGTGCATAAAGCGGACTTAAAACACCAAATCAATCAATATTGTAATCATTAAATAGGCACCTTTAATATTTACAGTTCTCATTGTTGCGTCAACACGTATTGTACTGAAAATTGTTGCGTTCTGAGAACGACAGTAATGGGGCCGTGCTGCTTGTACAGAAAGGAGATGGAACTAATGTACGAGGGACAGTCAAAATTATCGGCTCACATAAGAACAAGCCCAAAACAACACGATCCGACAGGTGATTATCCTGGTCGTCGATCCAGGCGACAGAGCCTCGTTTGGCCTGCAAGAAACAATCCCGGGTGTACTATGCGAAATGTTGATTTTTGGATACCTTCCCAGAAGATCACCCATAATTGCCTCCGTGTCAACTGGTTTTGTACGTCTATTGCACAAGCCTCTTGTGTCGCCCTAGTCAACTACACGTCTTCCAAACTCTAACTGTTGCATCTGTGTGAGATTAATCTGTGGTCAACTCCGTTTTAATATTAATATTGTTAATATCACATATGTAAAAGTTTCTTAAACAGATTTCTTACTAAAAAAAATAATGTAAAATATTTTAGTATTTTGCTAAAAATACACAAAAATTGTAAATCACTGCAAAGATCTCTGTAACTACGAGAATTTATAAACAACTACGTATAGTGTCGTCTTGGAGAAATGTAAACACTTTTTCTGTATAAAAGGGCAATAGCTCTGTAAATCTGTAGGACACACTCCGTGTTGCTGAAAGGCTGGTGATTCAGGGGACGTTTGGGGAAATATCTTGCCGCGCTCTTAGGAGCGGTTTTAGAGTATTCCAAGGCGTATATTTCTAACCCAAACGCTGAAAATGTGCTCTTCTGCATCACCATAATACCAGGGTTTTAAACTGCTGTATGACTAGTAGGTTTCGAGATACTAATAATCTTTTATTTCAAATCAATATAGGTAAAAAAAACAAAGAAATCCTACACCACAGACCACGCAGGGATTTGGTCCTACTAACCCACTGATCCCTTTGAGAAGTCCGATAAAGTGTTGTATACGAACTAGCCTAAAATTTCCGAAGGCAGAAAGTGCGTGTCACTCTCTGCAACAACTGAAGATCATCGTCTTATGGGAGAATCGTCACAAAACATCCAAACCAAACAATCCGAGAGCCATACCAGAGATTTACGCAGCGTCCTAAGCACCCGCGCGAGGTTACATCGCAGAGAAACAGGTAATTTGAGAGCTCGACCTACTCGATGACGTAGTTCGGATCAGACGATTCCGATGTAGGCCATCAAACACAGATGGTGCTGAAGTTTTTGACTGCTCGCTCACAGATTTAGGATCACTGCGAATCAACTTACTCTCCACAGATAAAGAAGAAAAAGTGTTAAATTGTTCGCCATAAATACTAGGTGAAACAATGTAAACTAGTGTTTAGTAGATTCACATAAGTATATGTAAATTCCAACAGGCATTACAGTTAATAATATGAAGAAGGCATACATATACATTCCAAGCAAACAAAAAAATTGGTTATATTCTCACTGAAGTATTTTCATGGCTCCATAATAAACTTCACATTATCGTTTTTTACACAAAAATAATAATAAACTTGCTACTACATTATTACACAAGATTGTAATCTTTAAGTTTACTAAGAAGAATATAACTAACAATTCATGTTTCCCACCACACGTGAGTACAAAAAATGTTTTCATAATTAATGAAAGCGATATCAAGCATATTTCACCCCTTCCCTTTACCGATGAAATACACGTAACTGTACTGCGTGCTTGTAATTTGCAACTTAAAATTCATGCAGGTATGAAACATGTTTGGCGATACCATAAGGATTGCTAATGTTCAAACTAAATCGAGAGATAAGTTTTAGTATTACATAGAGTGTTTTGAGTTGATGTTTTAAGTCCACTTTGTGCACAGTAAGGCTAATCGGGATTGGACCTACAATTTAAAGTGGAATCCGAACCACTATGTGCCTCCACCGGGTATCGAACCATTACCTTCTCAATATGAAAGCCTGATGGCTTGCTCCGGTCACGTGACTAAACGTCATCAACTGGAGGCGAGATAGCTGCCATGTTTGATTTGCTTCTTCGGAATCAATGTTGGACCTTTTTAGTGAATATGGAATTGTAATGCAAATTTAAGAACTGTAATCGAGTTTACATGACGTGTAAATATGCTTAAATGTGGAAGAGGTATGGTGTATAAGTCTTGTGTACTCAATTGCAGAGGCAATTACAATGAAAAAGGTAAGAGTAATATTCACATTTCTTCAAGATGTTGTTAAAAATGAGAAATTTTTAGGGCAATTCCATGTGATTCAGTCACTACGAAAATATACAAGTAACAAATGTATTATACTAAAAAATAAATAATAGTAATAGTTCATGATGTAAGCATTTCATGTGTCCGAAATAGGCATCAAATATACTCGTAAATGTGGACAACATGTCGACATTTTTCTTAGAATTATCAAATAATTTACCCTGAATTACAAACGTTGGTTAATATTACGTCTACCAAAGCAATTTGTTAGTGTAAATTTTATGCAAGCATTCGATAAATTATTCATATTATTTACACAAATTTTCAGTTTCAAAATGTGCTTAATGAAAGAAAGCTATACAACGGGACAAAGTTGATGCATGTGTACATTTATTCTAATTTTAACCCGCTTAATGCTTCTTTATGCTAATCGGAGGCTAATGGAAGATATGTTGTACATTTAAATACAAAGGTGCGATGTGTAACAAGAACGTCGATGAAATATTCGTGTGTAAAACTATCCAAGAATATATATATTACTTATCTTTCAAATACAAATGTTTTCACACAGAAAGCATTTTGTTACCTAGCTATGTTAATATGAACTACTAATGTATTAAATTTTTAAAACTGTTTCATATGAACTGCTTTTTATTTTTTGTCTTTGTGAAGCTTCAATGTTCGTAACTTTGATTATTAAATTAGTGATAATGTTTATTGTTTCATAATTTATTAACATTTTTCACGATTTTTCTAACGGAATGTAAAAAACAGTGTAAGGAAATATTCCAAATGTTTATTTCCCAAGTGAACGTTAAAATGGAAATATTAATCTGCTTTTTTTCTCAATGAAACTCTTAAGTTATTGTCACAAATCTTACTAACGACAATGAAAAGATTCATTTTGTTTATTATCTTTCGTTTAATAAATAAAGTCAATAGGATCGAAATTACAATGTGACAAATTATTTACGTTTAGTCTTTATACACAGAAATGTAACATTGCCCTTGTACCAATTTCTTTTGCTTTTGCTGCAAGAATATAGAAATTAAGGTTTTGTATTGAGATTGTATAGCTACACAGAATATCTGCATTATCTGGTTGATTAATTTTGGGTAAACTTAAAGACAATTTAATTGATTAGGTAACTTGGAAAGTTTACGATCAACCTAACATGTTTTTTATTTAATCAATTGATTTTACATACAAAAGTTCATACAAAAGCTGTTACGAGTTTTACTGTAGCTGACCAATATTCTCGATAATATTTTTCAAAGATATACAATGTTTAAATAATTCCGACAGGACGTTTCTAACGGTTTTCAACTCTTTCTTTGTGCTATCTTAGGAATTTTTGTGGTGGCCATAGTGACTTCCTGAAAGAAAATTTTGGTGTATATATTCAATATTATACATTTCTCTTCTAACTATATTCGTCGGGAGGGTAAATGTCAAAATTTAACTTCATAAGAGAAATAAATATACCTTAATTATCTACGGTAAAATTACGTCAAGGAGTTTACAGCATTAAGACGATCGCCTCCAGATGATGACGTCTTGACTGAGCGCTGTGGCCTGAACCTCTAGATGGTCTTGATCGAACTCGGGGCTCCTTGATAACAAGGCGACGACGTATTCAACATAGAATGACTGAATGAAGAATGCTTATAGCATTTCCCCAACACATAAACAAAAATTTTGTAACTGACAAAAAGCGAAATGTTAGAAATGCTTCTGGCTTAGATATTTATGCAAGTATATTTATCCTACTTAAAAGACTAAGATTCAACAGCATTACAAGGCAGACGAAAAACTATGATTTTTTCCGAATCATTTGTATTGGCAATCTCAAACTTTTCAGCAGTTGGTGTATAGATGTCGTGCAATATGCATAGAATATATATTTGCATAATTCAGATGATTGTTAATGCACATATAATACATTTATTTCATTTTTTATTTACTTATATTAGCATTGATATCCTTTTATTAACAATTATCGAGTGTTATACATTTACGAAGAAATGGTAATAGATCATTTGTAACATTTGATGAAGAAAGAAAATTGTTCCGGTAAAAGTTGACAGTTCTAAGGTTTTAGATATGGTTCGAGGGTAGGACGCAGAAAACTAAGTCTAACTATTTTTTAAGGATTTGAACACCTGTGAAAACGCCCTGTAAATATGTAAATATAACAGCATATAATACACCCTATGTAATCCTCCAAGATAATGCTTTGATTGATTTGATGAATTAACACCCTGAGCTAAAGTATTGCTCAAGTCTATTAACTTTGCCATCTTGCATATTCTTACTTGATGGTTTAACGATTTCCTCTGTCCTTTGTCCCATTTTCTCATTTACTCTCTCTCTCTCTCTCTCTCTCTCTCTCTCTCTCATTCTTTATTTCCCCTCTTCTCTTTACCTGTCATTCTCTTTTTCACTTCCCTTTCTATCTGTACACATTTCTTCGATTTCTCTCTCCTCAATTGTTCTGTGTTTTCGCTCACCCTTTATCGTCTTTCTCTCTCTCTTAGTACATCTTTCTGTATCCTTTCTTGTTCTCTACTTGATCTCTATATTTTCCTCCGATTACTCTTGTTCTATTATTCTTCTCCATTCTTCTTTGGCTCTTTTTTAACTCTCTCTCTCTCTCTCTCTCTCTCTCTCTCTCTCTCTCTCTCTTCTGGCCTATTTTACATTTCTCTCTCTCTTTCTCTCTAATTCATTTCTCCTTGGCTGTAATTATCTTTCTGTCTCTAACTTTTTACTTTGTCTCCCTGCGTGCTTTTCAGGCTTTCATACACACTTTCACCGCATCTATCACTTTCACCCCCCTCTTCTCTTCCTGTCCTCTTAGTCTGTTCTCTTTGTCTCTTCCCAATCTCTAATTGTTTGCTCAGTACCGAATTCTAGAGAAAAATCATATGCCCCTAACTTAATGAAATTCCATTCTCGGATATTGGTGTGTAGGAACAGAAGCGTGTCTACGAGATAATCTGCGCCAGGATATAGAAGTTGTGTCTTCCCGTTTGTTGAGAAATCCATTATCTAACGCTGTTCAATTAACTCTGGCAACTTCAAGGAAGAAATTCAGAAATTCGTTAACTCCATTTGTAATGAGAAAGGCGAGTGCTTATTATTATTCCGTTGAAGTACATGAACGGTGATGAAGTTCAAATCTCGTACAGTGGGATCCACTAGTATTGCTCGGCAAATTGTTCATGACTATTTTCATTAATTTTTCTCTCACATCCTGTGTGTTTTTAAGCGATGGATTTTTAAGTATGCTGGTGCAGAAGTTGTCAACAGCTTGTTTTGAGTTTCGTTTTAATTCTCGAAGTTCTTATTGGGTCAAATAATGTGCACGAACATGATTGCACGGTAATACTCATGGATCCCACTGTACATGTGCCTAATATTAAAATAACTCAAATGGCAGCCACTCCGACGTAAGTTTCCCTTAAGGCGAGGAGATAAAATTACGCACCAATTGTGCATTTATTTCAGTATCGCCCGAATGGGCACTGCTACTAAAACAAACCCTGGGTGTATTCAAGAGTATGAATTTCTCTCCATGTTGCAAGTGCAAACATTTTGTTATGTTGATTATTAAGCTGGACACGATGTTTGAAAAATATGATAAATAATAATTTTCGGAATCCCATGTATTCCTTATGGGGAATCAACTTCAACATCAAGTTACGGCTAATCAAATGGAAGTTTCGACTTTTCCGCTGGTGAAATTCATCTTCAAACTGTCCTCTTCCCGTTGACATCTCTTTCTATTCCATCGGAAGTTTTATATTCACAAGAGAATGAATCAAATTATACTCCCTCTTTTCCTTGCCTCCAGGCAGTGTTGCCAAACCTGATGGGCATAAAAGAAGTAAATTTCACCTTAAATGGAGTTAAAACTGACTCCCATGGAGCTAGATTTACGATGTCTGGATAAAGTGCTTGCTAGGGTAATGTTAGTTGTCAAAGGGGTGGAGCACTGCTATTATCGTTAACTCTAAATTGATGACAATTTATTCTTAGTTTTCAACATCTAGATCCGGCGGCATCGCTCATCTCAATAATCCACCGATGGTGGTATGAAATCGAAAGTAAAGAATTCCCTGACGACAATATTATGTCAATTTCACGTCCAACATTGCGCTATAAAGAAGTAGATGGGGAGATAAGAGAGAGCGGGGCGACGCAGCCAATATAACAATATCACGTCACGTGCCAAATGTATAATTATGACGAAAGGTGGTCTATGTGAGTCGGAACCAGAGATTGCATCATAGTGGGAAACGGAGGATGGGCGTCACAGTTCACAACTGAACGAGTGCACGAAAGATTGATTGATTGATTGATTTAGTTTATTTTACTTCGCGTTGTGTGCCTCTTGGCTAATTTGTGAAGATGGGGATGAGTGATGAAATTGACGAATGGACATTGGCAAACAACCAAGCCCTAGCGGGATTCGAACCCGGGACCCTTGGCTTCGCAGCGCGATGTGCTAACCACTCAGCCACAGGGTCCGGCTAGAGTGCACGAAAGAGCCAGATCTGGCTCCATGAAAGCTAAGTTGGCACACTTCCATGGACGGAAGGGCTTAGGAAGACTCCCGTGGAAATTGTATCGCATGCCCTTAAGGAAAAATATATTACTTTTTATAAAATTATGCAAAATTAACACCTGTGTAACGTTAAAAATTTCTCGGAGTACAGGAATTCTTACGTGATTTTTTTTTTCCTTATGTTCGGACGGGTTTCGACATGGGGATAAGATGCTCTAGTATCAACCTTTCTTCCACTTAGTAAACCCTCGGCGCATTTTGCAGACTAACGAGGCCCTGGCTTCCTCGGTTGATAGCCAGTATAATCTGAAGGGCTGTGTTTGTCCTTCTGTGTACCTAGTGCTCTTTACAGGCGCAGCTTTGAATAGGTATGGATATTTTAATTCTCAGAGACAGTATAGTTTTAGCTCGTGTTAAGCAATGAATTAATTAATTTGTTTTAAAAATTGATCAATGACGTAGTTAATAACGATATTTCATTTTCTTGTTAGAAATCTGTTCTCGATTTTGGTTTAGTTAAGGAACATATCCGAGTATTGTGCGATGGGAAAATATAGCCTACGTGCTGAAGTGTCAACAATATCACAAATCAATCAATCAATCCTTTCATGCATCTCATCGTCATTCATCCACATCGTCGTGATTAGCCTAAAGTGGAAGAAAGCGACGTAAAGCTTACATTCACCATGAACCATCTATGAACGTCTTCAAGACTATGCAATATAAGCTGCTCTTGAAGTTTGTTTCGAAGGCTTTTGCAGTTGAAACAAAGCCTCCACGATAGAAGAAAAACAAACGATGAACGCTTTGGTGTCTTCTACACGCTATTCTTGTCTGTATTGTACGGCGACAGCCTGCATATATTCCTGATCTGGCACCAGGAGCAGAACTTCTCAACTCACGCTACTACCGTGCCTGAAAAAAAATCTTGCAAAAGATTACATTCTGAATTACATGGATGCAAACCTAGAACAATTGGAGCAGTCTACGCGTGTCACGTGATGCCGGAAATTGGCAAGCGGATGGTCGACGCTCCCAAAGATCCTGCATTCGATTTCGTCAGAGGAGCCTGTCAACGACTACCACAACACTTTCGACCTCATTCTTGTACGAGCATCTTGACCCAAAGCAGATGACCGATTGGTAGCTCCTCGTGAGAAAGACATGAAACACAATTGTGTCAGCCAATAGGAAGACAGCACTAAAATAAACTGATAGTACACTTCTGTTCACAAAAAGTGGCACACTTGTTTGAGTTGAAGTCTAGCTTCCAGTACAGCCAAAGTAAGTGTTCGGAAAGCAGCAGTGTTGCTTACTATCAATCAATTTAACCATATGCAAGAAATTTTGTGTCCCTCAGACTCAAAGAAAAGGCCTAACGGAAAGATTGCAGAGTAAATATTAATTAACTGGAATTTACACGTTTACAATCAAAGTAATGTAAATGTGAAATATTACTGAGATTTATTTAAAAAAGAAACGCATTTTTGACGTTCGTGACGAAGTAGTTATCACAATTCGTTAGAATGTGAGGGCACCGGGTTCGATTTTAGCCTGAGCATGGGTGCTCTTTTTGAGTGTCTCTTCATCGTCGCGAGTAGCCGAAAATGGAAGTAAAGCAACACTAAATAAGGAAAAGGAAAAACACGCAATAAGAACAATCGAGACAGAAATAGTGCTGTTGCAATTCCTGAAAATGATGCAAGAAAAATATTTCGGAAATAGTGTTATCCTAGTCCAGGAGAAGGCTTGAAGAATATATAAACCCCTTCCCCATACACTTTGGCAAACAGAATCGCAAAGTTGGCACTGAATATGCGATGGGAAAAATAATAGAAATCCTAAAGGAAGAAGAGTTTATGTCACAGCCAGGGGGCCACATGAGAGGAGGTACCTCTCCCCCCACATCAGTCATCCAGGCTATTAAAAATAAGTCAATGATTGTCCTCGGATTTAACTTTAACAGAAAATGGAATTTTTGTAAAATAAAAATTGTCGGGCTTTACTTGTTTTACACGTGCCCGTTGGTTTCGTAATGGAGCACAAAAATAGAACTGTGACTCTCGTAAGATTCCTACCGAATGAATGAATGTCTCCGTAGATTCCAGAATAATGACTCTTCATTTTGAAATAAATACTTTAAAATAATATAATTTATGTGCCGTTGGTTAATGAGATTCGTCGTCACATAGCAGAATCCGCTATATTGACGGGAACTAGAGAACGGTTATCATTTAGGGTTGGAAACACTAACCTTCCACAAAAGCACGACTTGCCAACGTCTTAATTAATTTTCATGCACAAGCTTCACTTGTATTTTGTCAGCAATGTGTACAGCATATGAACCCTATCTGATGAAGCGTATTGCTTTCAAATTAATGTAATTAGCGAGAAGCGACATCAAAAGTTTCGAGCTGTGCAGAAAAAGATGCAATCTTATGGATACATTACTCGAATAGCTTGGTTTCTTCACCGTGGTTTGTGGCCGGGATTCAAATCAGGGGCCTCTGTTATCTTGGCGCGCTGTGCAAAACACTAACACGGAGGTGGGTGGATGATTCAACTATAGTACACTCAACTGACGTAACAGGCCCATTAGTAATTCAGACCACTGTTTATTACATCTTGAGAATGTTGATAAACATTTTAAAATAATTTTGTCCAGAGATCATTCGATGTTAAGAGTTTTCAAATGAATGCTAAACATTTCCATTGACACAATATTAAGCAGTTAGATACTAACTATATAATAATAATAATAAAGAATAGTTTTGCGGGTTAAGTGGTAGAGCAGCCACAGGCTGAACTTCTACCACGAGGACTTCACCAACGTAATTGACAAAAACTGTGTTGATCTTTTAGTTTTGAATGAACATCGCTGTTCGTGTGATAAGAAATGGTATATTTCAGTTTGGTAAAGTTACGTCAGTCAATATTGCGTATTGTAGCATCACATAGCACGAATGGCACGAGCAGGAAGAACCGGGTAGGAATTCTACCGCTGTCGTCTGCTTCAGAAGGCAGGAAGGGTCATATGAATCAATCACGGTAGACCTCTGCTCCGTACGCTGGCGTACGAGAGAGCATTTGCGCGCGTGCTGTAGAGATCCAAGCTTTACCTCCAGAAAGGCAGCAAGGAATATAGAGTCCTTTACGCCGAAACTGACCGGCGTACAGCCAGGAAAGGCATTGAAAAAAAAATGCTAGAAGGAGTGTTGTTAGTGGAACGTTGCAAGCGAATCGCCAAAAATAGCTATTATAATGCCATGAAGGTCAAACATATATGAAATTAGTCACGTTTTACTTTATATTTACAGCATTTACGCATTTTTGAAATTTTAAATCTCGGAACGTCGGGCGTACGGGCGTACTATAACGCTACGCCACTGACTATGAGCAGTTCATGCGCTATAGAGATAGTACAATTCGGTCTTGAGAAAACATAGGATTAATTAGGTCCAGAATACGAAAATTACTCGGGTAATATGATGAATGTGTCGTAGTTAAATTCGTAACAATCTCCTCCCTCCTTCAGCTATCAATTTATTTCCATGAGTATCCCATAAAAGTAAAAAAGCGACGAGAACTACGCAAAATACAATAGAATATATTTATATTTTTCAAAATCGACACTTCTTTAGGAAAACACCCTGTATTTAAAATGAAACATGGAACTCTGAACTCACAGCCTCCGGTTCCCACAGGATTCAACAGTTGTTTATATTTTAACGCCTCCAGCGTTTCTCCCTTTGGGAACATTTCTTTCTAGTTTCGTGTTCTGTTTAAACAAACAAAACTGCTGTATATGTGGTCGCTTATCTCCCATTTCCCAGAAGGCAATGTAGCCACGTCCAAGAAAAATCACACAGCCGGCTTTCACAGAATGGGAAAAATTTGGGCACAGTAGCTAGCAAAGTAAACAGGATAATTTCAAACCATGTGTTTCTGGCTTTATATAAACACTATATAAAATATAGGTCATTTATGAAGGTTATCGTTTAATTAATGAGAGACTATAGCAAAACGAGACTCAATGATACTGACGTGGGTAAAGTCGAGAAGAGATTTATGTTCCTGAAGGCTCGTCCTGTTAGAGACTTTGATAAATTTAATAACAAGATTCATGAAAATTTCGCCTAGAACCCACGCGAACAAAGAACCAAAGTCTAAATTCTACTTCGCCTTTTTCGTCGGATTACAGGAAGTGTCACATGGACCCATGAACCAATCAGGTTGGTCCAGTTCCCATTGTGACGGGAAATTCTTGTGGTATACTGCATTGCCAAACTTATTCTCTCGGAGAAATAAGATTGTGTGTGTGTGTGTGGGGGGGGGGTCGTTTCGAGCAACTGGCTTAGAATAACACGGGTTTATAGTCGGGGTATCAAATAGGCTTTGAAGAACTTTCTTAAAGTCCCCTGGAAAGAATTCATCCAAAATTGAGCAGAAATTTATTAAATTATGCTCTATTGTAATTTTCATTTAATTCTGGAGGGTTCCTCAAATGGTAGGAAATTTTCATAAACGGTGTGTGGAATGTGTGTGAATTAGTTCCCATAACGCATTCCAGGCGGCAGCACAAGTGCAAAACTGTGTAAGATCTGCCATGAGTGTGTAAGCCTAGTTCGTTATGAAATCCAATTGTATGTACTAGGACACAAACCATGTGTGTGTGTGTGTGTGCGTGTGATGGTGTGTGTGTGTGTGAAAACTCAACACAAACTAAACACTGAATACAAGCTACTGTGATGTTTTTTCTCAAATGTTACAAACGACGGATTTCATGGTTAAACGTCCAAAGAGAAGCTGTCATTCTTACAAAATACATTAAAATTAAGTACAAAGGCCTAGAGTAGATTGGAATTTGTTTAACATTCGTGTCACAGACAATTTCCTCTACCAAATCCACCACATTAGAAGTTCTATTTTTGTTGCATAAACATTCTCTCCCAACTTTATGCAATGCCACGCATCTATACGGTCTAGAAGTTCGTTAGATATAAAGAAAGATAGCAGCTTCGGTGGCAAATCTCGCACTCTCTCGGAGAGACACGTTCTGCTCCCAGCAGTTGGGTTCAGGGCCTGTGTGCGAGAGGGGAAATGATGTTTATCTTCTGATTGGATCGTGCTCTGCAGACAGGAACCACGGTAGATATAGGACAGGTGTAACAGCACACATGTACGGAAGAAAAGTGTTGGAGTTTAACCTTTATTCGAATCTTAGTGGTTCGAACCCCTCTTTAAACTTTAGTTTCTCTTGCGAGTGAACTTGAAAGATTTGCCTAAAGAAGTGACGATTAAAAACCATTACCACGAATATTATCAACATTAAAAAAGAATAGGAATTGTGCCGAAACGACACGACATAAGGAAGGAAGGAGGAACATGTCTGGTTTTCATGCTCTTCTCGACTTGAAAATGACTGGCACTTTCTCGATATCGTCTCGAGTTCAAATTTGTTTTCTCATTCTTAACTTCGTTTTGAAGTGAAAAAGGTGGTCCCATTCTAGCCCTCGCTTTGAGGTGATAATGGTTGTCTCATTCCTGTCTTCGCTTTGAGGTGATAATGGATGTCCCATTCTAGCCCTCGCTTTAAGCTGATAATGGAACTCTCATTCCTGTCTTCGCTTTGGGTGATAATGGATGTTCCTTTCAAGCCCTCGCTTTATGCTGATAGTGGAGTCTCATTCCTGTTTTCACCTTGAGGTGATAATGGATATCCCATTCTAGCCCTCGGTTTAAGGTGAGAATGAAAGTCTCATTCCTGTTTTCGCTTTGAGGTGATAATGGATGTCCCATTCTAGCCCTCGCTCTAAGCTGATAATGGGGTCTCATTCCTGTCTTCGCTTTGGGTGATAATGGATGTTCCTTTCAAGCCCTCGCTTTATGCTAATAGTGGAGTCTCATTCCTGTTTTCACCTTGAGGTGATAATAGATATCCCATTCTAGCCCTCGCTTTGAGATGATAATGGAAGTCTCATTCCTGTCTTCGCTTTGAGGTGATAATGAATGTCCCATTCTAGTCCTCGCCTTGAGATGATAATGGATGTCCCATTATAGCCGTTGCCTTGAGGTGAATATGGATGCCTCATTCTTGCCTTCAAGTGATAATGGATGTCTTATTCTCAACCTTGCTTGGAGGTGAAAACGAATGTCTCGTCTTGGCCTTGAGGTGATATTGATGTCCGATTCTAGCCCTCGCTTTGAGGTGATAATGGAAGTCTCATTCCTGTCTTCGCTTTGGGTGATAATGGATATCCAATTCTAGCCCTCGCTTTGAGGTGATAATGGAAGTCTCATTCCTGTTTTCGCTTTGAGGAGATAATGGATGTCCCATTCTAGCCCTCGCTTTGGGATGATAATTGATGTCCCATTATAGCCGTTGCCTTGAGGTGAATATGGATGCCTCGTGCTTGCCTTCAGGTGATAATGGATGTCGTATTCTCACCCTTGCTTGGAGGTGAAAACAAATGTCTCGTCTTAGCCTTGAGGTGATATTGATGTCCCATTCTAGCCCTCGCTTTGAGGTGATACTGCATGTCTGATTCTCACCCTCGTCTAAAGTTCAAAATTATTGTCTCATTCTCAATCTATTTATGAATATTTGGAGTATTTCGTGTCGCTTTTGTACCTCGTGTGTTAAACAGTATGGTGAGTTTTCTTTTTAGTTTCAAGTACACTTCTTGCACAAATGTGTTCATTGATACTGGACCTACATATTAATATGCGTTTAAACTATTAGCTCAGTTGAATTCCCATTTGTTCAATTTCAATTAGCATCGAAAATTTAGAGACTAAAATTTGACAAGAAGCCTAACCAGCGTTCGAACCCGAGACTGTTTCGTTGTACCTTGCACTGACCACTCTGCCACAGCTCTAATAATAGTTCCGTCTCGAGCTGATTATGGTTGTTTAGTTTTCGATCTCGTATCCAATGGCAACTAACCATCTCGGTCTCGGAGTGGTTTCAAAGAGAAATTCTCGGTTTTATGTTTTGCCTTGTCATTTTTCAAATAACCAGTTCTCTATTATGCCATCTTTCAACATAATTTCATAGGATCCCCCTTAACCTGCCTGTGCACGCCACTGTCTGGTCCACAACAGCGATCACTTTCACAGCGCACATTGGCTTAAATAATGCGTGAACATCGCTTGGTCTGTTTGCATGAATTTTACACACGTTCGAATTTTCGGTAGTGCTGAACATGAATGTAATGAATGGAAATAGCGTTACTGGTCCTTGCCGCTAGTAAACAAATGAAATTACCCATCAATCTGCGCGGCAAACCAATCACGATGCAAGTTTGCAGGCCTCCTGTGAGATTTATGACCCCGGTACTCAGTTTCGACGCAGATTAATTGACATAAATTCAGGCATAATGTTCGACGTGATGAATCGCAATAACTGCATGTGGTTCGCGTGTGGATATGAGAATAAGCTTTGAAAAGGTGTTCAGTTGTAAATTAATTGTCACGTCACTCGATGATGACCAAATTGAATAGAGTAACTCGGAGTTACCCGTGAATGATAACAATACTTGAATTTTCAGCTTCGTGACAACAATGAAGGAAGCAAATTTTGCAGAAAAATATGTTGCATTGCAGTCACACTCAAAGTACCATATTATCTCTACAATACCACGTCATCTCTCACCACCAGGTAGAACATACAAAGTTCGAGTTGTTTCTGGAATTCGAAGAAGATACCATCCTGATTGAGGATTTTTACGTAATTTTCCTCAGCCAGTACAAGAGAATGCTTGGACGGTTCCTTTAGCGGTGGTAGCGAACGCTTCATCCATTCTCTCGTCCCCTTCTCTCCGTCCAATTCTAAATCTTTCCCAGAAGGGGTTAAGAAGCGGCCTCAAATACAGAGTATCCAGAAAAAATTATGTCAATTTGTACATGGCGGAAACTACTGCGCGAGGAGTTAAAAACTGAATGAACAAGTAATAGCAATTCAACGCATTTAAGTAAAAGTCGAACACAATGTAGATTTCCGTTCATTCCCTTTCACTACGTTATTCTTTGGGGACTTTCCGCTTGCATAGCATTAACTCTACCGACGAAGGGATTTATATGCAACTGCATATCAATATACAGGGTGGCTCAATAAGTCACTTAACACCCTCAGTACAAGGCCACTGCGGCATGGAATTTGAAATTGGCGATGACCAATCATTGCCTGGCCAAGGGGGAACCACATTGACGCCACCCACACGGTCGGCGGCCATCTTGATGTCCGCCATCTTGAATTCAACTTCAGAATTTTAAATGGGAAGGGGGTCGTGCGACATATCAAAATGGGCTAGAATTTCACGAGAAATGCAATGGTGAAGGTTTTTTCGACGTATCTTTAACCAGTAAAAAGTTATGACTGAATTCTTGTACCAATTTGCTCCTTTTCGAGGTGTTAGAAAAATTCCTAAAAAGTTGTTTAGCGCATCGGTAATGCATCGAGATCAAAGTGACGTCTAGGGAGAGACGTTCGCATGCCATTGCACATTATTTTAATCAGATACATCCACGAAGAGCTGCGCATTATGAATGGTTGTCGCGAACAATTTACAGTGTGACGCTTCCATTGAATTAAAAGTCCTTCACAGTGACAAGGCTAATGTTTATGTTCAGAAGGAAGTTTATAAACAGAATATTCGATGCTTTTTATCTGATAACCCATTTTTGAGAGATCAAAGCTGAATGGTTAGTGTTGGTAAGTTAATGGTGTGACGTGCTGTGTGGAACACGATTGGTTAGTCAATTTTCCATCAACGGAACCTTAAATGCTTAGGGCTACTTGGATTTGTTAAATAAACAGTTTTCTTCATCCTTGCTTATGGAAGAAGGTACTTTTTACAGAGTTTTTTCAATAGGGAAGAACACCAGAACACTTATGGGAACGTTATGAACCAGTTTTTGCCCAAAGTTAGTTATCAGATAAAAAGCATGGAATATTCTGTTCATGAACTTCCTTATGAACATAAACATTAGCCTTGTCACTGTGAAGGACTTTTAATTCAATGGAAGCGTCACACTGTAAATTGTTCGCGACAACCATTCATAATGCGCAGCTCTTCGTGGATGTATCTGATTAAAATAATGTGCAATGGCATGCGAACGTCTCTCCCTAGACGTCACTTTGATCTCGATGCATTACCGATGCGCTAAACAAATTTTAAGGCATTTTTCTAACACCTCGAAAAGGAGCAAATTGGTACAAGAATTCAGTCATAACTTTTTACTGGTTAAAGATACGTCAAAAAAACCTTCACCATTGCATTTCTCGTGAAATTCTAGCCCATTTTGATATGTCGCAAGACCTCCTTCCCATTTAAAGTTTTGAAGTTGAATTCAAGATGGCGGACATCAAGATGGCCGCCGACCGTGTGGGTGGCGTCAATGTGGTTCCCTCTTGGCCAGGCAATGATTGGTCATCGCCAATTTCAAATTCCATGCCGCAGTGGTCTTGTACTGAGGGTGTTAAGTGACTTATTGAGCCACCCTGTATAATGCTAAAATCAATGTTATCTTGTATTATCTTTCCGAATCATGGAGTGTAAGCTCGAAAAAATACTATTTTCATTTTCCTTATTTTTACATATATTAGTTATTAACTAACTAACTCTCTAGCCTTCTTAAACCCGAAGGTTCATGGCTGCAGCAACACAGGCCTTCCATCTGTCCCTATCTTGAGCAAGATCTACATACTCTTTCCCAGCCCTACCAATTTCCTTTAGGTCCATATCAACATTATCCCTCTATCTTCGTCTTGGCCTTCCTACAGGTCTCTTACCATCAGGTTTCCCAATAAGAATCCTGTAAACTCCTCTTTCCTCTCCCATTCGTACCACATGGCCTGCCCACATAAGTCTTCTTGATTTAATCATTCTAATATCTGTACATGAATTATGTACTTCTAAATTACATAACCCTCTCCACTCACCTGTCTCCTCATCCGTTTTAGGTCCAAACATTTTCCTAAGGATCTTGTTTTCAAATACTCTCAATTTATGTTCCTCTTTCAATGTAAAGGACCAAGTTTCGCATACATATAATATTACAGGCAAAATTACTGTTTTGTATATTTTAACTTTTAGTTTATTAGATATTAAACGAGAAGACAAAATTATATGAAGAGAAAAGTAACATGCATTTCCTGAATTAAGCCTGCTTTTTATTTTCTCTTTAATATAATTTTCATTTGTTAGTATTCATCCTAAGTACTTGAATTTGGAAACTGGTTCAAACGAGTTGTTATCAATTATTAAATATTATTGATAACTGTTATCATATATCAGTTATTAGCATATATTTCACATATTTGGTTATTTTTACATACCTAGGTATCATTTCAGTGTCCAGCAAATACAGTTCTAATTAGATTATTTTTGCTATTTTTTGTAATTCTCTCAAATTAAACTCCATAACCCTTAGCGCCATCTCTCTGTCCTCATGTAGGTACAGGTCGACGGTAATAGAAATGGGACACCTAGATCCTAAAACAGAGTTGTTAAAGGGGGGTCCAGGAATTTTAAATAAATTCAATTCCGGTCCAGGAGAAAAATCAGTAAGCGTAAATGGGTTCTGTACCGTAAAGAACCTTTTTATCTGATCAATTTAAATACGGTCCAGGAACCTTTTTTTCTGGATGAATTTAAATTCGGTCCAGGAACCTTTTATCAATGAAACAATACGCAACTTGGACCGAATTTAAATTGTGCGAGAAAAAAGGTTCCGGTCCTGTAGCGGAACTGAATAGAACCCATTAGAATTTATGTGTTCCTGGACCTTCAACAACCCTGTCCTCAAATGCTCGGTACCCTGCAAGACGTTATGCTTGTTGCCTAACCCTACGGCGCTGGTTCAACCTATGAAAAATGTTCAATTAAAATCCAGTCATCTGCGTAGAGTAAGAGAAGCGTGTATTTCAGGATATACGTGTCCCATTTTTATTGCCTTCGAAATTCTCTCACTAATCAATGGTCGAGAACTCCATATCAAGTGCACGAACGTAGAAATTCAAAGCACTATAAGCATGTTCACTGAAGGAAATAAAATAATATTGGATTTGCAATTTTTCCCAATTTTTCTGCCAGGGGAAGAGATCTATATCATCTATTAACAGCACAGTCATGCCTCTTTAATTTCCCGTCCATATGGAGCACTGGAAATCTGATTTCATCCCAGCTGTCGAAATTAGTTCAGCCTAGCGTAAGTTGAGCTTCGATAGAACTAATTGAACAGAGGAATACTGACTTTTAATCCAATTCTTGTTCTGTTTGTCACAGTACGTGCGGTAATATATCGTAACGTTCTCCTAGAAATGGGGATCGAACCAGGGACTTTTAATTGTCCCGATGGTTGGCGTAGCTCTATAACCATTCATCCTCATGACAAAAGTACTCGGCTCTATCAGATAGCTCGGCGGTAAGGAGCGAGAGGTGAAACACACATTCAAGAGATGGATTTCACACTTTCAAGTTTAGATCACACATGGTTAGAATTACCTGTCTTCGCTGATAGCTCTAAGCTGCGGAGTGAACACTTAGGCGTGAACCTGTACCGTTCTCCCAAGACTCTCCTGTTACTTCCAAGCTACAATCTGATCGAAAAGACCCCTTTTGAGTCAGCACCTTATTACCTGTAATAATTACCACTAATTGAGGACTAAAAGTTTTAAACTTTGTAAGTGTCAAAAGTGAAAGTGTTGGGAAATCGAATCGTTCCGCACATCAGTCCGTAAGAACGTGCACACTAGTGACCTCTTTACACGCCCTTTGAACTACTTAGAGGGCTACCAGCCACATTTCACGTTTACCACATTATAAAGCATGGCACATTCCACAGTTTAACGTGGAAAACGGTGATTGAATTATTGTGGCACATACAGCGTTTACCAATTTTAGCCTTCAATTCAGGAAGGTTGGTGAACTTCTGACCTGGCATTCCTTAAATGCCTATGAGTACAACGGCTGGTAATCGGATTTATGAACGTCATGCCTGATAAAGTTTCTCAGTTTTACGGGGGATGTTACGATATGATTAAACTCTAGAACAACACATAAGTATGTTTTTTTTCGTGGAAAAGTTACACCACTGAAAACATGTGAAGTCAGTGACGGAATAATGAACTTCTTGTGAAGCAGAGACACCTTCAAATGTCTCCATAGTTTCCCTGAAAGTTTGTCGCTAGTTTTACATTAGACAACAAAAGAGGAAGATCATATAGTATGTTCTAAGCTGAAATATTGGCTGATGGTAGCTTAGCACTCAACTGCACGGCCGTTCACAAACCTGACTTTGTAAACATTTCTTGCAGCGATACTCTTATCACTAGGGCTAGGATTTTTATAACCAAAAAATCACCAAAATATACAAAATAAAATATGCTCTTATGAACTAAAATTTTACAAAATGCACTATAATTTGAAAAATATGCTTTTTTAACTGGACTGTTTCAAACATCAATATCTTAATGCTGAGATATTTTCACATACGTACATATTGTATTCAGTTCACTTGTTGCAATGCACAATGAATACTTTCTGTAAATTTTCAAATAAAAATTAAAGATATTTTGCTGCAGTCAAAAAAAAGAACAAAAAAACTAGTGAACATTGGAGTAAGAACGAATCCACTTTGAAAATGACTGTTTCTTGAAAAAGCGAAAACATGTTGAATATGTCCAAAAATCTATAAACATATGTTCTATCACGCAGAAATGGCCAAATATGCCACAATATCCCCTTAGAAAGCACCTTCATTCAATTAGTTTCTTCATGATATGAATTTCTATGTTTAGGGAACACATGACCCTTACAAAAAAAAATCTAAGTCATGAAAATCCTAGCCCTGCATATCACATATAACGTCACAGAATGTTAGTTTGTGAAACAGCGCGGCAGAGATATATTTTTTGCTTGCAACCAAATCCTTTCAAACTACACTATCGTGCTTATATTCTTCAGTGTAACACTTTAAAGCCCCTCATTCAGGGCTGGACTTATGATCTGACGGTCCTGGGTTCGATCCTGGCCTGGACATGCGTGTTCCTTTGTGAGAGTACTCTGTGAACAATTTCAGTGTATCATAGCTCGATTAGCTTAAGGCATCCTAGCATCCATCGCATCCTGGGTCCTGGCGGTTGCTGTGGTTGGAAGTTCCAGTCGTGAGACTTTGCCTTCGTGTAGTTGTGAATCGTGAATCGTATTTGGCTTTTGTCATAGAGTTGGTTTGTCGTTTGTCAGGTAAATGCCACTTGCCACTGTCGCAAGTGTAAGGATTGGACGCAAATTAGACAAAAATAGCAAAAAATTACATGTAAAACCCAGCGAGATCAATAGCTATATTAATTTTGACGATATAATTTCCTTGTTAAATATGTACACAGAAAGACAATATCAAATTGCACACAATATTATGCTCTTTTTGAGCCGAAGAATCCAATGCTCATGAAAACTTCCATGATTGCAGGCACAAATACACACAAGCGAACTTTCTGCCATCTAGCGGTAGAGCGTAGTTACATAATTTAGTGCAAATCCACAACACTCGGAGGACTCGGAGGAAATAAAAGTATCTTGGGCTAGGTCCCATTTGTCTCTTCTTCTCGCGTGCTAAACCCACGGAGGAATCGCAACAATGAGATGTCAAGCAATCTGGAAAACTCCCCATTCTTTGCTCCTTTCGTTTTAATTAGCTCGCTATCTCTGAGCAATCTGTCTCTATTCCGTCCGACGGATGATAATTCAGGAGTCACTCCCGTTGCCCCTCCCAGGGGAAACCCTCCTGGAAATTAAAACGGTTTCTCCTCCTTGTCATGTGGACAAAATCGTCTTCCTCTTATGGTGGGAAAGCGGGAGCAGTGTTGCCAGCTGTAAAATCATTTCTCTACACAGGGATTTTTTACATTTTTTTCCTTGATGATCTCTAATGGATAAAATGTGAGGAAATTTCTAAATACAACAAAAAATCTATTTTTATCATGGCTGCGTTCAACAATTAGCCGAAAGAATTAGAATAGAATGATTAAATGATTAAATAGTCATTGAAACAGAACGTTCAAGTCCCAACATAATCAACATTTGAAAAACGTTGAACAGAAATGATATTGGAAATCTTGAAAGGTCTGAAATTGCACTCCTATACGATGAAAGCAAAAGTTGAGAATGGTTTAACTTTTTACCGAAAGATGGCAGTGTGCACGCCAAGAAACAGAAATAGCCGTAACAAAGATGCACCAGAACGGAGACTGTGTGATCGTAATGGCACAAAATATATCACAAAAGATTCGCTATATATCAATTTCACAGATACATAGATAGTTAGTTATATTTTTAATTTTATTGATCGAAATTCGAAAGAGTGAATGCTGCTCTTGGTTTCATCCAGCCTCGAACAAATGGGTAACTGGCAACAATTCTAGAAGGTAAAGGCAGCCGGAGCATGAAGCTGACCACATCACCTCTAAAAATGGCTGAGAACGTGAATGTGCGGGACCTTAACTCCACTATGTGACGACATGGAACGATGCAACATGAGCCAGGAAATTTACCGTACCTAGTGACATTACCCATACGTGGTTGGCAACCCTGCGTGCGAGGCGCAAATGTTGCGGACATCTTGCCAAGAGAGTTCCCTCTCTCTGTTTGAGACTAACAACGGCTGTCTGCTTGCGTTCAATTCATCACTCTGTGTAACTCGGGTGCAACGGGGAGAAGTTGACAAGTGCTAAGGAAAATGGTTCTTTCTTGCGTCTTTCTTTCTGCTAAACAAGAGGATAATTATGTCCTCTTCCATTAGCAGCTGCGTGTAATGCGGTTCTGTGAAGGGTCACTTTGGTTGACAGGGGAGGGTGGCGGAAAAATGAAAGACGTGTTTTGCTCTATCGCAGTTCTTTGAGGATCAAAACTGAGATTTCTTCTTCGTGACTTATGGACTTGTCAAGCGCCTTGTTACGAAAGTGAGTGAGATGAGCAAATATCACTTTCGTACATATACGATGGATGGGTCATTATATACGTAGCAGTGATCATGTTAGTGTTTACGTAGCGCATCTTATCACACCTGTGCGTGTTCGGAATTTACGTCCGTGTATGTTCACCTTTATAGTTCAAACGAATAATTATTACTGATGACTAGGGCTCGGAAGTTGAATAACTATAAATTGCCAAAAAGAAACTAAAAATATAAAAAAAGGACCTAAAAACTGAAAAAAGGACGTATAAATGTGATCCAAATTAATTAATAACTCCAGTTTTAATTGCATATGTAATGCATAAAAAATACAAACTTCTGGTGGTATGGAACACACAATGCGAAAAAACAATATGAATGAATGCATCTTCTTTCAGACATTATATATTTTTTAGATTAACATAATTTGAAAAATCATATTTGAAGAATCATATTTGGCCTAACCACAATAGTGTTACAGAAATAGGACTTCGGAAACCTTACCTCAGTTGGTATATATATTTCAGGGAAATAACTATGGCATCGGAGACTTCCATCCTTCGTCTTCAAGCAGTGTCAGTTTTGTGTGCTAGGTGGCAGTAGTTGAGTGACAGTGCCTGAAGGAGTAAGACGTGTTTCTGATACTGCCTGGGGAAATGGAATCTCCAATTGAAGAGCAACGGGTAATTGTGAAATTCCTTACCGCAGCTGGACGTTGTGCAGCCGACATTCATCGCCAACTGGAGGCCGTGTGTGGTGATAGTGCTCTTGCAGAAAACACTGTTAGGAAGTGGGTGCGTGAGTTCAAAGATGGACGGAAGAGTGTGAAAGACGAGCAGAGGTCTGGACGTCCGAAAACAGCATCAACTGATGCTAACATTGACCGTGTTGAACATTTTATCATGGAAGATATGCGTGTCACCATGCGGGAGATTTGTGATACCCTGGGGCTAACAATGGGAACAGTAGAACGAATAATCACCAAAGATTTGTGCCTAAAGAAAGTTTCCTCTCGCTGGGTTCCACGATTGCTTAGTGACGATCAAAAAGATGCTCGCGTTCGATCCAGTGTTGCAAATTTGACACGTTTCAGAAGGGAGGGACACAATTTTTTGGACAGTATTGTGACAATGGATGAAACACAAATTCCATTATTCAATCCAGAAACAAAAGGACGGTCGATGTAGTGGAAACACACGAATTCACCACCCCCGAAAAAATTTCGTCAGGTTGCATCAAATGACAAAGTGCTATACGCAATCTTCTGCGATTCCCAGGGAGTGATATTGTCTCATCCAGTTCCCAAAGGTCATACAATTACGGGCGAGTATTTTCGTAAACTTTTGGCTACAGAATTTTTGCCGAAATTGACTATGAAACGACCACAAATGGCTAATGGCAATTTCATTCTCCACATGGACAATGCACCGCCACATCGTGCTAATGTTGTGACCTCATTCTTGGCTGACCACGGTATTGAACTTCTGACACATCCACCATACTCACCAGATTTAGCCCCGAGTGACTTCAGGTTGTTCCCAAACTTCACGAATTCTCTTCGTGGACGCCATTTTGCCAATAGATCATCCCTGGGAAGTGCTGTTTTCCAGTATCTAAAACATACCTCCAAATATGACTATGCCACATGCTACACAAAATGGACTGAGCGATGGCAACTATGTATCAATAAAGAGGGAGAGTTTGTTGAAAAATAAACACAGGTTATTTCATTGTATTTCATTTTTCTTGAAAATTAGAACGAACGGCAAGTACTTTTGGTGTACACCTCGTATATATATATATATTTCTTTACCACAGAAAGAATGTTTAAGAGGTGATGAACTGATGATGATTCGAATTGAGAAGGTGCAGTAAAAACGTAGTCGAAAGAAGGTGAAGTTGCAAAAAAATAGCCGTTAAGACATAAAAAAGGCTAAAATAGGACCAATAATCCAAAAAAACGCCGAAAAAGGCAAAAAAGGACAAATAAAACCCACCCTTTTCTTGCCTTCAATGACCCAAAATGAACATATATTATGTTGGGCCTCGTCTTCGGACACTAGGAAAAAAAAGATTTTTCCTCAACTTCCAAGCCCTACTGATTACAGTTGTACCAAGATAAGTAAAACCACGGTAAACTAAAGTGAACACTAATTTGTTTTCCCTCGATTCTTAAGCCTCGGCTGGATGTTTCTCTCAACAGCTGAAAACTGCTTCTCCTTCTATTGACAAAATCTCCTAACATATGCTTCCAATTTCGGTGATACTCTGCAAGGCTTTTCTAGAAGGATACACGAAGTGATGTACCGAATACAAAATCGATTTGGGATTCTAGTTTGGCGTACAAAAAATTAGAAATGCAGCATTAATTGGATGTGAAAGCAGCTTTAAATGGGGCGTTTGAAGAGTTTTAAACCAATTTACCATTTAGGTTCAATATTGTGCATCTTAGTGTCGTGAATTTATATAGATAATTCCAAGCGTTTGCACAATATCTTCAACAGAAATTACATAATTTTATTACAAAAAAGACAAGTATTTAGTTAATACGCCTTCTGAAAGTTCGAGGATTTTCCGCTTATGGCGCTGCTGTCGCTTCTGGGCAAGCAACCCTCTGAATGTGTATTCTCCCATCTGCGGCACCGGTCATGTGCCGCTCGGAGCGGAGGAAGGGGGAGGGTTTCACACCGCAATTTGTAAACTTATCTTGCTTTGCCATCTGGTTTATGTTTTGTCCGTGCAAAGACCTTGGAATCTCAGGGAAGTGCATTCATTCCTTCAGTGGGTGGCTACTTTCAAAATACAAGACAGACAGTCTTGGAAGTCGAGGAAGTGAATCGCCATCACTTAGTTTACACAAATTACGTCGGTTCGTACAAGTCTGATCCGAAACAAGAAAGCCAGTTACTTCGTTGACTTACTCTGTGATGCTCTCCGATTTTTTTACATATCTAGGTTATATGCATCATAATGGGAATTGAATAAAATGTAGGATGGAAGAGGGTGGTTCAGAGATTCCCATTTTCGCATCTTGACTTTTTTTTTACCTAATACAATTATATTACTTACACTAAATCTTTTGCGGCGCAGTGACACCCAAGAACTGATTTATTTTAATTTATTGACGCTCAAAGTAAATAATAAAATAAAAATTTAAATTAACGTTCATCATATTATTATTATTATGACCATCATGCGTATTATTATTATTATTATTATGAAACGTATAAAGCGCAAAATTTAATAGGACAACAATGCTCTGTGTGAGTTTGGTGTGGAGTAACAACATTTTAATAAATTTATTCCAAACCATAAATTTCATCTGAAATTAATGATCTCCCCGATCGCATAGTGGTAACGTCATCACCTTGTAATCAAGGGTTCCCGGGTTAGGGTCCCACTTTAAACTGTAGGTCCAATCCCAATTAGCCTATCTGTGCATATCATAGGACTTAATACAAAAATTAATGTAAGTTTATGTAAAAATTGACAATTTTGACTGACGTGGCGGCGTTAAATGAACCTAAAAATTAAAAGACAAATTATACAAAAATAACAGAAAATTTACGAAGGGGAAAATTTATGTTACTGGTTGGAAGATGTAGAGGCTGGGGAAAATGAGACAGAAGACACTCTCCTGGAATCCCCTTCAATTTGAAGAGTGACTTATTCGTAACATTATCTAAGGAAGCATTCATTCATTAACTGACTTCCGAGACTATAGAACTTATGAATTTGCGGTGCATCACCGTATTACAAGGTGTTACCAATAAGCCATCTGGTAGGCCCTCCTTGGTAATGGTGCATAATATTTGAATACAATTGAATTGTATTCCTTTTCCAGCAGTTTAGCGAGTAAAATTTTAAAATTTCGTTTACACTTGAAACTAGGGCGACTTTTTTTCGCCTCATTTGAGCTGGAATGAGACTTGGCAGAGTCTAGAACTTGTAATACAGAAAACTCCCTTTTATTTATAACTATTTTATCTCTCTCTGTGTGTAAAACCATAGCATATTTTTCACGATTAGGTCTTGTTCCATTTTCCCTCCTGCGTTCTTTGCTCTCTCTCCCTGGCTCTTCAGATATAGAGCTTCCTTCATTTCTTGCCCTTCTCTTTCTCTCTCTCCCTCCACTTGCTCGTTCTCTATTTCGCTTTCTACCTTTTGCTTCTGTTTCTCATTCTCTCTTTCTATCGTTTTTCTGTATGCCTATCTTTTTGTTTCTCTTCCTTCCTTTATCTCTTTATCGTTCTGTACTGTTTCTTTTCTTTGTTCCTTTTCTCACTCCATCGTGAGAAATGTTTATCTTCATTTCTCTCAATCCACCCCTCCCTCTGTTATTATAGTCTGTTTTGGTTGGTTTTCCTCTTCCTTTTCCTCTCTTTCAGTCTGTTTTGCCTCTTTATTTTCACTGGAAGCACATGGCACAGTGGTTCGGATCCCACTTTAAATTGTAGGTCCACTCCCGATTAGCCTTTCTGTGCATAAAGTGAACTTAAAACCACAAATCAATCAATCAATCTTCATTTTCACTTTCATTCTCTATCCTTTGGTTTTTAAGCATCACGCACCAGCCTCCTTTAGACTCCCCCCCCGCCCCTAGGGGTGTCGTCCTCCACTAGTACCTATATATTTGAGAATGGGTGAGCCCCAGAGCCGCTTTATGCAGAGACAAAGCCGCAAAAATCCGACCTTACAAAACACGCCAAGGAATCTAATCTTAGTTTCCTGCAGGTCAGTGAGACGCCCAGCCGACTTTACAAAGGGAAAACTTCCCTGTTATTGTCCTTCAATACTTTTTTTTTCAAATCAACTTTAATCTCTATTTTCTCATTCCAAAAAGAATAGTTTCGGAGAATTAGAGATTATAAAAAGGAAATCACCTTGGCTTTTCTGTCACTTTTGAGCCGAAGACTATTTAGGGGAGGTAGATCCAGAGGACACTGGCATACGCAGAGGGGGCTGCTGAAGGGGCTACAGCCCCCTCCGAAATTTTTAGAAAATAAAATATTCAAATGAAGGTAGTAATAAAGTCGAAAAACTGAAAATGACCCCCAATAACCATTTCTGTGTTTGAATTACCTTAAAAGGAAGGTTTATAATGGTAATTTGAGCTCATACCAAATGAAAATAAAACACCAACACTGAAATTGATTTACGGCAATGTATTCTATGATTCAACCAAATATTTAATCTCACTCTGTTCAGTAAAGATTAGATTCATGGCACGGAACCCACATTCACATTTAGTTGTAAATATTGGTACAACTTCAATTGAATTCACATAATCCTTGAGTGAGGCGAAAATGTTTCTTGGCTGACATGACATGTTTCCAATTTTCCATAAAACACACGTTCTTAATCATCTAAATGCCATGTGTGTGCATTTAATAGGACTATATGCATACTGAATACTGTGCAATTAAGATTGAAAACAATGCTTTCAAACGTATGGTTTTCCTCGATCGGGGGGACCACCTCGACTTATTTTTATAAAACACAACAAAATACTACAGATCTCATCAAGCTCTCGAAGAAGATTAAATGACCAAGCGACTCAACATACGTCAGAAGCATCGCCCAGTTTTAGTGTTCGACACAAGAGTACTTGTGAATCGCCAGAAGTCTGAAAAAATACCGAATACATGGCATTTAAAAAAGACAGCCAGGGGTGCCAATTTTTCAAAAACACTGGGTGGGCTCAAAAATTTGAATTCGCAAATCACATGAATTATTGGGTGGGCTCGGGCCCCACATACCGGTATAAATTGGTGTCACTGTACACAGTCACCATAAATTGCATAACGAGAATTTTTTGTATGTAGCTATGGTGTGGTAAACTTAATTGAATTCAAATGGAACACCATAAGTACGATATAGTTTAAAAGTGGGTTTTGCAAATAATGATCCCCGGTTGAGATGTGTCACTCTCAACTAGAAATTTGATGTTTCAAAACAAGACGGGGGGAAAATTCCTCCTATTGTCCCTTCAAATGACACCATACATTAAAATTAATAGATATTCGCTACTTTCAAATGACAAAATTCTGATTTTCAGTTTCATCCTCTTCCAAATGAGCACAAAACGATCTTTATATGTTTCGAAATTATCTGTTTTTAAAATAACCATAAAAAAATATATATATTTAAAAAAACAGGAAATCTGTGTGTGCTCTTCTAAAATGGAATTTTCAATGCCCCAACTTTATGCGTGTGTGTATAACTACACACACACACACACACACACACACACACACACATACATACATACATACATATATATATATATATATATATATATATATATATATATAATATGGAGGACGAATTTTGTACCTTACAGATGAAAAATATTCCTGCGCCACTGTTTATGCACCACCCAGGTTCACAAGTTCAGCCCCCAAAAAGAAAATATATAAGAAAATATAATTATAATATCTAATTCATCGTACACCAGTGCCAGAGGGTAACAGGTACTGAAATTAAATAATAAAAATATACGTTTTTAGTATTTGTTGTATAATCGAAGGTTATTTATTTCTGCAGAACTTATTGGAAGGCAATGATTATATTTGGAACATACGGTTGTGAAGGCCACTGTCAAAGATGATTTGTACACACTGGAACTAACCAAGAAATTTACTTTTCGTCTACTGGATCCAACCTTCGATCCTTGATATATTTGACATTCATTTCCCATTTCATTTTCTTGCGATATTAACTACACCTAGATGAAGAATACGTGTTGTTATATCCCTGTTCTTACACCGTCATTTTGCGTATTCAAGTAATAATAATAATACATTATTAATTAATTTACATATTTAATTAATGTCATTAATCTAATGTGAATACTTTAATTTCATCATTTATATTATAATTATAATTATTTCCGAGACTTCGTTCGGACTCTCCCCCCCGAAATATATTTCTTGATACGTGCCTGCTTTTGACTACTCTTGATTGATTGATTGATTGATTTGTTGTTTTAAGTCCACTTTATGCACAGGAAGGCTAATCGGGACTTGACTACAGTTTAAAGTGGGATCCGAACCACTGTGCCATGTGCCTCCACCGGGCATCGAACAGACTAATATTGAGTAATAGAGGTCCCGGGTTCGGCGGTTATGTACAGAATGGTATTTGAAAGGCAAGGGGAAGTCCTCCATCTGCTTGCTAATATTTGGTTATTGTGGGGAGACTATATATGTACAATTTATAATATATCGATGCTTCAAGAGTAGTTGCCGGAAATTTAGCAAATACCTCACTCTTTACTTGCATCTTTCCATTTTGGACACTTATCAATATCTCCAACTATTAGAGCACAGCCAATTATGATTGTGAACTGATAGCAAAAAGTTTGTTTGTTAAACTTGTTTTAAGACCAATTTATGCACAGAAAGGCAAATCGGGACGACGTATATTTTAAAGTGGGATCCGAGCCACTCAGTGGGGTAGCGCAGATCTTTGGCCCCCCCTGCAAGTAAAATATTGAGGGGTCCCCTTAGTGTAAAAAAAATATGATGCCAGAGTGGGACAGAGGTACTACAATAGTTAGCTAGTTAGCTGCCCTCCCCCCTTCGTTGTACAAGAAATTAACTTTTACCTCAAATATTATGCCTTCCCATTTTTTTGTTATCGACTTATATCACTGTAGTACCTTCTTGAAACTAAATCAGGATGGTCTGAATATCTGAAAAATAACTGGAAGAAGAATCTGGAAATATTTTCTCTACTTCAACGCAGCGACATAGCCAGGAATCACTTTTTGGGGAGGGGGAAGCTTCCCGCTGCCAAATATTTTGTTCCTGATGCTTTGTATTTTTGCTTGAAATATTTTTTTTAATGAAGTTGCATATATTACACAGATATTAAAAAATACTGTTTTGGTGGAATTGTAATCTTTTGGACTTTGAGGTGGATGTGCCTTCAGCCCCTAAGCCATCCCCTGGTTCCTCCAGGCCAAGATTCAACGTAAGAGTCGCTCATATTAGCCTTCTAATACTGAGTGGGTAATATACTCAAGCAACAAACTTATCCTTCAGTAATGGGGCTTGAACCGGACATCTAGATTGTTTGTAGTAACCTATCACAAGGTAAATTTCAATCTGCTACGAAGAAATAACTGCGGACTCTAGTTTTTGAGTGATAGATAATAAAGCTGCGAAGGAACTCTATTCACTGAAAATTTGTCACTCAATGAAATGCAGTTTGGAAGGACTGAGCCCCTTCCCCCCAAAAATAAAAGAAGGTTGCCACAGGTTAGTAGACCTCAACATCATTATTCATAATTTTAACGCTGCCATTCTTTCTTCGATAGACCAGTGATCATACTTTCTTAAAGACTTTTTCATGAAACAAGAACCTTTTTATTAATATACCATCAGTGCTCGAATTTGCATAATCATTCTCCTTCACCTACTGCATCATCTTCAAGTTGTTCCACACAAGGATCCTTCCTTCTATCTTCAACGCAAACAAGGAAATTTGCAGCTAGGAATTTTCCCTTCGAACACTGCAGATCAAAAAATCGTAACACATTGGAAAATAAGAACTAGTTCGACAGAAATGTCCACAAAATGCCAAATTGTAGGAAAAATGAACTTACAAAATTACACAAAATAATGGTCACATTTAACTCATGCGTTGTATACCCTGCGTGGCAGAGGCGATGATGGTCTTTATAGCAAAGGGATAATTTACTATGGGTCCCATCTTTAACTGAGGTTTTCGGCCCCTTTGAAGTAAAACGTAACAATGTGGGAAATTCACTTCAGCTCTTATTTCAATATGAAAAGAATTGCGGCTCCCCTTGAAAATACTTGGTGGGAAGTTACATTTTAAATATCACGTGTAAAACTAAAAGGTTACGAATTAACCATTTTAATGTTTATTGTAAAATAAGGATCGACTGGTTGAGCAACTGAATATTTCTACTGGATTCATAACTGCAGACAATTGAAACGCTACACTAAGTTTTCGACAAACTGCGTAGATACAAAGGTATGAGATGAGGGATATTTTCCTATCGATGGACATCTGCGAGCAAGTAAGTTAATTCTGCATTTCGGAAGGGGACCCATAGGACAAGTTACGGGGGCCCCTCTGGCTGAGATAATATGTCACTGCTTGTTATCGCAGACATCGTATGTGATGTTACTGGGAACTAGATTTCTGTTTCGTAAATAGATTTTTTTATAAGCGACACTATCTGTAGAATTTCTACGATTATATAAGAAATTCAAGAGCACATTGTGGGGTCCTTACACCTCCCCCCCCCCGAATTGCGGGGTTGCGGGAGCGGCTGCTACACCACTAGAGCCACTAGGTGCCTCCACCGGGTATTGAATCCGTGGTCCCTTGATTACAAGGCGACGACGTCACCACTACGCCATTGGAGAGGCCCTGATAACACAAAGTGTAGCTTCTTGCACGAGAACAGTAACAACAGAATCCTGATTCCAAAGCAGAGAATTTATATTTTACATATTTTACTACATAATCTATGTTAGTTGGCCATTTTACTGTAACGAAATGAATGTACCGACGGAAACAAAAAGAAGCATGAGGCTTCACAGTGCATAGGCTGGTGATCTCAAAGGACGATGTGTAAGCTTTCTTTCAACTAAGGAAAGGAAAACAGTTATTCTTCAGGGTTCCGGTACATCTGTCAATGGCCAGTGGGTACGACCATTCCCTTCTCCCCATCCCTGCAAGATCATAAAAGCAGCGAGGTCGGGTTGCTGAAACTGAGTAACGATGGTAAGAATATGGGAGATTTCTCGCTGGGAGAAAGGAGAATTTCTTGAAAGCAACGTCAGCGCCTCCCTCGTGTTCCCTTGGTACTGTTGATAGAACGGAACCAACGACACCCTCGAATTTTGGTTTTCTTTCAACATCCAGCCGAGCACAGAGTTGCCATACCCTGCTTCCAAGGACTAATCCAGGCGGACGGGACACTTCCGAAATACTTACCAAGTGCAAAATTAAGTAAACAAAACACTTTTTACTGTTGCATAATACGAATTTGATTCATTCATACAGAACTTACATAAAGATAAGAACTAGATTGTTATTATGCAGATTTACATCGACTAAAAAAAAGTAACCAGTGGCTTTACTTTTCATCAGCTTGACCTAACAACCTTTTTTGGTAAACAATAAGTAATCCATTTAAAATTGTTTTTGGCATTACTTTCTTAGGTGATCTTTTTACCAATTCATATTATTATTATTAATTGACTTAGTTTATTGCTATTATTATGTGGCATATTAAACGTTTAACCTATTATTTATGAGCATTTTTATTATTACTAGTTTTATTACATATGAGACACTTGGTTCGAACCTCTCGATTGATTGATTTATTTGGTGTTTTAAGTCCACTTTATGCACACTAAGGCTAATCGGGACGGGACCTACACTTTAAAGTGGGATCTGAACCACTATGTGTCTCCACCGGGTATCGAACCCGGGACATCTTCATTACAAGGCGACGACGCTACCACTGCGTCATCGGAGAGGTCCCTCGGACCACTCGAGAAATATATTTATTGGTAATTATCTGCCTGCTTCGTTATAAAATAAATCAGTAACATTAAATAAGTACGTCTCTGCTTTATCAACTCTTGCGCTACTGAGTGTACATGGACCACAAATGTTTGTATGGTAGTCATGTCATTTATAAAACTTTAATAGTAGAAATATTCATAAAAATTGATACTATTATCATGATTATGAAAATTGCAGTATATAATAGCTATTATATATTAATATTTTATTTATTATTAATTTATTATATATTAATAAAAATAAAGTAATTTTACTCTAAATGAATTATTATTGTTATTATTAATATTATTGTATAGTAGGAGAAATTTATCTACTGCATCCTCCAGCAACACTGTTTTTCATTATATTTTTACTTTTCATACAATTTGTGTAATGAAGTGCACAGTTATTCTATTTTGTTATAAACTTTTACACGCCTCATTCAACAAAAAAAAATTTTGGAGTACTAGTTTACTATGTGGGTGACACCTATAAATCATTCATTTCGCACTTATTTACATTGCTAACGTACTATTTTGGAATGCGGAACATTTCCTAAGGTGAAATAATGCATTTCTAACTAAGATAATGTCTATTTCTTACATTTACGAGTACTTACTGTTACTTGTTATTTCGATTCTGTAACACACATTATGGCGATAGTGAACTGGTTCATCGCGCGTTGTGCGAGTGTTTTGTCGATTTATGCAGTGTTCCAACCTTGTTCACCGGAAAATACCTACTTTCGTGCCCGGATTTGAAATTATGCTAATACCTCGCAAACCACTGACGTTAGCCTCACAAACCATTGACGTTAGCCCGACAAACCATTCACGTCAGCCCCACAAACCATTCACGTTAGCCCCAAAAAACTTTGACGTTAGCCCCACAAACCATTGACATTAGCCCAATAAACCATTCACGTTAGCCCCACAAACCATTTTCCGTAAGGTTAGGTTAGGCAAGCATAGTTAAAAAAAAATATTACAAATACTCGACACATGTTCTAGTGAAAACACGGCGAGTTTGAAACATTGACTACGGGGTTTACATCATCTAACACAAAGAACATTGTGCTCTCGTGCAGAAAGCAAATGGCGGCAGTAGAAACAGCGTGTCGGACAGAGATTTTCGCAGAAAACAACATGTATTCGCATTAAAATGGATCAAAACTACATTCACGAACTTCCACAACGCTACAGAAAATGATTTCCGTAAGTACTTTCTCCTGTAAATTTGAAGAAATCCGTCACCCCCATAGTAAACTGTTACCGAAAATGTTGATCATACATTTTCAAAAACTGTGAATTTGTACTTTGGATCAAATGGTAGAATATGAAAATATATCCTGGTTCTTGTATTGTACACTCATTTATTTCAATCTTGGAGCGCTGTAATATGCTTAGCATGTCGCGACTACACCACACTACTCAATAACATTGGTTATGGAGGTTGTGCGCATACATTTACAGTTACTTAAAAAGTGACTACAAGAAACCCTATAAATATTGAAACTCTGAAATTGTAGGGTATTGACCGACGTCCTCCAAAAGTAAAATTAAGAAAAGTAAGAATCATTAAATACAATCATCATCTCCAAGGCTCTCAGGGCAGGTGGCACTAGAAAAATTATTAATATTGTCTGCTGGAAAACAGAGTCATCTATATGTGAGTGAAGCAAGTTGTAGGGCTAACCGCACGTAATAGGCAATGTCCGAATTCATGTTGTGCCGTTACTGCAGTTGAAGTCCGAATCGGAAGGTTCCGTGCTAGTACAGTTGCCATTTTCCCCCGCCAGGTGTCAGTTAACTTCACGCACCGGCAGTGAAGTGCCGTAGACTATAAGTTTACGTCTACATGCGTTGTATACACGTAATCTACGCGTAGATTACATTGGGTTGTAGTTTACATAGACTACGTAGACAATCTAAAGTGCATTAAAATTAAATTCCAAGGCTTTCATGAAAGGAAAGTGACATTTTCAAATATATTGGTTCCTAACGAACTGAAAAGATTACAATTTACAACAAAATCTCTCTTCTCTTCTATCATCAACTATGGAAGAAGATAAATAGTATACAAAAAAGACAACAGATGGCAATCGTGAGGCAACATTAGTCTCTTCCCCATAAAACACTAGAACATCTATTATATTAGGTTTCTTTCTAGGTGAGAAATTGTTCGAATTTGGAAGAAATAAGATGAAAAGTTCTCCTCACACATCAGCAACTGATACGCAATATAATTTTCTTTGAATTCCACGGCGCCCTTTGCTAAGTAATTACCTTTTGCCATGTTGTTTACATAGATTACGTAATCTACGTGTATAAAGTAGTCTACGTGTAGAATGTAGACTATCGTTGTTTACGCGTAGACGCACATCACTGCCCACCGGGACACACGGTGGCGCAGGTGAACAATACGGACTTAGAAGGCCGAAGGCACCAACCGAACATTGTTTATGTCTGCTTACTATTTAATTTGAAAATTTGGAATGTGATTTCTTCTCTTTATATATTTTCTAAATATAGTGTTAACGACAAAATGCCCAAGCTACTCTCAGTTTTAGCTTGCTTGTTTAATTAATATCGCTTTCACATAGAGAAAGTCGTTATACGGCTGCCGAGCCGAGTGTAGCTCTAGAGCGAGTGGGACTAAAATAGATTCCGCTGGTTAAAACAGTGCTGTACGCGGCAGCAACTGCCGAATCGGACACAGCCATATTCGCAACAGCCTTGTCTACAAAAGCTAGTTTTATGCAATGAGGAAGTCGCTAAGTGAATATTCCAAATAAGCACTTCGATTTTGACTTTATTACACATCTAGTTTTTGTAAAACTAAAACAATTTAAGCTGGAAGCTCACGCCAAACAGAGCGCTCGCCGGCAAGTTACTGAAGCCTGCGTTACACCATATTGCTGGAAGCAGGATAATGTTCTAATTTTTTTTTAATCTTCTGCCTTTCCTATGACCCGGAATGTATTTACGTAACGATCGACAAGCCAAATGTACAATTACGGACCAGAGGCAGTATTCTTACATATTGAGGACTAAAAGTGGTAAACGTTGTAAGTGCCAAAAGCGAAAGTGTTGGGAAATCGCATCGTTCCGCACATCATCCCATAAAAACGTGCACACTAGTGACCTCTTTACACACCCTTTGAACTACTTAGAGGGCTACCAGCCACATTTCACGTTTACCACATTATAAAGCATGGCACATTTCACAGTTTAACGTGGAAAACGGTGTTTGAATTATTGTGGCACTTACAGCGTTTACCTATTTTAGTTTTCAATTTAAGTATAATCTGACAATATCAAGCCAGAGATTAGTTATAAGTAAGTAATAGTGCAGTATTAAAAGGTAATGTCTGAAATATGTACTTGCAATAGTGCAACTTCGACCCATCCTGTTCCATATCCCGCGTCGTCATTTCAGCAGATGTCACTACTGGATGTCAAGTAACTTCTCGTAATGAGGAAGTACTGGTGTCACGATGCTTGTCTGTTGCTGGTACACAATGCAAACCTTGGATTCAGATGGGGAACGGTAAATTAGATATTGATCCAGGATTTAAGGAACTAATCCCAAGTCAACATCTATAATCACAAGCGAATCTTACTACTGCTTGGTTCTATCGTCTCTGTTTAATATCTCTGTCAGTCACAATCAAGTAATATAAAATGTCCTACAATTCTTCTCGAATCAACATGAGTACAATCATTCTCGAAAATTATTTAATTGCAGTCGGTAACGCGTCTGACTACCATGCTATAGGTCCCGGGTTCGATCCCCGGCCGGTTCAAATCCGGGAACTTTTCTAACGATGGAAGCAGCCCCGGCGCCCACCCAGCGTCGAATAACATGGGTACCTGGGGGAAACCCTGGAGGGTAAAGGCGGTCAGGGGCGTGATGCTGATCACATCACCCCCACTCACGACCGGATCAAGAAAGTGTGGGGCGTTACCCCCACACCCCCTATACGCCTTCATGGCGTGGTGCTATGCACAGGGGAGCACTTTACTTTTTTTGCTTATTATAAAGTAATAACAAACTTGTCTTGATTACACGGCAAACACACTTTAAACCTGCTGCAAATTCGTGAGGGGTATTTCAATAACGCAATTCATATATAAGTCCTCCTTTTTGGCCGTGCGGTCTAAGGCGCTCCGACTGCGGGACGGCATGGGTTCGAATCCGCCTGGCATCAGCTCTGGGTTTTCGGCCTGTGTATAGGACCGGTGGCAACCCACCATCGTGAGAAAATTGGGGAGATACGAGTGAGTAGCGTATCCCGATCTAGGAAATCTCCTATAATGCACGAGGGTTCTACGTGCTGACCCACGTCATCCATTACCGGTTAAAGATCTCCATACCTCCAGGAAGGATTGTGGGAGCGAGACTGGTAGTCGAGAGATAGGTCAAGGCCCATCCCGAGCTGTCGCGCCACGGATTATTAATTCATATATAAAGTAAACGTAAAGTTATCCCCTGTTCATTGCGACGTACCGTGAAGGCAGGAGAGAGAGAGAGGGGTGTGTGAATGTGTATGTCGCCTAATTCACAATGTCGGCTATTTGTGGAGGGGATGTGATCAGCACCACGCTCCGGCCGACTTTAGCGCCCCAATAGTTGCTACTAGGAACTTATGCTGTGCGACATCGTTTGATTATCGATATTGAGTCGATACATCGAGTTTTGACGATAATATCGATATAGATAAATAGATAAATAAAGTCCGACGTTGAATTGTAATTTTTACCAGGAAAAACATAGAATCGTGTTGCTCGTTAAATAAGCGAGAATCGGCAATCGATTGACTGGTTCGTTCTGCGATCTGTAGTTCTCAACCAGCTTCCAACGTCTCTTATCGAGAAATTTAAAATAAGCGACACTAAGCACCCTGGATATAAATGGAATGACTAAAGTAACTCGGCCATGGAAACCTACAACAACGACTGTGGGTTCGTCGTGCTGACCATCCCCGATGATCGCCCACCTCTTCTGAGGCATGTGGGAGTGGGGTTAGTCCCCGTTTCTCACGGGCTATTACGTCACGGGTTATGTAATGTTAGGTACACTTTGGACATTCACAGGGTTGTTAAAGGTCCAGGAATTTCAAAACAATTCAATTCCGGTCCAGGGGAGAAAATCAGCAAGCGTAAATGAGATCTGGACCGTAAAGAAGCTTTTGTGAAGTATTTCAATTCGGTCCAGGAACGTTTTTTTCCGGATCAATTTAAATTCGGTCCAGGAACCTTCTTTCAATGAAACAATACGCAACTTGGACCGAATTTAAATTGTGCGAGAACAAAGGTTCCGGTCCTGCAGAGGAACGAAATAGAACCCATTAGAATTTATGGGTTCCTGAAACTTTACAAACCTGGACATTCATTACAAACAGTATGTGCGCCCCCGATGACATGCCAATTGTCCATCACTGAAGTATACTAACCAACTAGAATCAGGACAATTATTTTGGAGCGCCCTGTATATTGGCAGACTTTTCATTGCCAGTGGACTAAATAGTCTGCAGAGAACTGGAAAATAGTATTTTTTGATGTTTTGCCTACAAGGCAAGCTGTCAGAGCATCCTGGCGAGAATGTCACGTGCCAGTTTCGATGACACAATGAAAGTTGCAAAGAGGAATGGTTTCTCGGAATCGACGATAGATGGCAGCACGCCATATAAAGAAGAGCAGAGCTCATTGTACAAACTAGGAGCGGAGAAGAGGGATTATATATATTATAGTAAATTGAGAAATATATAAAAGAAGAGTTCAAATACTATAATAGAAGTAAATAGAATGATGTATATAGTAATTTAAAAGAATTAAGAATATAGCCGCATATGAAACGTTTAGGAAATTTATTAAGTGAGCAAATTAATTCAGAAATGTATCTCAATCTCTTTTTATTTTCCTGACGAGGAGAACATCGTCAGTGTTTTGTTTGTTTGCCCCACGTTGGGCGCCACTTGTGCAACGTCCCTCTAGTGCACTTCTTAAAATAAATTTATACCACGGCTACAGATATCTTAATCTCAGGGGGATAGGTTCTTTGTTTGAGAATTCCAAATAAGAAAGCGTTTTATAGCCAAGAGGATATAGTAAAATGCGGATCTATATTCTGAGAACTTGACAAAAATACAGAGAAAATATATATATATGTATAATCGAAAAGGCTTCTTCTTCTTTTATTATCAAAAAGGCTTCTTCTTCTTTTAAATGGCTTTTTCTTCTTTTAAAAGGCTTCTTCTTCTTTTAATATGGAAAACTTCTTCTTCTTTTATTATGGAAACGGTTTCTTCTTCTTTTAAAAGGCTTCTTCTTCTTCTAAAAGGCTTCTTCTTCTTTTAATATGGAAAAAGCTTCTTCTTCTTTTATTATGGAAACGGCTTCTTCTTCTTTTAATATGGAAAGGGCTCCTTCTTCTTTTATTATCAAAAGGCTTCTTCTTCTTTGATAATCAAAAAGGCTTCTTCTTTTTTCTTTCGTTTAATTTATTATCTTCCTTTAAAGCGTTATCTTATTTATGTGCTCGTTTTCCCCCCGCTTCTTTGTGAAACAATACAAGCTATACTTGTAGAAAGAGTAGGGTCGACTAACCTGACAATAGCGCCACCTCCTATTTGACGACCACAGGGGAATAACCAGGATCGCTAATAACTAGCGCTGCCAATGGCCCGGTGCGACTAATAAAGAGCGCAACCGAAAAGTGCTTCGGGGCGTCCTGCGCTTTACTTAACGTACCTGTCGTGTGGAATAAGAAATTGGCCTCGACATGTATCTTGTCTACTTGCTGGTAGCAACGACTAATTTTATTGGAGAAGACTTGATATGTGCTTGCGAAACGTAGGGTACAAAGGTACTTTGATGACAGAAGGATACATTACAAACTGAACCAATGTCATTTCCCAAGCGGAAATTAAATGATCAGGATCCTGATTATGAAGATAACAGCTCCCAGGATGTTAAGAGGTTAAGAACTTTAGAAGAACATGCACGTGCAAATGTGTCACAGAAGATCTCAACCATTATTCAACATGAGTTTAAGGATGAATTGCAAAGGAAAGAGAAAGAAATTGACGAAATTGAATGCAGATTAGACTTAGCGAGAAGGCAGTTGCATGTTCTTCGCTATGCTATTGTTTCTGCCTATTACAATAGAAAACCACAAGTTGTAAAAAAGAGTGAAACCCAGCAGCCAACAATTCATCCAGCAGTTAAGAAGTTAATTGGTAAACAGTCAAAACTTTACATAAAGGAAGAGCCAGATGCTGTTAATTTCTCTCATTCGGCTGTTGGGCAGAGTTTTGATGATAGTTGTAGAAAGGAGCATGAAGAAACAGCTGTTGGAAACAATGAGAATCCTGCAAACACTGAAGAAAATAAAAATGAAGAATCAAGTGCTACAAAGATCCCACGCTACATTCCACCAAATCCAAAGTCTACAGATGTAATAATCCATAGTCCACCGAGAGGTGTAAGGCACAAAGTGAAAAGGAGGATTGTAATTGGTAATATTTCAAAATGGCTTCCTGTCGATACACGTGAAGACAAAGCAAGTCATAAATGGATGTTGTATGTGCGGGGCACCAGAGAAAATCCTGATATTTCAGATTGTGTTTAAAAAATTAGAGTTTTCTTGCATCCTAGCTATCAACCTCATGATGTCGTCGATGTAACGTCTCCGCCATTTCACCTAGTGCGCAGAGGTTGGGGAGAATTTCCAATTAGAGTTCAGATTCACTTCTCTCATCCTGCCAATAAACCCGTTGATGTCATTCACCATCTAAGACTGGACAAAACCAACACCGGTTTGCAGACACTTGGTGCTGAAACAGTTGTTGATATATGGCTGTTTTCAAATGAAAAATTCCTGATAGTACGGAAATGATTTCAATAGAAACTGGTAGCAGTGTATAGCATAATAAACTGGTTAATATGGACGACAATTCAGAAACTGCAAACAGAAGTTCCCAAAAGGAGAATTCTGTCGATCCAGGAGGAACAAATATACTTCTCAGGCCAGAAATTTCTAAAGAAGCAGTTAAAAATGTGTCCAGCATTAGTAAAGGCCTAGTTACAAACCATGTTAGTGAAGAGAGTTACAATTTGAAGAACTCTCATTTGATAAATGCAAATATTAAGGAAGAGAGAGTATTAGTAGATTCAGAAGTGTCTTGTGATGCTAGTGAAAGTGTTAGGACCAGATAATGTACACCGCACATGTTCGATCATGACTATTTTTACACAGCCGGGGAAAATTCTGTTCCTAGTGTTGAGGATGTGAAGTGTGTTGAGGGTGTGAATGGATTGGGAGAGGAAGAAAGTAATTGTAATTTGAATAGTGAAGAGTGTAATTTAAGAAAAGCATATTCTCACAATAAGGCTGAAGATGAAGATAGAGATGACAACACTGTATTTACAAATAATGTAGATATTGGTTGTGAAGTAACAGTAAATGGCCTTATGTCGAATCAGGGTATTCTTAGCAAAGAAAGTAAGTCTGCTGAGCCAAACAACCAGTGCCATGTTGATAAGAATGCCATGGTAGTGCCGCCTAAATTGAACTCCCAGCGGGTGACAAAGTTGATCAAATGTGTTGATTCCAAAGGGCGTGTCTTTTATTTCCCATTTGTGGCAGTCGATCAGATTGTTCTCCCTAATCAGAAAAAAATAAATGTTTTGCCGAACTTAAATCCTTCCGTAAATAACCCAGGAAATGGTTTGCAAGATAGAGTTTCAAGTCTTAAGTGTCTAAAGAACTTAACATCACTGGCAAAAGCTCCAAACACATCAGCAGCTTATCCAGTCTCCCTCTTGAAAGTGTCATCTGCTTCCATATCACCATTTCATCAAGTACAAAACTCCTCAAATAATTCTTTAAGTACAAGTCCAAAACAGGTAGCAAACTCTAGTGTTGTTAATTCCTCGGTTTCCTCTGAATCAGCAATAAAAGACAAGAAAGACAAATCCATTTTTCTTATTAAAATTCCTCCAAATTCATTACAAGGATCTGTGGATCTGTTAAATAAGGAAGAAACTATCCTATGCAGCTCATGCAAAGAAATGAAACATGGCTATGTGAGAAGATAAGAAAGCGAAAAAGGAAGAAAGCTATAATGGAGGGAATGGAAGAAAGAAAGGAAATATTAAACTGCTGTGGAAAAGAGGAAAATAAACAAAGAAACGAAAATTTGGAGAGAAAGCTGGTTGAAAGTAAATCTCAAATAGAATTAGATGTTTCAAGAATAAAAGAAAACGAAAGCAAGATAGAGGAAGCTAAGCTCCTGATAGAAGATACAAGTTTGGAAGTGAATAGTGGAATCGAAAGGGAAGTTCTAAAACTCAGAGAAGAAAACTCGCATGGACTTCAAGAAGCTCAAGAAAAAACTCTAAGTATAGGAAAGGAGCTTGTGGAAATTCGAGCCAAAATGAATGCAGCAGATAAGAGAGAAAAGGAAATGGATAGAAAAATAAACCGAACAGTATCCAGGATGGATAAGACAGAGAAGAGGATGGAAGAAGTGGAAAGAAGATTAGGGAATATATCAGTAAGAGAAAGGAACGCTAGATCAAGTTTTCGATGAAGCGAGGAAGATACTTATATAAAAAAAGAGATAAAAGAAGAAAGCTCTAGCGATGAGTCTACATCAGAAGAAGAAAGGAAAAAAGATTATGGGAAAAGATCTCACCAAAGGAGAAAGAGAAAGTGGAAGAGTAGTGAAGAAGGAAGCAACAATGAGAAATTTCTAGATACGCTAGAAGAAGAATACAAAGGCTGTGAAAGATATAAATCAAGGATACCTAGACCACAGGAATTACAGCATATGCCTAAATTTAATGGAAATATATCAGAGAAATGCCCAAGGAAATTCCTGAAGGAGCTTACCACGAACATACGTTTAATGAGAATCCCAGATCACATGACTCTTAGTCTCATTGACACGTGTTTCGAACAGTCAGCAGCCGGGTGGTACCAATTAAACCAACACAAATTCAAAGACTTTCGAGAATTCAATAGAAAGTTTTTAGATTACTATTGTAGCAAGGACATCAAGGAAAGGCAATTGGAAGCCCTAAAAAGAAAACACATCGACTGGTCGAAAATCGAAAGTCTGGAGGAACGTACATGGGAAACCTTGAGAATCTTTAAGAATTTGAAAGAAGGATGCAGTGAAGAGGAATTAGTGAAACAAGTAATCCAAACGCTACCAGTAAGAATCCAAAGAGCCATAGCAGCGGTAAAAATAAAGAAAGTGGATGATTTAATAGAATACTTAAGAACAGAAGATATGTTGAAGAAAACTCAAAACTCTTGGAATAGAGAGAGGAATGACAGGGATGGTCGACCTTATTCAAAGAGACGTTATGATGACGAAGATAATAGCAAAAGGCAAAAGTTCCGAAGACAAGAGCTCGAGGTTAGAAGTCTGGATTTGAGAGGTCAGGACCAGGATAGAGGAAGAGGAACCAACTTGAGAAATAGGAACGATCACGTCAGGAATCAAGAGTTTGTTGGAGATGGAAGGTACGAGGGATATGATAGGAAATATAGAGGCCGAAATAGATTCCAGAGATATGGCAGAAGGGGAAGTCCTAGATGGAGAGAGGAACGAGAAGAAAGACAGCAGAATGGACGAGCATCCAATGATGAAACTGAGAGAAGAAATATATCTCAGGACGAAGAGAGAAACGAGGCAATGGAGTTAACAAGAAGCTATTGTAATGATGGAAGAAGGTTTCAAGAAAGATCGCACGGAGGAGAACATTTGGAGAACGCCCAAAGTAATCGAGCGTCAAACATGTAATGCTCTTGCAGCAATCCCCAGGTGTGAGAGCTAATGAAAAGGAACATGAAATGAGGGGAGAAACAATAGAGAAACCCAGCGACAGTCTAGAATTATATTTAGTAGGAGAACCAGACTTTGGAAGACTAAAACCTGGGAGAACGTTTTATGTTAAAGCTAAAATAATAGAACTGGAAGTTAAATGTTTGGTAGATTGTGGAAGCGTAGTGGAAGTCATGAGTTACGAATGCTGGAAGAAAATAAGAGAGAAGTACCCGCAAGCTAGATTAGATACATGCGAGAAAGACAGGATTAGATTGGTCATGGCAGCCGGCAAGGATGAATACAAGATACAGGGATCGATAAAAATCATGATGAATATTCAAGGTGAAAATTTCTCAGTAAATTTCCTAGTGGTGAAAGGATTACGGTGTGAGATTATTTTAGGAGTATCTTTCCTAGAAAAGTATGATGGGCACATTCATGTGAAAGAGAGAAGGCTAAATATTGAATTGGAAGAGTCGTGTAGACTTGATATTCCTATGGAGACAATGTGTGACGAGTCAACAAAAGAAATGTGTGTTCGAAAACAAGGTCTTGTGGTTAACAAAAGGGACGTTATGTATAAAGAAAGTGAATACGACGAAGATAAACATAGCGAAATAAAGGAAAAAGAAAATGAATATGTGGCGTCCGTTAAAGAAATACAAGACAAAGTGAGCGAATGCATAGAAATCTCTGAAAACGATAGAAGAGAATTGAGAAATGTACTTGTCAAACATAGGAACTTATTTAGCCAGCGACCTGGACTTACGAATGTGTATTCATATGAAATAGAGGTCGACACAAATCAGCCTATAGTATCTAGGCAATATTCTATACCGTTTACCAAGAGGAAAGCTGTTGAAGAAGAGCTACAGGAATGGCTTGACTGGGATATCATAGAAGATTCAAATAGTATTCACATAAGCCCCATGCACGTAGTGGATAAGCCAAATGGAGGCGTGAGACCTGTTTTGGACCAGAGAGAGCTAAATAAGCATGTATTACTACCACGAAATCAAGTAGAAAAAATTAATGAGTTGTTGCATTCATTTGCGGGAAGTAAGTACTTCACATCTTTTGATTTAACGCTAGGATACTTCCAGGTGGAGATTGAAGAAAAGTCTAGAAAATACACAGCATTTAGATATGGATCCAGATTATTGCAATTTAAAAGACTACCTTACGGACTAAATTCATCGGTGTCGGCGTTTACAACGGCACTAAACAGAATATTTGGTCTGGAAACAAAGTCATGGTTAGCAATATATGTAGATGACATGTGTATACATTCAAAGGACTGGATGGATCATATAAGCAAAATAGACTGGATTTTATGTAAATTGAAAGAAGCAGGACTTACTGTTAAATTAGAGAAATGTTCGTTTGCGAAGAAAGAAATCAAGTTCCTAGGGCATATAGTGTCTGGAGGAAACGTAAGATTTTGTAGCGATAAAAATGAGGCTATAAAATGTTTTCCAAAGCCTACAACCAGGAAGCAATTGCAAAGATTCCTAGGGATATGCAATTGGAGGAGCAAATTTATTAGGAATTTCGCTTCAAAAGCCAAGCCTTTATACGATCTTTTGAGAAAGAATATGAAATGGAAATGGACAGAAGAGGAGGAAAGGGCTTTTAATGTACTAAAGGAAGACCTGACATCTAGTCCAGCTATAGGCCAGCCAGATTTTGAAAGACTTTTCATCATAGGAACAGACGCATCGAATATAGGTCTAGGGGTCTATCTCTTCCAGAAAACCGAGGATGGAGAAGATGTTGTAATTCAATATGCGAGTCGTGCACTGAAAGCGTTTGAAAGGGCGTGTACGATTAGCGAACTGGAATGTTTGGCTATCATATTCGGCATTGAAAAGTTTGCAGTTTACTTAAAAGGAAGAAAATTTAAAATTCTTTGTGACCATAAGAGTCTTATATGGTTAAACTCTGCAAGGCAATGGAATCCTCGCTTGACAAGATGGGCATTACTTCTCCAGGAATACAGTTTCGAAATAGTGGATATTAAAGGAAAGGACAACAAAATTGCAGATGCCTTAAGTAGATCCCCTTTACATATGACGCAGGAACCAGAAGAAGTGTTGAAGTTATCCATAAATGCCATCATAGATGAAGAACTCGGGAACATATCCAGACAGGAATGGATAGAAAGCATGAAGAAAGATGAAGAATTAAGCGGCATCTTAAATGTCTTGAATGGAGATAGAAATGAAAACGAAAAGAAAATGAGAAGAGCAAAGATAGAAGGAAAATATGTAATTAAGGAAGGAATGATTTTTAGAGTAAGCATAGAGAAATCTAATCAAGTGCAACTCTGCGTACCTGGATCATTAATTAAAAAAGTACTCGCAGAAGTGCATGAGAAGTCTGGACATTTCGGGATTGACAAAACATTGAGACTTGCCCGGAGATTTTTCTTCTGGAAATGTATGAAGAGGGACGTGGTGGACCATGTAAGAAACTGTATGTTATGTATAAAAACTAAACCGTCAAAATTAAAAATGGAAAGAGAAGAGTTACACATAACTGCAAAAAATCCTCTAGATATGATATCTATTGATCTGATTGGACCTCTCCCAAGATCGCGAGGATTTACATATATTCTCACATGCGTCGACGTGTGCAGTAAGTTTGTAATATGTTATAACCTCAAGAAGGCTACAGCAAAGGAGATAGTAAAATATTTAGAAGAAGGTTTTGTCAAGCACTATGGCGTTCCATTAAAAATTCTAACGGATAATGGTACACAATTTGTATCGGAATACTTCAAAGATTACCTGAAGTTTAAAGGAATTAAGATGATAAACGTTACTAGGTATCATCCAAGTTCGAACCCGATAGAGAGATATAACGGGGAAATAGTAAGAATTCTAAGAATGTTATGTCATGACAATCATACGAAGTGGTCTACAGCAGTTAACAGAGCCATAAGATGGATAAATAACTCTATATCGGAGGAAACAAAGAAGAGTGCAGCTGAATTGTTTCTGGGATATATGGAAGAACCAGGAATCTTCAAGGAATTTGATTGGCCGAGGGAAGTAATACCCAAAGAAGAGACTAAGGAAGTATTACTAGACATATACATTAAGAGAATGAAGAAAATGAACAAGAAAGCAGAGAATGGTACGAAAATAAAATTAAAAAAGGGAGACTTAGTATTTTGCAAAACACACCCAATGAGCAAAGCATCAAGCAATCAAGAAATTGTTCTTCGTATATGAAGGTCCATACGAAGTCATGAATTTGTTTCGGAACACAGCGGTAGTAAAGCATACAGAAACAAAGATAGAGAGAAGGGAGAACCTGGAGAATATCAGGAGGTACAACTGCACGGAGGAAGTAAAAAAGAGTTTGGTTAATGAATAATAGAAACAGTAAGAGAAGTCACATAGAACGAGGGAAAAATTTATAAATTTTCAAATGAACTTTCCAATATATAAATTTTTCATCCTCAAGGAGGGGGATATTGTGTCACGTGCCAGTTTCGATGACACAATGAAAGTTGCAAGGAGGAATGGTTTCTCGGAATCGACGATAGATGGCAGCACGCCATATAAAGAAGAGCAGAGCTCATTGTACAAACTAGGAGCGGAGAAGAGGGATTATATATATTATAGTAAATTGAGAAATATATAAAAGAAGAGTTCAAATACTATAATAGAAGTAAATAGAATGATGTATATAGTAATTTAAAAGAATTAAGAATATAGCCGCATATGAAACGTTTAGGAAATTTATTAAGCGAGCAAATTAATTCAGAAATGTATCTCAATCTCTTTTTATTTTCCTGACGAGGAGAACATCGTCAGTGTTTTGGTTGTTTGTCCCCGGTGGCGCTGTGTCAAATTAGACGCCCCGAAGCACTTTTCGGTTGCGCTCTTTATTAGTCGCACTGGGCCATTGGCAGCGCTAGTTATTAGCGATCCTGGTTATTCTCCTGTGGTCGTCAAATAGGAGGTGGCGCTATTGTCAGTTTAGTCGACCCTACTCTTTCTACAAGTATAGCTTGTATTGTTTCACAAAGAAGCGGGGGGAAAACGAGCACATAAATAAGATAACGCTTTAAAGGAAGATAATAAATTAAACGAAAGAAAAAAGAAGAAGCCTTTTCGATTATCAAAGAAGAAGAAACCTTTTGATAATAAAAGAAGAAGGAGCCCTTTCCATATTAAAAGAAGAAGAAGCCGTTTCCATAATAAAAGAAGAAGAAGCTTTTTCCATATTAAAAGAAGAAGAAGCCTTTTAAAAGAAGAAGAAGCCGTTTCCATAATAAAAGAAGAAGAAGTTTTCCATATTAAAAGAAGAAGAAGCCTTTTAAAAGAAGAAAAAGCCATTTAAAAGAAGAGGAAGCCTTTTTGATAATAAAAGAAGAAGAAGCCTTTTCGATTATACATATATATATATATTCTCTGTATTTTTGTCAAGTTCTCAGAATATAGATCCGCATTTTACTATATCCTCTTGGCTATAAAACGCTTTCTTATTTGGAATTCTCAAACAAAGAACCTATCCCCCTGATATTAAGATATCTGTAGCCGTGGTATAAATTTATTTTAAGAAGTTCACTAGAGAGACGTTGCAAGAAGAAGGGCTCAAAATTCATTACAGAGGTGTGTAACTGCAAAATTAAAAATTGGACAATTTCAAATTACGGTGGAGCACCATCACCTCGTATGCATCCGTAATCGTATAGGGAATTTATGTTCCTGAAAAAAAAAATGGCAAGGGGTGGAATTCCGCCGTCTTCGTGTGGTCACGGACCACACTCGCTTTAATTAAAATTGTGGGCCTCTGCTCCTGCTGATCCGGTGAAGCGACGCACTTCATTTGTTTCTGGTCGCCTACCCAGAATTCAAATCAGGCGTCGCCAATTTGCGTAATGGTGCGCTAAAGAGGTAATCTCACTGCAATTGAAATTTCCTTTGGCTGCATTCGCTATTCCGAATAGTGCTGGGGAATATAGACAGATGCAAATTTGTTTCCCTCATCCAGCATTCTTCTCTTTTGCTGTCTAGCTCCCTCTAGTTTAACCCTTGTCCTTATAAGGTTCGTCGAATGAACCGCTAAAATGAAATATTCGCCCTTATTTAGTCTCTCATTTATTAATTCCATGATTATTACTTGCTTGTTTTCGTTCTTAATTTATTGCGAGGCTATTTCCTTAGTTATAATGACGAGACAAGAGTTGCTACTTATGTATAGACTTTTCTTCTTATAATACAGTAAAACCTCGTTAATACGGACCCCGATAACCCGGACAGGCAAAAGGCAAAAATAGCAGAATGCAAGGTTTTAAATGTGGCTAGAATTCAACAAGAGAACTTCCCAAAGAAAAGGCAGTCGACCACTGATGACATTCTGTTTCCAGCAGACTTTGTACTGTACTGTATAGTGTATTTAGGCCTATGGCCTTTAAATACAACATAATAAACGTTTTTTGTTGCTATAAACGGAGTTTTAATGCACTTTCTTCTGTTCTTTTAGGTTATTTCAGTTAATCCGAACTTTCGTTAAACCGGTCAACTTATCCCCCATTAGTCCGGATTAACGAGGTTTTACTGTATACAGAAACCACTCAGCGTCCCCTTACTGCCACTTTTTACCTAATCGCGACGATGAAAATGAGTGATGATTAAATTATATTGATGAAGCTACACTCACAAGAACACCCATATTCAAGCCAGGATTCGAACCCCGGGCCCCTGGCGTCGTGCTAACCATTCCGCCACGGAGGTCGTAGGTGTACAAATCTAAAGTCGTCACTAAGCAGCCAGCAGAGAGAATAAAAGCAAACAAATTCTGATACCAGTAGATCTATTATATATTTTTGCAATATCAGTCAGCTTGTTCAAGAATCGTTAATCCACAAACATTTCTAAGGTCTTGTTTGAGCTGTGAACACAGCTCCAACTTGATTTATTAGAAAGGGTTTGAAATTGTGCATTTGGAGAAACGTTACAAGCACCGGTCTGCATTGTATCATTGTTTTGTTGTTTATGTAATCGTTTCAAATAATTTGATTAACCACGCCAGGAATCCTGAGTTCAATTACCGGGCTGAGCTCTATTAGAGCGTCCATTCATCAATTTCATTTAATCATCACGATCTTCGCGATTAGCCAAAAGTGGCAGTAAAGCGAAGTAAAATAAACTAAATGAACCAACCAATTTGGTCAACCGTGTTACAAAGCTCAAACATCTGTGCAAGCTTCGCTAGAAGAGAAAAAATTGACCTCGCTTCCGAAAGTGACAGCACGGAAATCTTGCAGTGGTTAGTATATCCGCCGGTGATACAAGAAGGATGATGGCTTCAGCAAGATTCGGAAGCACGTTCGAATCGAGGAAATGCGAGGACGAAATCACGTGGTAGTTTGTATGAAGCTCTGCAGAGACGTGGCTATATATAGTGTGTTTCAAAAGGCACGCAACCCAAAATTTATATATTATATCATGAAAACCGTAAGAGATATTTACACCGGGTTTTCTGCATTATAACGCCTCGCCGCACAGAAAATTATATAAATTAATAACTGGCTGAAGGCAGTATTAAATTTTTATTCAAAATACCACTTTTCGAAATTATCTAACGGTCCTAATTAGGCGTCCGATGACTGATGCCATGTCAATCTGTCATTTGCGACCAATATTGATCATGTGCAGCATTTGATGGATTTATGACTGGAAATTTTACGGGTTGAGTGAGAAGGTGCCATTTTATAGACATATCTCCGTAGCTGGCAACACTAGCAGGTCGGAATTTTGTCAATAGACGCAGGCAATATGTGCCTATATTCTGTCCCGGGTATCTCTGGAGCAAGCGAACGAAAACAAATCTCTGCGCAAGTAGTGATGCGAGACGGCTCCACCAATGAGCATGTGATAGGGAACGGGATTGCGCAGAGGAAGGAAGTGACTGCAGTTACCAGCCTTCGCAGCAACGTCTACTGCATCGCTCTGCCCACTCGATTTCCCTTCCTTCTCTGCCACAATATGGCGCCTAGCTCCAAAGATTCCGGGGATAGATTATAAGTATATTGGCCATACATTTACGTGTATTAAAGTGGCCAAGGCGCTCCAAAAGTACAAGAAGATAAATGTAGTATCTTGGAAGCAAGTTGCGAGACCCATAGGAAACGTTCTACGCACACACGCGTACGCGGTGTCGAGAAGACGAAACTGATAACTTGTACATACATGGTATATATTAACATTAATGTCATGTTACCCAAATCAATAAAACATTACTTTTCAATCGTACGAAAGAGAACAATATAATATTTCGGAAAGTGTTATGCCACCCTGGTTATTGCTCCGTTTATTACTTTTCATATATCTATCTCTCCTGCACCTTTCATTACTTTTCCTCAATCTCTTTTTATTACTTTTCCTCTGCTCTCCATCTCTCTTTGTTTTACTCCTACTGATTGATATATGATTGATATGTTGTTTCAAGTCCACTTTATGCACAGTAAGGCTAATCGGGACTGGACCTACAGTTTAAAGTGGGATCCGAACCACTTGTGCCTCCACCGGGTATCGAACCCGGGACCCCTTGATTACAAGGCGACGACGCTACCACTGCGCCATCGGGGAGGCCCTTACTCCTACTGTTTCTTTACACTACTTCTATCTTTTCTCTCCTCTTTTTATGACTTTTTCTCTCTCTTTCTCTCTCTATCCTGTTCCTTTTCTTACTTTTCGTATGTCTCTCTCTCCCTCTCTCTCTTTCTCTCTCTCTCCTGTCCCTTTTCTTACTTTATGTATGACTCTCTCTCTCTCTCTCTCTCTCACTCTCACTCTCTCTCTCTCTCTCTCTCTCTCTCCTGTTCCTTTTCTTACTTTTCGTATAGCTCTCTCGCTTTCTCTCTCTCTCTCTCTCTCTCTCTCTCTCTCTCTCTCTCGCCTATTCCCTTTCATCCCTCCCTCCCGTCCTCCTTTATTGCAGTTCCCCTCTCTCTCTCTGTACTATTCTCCCTCTCTGTCTCCTGTTCCTTATCTTACTTTTCGTATCGCTCTCTCTCTCTCTCTCTCTCTCTCTCTTCTCTCGCCTGTTCCTTTTCATTCGTCCCTCTCTTCCACCTTTTATTACAGTCTCTTTCTCTCTCTTTGTACTATTCCCCTTCTCTCTCTCCTGGTCCATTTCTTACTTTTCGTATCTCTCTCTCTCTCTCTCTCTCTCTCTCTCTCTCTCTCTCTTTACCTTTCCTCTTTTCCTCCTTTTATTATGTATCCAATTTCTCTCCCTCATTCTTCTTTTAACTACGTTTCCTCCTATTTACTCTCTTCCCCTTGTATTAGTTTTCCTCTCTCCCTTTATCTTTTATAATCTCCCTCTATCTGTCTCATTTCGTCCTTTATATCTTTTACCTTCCCTCCATTCTCTGTGACAAGTAAAAGTGACGTCGATACACACCAATAAAGCCACAGCTCTTCGATCTTTCCCCCGCCCCATCTCATTAGAAAATTTTCTGCAGTTGCCCACAACCACAAGCAATTATAGATATATTCTTTACATTTAAAACAAATTCTATAATTGTCCGCCATTCGAATATCCATTTTTAGAAAGTGTAAGACGTGAGTTCTACTTTGAAGTGTCGGACGATATATGTTAGAAAAAATTAAAATTATTGACCACAAGGTATTTTCAGTTTTATCGATAGATGGCAATGGTTAAAGTTTTAGAAATTAAGTAATTATATTTTTTACCTGTTTGGTTCATACTATCTTATTTCAACAAATAAAATACAAAGAAATATTTCCCACTTTACTAATAAATAATTTTGCTATTACAAATTGTCAATTTGAATAATTTAGTTGTGTGCAAGGTAGAATTTAATGAGTGAACACAAAAATTATCACACAATTACAATTCTGGTTCAACTACATTGTGTATCTAAGAAAATACGCATCGCATGATAAATGAAATAGTGTCATATTTTTTTCCCTTATTTGTACCTGTAATAAATTGCTCAGTGCTTCGCAGCGGAATATCTTATATTATTGCGTTTACCTTTACTGTCAATGTTAATTTGTTGCAAGCGTGTAGACTCATTAGCTTCTATTGTTAATCAGCCTGTAGTCAAGAGGTCCAGGGTTCGATTCCGGGAAGAGACATATTCTGGTTCAGATTCCACTTTAAACTTTAGGTCCAGATCCGATCAGCCTAGCTGTGAATCAAGTGGACTTTAAAAACCAATAACTGAAACATTTATATATTATAACAGTATGTTGTATTTTAACCGAACACCCCCTACCACACACACACATATTTGCATTTGAGATGGTGAAACTCAAGTATTGGGCATTAACATCAGCACATACTTGTAGTTGTACACTCCGTCGATTTGTTCATCTCACTATAGCCATATGTATCAGGAGTCCACAAGGTATTTCCACTTCTGGAATCTTGAAACAAACTATGAAGCACCTTTAGATTAATGAACTATGGATTGCAAAACATATTTGAGCAGCTCGATTGCACTTTATAGCGCTTCCGTGCGATGCGAACTTCCCGGCTGCACACTGAACGAACGCGATCTACTAAGCCTCCCTCATTTCCGCCACTTTATAACCCTGCAGTACCGCTTCTCTCTATGGTCCACACATGCATACGAGAACGCTCTACCACAATTGCACCGGGTTGGCAAGCCCTGTTTTAGAAATGAACACAGTTTTGTGAGAGAGAATCCTCTAAATCCTTGATTATTCATTTTATGAACAGCAGGACACCTTACTTTCCGATCTTCCCTTTTACTATACCCTTACTTAGCTTTCATAAGCTAATAAAAGGTCAAACGGTTGCGCTCTCAATTAACATTCCCGGTTGAGAAACAACAGACAATCGCGAGTAATCCGACAAATTCCAAGAGATGGCACAACAGTAGGCCTCAGATCTGTGTGCGAGCAGGACGCTAATGGTATGATCTGATGTTTGCCTGCTGTAGTTGGCATATCTGTTGTCCTGGTGGGTAAATAATCTAGGTTTCAATCCGAGGCCACAATGTTAATCAAATACCAAAGTTCCCTTGCCGGCGAAAATTCGCGCGAACGGATTCTTGGATTCCCGTGCCGTAGTTTTTGGACAGGACAAGTTGCTATGCCAACCGGCACCTCAATTTCCATCAAATCTCCTTTCGGAGAAATTGTCCCTGCGTTCCGAATTCAATTACCGGCACGTGGAGAGAATTGGCGGGAAACAAGGGGTATTTGGCGGGAAACAGTAGGGTATTTGGCGGTTTCCGTTTTTCAATGATGTTCGCGGCGGGAACTGCTAGCCGAATTGTTCCTGCACACAGGGACATAAACGCTTATAATTAACATGAAGAATGGGCCTAAAAGTACATATTAGCTCTGAACAGGGACAGATTTAACATAGACCTGCAAATTAGAGACAAAAAAAAATCTCCCATCATTCGATGGGCAAGCGAGTTGGATGTATTCTAAAGGATGTTTAGCCTGAAAGATTTGAAGCATTTTGAAAACAAAAGCAAGTCATTAGGATTATAGCAGGGATAAACACTATGGAATAGTGCAAAACGTTGTTTAAGAAATACAAAATATTAACCCTCCCTTCAATGAAATGCAATTATATAGGAGAAAGAATATTACGCCACGATGCTCACTTTAATATGCATGTACACTGGCGTACGCAGGACTTTTTCGCGGGGTGATGAAATTGTAAAGATGGTTAATACAGATAGCTGCTTTCTAGGGGGCGCGGCATATACAACAGGTTATTTCGCATATGTAGAACTTTTCACTCTCTAAAATGGAAATCTGGAGTTATTTTAAGAGCAGTTTGATGTATCAATTTGGTTTTTCCCGAGTTTTTCACTGATTTTATTTGAAAATGTTGATTTCCTGAAAATTTTGGAGGTGGCTGTAGCCCCAATCAGCCCCCTCTACGTACGCCAGTGTACATATAACACCCGAAATACACGGCTTCTAAAGCGATACTTCACCAGAGTAACCTTAGTTCAAGAACGACCCGAACAGATGGCAATTAACCTACCAAATTATGAAAAAGCAGAAAATATGACAAGGTTCAAAAACAAATTGAAAAAAAACTATTATCAAATCAGGAATATTATAGCGTTAGTGAATACTTAAATTGTCAACTATAGAAATTTGTAATTATATTTTTTGTCTGAACTGTACTGAACCCTCCAAATACCAATGTAATATGGTTTGTATGGAGTAATAAAATTCAAATTCAATTGACCTTCTAAGCTACAGACAGTATCCAAAATGCTCTGCTTAAATTTGGGCACATCTCACCATGGTCCTGGCAATGATTTTAGAGCTCCTCATACACGATTCAATTGTCATTGACACAGAGCATTCATGATCCATGAAAATCGACAATTGAAAGTTGATGAACAACGTTATTTTTGGAACGTTTCTTGAAAGGTCGAAAATTACAACCTTACAGGATCAAAGAAAAATTTGACAGTTTCAAATCTTACCAAAAGATGGAACTGTGTACGATAAGAATAAAAAGTATATAGGTTATTGGTAACAATGAGAATAATTGTCTTTCAGAAATTCGGACAAAGTGTGACTATTTTCTTGATATTATAAATGTAATTGCAATTTCCGGCTCTGTGTTGCCACGGAAGTTGCTGGGTTCGAATCTCAGCATGGGCGTAGGCATTCTTTGTAAGTGTTCCTATATCAATTTTGTCTAATCACCACAAACGACAGGAGCAGAGGTTAAAATAGAACACAGAACACCAATAATCAAGACAACGCAGTCAGTCATTCGACCTCCCTCATCGTCGTGATTGGCCAAAAAAAAAGGTGACGTAAACTAACAAATATGCACATGAACCTCTTGGTGGGCGAGCGAGCTAGTACTTGATCAAGGATCATACACTGACGGTCCCAGGTTCGAATATCGGGAATGGGCAATGGAGTTCCATTCTGTGCCCGTCAGTTTCATCGGATCGTTCTTCCTCATTGCCGCGATTAACCCTAAAGCGTCAAAGACGTCGTAAAATATGATAAGTACAATTTAATAATTATTTGTTGTTATGTTGAAGATGAAAATAATGGTAAGAACGCCAGAACAAAGCATAGTAGCAGCTCCCAGGCGTAAAATATTGTCCCGGGCACGCCCCTGTGTTATGTGCTTAAAATAGAAACAGTAGAAGGGCACTGAGGAAAAAATAACGTGCATATACAACAAAAGATCGCAAGTAATTCCTTTGAAGTATCAGCACCTCAGGAAATGTCATCATTACGTCGAACTAGTGTCCACATTACGTATAACCTAATTAACAAAACAAATATATTTAGCAACTACATACTTATTGCTGGTGTCTACATATTTCCTGCTTCTTACTGTTTTCGACAAGCTATTACATAAAATAGGAAACGAAATACAGTAAAACCTCGTTAATCCGGACCCCGATAAGCCGGACTTCGCTTAATCCGGACAGGCAAAAGACAAAAATAGCAGAATGCAAGGTTTTAAATGTGGCTAGAAGTCAATAAGAGAACTTCTCAAAGAAAAGGCAGTCAACACTGATGAAATTCTGTTTCCCGTAGACTTTGTACTGTACTGTATAGTGTATTTAGCCCTATGCCCTTTAAATATACCATAATAAACGTGTTTTGTTGCAATAAACTGAGTTTTAATGCACTTTCTACTGTTATTTTAGGTTATTTCAGTTAATCCGGACTTTCGTTAAGCAGGTCAACTTATCAACCCCCATTAGTCAGGATTAACGAGGTTTTACTGTACAAAATATCAAGAGAAATGAACGAAGAGAATCCATTAGCGTCTACTACGAACTCACAATGCTACTAAATGTTGTCAATTAGCTGGTAGTGAGGCAATATGTTCTGATGCAGTATTAAGTAACTTCGTCTCGCTTTGATTACTCCGCAGTAATAGTGCTTTACTTTTTGTCTGCCAAAATAAAGTGAAAATATAATATGTTTGAGAATGACAGGCTATTTCATGGTTTTTTTGCTTACCATTCCCCCTCTTGGTGGCTTTCTATCTGATAAACAATTTTCGACAGATCAAAGCTGAATGGTTAGTGCTGGTAAGTTAATGGTGTGCCGTGCTGTGTGGAACACGATTGGTTAGGCAATTTTCCATCAACGGAACCTTAAATGCTTATGGCTACTTGGATTTGTTAAATAAACAGGTTTTTTCATCCTTGCTTATGGAAGAAGGTACTTTTTACAGAGTTTTTTTCAATAGGGAGGAACACCAGAACACTATGGGAACGTTGTGAAGCAGTTTTTGTCCAAAGTTAGTTATCAGATGACAAGGGTTGCATATTCTGTTTATGAACTTCCTTATGAACATAAACATTAGCCTTGTCACTGTGAAGGACTTTGAATTCAATGGAAGCGTCACACTGTAAATTGTTTGCGATAACCATTCATAATGCGCATCTCTTCGTGGATGTATCCGATTAAAATCGTGTGCAATGGCATACGAACTTCTCTCCCTAGACGTCACTTTGATCTCAATGCATTACCGATGCGCTAAACAAATTTGAAGAAAGTTTTCTAACACCTCGAAAAGGAGCAAATTGGTACAAGAATTCAGTCATAACTTTTTACTGGTTGAAGATACGTAGAAAAAAACATTCACCATTGCATTTCTTGTGAAATTCTAGCCTGATTTGATATATCATATCACCTCGTTCCCATTTAAAATTATGAAGTTGAATTCAAGATGGCGGACATCAAGATGGCTAAGTGACTTTTTTAGCCACCCTGTATACTTCTGAATAAGCGCAGACCCTGTGCCACGAATGGTAGACGAAAGAAGAGTTTACAGGATTCTTGTTAGGAAACATGATGGTAAGAGATCTGTAGAAAGGACAAAACAACGATGGAGGGATAACGTTCATATGGACCTGAAGAACATCGGTCAGGTTGGAAAAGATTGGGTTGATCTTGCCCAGAATAGTGACAGATGGATTGCTTGTGTTTCTGCAATCATAAACCTTCGGGTTTAAGAAATCTAGAAAGTTAGTCGGTTAGGAGAAAATGAAAGAAATCGTCTTTCTATATTAATGAAATGAATACCGGTTATCTTGCTTCTTATGGAGTGCAAAATCAAATTGAGACCATTTTGTCTTGAATAGCGAGTATTCACTATATCTGTATGTCTTCTTCCTCCCTCTCCTGTCCCTATGTTTGTCTTCTTTTATCTCTCTCTCTCTCTTTTCTTGCTAATCTCTTCATTCTATTTTCCTGTCTTTATCTCCCTTTCTCTATTTTCCTGTCTATATCTCCCTTTTCATACTCCATTTGGTACTCCCTTTTTCTATTCTCCTGTATTTATCTCCCTTTCATATTCCATTTGGTATACCCTTTCTCTATTTTCCTGTCTTTTTCTCCCTTTCATATTCCATTTGGTATACCCTTTCTCTATTCTCCTGTCTTTGTCTCCCTTTCATACTCCATTTGGTACTCCCTTTCTCTATTCTCCTGTCTTTGTCTCCCTTTCATATTCCATTTGGTACTCCCTTTCTCTATTCTCCTGTCTTTGTCTCCCTTTCATATTCCATTTGGTACTCCCTTTCTCTATTCTCCTGTCTTTGTCTCCCTTTCATATTCCATTTGGTACTCCCTTTCTCTATTCTCCTGTCTTTGTCTCCCTTTCATATTCCATTTGGTACTCCCTTTCTCTATTCTCCTGTCTTTGTCTCCCTTTCATACTCCATTTGGTACACCCTTTCTCTATATTCCTGTCTCTATCTCCATTTCATACTACATTTGGTACTCCCTTTCTCTATTTCCCATTCACATTCACTGTCTTCTTCCTTTCTATTTCGTTCTCCTATCTCCTTTTCTCTGTTTCATTCTCTTTTCTATCTTCCCTTTCCTCAGCCATTTTCCACCTCATTTCTACTTCCTTCATTCTCTCTTTGTGCCAGCTCGGTGACCGACGCTCCCGGGTTCGAATTCCGACCTGGGAAGGGGAAGTTGGAAGTGTCCTTTCATCAATTGCATTTGATCATCACTCAACCTCAAGGTCACGATTAGCCAAAAGTGGAAGAGAAGCGACGTGAAATAACAAGAGCAGATTTGTTTGAAAATTTGGCGTAATTCTCTCGAAATTCACTTGCTCTCCTTTTGCCCACAGGACACCAAAATGTCAGCCTCACTTCCACGTGGTTTATTCTGGACTGCATTTTGCAGACTAGCTAGGCTCTGACGTCTGGACTGTTCCTTCATCCACGTCACCTTATCACCATTCATCTCCATCTTTGCGATTAGCCAAAAGTGGCAAAAAAGCGACGTGAAAGAAACCTTGCAACCTTCCCTTGTATCTTTCTCTAATTCCATTTCCCTCCTCTTCTCTCTATCTTTCCTCTCTACCACTCTCTTGATCTATAGCTATATTTCCCTCCACTCTTCTGTCTGCCTTTTCCCATTTCACTCACATTTTGCCACTATCTCACAGTTTCATTTATATAAGAGTTACACAAGGACAACAGCTTCCCTATCCTCTCCGGGCACATGCTTATATTGACGGCGAGTGGCTGTGCTGTTCGATTTCTCTTTCCACCAACTCTGGCAGCAACTGGTGTCAGTAGCTCGCCTGGGGCGGACTTTTTTGATGAATCTGGGGGGAGGGGGGAGGAGAAGAGATTGCAGAGAAAGGATGCGCCGGGTCAGAATCATTCGCCGTGGGCTGATATTAGAGGAGAATGAAAAGGAAGAAATGGATCGGAAAGAGGGACGGCGCAAATGAAGGGTGAAAGACTTTCCTCCGAGGTGGCTGCAATGAAAGAAACTGCCTCAGAGATAATGACAATTCAGGGAACGAATAACGAGAAATCGAGTCAACGGTTTCGCAAGTTCAAATTTCCAAAGTTGAGGTGAAAGGGGGGGAGTATTGGAAATATATATATATATATATATACAGGGTGGCTCAATAAGTCACTTAACACCCCCGGTACAAGGCCACTGCAGCGCGCAACATGGGAATGGTGATGACCAATCGTTATCAGGCCAAGGGGGAACCACATTGACAACACCCGCAGGGTCGGCGGCCATCTTGATGTACACCATCTTGAATTAAACTTCAGAATTTTAAATGGGAAGGGGGTCGTGCGACATATCAAAATTAGCTAGAATTTCACGAGAAATGCAATGGTGAATGTTTATGTTCAGAAGGAAGTTTATAAACAGAATATTCGATGCTATTTATCTGCTAACCCATTAGCCTTGTCACTGTGAAGGACTTTTAATTCAATGGAAGCGTCACACTGTAAATTGTTCGCGACAACCATTCATAATGAGCAGCTCTTCATGGATGTATCCGATTAAAATAATGTGCAATGGCATGCGAACGTCTCTCCCTATACGTCACTTTGATCTCGATGCATTACCGATGCGCTAAACAAATTTTAAGGCATTTTTCTAACACCTCGAAAAGGAGCAAATTGGTACAAGAATTCAGTCATAACTTTTTACTGGTTAAAGGTACGTCGAAAAATCCTTCACCATTGCATTTCTCGTGAAATTCTAGCCCATTTTGATATGTCGCACGACCCCCTTCCTATTTAAAATTTTGAAGTTGAATTCAAGATGGCGGACATCAAGATGGCCGCCGACCGTGTGGGTGGCGTCAATGTGGTTCCCCCTTGGCCAGGCAATGATTGGTCATCGCGAATTTCAAATTCCATGCCGCAGTAGCCTTGTACTGAGGGTGTTAAGTGACTTATTGAGCCACCCTGTATGTATGTATATATATATATATATATATATATATATATATATATATATATATATATATATATATATATATATGCGGTCCAGTAGTTGAGTTGCTGTTTCAAGTCGACTTTATGCACAGATAGGTTAATCGATACTGGGCCTACAGTTGAAGTTGGGATCCGAACCAGAGGGTATGGAACCCAAGACCTCTTGATTACATGGCGACGGCGATACCGCTACGCCATTGGGAACGGTACAGTAACTAGTGTTCTTTAGTCAATGACTTTCTGTAAACTTGGATTTGGGTGCAGTTTCAACAGGAAGCACTCAAGGCGCTGTGGATCGAGCATATCTTCGCCTGTCTTCAGTCCACATGCAGTTGCTACCCTTTGGTGAAGTAAGGTCAGCAACAACAGGAAAGCTGTGGTTACTGAGGAGGTTTCTAGGAACCAGATACGATAAGCTGCTTCACGTGCGGAGAGCCCCACATGTGAGGACACCACATGCGAAAGACCGATGACGTGATGCAAAGACAGTGAGTCCTCTGTCCATGCCTCCCTGGGCTTCTGCACTTCCTGATTACGACACGAGGCAACAGAAATAACCCTGCGTAAGGTTGTTTCGGCCACATCCAAAGTATATAAGCCCGAGTCACAAGACTAGAGGGGTGGTAGTCGACCAACAGATCTGAGGTACGGCCGGAGGCGCTGTCCAGTCTCCGACCCAAGATGGCTATCCACTCAGCCAAGTCCAGGCTGTCTTCAGGCACATAGAAGATGGACAAGGAACTTCACTACAAGATTACTAAGTATCGCTAATCTACCCTTCTTATCATTTCAGCTCCCTTCCCTAACACATAGGTTGGGATATTCTGCATAATATCAGCCACATCTGTTATCTATAATAAACCTTGTTATTGTTAATCATTATTTATGCGCCTAATTATGTCTACACCTTACAGGTTCTCCTATTTAGTATTACGACTCTACCTAGATAATAATGCATTCTCTTTCAGCTCTAAGCCCAGACGTCTTGAGTTACATACCCCTAAAGGTAGTGCTCGAGCACAGGTCCGACAACCGTTGCAATGCGTACCTCAAAGACTGCATTGGAGAAATGTTTTCGCCCATTTGGTAGCAGAGCGCGTTAAGAGGTAACGCCACGTAAGTTCCGGGTTCGAGTCCCAGCCTGGGCATGAGTGCTATATGTGAGTATTCCTCCATCAACATCATAACTCATCCACATCTTCGCGATTAGGCAAAAGTGTCAGAAAAGCGAATTAAAATGAACCAAATAAATCAATGGCCATATTTGTGAGCGCTCTCGTGTGTAGCAAGCAGCGGTACTGCAGCGTTGTAAGAGGGGCGGGAAGGAGGGAGTGAGCGGGGCAGAAGGCTTCGTCGGTCGCGTTCGTACAGTGATTCTTGAGTAACAGTGTAGCGTGGCATTGCAATCAAGGCGGAAGAAACAGGAGGTTGGTCCCCTCAACACCTCTGCTTCTTACTGGCCTTAAGGTGCAGCGCACACCGCACGGAAACGCTCGCTGGCCTCGACAAGTGCAAGCAAATTGCCCAACCTTGGCGCAATCAACATACTCCGGATAGAAAAATCATATTTTTAAACCAATAATCCAAACCTAATAGGCTGAAATCAGCATCGGGGCAAGATGATACAATTTAGCAATCTAACGACGAATCTACAACTCCCAATTTAATGTATACGGTCTTCTCGGAGCACAATTTGCATACAGAACACCCTGATTGAAGGTTCGTGCCTGTAGTTCCTTGCCATCTATATAAATAGAGGCGTTGAAAAGAGGTATGGGGGAAGTACGGATACGATGATAACATTCCCCTCTTCACCTCCCCCCACTGTTTCTGTTTAATATGCGCAATAGATTTCCTGCGAATGGAAAGGGTAAAGGATCGTCGTCCGCATTCTTCCCGGAAGAGCCATCCTCCCCCCTCCCCTTCCCATCCTCCTGCATAACGCCAGTGCCACATGTTGATAATCAACCTCCAGCTGAAGGTCTGTTTAAAGCAGTCCATTAGCATCAAACACTGCATCTGATTTCAGGGCAGGAGCAAATCCTGAAAAATATTCGTATATGATACCGTATGTATCCGTTCTCGCAGTCTCTCAGAAACTATTACAACAATTAAGATAAAACTAGGCGAACTAATAAACCTATTGTTTATAAGTCAAGTTTACGTTCAGAGAAACTAACCGCGAGTGGGCCTACAGTTTAATGCTACAGCAGGGGTGCCCACAGGGAGGGATTATAGCGCAAGTTGCGCCATCGAGATTTGGGGGGGGGGGATTTTTTCCCATTCAAATAATATAAAATTCAACATTTATATCTCTCTCCAAAATTTATATAAAAATTTTACACCTTACATGCACCATATTTAATCCTTTAGATGAAGAAAGCAAAGTGTTTAAGGGCATGAGCGTCCGGAAGGGGAGGCAAGGTGGGGCCGTGCCCCCCCTGGAAAATGAAAGTCAACCAAAAATTATGTATTTCACACATATCATTTCATTTTAGCCACAATAATATGTGTTAATTATTGCATGAACATCATAAATTCAAATTTAAGCAATGTTTTTTTAGGGAACAACACTATTTTTGGAGAAAATGTGCCTTGTTTGCCCCCCCTGGAAAAATACCTTCCTTGCTCTCCCTGGAAAAAATCCTGTGGACGTCCATGTTTAAGGGTATTATCCAAGGGGGGGGAGATCCAACTCTTACATATTAGGCCTTATTTGACACGTGGGTTCTCGGGGGGGGGGGTTATGAATTAAACTTTGGGGGTGGACAGTATCCAACTATAGGTCTTACATTAAAGGTAAAGGTAAAGTGTTCCCCTGTGCATAGCACCACGCCATGAAGGCGTATAGGGGGTGTGGGGGTAACGCCCCACACTTTCTTGATCCGGTCGTGAGTGGGGGTGATGTGATCAGCATCACGCCCCTGACCGCCTTTACCATAGGTCTTACATTATGGCGTGTATTTTAGTTAGTCTAAAATTGACATGGAAATGTTGGTGGAAGAATTGAGTATGAAATTTAAAGGGGAGATAGAAAGCTCTTGATAAAGTGTTAAATCTTAGATTGTCAAGGGATTTCTGTAGTGGAGAGAGAGTTCGAACATTAAATTTTGGACACTGTATTTACACGTTTTCGACCCCGAACGTGCCAAAGGAGAAGCTGGAAAAGACTAAATATCTCTGGAATGGATCTTAAGGCAGCGTTGATACCCCACAAAATTAATATTCTTGAAAGCCTGCAAAGAAATGGATGAAAAAATGTTCTTGATCGCTTCGCTCGCATTATTGTCTTGCGAGTTTTGCACTTTAATGAGGTGAATGTGAAGTTTTTATACTATAGCTGCATTACAAGACAAGCGATATTCTCGAAATTCTCGATTACGATCAACGATTGTAGGGGTGGTCTTGAGTGATGGGCATTCCCTGTTTAGGGAGGAGGGGCAGATCAAGTATAGTGTTCAGTAAAGCTAAGGGAAAAGTTACTTTCGGTAGACACGCTGTCGTAATTAAATACTTTGTGGGGATTACGATATGATTTTAGGGCGCGAATGATATGATTTGAGGAGAACGCATGACATGATTTTGGGGGGATGCACCATTTACCTTGGGGGGATGGGTAACCTGTGCTACAGGGTGTCAAAATTTCCTTAACACACTCTAAAAATGTAAATAGGTTATGCTGGGTACAATAGGTCATGATAGAAGGAGGTTAGACCTAGGGGGAACCATTGATGTGTCTGTCAAGCCGAGGTCGCCCTATTGAATTCAACTGAAAAATATTAAATAGGAAGGGGATGATATATCAAATCAGGCTAGAATATCGCGAGAAATACAGTGGTGAAGTTTTTTTGAACGTATCTTTAACCAATAAAAAATGTTTGTACCAATGTTTTCCTTTTCGAGTTGTCAGAAAAAAAGCATGAAAATGGCTCTAACAAGTCAGTAACGCATCGATATCATACTGACGTCTAGGAAGAGAAGTTCACGTACACATGATTTTAATCACATATATTCACGAAGACTTGAGCATTGTGAATGGGTGTCTCGAACAATTACAGTGTAACGCATCCACTGGAATGAAAAACCCTTCACAGTGACAAGGCTAATATATAAATTCGTGGCGAAGTTAATAAACAGAATATGTCGTACTTGTCATGTGATAACCCACATTGTGTATAATTCCATGTTTTTATTGTTATTTCATTCTTCTGTGATCTTGCCAGAATGTTTATTACGGTTAGTTTGGTTGTAATTCGTAAATAATTATGTTCTGTATTATTTTGTGACTCTTCCGTGCTAGTTCTGAAGTGTGTAAATTTAAAAGCGATTTCAAGTTCCACCCCACCCCCCTCCTCCCTAAATAGACAAAATGGGTTGTATAAATATTGCCTCTATATAGAGTGATATATACTGAGATTCTAAGAGACAGAGAATGTTGAGGGTGCTTGCGCACGGGGAAGCAATGGCGGGGGGGGGCAGTTGCCCCTCCTAATACTCTCACTTAGAAATTTAGTGCAGAGAAACCTTATTACCGTTATTAAACAATAGTATTCTTTTTAGAAAATAAAGTGTTTTCAAGCCGCTGAAACTTTCAAGCAACTACGGCAAGTATATTTCCTATGTAATTGAACTCTCACTTAGTTCTCTAGCAAATTACTTATTATTAAGACTCACGCACTTTATTCGTTAGCCTAGTTGCGTTACACCTATGTGGTCGCAGAATAAATTGGTCACACATTGGAAATGAATCAATTATGAGTAGTTGTTCTGAATCTGCTGTACGAAATCATGTATATATGGAAATTAGTCTAAACCACAGAGAAGGAAAATACAGGGGGAGGGGAACAGAGAACTTTTGTGCCACGAAAGCTGGAATTTTTCTAATAGAGTGATTTTCCGTGGGTCCGGACACACACTATATGCGCCCCTGTTTAGAACCCTTCGCCACGCGTAACCCACAACGCTGAAACTCATATACCAATTAGTATTCTGCATCAAATACACTAATATCAAATACGGATTTAAAAATAAAAGTAAAATTAATAGATTTAAAAATCTTACACATAATCAGTATAATAATTTTGAGCTAGTAATAATAATTATTACTGGTAATAGTAGTACGATTTCTACATCAAAAATAAGAAAGATTACTGTAATTAGGAATAACTTTATACAGAATGAAATTCGGGCTGAGGATTTGGGATCAAATCCGCATTCGAAAGGGGATCTTCTTTCTCGATCTGTAATTGTTTTTTTATATAATAATGTGGATAATATTATTAGAATTGAGGTAATTGTTTACCAAGAGATTAACTTACCACTTCCTGGTCGCCTCGAGCATCATCACTGCAAAATTAAAAGAAACATGGTACTGAAGATTTTGTATTGATTAGCGTGTCGTAAACAACAATTATTACCACTTTAAACCAGAGTTGTTAAACGTCCAAGAACCCATAAATTCTAGAGCGTTCTATTGGGTTCCGGTACAGGACCGAAACCTTTTTTTCTCGGACAATTTAAATTCGGTTCAAGTTGCGTATTGTTTCATTGAAAAAAAAAATTCCTGGCTCTTATTTAAATTGACCCGGAAAAAAGGGTCCTGGACCATATATAAATTTACCAGGAAAAGAGGTTCCTGGACCGTATTGAAATTCATTAGGAAGAAAGTTCCTGAACCATATTTAACCCTTAAGTAGGTAGGTGGCCAAATTATACACAAGTGGGTAATGGGGTGCTCACGACACCACACAGAAAAAATACACTTACAGTTATATTTCTATCAATTATAATTGTAATATATGTAATTTTACATTATTTGTACGGTTGTAAGATTTCGAATAATGAAAATAACTAAATTTGAAACTTTTTAAGGACATTTTATAATTTTCCTTTTTCCTTCTATTTAAAGGGACAATTCCTTATTTTATTATATTTTCTTTATTTTTTTTATTTTTTTTTCACTACTAACCACGTCCATTAACTCGAATAGCTTTTTGACATGTTCCTGTTCTTTCTTGAACTCCATTTCGAAGAAAAGAAAAGCCATCTTTGCAATACTCGAGCAAAATAAAGTTTAAAACAATACGCAAGTAGGTAGGAGGGGTGCTGATAACACCACAGAAAGCGGAGCTCTTTGTTATTGTGGATCAGCGCACAACAATCAGGCGACTGAAAGACCTACCTCTCAAGGAGTAAACAACATGAAGGTAACGGAAAGATGAACAGTGTTGCCAACTTTTAAGACTAATTTTTTTAACAATTTTTAGACCCAGGGTTTGTGGCCACACCACATACCCACTTAAAGGTTAAATTCATCAGGAAAAAGGTTCCTGGACCGTATTTAATTTGATCCAGAAAAAAGAGGTCTGGACCGAATTGAAATACTTTACACATAAAAGGGTTATTTACGGTCCAGATCTCATTTACGCTTGCTGATTTACTCTCCTGGACCGGAATTGAATCTACTTAAAGTTCCTGGACCTTTAACAACCCTGCTTTAAACTGCAAGTTCAGTCCCGGTTAGCCAATCTGTGCATAAATTGAACCAACAACAAAAAACAGACAAGAAAAACTCAAAGTCAATTTTTGCTGTTCAGAAAGAAACTACTTTCTTGAAAACTGGAATTGTTAAGTAACTTCAACAATGGAATATCCTGTTGTATCCGACAAGAATGGAAACAGACGTTTTGTATTCGCAGACAGGCTCCCTGTCAATTGTTGCTGTGAAAGGGACCCATTCATGCAAATTGGGTTATGCTAATGGGGCGTCAGAAGTTAGGCAGATTGATTAACGCGGGAGCTTTCGGCCTTCGCTGTTTGCAAAGCAATCGCTCCTCGTGATTGGCGGATGGGCGACGCACGTGACAAGATAAGGACGTAATTATGCAGTGCTTGTCTCTGCGTAGAAGCACAACGTATTTACCTGCAATCTTCCAAGTTAAGTTGTGCGTAATCACCAATTTGTGATTGATTGATTGAGTTGGTGCTTTAAGTCCACTTTATGCACAGTAACGCTACTCGGGACTGGACCTACAGTTTAAAGTGGGATCCGACCACTATGTGCCTCCACTGAATCACAAATTTGAAGTCATCTTTCCAGATATCAATTCGGTAGAGCACGGTTTCATATTCACATACATAAATATACACCAAAGCAAGTAAAAATCTCAAATATACAAATATACTCCAAAAGCTCGTAAAGTATATGTAAAATGCACTAAAATCTCGCCAAATACACCTATAGAATAGAATAGAATAGAATGGTCTTTATTTAAGCAGACGTGTTTCGGACTCATGAGCCATTCTTACAACAGTAGTGTGATTGGTGCTATTATAAACTCAACAAATGATGAACCCCCCTCAGGCAGATTTGGCTACACTTAAAACAGGCTCAACATGCCCATATGAGCTTTTTGCTCAAGTGTGGAACCCTGCCTAATCCAAGATTTTTGTGAAAATGCCCTCGGGAATTTCCCGAAACTACAGTGTACAAATGATGAGCCCCCTCAGATTGATTTGCCCATACTTACAAAAGTTGCATCAGTCAGATTGTTGTCCATAAGCTTGTTAAAAATATGCCTCTTCTTGATATTGTTTTGGATACACTTAAGCCAAAATCCTCATAAAACACACACACACACACACCCACACATATTTACTTCCGGTCCACTTCCGGTCTACTTCCGGTCCACTTCCGGTCCACTTCCGGTCCACTTCCGGTTTGCCTACTTCCGGTTTGCCTACTTCCGGTCCACTTGTGGCCTATTTCTGGTTTATTTATATTGCATCATGTTTTGCAACAAATTATTACCCAATATTATGCAACAAATTATTAGACATGTGTTGTTTTCTGATTGGTTGCTTATGACATAATGTGATGATGTGTTATATTCTGATTGGCTTATTGTTTCAGATGCTTTCAATGCGGTCTGTGCTTAGGCTATATAAAGAGATTTTGCATTGCATATCAGCCAGTATTGTGAGAGTTGTTGAAGAGTAAGGGTGTGTTGTTGCAGTGCTGCTCATATTTTTTTAAACACAAAAATATTGCAAATTTATATAAATTGAATTACAAATCTATTTGATTTAATAGACAGAATTTTTGACAACCTGTTATAGGTTTATTAAGTATAGAGTTTTGATTTGAACCCCAAGAAATTTTATATAAATACCAAAGCCAAAAAATATTAACACACATACACATATACACACACAAAATATACAAAGCACACTGCTGAACCCAACTGATATTTTTTTATTAAGCATAGAATTTTGATTTGAACCCCAAGAAATTTTATATAATAAACATAACAAAATTCTAATATTTATTTTTGTTTAACAGGTACAACAAGTTCTGAGCACATAAGCAGTTTCTGAGGAATACAAGGCAGCAGCAGCAGCAAGCAATTAACTTATAGAAGGCAGTGTGTATCCTATCTAATTGCATGGATAATCTTGACACAGGATTTTTTGAGAGAAGATGTATTTCAAAATACATAAAATCTAAGTCACTTGTTGATGATTTAAAGCTTAGATTCTTTGGCCTGTCCGAGTATGACCTGTTTGCTGTGCAGAATGAAACTGAAATGCAGTGGGTGCTTGCCAGTGACAGGCCATTCCAATGCCTATTTCTCAATTTTATCAGCAAGTTTGAAAGGCGTGTATACAACAAGTACAAGAGAATTGTTGGATTGTTTGTTAATTTTTATACAGACAGGTGCCATTATAATTTAAGGTTGAAATTGTTTGACAATTATTGGTTCAACAATTGTTATGAGCATTGTTTTGAGTATAGGATGCCCATGATTGCATCTCAGAGTTTAAATTGGAGACATTATAAATATTCAAATAAAATTATTAACAAGATATCTAAATATAAGAAGATTGAATTTGTTACAACTGATAATGGGAATTTGTACAGTGGTGAAGATTTCAATCCAGAGTTTGTATCATATTCCAACTATACATATTTGAATGAGCTTGTCATGTATTTTATAAGGCAAAAATTTAGAGATTGCACTTATGATTGTTTTGTTGAGGCACTGGGGCAGAATAATTTGCATGACATTTGCAACTGTGGGAGAGTTTTGTCCAGCCTGTCAGTGTGATTTCAGGCACAGGAATCTGACAGTTGGGAATCAACTCGCAGCAGGCAGCCCTGATTATTTCAGCAGAGACAGCAATCAAGGTAAATAAATATTTGCTGCAAGTGTAATTTATTTCTCTTCTCATCAATGTAACACATTTCCTATCTTATGCAGTTCCAAATCCCTGCCCCATCAGTGCTGTAGAAATATCAGCCAGGCTCGGGTCTGTATGCAGGAAGAGGCAAGACATTTGTTTGAAATCTGTTTTGAAGCCTGTACCTAATCACAGCGCAGCTCTGTCAGAGATAGGGACAATGAGTAATATCTGTAATTAATAATTCAGTAATCATTTCTAACAAGTTTAATTTTCAATAGGCTCTTCTCATCAGTGTAACACATTTCCTGTCTTATGCAGTTCCAAATCCCTGCATAGCAGTGCTGTAGCCAGGCTCGGGTCTGTATGTAGGAAGAGCCATAGTTGAAATCTGCTTGGGTATAATTTTTTGAAGCCTGTACCTCATCACAGCATAGCTCTGTCAGAGGATAGGGACATTGAGTATAAAATCTGTAATCAATAAGTTAGTAATCAATTCTAACAAGTTTAATTTTTAATAAGATCTTCTCATCAGTGTAACAAATTTCCTCTCTTGTTTCACATGCAGTTCCAAATCCCTGCCCTATCAGTGCTGTAGAAATATGAGCCAGGCTCGGGTCTGTATGTAGGAAGAGGCAAGACATTTGTTTAAAATCTGCTTGGGTATAATTTTCTGAAGCCTGTACCTAACCACAGCACAGCTCTGTCAGAGATAGGGACATTGAGTATAAAATCTGTAATCAATTTGTCAGTAATCAATTCTAACAAGTTTAATTCTCTTCTCATCAGTGTAACAAATTTCCTGTCTTGTTTCACATGCAAATCCCTGCTCATCAGTGCTGCAGCCAGGCTTGGGTCTGTATGCAGGAAGAGGCAAGATATTTGCTTGAAATCTGCTTGGGTATAATTTTCTGAAACCTGTACCCATCACAGCATAGCTCTGTCAGAGATAGGGACATTGAGTAATAATTAATAATTATTCTTGTCAGTAATCAATTCTAACAAGTTTAATTTTTAATAGGTTCTTCTCATCAGTGTAACAAATTTCCTGTCTCATGCAGTTCCAAATCCCTACCCATCATCAGTGCTGCAGCCAGGCTCGGGTCTGTATGTAGGAAGAGGCAAGATATTTGTTTGAAATCTGCTTGGGTATAATTTTCTGAAGCCTGTACATAATCACAGCACAGCTCTGTCAGAGTGTAACAAATTTCCTGTCTTGTTTCACATGCAGTTCCAAATCCCTGCCCAGCAGTGCTGCAGTCAGGCTCGGGTCTGTATGCAGGAACAGGCATGATATTTGTGAAATGTGCTTGGGTATAATTTTCTGAAGCCTGTACCCATCACAGCACAGATCTGTCAGAGATAGGGACATTGAGTAATATCTGTAATCAATAATTAAAAATTATTCTTGTCAGTAATTAATTCTAACAAGTTTAATTTTTAATAGGCTCTTCTCCTGTCTTGTTTCACATGCAGTTCCAAATCCCTGCCCATCAGTGCTGTAGAAATATCTTCCAGGCTCGGGTCTGTGTGTAGGAACAGGCAAGATGTCTGCTTGGGCATAATTTTTTCAAGCCTGTACCCATCACAGCATAGCTCTGTCAGAGATAGGGACATTGAGTATGTATTATTACTGCACCTGCCCCATCTAACATGTTGCTGTGTTTCTTCAATACATTAGTCATAATGAATAAAATATTCAGAACAAACCTCTATAAGATATGACAACCTGCAACAATCTGGATGTATGAGATGTTTTATTTTCTGTATTTTTCAGGCTCTCTTGTTACAATCTTGTTTCTCTCTCCAACATTGCCATCACTATAATTCCACATGTTCTATGCTAACAACTTCAAACCTGAAAACATATCTGTAATCAATAATTAATAATTATTCTTGTCAGTAATCAATTCTAATATTTAATTTTTAATAGGTTCTTCTCATCAGTGTCCTGTCTTGTTTCACATGCAGTTCCAAATCCCTGCCCATCAGTGCTGCAGCCAGGCTCTGGGTCTGTGTGCAGGAAGTTTGTAGTTGAAATCTCCTTGGGTATAATTTTTTGAAGCCTGTACCTCATCACAGCATAGCTCTGTCAGAGATAGGGACATTGAGTATAAAATTATTACTGCACTATATTTTAAAACCTGCCCCATCTAACATTGCTGTGTTTCTTCATAATCAATAAAATATGCAGAACAAACCTCTATAAGATAAGACAACCTGCAACAATCTGGATGTATGAGATGTTTTATTTTCTGTATTTTTCAGGCTCTCTTGTTACAATCTTGTTTCTATCTTCAACATTGCCATCACTATAATAATATCTGCCACATGTTCTATGTTAACAACTTCATAATCGATGCAAAAAAAATAAACCTGAAAACATATCTGTAATCTAATCAATTCTAACATTTAATTTTCAATAGGCTCTTCTCCTGTCTTGTTTTACATACAGTTCCATCTCTGCTCATCAGTGCTGTAGAAATATCAGCCAGGCTCGGGGGTCTGTGTGTAGGAACAGGCAAGATATTTGTTTGAAATCTGCTTGGGTATAATTTTCTGAAGCCTCTACCTAATAACAGAATCACAGCATAGCTCTGTCAGAGATAAGAACATTGAGTAATATCTGTAATCAACAATTAATAATTATTCTTGTCAGTAATCAATTCTAACAAGTTTAATTTTTAATAGGCTCTTCCTGTCTTGTTTTACATACAGTTCCAAATGCCCATCAGTGCTGTAGAAATATCAGCCAGGCTCGGGTCTGTGTGCAGGAAGAGGCAAGATATTTGTTTGAAATCAGCCTGGGTATAATTTTTTGAAGCCTGTACCTCATCACAGCATTGCTCTGTCAGAGGATAGGGACATTGTATTATTACTGCAAAACCTGCCCCATCTAACATGTTGCTGTGCTTTTTCATAAATCAATAAAATATTCAGAACAAACCTCTATAAGATATGACAACCTGCAACAATCTGGATGTATGAGATGTTTTATTGAATTTTATGTTTCTGTATTTTTCAGGCTCTCTTGTTACAATCTTGTTTCAGATAGAAATTGAAAATTCTTGTCACTATCAAGCACGCAGTGCATTTCAGTCTCATTCTGAACTGTAAACAGGTCATACTCGGACAGGTTCAGGAACCTAAGCCTAAAATCCCCAACAAGTGATTTAGATTTAATGTATTTTGAAATTGATCTCCTGTCAAAAAAATTCTGCTTTATGACAGGCACAATGGCAGTGTGAACAATTCACTGCCGCATTGGCATGTATTTTGTATGTTGTGTGCTTCAAGTGACAGGCATATGCATTCATGCTCACAGTTTTTAAATTTTTGCCTAAACATAAACATGAGAATTTCATTGAAGTTTGTATGTTTTAAAAATTTGCTCATGCCTGGCTTAAAATCTTCAGGTAGGTATAAATTGCCCTCATTTGTAGTGACATATTCAAGAGGATTCAGGTCCACATAAACTCTGTTTGAGATTTTATAATGGACCCAGTTTAGACTCTGCGGCATAATTATGTCCATTCTGTGCACAAAACAATTCTTATTGCAATTGTTGTACCAGTAATCATCATACATTGCAAATCCACAATGCCAATAATAACACTCTACAGAATAATGCACAAAAAATCCAATTCTTTTGCATGTATTGAACATGGATATTTCAAATCTTGTCAGGGATTTCAGGGACAGGTAGTGAAAAGCAAAATCACTTGAAAGCACCCACTACATCTCAGTTTTATTCTGCACAGAGAACAGGTCATGCTCAGAGAGTCCAGAGAACCTATGCCTGAAATCCCCAACAAGTGATTCTGATTTTATATATTTGTAAATAGATCTTCTGTCAAAAAATTCCATACCTTTGATTTAATCCTCTCTCCCACTGCTCTGCTTTCCCTGCTGTTTCTGCTCTCTCTCTGCTGTTTCTGCTCTATCTGAAATTAAATTTTTAATCTAGATAATAGTTTCCCACAATTGCATGTTCCGCTGAGATTGCTCCCACCTAGAATCTTTGCAATGCAATCAGAGTCACAGTGTTTGAATTTTTCTCTTATGAAATACATAATAATCTCATTCAAGTATATATGCTTAGAGTACCACACACAATCAGGATCAAAATCATCCCCACTGTACAAGTGGCCACTGTCTGTTGTAACAAATTCAATATTATGATTTGTAGATATCCTGAATTTGTAATGCATCCAATTCAAGCTTGGGTATGAAACAATATTCATCCTATGCTCTGCAAACAAATTATAGCAATTACTCAACCAATGAGTATTGAATATTTTAAGCATGAAATAATAACCATAATTATCTGTGTAAAAATTCACAAAAAATCCAGCAATTCTGCCACACTTGTTGTAAACAATTTTTTCAAACTTGCTTATATGTTTGATGCACAGGTAGTGAAAGGGCAAGGCACTGTCAAGCACCCATTGCATCTCTGTTTCATTGCAAACTGCAAACAGGTCATACTCAGAGAATCCAGATAATCTGATTCTGATATTTTCCACCATTGTTCTTATATAAACGTTTCAACGTATGTTCAACATACGTATGTTGAACATACGTTGAAACGTTTATATAGGAATCCAGATAATCTGATTCTGATATTTTCCACCATTGTTCCTTTATAAACGTTTCAACCTACCTGAAGATTTTAAGCCAGGCATGAGCAAATTTTTAAAACATACAAACTTCAATGAAATTCTCATGTTTATGTTTAGGCAAAAATTTAAAAACTGTGAGCATGAATGCATATGCCTGTCACTTGAAGCACACAACATACAAAATACATGCCAATGCGGCAGTGAATTGTTCACACTGCCATTGTGCCTGTCATAAAGCAGAATTTTTTTGACAGGAGATCAATTTCAAAATACATTAAATCTAAATCACTTGTTGGGGATTTTAGGCTTAGGTTCCTGAACCTGTCCGAGTATGACCTGTTTACAGTTCAGAATGAGACTGAAATGCACTGCGTGCTTGATAGTGACAAGAATTTTCAATTTCTATCTGAAACAAGATTGTAACAAGAGAGCCTGAAAAATACAGAAAATAAAACATCTCATACATCCAGATTGTTGCAGGTTGTCATATCTTATAGAGGTTTGTTCTGAATATTTTATTCATTATGACTAATGTATTGAAGAAACACAGCAACATGTTAGATGGGGCAGGTGCAGTAATAATACATACTCAATGTCCCTATCTCTGACAGAGCTATGCTGTGATGGGTACAGGCTTGAAAAAATTATGCCCAAGCAGACATCTTGCCTGTTCCTACACACAGACCCGAGCCTGGAAGATATTTCTACAGCACTGATGGGCAGGGATTTGGAACTGCATGTGAAACAAGACAGGAGAAGAGCCTATTAAAAATTAAACTTGTTAGAATTAATTACTGACAAGAATAATTATTAATTATTGATTACAGATATTACTCAATGTCCCTATCTCTGACAGATCTGTGCTGTGATGGGTACAGGCTTCAGAAAATTATACCCAAGCACATTTCACAAATATCATGCCTGTTCCTGCTATGACGAACTGTCATAAGGTATTCTGGAAACTTGAGTTTCGTGTGTGTGTTGCTGGGTAAAGTAGCACAACTCAGGTCCTAAGACGATGAACTCGTCTAGTGCAGAGAATTCACGGTAGGTGGAATGCCTATGCAATATGAAAACTTTGTTGCTTTAATACTTACGCGAAGAATCGCTAGATGGCTCTGACCGTTGTGCGCATTTGAATTGTAAATTCCTTTGTTTGAGATCCGATTTTCTCGCGGTTTCCTTATGCACAAGGACATTTTGATGTGTCGGTCACTGCACGCATGGGCAATTCGCAGTTATGGCGCAAAATAATAAAATATACAGCGTTTTGGTCTAGATGCCATTGGTTAATTAACAGCAAAAAGTTTATCTTAATAAGCATTACAATGGGTTCTTTAACGCACACACATATTTGATAACGTGTGAGTTCTAAATCATGTAAATTGTTGTTTGGTAAAGACAATCGTGCTCTGCGAAAAAGAATGGTAGATATCGATAGGGTTGTCTGGTGATCGAAACGGGACTTCCGGGAGAAAAAAATGGAGTGAAGAGAGTTATGTCACGACAGTGCAGGAAAGGAGAATGGTTTCAGTGCTTTCGGGAGGAATCTGACATCTGCAGTTAGGATAAAACGGCAGATAATAGATGAAGTGAAAAGCACAACGCAGAAAAAAGCGTTGAAAAGGAATCGAGCTCTCGGTTACGAGAGAGTTAAAGTGTGGACTCGTGCGTGCTGGATTCTTCGTTCCCGACACACCAGGTGAGGAAATTAAATTATCTTAAGTGACTTTGAGAGGAAGAAAATTCTCGAAAATCGTGTTTACTACGTTTAAGCAAAGTGTGTTTAAGAGATAGCTATCTTGCGTGTGTTGGATCTTACGGGAAACGGTACTAGTACACGCCACAGACCATGCGTTATTTACAAAATGGCCATCGACGCCATGTCTGAAAAGGGCTCTGTGCACATGTAAAACGATCTATTTTCGTGCAAGAAACGCATAGCACTTGCCAAAATAAACGAGAAGCATGGTCCAAGATTGGTTCTATGTCAAATTAGGAAGTAATTAGGACTTTTGTAATTCCTTATATAGCATTAAAGGTGCATGCTAAATGCATGGTAATTTTTCGATCACATATCGACAGTTTTTTCACGTCTCTTAACTTAATGAGGACAGATTGTTGATGCTTTCATACGCAGGAAATATGTGCTAAATTCAATACAATAAACAAGTTTACTGTTTCTTGTGTTCATTTTTACGTACTACAGCATTTTCTTCCATTTGTATTTGGTTGTTAATGTAAATGTTTAAATGAATAATTCTTCTCTTACAGAAGGGGCGAATTTTGCATGTGTAAATGGGGTTAATGCCGTTGCTATGGAAAGTGGTTATTGTTAGTTGTAAATGATTTGAAATCCTCTTTGAAATCTGAAGGTATAAAATTTCAATCTCCAGCGATCTGCATGCGTCACCAGCGTTACCAGGCAAAGTTTATCAATACAAATAATTCGAACTAGTGACATATTGAACGTTTCTGGATCGTTGAGACTCAGTTATTGAGTCGTTGTTGTCTGGTCTAAATTAATAAATTGAACGAATGTCATGTAGCTCGTCGCAAGATTATGAGACTTAGGTGCAGAGGGGCTGCGTTATTGAATTTTTTGTTGGGTTTCAAGTAGGTTAATATTTAGTTGGTTAATTGCTTTTGTTAAAGCTAATATTAATAATGGCAACGGAGCAGGAACCGGTTACATTAGATTCCTTGTTCGCCTTTATTAAACAGAGTGAGGAAAGGAACAAGGAATGCACTGAGTCACTCAAATCAGAACTCAAATCAGAACTCAATGAAAGCAATCAGGTGCTCAAATCAGAACTCAGAGACAGCAATCAGTTGCTCAAAACAGAACTTGCAGCTCATACAAGTAAGGTAGTGGGGAAACTGCAGTCTGATCTAGAGGGCACCAGTAAATGCATATTAGAGCTGCAGCAAGATGTTATTAAAACAAGTGAGGGTCTGCACGATCTCACGTTTTCAGTATCACAATACAGGGCTGAGTTGGTAGAAAAAAGGCATGAGTCTTTGACGAAGGAGTTTGATTTGTCAGGGAGTAAAGTTGAACTGATGAATGGTGTTGTAACTTCTTCTGCGGTCACCAATTGCATGTGTACTTCACATTCGGTCGAACATGACCACTGCACAGGCACTCTGACGTCCTGGTCGGAAAGTTATGCACAGAGTACCAGCGAACTGAACCGAAACAGAACGTTAGAGCAAAAACACCACAAGGGTAATAAAGGAAAATATTTGATAAGCGAGGAGTGGTCTTTTGGGGTGTCAGGTAACACAGACGAGTCTTTCCCTGTCGGCTTCTGCACAAAAGATGCATCTTTCCCAAAACCGAGCTTGCAAATTCCTTTACTGGGTGTTGGTTCTAAACAAAGTGGTTCTCTAGGTTCATCTTCGTTGAGTAAGCGTGTCCACACGGTGCAAGTTGATACAGGGTGTCCGGAAAGTAAGGTGGATTCTCATTGTCTACACTCAAATTCAGTCTCATCTCAGAGCAAATCTATCTTGTCTGTAGTGTCAGTTGGGGAAAATAGTATTGACTTACCTTTAGTGTCCATAGTTCAAGATCATTCGGTACACAACGTAGTCATACCAGTAGTTGGTTTTCCATTGCAGACTGTTGTGAGGAATTCAGTAATCGAACCCAGAAGTTGCATTAGTTGTGGTCCTATGCATGTTCTTATGCCCAAAAGAATTGCCAGTATGGCATGTGTCGTTTCTTTCATGAAATTAGGCACTGGTTATTCAGTCAGATATGGGAGGCGTATCAGAGTTAAAATGAAGTCACCTACTGACTCACTTCCTAAGAAAACTTCGGTAATTAGTCGAACTGTTACTGGAGGAAGAGTATCTCTCCATCCAAGCCATATTAGGAAGAGAAGAACAAAAAGGTCTCCTCGGAAAAGTACCAGCACAAAAGTTTTGGGGGAAATTTTGAGTATTTGTCTTCTCTTGGCTTTGTCTCTTTGGTACAGGGTTAGAATGATCTGGCATCGCACTCATGTCAGAAGAAAATGGCATGGGATGCATATGGTTGAGTATGATTGCTCAAAGATGAAGCCTGTTGAGATCATCGGAGCGATCATCACTCTTTAATCAGTGAAAGTAACTTCGCTTTGTAAAAAATGTAAATATTAAAGATAATATATTTAATTTGAAGGATTTAATAACGTATGTATCTTTGGGTAGTTTAAAATAAATTTTTGAATATAATTATCATTTGAATACTAACTTGTGTTTATTTTGAAACGTCAGTTCAGTTGGGATCTAGTGTCAAATTTATAGCTCAGGAAAGATATCTGATGGACAGTCTGGTGCTGGAAATTTAAAATGGGAGCATTTAACAAGTCAAGCAGCCTCACTATCATTTTGGAGCCAACAGCTTTTAAGTGGGCAGTATCATTTTGAATTTGTTGTTACATGTGCATGCAAGTTTCATTGTAAAATTTTGTGCGAATTTCTCGGGTAGAATCGTGATGATTGGCGTTCAAAAGAAACACAAGGGAACATCAGGGACACTAGATGTTGTATTTGTTCGTCCTTGGGAAAATACGTCTCCACACATAGAAGATGTGAGAACGATAGGGTGTCGAGGGGACATTTGCCATTAGTGTCGGCTTAGTCCAGACAGAAGTTCGTCTGGAGTCTGTATTTTGGAGAGTTTAAGTAACGACATTCAATAGGTTTGATTTCTCTGTATACATGACATGGTGATGGTAAGGGGTATCTGAGATATGCCACCCGATGGTAACCAGTATTCAAGAGGAAACAAATAAATTTCAATTAATCTTGCATAGCAGCGTGAAATTATAAGACATATAAAACGTATCTTTGGTTTACTCAGGGCGAGTATCCTGGTTCGGTTCCAGTAGTAATAACAAAAATGTTAGTGGTACATTTGGTGGTAGTGATTGCGCGCCATGTATTTGCGGGGCTGTTGTCATCATCTGTTTGATGTAGCTTCTGGCTTCAGTAAATTCTCCTTGCACAGTTGCATTTATCGTTGCTGAGTTTGTCCAAACAATTGTGTTTGTAAGAAAAACATATGTCTGGCTATCTGACACACCAAATTTTGAGTTTTATGGGATCTATTTTGAATGTAGATATTGTGTAAAAGAAATTTAACATGTTAAAGGGTTCTGGGATGTTTCAACTGGTTAGCAAAGTATATTCTCAATTATGCCATGGTGGCATACCCGGTGGTTAATAGCAATGCTAATACCATTGTGAATAAATTGTCAAAAGTGTACTTTGTTCATTTGGGAATTCCTCAGAGGATAGTTTCTGATAATGGGCCACAATCTAAGTCGAACATTTTTCAGAATGCAATGAAAACATGGGGGGTACAACTTGTTTACACTCCGGTGTACCATCCGAGCTCAAATTGGGTAGAGCGCTATCATTCGGAGTTGAACCGTTTGATGAGAATACTCTGTAATTCCAATCATAACAAATGGCCGGAAAGAGTACCTGAAGCTCTGCGCCTTCTGAATGGCTCCATTTCGTCACAAACAGGATATTCTCCAATGGAGTTGAGATTAAACATGACAAAGAGTTTGACCGATATACCGACTCTGGGGGTCGATGCTAACAATGTCACTTGGAATGACAAGCTAGTTATGGCGAATTTGTCTAGCCTCAGTAAAAGGCAAAATAAATTGAAGCAACAAAATGCTAAGATGGATGTGAAACCTGTAGTGGGAGAGGGTATGCTAGTCTTCGTTAAGAATCAGATCTTAAGTGGCACCGGAGATAAGGTGATAAGGAAATATTGTGACCTCTTTGTCGGCCCTTATCTTTGTGTTAAGAACAGTAAAGATTCCACGCTTTCATTGATAGATTGTGTGACAGGAGAAAAATTGGATCACCAGTCGATAGAAAATTGTAAAGTTTGGAAATGTTCAGAGGACAAGGTAAAAACGTGGGTGAAGAGATTACTAGATTTGAAGTTGGAAGGTGTGGATGAAATGTTACAGACGATGGGGTTTAGCTGTGAATCAGACGTTGTAGTTAAGGACAGTGTAAATAAAGATGGGGTAGGGGAAGTGCAAGGTTAAATTTTCTCGTATGGGTAAAGTGAGATTGAGCCTACGGCGGGCGAGTTGACCAAGTAGGTGAAATTTCTGCGGCGTACTAGCATGCGAGATGAGCCTGAAATCTTCCTGATTGCTCCAAAATAAGGTGTAACGTTTACAATAGTTTTTAGCTCAGATAGAATGAATCCAGAAGCAAAATAAAAAGTTGTTTAGGTAGTTCCATGGGGGCTATGTTTAGTTTGCGGGTGAGGGCAGGTATGATGTGGTAAAGGTCAAGTTAGGTTATGCTTGCGGCGGGCTAATAGTCAAGTAAGTATAATGTTGCGGTGGGCCTAGGCATTTATTTGTTTCCTGCTCCAACCAAAATATACGAGCCACTATGTACTGCAAGACGCCAAAGCACATGCGGGGTTCCTTCTTTCTGGAGGATGATGGAGTCACCAGAGTTGGTGATCCGGGATGTTTCATATTGTAAGAAATAAAGTAATAGGTCTGTATATATTAAATATGTATATTAGTGAATATGTAGAATATGAATGTTTATTTGATGTAAGTCTAATTTTAGTATTGTATCAAAAGTATTGTGTGAGGGTTCAGCCCTATGTTGGGCGCCATTTATGACGAACTGTCATAAGGTATTCTGGAAACTTGAGTTTCGTGTGTGTGTTGCTGGGTAAAGTAGCACAACTCAGGTCCTAAGACGATGAACTCGTCTAGTGCAGAGAATTCACGATAGGTGGAATGCCTATGCAATATGAAAACTTTGTTGCTTTAATACTTACGCGAAGAATCGCTAGATGGCTCTGACCGTTGTGCGCATTTGAATTGTAAATTCCTTTGTTTGAGATCCGATTTTCTCGCGGTTTCCTTATGCACAAGGACATTTTGATGTGTCGGTCACTGCACGCATGGGCAATTCGCAGTTATGGCGCAAAATAATAAAATATACAGCGTTTTGGTCTAGATGCCATTGGTTAATTAACAGCAAAAAGTTTATCTTAATAAGCATTACAATGGGTTCTTTAACGCACACACATATTTGATAACGTGTGAGTTCTAAATCATGTAAATTGTTGTTTGGTAAAGACAATCGTGCTCTGCGAAAAAGAATGGTAGATATCGATAGGGGTGTCTGGTGATCGAAACGGGACTTCCGGGAGAAAAAAATGGAGTGAAGAGAGTTATGTCACGACAGTGCAGGAAAGGAGAATGGTTTCAGTGCTTTCGGGAGGAATCTGACATCTGCAGTTAGGATAAAACGGCAGATAATAGATGAAGTGAAAAGCACAACGCAGAAAAAAGCGTTGAAAAGGAATCGAGCTCTCGGTTACGAGAGAGTTAAAGTGTGGACTCGTGCGTGCTGGATTCTTCGTTCCCGACACACCAGGTGAGGAAATTAAATTATCTTAAGTGACTTTGAGAGGAAGAAAATTCTCGAAAATCGTGTTTACTACGTTTAAGCAAAGTGTGTTTAAGAGATAGCTATCTTGCGTGTGTTGGATCTTACGGGAAACGGTACTAGTACACGCCACAGACCATGCGTTATTTACAAAATGGCCATCGACGCCATGTCTGAAAAGGGCTCTGTGCACATGTAAAACGATCTATTTTCGTGCAAGAAACGCATAGCACTTGCCAAAATAAACGAGAAGCATGGTCCAAGATTGGTTCTATGTCAAATTAGGAAGTAATTAGGACTTTTGTAATTCCTTATATAGCATTAAAGGTGCATGCTAAATGCATGGTAATTTTTCGATCACATATCGACAGTTTTTTCACGTCTCTTAACTTAATGAGGACAGATTGTTGATGCTTTCATACGCAGGAAATATGTGCTAAATTCAATACAATAAACAAGTTTACTGTTTCTTGTGTTCATTTTTACGTACTACAGCATTTTCTTCCATTTGTATTTGGTTGTTAATGTAAATGTTTAAATGAATAATTCTTCTCTTACAGAAGGGGGGAATTTCGCATGTGTAAATTGGGTTAATGCCGTTGCTATGGAAAGTGGTTATTGTTAGTTGTAAATGATTTGAAATCCTCTTTGAAATCTGAAGGTATAAAATTTCAATCTCCAGCGATCTGCATGCGTCACCAGCGTTACCAGGCAAAGTTTATCAATACAAATAATTCGAACTAATGACATATTGAACGTTTCTGGATCGTTGAGACTCAGTTATTGAGTCGTTGTTGTCTGGTCTAAATTAATAAATTGAACGAATGTCATGTAGCTCGTCGCACTGCATACAGACCCGAGCCTGGCTGCAGCACTGCTGGGCAGGGATTTGGAACTGCATGTGAAACAAGACAGGAAATTTGTTACACTCTGACAGAGCTGTGCTGTGATTATGTACAGGCTTCAGAAAATTATACCCAAGCAGATTTCAAACAAATATCTTGCCTCTTCCTACATACAGACCCGAGCCTGGCTGCAGCACTGATGATGGGTAGGGATTTGGAACTGCATGAGACAGGAAATTTGTTACACTGATGAGAAGAACCTATTAAAAATTAAACTTGTTAGAATTGATTACTGACAAGAATAATTATTAATTATTACTCAATGTCCCTATCTCTGACAGAGCTATGCTGTGATGGGTACAGGTTTCAGAAAATTATACCCAAGCAGATTTCAAGCAAATATCTTGCCTCTTCCTGCATACAGACCCAAGCCTGGCTGCAGCACTGATGAGCAGGGATTTGCATGTGAAACAAGACAGGAAATTTGTTACACTGATGAGAAGAGAATTAAACTTGTTAGAATTGATTACTGACAAATTGATTACAGATTTTATACTCAATGTCCCTATCTCTGACAGGGCTGTGCTGTGATTAGGTACAGGCTTCAGAAAATTATACCCAAGCAGATTTTAAACAAATGTCTTGCCTCTTCCTACATACAGACCCGAGCCTGGCTCATATTTCTACAGCACTGATGGGGCAGGGATTTGGAACTGCATGTGAAACAAGAGAGGAAATTTGTTACACTGATGAGAAGATCTTATTAAAAATTAAACTTGTTAGAATTGATTACTAACTTATTGATTACAGATTTTATACTCAATGTCCCTATCCTCTGACAGAGCTATGCTGTGATGAGGTACAGGCTTCAAAAAATTATACCCAAGCAGATTTCAACTATGGCTCTTCCTACATACAGACCCGAGCCTGGCTACAGCACTGCTATGCAGGGATTTGGAACTGCATAAGACAGGAAATGTGTTACACTGATGAGAAGAGCCTATTGAAAATTAAACTTGTTAGAAATGATTACTGAATTATTAATTACAGATATTACTCATTGTCCCTATCTCTGACAGAGCTGTGCTGTGATTAGGTACAGGCTTCAAAACAGATTTCAAACAAATGTCTTGCCTCTTCCTGCATACAGACCCGAGCCTGGCTGATATTTCTACAGCACTGATGGGGCAGGGATTTGGAACTGCATAAGATAGGAAATGTGTTACACTGATGAGAAGAGAATTAAATTACACTTGCAGCAAATATTTATTTACCTTGATTGCTGTCTCTGCTGAAATAATCAGGGCTGCCTGCTGCGGGTTGATTCCCAACTGCCAGATTCCTGTGCCTGAAATCACACTGACAGGCTGGACAAAACTCTCCCACAGTTGCATATGTCATGCAAATTATTCTGCCCCAGTGCCTCAACAATACAATCATAAGTGCAATCTCTAAATTTTTGCCTTATAAAATACATGACAAGCTCATTCAAATATATATAGTTGGAATATGATACAAACTCTGGATTGAAATCTTCACCACTGTACAAATTCCCATTATCAGTTGTAACAAATTCAATCTTCTTATTTTTAGATATCTTGTTAATAATTTTATTTGATTATTTATAATGTCTCCAATTTAAACTCTGAGATGCAATCATGGGCATCCTATACTCAAAACAATGCTCATAGCAATTGTTGAACCAATAATTGTCAAACAATTTCAACCTTAAATTATAATGGCACCTGTCTGTATAAAAATTAACAAACAATCCAACAATTCTCTTGTACTTGTTGTATACAAGCCTTTCAATCATGCTGATAAAATTGAGAAATAGGCATTGGAATGGCCTGTCACTGGCAAGCACCCACTGCATTTCAGTTTCATTCTGCACAGCAAACAGGTCATACTCGGACAGGCCAAAGAATCTAAGCTTTAAATCATCAACAAGTGACTTAGATTTTATGTATTTTGAAATACATCTTCTCTCAAAAAATCCTGTGTCAAGATTATCCATGCAATTAGATAGGATACACACTGCCTTCTATAAGTTAATTGCTTGCTGCTGCTGCTGCCTTGTATTCCTCAGAAACTGCTTATGTGCTCAGAACTTGTTGTACCTGTTAAACAAAAATAAATATTAGAATTTTGTTATGTTTATTATATAAAATTTCTTGGGGTTCAAATCAAAATTCTATGCTTAATAAAAAAATATCAGTTGGGTTCAGCAGTGTGCTTTGTATATTTTGTGTGTGTATATGTGTATGTGTGTTAATATTTTTTGGCTTTGGTATTTATATAAAATTTCTTGGGGTTCAAATCAAAACTCTATACTTAATAAACCTATAACAGGTTGTCAAAAATTCTGTCTATTAAATCAAATAGATTTGTAATTCAATTTATATAAATTTGCAATATTTTTGTGTTTAAAAAAATATGAGCAGCACTGCAACAACACACCCTTACTCTTCAACAACTCTCACAATACTGGCTGATATGCAATGCAAAATCTCTTTATATAGCCTAAGCACAGACCGCATTGAAAGCATCTGAAACAATAAGCCAATCAGAATATAACACATCATCACATTATGTCATAAGCAACCAATCAGAAAACAACACATGTCTAATAATTTGTTGCATAATATTGGGTAATAATTTGTTGCAAAACATGATGCAATATAAATAAACCAGAAATAGGCCACAAGTGGACCGGAAGTAGGCAAACCGGAAGTGGACCGGAAGTGGACCGGAAGTAAATATGTGTGTGTGTGTGTGGGTGTGGGTGGGTGTGGGTGTGGGTGGGTGTGGGTGAGGGGGGCTTTGTTTTAAGTGTGGGCAAAAAAAATATCAAGAGGGGCATATTTTTAACAAATTTATGGACAACAATCTCACAGAAGTGCCTTTTATAAGTGTAGGCAAATCAATCTGAGAGGGGTCATCATTTCACGGGAAATTCCCGAGGGCATTTTCACAAAAATCTTGGATTAGGCAGGGTTCCACACTTGAGCAAAAAGCTCATATGGGCATGTTGAGCCTGTTTGAAGTGTAGCCAAATCTGCCTGAGGGGGGTTCATCATTTCTCGCACTGGTTGTATTGTATTTTACACTACTTACAACCTACCCTTGTCAAAGATACAATAAATGAATAAAAACAAAAAGAGAAAAAACATAATGATCATGATAATACAATAAAGATAATATATAGATTATGCAATGATAAAATAATACATTGAATAGATTAGTATATATACTGTAGGGTAAAGATAAGTAATAAGTATTCGGTAGTTCAATGTGTGTGCGGGGGGGGGGGGTAGGTTAGGTATGCATTATATTATGTATAAGTGCATGTGCAATTGTTAACATATGAAGGTTAATGAAGTTGTTGGGACAATAGTAAGTTCTTCAGATTTTTCTTAAAACTTTGATGGCAAATAATGTTAGTCAATGGTGCAGGCAGTTTGTTCCATTCCCTGATCCCTGTAACAATGAAGGACTTGTTATAGGTGGCGGTTTTATGGTTGGGGATTTTTAAATTGTGCTTCTTGCGGATATTATGTTCGGCTGATGTTCTAAGAGAACATATCTTATCGGATAAGTATTTTGGGGAGCCACTCTTAAGTATTTTGTGCATCAAGGTGAGTGTTAAGTATTTTCTTCTATTGTTAATGTTTAGCCAAGAAAGTTTCTTAAATAGGAGGATACATGTTCCTTTCTGTTAAATATGAAACGTTACATGTTTTTGAAGTTTATAGTTTAGGCCCTGGGATACATTACTGTACACTGGAGCGCAATAATCTAATGTGGATAGGACGAGTGCTTGCATAAGACGATCTTTAGCATTAGCGTCCAGAGTATGTTTTAAATGATACAAAGATTTAAGTTTCCCCATACAGTTTTTCAAAATAAATTCGACTTGTGCCTCCAAATTTAAGTGTCTATCGAACACAATCCCCAAGTTTTTGCTTGTATCTACTTCGCTTAGCGGTATACTGCCAAGAGTTGGAGGAGAAGGTGCGTTTTTGTGAAGTTTCTTAAGGGTACCATGAGTTCCTATGATCACAAAAGCTCGTAAAATATACTTAAAATGCACTAAAAGCTCGCCAAATATACCTGAAACAAACAAAAGCTCGTAAAATATACTTAAAATGCACTAAAAGCTCGCCAAATAAACCTGAAACAAACAAACGCTCGTAAAATATATGTAAAATGCACTAAAAGCTCGCCAAATATACCTGAAACAAACAAATGCTCGTAAAATATATTTAAATATACACCAAATGTTCGTATGATATACTTGAATATGCACTAGAAGCTCGCAAAATATACTTAAAATACTTTAAATGTTGAGAAAATGTATTTAAATATGTACTAAAAGCTAGTAAAATACACTCGAATGTGCAACATATCTCGTACAATATACTCAAATACTAAGGCTGTCGCAGAGAAGGTGAGACTAATTCCTGTATAGGAAAACAGCGACCTCCATTGGCTAGCAAATGTACTAGGGTGAAAATTTGGTTCATTAGCTACCGATTGAGACCAAAATGAGCGCAATAGGTCAAATAGTCGTGACTGCGTAGCAGTTAAAAGACAAGCATACATGGACACCTCCAAGAATCATTAAAATGAAACAAAAAATTACAAACCACAATTTTTTTTATTCAGAATCAGCCATATCAAGCAGACGTACATCTTTTTCAAAATAGGCACCATTGACAGCTAAGCAAGCGTCCATACGTTCCTGCCACTTTGAAAATTCGTCGTCAGGTATCGCACTGAAGAAAACTTGCGCTTCGGTGATCACTTCTTTGTTCGTCATGAAATGACGACCACATAAAGCTGCCTTTAAAAGTGGAAATAGCCAAAAGTCGCAGGGTGCAAGGTCTGGGATGTATGCTGGATGCGGGAAATTTTCTATTTTTCTCTTCGTCGCGTAATCCTTAAACGTCCGCGCGGTATGCGGGCGTGCGTTATCGTGGTGCAAAATGCGTTACCCATGCGGAGCAAACCTTCTTCATTTTCAAATGATCACGCAAAATTCGGTGGACGGTGTCCTTCGATATGCCCAAATGTGCACTTAGCGCTCGCACAGACATGCCTATCATCATGAATAATTGCTGCAACAGTATTCACTAGCGTCTCGTTAATCACGGACGGTCTTTGTTCAGGATGCGAAAGCAAAGTGCCTGTTTCGCGCCCATCTTCGAATAACTTGTGCCATCGGTACACTGTGGCTCTACTCAGTATGTCTTGATCAGCAAATGCCTGTTGAAATATTGAAAAATATTGCATATGTTTCCGCAGCACTTTTCCCTAAACGCCAACAAAATTTTATGGCATGTCGCTGTTCATCTTGAATACTCATCGCGAAAAGCAATGTTATACACAAAAACCTGGAGGGGTAAACGAAACACGTTCCACGTAAATCAACACAGTTGCTCACTAACGTGGTTTCGCAACATGTGACAACTTGCTACGGAAACAGAATGAGTCATCCTACACGACGCGACTAGTGCCGAAACCATAGGCAGTGTTGCCAAGCCAGGAAAAAATCTGTCTCACCTTCTCTGCAACAGCCTTTGTATTATTAAAAGCTCGTAAAATATACTTAAAATAGTACATCGCAAAATTTATTTATAATGCATTAAATTCTCGGAAAACGTACTTAAATATAATAGCTCGTAAAATATACTCGAATATGCACCATAATCTCGTAAAATTTACTTAATACGCAGCAAAATCTTATGTAATGTACTTAAATGTGTACCAAAAGCTCTTAAATTATACAAGCGCTGCGTTACCAAAATGGGCAGCTCGTTGCCTTCTTATTCCAGTGCCACGTGTTTGTATCACCACGAACAGCAAAAGCAAAGAAATAATATTTAACGTTGTTAGTATGTACAGCACATATTTCTTACACTTGTATGCAAAGCACTTGACGATATCCCGTTCCTCGACACACTTGAGTACAATGAATGTGGAAACGCAGGCTCGACCGAAGGGGAAGCAAGAGGAGAAAACAAATGACTGTCCACTTTTGTTCGCGACTTTGCCAGGTTCTACCTCTTCTTGGTAGAGTTGTACTTTTCTCCAATAATCCCCTGCTTATACTGGGAATAGTGACTGTAGGGCAACAGTTCAGGTACTGTCCCCAACTGCATTTCCCACAATCCCACTCGAATTTAAGTAGCACAGTCAAATCACGGAAAACCTGTGGTGTAAGGCGTGACCCTCTCTAGAGATACCCAAATGTCAACCATTTTTCCAGGTAGCACATCCCGGACTGTATTTCGCAGACTAACGAGGGTCTGGCGCCTGTACCTGCAGCTAGTATAATCCTCTGTGTGGCTCGTGTTGTGTCGTCCATACATACTTGTAATTGCCCCTTGATCTATACTCTATACCGGGAATCTTTGGAGCAAGGTCGCTCATAACGGCGTTTGGCGGAGTGAAGAGTACATCATGCTGCATAGGCTGCGAGTTGCAGTCCCCCTTTCCCCTCCCCGCAATCCCGTTCCCTCGCACTTGTTCATTGTTCCTCTCGAGTCGCTACTTGCTCAGAGACTTGCTTTCGTTCGTTCGCTCCCTCCAGAGATTCCCGGGACACAGTATACCTCGCCTTATCACCGTTCATCTTCATCTTCGCGATTAGCCAAACGTGGCAGATAAGCGAAGTAAAATAAACCGATTTTGCACATTTGGAGCATTCGTTCTCTCAAGTCCCTCGCAATATTACCGTATCTCTGTTTCTAAGGAAATCTTTGATAAGACTCGCTTCGTAGTTCTCGGATCCGCTTACATCGAGCCCAAAACCAAAAACATATTTTCAAGATAAACAAGCCTAGTTAGGAGCTACGTTATCTCTGCCGTTACCTGCATCTTCTTTTATAAACACCCTGTACTTCTGAACACTTCTTCAAAACAATAAGAAAAGCTATTGATCTGCTTTGAATTCCTACACTCTCAGCACAAAGAAAAGCAAGGGTGGGATATCCGTTTCGGATTTCACGCATAGCATCTCCCTCACCCCGGAGCTGACTGGGGTGCTGCATCTTTGGAATCTCTGCCAACTCGCATTCCTCTCGTTCTCCGGAAGCTACGCCAGAAAAAAAAACTGAAGAAATCGTTGCCATCGATATCTTTTTCTTCATTCATCCTCTTCCGGAGACAAGCCGAGAAAGGAACGTGCCGGTGTTTCAAAGTTACGAAATCGTCTATAAATCTTTCCATCCCCTATCCTTTCCTATTATTTGAGTAAGGGCAGTGCCAAAGAGATAACGTAAAACTCATGTTGCACATATTAAAATTTGCTACCCGTTTCTTGTGAGCCTTCTTTTGTAATAGTCGACGCAACCAACACTGACGTGAGGTTTTTATCGAGATTTGGGCCAGAGTTTAAAAATCGAGAGGAGAACTAGAGAATGCCCTTTGAGACTTAACGAGACGAGACTGAGACTTCCTGCTAGATATTCTAGCCTCGTTCGAGACCTCAGAGAATGATTGATTGATTGAGTTAAAATTTATGGGTGCGTCGGCACTTAAGGCCATTTCGCACCCTTCTGTGTATACGGGGAAATGTCCCCTTATCTAAAATTCTGACTGAGATTTAAAAAAGGAGTGTAGATAGCCCCTTGGGAAAAACTAAAAGTGCAAGGTTGTAAAGAGACCTGCACGAGACAAACACGACACATTAAAAAGTCAGAACAAACTAAAAACCTCCTTACAGACGGTGGAAGAGTCCAGCTCTTCGCAAAAAACTAAAAACACGTGATAAAATACTGCTGTCATCACCCAAGAGGGATGACAAACAGCCGGAAAGGTTAAAAGTCTGCCGGAGGTAAGCAAGATCGACACATTCAACGAGAATGTGTCGGATGCTTAAAATAACATTACAAGTACAACACAACGGAGGGTCCAGCCCTTGCAGTAGGTGACCATGCGTGAGACGGCTGTGTCCTATACGCATGCGGGTAAGAATAACGTCTTCTCGCCGAGAGGGACGAGACGAGGAACGCCAAGCACCTATGGTGGGCTTAACAGAGTGAAGCTTGTTCCCCGTTTCCACATCCCACTCGGTCTGCCAAGTGTCAAGAAGGCGAGAACGGAACACATTCTGCAGGTCGCTAGCTGGCAAAAGGTGGACGAGAACTTCGCCATCTGCATCAGCAGACTTGGCGGCAGCATCAGCTGCTTCGTTCCCCTGAATGCCCACGTGGCTAGGGACCCAACAGAAGTGTACATCGGCACTGGCAGATAAGGACACAAGCCGTCTGAATATGCGTTGCGCTACTGGATGCCGGGAATACGGCGAATCCAGAGACTGCAACACGCTGGTTGAATCGCAGCACACAAGGACTTTCTTTCAGCCCATTCACGTCTGCAAAGTCCAGTGCCTTTAGAATGGCGTACAACTCTGCCGTAAAGATGGAACAGGCAGGATGTAGCGCGAAACTGGAACTTTGAGAGTCTAGGACGAAGGCGCAACCAACTGATTCGACTGTCTTGGACCCATCCGTGTAAAACACATTAAAATTGGGGTGCTTCGCACGAAGTTCTAAAAACCGTTGCTGGTATACAACCATTGGTGTTTCTGACTTTGGAAGGGCAGTCAGGGAAAAATCGATAGAAGGTGCAGGAAACTCCCAGGTAGGGAGAGGCGGAATGAGTGGAGAGACGCCAGGAAGATCACTGTCAACACCAAGTGCTGACAGGATCTCGTCTGCACGAACACCAAATGGTCTAGTGACACTAGGGTGGAGCCGATACCTTGCCAGCCTACTCTCGTCGGAGATGGTGTCAAATGAAGGATGTGAAGGCATCGAGCGAAGATGAAGGAAGTAGTTCACTACCAGCCGCTGTCTTCGCAGAGACAGCGACGGCTCAGATGCCTCTACGTACAAACTAGCGACTGGACTCGTACGAAACGCACCACAGCACAAACGTATACCAGCATGGTGGACGGTGTCTAGGATGCGAAGTCTAGATGGGCGGGCAGAAGAATACACAACACATCCATAATCAAGCTTCGACCTGATGAGTGCACGGTACAGGCGAAGCAGTACCGTCCTGTCAGCACCCCAGGAAGTATGAGATAAAACACGTAGAAGGTTGAGAACTCGAAGACAAGAGAACTTTAACTGGCGAAGGTGAGGTAGCCATGTCAATTTCTTATCGAAAATGAGGCCCAGGAAGCGAACCTCATTCACGAAGCACAGGGGAGATTTCCCCATGTACAGGTCAGGATCGAAATGGCATGTACGTTGACGACAAAAGTGAACACACACGGATTTCTCGGATGAGAAGGTGAAACCTGTTTGGGAGGACCACTCAACCAAACTGTTTATCGTCAGTTGGAGTTGACGAGGAGCTGACGCGAGATTCCGTGAGCGACAAAAGATCGTGAGGTCGTCTACATACAGAAGACCATGTACAGGGGAAACAATGCTTGCCATAACACTGTTCACTGCTATGGCAAACAGAGTCACACTTAATACGCTGCCCTGCGGGACACCGTTCTCTTGTTCGTGAAGATCCGAAAAGGAGTTCCCAACACGTACGCGGAAAAAACGATCAGATAAAAAGTTTTTAATAAAGTACGCCATATGGCCACGGACGCCCCAAGAATGGAGTTGCTTTAGGATGCCAAAACGCCACGTTGTGTCATATGCTTTTTGGAGGTCCAAGAAAACTGCAACTAAATGTTCCTTTTTGAGGAATGCATCCTGAATGTGTGTTTCCAGCTGAACCAGATGGTCCAGTGTGGAACGGTTGGAGCGAAAACCACATTGAAAATTACTTATCAAGCAGTTTTCCTCCAAAAACCAGGTGAGACGCTTATTGATCATGCGTTTCATCAACTTGCACACACAGCTAGTTAAGGCAATAGGTCTGTAACTCGAGGCTGCGGTGCGTTGTTTACCTGGTTTCAGGATGGGAACAATAATAGCTTCTTTCCAGGAAGTGGGGAAAGAGTCCTCCAACCAAAGCCTGTTGAATACCGCCAAAAGGAAATTTCTTGCTCCAATGGGCAGATGACGAAGCATCTCATAGTGGATCTTGTCCACTCCAGGAGCTGTGTTCTTAGAATCTCGAAGTGCCTGATCGAACTCCCGTTCAGTGAATGGAGAGTTGTATGGCTCGGTGTTATGACTTCGAAAAACGAGAGGGCGTCGTTCCTGACGGTCCTTCTCACGGCGGAAACGAGGTTCATAATTTACAGAGCTAGACGCACCAGAAAACTGCGTGGCCAAGATATTAGCTATGTCTCCGGAATCTGTGTACACCGTCCCGTCGTGCTCCAGAGCGCTCAGAGGAGTAGATGCACCCCCCTGGATTCGACGTACTTTGGTCCAAACGGCTTTCGACGAAGCCTGCTTCGTCAGAGAAGACACGTATTGGACCCAGCACGCCTTCTTACTGGCTCGAATGAGCTGACGGGCACGGGCACGTTTAATGCGGAACTGCTCGAGGTTTGCGGCAGTGTGGTTCCTATTAAATCGATCGAGAGCATGATTGCGGTCCTTGATGGCTGCACCGATCTCCGCAGTCCACCAGGGGACTGGGCGTCGCCTCGCAGGTCCACTGGGATGTGGAATGGAGGTGCGTGCAGCATCATGCACTCCTGACACAAAGACATCTAAGGCGTCGATTGGTGGTAAAGTCCACGCAAGATCGACTTCAAGGTCCACTGCACGCTCGAAGGCTTCCCAGTCGGCCCGACTGAGATTCCAGTGAGGGTGTTGTTCACGTGATTGATGAAGATGTTCGAAGGTAAGAATGAGAGGGAAGTGATCACTCCCACAGAGATCAGGATGAACGCTCCAAGATGTGGTAGGAGCAAGGCTGGGACTGCAAAAGGACAAGTCCAACGCAGAATATGTGCCACAGGAAGGACTGAAATATGTGGGAGTTCCATCATTCAGCAACGTTAAACATGATGCCTCACGGAATTGATCTACAATTTGACCCGGGGGCTCTGTACAAACGGAGCCCAACAAACGATGGTAGGAATTAAAATCGCCCAAAAGAACTACAGGAGACGGAAGTTGTTCGAATATACAATGGAGGTCCTCAAGAGAGAATCGCTCCTCCCTTGTGATGTAGACACAGCACACAGATATTGGCTGTGGTAGATAGACCCGCACAGCAACAGCTTGGAGGGGGGTGGTGAGAAAGATTGGTGTTGAGTGGATGGTATCTCGAACACCGATTTCAACACCACCATGTGCACGACGACCCTCAGGAAGCTTGTCGGTGCGGTAAAGCGTGTATTCGTTTAGAATCACTGATTCATTTGGACGAAAATGTGTCGCTTGGAGACATATAATGGCAGGGTCAAATTCAGAAATTAAGATTTGCAGTTCCTCGAGATGTGTACGGAAACCGTTAAGGTTCCATTGGAGACAATAAGCCATAGCTGGAGGTATTATAGTTACCTTTTGAGGCGTACTCTGTTTCTAGGCCCTGTCACCTTGATAAATTCTTCATCCGCGGCTTCGTCCTGTATCATGTCCTCGGGTAAGGACACAGAGGGCGAAGGGGATGAAGAAGGGGCAGTGGGGGCGGGTGCTTTGAGCGCCCGCCTGGCAGCTTTCAGCTGCGCTTTAAGTCTCAGGGTGGTCGATGCCGCCCTGACTGGAGAGCTACTGGACTTCAGAAAGTAGTCCTTCGTGTGTACCTGCTTGAACTTTTTCTCTGTGGAACGAGGAGTGGTTGCTGGTTTCCTCGAAGCAGGGCGAGCTACTACGGGAAGCGTTGTCGTTTGGGTTGACACGTCGCTGGTTTGTACACCTACACTGCGACGGCTAAGAGCAGCTGCAGCAACTGTAGCGAATGGCACAGGTAAAGTGGTGCGTATACTTTCGCGGAGACGTTGTTTGGCTTCACCAGCAGAGATTTTCTCTGTGACGACCAACTCTCTGATTTTCTTCTCTTGTTGGAAAGAGGGGCAGTCACAATGCCAGACTGGGTGCTCGCCTTGGCAGTTAATGCATTTGGGACCTGAAGAACAAGGTTCGGTCCTATGATCAGGCTTACTACACTTACCACAAAGGGCGGTAGTGGCCTTGCAGGAAGGCTGAGTGTGCAAAAAGTGCTGGCATTTGAAACACCGCATCGGGTTAGGGATGTACGGACGGACTTTGAGTCTCAAATATCCAGCCCGTACAATAGCTGGGAGAGTGGTCGTTTGAAACGTCACTATGAGTGAAGCAGTTGGTACTAGTTCTCCGGACTTACGCGTCTTTATTCGCTGCACAGCGGTCACATGTTGGTCTGAGAGTTCTTCAAGAATCTCTTCCTCCTCAGCATTTAGCAGATCCCAGTGGCGAATCACACCTCTACTACTGTTAAGTTGACGATGAGGTTCAACATTAACAGGGAAGTCGCCCAAAGATCTTAGCTTTAAAAGGTTGTTTGTCTGGCTATCAGTGCTGGTCTGGATCAGTAGACTCCCGTTTCGCAGCTTTTTTATTTCTGGTACATCTGAACCAGCGGCGTAGTCTAGCTGCTTCTTGATCAGGAATCGTGACAAGTCCTTTAATGTAGCAGCTGTATGTTTCTTGGTTGTTGCAGATTCATCGTTACTATCGGTCTTCTGCACTATACTAATCACAAGATAACGTGGCACGTTACTTGTCTTTTCCACTAATTGAAGCGGGCTCGAAGGCCGCGCTCGTGTTGGGGGTTTCCCCCCGTTGGAGTTGTTTTTTGTACCCATATACAAAAAATATTTATTGTGGAGGGTCCATAAATTGTCGCCTCGACATGCCCTTGTTACGTACCCAATAGGACCAAGTAATGTAAATAGTTTGCCAAAGACGAATAGAGATGGCAGCACCAGGCGTGCAAGATTAAGAACTGGCATAATATATGGGAATAACTTTATAAATAAGAATAAAGCAAATTGGAAAGATGAAAAACAATAGAATATATTATAAGAAGACAAAGAATAAATATGAAAGAAGTAAATTAATATATATATTTTATAAATCAAATCAGTGATCACATGTAAGTAAATATGAAAATTAAGGAAGTCAAAGCACTGATACAAGTTTGTGTCTTTGAACAGATATTGCATCTGTTTGGTTGATTTACCATTCCCGTAGCGGAAATTTTGTTTACATCAGTGGCGAGCGCGTTCTGATCGACGCCCCACAGCACTTTTTGGTTGCGCAGTTTAACTGTAGCACCTACTTGGATGCGCATGTCAATCGGCTGCACCAAGTATACACTCTGTTGTACCTAGTTAGTGGTGGCGCGTTCCAATTGCAGCCCCAAGGGAGAATATTAGTATTATTCCCAAAGCTTGGAGGATAAAGTTAGAAAAGGATAAAGGAATTCGTTAAATAGTCAAAACCTAAATAAATTGAAATCCAGAGGGAAGTTTACAAAGAAGATAAGAAGGAAGTCCCGATCCAGAACGCCCATTGAGAAGGAAGTCCATATCCTCCATATTAAGAAGGAAGTCTAGATCCAGACCGTCCATTGAGAAGGAAGTTCCGATCCAGGCCGTCCATCAAGAAGGAAGTCCCGACCCAGAACGTCCATTAAGAGGGAAGTCCAGACTGTCCATTGAGAAGGAAGTTCCGATCCAGATCTGCCCATTACAAGGAAGAAGATTGAGATGAAAATTGACTGTAAAAAAGAAAATTATAGAAGAATGTAGCTTATCATGTAAAATTCTTACTCCATGTATCCTGTGTTTAAATAATATATTCGTTTAAACGTCTCCATTGAAAGGCATCCTGTCTGGTTTCGTTGTCTACAAAGAACCCTACCCTGTAGATAAGCTAGCTGAGTTTTAAGTTTAAGGTTTATGTACCTTTGCACCAAATGAAGGTAGCATAAATAAATGGCGACCAACTTTTGGGGCTAGAGAATTAGGAACCAGACAGCGAAGAGAGAAAGAATAATTGAAAATGGAGGAAAAGGATAAAGATGGAAATGAGAATGGAGAAGCTACAATGAAGGAAGACGGAGAAAAAAGGGAAACTTTCATTTGTTGCGGAGAGGAAGGAAACAAGGAAGAAATTATTTTCTGTGTCACATGTAAGAAAATGAGACACTGGATGTGCGAAGGAATAAGAAAGGAAAAATATATATCAATAAGCGAAAGGGAAGAAGGCTACATATGTAAGAATTGCAAGAAGGAAAAGTTGAAAGAAAAACAAAAGAAGACAGAAGAAATAAACTTTATAGAATTGTTTCAAAAGATGTCAATGCAAATGGAAGTTAACGCACAGAGAATAGAAGAAAATAGCAGAAGATTAGAAGGGAAATTTGAAGAGAATAATAGAAAGGCGGAAGAGAACAACAGAGAAGTAAAAGAAAAGTTAGCAGAAGTAAGAAATGAAAGCAAGAAAATGTACGAGAAAATAACCGAGACATGTGAAGAAAATAGAAGATCATTGGAAAAGAAGATAGAAGAAACAACATTGCTAATTGAAAACAAAAGCGTGGATATAAATAGGACGATCGAGGAAGAAGTTTCAAAACTTAGAGAGGAGAATATACACAGAACCGACAGTATGGAAACAAAAATTGTTGAAAATAAATTGCAAATAGAAGCAGTATCTTCCAGAATAGCAGAAAACGAAGATAAGATAGAAGTAGCCGTTTCAAGAACAGAAGAAAATGACAGCAAGACAGAAGTAGCCGTTTCCGGAATAGAAGTAAACGAAGACAAGATAGAAGAATCGAAGGTCCTGATAGAAGATAGAAGTTGGAAGATGAAAGAAGAAAGTTCCAATGACAAGCATGACAGCAAGATAGAAGAAGTAGCTATAAAATTACGAGAAGAAAACACTCAGGAACTTAAAGAGGTCAAACAAGAGGAAGATGAGAAAATAAAAGAAGAAGAAAGAGGAATAGAAAGAGATGAAAAATTTAGTTGTCAATGTAATGATGAAGAAATCCACGTCGAAATGAAGATGAAAGAAGAAAGTTCCTGTGACGAGTCTCTGACAGAGGAAGAAAATAAGCATAAGCCGAGCAGAAGATGTAAACAAAGAAGGAAGAAAAGTAAAATGAGATTTAGATATATTCACGTAAAGACATGGAAGAAGAAGAAGAGAAAGAAATTAAAAATAGAAAAGAACTTGAAGAAAGTTAATAATATGCTAAAAAGGGTCGACATAGATCAAATGGATTTTGATGCTTCTTCGCCAAAGAGAAGGAAGAAGAAGACGAGACGGAAAAGGCAAGGAGAGCATGCATTTGATGAACATGTAGAACAGAAGAAGTCTTGGCAGAAACTAGATTGGATGAAGAGAGAAATGAAAGTAATTTATTTACTGGAAGAAAGTTGGAAGAGGAGGAAGAAGGATCTTGAGAAGAATAGAAAAGAAAATAGAAGAAAGAGAAGAAAAAGAGGAAGAGAAAAAGAAAACAAGATAGTGACAAGCAACGAGTATTTGAAAGAATCGGAAGAAACAAATAAAACTGACTAGTGCAAAGTAAGGAGATGTTATGATTTATATAGACTGGCAAGCGTTTCTAGAATTATTAAAGTTGTATGAAAAGTTCTAGTTCACCAGAAGAAAAATTCGTGGAATTATTACTTTGGGCAAATATTAATATTCTATTTGAAAGAAGAAAATTTTAGTTCTTTAATGTTAGTTCCTGTAAGAAGTTATATAGATATGATAGTCATCATTGGAGGAAAATCTATTCTGCAAGTTATATCTAAAGAAAGAATAATGAATGATAATTTATGTCACCACTCCATTGAACAATGAGACCTATAGTGGAAGATCAAACCTGTAAAAGGAAAGATGCCAAAGAAAGTAATATGGAAAATGGAAATCAACTTTTCAATTGTACGACCAGAAGAACGAAGAAGATAGAACAGTTAGGCACAGAAGGAAGTTAATTACGAAGAAAACTCTCAGGAAAAAGGAGAAGACAATATGAAAGAAGATCGAATAGTATCAGTAAAATATATTCTTTGTAAGCTTAGACGATTAAAGGTCATCGTGTATTTAGAAAAGTGCAAATGAAATGGGTTGTAATCCCAGAAGTTGAAGAAGAATCGGTCGTATTCCGAGAATTGGGTTGTAATCCCAGGAAATAAATATATCTAGATACATGCTGATATGAAATTCAGGCTGATGTGAAGAATTATTGTAGCTGATGGAAACACGTACAGGGTCAACTTAGAGAAGAGAGAGAGTTCTTTGAAACGAAAAATCTGAGCTAACTCATAATCTGTAGAGAGATTGCTGAAAGAAGAAAGGTGAAACGAAAATTACTATTTTGGCAGGACATCGTCAGGTAAAAACTATCTTGGATAAATTAGACGAGCAGACTTGCAGGAGGTGAACTATTGAAGAATTATATTTTGTATTTAAAAATAACTTGAGAGGTAACGAATATTTCAGGAACGTGGTGATAAGATACCTAGAAACGAAAATAGAAAGAAGAGAGAAATAGAGAGAATTTAGACAACATTAGAAGATATAATTGTACAGAAGAGAAGAAAGAAAGCGTCAAGAAGAAATAATAGAATTGTACATATATAATTTGAAAAAAATGTATCTGCATATATATATATATATATATATATATATTACGACAATTTTTTTTATGGCCAACGGGGGAATATTGTGTTACGTACCCAATAGGACCAAGTAATGTAAATAGTTTGCCAAAGACGAATAGAGATGGCAGCACCAGGCGTGCAAGATTAAGAACTGGCATAATATATGGGAATAACTTTATAAATAAGAATAAAGCAAATTGGAAAGTTGAAAAACAATAGAATATATTATAAGAAGACAAAGAATAAATATGAAAGAAGTAAATTAATATATATATTTTATAAATCAAATCAGTGATCACATGTAAGTAAATATGAAAATTAAGGAAGTCAAAGCACTGATACAAGTTTGTGTCTTTGAACAGATATTGCATCTGTTTGGTTGATTTACCATTCCCGTAGCGGAAATTTTGTTTACATCAGTGGCGAGCGCGTTCTGATCGACGCCCCACAGCACTTTTTGGTTGCGCAGTTTAACTGTAGCACCTACTTGGATGCGCATGTCAATCGGCTGCACCAAGTATACACTCTGTTGTACCTAGTTAGTGGTGGCGCGTTCCAATTGCAGCCTCAAGGGAGAATATTAGTATTATTCCCAAAGCTTGGAGGATAAAGTTAGAAAAGGATAAAGGAATTCGTTAAATAGTCAAAACCTAAATAAATTGAAATCCAGAGGGAAGTTTACAAAGAAGATAAGAAGGAAGTCCCGATCCAGAACGCCCATTGAGAAGGAAGTCCATATCCTCCATATTAAGAAGGAAGTCTAGATCCAGACCGTCCATTGAGAAGGAAGTTCCGATCCAGGCCGTCCATCAAGAAGGAAGTCCCGACCCAGAACGTCCATTAAGAGGGAAGTCCAGACTGTCCATTGAGAAGGAAGTTCCGATCCAGATCTGCCCATTACAAGGAAGAAGATTGAGATGAAAATTGACTGTAAAAAAGAAAATTATAGAAGAATGTAGCTTATCATGTAAAATTCTTACTCCATGTATCCTGTGTTTAAATAATATATTCGTTTAAACGTCTCCATTGAAAGGCATCCTGTCTGGTTTCGTTGTCTACAAAGAACCCTACCCTGTAGATAAGCTAGCTGAGTTTTAAGTTTAAGGTTTATGTACCTTTGCACCAAATGAAGGTAGCACCCTCTATGCCGAGGAAGGCCTACCCCCAAAAAAGGAGGCTACTCAAGGACCAAACCGAAATCCCCGAGGCCACGTTCGCGACTGCACCTACCCCTGCAGCCAACTCTGTCCCATCGGCACGTGCAACTCACACCTTGGGATAGGGTTTTTTATCGAGGTTGTCTCCTCTAGCAGGACCCTTAGTTATAGGGAGGTCAAAGATATGGAGATGAATGACAGGATGGAATGGTGAAACGTGAGATATGGATGTGAAGAATGAGTGAAATGATGAGATGAAAAATGACCTCCCTACATAAGTTTCTTAGAGGGAGGTCAAAGATATGGAGATGAATGACGTGATGGAATGGTGAAAAACGTGAGATATGGATATGAAGAATGGGTGAAATGATGAGATGAAATTGGCCTCCCTACTAAGCCCCCTCGCCCCGTCAAGGCAGTCCTATATGGAGGGGGCTCAGAGAATGAGAATGTTTGTGAAAATCCCGTATAATCAAAATTGATTTAGTAAGAACTTATTCTGTACCGTCGCCTATGATGTAACGTTGTACTCTAAACACAGATAAACATATTATAAAAGCCGATATTGAACTCACATAGCAAACCATCTTCGCTATCTTTTACTGTCCGCAAGAAGTTCTTCCAGTCACCGTTGAGAGGCGCTACTCGCACATTTGCTTTCACCTATAGACCAAATGATTCGCAAGAGATGGCGCTGCTAAATTTCAACCCCAGATATTTGCGTTTTAACCTACTACGGAAGCCTGACGTCACTAAAGCCAGTGGCCCGGATGTATGGGACATTCCGCAGCAGGTCAACGGAAGAAACACACTCAGCTCACCCCACAATTGTCAACAAAATCCACTTTCCTTCCTTCTCCTCCATTTTCTTTCTCCATAACCTTCCCTTTCTCTACATTCTTCGCCCTTCTCTTTAAGCTTTTTCCTCACTCTTTCTGTGTCTGACCTACACGTGCTTCCCCGATGGCGGAGTGATAACGTCGTCGCCTTGTAGTCAAGGGGTTCCAGGTTCATACCCGGTGGAGTCATATAATGGTTCGGATCGAACTTAGACTGTTCGTCCGGCCCCGATTAGCCTTTCTGTGAATTAAGTGGACTTCAAAACAAACAATAACAAACTCTTTCTTCACTTTATACCACTCCCTTTCTATTTATCTGCGTACGTGATGTGTGTGTGATCGTTAATCTAACCCTTGCTTTGCGTACCAATCATCAACACTTGATTGCGCTTATATTTCTCTTCGTAGCAATTTAACAAGACCGTTTCTCTTCCGAACTTGTTGCTCAACTTAATTAAAGAGCTGACTGTGTTTACAGGCCTTGAGTGTTGCTGGAATGGATTATCTTTCTCCAGGCGGTATGAACCTTCCAAATAGAAGATTCTTATATACTACGCTTCGCTTGCCTCTATACCGATGCAAAGTTTTGCAAAGTTTGTGAACTTGAACAGCAGGGAATTGCACTTGGGAAGTGAAGCTCTCGAAGCTGAAACTTGAGGATGACGTCAGGAATATGTACAGAGAGAGGTAGTTGAAGGAGTTATCGGGGATGATAAGTCTCATCCACGGATGACGCTATTTAGTCAGAAATATTTGTATTCGTGGCAGTCGCAACGTGCCAACAGTCAAGTGGCATTAGGTACTGTGCGGAAGTACTACTTAGTTCGTCCAAATCTGCTAAACTTAGTAGTATATACGAGGAACGATCAGAAAGTAATGCCCGTTTGGTGATAAGAAGAAGGAAGGAAAATTGAACAAAACCTTTTCTTACCTTGAGTTATTTTTCTACATACACACCCATGGATCTTGCCCGGAGACAAGTTCTTGAGTTTCCTCGTCATACACTTATGTCGCCAGCCACGTTAAACATTTTCGCGGCATACATTTCTACTTTCTCTTTCTCCCTTCTTTGTTTCTTCCTATTCTCTCTCTGACGCTTCCTTAACTACTATTCTCTCTGCCGCCTCTTTATTTCTCATCTTCCTATTCTCTGTTTGTATTGCTTCTGTATTCCACTTCCTTTCTCTCTCTCTCTCTCTCTCTCTCTCTCTCTCTCTCTCTCTCTCTCTCTCTCTCTCTCTCTCTCTCTCTCTCTCTCTCTGTCTGTATCTGTGTGTGTGTCTCGCTTCTTTATTTATTTTTCTTTATCCGTCTCTCAGAAATGTTTCTCTTCTCTTTCCTTTTCTCTCGGTCTGCTTCTACAGTTCTCTTCATTTCATTCTCTACGGCTTCTTTCATCTCTCTTTCTCTATATCCTTTAAACACATCTTTCTTGTGCCATGTAAATTTGATGTCAATATATCTATACTCTATCCCGGCTGTGAAAGGCTTCACATGCATTTGTTGTGCGATAGGCCGAGGCAGAAAAATCTGCCCATATGTGTGGAGGGTACGTAGAATCTTCTGCAATATAGTTTTCTACCAAATAATCACAGAACTTTGTAATTTTCTCATCTGATGGCTTATCTTCGAACATGTCAATTGAGAAGCAATCAGAGACATCATGGGGAGGTAAGTAAGACTTACCTGTCATTAATTAGTACGAAATTCTCACCATGAACAGTCCTTGTGGTCTGGTTTTGGACTGCTTCATGAACATCGCTCACTGATTTCGGCAATGGAGGGAGCATATTTCGCCGTGTTCTACACACAGCCTCTCACAAAAGTTTCTTATCTGTGAAATGTAGCTGATTGATACTTGTAAGCCTTTGTTCGTTCAGCGCCGCGAACACAATGCTTGAGGGTTGTTCATGTAATGCATTTGACGCCTTCCGTTTACATGAACAACGAATTTGTTGAAGTATTAAACTGCGTTCATTGCTATCGTGATTCTCACTTTCAACTATCATGTCACTGTTCGTAATTATTATTGCTGTACACGACTTGTTTGTGCAACGCCACCGAACACGTCCATCTGAATATGCGTAAGCTTTCCTGAATTTATAATTGTCCTTACTTATTAGATCCTTACCTCTATTCGATGCCTCTGCGAGCAGTTCCATGGTCGACCGGACTCCGGTGTAATGAAACGTGTAACGTTGAGGTGAAACACAGGGAGGTAGACGAAAGCCACGATCAGTCGTTGCCCTTGAGACAGAGGATTGCCAACCTATACAATTCTTAGCTCGGCTAGACATTCAAGAGTGGAGGAAAACATTCTTGGCGCAAAATATACTGTGACACTAATATTTACAATTTGTTCATTGGCGCAAAACACGCGATTTTGGCGCAAATGCATTGCACCCGTTCCCGTGCACTTGTTCATTGGTGGCGTCGTCTTGAGTCACTCCTTCCTCAGAGACTTGCTTCCGTACGCTTGCCTTACAGATTCCCCCTGGAAAACTCTCTGCGGGTGTCCACGATGATAAAATAGGGGAAAGGAGGTAACGTGTGTGGACTTCGCTGAAAGTACCGTCTCAGCATTCGCAGAGATTGGATGAGAAAACCAGAGAAAAACTTCAGTCAAGCAGCCTGCACCTTTAGGATCCGCGCGTGTATGCCTTCCAGCGTCAAGGTCCGCCACTGATATATCTGCGCTTGTACGCCATTGTTATCCAAAGTGCGATAATAAGAATTGACTATGCAAACCTTTTCGACCACGTCAGTACCTGGCAGCTGAGAAGACCGCGCTCCGTGAAATTCCTCCATCGCATCCCCTTTGTGGAAAGCCCCTGCGGAAAGAGTCCAGATACCTTTTCAAGCGTCACTCAGATGTTTACCCACGTAGCGCTGGGAAGATGAACGAGTAATCTCCTACCTCCTGAGCTCCTGGTCCCCTAGAGTCGCATCACAATGCGGGGAGGGAGGCTTATTGAAAGTCTGCAGATGTTGTTGGATTTAATCTCTCTACCGCCGACGTTCCGGCTTCACAGCCCCAGGGAGAAAATTTGAATTTTTCGATAAGGCAGCAAACGATAAATCACGCGGTTGTGTTCGTTGTCTTGTAAGTGGAGAATTTCTCTCCATGTCAGTGTGTGAGAGCACGCTTGGAAAATCCATTTGGATGTGTTTTTTTTTTTTGGGTTGCGTGATGTTGAAAGTCAAAATCTAGATATGTGGCTCTAGTTGCACTCGTTCCTGAGATATAGATGTGCCATGTACATGGACACTGATAGTTTATGAGCCGAGTTCGGCACGTTGAACATATAGGACAAGTGTTTATTTTACACGAGAGCGCTTAACTAAGCTTATATTACATTTCTTGGATCTGAAGTGACGCATGCTTCAATTGTGGGAAAAGAATTATTACTTTCTTTCACTTCAGATCCAAGCAATGTAATATTTATAAGCTTAGTTCAGCGCTCTCGTGTAAAATAAACACTTATCCTATATGAAGAAATTAGAATGTAGAAATGCTCATGAATGTCGTCGCAGAGCAAGCTGTCCTTTTTCTCGCAATTGACGCATGCGCAGCATGCACCGCATGCATTCACGAGACGCCTCTGGGGAGGAGTGATTTGACCTGAGCATGGACCTTTATTTTGAGTGTGCCTTCATTAATTTCGTATCATTATGCCTCATTTTCGCGATTAGCCAAGAGTGGCGGAAAGGCGAAGTAAAATAAACTAAAAAATCAATGAATCAATCATTTATCTTCAATGTGTATTTAGCCCGCAGAGCAAGTCTGCGGGAGCCAACAGAGATGATTTGATTTCATATTTGTTATTAGCGTCGCTTTTCTGCCACTTTTGGCTAATCATTACGATGAAGATGATTGATAATATGATAAAACTGATGAAGGTACACTCAAAAAGAACACCCATGACCAGTTGCAGTTAATTTACGGCAATTTGGCAATTCTTCATGTGTCATCCCTAGATGCTAAGGTGAAAGGTTTCTTGTTGAATAACATAAGGAGAGGAAGCTAGGCTTCATTGCTTGCTAAATGTTTAAATATGTACATATTTTGAAATGTCTATTTTTGTTATTTCCAGCCAGTGGCACGACTACAATGTTAATGTTTGAGCAAACATTGGAATTTAAAGGAACAGTCAAAATCATTGAAGCTGTATCATAACTTTAGCCATTACCTAAAAATTTGGGCTGTTAATCTCCCAGAAGGAGGAAAATTACACCTTGTTTCCCTCGAGATACGTCCATAACTTGTATCTCAGTGATTTTTTAAAATGTAACTTTACGAACACTGCAAATACCGAAGGTCAGATTCGAATTTTCGCCAGCCACAAGTACATTCACGGTAATTGGATGGAAATCAGACACCGATTAAAAATGCACCCTTTTCAACTCAACCCATAGAACGCAACCCAGAACCAGCAAGACACCTACTTACAAAAAACTAATTAATTTACTCCTCAGTAAAGCATCATACCCTTATGCTCATGGTATTTAAAAACAATGACAAAGCATGTTTTACACTAAAGTACCGCTGTGTAGGATCGATGACGGACTGCAAGAAGGGTGCCTGTGTGGTGAACGCGAGAGGACTAAGAGAATGCGTGTGCCCACAAAAATCCCTTCACAGCTCTATTAAGCTGATCATATTACAAAGGATTATGCCTGTGCTCCTTCACATCGGGTATTGATCAACTAAAAAAACCTGGTAACAAAAATCCAAGTTGACACCAATGAAAAAGGGATATCATATAGCGGGAGCAGGAGCTACGTTACATACTTTTTAATCTCTGTCGCTGATGAAAGTGGTGTGATCAACACCACACTCAGGCTCCTTTGACCTTCATAGCTTTCACACTAATAGAAAACTGGATCCTCTCGAAATTCTGGTAACGGAAGAACAATTAAAGGAAATCGAAAAAGAGAAGGAGTATAAGGAGAGAGAGAGAAAGATGGAGATGGACATAGAGGGACAAAGAAACAGGAGATAGAGATATGGACAATATAGAAAGAGATATGACGAGAGAAATGAACATACGCACACAGAGGGAGAAATGAAGAGTCAGAAACAGAGAAAGAGAGAGGGAACAGATATACAGAGAAACAAGAAGAGTCAAACACAGTAAGAGAAGGAAAGATGAATAGATACAGAGAGAGGTGCAAAGAAAGAGATGAACAAAAGCAGAAAAGAGGGAGAGAAAGAGATCACAGCTTTTCTCTCAGTATATGTTGATAATAAGAGAGAACAATTAATTAGGGCATGATAGGCCCGTCTAATTCACTTCCTGACATCATGTGTAGTGTAGGTGCATCCCAGTGTCAAGCTGGTGCAAGGAAGTTACGTTCAACCAACGCAGTACGCAATCATACCTGTATAAATTGCCTGTCTGCTGCTTCAATCCTACATTTCATTGGTTAGCACGCACCACGTGATCATACACCAACCGCTTCACCGCTCCAGAACGTAGTGCAAACTATGCAGACACAAAATACACTACGTGACACCAAATCGACGAAGTGCTGCACTTTGTAACCAATTGAACGCAGAGATAGTCAAAAGGTGTCTAATGGTGCTGCCGGCTGTTACCCAAACAGATGAACTGGTCAAATTAAGAATGTATACGAGCCCTTTGGAAACAAGCAGTTGATGTCTGTACCAGAGCTCCAACTCATGTTAGCCCTTTTGAAACAGACTCCATTTCGTGAACAAGAATTGAACGTCCACTTTATTTTCCTCGTGGATTCTTCAATTTGACTACCACCTTCCTCTCCTTGATGGAAGACAGTAACAAGGAAAGAAGTAAAAAAGAAGGAAAACTTGATTAGATAGTTACGTGTCTTCACAGCGAAAGAAAAGTTCCAGATGGAATTCGAAATGTATAACTTTCCGGGCAAATAAACGAGGCCTTGTGTTGTCCTTAACAACAGGCTAGACTCAGCAATTCTTGTTAGTGACGAAAAGTAAGCAATGAAAGAAAAACTACGCCTGTAGTTGGTTGTTTGAGAACGTAGGCGATACAAGATATTTCGAGAAAAATGATTGACAAGCTTATTCTGGGCCAGCTTTGTTTGCAATGTAGGGCAACAAGCATGAAAAGTAGAATGGGGAAATTTCGTAGTGCTCTCAATGGCTACTAGATGGCAGCACTGTTGTTACCAACACGTTAGACTTATTTTCTGTCCTCTGTAAGAATGAAGTGAACGTAGAAAATACCTGCCCACACATTAACCTTCTCAGGTCTTTGCGTATGGCCTTCCCGCACAACATGGGGATTAACATCTGCCCATACTCGAACATTGTGTTTTATTAACACAGCCATTTAGGAAAAAAGAACTTTCGTCACTGAAACAGATGTTGTGTAAGAAGTTCTCGTTGTTAGCAATCCTGTTGCACATAATTTCGCAAAACTCAATTCGTCTATGGAAATCATCATCTCCTAGTTCTTGCTTTATCTGCATTTTGTAACGATGAAATTAGTGTAATTTTAACACCTTACCGATAGAATTCCGTGGAATGTCACTTGCTTCTACTATTTGTCTGAGAGACGTTTCAGGGTTTACAGTCACGCGTCCTATAACTTCCAACACTGAGCCGTCCTGGAAGTCGTCTGTCTTTGACGCTTTGCGTTTCACGGAATTTTTTCACAAGGTCTGAAACATACTTATGGTCATTATTAGGGCGTTGGGGATACAATTCGTTAAATCGTCTAGCAGTGGCACGGTAGTTTCTGCCCCATTCACCGAAAAGAAAGATAATTTCCACTTTGTCTGCGCCAGAACGCACCCTTCCGGCACCATTCATTTTGCTCGTCGTTGCAAACACTTTAACCACCAATACACACACACAAACAGAACCACGGTAACGTAAGATACAGGAAACACATTAGTAGAACACAGTGTGTAAGACACTACAACTCTCCTACGTCCAGTATTTCAAAGTCACTTCGAACTTTTGCGGTTCGGTCTGTTTACTTACGAGAACACAAGCAGAATGGCGCTGTTGAAACTTCATCGCTGTAGTAACACTGATTACTTGGTCTGGTTCGATACTCAGTCTGCATTCTCCTTCGAACAAGTGAATGAGGCTCATTTCGAACATCTTCTGTAAATAGTAGGTATGCTCGATTTGACTTTTAGTGGTGTACGTGTTGTAACATCTTGTAGCCCCCAATTTGCCTTCAGTTGACGTAACTACGTGCCTCCTTCACCATTTGCCTTGAGTTACGATTGTGCATGTCGGTCCGTGTCCTCCTGGTAGCAATCTCAGGGGGCGCGATGATATGCGGTTTTGTAGGGACGCTTGTCAGCTCTTTGGGGGGGGGTACGTATTTGTTGAAATTGCTGGGATATCTCCGAATCATGCTACAGTGTAGGAATATTTTTCCAGCTCCCACTGTTGTCTAGGATTACTACTGTAGGAGTTGGAGTCCTGTTCAATGCTGGTGATGTTCCACATTTGATTTCACGCCATTGTCAATTGGAGCTACGTAGAGACCCCGGATTTGCTGTATTATTGTTGTTCTGATAAGACCTTTCAAGCTATATATTCTTCGACCCCCTTGCTATTTGAAAAATTGAGTCGACCCCAGCCTACCCTCTTGTGGGGGGCCCGGGTAGGGAATGGTTGGCCTCAAAACGTTTCCCCCTGAACTTCATGGAATACGTGTTTCGCCATTTCTTCCTATTTACAGCCGTTCTCACAATACCCAGGGTGGGGTGAAAATTTATGGACACCCTGTATAATGACCTGTACCTGAATGTGCAGTCACGTTCAATATACGTTAACACAGAAACTAGCAAATAGGAAAGTAACTATTTTTCCGGAAGTCACGTGGTATTCTTTACGTTATCTTCGTTCTTACAGCTAATGCAGAATAGGTCATAGCAAAATGCTCAAAACAGAGGATAATTACTTTAGGTATTATTAAATCTTACTATTTGAATTAGTTTGGCAGGGGTGTACACGGGCACAGTTTTTTCCTTAGAATAATATGCACTTCAACATGGATACATACAGTATTTCGAAAATATATGTAAGAAAAGGTTAAACCTTAGCTCCCTCTTGCAAATATGCAACATGTGCGATTATACGAGGTGTGTGTGTGTGGGGGGGATCAGAATATATTTCCTTAGTACTTAATGTATTTTAGTTGGTTTGAAGTCTAGGTGCTACCAAGTGCACCATATTTAATCCCATAGCTGTTGAAAGGGGGGAAATTATGGGAGAGATAGAACAAGTAAAGTGTTTGGTAATGCTAAAAATAAAGTGACTTTCAGCAATAGGATAGCAGTAGACACGATGTCGTAATTAAATACTTTATTGGGATTATGACGTGATCTGGAGGAGGGAATGCGCCATTAGCCTTGGGAGGATTAGCACCCCTGGTGTTTAGAGATGAAATTCCGAAGATTAGGAATACGTTGAACTCTAAGATACTTTATTATTTAAGGATTATAAGATACAGTTCAGTTCAAACTTAAAGAAATTCGGAACTTATCTTTCACACAATGTTGACATGGTGTGAAGAGGCATGTGACCACAAAATTGTCCCTCCGACGTTGACATTCCTTGCAACAAGTGGGTGCGTAAAGTAGGGAGGGGGGAACACAAACATGTTGCAACGCCTAGTCAGAAGCTTTTGTTGAGAGAAGTAGGGAAGGTACTGATAACACTTTCTGATCTTTTCTAGAAAAGATTTCTTTAAGCATGATCCGGACTATACACAAGTGGTTACTACACTTTTGCTTCTACGTCACAAAGTTCCATCTATTAGTAGAATGGACCAAGGCAGGAAAAATTTTCCCCATCTCTCCTCAAATCGTATCCTGACGTATACTATACGTACGGCACAGTGCATACAAAGAGTTTTATTTATATATTCATCGGCTTTTGCACATGGCGAAGTTAAGGCATTAATCAATGCCTTTTCTTACCCTTAACCATTTGGTTAGATCTGTTAACAAGTAAAGTATAAAAGAAAGAAAAATACAACAAAAAATATATCAATTATAAACGAAAGCACAGACACGTGCTCACCATTTTACACACATACAAACCTTCTCGTCCTTGCACACACACACACACACACACACACACACACACATTAATGTTCTTATACACAATTGTGATTTAGTTTATTTTACTTCGCGTTTTGTGCCTCTTGGCTAATTTGCGAAGATGGGGATAAGTTATGAAATGATGAATTTGATGAATGGACATTTACAAACAACCAAGCCCGAGCGGGATTCGAAACCGGGACTTTTGGCGTCGCAACGAGATGTGCTAGCCACTCGACCACAGGGTCCGGCGTTCTTATACACAAGCACGTACAAGTAAATACATAACGTTACGTTTGAACATAGTCCAAAACAGTCTAAATCTATATACGAAGTATATCTAATATATAAAAATGTATGTACTGTATGTGTGTTTGTACCGGCATAACCCTCGAACGCCTGGAGCAATTTCAACCAAACTTGGTACACATATGCCTTACAATCTGGAAAGAAATACTGTGGGGGTAAGACACCCCTGGCACACCTAGGGGTGGAAGTGGGAAGGGGGGACATGTACAAATAATCTAAAACGACCGATATTATTGTCGCTAAGATGAATAGTGACACTCCCAATGCCGTTCAACTCCACGTTCATCACCTATCAGCATGGGGGTGAGAGGGGGTGAAAAATAATGTAAAAAATGACCTAGATATTGTCGAATCCATACTTTTCGGAGTCGCTAAGCTAATTGATGACATTCACGATGACATTTTAAAATGAGTTACACTTTACACTATAGTTAGAATTCATTATTATCCTGTCTAAGAGAAGATTAGGATAAATAAATACTCGGGCAACGCCGGGTAGTCAGCTAGTTAATAATAATTCACATTGAATATTACATATAATAATTTTTGTTCCTGTGCCTTACTTTCTTCTCTCATTCTCTGCACCTGCCTGCACAGTTAATTTTTGAGTATCTGCAGCTTCATTCCAGGGGTCCGAATAATATTATACAACATAAAATTAACTCTCATCCTAATAGATATACTAATCAGAGATGGCGTGATTAACTAAAAGAGTGTAATCTGATAACACTTGCGTAAAGATAAAACTAACTCAGTGCCGCATTGATCATTATCTTACAGAAATTAGAGCCCCTTAATTTTCGCGTTCTTTCGTTGGAATGTATAGCAAAAGAGCAGCATAACAATCTTCGCTATGCCGGGCACTGAAACGGATGACTCAATTACTGAAGTTATCCCTGCATGAAAATTTTAGATTGGTTGGAGCGAATTACCTCCAAGCTAAACACAGACGGGTTGAGCTGTCGTTGGATTCTTGCTGTGGTTGCATCTTTAGTTAAAGGGAACAGGGGGAAGGGTATGTGGGCTTTCAAATAACTCAAAAATATGTGCATATGTGTAATGTTTATGTCATGAATAAAGAAAGGATTTTAAGGTGCAAAGTTATGGTCGGGAAAGGGGGGGGGGAAAGGTTCTTGAGAAAATGTTTTTATCCAATGCTCTCTCTTTCTGCGCCTTCTTTATATAATGCGCGCGGACCGCGTAGAGAACTGTGTATATAATGAGCGCGGACCGCGTAGAGAACTGTGGTTCTGCCGAATAGGTTTTGTTTAAGTTTGTGTTTCCTCTCGCGGGTTTTGCTACATTATCTTGGGAACTATTGGGGCTGCAATGATTATATTACACCATTTTATAGCTCTCGTTCTGTTCTGCAACAGGATTGCCACTCTAGGGCCATGATAAAATTGAAGTATAATTCCCGGTTTTCAAGGCAAATTTTCAAACAATTCAAGGCCACAAGCAGATGTTTCTCTATTCCAACCTTACACCGCCTCTCAACACCCACACACATGCACCAGAGCCGCAACCACGAACTTTTGTCGGGTGGGGGGGGGGGGGCAAGTACCAGGATAAACGTACCAATAATAATAATAATAATAATAATAATAATAATAATAATGACATTATTTTGACTATTATTATTATTAGTATTAGTAGAGGAGAAGGTCTAAATACGGGCAAAGGTTTAAATATGGATTTTGGAGTTATCAGCGCTCCCGGGTGCTGCAGCCTGGCAGAGGCTATTGGAACTGGTTATCTGTCAAGAACAAAGGTTGCGGCGCCAATTCGCAAGAGAAAGTGGTCGTTAGTTTTGGCCTTGGACGCTGTTATAGAATTGCGACCGCCGAAAACATTTAGCAGGTATGTTTTAACTCAGCGTTTTCTGAATTCTCATCTGCTTTGCATAGGTTATGATATTAGCGGTACTTAAAACAAATATGGGTTTTATAATACCATGATTTGTTTGTGAAATATGTACCACAGACAGCAAAAAGAAATTGAAGAAGAAAAATAACGTGATGGTCGAAATATGGGCTATGACATGAGGTCTAATGTTGAGATCACATTTTCAACAAATATTTGGATGTTTTTCTTAATTTCGATTTTTCTCATTCCGCGTGATTTTCAAAACAACAGATTATTCATAAATATGAATTTTATAATGTTTTAGCGATAAATGACTGTTTTTTAAATTTTAATTGCTTTTTGTGATATTGCTACTAGTAGCCCATATTTAGACCACAATTCGAAATACATCATTTTACCATTTTTTTGGAAATGGCTTTTTTTTTTAAAAAAAATGGAGACCTTCCATAATTTAGCATGCTATTACATTTAAATATATACTTCATAGATATGCATTTTAAAGGCAGGTGCTTGATATATTTATTTTTTCCCTCCGAAAATGACAAGATAAAAAGGGGGTGTACATATAACATGTATAACTTTCATGTACAACATATGTTTTAATATATATATATATATATATATATATATATATATATATATATATATATATATATATATATATATACATATATATATATATATATATGTATATACCCACACACAGCATATAGGTCTATTATTTATATTCATTACATAATCAATTCATCCACCTCAGCAAAAATTATATACATTGTCTGTCAAATGTGCACGCTCTTCTTCCTCCCAACAATTGTTCATGCATTTAAGACAAAATCCATTAAGAGAAGTCTTATTTCTCTGTCTGGTAATTTACAATGCTATACAGAAAACAATCTTTTTGCGAGTGAAGCGAACGAGAATATTTTCAATCCATTTTTTTGCAAACTTAAAACAATATTGATTTAATAGGGCGCAAATAATTTCACGAGACGCAATGGTATTCTCTCTTTTACAACTTTTATCATTTAGATTGTTGGGCGGCCAGGGCCGACTCCCGCCGCTCCCTAGGTACGACTCTGATCTTGACGACACTAAGAAAAGCAGGTATTGCGAGCGAAGCGATCGTGAACATTTTATGAAATGTATTTTTATTTGCATAAAATTTGAAATCGAGGGGGATAATTGCCCCTCTGTGTCCTCTGCAGGTGCCCTTGGCCATCAATGTTTGCCCCCTTGCCCTCCTTAGAATTGATTTCCATTCCCTACTGTGGTTGCGCCACTGATATGCACACACAAATATAGTAACAATATGAGGTGTCTGTGTGATTCCAATGTATCCCAAAATTCTAATTTAATTTAATTAAACGGTATATTTAAAACATTTAATTTGAGGTCCTTAGTTTACATTTGCCATTTCACATATACTCAAACTCGAAATACATCTACAAACACAAGCCACACAAATGTTATGGTATATATTCTAACCTGCGAAATATTGTTAATTGTGTAAGAATTTCAAACTCAAATCTACCTAATCGTCTTCGAGAAATCTTATCTTGCAATAATCTTCCGTCTGTCAGATTTTTTCACGTCTACGGAGAAAAATTCAAGCTGAATTCACACATAATTCCCGGAGCCAATAATTCACGCAGAATTCTCGGAATTCCCACCCTGTACAAAATGAGACTATAGGATTTTATGTAGCTGCTCAAGAAGAGTGAAAATCATTTATTTTTCTGTCCAATTTTTCAACAAAACATGAAATACAATGAAGGGAAAAGGTGCTGAAGCATCAAAAAGAGGGCAAACAAGGGGATAAATGTGCTAATCTCACGAAAAGGTGCAACAAAAGGTGTTCATTTTACTTGATTTCATGTCCTAAAATACATATATCAAACGATAGCTATGAAAACAGCTATATTTTTGGGAAGATGCTGCATCTTAAAATCTATTCCCTAGTCATGACAAAAATGAAACGTTTTAGTGAGTGGAAAGGGGAAGATAACAAAGGAGGAAAGGTTTATGAACAATCGAGGCAGAGAGAGAAAGAGATATAAAGAAGCAAGTGATAAAGAATAGAAGAGAAAACAATCAAGAGAGAGAAATCGAAGCGAGAGGCAAGAAAGGGAAATAAAGAAGTAACAGGGAAAAAGAAATACAGAAGTGAGAAAGATAAAATAAAGAAGAGAGAGGGAAAGAGATGCACAGAAAATAAGGAAGCAAAAGGCAGAGGAAGAGAGGGAAATAAATAAGAAAGAGAGTGTCCGTGCAACAGAAAGAACATATTAATGATTTTTGTATATTTACTATTTTTAGTGGCTTCTCTGCCACTTTTGATAAATTACGAAACTTAGGATGAACGATGATTATACTGATGAGGAGACACTCATGATGCCCAGGCCAAGATTCCAACCCGAAACTTGGGTTGACGAGCTCATGATCATGTACCATGTATTTTCAGTGAAAATTTCCTTTCCCTATTTGCACATGAATTTATAACTGTAGAGCGTGAGGATTAATCCAGAGGGAAAAAATTTAAATTTTTACTAACCTCAATTCCAATACTGCTATCGACGGTTAAATCAGACACTAGAATCAATGCGTTAGTGTGGCTTTGAACTACCACTTTCGCTCGTGGCAGAGAACGGAATTAACCGACCCGAAAAGCGTGGGAGGGGGGGGGAGGCCACTGTACGAATTAAATTTTTGCTTTGGGGGAGTGAGGGGGATGCCCACTTAGTTAAGCTTAACGTCCATCTAACCCACCTTCAAGAATCTTGTGAACGTTCAAAATATATATACCATGAAAACAGCCTGCTGCTGGCTCCATTAGGTTGGTCAGTTGGAGAATGGTATTTCTTCTTTAATCCACAAGGCTGCATATTTTTCGGCAGGCAAATCTTAGACGACGGGACCATTATTAGTCACGAATGATTTTTCAATTGTATTTTATCTTGGGTCAGACACTCTGAACTTTCTTTCTAACTTTGTTTGTGTATGTTTTTATCCCCCCCCCCAAGAAAATGGAATTGAAAACATACCCTTTCTTAACTATACAGGGTGAGTTACCTAAAGTTACCACCGGAAATATCTCGTGAGCAACAGAAAATATTGGAAAGCTACTTTCGCAGATATAATTGTATGGGAGGGGCTCATGAAATTCATGGACACAATGTGTTCAACTATGTAAGGAAGTACGATTTTCAACACGAACTTACGTTTTCTTCTTAAAAATGGAAACCTCATATTATTTCTAGTGCAATTGATAGTAGGGGAAAATTCATTAAGAATGACGTTTGTTACATTGTAATACGTCAAGCAGTTCTCAAGTAATTATAACGTGAAATTGACGCTTGAAACAAGCATCTCGGAATTAAGACTGTGCCGTATTTCGATATATCGATGTACAGTCAACTTCACGTTACAATTACTTGAGAACTACTTGACGTATCACAATGTAACAAAGAGGGCCTCCCAATTGGCACAGTGGTAGCGTCGTAGCCTTGTAATCAAGGGGTCCCGGGTTCGATACCCGGTGGAGGCACATGGCACAGTGGTTCGGATCCTACTTTAAACCGTAGGTCCAGTGCCGATTAGCCTTACTGTGCATAAAGTGGACTTAAAACACCAACTCAAACAATGTAACAAAGGCCATTCTTAATGAATGTTCCTCTACTTTCAATTGCACTAAAAATAATATTAAGTTTCCATTTTTTTTAAAAAAAGTAAGTTCGTGTTGAAAATCATACTTCCTTACATAGTTGAACGTATTGTGTCCACTAATTTCATGAGCCCCTCTCATACAATGATATCTGCGAAAGTAGCTTTCCAATATTTTCTGTTGTTCACGAGATATTTCCGGTGGTAACTTTAGGTAACTCACCCTGTATAGTTAAGAAAGGGTATGTTTTGAATTCCATTTTCTTTGAGGGTGCCGTCCCACATGGCGGAGTGGTTAGCACGTTGCACTATGATGCTAGGGGTCCCGAGTTCCAATACCAGTCTGGGCATGGGTGTTTGTGAATGTCCATTCATCAATTTCATCATGTCATCACTCATCCCAATCTTCGCAAATTTGCCAAAAGTGCCACAGAAGCGAAGTAAAATAAGCTAAATCAATCAATCAATCTTTGAGGGGGATAACAACATACAAAGGCAAAGTTAAAAACGAAGTTCAGAGTGCCTGACCGGTTACAAACCCAAGATCTACAGATTCAAATCTTCAAGACGAAGCTCCACACTGGCCAGGGCAATAAACCTCGGCGTAACATCCAATTAGAAATGCAGCTGGACCGAATGCACCGAGGATCTGGTTTCAGAAAGTAGGCCACTGCGTCCACAACCAATTACACGCCTCCTAGAGGATACCCTCGGCAGGCCCCATAAAATTCGGAGCTAAACATACCCCCTGACAAACAGGGTTATCCTTAGGAGAAGAGTCCTGCAGGGATAGCGGGAAAGAGATCGGAGAGAATGGAATACAAGATTGCAGCCCGGGGACCTAGGGAGAGAGCCCCCCTTCCCTTGGCCCCCCTCTGGACGATGCTCTCTCAGCCTACGAGCTAGACGCCAGGTCGCCTGGGGAGGCATACACTGTTGCCTCTTCTTTCGTCTTGTTTATATCGCTCCGTTTGCAAGTGGAAAGAAACGTTGGAAAAAAAATTGTATCATCAGCGTATAACAACTTATGTTTGATGTACGGTTTCACACTCGGAACCTGATACCTGAGCTGCGTCAAGTTATGCTTTAGTTTTTAAGAACGTCTTAGAAGGCGGAAAAGAAAATATGATCCTGTTTGACTACTACCTCCTTTAGAAAGTTTCAAGTGCCCTATGCTTCAGTAAAGCTACGATGTTCAAAGATGCGAATAATTGTATTGACGTGTGGAACGTGTTTTTGAAAAAGTTAACTCTACGTTAACAACGAACGAAAATAAGTCCTCTGCAAGTAGTGACTTGAGAGGTCTCGACCAATGAATGCGCGAGAGGGGAATTGAGTGCACGGAGGGAACGTGCTACCAGCCGTTTGGAGCAGCACGCCCTGCCTCACTCGCCATGCCGTCATGCGCGGCATTCCTCCACAGATTCCTGCAACGGAGTATAGACAGTGATGCCTCCAGAGAGGGGTCAGGGTGTTGATGCCTTGGTAGCCCTCCCACCAGTAAGCAAGAAAATCTCGATAAATAAATGCTCTTTGAGCTCACTAACGCATTACTGTATGGTATTTAATTATTAGGGAAGAACGGATTTTAACGTGCAGCACCTCTCCAAAAATATAGCTGTTTTCATACCGTTCGTTTGAGATCTGTATTTTAGGACATGAATTCAAGTAAAAAAGAACACACTTTGTTGCACCTTTCCGTGAAACTGGCACATTTATCCCCTTTTTAACCCCTCTTTGATGCTTCGGCACCTTTTTCCTTCATTTTCTGTCATGTTTTGTTAAAAAAAATGCAGCTACATAAAATCCTATAGTCTGATTTTGTAGAGCAGAACGAAAGCTATAAAATGGTATAATATAATCATTGCAGCCCCAATAATTCCAAAGATAATGTAGCAAAACCAGCGAGAGAAAATACAATCTTCAACAAAACAAATTCGGCAAAACCACAATTCTATATGCGGTCCGCGCATTATATACAGAGGGCGCAGGAAAAGAGAGCAATGAATATAGGCATTTTATCAGCACTTGTTTTGCACTTTTTTGAAAACATTTTTATGTAACGAGTGCACTCACGGTCCCCGAAATGACGTGTCATTCATACCCCGGCACGGGGCCAAACGTCGTTATGTGTACGGGAAACCGGTCGTGACTCTTACGGTCCAGGTTTTCAAGTTCGGTAGTGAGACGGTCGTTTATTGTCGTACTATTGCGAGGCGGAGATAAATATTAGGTTAGTCAAAAAGTAAATGCAATGTTTTTCTTTTCTTCCGTAGGTTGGCTGTACAGCTTTCTGCGCTCGTAAACCGATAGATAGTATCGTTGTCTTCGCCTGTGGCAAGGTACAGCGTCATCACTTCAGTTCGCTCTGCAGTGTTGCCAAGCAAACATAGCTGCGCCACTCTCCGTGTGCACCACAGAAGAACAGCGTTCTGTAATCCGTTTTTTGTAGTCTGTAGGTGTACCAGGATCTGAAATCCATAGAAGACTTTCAGCACAATACGGTGACAATGTTTTACCGCTGCGAAGTGTTTACCAGTGGATTGAAATGTTCAAAAGCAGTTGAACAAGTTCGGAAAAAAAAGTCAAGCATCAACATTCTGCAGGAAAGGTAATGCTCACACTTTTTTGGGACTCAGAATGGGTAATTATGGAACATTTTGTGAAAAGGGAGACAACAATAAACAGTGAACGATACAGTGATGTGCTTTCGAACAAGTTGAAGCTTGCAATCCGAAGCAAACGATGAGGTCGATTGTCGGAAGGCATTCTTTTGTTGCATGACAACGCGCGTCCCCATACCGCCGCCAACACCGCTCAAACTCTGCAGAATCTGCGCTTCGAGGTGTTAGAGCATCCTGCATACAGTCCCGAGCTCGCCCCGTCGGATTACCATCTGTTCGGTCCACTTAAAGATGCTTTAAGAGGCCGTCGATTCGACACAGATCAACAGGTGAAGGACGCGGTGCATACGTGGCTTGCTGCTCAACCGAAAACCTTTTTTTCTCAGGGTATCGGAAAGCTTGTGGAACGTTGGACCAAGTGTATTGAAGTGCAGGGGGACTATGTTGGAAAATGATAGCATTGAAAGTTTTCTATTGTTGCTGTGAAAAATAAAAAAAAATGATTGCATTTACTTTTTGACTGACCTAATACCTTGGAATGTTACACTGTTTTGTTTACCTTGGACATGTAGATACGAACAATCATAACACACTAATAGCATAATATCTGGTACCTGAAAAACGTCAAATAACAACACTGACGAACGGTAAAAAGTGAATATATATTGTAACAACAAAAAAATATTGCAATCAACAACTGTTTACATAGCCTCCTCAAAATCTCACTCATTCAGTCTTTCTCTCTTTCACACATCTGAGGTATTTTTACATGTGAAGTATGGATACAAATCATGGATCTCGTTAACATATCATTCCTTTTTAATTTTAAACCTTTATGTGAATTTAGGGTATTTGTCTGCCAGCTCCTGTGCTATTTTAAATTAATTTATGTGCCAGTCCTCAGAAAGCGGTTAACTAAGACAATTGGGTCAGCGTGGTTAAATCTTTCGTTCGAATGAACGTATGCATCCAGTCGTAAGCACGACATTTAACATGTTTCTCGGACGGGGGTAATACGCATAAGCCTCTCTCGTCCAATGAGAACAACTACACCATTACATAGTGATGCAAAAACTTAATCGGCTCCAGCTGCCGGAATACACAAATCAATCGTCGGCGCGAGCAAAAATTACATTAATAACCACTATGCAACAAATAATACTACTTCACGCGCACGACTTTGCAATAAAAATACGCTTCCACAATTAAAAAAGGACTCATCAGTCAACTATTGACAAATTAAATGGCGCGACGGGGAGGTCGGGTACGCAAAAAATGGAGCAGACTTTGACAATTTACACTAAATATTAAAGTAATGAAATGGAGCTTCTAACTCTGAATGCAGACAATTAAATTAGAACATCTGAACATGAAATGACCCTTTTTTATAACAATACCAAAAATGATCAGACACAGAAGCTAGGTTCGGGGTTCCTGAGTCACTTTGCAAATAAGTGAGACTTCGGCGTTAACAGTACGGTGTTGATACTAACAATGCACGTTTACATGGACATAGACCCTCTGAAGAATACTGTACCGGACTCTGCTACATTGCGTGGTCATTCGTCTCTCCTTGACGCGGGACTTGCACACGGTTCCTTTGTGGCAAAATTGTTCTCCGAGGTCGATCGCGACGATGAATAATTGCGACGATATGGTGTACTTGCACCTCCTCAGTACTTCGGGCGTTCCTCTTGTCACTAGCGTCGGGTGTACGTGGTCACGCGGCGGTCCGGAATCTTTCTAGTGTCGGGCATCCATTGAACGTCGATCTGGAATCATCTCTCTCTGGTAACGGGCTTCGATTGGGCGTCGATCTGGAGTCGTCCTTTTATCTCTCTCTCTCTCTCCCTCTGGTAACGGGCTTCGGTTGGAACGTCGATCTGGAAACGTCCTTCGGGCTTTGGGCAGTGTTCGGTTTTGATGTCGTCTTTGGTGCTGGCTGGCTTCACCGGATGGGAGCGGCGCATCGTTGCGGGTGCCGGGGAGGCGACGGCCCCCTTCTCTATCTCCTTTAGCTATCCATTATTAGGTAGTCCACGCTTGGCAAAAACAAATCACCGCGTAATCTTCACCAAAATAAGGCGCACACTGGTAATTCTCTATCTGCAATTCGCTCACGGTATGTAAGAAAATAAAGTCTACGGACACAAAACAATAATCACGCGAGAGCGTAGCGCGGAGATGCTCTCTCTATAAAACCCGGGTAAAAACTGTGTCTGGAATCGTAGTACTCTTGTTTATATATCACTTTCGAATTTGTCCGTTGGGAAGCACGCTAAAGTGGCTTGGCTTCGGTTTCCGAGGGGATGACCTCTCTCCATTGTCTTAAAACGCGGTCACCCGCGCGTCCTCGATCCTTGCAGGCTTGGGCTCAAGCAGATTTTCCTGGTCTACCGTGAAAGATGGGTTCGCCCACCCGCTGTGGTTTCTAGCCCGGTCTCGACGAAAATAATCCTTCCTTTTCTCCCGTGTTGGTGCAAATATATCATGTTCTAAGCAATGACAGCTCGGCTGTCACTCAGGAAAAACCCGTCTCCCAACTCCCGACGTCTGGTTCGGATACAAATTTATCCACAAAATAAAATCAAACCTCACACTTTTATATTTGAACATACAATGAATCAATAAACAAAAATAATTTATATCGAACTGCGTTTCACATGTCACTAGATACCGTGACATTTAGAACCTTTTTCCCACTTTCTCGAACATAAATTTGCACTTTAAAATCCTTTCCATGCTTATCATACATTTTTATGTATGCCATACTATACTATAGGTCCCGAGTTATTTGTGTTTAAAAATGTTAACTTTTTCCACGTTGCCCCGTCATTCTAGTTAGTGTTCTCCACAGAGAAGTGAGTTGGTAGCTGAGAGGTGTTGGGATTATATTTTCCGTGGGCCAGTCACATTTAACATATAATTAATAGGGAAAGGATTTTAAGGTGGAAACTTACGATCGGGAAAGGTAAAAGAAGATTCTGAAAATGTTTTCAAAAAAGTGAAAAAAAGGTGCAGAATAATATCTTTATTGAATGCTCTCTTTTCTTGTGCCCTGTGTATATAATGCGCGGACCGCATAGAGAACTGTGGTTTTGCCGACTATGTTTTGTTGAAGTTTGTGTTTTCTCTCGCGGGTTTTGCTATATTATCTTGTGAACTATTGGGGCTGCAATGATTATATTATACCATTTTATAGCTCTTGTTCTGCTCTACAAAATGAGGTTATATGCTTTTATGTAGCTGCTCAAGAAGAGTGAAAATAATTTATTTTTGTCCACTTTTTATAACAAAACATGATAGAAAATGAAGGGAAACGGTGCTGAAGCATGAAAGAGGGGTTAAAAAGGGGTTAAATGTGCCAGTCTCATGAAAAGGTGCAACAAAGTGTGTTCTTTAACTTGATTTCATGTCCTAAAATGCATATCTCAAACGATCTGTATGAAACACCTATATTTTTGGAAAATTCGTTCCCTAATGAAAAGTAACAATTAATGGCTTTCACTCTTTGTAGTTTATTGTAGTGTTTTTTACATATTGTTAGAAACATTTAAAAGTATATAGAACAATTTCCACTTATTTTATATATTACCACCCTGTCATTCCAAGACTATAAAAGATATATCAATGCATTTTGCAGATAAAATACGTAAATTGACTGAAGGTTTCAGTCAGAGTTTAACTAATTGTAACATATTTTGGTAATAAAACTTGACACCAGATGGTTCTGGCCTTCTAATAAGATGCAATAGTCAACAGTAACGCCATACTTGCTTTCAAAGTACAACCTTTCAAATATATTTGCTGGTAGTAATTAAGAGTTGCATTTATAGGTTAAAACAGTACATTGCTGTCTTTATAGCATGTACTACATTCCAAAACAGAATTTAATAAGTATATAATCGTGTATGTAAATGTACTGAGATTACGAGACATACGAGTAACTTTAACTTTGGATGTTGATAGGAAGATTGTAGCCTTTATGTAGATTGGCATGATATAAGGTACTGATATTTCTACAAAACAACACAATATTAATTGATTTAGTTTATTTTGATTCTCTTTCTGCCACTTTAGGCTAATCGCGAAGATGAAGATGACTGATGATTTGATTGAATTGATGAAGGGACACTCACAAGGAACGCCCAGGGTAGGATTCTAACCCAGGAGTTCTGGAGTCGTACCGCGATGTGCTAACCACTCCATCACGGACGCCGGCCAATACAACATAGGAAACACTATGATTGATTGATTGATTGATTTGCTTTATTTTACTTCGCTTTTTGTGTCAGTTTTAGCTAATTTGCGAAGATGGGAATGAGTTATGATATGATTAAATTGATGAATGGACACCAACAAACATCCATGCCCAGGACCCCTGGCGTCGTAGCACGATGTGCTAACCACTCCGCCACGGGGGCCGGCAAGAGACACAATGCACACTTTAATGGAAACAATGGTTCTTCCCTACCAACTTTTTTCTATATATAAAAGAGAATAAGAAATTATTACACTAGAGCGCAGCACCTTCCAAGTATATTTTTATGACATAATTCTCTCTATATTTGTACAACTATACTTTTATTTACTTAAATCTATTTTCTAAATAAAACTATCTGTGAATCAAGTGGAACCATACATCATATCCATTATATTATTTGACAATTCTGCTATTTTATAAATGAATCTTACGATATAAAAGATTGAGAACAAAGAAAAATTGTGAAAATATGGTCAAAAAAATTGTGCTACTGTGGAATTCCTTATCTGAAGGATTAAGTTACGTACATAGGTTATACCAATACTTCCATCAGAAAACACTTTAAAACTAGTGGAAAAACTATGTTGCCTTCTTCAGGGTGTTCCAGTTAAAATTTGCCAAGGATCATGAAAACAAATGAAGATTGTGTACCGATAACCTTGAGCACTTACCACGGTTCACGTTACAATGGACTATTCCATTTTACTGGTAAAATATAACCGTCATTTGCCTCATAGACGAGTGTTTTTGAGCCAGGCTACTTTTAACTGGGACACCCAGTATTGCTTGGTTTCCTTCAGAATGCACGATGAATTCAAGCCACCAACACTACGAACCTTTGGTTACAAATCCCAGTTTTCTATTGCCTATTTGTTTGTCTATTTTAGAGCGGGGCGTTTATAGGCTATAAATCTCACCCCATTGATTGCATTTATATTTAAGAACTTGAATTACTTGTGGAAATTGTCCGCTTTTGATTAATGGTGCTCATGCTGATCAAACTCCAGTATGGTGAAAAGTGGATTGTGGTGTACTTCACCTCAACTGGGATTAACTCCTGAAGGGTGTGGATTCTCGTGGAGATTTAAAAAGAGAGACGGTAGCAAAACAGCTGCAGGCAAAATCCAATATGGGGGAATGAATAACGCGATATTGGAAAAGTTCCTTGCCCTCTGCCTCGAGAGCGTGGCCTTCTGGGTAAAGCTTTGCGCGTCACGTTCTACCCAGGACGATGACAAAAACACACGTTGCGGGAGACCTCCCCTGGTTTCAACGCGGACAAATAGCACTGCTACACTTTCACGAAAGAAAATGTTGTGAACCGAGGCTACACATTTGTTTCGTCGTGTCTGTGGCCGAATGGAGCTAATGTGATTTCAGTAAGTTTGATCGTTATGTGGATGATACCTATATTTTCAGGGACGTCAAATATATGTTGTGTCTTTGTAAAGAGGGACATACACTGACGCAAAAATACGTCCAATAGTGAATGGGGAACACCGACTATTCCGCGCACATAAATAGATATGTAATCAATGCACCCACACATCGAACCCTGTCAACCTCAAACGTCAAATTTCGTTATAAGTCCACATTGGGCTCAGATAGGCTTCTTTTCAATGTCCACATTAGGCTGAGATAATCTTTTTCAAAGTCCACATTAGGCTCAGAAAGGCTTTTTAAGATCTACTTTATGCTCAGGTAGGATTTTCTTAAAGTACACTTAATGTTGCGTTACGAGCTAAGGTTTTGTCCCAGGGCTGGTTCCTGGAGACACAATTGGGGGCGTTAAAACCTTAGTCGTACCGGATTTCACCCTCTGTATTATAGGGTAGGACCCGCTGACCACCAGGCGACGAGTCAGAGGTAGAGCAGTTAAATTAAAGAAACACTAATTGAATTCGCAATTAAAATTATCCGATATGCCATCTGGTGAGATTTTCAGGAACCACTCTACGTAGAACACTTCGCTGTGTTGAAGAAGCCGTTCAAAGCATGGGAAACATACGAAAAAATAATGTCTACTGTTCAGTTTTTTGCTCTCAATCGTTTTGTGGGTCAGAACAAGTGAAAAGCTTACATGTGTTTTCCATCCCGTGGAATCAACAAAATGAAATTTGTAAATAAATCAGGGAAAATAGAACTGATTGGCATAACTGAAATGCGGGAAGGAAATTACGAAGAATGCACGAGTCTGTTCACTTTTATTTTCCGAAAGATGATGATTTTATTACCATGAAAGTAAGTTTTAAATTGTTCTTTATTAATATAACATTTTTTCGAAAATACGTATGGAATTTGGAACAGGTGCAAGTCGATTGAGTGCGAAGATGAAAATAGTTTGAGAATTAATTAATGTCTGTAATCGTAAAGGTAAGTCAGAAAAAGGAAATTGACATGCTAATGTTGCTGTTTCATTCAGTAAGTTAATTTTCAGTGAAGACTGAAGATAGCCTCAATGAAATTGTTATTATTATTATGATTATTAATATTATCCTGTGTTGTTATTAAACCAGCCTGCCTCTTTGGGGAAACATTGCAACGGCATGTTTACATCTTTCTCCTGCCCAAGCTTTGCAATATAGGTTAATTGCTTTATTTTCAAATAATTTCTGAGAGCCCCAGTTACCACCGAGGTGCAGATGAAACAGCACTGCTTTGAAGAATCAGTGCGTATACATTAGTTTCGTGTGCGTTTTCCGTGTTATTTTTTGTTATCATAATTAAATGCTTCGCTCTCAGCACAGCTTCGCCTTCGTTAATACCTGGGTACCTGGGATTCACATAGCATTCGCAATATTTAAAACTATCGCGTAATTTAAACGTTTCTTGCATACCAACAATGACAACACGCTGCTATTACGTGTACTACTACTGAATGTAAACAAAGATCTATCCTATCCTACGTAGAGCGGTCATATTGGAGGCGACACTAGCGCTCAGGTGGTAATTTTAATCGCGAATAGTTAAGTGACTGAGTTTTATTTGGCAAGCACTCCAATAGATTAATAAAAGGGAGAAGCTAGGGGTGAAAGGATTAGCACCATAAAGGGGCAGATACTTATCTCCGGATCGCCTGGACGCTGGACCGGTCGGGTGGGCGCTGGTTCCGCTAGATGTCCTGAGGTGTCTCGCCTCTGGACAGTCCCAGGCTTGGGCCCCACGGCTACGGGGCGGCCCTGTAGTCGATTCTCCGCGTCCGCCACTGTCGCGCTTTGCGACCCTATCTCGATCGCTTGGCGTGCTTGTTGGCTTCTCCTCAGGCAGGTTGTTAACCCCATTTACAATGCTCTCGGGAGTTATGAAACGCTTAGGATAGGTTTTCCGGGTATGGCCGGTAACGTTCGGGATATGTTTTAAGTTTACTGTATTCTAAGGGAGACTTTATCTTAAGTTCGTTTTAAGCTCAGGTAAGATTTGCTTTAAGTCCACTTTATACGCAGATGGGCTAATCGGAATTGGACCTATTGTTTAACGGAATCCGAATCGCTACATGCAGGGAATCGAACCCGGAACACCTTTTTTACAATCCCTTGATCAGGCTATTGGGGAGGCCAGACAGCAAAGATCACAAGATGAGAAAATTAATGACAAAGCGACCGCAAATACATTTCTCTCGTGTCTTCAAATGCCATGATCACAATGCACTGGCATGATCAGATTGCTACCTAGGCATGGACGTCTGGAATGGGGGGCAAGGGGTAACGCGCCCCCTATAAAATGAATGTCCACATAAAAATTATAATATTTCACACATAATTTCATTTCAGTCACAGTAATTTATGTTAATTGTTATCAATTCATTGAATAAACATGATAATTTCAGACTGAAATAGTGATTTTTGAGGGGGTATCATTATTATGGGGGGAAATATGCCCCCTTTCCCCCCTGGAATAAAAATGCCTTGCTTGTCCCTCCCTTGAAAAAATTCTGCGGACGTAGGCGACCTACCAATTCATAACGTCACGAGAAATAAGGCTTATAAATAGGGGCCAGGACTTTATGTCCTATAAAACTATAAAATATGTATGTAATTATGTCATAAAAATTGAAAAATATGTCATTCCAGAAAAATGCAGAAAAATTCCCAGTAAAGCCAAAAATATGCACAACAGTATTTTCGAATTTCTCATTGTGTGGGAAGTCAGTATCTTCCAGCGAAGATGGACTAGGGGAGAGCTTTAAATGAAGTCAGAAGTCCTTTAACCGAAGAATGTAGATGAAAATACTGTGAGGTTTGCTGCAATTATCATTTACTCTTATGTCATTTTTGCATCTTTGTGGAGAGTAAAGCATAATTGGCAGCTCACTACAGCTCTGGTAAATGTAAGCAATCAATACACAATCACAACTTTTTTAAGGCAGGTCTTAACTATATAGGATCTGAAAAACAGCCTACATTATTTTTTGTTAGAACATGTTACACTCAATATTATTTCTGTTCCACAATGCACATAACGTCTTGTGGCAGCAATCAATAGACAAACAACATAGATAGATATCAATAAGAAGATTATCAAATAGCAACCTGTATATGCTAATAAAGAAACATGTCAGACATTGTAGATGTACAATATTGATGATCTCAGAATATAATGATATTTAGTATATCTCCATTATAAGCTACCCACGTTGTTTCCATTCTATAAAGAACCCTACCGTGAGGTATCTCATGCTGTGCTGATATCCTAAGAGAAGCAGGTAGCATAAGTTTATGAAATTATGCAATTGCGAGAACGGTAGTGTAATAATATTACATATTATGTAAGAAATATTTATTAGAAGTCGCAAACTATTTCTATTAGATACAATTTTGTATCAATCACAGTTACAGATTCCTGTCCATTTCACAAAAATTTGATATGTCAGTAGTCCAGTTTTCACTTTATCACTGTAGCACTAAGTTCTGAACACTGTAAATTATTTATGAATATTGAAAGTAACCACGTTTTCAGAGAAAAGCAAGTTTCTTTTCCAATTGGAACGATTTTTGAAAGTTACAGAGATTTGGAAGAAAACTCTAGAAGCGATAAAGTGCCGGGCTCCACTTGGCTTTATGCAAAACGCACAAAAAAGTTAAATACACTCTGTCTCAGCTTATCTCTGGAGCAGGGGAACGAAGACGAAAACAAGTCTCTGCGCAAGTAGTGACGGGAGACGTCTCCACCAATGAACAAGTGAGAGGAACGAGATTCGTGGAGAGCAGGGAGGGAAGGGGGGAGCAGTTACCAAACATAAGTTGGTAAGAAAGTAATCATCAAGTGAGTCTTGATCTACGTTCTCTTCTTCCCATATCCATCCCAACCCGATTTCGAACAATTTGCCTTCCTCTCCCCTTACCTGTAAAATCTGATGGAAAATAATGAAGTCCAAATAGTATAGGATCAGATCTATGATTTAGCAATTCTATAAGAATTACATCATTATTTGGGAGAAGAACTTCAATTGTCAAAAAATCAACTGTATTTTTAAGAAATAAAGCACAACCTCCACTACTTTTTCTATTACTTAGAAGCAAGTTTCTATCTTTTCTAATCACTCTATAACTTGGATCAAGATGGGTAAAATAATCTGTCTCTCTTACACCAGCTTTCAGTTATAAATACTAATTCATAATTTTCCAGATTAATATTATCTATAAATACATCTAATTTTGATTTTGTGTTTAATCCTCTTACATTTTGATAATAACAATTCAATTTTATATCACTTGAAAATATTACATTCTCTTTTTGCGAGCAAGTTATTCAGATATATTATTATCACTTCGTAGAAATTTTCAGCAAAAAATGCAGGCTCGAACAGGACTCGAACCCTGGTCTCTGGCATACCGTGCCATTGCTCTACCACTTTTTCTTCTAAAAAGGAATACCCCTATTCGACAGTATCCCCCGTCATTCACACTTTCTCAAACATTCACACATGTCAATTTTTACTGTATTCTCGTTTTTACGCATTTCGGACAAACCCAAGCATTCAAGTCCTAGCCGGGATTCGAACCCGGGACCCCTGGCATTGTAGCGTGCTGTCCTAACCACTCTGCCACGGAGGTCAACTGAGCTACCGAGCCGGCCTGGCCTCGCCTAATTTTTCACTATCGCTGTTTTACCTGCGTGGAATCGTATTTGCCTGTGCTACCGAAACGGGATCTGTTCCCTTTGAAACACAGTAGACTTCGATGTTGCCTGGTTCCTTCCAGCGCACAGTGGGCCAGAATTCTTAAAATGGGGACAATAATCGAAATTCCTACTTGAAAGCAGAGCCTTTAAACTATTAGTTCCCTGTAGAACAATGATGGGGCTGCCTCAAAACGCAAAAACTTCCATCCAGGTGTTAACGTAAATGGGGATTTAAGGTTTGCAAAACCCATACATTTGTTAAATGCCATTTCACAGCTGTCTTGCACACAGTTTCACCTATTGAGACTGGTGTTGAATTATCAGAACGTTATCTGTGTGGGCTTCTGTGGCACATATTCTACATACCGTCCAGGTATATACTTTCTGTGGGTGGAGTATGAATTGATTTACTGAATTGTGGTCATTGTTATACAAGCATGTTCATACGCTCCCGTTTTCAGCTGAGTTACAATGACATATGTTTCTTCCCTTTGGCTTTTAAAATTTGTGGGATGAGGTGGGACGAAGATGTTTATGCAGAATGATTCAATGGGTCTTATAAATTCAACCAGGAGAAAACTGTCTGCCAACTCTTGCCTATTCGCAGTTACGAAATGGAAAATGAATATCAGTAGCACGCGGATTCACACTGACAAACAGGGGCGGCCGCTCATAAGGACGATACGGACGCCGCACTGCCGTCTGTAACCACAAGTGAACAAACATTACATTAACATTTATGTATTAGCTATTACATTGTCTGAATTGCAAATATTCCATTGCTTATCGATAGTTGGTTAGTCGGTTCTGTATTCATTCTTGCACGACAATTGTGAAGTTTGCACGCCACCGTGCGGGGGAATACGGAACTTCGAGAGAAATCTGGCGGGGCGCCGTCCTCCCACTTTACGAGACGTAGAGCATTCTCAGGCGCGACCGCGAGGGAACTGGAGGAATAACACGCGAGGGATCTGTGGCTGGGAGGACGGAGGGTTTGTCGTCCGAAACCCACCCCCTAGGCGAAACTGGCCCTCTCTCCGGAGAACGGTAAACAATGAAGAGTTGCGAGAAGCAATGAAGTTAGCATAAGAAAGAAAATTACCAACCGTTAAAAAAATCATTCTGTATTCCATAATCTTATTCATTTATGACATAAGAGTAGAGCAATAAATAACGCAATTTCCAATGAGGAAAGAAAATATCGGTAGGCTAACTGAAAAAGTACGCTCTCTTGCTTGATTTTTATTATTTACCGTCGCTTTCTGCTACTTTTCGGTAATCACGACGATGGGGATGAGTGATGATATAATGAAATTGATGGAGGGACACTCACAAAGAAAACACATATTCATGCCGGGATTCGAAATGCGGTATGCTAGCCACGGAAGTCGGCTATAGATTCTTGTTACACGCAAAATTATCATATTGTATTTTTTCTGAGTTTAGTGAAGAGTACATTTGGATTACAATGATGTGGAGTACATCATGTAGATTTAATTACATGTTTTGATTAGCACGTTTGAAAAAATCCTGATAATGTGACAAAGTTGTCAATTTCTTTTCAAGGCGGATGTTAAAAAAATTAGAATCTCGTCATCTAAACTCAACAAGAGCCGCTACAGGAACCTGTGAACTACATTTTTTTAAAAATTTGGCAAAATTGTCTTGCAACCCCGAACCAATAGAACGACGACCGGATGGGAAGACGTTTGACACTTGTTGTTTCTTATTTTTCCATGGAAAAGTGAAGCTTTTTCGGTAGTTGTTTTCTGTAGTTGTGCATTTGTCGCGATGAACAGTGTGGAGAAATTGTTGGTGCGAAGTTTTTCTACCAGAAGCCAGAAGCCTGGATGAAAAAATAAACATAAAAAACCTAAGCCGAATTTGAATCTAGAACAAGTGTCAAAGAAGGGAGGTCGTGAGTTCACTCGCAAATTTCGCGTTGAAGGACAGAAGGATGAATTTCAGTTACAAGCATGTCTGAAGATTTCTGGTAAGTTTGAAGTTTTTACTTTAGAGCTTCTGGTAACGCAGATATCACCTTTCCAGTGAGATATTTATTTTTGCACCCTATTTCACATATCAATTAGTCATGTTGGACAGGATACATTTTCTGTGTAACTTTTTACTAGAAATTTTCACGATCAATGCACGTAAATATTCGTCATTGTGCTTATCAAGTTGTGTAAAAATTAATATCCCGTCTTCTGAATTTTCCTCTCTGTTAAACGACTAAATCTGTTAGAATTCTATTCCTTCTTCGATCATCTTCGCGTTAATGTTAAATAATTATTAATTTATTATATGTGCAAACGTGTAAAACATGATATTCGGTAATTACGTTGGCTGTTATACGAAATTCATCATTTAAACTCACATTACTAGTAGAGCAAATTTGTGCCCGCCCCGTGGCGGAGTGGTTAGCACATCGCGCTACGACGCCAAGGGTCCCGGGTTCGAATGGATGTATGTGAGTGTCCATTTATCAATTTCATCATATCACTCATCCCCATCTTCGCAAATTAGCTAAATGTGGCAATAGAACAAATTTGTGAGCTATCGCCCCTTCACTTTGGTTCACCACGAGCCGCCACTGCTGACAAATATGCCTGCATTGAAATAGAAATGCATTAAGATGCAGTATTTAACGTAAACATAGCTGAATCTGAATACACTGGATACCAGATACAGGATCTCAGTCCTACGTACCTCTCAATCGGGAACATCTGACAGTTTTTCTTTCATTAGTTTGCAACAATGAACATCTTCTGCTCAGGTGTGTTACATTTGTGGCGCTTGGCCGACAGAAATGAAAACAAATTTGACAATATCACTCATAGAACGGCAAATGCTCAGTACTGACTTTCAATCCTACGTGCATAGATTTGATTCTTGACTTCTTCCTTGATACGTCGTATCAAATCGAATTCAAGAGGGGGCAGGCTCGAGAAGAAGACAGAGCAAAAACCAAAGCCCGAAAACCGAACGTCCAGGAGAAATTCTAACGCTTCATGGGTATTTTCGTTGACAAGTCTAAACAAGATGGTAGTGACACCTCTAATGGTGGCAAGCTATAACACCAATTCTTTCAGGATCCTAAAAAAGTCAGTGGAAATCACAGGTATCAACGAGGTGTTAATCAAACGATGCAACTATTTTATAATCACAATCGTCAGTTTTTGTGAATATGTGTTGGAAACTGTGACGCTTCTTGTAACAGAATATTTCTGGTATTATATGTCCGATTGCGTACACACAATTTTAGTGTACGGTCCTGATTCCATAGCAGCAGCTGTTCTGCCAGCCGGCAGCTCTCTGAGGAGGTTCAAGTAGCAAGAATCAAGAGCATCAGAGAACAACGACTTTCCCGCGAGAGCTCCCAAATTTCAAACAAAGAAGATCTTATGCACCATCTGCTTATCTCGTCTGATCCACTAACACCAACCCTTCGGCCATAAGAAGACGTCACTAGCTTGCTCGACATCACAGTGTGTCAGATGAACCCCAACAATCTGCCTGACCAATTGAAAATCTATCCACAACTAACAATGAAAGTGAAGGTTAAAGTTTGTCTCAGTCAGTATATGAACACAATGTAAGTAGTGTAATTGGGCCGGTTCAAAATAACACTTGGTACGAGTGCTTTTGTAGCCTTTTTTTTATCAATCGAATATCAGTTTTTGACATATTTTGACAATTTTTTGCCGATGTTTTAGCGCTTAGCGATGTTTTAGCAAAATTTCCTATTTTTCCCACCTCACACTTGGTACGAATGCCACGATCTTACGTGATATAACTTAACCTATCCTTTTTTCTTACTTATTGTTTCAAAATAATACTTTGTAGGTATCCTCTTTTTTTTATCAATTGAATATCACTTTTTGACACATTTTGACAATTTTTTGTCGATGTTTTAGCGTTTTAGTACAATTTTCAATGCAATCAAACAGATTTTTCCTAAGTCTTACCGTTTCCAAGATAACCCCACTTCCGGTCGCCATTTTGGATTTCCGAGCATAGGTTCTATCATATTTTACTTACATATAGGCGTACGTGATGAATCCGCAAACAGATTTTTCCTAAGTCTTACCGTTTCCAAGATAACCCCACTTCCGGTCGCCATTTTCGATTTCCGAGCATAGGTTCTATTCACACTTTTTCTCACGTATAGGTGTACATGACGAATCCGCAAACAGATTTGTCCTAAGTCTTACCGTTTCCAAGATAACCCCACTTCCGGTCGCCATTTTCGATTTCCGAGCATAGGTTCTATTCATACTTTATCTCACGTATAGGTGTACATGACGAATCCGCAAACAGATTTTTAACAAGTCTTACCGTTTCCAAGATAACCCCACTTCCGGTCGCCATTTTGGATTTCCGAACATAGTTTCTATTCACACTTTACTCACATATAGGCGTACGTGATGAATCCGCAAACAAATTTTTCCTAGGTCTTACCGTTTAAAAGATAACCCCACTTCCGGTCGCCATTTTGGATTTCCGAACATAGGTTCTATTCACACTTTTTCTCACGTATAGGCGTACATGATGAATCCACAAACAGATTCTTGCTAAGTCTTACCGTTTCCAAGATAACCCCACTTCCGGTCGCCATTTTAGATTTCCGAACAGAGGTTCTATTCATATTTTACTCACATATAGGCGTACGTGATGAATCCGCAAACAAATTTTTCCTAGGTCTTACCGTTTAAAAGATAACCCCACTTCCGGTCGCCATTTTGGATTTCCGAACATAGGTTCTATTCACACTTTTTCTCACGTATAGGCGTACATGATGAATCCACAAACAGATTCTTACTAAGTCTTACCGTTTCCAAGATAACCCCACTTCCGGTCGCCATTTTAGATTTCCGAACAGAGGTTCTATTCATATTTTACTCACATATAGGCGTACTTGATGAATCCGCAAACAGATTTTTCCTAAGTCTTACCGTTTCCAAGGTAATCCCACTTCCGGTCGCCATTTTGGATTTCCGAACATAGGTTCTATTCATACTTTTTCTCACGTATAGGCGTACATGATGAATCCGCAAGTAGTAGGTGGAACCGTACGTTCTGGCTGCATCCTTTGACCTACTTTTTATTTTACGACGTTTTACGCACTAAACTAACCTACAATGAGAGAAAAATGGAGAGAAAAAGCTCTGGCATCACTTTTTAAGCTTTTTTTTACCTCCTGCAAATCTTGCTCTTATGCTAACTCGTCCTTTGACCTACTTTTTATTTTACGACGTTTTACGGACTAAACTAACCTACAATGAGAGAAAAGTGGACAGAAGAAGCTTTGGCATCCCTTTTTAAGCTATTTTTTTTTACCTCCTGCTCTTATGCTAACCTCACCCCTTTGACCTATACTCTTGAAATGACTTACCTATAAGTCTGTCTCCTCTCACTGTAAGTTAGATAACCACACCTCTGTAGAATTTCACGTGTTTTTTTTTTTTCTCAAAGGTCCTATGGGACACCTCTGTTTGTCAAAAATTCGAGATATTTGCAATTTAACTCAGGACTTGGAAAAAATTTTCGGAAAATTTTTGGTTCCATGACGACCTATGTTTATTTTGGTATTGGTGGACAGAGGACACCGAGACTCGACCGACACACTAAACCCGACCTCTCTACGACTATTCGTTCAAAACTTACGAGTGATCAAAGTTTTGGAGGTGGGTGGGCTAACTTCTTACCCCTTGACCCCAGGACCACCAAAACTTGGTATACGTATTCTACACCTCCAAAATCGACAGGGGGCATCTAACGATGCCGTATGGGGGTGTTTTTCGATATATTTTTTCGATAACTCTTACTATTTTCGAGATATTTGTAATTTAAGATTTTTTTTAACGCTGGACACCTCTGTCTGTTCTCACAACGTTGCAACGTTTAGAAAGTCGTTGATTTCGTTTCTGTATTTTCCGTCGTTGGGTTTCCTCGTCATGTCGATCGTCGCGAATCCGAAATCGTCACTGTTCCAGCAAGAAGAGCAGCGTTCCGAAAATTGATTGATCAACAGGCCGTTGAGTTTAGATAACATGGAAGGTAGAAATTCATGATCTGCCTTGCGATGTACAGTCTCCATTGTTTGCTTTCGGAAACCAAAGAGATTCATTGTCCTTGCTAGTTCTTTATTGTGTATGTGATAATTTGAGACAGTTAAAGTTTTTTTTTATTTTAGTTATAGTTATTTAAGTTTATTTTTTTTTCAATTGCATTGCCTACAATTTTTACTAATTTCTAAACGATAGTGTCCCCAAGGCAACGTGTGGATTCCACAAGACAAAATACATCTTTTATCGTCATGCGGATCTAATGCTACTTTCCTAACTTTGTTTGTTGTAATCACGTGGTCTACACTTTGGATTCTTTGTTCTATACTTAGTATCGTCGATTGTGAGTAAAGGCAATCGATGTAATCGTGGAAGGTGAGTTTGTTCTCCACCGTATTCTTGCCCACACCTTTTGCTTTCTTCGTGACGCTACTCTCTGTTCTCATGGCATACATCTTCGAACGCAAACCCGCGAACTCGACAATAATATCACCGTTACATTCATCTTTCAGTTTACCTAGGACTTTTTTGTTACGAGATGGACAAATCTGTTGGGTTGAGGAAACGCAGAAGTATCGAAATACTCGAGCATGGAAGGATTTTTTATGTCTTCGTAGAGGTTAGGTGTTTGTATGCTGTAAATGAAGCTGTCGGTGTCCGTGTACAAAAGTGATATTTTATCATTGTAGAAGGGTTTCATCACGTCGTAATGAAATTCGAACATGTAAAGTTTCGACAAGTCGAGAACCGTTGCGCCAACGTAAATTGGTTTTCTGAATTTCATCAATTTTATATCTAGATTGAAAAGTGCCAAATTCTCGTTGTAAATTTTTCTCGACTTGAATCTAGGATCGGCTATCCGCTTCCGACATTTATTCTTATCGGAAATTAATTTCACGTCTACGTGCTTTCTAACATTCTCCATGGTCTTTCCGTACACCGCATTGTTCATTAATTTAAAGAAGTCCTTGTCTAAATCGGAAGTGGCAGCTGTTCTATGTTGTGTGTTAGTTTCTATGTAAGGTCTTAACCACGTGGAATGTTTAAACTTCAGTATTCTTCTAACATTTACTATCTGAACACCCTTCCCAATCAAAAACCGGAGATTCTTGTAGTGGACGACGTATCTCTGTTTAGGGTCCAATGTTAACAAAAGCTTGTCTTGAACCGAGTCGGGTGGACATTTGATTTCGGGAGTCGGAGGCAAATCCGAAAACGTGTCGTGCAGGTGGTCGGAGAATTGGAGATCTACCTCTGCGAAGAAACCACACTCGCTATCGTGGAAATGAATAATGTCTATCGAAGTGGGATCTAACCATTCGAATCCTCCGTAAGGAAGTTTCTGAACCATGGCATGTCCGTAGAGATTATTAACGTCGGCGTAGAAGATGTAATTCGATGTTCGATTTGAATCGTAATCTTCTTTCATGTGTACGTTATTAGCTTTTGCATGTCTCTGTACGCATTGCACCATTCCACCTCGTATCCCTCTTTCGATAAATAGCAACATGTCAACGTCCGATATCAGTTCCAGCTTGACCTTTGTCTGGAATAACATTGCCGACCACGCTAGTCCCGGTAGACTGTAGAAATACGCTGGATCTAATTTATAAATATTCGTTGCCGTTTTCCTGAACGCTTGAAAAACATCCGCGAGTATCGTCACGTCTAATTTTAAGTATGCGTCGTGGTAGTCTCCGAGTGTCCTACATTCTAATTTCTCCCACATGAGTTGCGCGTGTTGGTATTCTTCGTCCGTGATTCCTTTCTCTCTGAGTCTGCTGTAAAATTCTCTTGGAAGTGGAAGAGCGTCGTCGTTAAATTTATAATTATCACTAACGTATTCGTAAGGATAAATCCCTTTACGTCTAACGAGTTCTATGTCTACGTTGGGAAAACTAGCTCTAGTTATTTTGAATTGATCGTCGGTGAGTTTGTTCGCTAAAGCATCCAGACTTGCAGAGAGAAATCTATACGAATCCAGGAAGCGCATCTCGATTGTATTTTTCGTTCCCGGAATCGACACTTGCTTGCTGAGACTAATGTAGCGTTCTTCATTCTCGGCCAAGACACCTATACGTTTCGGATCGTAGCCAAGATGTCTCACCAGGTGGTGAAAATCATATCCGCTTCCGTTGTGAAAGAATATGGGGATGAATTTAGGTTTCTGGATTTTAAGATTGCACGTGTTGCAAATTCCACCTATGTAGTTTCCGCTGAAATGATCGTGGTGGAATATTTTTTTGTTCTCATCAGTGAAACTTTGATCACATACCGGACACACCTTAGTGGAATTGTAATTTTGAAGTTCATTTTCAGTTAAAGGTGCCATCGGTTTTGATGTAAGCAGTACGCTACCAATTACCTCAACCTCCTCCACCATTTTTTCCAGGAAGTGTTCGATTACATTTGGCCCGCGGTATATATATGCTTCATTTATTTTATCACGTCGCACAACAACATAGCCGAAACTATTAGGTTGATGAAGCTGGTACGGCCTTGTGGAGGAAAGTTCGGGATCCGGTTCGCAGTAGGAGAGTGGTTTCAGGAAAGACTCGAAATCTGCGACGATGATTGCGGGATGTTCCGACAATGCCTTGTGCATTTTGAATTCTTCGACTTCGTTCGTTTCGGGCATCAACATTCTAGCCGGTCTGTTGTCGCCGCAATAAATTTTATGTTCGGCAAGTTTCTCGATAGCAATTTGACGACTATGAAGATTTTGATGATCACGTCGGTCACGATCGTCGAACGTGGTTAGGCATCTCGGGCAAACTTCGATGCAATGTTCATGCTTGGTTGTTTGGCTTCCTAGTAATCGAGACATTGAACGAATTAGCGTGTAATGATAGACATCCTCGTTGGAAATGAGAAGGAGATTTATTACACAAGCATCGTCATCGTCGATATCGCTTATCCTGACGGGATGCACGAGATATTTATCTGACGTGAAGGAATATACATTAATAGCGATGCGTTTTCCGGCACGATTTTCGAACTTTGTTATATCCGACAATGTCACCGGGTATTCAATGTCAGACATTACACTTTGAAAGTCGGACTCGTATTGTTTGTAATGTCCAACCCACTGTGGATTATTTTTGCAATGAACAGGATGCAGTGCAGCCAACACACACCAAAGGAAACACTTGTTATCGCTGTTCTGTATATTTAACACAGCCCTCTTGTGTTGAATGTTCGGTGGAAGAGGAACGTAGCTGGAAGCTCGAAGAGGCGAGAATCGGTTCACGTAAACGGTTAACGTGTGAGGACTTCCACACAGAGACCATCCCGACCCTTTAGCCTCGAAATCGTCATGTTTCTTAACCAGCTCTTTGGAAACTTTATAATAGAAGTTGTCCAAATTTTCGATGTCAGCAAAATAAAGTGTCTGGTTTTTTGTACGATGATAAAAAATACTCGTTGTGCCATCAACTTTCTCGTATTCAGAAAACAGAACAACATATACTTTTATAGAGTTGTTTTCAAGTTTATCTTTCAAAATATTTAGTACAGATGTTTTCGTTTCATCCAAGAAACTAAGAATGTCACGGCCTGGTTCTGACTTAATTGAAAAATCCTGGAGTTGATCGTTGAATGCAGATCTAATCGATTTGCGTTCATTAGATAATTTAATTTGCTTGGAAGTGGAAGCTTCCGTTTTTGAATTATCGATTTTCCTTTTCAATGTTCCTTGTCCGGTCGATGGTTTGCAAATTTTGAGGTGTTTACTTAAATGTGCAATGCTGATCATCTTTCCGCATCGAGCACAAGGCTTAGAAGGTAACGAACGATTAATTCTCGAACCTGTTTCGCTACATCTTGCTCTGTGTTTGCTAATATTAGTTTTAGATATTAATTTTTCGCAAGTAACACATTCAGTTTTATCATTTTTATGATTGAAACTGGTGGTGGATGCCATATTGCTTTCTCCAAAATCACAGAAATCAAAAAGTCTAGTATATAGCGATACAATTTTCAGGTATGTTATTTTATATAGAATTTCTTGGAGTGATTACAAAACTCAAAAATTCAATCTACTGTAAATAGAATTTCGGGTATGTTATTTATATAGAATTTCTTGTGTGCGAATACAAAAACTCAAGAATTCAATCTACTGTGAATACAATTTTCAGGTATGTTATTTTATATAGAATTTCTTGAGGTGATTACAAAACTCAAAAAAATCAATCTACTGTGAATATAATTTTCAGGTATGTTATTTTATATAGAATTTTCTCAGGGCGAATACAAAACTCAAAAATCCGAGACAGTTCAGTTTTAACGTGTTCATATTTAAAAAAAAAATGCAAAATACGCCTTGGAGATTTCAACCAATCCACTTTACTAGATTGGGGAAACTCTAACTATTGTTATTTGGAACCTTAAACCTTTTTTGGTGACGTAGAGTACGCGTAGAGAGGTTGGATTTAGTGTGTCGGTTGAGTCTCGGTGTCCTCTGTCCTCCCATACCAAAATAAACATAGGTCGTCATGGAACAAAAAAAAATGTTCCGAAAATTTTCTAAGTCCAGCGTTAAAAAAATCTTAAATTACAAATATCTCGAAAATAGTAAGAGTTATCGAAAAAATATATCGAAAAACACCCCCATACGGCATCGTTAGATGCCCCCTGTCGATTTTGGAGGTGTAGAATACGTATACCAAGTTTTGGTGGTCCTGGGGTCAAGGGGTAAGAAGTTAGCCCACCCACCTCCAAAATTTTGATCACTCGTAAGTTTTGAACGAATAGTCGTAGAGAGGTCGGGTTTAGTGTGTCGGTCGAGTCTCGGTGTCCTCTGTCCACCAATACCAAAATAAACATAGGTCGTCATGGAACCAAAAATTTTCCGAAAATTTTTTCCAAGTCCTGAGTTAAATTGCAAATATCTCGAATTTTTGACAAACAGAGGTGTCCCATAGGACCTTTGAGAAAAAAAAAAACACGTGAAATTCTACAGAGGTGTGGTTATCTAACTTACAGTGAGAGGAGACAGACTTATAGGTAAGTCATTTCAAGAGTATAGGTCAAAGGGGTGAGGTTAGCATAAGAGCAGGAGGTAAAAAAAATAGCTTAAAAAGGGATGCCAAAGCTTCTTCTGTCCACTTTTCTCTCATTGTAGGTTAGTTTAGTCCGTAAAACGTCGTAAAATAAAAAGTAGGTCAAAGGACGAGTTAGCATAAGAGCAAGATTTGCAGGAGGTAAAAAAAAGCTTAAAAAGTGATGCCAGAGCTTTTTCTCTCCATTTTTCTCTCATTGTAGGTTAGTTTAGTGCGTAAAACGTCGTAAAATAAAAAGTAGGTCAAAGGATGCAGCCAGAACGTACGGTTCCACCTACTACTTGCGGATTCATCATGTACGCCTATACGTGAGAAAAAGTATGAATAGAACCTATGTTCGGAAATCCAAAATGGCGACCGGAAGTGGGATTACCTTGGAAACGGTAAGACTTAGGAAAAATCTGTTTGCGGATTCATCAAGTACGCCTATATGTGAGTAAAATATGAATAGAACCTCTGTTCGGAAATCTAAAATGGCGACCGGAAGTGGGATTACCTTGGAAACGGTAAGACTTAGCAAGAATCTGTTTGTGGATTCATCATGTACGCCTATACGTGAGAAAAAGTGTGAATAGAACCTATGTTCGGAAATCCAAAATGGCGACCGGAAGTGGAGTTATCTTTTAAACGGTAAGACCTAGGAAAAATTTGTTTGCGGATTCATCACGTACGCCTATATGTGAGTAAAGTGTGAATAGAAACTATGTTCGGAAATCCAAAATGGCGACCGGAAGTGGGGTTATCTTGGAAACGGTAAGACTTGTTAAAAATCTGTTTGCGGATTCGTCATGTACACCTATACGTGAGAAAAAGTATGAATAGAACCTATGCTCGGAAATCGAAAATGGCGACCGGAAGTGGGGTTATCTTGGAAACGGTAAGACTTAGGACAAATCTGTTTGCGGATTCGTCATGTACACCTATACGTGAGAAAAAGTGTGAATAGAACCTATGCTCGGAAATCGAAAATGGCGACCGGAAGTGGGGTTATCTTGGAAACGGTAAGACTTAGGAAAAATCTGTTTGCGGATTCATCACGTACGCCTATATGTAAGTAAAATATGATAGAACCTATGCTCGGAAATCCAAAATGGCGACCGGAAGTGGGGTTATCTTGGAAACGGTAAGACTTAGGAAAAATCTGTTTGATTGCATTGAAAATTGTACTAAAACGCTAAAACATCGACAAAAAATTGTCAAAATGTGTCAAAAAGTGATATTCAATTGATAAAAAAAGAGGATACCTACAAAGTATTATTTTGAAACAATAAGTAAGAAAATAGGATAGGTTAAGTTATATCACGTAAGATCGTGGCATTCGTACCAAGTGTGAGGTGGGAAAAATAGGAAATTTTGCTAAAACATCGCTAAGCGCTAAAACATCGGCAAAAAATTGTCAAAATATGTCAAAAACTGATATTCGATTGATAAAAAAAAAGGCTACAAAAGCACTCGTACCAAGTGTTATTTTGAACCGGCCCAATTACACTACTAATGTACTTTAGTAACATTTTTTTCGTAGTGTAAGGTAGGTGAGAATCATCGTGCCCCACTGCACCGTGCCATGAAGGAATGTGGAGGCTCAACATATTCACGGTCATTTGCGGAGGTAATGCGATCAGTACCACGCTGACCCCACCCCTCCCTCCCCGGTTGCCTCTAAGTACACATTTATTACATGGTTTGTAAACCCGAGCTGCTTTTATGCAGGACTAGTGAGGAAGAAATCCGACCATAGATCACACACCCCGAGAATCCAACCCGAGTCCCTGTTTGGAAGTCAGACGCCCTACCGATTGGACCACCGAATCTTCATTTGGTAGTGTGTTCATGTCAAGAAGCACAGGATTTAAGTGATTTTATGGGATATAACAAACTGCAGTTTTTCTCAGTACATGAGCACAGGGTATTCTTTGTACACAACAGGTTAATTTATTTTGCTCTGCTATCATGTGAATAACTACAGAATTTGAATCATATAATTTATTTTATGTATTCTATTATTTTATTAGAAATACTGACAACTTAAAGGATCTATATTCATCAATTCAGATTTTTGTCTCCATTTTCAGAATTCTGGCCCACTGTGCAGCGTAGAGATATTCATTAGTGAAGATTAGGCACACACAGGAGATGTATTACGTAGAAATTTTCAGCGAAAAATGCAGACTCGACCAGGACTCTAACCACTGAGCTACCGAGCCGGCCTGGCCTGGCCTCGCCTGATTTTCGTTATGTGGAATCGTCTCTGTCTGTGCTACCGCAACGGGATCTGTTGCCTTTGAAACACAGTAGACTTTGATGTTGCCTGTTTAGAGATGTTAATTATTGAAGATTAGGCAGACACAGGAGATGTAATATGTAGAAAAATCAGGTGAGGCCAGGCCGTCTCGGTAGCTCAGGGGTTCGAGCAATGGCACGGTATGCCAGAGACCTGGGTTCGATTCCTGGTCGACCCTGCATTTTTCGCTGAAAATTTCTACGTAGTACATCTCCTGTGTGTGCGTAATCTTCAATAATTATCACTGTTTACTATGTTATTAGCAATATTGTCTGTATTGCACTCAATTACAATATCACTTTCTAACTTTCCGTAGAATTGCGAGATTGATATACCTTCAGGTCAAACTTTCGGATCAAATAATATATCAGTCTCCTCTATTGTAACTGCTACGTGAAAAGATGCATAAGTGTTATATTTAGTTTTGAGCCTTGTACAAACTGCCCTTTTTACTTTGGTAGTTTCTATAATATAATTTTGAATTTCTGAAGAGGAGGTAACATTAGGATAAAATCTAGAAACAAATAATGCTTCATGTTTCCTCCCTTTCTGTAAAACTGGCAGTTTTTTAGAAGAGTTCTGACCTTGCACCAGTTTCTTAGCTTCATTTGGTTTGTTTATTTTTTGCGACGGAAAAGTACGGATCACTGAACTGTTTGTTTTCTTATCAGGGACAATCTTCTTATGCAGAACTACTTGCTGTTCTGACCTCTTGCACTGTTAATATCAGTGACGTCACAGAATCCATACCACGAAAATCCCCTGCACACTTTTCATTTCTAGCCCTCCGAGCTATGTCATTATTTAAACCATCATTTAGTTCATCATCACTAGAGCCCGGAAGTTTGGCAAAATGCCTCTTTTTATCTACTGCATATATTGATAAAAATTTTCCGGATATACGTTTTTTATGTTGTTTCGAATGTTTTAGAAGCCTTTTCATTTTGCCTATTTTGCCTATTTGGGACCCCACTGCCTATTTTTAATTATAATGCCTTTTTTGTCTTTCAATGAAATTTGAACATTTTTTTAAAAAAATGTGTAAATAAATTATTTTTCTCCCAAAAAACGTTGTTGGCATTTATTTTTCTTCCGTTTATTATGTGAATAATTTTCGCCTTATTTAAGTAATATTGAACTCACGTATGTTTCAACATTGCTGAAGGAGAAAAGTGTGTTTAAAAAAAATAGTATTTCATGCTGAGTTAAGATATTGCCTTTCCGTTAACATGTCCTTGTGAATGATTGACTGCTGAAAACCTGTTGCAGAACACCTGCACAATTACGTCGTCACGTCCAGCGTCCGTGTCAGGAGGTTATTGACAAGAAACAGCACTAATGCCGAAGAGCCTTTGCATAGATTCCAAAATCAAGTTCTCTATATTTAGTTTAGTTCTGCACTTTGGAAGGAAAGGATCGTGTAGTTGTCATCATGCCGAAATTTAGTGTGCTATTAAGTGGTAAGTTACATGGTTACGTGCATGAATTTGGTGAAAGCACATTTTTGACAGATGGTACTATTCTTCTCTGCAAGATATGTGAAAAAACATTCAACCATGAGAAAAAATACTTTATATCTCAACATGTGTCAACAGCAGAACATAAATCTGCAGTTGCCAAAAAGGTTGGACAGAAGAAGATATCCGTAATTTCAACAGTGGGCACTTCATCCAACAGGCAATCTCAGTTTTCTCTTGAATTGTGCAAAGCTTTCATGGAAGCAGGGATACCTTTCTGGAAAGTGGAAAACAAGTCACTGAGGAAATTCCTGGAGAAATACACTAAAGAACGGTGCCGTCGGAATCTACGCTGCGGAAAACATATTTAAGCATCTGCTACGAAGAAGCTCTGCAAAGATTTCGTGCTGAAGTTGGTGGAAAGAAGGTTTGGATTTAAACAGATGAAAGTACTGACGCTATGGGACGCTGAATAGCCAACGTCATCATATGAACTATGGAACCAACATGCGTCGTCATTTCTTCTCACGTCAGAACAACTAGAGAGAGCCAATGGTTCGTCAATAGCTCAGTTATTCTCAAATTCCCTACTTCTGCTCTGGCCAGATGGTGTACATCATGATGACATGTTACTTTTTATCAGTGATGCAGCTCCCTATATAAAGAAGGCTGCCATAGCATTGAAAATTCTCTTCCCGAACATGCTTCATATCACATGTGTAGCCCACGCAATGCACAGAATCGCCGAAAAAGTTAGAGTGTTGCACCCAGAAGTGGACAGGTTGATTTCGAACACAAAGAAGATATTTCTGAAATCTCCCTCTCGAACCCGAACATTTCAGGAAGTTGCACCTGAGCTTAGTTTACCTCCGCAACCAGTCTTGACGTGATGGGGAACCTGGATATCAGGAGCTATAAATTATGCTAACCACCTTGAAAAAAATCAGTGAGGTGATCGATGCTCTTCCAGAAAATGAAGCGGTTTCAATTCGTGAAGTGAAAAAAACTCCTGTGCTATTCAGAACTGAAGAATGAACTGTCGTTTATTTTTGCACATTATGGTGCATTGCCAGAGACAATTACAAAGCTAGAAGAAAGAGGTGAGACTCTTGTAGCATCCATGAAGCATCCATGAAAATCTTCGAGGAATCTATGCAGCAGATGATGGAAGTGTCAGGAGAAAAGGGGTCAGCTGTTGTGGAAAAGTGCAAATGGGTAGTGAGTGCAAATGATGACTTGAAACAATTGAAAACAATTTGTGATATTCTAAAAGGTGAAAATGCTGTTATCGAAATGAGTCCAGCTACATTTGCTTGTTTTATGTATGCTTCATTAACATTTTGCCAGACATTATAGATAAAAGTAAGTGACTTTCAAATGTGCCTTTTTCAGTTTATTTTGCCTTTTTTCCCATTTTAGTGCCTATTTTCCACATTATAAATGCCTTTTTGCCTGCCTATTTTAACGAAAATAAATGCCTGAACTTCCGGGCTCTAATCATCACTATTATCGCCACTAGAATTTTCTTCAGAAAACATTAAATCGGAGTTACTTTCTGCTTTAATTCTAGTCTCAGATGGCGTTAGGGTTACCGGCGTATCATCGTTGCGGAGTTGAATACATTTCATGCATTTATATATTCATTAATCATGTAACATTCCACTTCAATCTTGATAAGCTTCAGACATGGTTTAGCATGCAATCTAGTATTACAAACAATGCAAGCTAGAACTTGTTGTTTACCGTAAGTACGTTTAGCACAGATCGCACAGAGGTCAGAAGCCGGCGCCTATTTTCGGAGGGATAAAAAAGAGGGCTATTATTGTTGTGTACTAGTTGCTTTAATTTTTCCTCCGTAATTTCCTTATCCTGTCATCAATAATATAAACTATCCGTTGCGCTACAGCCAGAAAGAATGAATTATAAAATAACGGATTATATGCAAAACAATTTCAAAATTATACAGAAATATGTCTTATTACGAGAAAATTGAAAAAATATGTTGTAAAAACGCTAAATTGGTAAAAACATGTCAAAATATGCCTTATCAAGTTCGTCCATTTCGGCTGATTTTCATCAGATATGTAAAGATCTCTCCCAAGTATTCGATCCGATGCCAAATAAAAAAAAATGTTATGATATAAAGTCTCGGGCCCTTCTTATGAAGTAAGACACATACGCAACGCAAAGTAGATGCCCATGCTTATTGAACGGATCTTATTCAGGGAAGAGAGAGACGAACCAATAAAAAGGCTTCATTCGGTTGGTTAACGTTTTCCTATTGTTATGCATTGATTCTCCGAACTATCCGCCGAGCACGGAACTATCTATGAAGATATTTTTCCATGGAAAACCTCCGAGGAGTCCAGTATGGGAAGTTACGAAGTTCCTGACATAGTTCCCGCTCCCACCTGTAGAGATGAATCCGTTCCAAGCTGATGGAAAAGTTCCCTCGGGATTTAAGAGTCGATATTGAGTTGCAGATCAATCAAAGTAGGCTGGATGGTTGGTTTGGACTCTCGCACTGCGCAGACTTTGCATTTATACTTGCCCTCATTCAATCTGGCTATTCTGTAAGTTAGTTCCTTTAGCTTTGAAGAAAGCGTCACACATCCATTTCACAAATGTATTCCGATCAGAAGCCTTACAGCAATGTGTCTTCAAGCATATAAATCTCCATGAAGAAAAAATAATACTGTAGCCGTCAACTGCTGACTTCAACTTATTCTATAAAGTTTAGCATTAAATTTCACTATTTCTAAGGTAACACAGTAATATAATGTAAAGTGCATGGAAGGCAGGAAAATATAAACATTCAGTATCTGGGCATGGGTGTTCTTCTTTAATGTTCCTTCATATGTTTCATCATATCATCACTCATCATCATTTTTATTGTAGCTTTTATATATATATATAACTAACTCTAACTCTCTAGCCTTCTTAAACCCGAAGGTTCATGGTTGCAGCAACACAGGCCTTCCATCTGTCCCTATCTTGAGCAAGATCTATATATTCTTTTCCATCCCTACCGATTTCCCTTAGGTCCATCTCGACGTTGTCCCTCCATCTTCGTCTTGGCCTTCCTACTGGTCTCTTACCATCAGGTTTCCCAACAAGAATCCTGTAAACTCCTCTTTCCTCTCCCATTCGTGCCACATGGCCTGCCCACCTAAGTCTTCTTGATTTAATTATTCTAATAATGTCTGGACATGAATACAAATTATGTAGTTCTAAATTATGTAACCTTCTCCACTCACCTGTCTCCTCATCCCTTTTAGGTCCAAATATTTTCCTAAGGATCTTATTTTCAAATACTCTCAATTTATGTTCCTCTTTCAATGTAAGGGACCAAGTTTCACACCCATATAATACTACAGGCAAAATTACTGTTTTGTATATTTTAACTTTTAGTTTCTTAGATATTAAACGAGAAGACAAAAGTTTATGAAGAGAGAAGTAACATGCATTTCCTGAATTAAGCCTACTTTTTATTTCCTCTTTAATATCATTCTCATTTGTTAATATTACTCCTAAGTATTTGAATTTGGAAACTGGTTCAAACGAGTTGTTATCAATAATTAGATTTTGATTATTACCTAACACTTGGTTACGGCCTGTAAGCATATATTTAGTTTTCTCTTTGTTAACTTCCAAACCTATCTCTTTAGCACTTTTGAAAAATATATATATATATAGGGGAGAAGGTGGAAATATGAAACATGGTTGTAATATGAAATTCGCTATAATGTTCTACTCACTGGTGCCATCTAATGTTGACAGTTGGCAACACCTGCAAAATTCTCACCATTGCTCACTAGAGTGCGTTGGACGCAGTTGAGTTAGCGACTAATCATAGGCAAGAGCGGCAGGTTTTCGACCATGAAACAATTGTTGTAAGGTAAGAATTGTGCACGTTTTTGACGCATTATTAGTTTTATTAGCAACCCAAAGTAAAGTGCTCTCGAAAGTACCCAGATGAGACTAACGTAGTATTGAATGGGGAGCGGTAGATGTAGGTAAAGTTTTTTGACGGTGATTGGAAAAAATAAGAAAAATATTGTAAGAAATACCTGTTCCATATTACAACCCCGGTTTCCATTGTTTCAGGTACACGATACCACGAACACAACTTGGTCCTAAGAAGAAAAACATCAGACAACAATGGAATCCTGAAGATATTATAAATGCTTTTATTTTTAACCTTACCATTATTTCATATTACCACACCATTTTCCAAGCCCTCACTTTTAACAAGTTTTTTTTTTAAAAAAAATTGTATATTTCCAAAGTGAGTGCATAGTTTTAAATGTACGTTTGGTAATACCAATATCAAAGAGTATATTTACCTCTGCAATACGTGAAAATAATCAGTCAGGAAAATAATCAGTCAGCAACTTGTCCAATGACAGTGGATAACAAAAAAGTGTTCCATATTCCCACAGTAATTTTGCCTGTAGTATTATATGGATGTGAAACTTGGTCCCTTACATTGAAAGAGGAACATAAATTTAGAGTATTTGAAAATAAGATCCTTAGGAAAATCTTTGGACCTAAAAGGGATGAGAAGACACGTGAGTGGAGAAGGTTACATAATTTAGAAGTACATAATTTGTATTCATGTCCAGAAATTATTAGAATAATTAAATCAAGAAGACTTAGGTGGGCAGGCCATGTGGTACGAATGGGAGAGGAAAGAGGAGTTCACAGGATTCTTGTTGGGAAACCTGATGGTAAGAGACCTGTAGGAAGGCCAAGACGAAGGTGGAGGGACAACGTTGAGATGGACCTAAGGGAAATCGGTATGGATGGAAAAGAGTATATAGATCTTGCTCAAGATAGGGAAAGATTGAAGGCCTGTGTTGCTGCAGCCATGAACCTTCGGGTTTAAGAAGGCTAGAGAGTTAGTTAGTTATATTCCCACCTTCTACACAAAATTCCCAATGTTGTGCACCGATGTACAAACTTTCATTCACACGAAAACAAGTCATGGCGGACTACAGCACTGATACTTGCACGTTACTGCTGATAGCTTCCCTAAATCTTTTCGTTATTCTTGACGCGTTTCGCCCATTGCGACCACGCGGTAGCACCTACTTACGGAAACAGGAAGGGGGTCCGGCTTAGGGAGTGGGGTCTGGGTTTGGTTATTTTCCTATATATGTATACACATGCTCCTCACAAAAAGTTTTGAATATTGTTATATTAGACAATAGGTGATAGACACGGCCTTGGAATGCAACAACACATGGTATTTGTCCGCTGGATGTTCTCGTCTCTTCGCCGACATATGCCATCGTGCCTATCAACTATTACCTAATATAATAATACTCCAAACTTGTGCCTAATGTAACAATATTCCAAACTTTTGTGACGAGTTTATATGTATGTGTACCTATGTATGTATGTATGAATGAATAATGTGTGTTTATACGTGCACGCGCGCGAGCATGTGTCTTCAAATTAACCCTCAAGGAGGGTTGTAGACGGTGCTATCCTGCCTACTACTAAAACCTATGTAAAGCATTCTCCTGCCTGTACCATTGGTATCATATTGAACCAAATAACTAATCCTGAGGCTCTAGCCAATATCCCCAACCTAATAATTTGCACTTCAAACACTGATCAAAATACACACACATTTGCAATTTTATAACATTACAGAGAAGGATATACCGTAGCATTCCTCTGTACGCGGTAATCTTAAATAGGGATGTACTATTAGAACTAGTTGATGGTAGAGACAGCCCTGAACGGGCAGGTACAAATATCTAACTATTCATTAAAATAGACTCATGATTCGTTTCTAGACTGAAGTGAGCAATGCAAATGGCAGAATGGGTGTAGACTAGCTTACCCTGTTCGGTTTAGAAATAAGACCAGTAGCTCCTGCTTCTCCGATGATTCCAGATTAAAAGACCTCGTGTCGCTCTCATGCGCACGTATTTAAACACTCGCTTGGCCTCTCGTCACCTCTTGCCAAAGGCCAGTGTTCTTACCATTTCCTGTAGAATGCTTATTCTACACATTCTGAGCAGGAGCTGACAAGGTCTGCCAGGGTCAATATTTCTTAATCGAACGGGGTATGGTACGACACCCCCTCTTGCAAGACAATTTCTAAAATTGAAATTGTAGTCATGAAAAGTTTAAATTGAACCTTCTGCCATTCACCAAAATTTAAAAGGTTTTTGTTTATTACATGAAAAAAGGTTACATAAAATAAAATAATAACAAAAAAATGTCGGAGACCCTTCACCGAAAATTAAATGGAACAGAATTAAGCTCAAGCTTGAAAGCTGAAAGAAAGTATTTTGTTTTCATTAGCCACACGCTGGAAGAGTCTTTCGTAATCAACAATGCTGACGGTTGGTCAACATGCGATATAAAGTGTTGTTCGCAGGTCCGTGGAGTCAGCGGAAAGTTCAACACACTGCATCGTAACGCGATACATGCGACTTGCTTCTGAACAAGTGCTAAATAAGCACAGAACATAATCCGTGAGAAACTTTAATGCCGCATGCTCGCAATCTTCCGCCTCATCAGGATGACAGTTCGAGGCGAGAGCAAAGGACCGTGGTAAACACCAAACTCCACTGGACTGCGCACAACCACACGAAGATTAAAAATAGATGAAGGTTATGTTTGCACTTGCCACTGACGTTCTTAGCACACTATGTGTGCACACTATGACCTGAGAAATGAGACGGCAGAGCAATCCAAATACATTCCAACCCCGGAGTCCTGGGGTACGAAGCACTGTTCTGTGACATACACGGTCCTTGACCGATCATTTTCACTGGGGGACTGGATTCGAATCCCGGTGTGGAAATTTTCGGAATACTGGTCAGCAAAGGTCAGATGAAAAGACGTGGGCCGTGGGGCGGGCGAACACAGGGTAGTCCATGGGAAGCCACTCCAAGTAGCGGTTCCAAGCCCCAAAAATATGCCTTGTCCAATGGCGAACACTGGGGGGATGTTAGGATAGGCCCCCGAAAGTTCACAGCAGACGCCATTGCATACAGTAATTATGTCCACTGGTAGGATGAAACGTCACAGGTGGCTTGGCAGGTTGCTGATCCACAGGGCTGGGTCTCAACACATTTGGGTCGTTGACTGTACCCGGAAAGTTCCAATATGTGGTGAAGGACATTGCCTGGCCTTACAGAGCAAAAGGGGACGATGTACATGAAAGATGTTCATGCTTCTTCTTAAGGGGGTTAGAGTCGTGGGGGGGGGGTTTGCTCTGTAAGATGACATTTCTTCTGATGTTTCTGACGCTGTTCCAGTCCTGGGATGTCACTTGGAATAGGATTTTCGGTGCTGCTACGTGACATACACCGCTGAAAACCAAAGGAGGCTGGTGAGCCCCAAAGCCTTCAGGAATGCGTTCTTCTTCCGGCCTCAAAAAATCACTGGACTTTTCGAAATTCCTTGAACTCTTGGAATTCCCGAACAGGGGAGGAAACAGGTTGGACATAGGAATAAACTACATTGCTCACAGTCATTCAATATTGAAAATATATAAAAAATGTGTAAAGGAATCGTCTTCTATAGGCAAGTGAAAATCATGAGTAAAGATAAGTAAACTAAAATAAAATAAACTGTCCAATAAGTGATATAGATTATAAAACAAAGTTTGAATGAAGGCTAAATAAATAAAAGGCGGAAAATGTCATTTGACGCCTTAACACAGGAACACCATTAAAATGAAAAATCTGACTTCATCAAAAGTAATATATGTATATATTGACTAAATTATATATATATAGCCCCTGGCTTCTCCCAAAATATAAAATAATGTGCAATATAAAACTAAAGTTATGACATGGCACTAAATGCCCTTTGTTGGGACATGATCAATATACAATAAAATAAACGAAAATATCTTGGATTAAATATTGATAAATATATAAAAGTAATATGTAGATGGTATAAAATATATCCCCTGGTATCAGAAAAATAACCCGACGAAATCCATTAATATCATGTCAGAAGTGTCAAAGCATTGTAAAAATTGAGGAACTGACGAAAAAAAATAATTAACCCAAAATTTGGTAACGTCACAGCTGTTAAAACGGACCTAGCCACAAGTAAAATAAAAGAGTAAATGACAGGGCTCCAATGACGTTAAAATCATTAATTACGAAAGATACATAAAAATGGATGAATAAATCAAGGCGACATAGTGACGCACTGTTAACGCTCACTAGTCAAGGTTGGTTTGCGCTTGCATACGCCTGACGTATAGCATAAATAAACAGTTAAAATGAAGTTCCAAATTAGTAATAGGATAATAGTAACGGGGAAATGGGACAAAAATATTTCATGAAACAAATTGATCTAAATAAACGGAGAAAAATGAAAAAAAAAAAAAACGGTTTAGAATACTAACCAACCAAAAAAAAATCAAATTAAAATTGCTCAAAGCAAACCATAAACATCCCGGGTGTGACCTTAAGAGGTTGCCTTGACCGGTCTGAAACCGTCGGCAAAATGGGGGGGGGGGGGGCGCATTTGTCTCTCTTAGATAAAATGTAAATTCAAAGGTAAAACTAATCTGGGTTATTGATTTAGAAAACATTTCTTGGCTATCACGTTCCTTTCGTATGATATTACTTCAACTAAAGTCTATGACGTGTGGGAGATTAAAATAGAAGCACAATTACTCACTATTACCTACTTTACGAAGATTAACATGAGATTAATCTGTAAGAAGTAATTAAATTTCATTCGGGAAACTTTTGAAAATTCTGAAAGAACGAGAAAAACGCATAAATAAGCGCCCTTGAAAAGGCTATTATTCACACCTCGTTTGGAGGCTAGGAATTTCATTGTCGAAGCCACTTGAGGAGTGTAAAGTTCATCTACAACAAATTCCGCATCCATCCTGACACTCGACGAAAAAAAAATGTGTCATCAAATTCTCTCTCTCCGAGACTGAAATAGCATATGTTTCTTCCGCTAACGCGAAACTGAAAATTTCCGCACGGAAATCTGGCGACTTACATGGGAGGAAGATCCTGGACTTGAGTCTTGCGACTGCACATATCCTGAGTTCGAAGGAACAAAAGGAAAACAACGAATGAATCGTGCTTTCGGTGCAGAGATTAAACTTGCGTGTTTAAACCTATCGTAAGCTGACGGAATGTAAACGTGATTATACCTAAGGGGAGGGCTTGATTGATTATACTATTCGCAATACTTCATCGTTATTTAATGAAAAAAATGACAACCAGTTTTGCCTTAATTTAAACAACCTTTTTAACTTTTATCGCTATTTAGTAATTTAGTGATTTGCGATGCGATTAAATAACCACACGAAATCTGTTGAATAATGCTGAAGAGTGTTTATTTAAACATTAAGGAATGCCGTAACTTGAAATATAAATATCATAATATAAATACACATGAAATTTAAGGTATTTAAAATTCAAAGCTAGAAAACGCAAAAGGAGGAATATTAAGCTATCCTTTAATAAATAGCTGAAGGAGACAATAAATATATGGATAATAACAAAAAAAATCTCGTTAATATGTGAAATACTCCACGCCTTGAATACCGCTTACGTCTCGTTCTACTTTTCATTACAAGTTGGCTTACGCCTAACTATGGTGTTTTAACAAACTAAAAGTCATGCAGACTAAGTCATTCTTATGTCATTGCGCTACAATGACAGTGTCATTCCTCTTGCTACGGGTACCTCTGTGTACACAATTAATTCGTAGGGGAAGACATAATTAACCTTAAAACTAATGGAAGGGAGCGTCACACTTACTACCTTTAGTAGCTGACATCATTGCTCCTCTATTCCTTATAACATATATATAAACACTTGCGCACTCTTTTATATTTCACTACCGGTATTTCTGCGCGTACAACTAAAAACACCTATTATTATCCCTTAGCTAGAACATTGAATCAACGAGCGGGTTATACTCTAGCCGAATGGTAGCGTCACTCTTACTACTTACGCCAGCGTATAGTAGCGGACATATAATTGCTCCTCTATTCCTAGAAATATAATTAGCGTTTCGTTTTTTCACATATTAACTTTACTTTAGTAAAAAAAATATTCCTTAAACAAGGTAAAAATAAAAATGCTCTGCGACTGACTCGTGTATTCTCTCGACTATCTCCTTATCAATTTGCACTACAATTATTAGTACCAAGGCTCCCATCTTCGGGGCGAGGAGATTTCAGTCATTTTAAATTACGAGTGAGTCGACCACTGATCCTTGTGCATTTCAAAACTATACGTGATAAAATTAAATACCCTCCTTGCGATAATCTTTAACAGTTTAACTTAAAACACATAAACACAAACGGCGTTACTTTTCGGATCATTAACAAGTTACGGTCTGTTTTAAAAATATATATGAAATTGAAACTTTAAAGGACTTTAATTAATTAAAACACAATTAACTTCAGCAATACTCTCTGCTGTGACCCACTAAGTACACACACCATGGTGTGATTGAGTCGTATCGTTTATAGCCGAAATATCATAAGTCACGCACCAAATTTACGTTAAAAAAAAATACCAAATTGTTCAAGAGACTACTGCAAAAACAAGGGTCATCAAAATCAAGTGCCACTTTCAAAATTTAGATAAAATCCTGGGAATTGATGAAAATTTCCCAGGTGGTAGTTTTGTCATAGCCATCAGGGCCTGACCGAAGGTACCGGGTTCGAGCGAACCACGGCGTTACTAGGAGCGGAATGACAAGGCTCGTCGGTAGACGTGCCCGGGCTGGCCAAATTCTGGGCGGAATATGACACTCGAATGTCCGACATCGAACCTTCCGGCGCGCGGAATGACGGACGTACCTTATGCCACATCGCACCGACGCGGAAAACCGCGACGAAGCAAGAGCGCAGAGCTGTTGCCTCATTGCCCGTGGCTACCAAAGGAAACATTCTATTTTCGTTTCCTCCGCATTGTAATGTGCTTTAATGCAGCGGGTGATTAGCCTATTGGGTGGGTGTGGTGGGTAAGGACTGAATTAAAGCTGATTATCGACATTAACCATCATTAACATTAAAACTGCGTGCTACGCAGCTTTCCCCAAAAATAAAGATTCGCGAAGAAAAAAAACAATTCTGACATGTCACTATTTAACAAATTTCAATTTTCATTTATTTCAGAGTGAAATAAATGAAAAAATTCCGCAACTCCACTACGTAGCGATGCCTATCCTTTCAATTTTCGTTTATTTCAAATTATATAAATGAATAAAAATTCCGCAACTTCACTACGATGCCTATCCTTTCAATTTTCATGTCTGTTTAGGAAAACAAGGCATGACGCTTTTCATTTCCAAAAGAAAATGAAAATGACCGCATCAATCCACCACGTAGCGTTCCTCTGCTACGGGGATCTTAAATAGGGATGTACTATTAGAACTAGTTGATGGTAGAGACAGCCCTGAACGGGCAGGTACAAATATCTAACTATTCATTAAAATAGACTCATGATTCGTTTCTAGACTGAAGTGAGCAATGCAAATGGCAGAATGGGTGTAGACTAGCTTACCCTGTTCGGTTTAGAAATAAGACCAGTAGCTCCTGCTTCTCCGATGATTCCAGATTAAAAGACCTCGTGTCGCTCTCATGCGCACGTATTTAAACACTCGCTTGGCCTCTCGTCACCTCTTGCCAAAGGCCAGTGTTCTTACCATTTCCTGTAGAATGCTTATTCTACACATTCTGAGCAGGAGCTGACAAGGTCTGCCAGGGTCAATATTTCTTAATCGAACGGGGTATGGTACGATACTTCTAACGTCAACTGGGTGGTGCTAGTGGGCCTGAACCTTGCTTGCACCAAACGCCAAAAGGTGAGATGAAGGAAAAATTCCCGGCCGGTCCCGTGGATAAAAAAGCCTTACGGCAAAATTGGTCCAGAGTTTACAAAACTATCCTCTTTGACAACGAAAAACTCATTTACAAATTTTCATGAAAATGAAACGTTGGTTATCACTAGGGAAGGTGCAAATGTTTGGTCGGGAAAGGAAAAAAAGGTTCTGAAAAAGGTTTTGAAAAGTTGTTTTTATTTGATGCTCTCTTTTTCTGCGCCTTCTGTACATAATGCGCGCGGACCGCATAGAGAACTGCGGTTTTGCCAAATAGGTTTTGTCGAAGTTTGTGTTTTCTCTCGTGGGTTTTGCTACATTATCTTGGAAACTAGTGGGGCTACAATGATTATATTATACAATTGTATAGCTCTCGTTCTGCTTTACAAAATAAGAGTATAGGATTTTAAGTAGCTGCTTAAGAAGAGTGAAAATAATTTATTTTTCTGTTCATTTTTTTTAACAAAACATGAACGAAAAGGAAAGATAAAGGTGCTGAAGCATCAAAGAGGCTGTAAAAAGGAGATAAATGTGCTAATCTCACGAAAATGTGCAACAATGTGTGTTCATTTTACTTGATGTCATGTCCTAAAACACATATCTCAAATGATCGGTATAAAAACAGCTATATTTTTGGATAGGTGCTGCACCTTAAAATCCGTTCCAAAGGTGGCAAAAAGATATAGCAACTTCCGCACGTCCCCCTAATCGGTGGCACTAGACCCGAATAAATCTGGATGTCTGTTAGCCTTGTACTAATGGTTATAAAACTAAAATTACTCAATATTGCACGCTGCAGGCTTCTGGGGCTTGTCTCTCCCAACAACTAACCCGTTCATTTATGCAAGGAGGAAATCGAAATTCTTACAAAATATTAAAGAAAATCGTCAATGTTATTTTAGAGTTTTTTTTATAAAACATTTCATATTTCTAGGGAAGCAATGGCCCTCAGGCTCCTCCTCTGAGTCTGTAACTTACCCAACTCTGGTTGCAACGTTACTACGCTCAAGACTACAAAGCAGCAATGTACTGTTGACCCAGAATGCAGCAATTCCGTTGGCTCGGTGCGGAGTATGAAAAATTGGTTTCTCACTTTATCACGCGGGCGTTAGTGCGCTATCTATGTCGCGCGTAATGGCTCGCAAATCGGGTTCGGCGAGCACACGTGCTGGCCGCGGGGGGTCCCTATCGTGAAGTGCAAGGACGTAAATGGGGAAGAGCCTGTCGTAATGACCGTTTCATGGTCGCGCATTTGTCTTGTCCTCTTTGGTTAAGCGCCGTGCAGTTCTGAAGGGAATCGGCTTAAAATAATGGTACAAGCAATAATGAAGTGAGGTAGTATTTGGGGAATTTAATTCACTCTCATTCTAAGTCTTCTGTGGACAAGCTTCGAAATATTATTTATTGTACCAGCGAAACGAGAAAAAGAGAATGTAAAATACACACAGCAGCAAATATAGGTGTGTTGTATTTTTGTTTGTTTGCGTCGCATTTCCGCAACTTTAGGTAAGCGCGACGATGAGGGCGAGTGATGATATGTTGAAATTGATGAATATGATCTGACAAAGAACACCCACATTTGTGGATTTAGCGGGAGGGACACGAGGGCACGTACAGTATATAATTTGAACAGATAGCAATATGAAGCAATATGCACAAGATAGAGTGTGGAGTAACTGCTGTTTAAAAAATGTGATTTAAAATGAGAAAGAGTGGCGAAAAAGTTAGCACATCGCGCTACAACGCAAGAGGTCCCGGGTTCGAGTTTGTGTTTTAAGTCCACTTTGTGTACAGTAAGGCTAATCGGGACTGGACCTACAGTTTAAAGTGGAATCCGAACCTATCGAACCCGGGATCCCTTGATTACAAGGCGACGACGCTACCACTGCGCCATCGGGGAGCTCCTGATCTCGGGTTCGTATCCCGGCCTGGGCATGGATGTTTGTGAGTGTCCATTTATCAATTTCATCACATCATCACTCATCGCTATCTTCGCAAATTAGCCAAAAGTGGCACAGAAAGCGAAGTAAAATAGTGCAAATGAATCAATAAGAAATGAGAAAGAATGTCTTCCGTGTGGTTCATTTATGCCAGAATGACAAGTCTCCCGCTGGACGTTATTGAAACTTTACTTAAACTTTACACTTTCGCTTAGTGCGGCCCTAAAGTCGCTAAAGTAACCGGTTTAAGAGGCAGTTACTTTCGATTAGTGCGTTTCGTTACGACTTGAGGAACGCGACGAAGACATTCTTAGCCTCTAGACTGATTCTAACAATGCAAGACAACACACGGATAAAGAGAGTTGAGTTGGTTGAGCTGGTGTTTTTTTAAGTCCACTTTATGCACAGCAAGGCTTATCGGGACTGAACCTAGAGTTTAAAGTGGGATCCGACTATGTGCCTCCACCGGGTATCGAACCCGGGACCCCTTGATTACGAGGCGACGACGCTACCACTGCGCCATCGGGGAGCCCACGGACAAAAAGAGAAACGACAAATATATGAACATGACAACCTATGGTTTACTATACAGATCCTCTAGGAATGTTACACATGCATGCGGCATGTTTCGTAAAAAAAGGGAGGGGGACTCCAAAGATATGCCCTCCTCTACCCGCATACATTATGCGCTTCTGTCCTGGTACCTGAAAATTAACAGAAGGCGTCAGTTCAGCGAATTTTGTACGGATTCGCCAGCTCTTTGATTTATCCTTTACTTATCTTTATTTTTACAGTAATTCACTGTGGTACTGCCTCTAGGTATGTATTTGAACTGCTTTTAGCGAAAATCATTCACCGCATTCTCTCGCAATACAGCAACGTAGACGTGTGGTGATGGTATTGGAAGAGGCCAACCGAAATTTCAGTTTACGACCTTCAGGAAAACATGCCCCAAATAAACAATGGAGCTGAAGTCGCGGTTCATTTGTTTCTACGACAAACAACGGCAGAACAAGACAAAGACCTTGGACGAGGACAGATGCAAGAGTCATTTTTTTTTCTCTTCGACCGCTTCCATCTTTGTTTTCCTGGTTGCATCTCGAAGCTGCATTTCATCCCTGGAGCGAACTCTTCTTTCTTATTTGATGTTATCGACTTTGCAGTAAGAGCTTTGCTCATTCCTTTCTTGCCTTTGACAGAAATGCAATTTCCTGGGTCAACAGAGAAGAAATTTACCAATTTCTGACATGTAACGAGACGCCGATATTCCCAAGGATGTCCTACATAGACGTGGAGGCCTGCAAAGCACTTAGAAACAAAAGGTAGTGGAGGGAGCTGACGGAGTGAAGGCCAATTTCGAACGAAAGGAAAAAAGAAATGAAGGATCTCCAAGTTCAATTCGCGAGTCGTGAAGCGTGTGAATTTCGAGATTATTTACAAACAAAAGTTCTCCTTTATTTCACGGCAAGAGTTGTCGAAGGTTGGTGTGGATATTACTGGTATTGACGTGACACAGGTTGCAGGGAAAGGACATTATACTCGGTGACATGGAATGAGGAAGCTGGCAAAAGTTGCGCTGTTGCCGTACCACCTCTTCTAACTGGATTTTATCCAGCCCATTTTCTCCACCTCACAATTCTCGTTTTTGAGTTCTTTTGATTTGATTTCATGTTCGTTATTTAGCGTCCTTTTTATGCTACTTTTGACTAACCGCGACGAAGAGAATGAGTTATGAGTTTAGGGGGCGGATTTATATGCACTAAAAAAAGCCAAAATATACACTAAAAGGCCACAATATGCACTAAAAAATTTTCGAAACAACCTATTTTAAGGTTCTCTACGCCTTACATGGGAAGTACATTATGGGTAACTCAAAAAAAGCAATTATAGAAATGAAAGTGTAATAAATTGTGCTATTTAATATCACCAAAAACACTAATTTACAAATGTTTTTAGTTTCATGTAACAAAATGATTATATTACCCACATTCCTTTGTCTGGAGGCTCACTCTAGAAACTGTAATAGATATCGGAAACACTGCTCTTCTCGTTGCATTAATCAATATCTTATTCTTTTACACTTGACGTTATTTATCCTTGTTTGCAGGTAGCAGACTCTTGCGATTGTCAGAAAGTAAGTCTTTGTAGTTTGAAAATGTTCTTTCCATTTCACAAAATGCCACTGAACAGTATTTGTTTGTTTCATTTCTTGTGTTGATATCCTGATTGATTATCCTGGATTCAGAATTTTCAAATAAATAAATAAATTGCAGTTGTGGAATACCCAGGCAAATCCTGGACAGATTTTCCATGCAACACCGAATTGACGAGTTGCAGGAACTGCAAACCAGGTTTTTTGGAAGCTATTGCTAACTGCTTCTCCAATTCAGTTTTCTCAACTTCTCGTGGTACTATTTTCTTTTGAGGAATATCGAAAAGAAAGGACAAGGCAAGAAAAAATATTTAGCCGTTCAAAACTATCAACGAAATTTTACCATATTTTTAATACTTCATTTAAGATTCAGATTAACTGCATTTTGATTATTGCACATGGTACAACTACAGACATACCACAATGGTCCGGATGGCCTAATGCGGGAATTCAACCTGCAAACACTCCGAATGTGAATCCATCACCTTAACCGTCAATTTAAAGGAAGTAATGCATGTGGTTCTGGTGGCGATATATTTCGCACAGAGATAAATGTATTATAGACAGATATTGAACTCAGGCAGCAAACCGTCTGCACTATGAATCTGTGATTCGCACCTACCGTAACATGGAAGTCAAACAAACGCTATTTGTCGCTTGAGATTTTAATGTAAAATAATGCACAACGATAAACCAAAGAATAACAATAGCATTTTTTAAACATACATTGTGCTGCAGAATATATACGAGATATAATTGCGACAATTTTCCTTTGTCAAAACCATGTTATACGCCCATAAAAACAGCATTAAATATATCAATAAGTACGCAAATCCCAAGGACGCTATCTCAGTTTCTTTAGGACTGTCATCTTTCACCTTCCAATCACTTTAATAGTAAAATTAGCACTTCAAAGCACTACTACGACTTTTGTGAAGAAAATCACCCAAACATCATGTTTAATCCTAACCAGTTTGTTGTTTGAATATTTAGCTGTAATCCATCGACAGACATAATCTCAAAAATGTTATTGAATATTTTTTAATTATGTCTAATTTAAGAATAAAATACACTCACAGTGCATATCCTCATCAGATCATTATTCCCTTAGTATCTACTGTCTTCATATTTTGTACTCAAATAACAGAATGATCCTTCACTAGATTATACAGCAGCATTGTCTGCAAAAATTAACATCATCTATATATATATATATAAAAATGGATGTATGTGTGTGTGTGGGTGTGTGTGTATATTTGTTTGTTCCGGCATAACTCTCGAAAGACTGGAGCATTTTCAACCAAACTTGGTACACGTATCACGTGCAATATGGAAATAACATTTTCGGGTAAGACACCCCTGGCGCCCCTAGAGGTGGGGTGGGAAGGGGTGACATGTAAAAATAATCGAGATCCACCGATATTAAATTCCGCACAAACAGACATCCGTGACTGTATGCAATCCGCACAACGATAGTGTTTCTCGGGTTGTCTAACATTCAGGCTGTGTTGCAAATGGAATCCATAGTTTTCATGACACTCCCAATGCGGTTCAACTCAAAGTTCATCACTTATCGGCATGCGGCGTGAGAGGGTATGAAAAATAAAATGCCACAAATGAACTAGATTAGTGTCGAATACATAGTTTTCGGAGTTGCTAAGCTAATTGGTGACATTCACGATCACATTTAAAATTAGTTACATTTTACACTATAGTCAGAATTCATTATTTTCGTGTCTGATACAAGATTGAAATAAATAAATACCAGGGCAATCCCGGGTCATCAGCTATAGTAAGTTTATAAAAATCAGTGTCCAGGCCTACTCAGGCAACAACAGAGATGAAAGCTCTGTTTGAGCACGGTAAATTTGCATTTCGGCAAATTTCCATTTAAGCTGTCAAAAACTACTCTAAATACCTGAAATATGTTACATGTTTAGAGCATACTTGACAATAAATAACTCTGCCGGCAGTGGTAAACGCATCCGTACCTTCAACCCACTGTTGGAGCAATATGCTGTTACTTCTCTCCTTCGGCATTTATTGTCCCTTCTGCAGCACACACACATACAAACTCACAGATTTATCAAGATGTCACATTAACAGATAATCCTCAAATAACGCGACACCAGTAATGTCCTTGGAAATTGGAAATGTTACTAACATCTCTGAAAGGTTATTGGCTGATGATAGGGTGAGTTCTCTCTATTTTCGAAATCAGAACACCTGCAATGGTATGAGATGAGTTTTAGAATGTCCTTGACCCAACTAGTGCCTATGACCAGACGAAGTATGCTATTTTTTAATGCTGACATAGCGAACGGGGAAAATGAAGCAGACAAACTTGAAATGAACAATTACATGAAAATTACTCCCAATATATGCAAATTATATGCACGTTAAGCTAAAATATGCACTAACGTCCAAAATATGCGTTTATATGCACTATAAAACTTTACCAGAGTAATTCACATTAAGTGAAATGGATAAATCCATTGAGAGCATATGAATTTTCCTTAAGAAAAAAAACATGCAAATATGCAAAAATCCGCCCCCTAGATATGATAAAATGAATGGAGGGACACACAAAAACACCAACTCCCAGTTCGAACCAGTGTTGCCACATTAAGGGAAATTTCCCTTTTGCAGGGAAATTAGAAGACATGTGACTCTACATTATTACAGTTTATGTTAAGTTCCAGTTTCATATCTACATTTTTAATTTTATTTATTTATTTTGCTGTTCCTTCGTATTTTCCCTCCTTTGAATATATTTATATTTCTGGTAAGTTTATTGTACGTACGTCGCTATTCTGCATCTGCGGATAATAGTAACCAAGAGGATTAACACTTTATTGGATTCCTGGCCAGGATTCAAACCTGGGACATCTGGCCAGGAAGCGATGAAGCTGACATGCAGTCTCGTAGCCAGAATTTTATTTTGGCGGGTTATCCCTTATTAGCAGCTGCCATCTGAATGCGAGAAAATGGGGTGTGGAAGCCCTAGAGATGAATTTCTCAGTATGTTACAACTAATTATACAAAATCTTTAATTCTGCTAAGGCAGTAACATTAATTACCACTGTACACTATTTAAATTAAATATTTGTAGGATTTCGGGGGGATTCAGCCCCGAGCCCTCCCCTTGGCTACGTGCCTGCTGACATGTATGTGAAAAATTTGTTTAACATTTTTTATTCATGCACACATGGACCAATGGAAATACTACTATTACTACCAACAGCAATAATAATAATAATTACTGCAACTACCACTAATAACAATAATTACTGTTACTGCTGTCACTACCACTAATGCTTCTACTACTAATAATAATGATGGTAATAGTTGTTGTTGTCATATTATTATTATAGTAGTAGTAATATGTGATTTGTTTAGGTGAAGGGAGATACAGAAGGTCGATCCGCGTATATGTGTCCGATTTTTAACCGTCACCCCTGCACACAGAATCGACCGATTCAAGCAGTTAAAAGCGTGGAAGGACGGTTAGAGTCTGTAGTATCATGGCACTATCGTGAGTGTGTGTTGTGTGCATCATGGCTCCTAAGGTGAACCGTTTTTGGTAGGGCTACGTAGTTGCACTTTTCCACGCAAAATATTCGGTGTCAAAAATTCAGAAACAGTGCAAAGATCATGGACGTGCCTTGGTTTCGACGACCATCAAGAACATAATCAAGCGGCATAAAAACCACGAGGTTCCAGGTATTCAGTCACCCACCAGGGGGATGAGGAAGTGAGCGTGCACTGCAGTGATGTCACCCATCTCTCGGAAGTTGCATCGAGTGACACTACAGAAACCTTCCTTGATGCAGCGTGTGTTAGCCACAGGATTCCACATGGCCCAGTCAACTGTTAACCGCACCCTGTGTGAGAAATTAAACCTCCGGAAGGTTTTATAAGCCGTGAACATTACCTCAATGAGGCCTATCGGTGTAAGGTCTCATCACATATGTCTCGTTCTACCCAGAACTTTCTGCAACAGAAGGCGACAGACACCGGCATTCGGGCTATTCATTTCACGATGTACTGGTGAAGTCGCCGGATGCGAGTCCCATGGATTTCTGTGGGTTTGGTCTACTGAAACGGGCACTTTCCTCTCGTCATGTCACCACTCTCCGGGGCCTATGGAAAGCCTGCCAGGAGGAATGGCAGAAGATTCCACTTCCTGTACTTCATCGTAGCCTCCTACAATGGAAGTTACGGTGCAGGGCTATTACCAAGACACACGGTGATCACCACAATGGTGGTCCCGTGGATTTTCATAAGGTAAGTGCTAGTCCAAAATCGGACACATATATGCAGATCGATCCAAAAAGGGAAATTTTGGCTCTTGGAATTGGAAATTATGCCCTCAAATTGTGGCAACACTGATTCGAACCCGGGACCAAGCTGTGGTAACAACTCCACCACGGAGGATGGCGTTTTGCAATTTGTCTTGGTAACATATTTGACACCAGTATGGCTTCTGAAAATGGCCTCACCAAAATTACCACCGTGTGCGAGTATGGCGGCGCCAAGGGGAGAGGACACATCCTCCCGATGTTGTGAAGAGACACACCGGCATTACCCCTGCCATCATGTTGTGGGGAGCCATTGGGTACGACCTCAGATGACCTCTGGTGGTGGTTCTGTCGATTCTGACTGCACAGCGCTACGTCACGGACATCCAGCTTCCTCATGTGTTACCTTCTCTCGAGACAGCATCCTGGTACAGTCTTTCAACACGGCAACGCTCGTCCGCGCACGGTACATGTGTCTATAGACTGCCTGCATCATGTTGAGGTACACCCGTGGCCAGCAAGATCCCCTGATCTGTCCTCGATAGAACATGTATGGGATCAGCTCGGGCATCAACTCCGACCCAGTGCCGATGTGCATGATATCGAGGGCCACCTACAACATCTGTTCGCCGACTTGCTTCGGGAGAGGATACAAAGGCTCTGCGACTCCATTCCAAATCGAATCGGCGCATGTATCAAGATCCGAGGGGGTGCCACGTCCTACTGAAATGGGGTCAGCAGTACGCCCGTAGTGCACGCTCTGTTGTCCGTTTGATCTGATTTTGTAATCATTGCAATACAGTCACATAACCTGTAAACACGTGCAGTTTCATTTCATTTCCACCACTCCTAGGTGCTCCATTGTTTTGTCAATGACTGTATATTATACACGCAGTGTGGCTATACAACCTTTGAACCTGCTAAATGTTTAAAGATAGTTGAGTGAAATTTGTGGCAGCGTGTATGAAGCTCATCAAGTTTTTTTGGTTACAGATTCCATTAATTTGCTTGCTATTAGCGAAACAGAAACTGTGTCCAACAAATTGAAAATGTGTTCAAATTCAGAAAAGGCTCAATGTGTGCTACCATATCACGAGACGCATTTACCTAAAAATGTTCAAAAGAACTTTCATCAATTACGAAGTGCACGACGTGATGTCCGCCATGAAAAGTTCTACGGAACAGGGAACGTGTGTGATCTTTCACGAAAGGACACGTGATAGTCATCGGAATAATTCGAGTACGAGATTTTTAAGCTCGAGGTCCTAAAAGATCAGTTTGCTGTTTCGTGCATAGAAGGTGCAAATTGCCCAGGCTTTGTAGCCCACAGGTCACATGTTGACACATTGAGGAACGGAATATACGTTGCCATTACGCCAATTGTGAGGGAATTGTGTGTGTGTTGAGAGAGAGAGAGATTGAGCACTGAGATAGATAGTATTAACTATGAGTTAGAATTTATAGACACATGAACGTATGCGCTTTGCTGGTATTGAGTTTGACCTTTGTCTGGGGTGAATTCCAGGTTCCCTCTTCTAGGAATTGTCCATTGTTAACAATTAATTACACAAAATTGTTTTGAATCTGTAACTGGTTTTAATTGCTATTGATGCTGGAAGTTGAATATTTGCTCTCTCTCCCTTCCCGCAACGGCCTCTCTGCATAAAAGTAGCATTGATTTCGAGCAATTTGACGATCGAGTTCCTTCCTGGAGGAAGAGAATCGATTCACCCCCCCCCCCAACTCCCCTCGAAGCCTGTTTTCGTGGATGTAATCTCTCATTTCATTCCCTGCCAGATTCAATTTACGTTCAACATGAGGAGATGCTTTCTTCGGGAAGATAAGTCGCAATGATTGAATTTGGATGCAGTTTTTCTTTCCCCGAATCTTCTTCCTCTTCCAGCATTTTCTCTTGAGAAGAAGGAAAAGAAGGGAAATTGTGCCAACATTGGAAATGACTCTTGCGTTATCCTGATTGTGGTGTTTATGGGAATCGCCTCACAAACGTTTTCCGTAAATGATTCGTAAGGTTTATCCAAGAGCTTGAAGAGTTCGGGAAGGTTTCTTAAGTGCTGAGAATATTGAGTCGAGGGGGCGTATGATACTTTTCCAGTTTCATATTAAGCGGTTAAAATTTCTATACACATTAATTTCTTTCCTTCATTTAGTTTAAGGGAACTTTCAGATCTAAGTGACCTTGGAAAGGATCCCTTAATCCTTTCGTACCAAGCTGCACGTGTTGCTGGGTAGTTTTCTGAATAACGCGCGTCCATCGTATCGCCTCGCAGCGAAAGCTTAAGGTTCTTTTCAGACCGAAGTGACGAACCACAAGCGGTATGCGAGACTTGTCACTTGAAACGAAACTTCAGAAATAAATGCGACTTTTCATACCGAAACACGACAAGCTGCATATTTTGCTCGGACTGAACAGTTTTCTCAATACGTGCATCGTGTTGTCTCGGTCTGTCTGTAACAAAGCGAGTTCCAACGAGGATGGTGTCAGTGGCCCCTGAAATTAATAGAACAAAGAAGAACAAACACTTTCGCGGATAAAGTAATACTAGTTTCTCCATATTTATATACTACCGCGTCTCTTTTCCCAATTATGAATAAGATTCAAATTTATTTAAAACTGGAGTTCATAAGATTTTTATCCTTTCAAGTACTTCTTAATACTTGTCAATTAATTGACTATAGGATTGTGCATATTAAGTACAAAAACATTTCTTATATTCATATTTTCATTTGTTATTTATCTTATCATTAACTAGGTCTAATTGACACTCTTTTGTCTACACTTAATCTATATTTAATCATTGCTTATCTTACAATTAGTGAATTATATACTCATACCTGGTGCTTCTATCTCTTATCTCTTTCTGCAAACAACTTATCTTCTTGTATATTGGGTTTGTAACAATGCGCGTAATAAGAAATCCTACTGGCTAATAGTACCTATATCAGATGTTAGTAGGAATTGCGCGTGGAAATATAGTGCGTGTGATCAAGTCAGACCATTCGAATTATAGTAAAGGTGTGAGAGCTCACTCTAAGAAATAATACTGTCAATGTATATATGAGCGACCAGAGTTCAGAATGAACCAGTAGGAAAGTAATTACTTCCCCCACGTCACGTGATCTTGTTTACATTACCTTCGATTTTGTTGTGAATGGAGAATAGATAGGAAAGTGTCTATTACAGTCTCTACAGTTTGTGGTCGTGTTCCTTGTAGCTTCAGTGTGAAACATCCGTGTCAGTTAGGTTAGGTTAGAGCCTAGCTGTTAAAACCGAACATCAGGCAACATCCACATCAATTCTATACTTTCATGGCGTTATTATATATGGAGTAAAATAATTCACTACAGAGTACTCAGCCTAACGCGCTACGAAGACAGATTCGAACTCTGCTTAAGGAATGTTCCATAATTCAAGTTAAACGAAGAGATAGAATAGCTTCACATAATAATCGAAATGCATGGAAGGAACGAATCAAGGGGAGATAAAACGCCTGCTGTTTATGAAACCCGAATAACACTACTGTTCCACGGGTGGTATACCAACTAGGATATTCGAACTTCCCTGTGGAAATCAACTTCAAACAACTACTCTCTGTCTCATTTCTCTCTGGAGCAAGCGAACGGAAACAAGTAGGGACGCGAGACGCCTCCACAAATGAACACGTGAGAGCGACCTTGCTCCAGAGATAGTTGGGACAGCGTATACATTCTATCTCAAGATGTAAACCCTGGAAAATTCAAGGGAATGTAAACTCAAGTGAAGTTGACAGTCATTTGTTTTCTCCTGGTCCCCCTTCGCTTGTGCCCCGTGTTGCCACTAGTGTGACTTTCCTCCCTTTCCTCGTTGTAAGAAATTTCAAAAACGTTAAATATTGTATGCTTCCGCTGTGTCGTTCATGATGATGAAAACATTTGGCACTGAATAGAGATGACGAAGAAGTGTTGATTAACGCCAGACATTTTGGCAACACAGGGGCAGGATTACACTGCAAGCAGCTGATTGCATCACCCACGCTGCTTTCGCCCTCTAACAGTTGAAATTATTTTAAGAAACTTGGAATATGGCACTTTGTTGACATTGAAATATGAAATAATTTCTACCTAACAATGCCATAGTTTTTAGTAATAGTAGAGAAGGTGAATTGTTGTAATAATTCTAGGCCGATAAGTCATTAAAACATAAAGGGACATTTTGACGTCCCGTTCTACGTTCAAAAACATAGAGAGAGAGACTAAAAAAGGGACTAATAAGATACATCTGGTCGCCTTAATCTAACAGTAATGCATTCTCATGTCCAGGAGTGACATTTAAGCGACATAAACATTGAACGTGGCTTAATGTTGCTTATATGGAGACCGTCTGAGTAACTGATGGACAGAAAACATCAAAAACAAAAAACGGACGCCAGCAAAACGAACCGAATTGCATTCTTCCCGAAGCTAATATCCTCCTATCAGTGACGCTCTATTTACTCTCTGTATGGACCCGTAGACAAACATAGGAGGCAAACAGACCCGTGGTACGAGATACATTATTTACCCACGGTGGTCCGTCCCGTTCCGTTCCGTCCGTTCCGCTCGAAGGAAACGAAGAAACCAGCGACCTGTGGATCTCAACGGCGGATCTCTTGAATATGCAGCGACAGAACGGGGGGGGGGTGTCGGAAACCGAAAATGGACTATCGATCAGACGCAGACTCTTCTTTATACGAGGGATGATCAGTAAAAAGAATACAAAGCTTGCAAATTCCAGTAGGTGTTTTCTAAACGAATACAAACGGACTAAGGATACTTCATATGCTACTTCTCAACATAGTCTCCTCCCCGGTTCAGGCATTTACCCCAGCGCTGCATGAGGTTCATGATTCCTGTCTCACAGAACTCTGGGTCCTGTTGTCGGAGCCCAACCCTTGTTTCGTGGTTGACATCATCCGAGTGAAGCCGGTGTCATTGCTACGAACATCTATTTGCTCCTTGAAGAAGCATCTCGTTGCATTGCTACGTCAAAGCCGGTTACTGAAGATTTCAACGTGCAGAGGTAGACGGTTGTTGGACTGAGGTGCTCCGTTGTTCCCGTGAAGGATGTGTGGCTGTTGGATGGCGTGCTGAGAGTCTTTGCCTAGCCAATGGAAGGAAGGAACCGCATGCATACTACAGTTGAACCTGAGTTATACGTACGTCAAGGTGAAGAGAAAATAATATGTATAACTGAGAATTACTTACAAATCAGATTTAGATATCATGTCATATCATTATTAAAATTCTGTAATTGAACTAATTAAAGCTAATGTGGAAACTTCCATTGACCTATAACAACCGATGTTAGAGAAAATATGGAATGAAGAAAAAGTTCCATGAGAATGGAGAGAAGTTTTAATAGTAAAGCTGCCAAAAAAGGGAGATACAACTAACTGTAAAAACTGGAGGGGAATTACTTTGCTAAGTATACCAAGCAAGATACTATCAAGAATAATCTTAAATAGAGTGAAGGATGTTGTAGAATCAAGATTGAGGAAAGAACAAGCTGGTTTCCGCAGACAACGTAGTTGTGTCGATTTAATAAATACTCTAAGAATAATTCTGGAACAAAACAATGAATGACAAGCCACCTTATATCTTACATTCATCGATTTTGAAAAGGGTTTTGACTCACTAAATAGAAGAGTCATGTGGCAGACACTAGCAGACTATGGTATTCCAACGAAGATATTAAACCTAATGAAAGATATGTACGAAGGTTTCAGGTGCAAAATCCTACATGAAGGACAGCTTACAGAATACATAGATGTTACAAATGGAGTGAGACAGGGCTGCATTCTATCTCCGACAATATTTCTGTTGGAATACTAGATGCAGTTATGAAGAAAACGATGCGTTGCAGGAAAAGAGGAATACAATGGGTACTCAAAGATAGACTAGAAGATCTAGATTTTGCGGATGACATCTGCTTATGAAGGAAGGAGCCCGGAAAATAGGACGTCCGAAGAAGACATGGAAGAGAACAGTAGAAGAAGAAGCAGCCGAGAAAGGAAAAACATGGAGAGAGGTCAAGGAGTTGGCACGTCACAGAGCCAAATAGAGGCGTTTCACTGAAGCCCTATGCTCCTGATGGAGCAAAAGGAATTAAGTCAAGTAAGTAATTGCATCTATTTTGAGGAACAAGATATACAGGTTATTTCTGTCATAAAGTGGTAAATTAACGAACCTAAAAGTTTGATTTTTACATACATTACATTTGCAACTTTATTAGTGAACACTTTGATACTGAAACACTATAGTAGACAATATAGCTTTGTAGTTTTGCTACAAAATTTTTGTTTTTAAAAATCGTCTAAAATAGCATTTGTCTTACTAATGACTGTGAAAAGTGTGATATAAGCGATGCCTAAATCTACAGCAATTTCTTTTTTAGTTTTATGAAAAACTAAATATGCTGACCAAGGCAGTAATTTATTTTATTAAAAACATAAACTAACGTAACGTTTCAACCTTCTAGCAAGGTCTTCTTCAGACTCTGTATCAAGTACAAAAGTAACCAGATACAACAAGAAGGGTAATATATATACACAAACATTACTCCCTCCAGACTATTTAGAAAGTTGTTTGGAACTTTCTAGCAGATGACTTTCACTTTCCAACTTTACTTTCACCTAAAAGGCTAAACACAATTACTTCCATATAGAATGTGGTTGGACTTTTTAATCTCACGCTCTTTTCCCTTCATTTTTCTTCCTTCTCCTTTCCTCTTTTTCTCTTGTCCTTTCCACTCTTTCCAACATCTTCTTCCATTCTTTGTTTAACTTCAGTCCCCCATTCCAGTTCATTGTGTCTTCTTCGCCTTTCTTCTCTATTTCCTTGGCTTCCTTCCATTTTCTCACTAGCATTCTCTTCTCCCTTCCTATTTGCTTAGCCTCATCCCACTCTATGTCATGTCCTGTTTCTCTCGTGTGTTTAAATATTGCATTTCTCTCTCTTTTCAGTCGTACATCATCCCTATGTTGTTTCAACCTGTCTTTCAGCCTTTTTTTCCGTTTCTCCTATGTACACACTCTGACATTCTTTACATTTTACTTCGTAGATAATCCCTTCTTGTTCCTCTTCTCTGTTTTCCTTTTTCTTGTTAGCATTCCTCGCTATTCCTAAGATGCTTCTCCCTCCCTTCCTGTAAGTTTTAATTCCTGCTTTCCTAAGCACTTTGCATATCTTTTCTGTGGTCTTCCCCATACTCCTTATTCCAAACCTTCTCTCCTCTTTTTCTTTCTCTTCCAATTCTCCCCTGCCCGTTTTCTTACTTCTTCTGTTTATGTCCAGTCTATCCTGCTTCTCATAGCCATTCTTTTCCAGCTGTTTCCATAGGCTATTTATTTTGCCTTCTTTTTCACATTCTTTCATGCATATTTTCTTGATCCTGTCCTCCATATTCTTTATAAAATTTATTTTTGTCACCTCACTTACATCACTTCTTTTGTGGCAGAATACCCCTGCTGCACACTTCTTCTGATGCCAAGCGGTTTCAATTTCTTGTCCTCTTTTCCTTTTCATCAATATATCTTGTCTTCTTCTTCTATTTCAAGTTCCAATAATATCCCTCTTTCTTCATCTTGAATTTCTTTGGCAAAAATGTCAAGCTGCCTCTTTGTTCCCTTCCATATGCCAAAACAGTCGTCCACATATCTGCAAAACAGAATCATTTTGTCACCTCCCTTTTCTATCACTTTCTTTTCCCATTCATTCATAACCAATTCAGCCAATGCTGGGCTTAGACTGGAACCTATATTTAGTCCTTCACTCATTAACATTATTTTATCTCCCATTATACTGTAACCGTTATTCCAAATGGTTTCCAGCGCCTTCACTACCCTTTCACTATCCCATTCTCCTATAATTTCTTGTCCCATTCTCTTTTTAATAATGTCCAAAACGTGTCCCCTCTTGATGCTCGGGAACATACTTTTCACGTCTAAGCTAAACATTGTCGTCTTCATCTCATTTAACTTAAGTCCTTTTATGAGGTCTACTACTTGTTCACTGTTCTTAACTGCTCTGCTTTCTTGCTGTGTTACTAACACGTCAATAACTTTCTTTAATTTCTTTTCTAAGGGTTCCAAAATATTGTTTCTGCAGTTCATTACTGGTCTTAACTTTATCTCCTCTTTGTGTATCTTTGGAAAGCCTTTCAAACTTGGTAGTCTTCCTGTCTCCTTTATGCATTTCTTGAATCCACTCCTCCTACAGTCTTTAATGATTCTTTCTTTTATAGTTTGTTCTTCACCTGTTCCACAAATCTCCTCATATCCATTTTCTTTTAGGTCTTCAAACTTCCTCTCGTACCATTCTCTTTCCATCACCACAATTGCTCCACCTTTATCTGCCTGCTCTATCACCACATCATTTCTTGTTTTGATTTTCTTCATCCCTTCCCTTTCTTTTTGACTCAAATTATCTACTTTTCCTTGTTTTTCCATTTCTATCTTAAGTATGGCTGCTGTTCTTCTTCTAATCTTGTCTCTTTCTGGTTCTTCTTTTATATGGAGCACTGCTTCTTCAATGTCATATATAACTTCCTCATAATCTACATTTCTTTCTTTAACTTTGAAACCTCTGCCTAGTTTTAAAAAAGCTTCCTCTTCTTTTGTTAGATCTACATTCCCTATTACCACAACTCTTCTTCTGGTATTCTCTTGTTCGTCTTTGTGTATTTATTTCCTCTTCAAGTCTTTCCAGTTGTTAATTTTCCTCATCAGCCTTGGAAAATGTCCAATTATAACTCCATTAAGCCTTGTTTCCATGATTATGAAAAACTAAATATGCTGACCAAGGCAGTAATTTATTTTATTAAAAACATAAACTAACGTAACGTTTCAACCTTCTAGCAAGGTCTTCTTCAGACTCTGTATCAAGTACAAAAGTAACCAGATACAACAAGAAGGGTAATATATATACACAAACATTACTCCCTCCAGACTATTTAGAAAGTTGTTTGGAACTTTCTAGCAGATGACTTTCACTTTCCAACTTTACTTTCACCTAAAAGGCTAAACACAATTACTTCCATATAGAATGTGGTTGGACTTTTTAATCTCACGCTCTTTTCCCTTCATTTTTCTTCCTTCTCCTTTCCTCTTTTTCTCTTGTCCTTTCCACTCTTTCCAACATCTTCTTCCATTCTTTGTTTAACTTCAGTCCCCCATTCCAGTTCATTGTGTCTTCTTCGCCTTTCTTCTCTATTTCCTTGGCTTCCTTCCATTTTCTCACTAGCATTCTCTTCTCCCTTCCTATTTGCTTAGCCTCATCCCACTCTATGTCATGTCCTGTTTCTCTCGTGTGTTTAAATATTGCATTTCTCTCTCTTTTCCAAGGCTGATGAGGAAAATTAACAACTGGAAAGACTTGAAGAGGAAATAAATACACAAAGACGAACAAGAGAATACCAGAAGAAGAGTTGTGGTAATAGGGAATGTAGATCTAACAAAAGAAGAGGAAGCTTTTTTAAAACTAGGCAGAGGTTTCAAAGTTAAAGAAAGAAATGTAGATTATGAGGAAGTTATATATGACATTGAAGAAGCAGTGCTCCATATAAAAGAAGAACCAGAAAGAGACAAGATTAGAAGAAGAACAGCAGCCATACTTAAGATAGAAATGGAAAAACAAGGAAAAGTAGATAATTTGAGTCAAAAAGAAAGGGAAGGGATGAAGAAAATCAAAACAAGAAATGATGTGGTGATAGAGCAGGCAGATAAAGGTGGAGCAATTGTGGTGATGGAAAGAGAATGGTACGAGAGGAAGTTTGAAGACCTAAAAGAAAATGGATATGAGGAGATTTGTGGAACAGGTGAAGAACAAACTATAAAAGAAAGAATCATTAAAGACTGTAGGAGGAGTGGATTCAAGAAATGCATAAAGGAGACAGGAAGACTACCAAGTTTGAAAGGCTTTCCAAAGATACACAAAGAGGAGATAAAGTTAAGACCAGTAATGAACTGCAGAAACAATATTTTGGAACCCTTAGAAAAGAAATTAAAGAAAGTTATTGACGTGTTAGTAACACAGCAAGAAAGCAGAGCAGTTAAGAACAGTGAACAAGTAGTAGACCTCATAAAAGGACTTAAGTTAAATGAGATGAAGACGACAATGTTTAGCTTAGACGTGAAAAGTATGTTCCCGAGCATCAAGAGGGGACACGTTTTGGACATTATTAAAAAGAGAATGGGACAAGAAATTATAGGAGAATGGGATAGTGAAAGGGTAGTGAAGGCGCTGGAAACCATTTGGAATAACGGTTACAGTATAATGGGAGATAAAATAATGTTAATGAGTGAAGGACTAAATATAGGTTCCAGTCTAAGCCCAGCATTGGCTGAATTGGTTATGAATGAATGGGAAAAGAAAGTGATAGAAAAGGGAGGTGACAAAATGATTCTGTTTTGCAGATATGTGGACGACTGTTTTGGCATATGGAAGGGAACAAAGAGGCAGCTTGACATTTTTGCCAAAGAAATTCAAGATGAAGAAAGAGGGATATTATTGGAACTTGAAATAGAAGAAGAAGACAAGATATATTGATGAAAAGGAAAAGAGGACAAGAAATTGAAACCGCTTGGCATCAGAAGAAGTGTGCAGCAGGGGTATTCTGCCACAAAAGAAGTGATGTAAGTGAGGTGACAAAAATAAATTTTATAAAGAATATGGAGGACAGGATCAAGAAAATATGCATGAAAGAATGTGAAAAAGAAGGCAAAATAAATAGCCTATGGAAACAGCTGGAAAAGAATGGCTATGAGAAGCAGGATAGACTGGACATAAACAGAAGAAGTAAGAAAACGGGCAGGGGAGAATTGGAAGAGAAAGAAAAAGAGGAGAGAAGGTTTGGAATAAGGAGTATGGGGAAGACCACAGAAAAGATATGCAAAGTGCTTAGGAAAGCAGGAATTAAAACTTACAGGAAGGGAGGGAGAAGCATCTTAGGAATAGCGAGGAATGCTAACAAGAAAAAGGAAAACAGAGAAGAGGAACAAGAAGGGATTATCTACGAAGTAAAATGTAAAGAATGTCAGAGTGTGTACATAGGAGAAACGGAAAAAAAGGCTGAAAGACAGGTTGAAACAACATAGGGATGATGTACGACTGAAAAGAGAGAGAAATGCAATATTTAAACACACGAGAGAAACAGGACATGACATAGAGTGGGATGAGGCTAAGCAAATAGGAAGGGAGAAGAGAATGCTAGTGAGAAAATGGAAGGAAGCCAAGGAAATAGAGAAGAAAGGCGAAGAAGACACAATGAACTGGAATGGGGGACTGAAGTTAAACAAAGAATGGAAGAAGATGTTGGAAAGAGTGGAAAGGACAAGAGAAAAAGAGGAAAGGAGAAGGAAGAAAAATGAAGGGAAAAGAGCGTGAGATTAAAAAGTCCAACCACATTCTATATGGAAGTAATTGTGTTTAGCCTTTTAGGTGAAAGTAAAGTTGGAAAGTGAAAGTCATCTGCTAGAAAGTTCCAAACAACTTTCTAAATAGTCTGGAGGGAGTAATGTTTGTGTATATATATTACCCTTCTTGTTGTATCTGGTTACTTTTGTACTTGATACAGAGTCTGAAGAAGACCTTGCTAGAAGGTTGAAACGTTACGTTAGTTTATGTTTTTAATAAAATAAATTACTGCCTTGGTCAGCATATTTAGTTTTTCATAATCATGGAAACAAGGCTTAATGGAGTTATAATTTAGTTTTATGTGAATTAGCGTCCACTTCCTGTACAAATTTTACTTTCTGGTACAGCGTCTAACTTTTCCTCTTTCTGTTCTCCAAGACCGATCAGTGGCAACTGAAAACTCTCACTTCTGCGACATTGTTGTAGCTTGGCTACGTACAAATCAACTGTTTTTAAGAAAATTACACCGAATTACGTATAATTGCATTATGTACAAATAAGGTTTGATTTGCACGTATTCAAATTATATTTTGCCAGGACCTACAGTAATTTATGTATAAAACAGAATTACAAAGAAACGAGTTACGTTACGTATAAAGCAATCTCAAGTGTATTATGTATTTGGAGTTCAAGCACATTGCATGTTGTCATTTCCTTCAACCAAGTAAATGTTTGAAGCAAAGGGTTCGAGCACCGATGGGTATTCTTTTTGAGTGTCTCTTCATCAATTTCATCATATCATCACTCATCCTCATCTTCGCGACTAGCCAAAAGTGGCAGAAAACGAAATAAAATTGACACAAATCAATAAATCAATCAACTATGTGCAAAAATTATAAGTGTATGCCTAAATGTTGAGAGGATGTCTCAAGATGTCGTTATCGAAGATTACGGATTCTATTCTTGGCCTGAACATTGGTGTTTTTTGTGTGTGTCTAGGTCTTCATCAATTTCATGTGATCACCATTTTTAACTCAAGCCGATCTCCGTGAAGGAGTGATTAGCATAGCGCGCTGTGACTCCAGGGGTCGCGGTTTCGAATCTTTGCCTGGAAATGGGTTTTCCTTGTAAGTGAAGTAATGTGAAGTAAAATAAACCAAATCAACAACAACAACATTTCAAACTCAAGGTCTCGATGAGCGAAAAGTAAGAAAGGGCGGCGTCAAAGAAGAATTCCACTAATATAAAAGGTATAGATAAAGATATCTCCTGTGCCATACCATGAAGGCATATAAGGGATGTAGTGGTAGGCCCCCTAATATTCTCGATCTCGACCATAATGAAAATGATGTGATGGACACCACGCTACGACCACCTTTATCAGACAGAGTTACCCCATTGATGAGAGGCTGAAGGTTTCCGAGAGCAGTTTCATGCAGGAAATTTGTCACGAATATTCCCACCTGAGAATCTATCACGAGTGTCAGGCACTCAACGGACAGGACCACACACAGACCGTATATACACTATTTATATTAATAATAACAATACTAATATCAATTATTATGATTATTATTAAATGTTATTGCATGCATATAACAATAATATGCTATTCAATAATCAATACCAGTTACAATACGTGTAATTAAATAGGAATAAGGACACATGCTGATAGAAGAATTCGATGTACACACTACATAATTCATTTGTTTTATATGAATTCTAAGGTGAAAACCAACAAGTGTAATATGTCAAATTAAGGATAAGCATTTACGCTACAATGTTTGTTTGGAATATTTTCTTCTCAGATGCCTAGATTATTAATAAATTAATGATAAATATAAAATTAATAGTAAAAAATGCGATTTTTTTTACTAATCCGTGATTAATTACTTAACGGTTACTCCTATCGAAAAACTAAAGATAACATTAAATATAGATCATATATTAAGCTTACATTTAAAAAAAGTTCGTTGAGATTGGCCGGTTGGTTTCAGAGATATAGTATTTTATTCAAATGTCAACATCCGCCATTTTGGATTGACCGCCATTTCTATTAGCTACCACTTTGAGATGGCAAGCATGTTTTTTTTGTATCCTGAGACACCTATTTAACTGTGGTATCAAGGAAAATTAGTACCCCCCAATTATACCAACATCTTGGCTGGCCCATAGAACAGTTATGTGTCTTGGGGAGCTGGAAGTGAGCCCTCTTAAAGGATACTCGTATGTGTAGCTGAAGGAGAGGTTTGGATCCTTAGTTAATTCTTGGTTCTATCTTATACATCAGGGTTTCTCAAACTATGGTGCGCGTACCAGTACTGGTACCTTCGGATACTAGTACGATAGCTTGATAGAAAAAATATAGAAAATGTATGTAAAAATCTCCTGCGTCCCTTTGATAATACATCACTGAATAGATTCAGTTATTGATTGAATTGTTGTCGTAACTGGACTTACAGATTAAAGTGGGATTCAAACCACTTGGACATGTGCTTCCAAGGGTATCGAACCCGGGACCCATTGATTACAAGGCGACGACCTTACCACTACACCTTCGGAGAGGCGTTAATACATATTATATGGTAATTATGTATACATTTCTTATTTTAATGTCAATGAAAGAAGGTAATCTAATTTTAGTTTCAGTAATTGAAAAATCATTAGTTGGTTGTACGGCAGAAATATGAATTTTGGTTTAGTGGTACGCTAGTGTAAAAGCTTAAGAACCACAGTTTAAATTTAAACTATATTATCGTTTTGAAAGTGAGAACGACAACCACTTGGGATAGAACATTTCCGAAAGCCCTGAAAATTTTACTCTCTCCTTTTGGGACTAACCGTCGTAAATGGAATAGAGAGTATCCTCCCCTCCCCTCCCCGCCAGAAAATCCCGGTCTCTGCGGTTCTTGTGGTAAAGAGAGCGGGCTTCCTCCGTACGCCCGGCACGTGATCGCTTTAAACCGCCCAGGAAACTCTTTTTGATTTCTCGTGGGAGGGAATACTGCATCGCATTCCGTGGATAAAAGGGTTGTTTAGAAGAATCGTTTTTTTTTTCCTGTTTCGAAGAACTGGTTTGAGATTCCAGATTCCAGCCGATTTCCAAGGAAATCGAAATCAGATTATTCGCTCTTACACTTCTGTTCGGATAATGTGATGAAATCTTTTCGCTTCATTTGTCCGAAGATTTCTAAAGAAATGGATTACTTGCAGTGGCGTGCCCAAATTGTGGTTGTCGGGGAGGAGGGAGGTTATCATTACTAAAATATAACGACAGCAAATATAGAATGGGCCTCTCCGATGGCGCAGTGGTAGCGTTGTCGCCTTGTAATAAAGGAGTCCCGGGTTCGATATCAGGTGGAGGTACATACTTGGTTCGGATCCCACTACAAACTGTAGGTGCAGACCAGATTGCCCATTCTATGCATAAAGTTGACTTAAAACAAAGAGCCTCAAATTAAATATAGAAAAGATGGGAAAATGTGAAGCTGGATACCAAAAGAAAGTAATCCCCTGTAATGCCCTGGACATTTCATTATTACAGTTGTATTCTGCGTACATTTGGAATTTTAAGTTATTTTGTTTCTTGTCAAGTATTTAGTGCGTCACAGACAAATAGTATCAGAAGGAAAGTTCGATATCTAATTGGGTCATATTATCTCATTGGTGTCACCTCATCCACACGTGTAGATGTTAACCTTACTACAGTGCTCAAAAAAAGTTTTGCATATTCAGGGTTTGTGATCATTTTATTGTACTAGATACATGGAATCTTATTCAAGAGTACGGGGGAGACATACAAACAGAAAGGAAACAGTGCAACCATGCAGAAGAAACAAAATCACACCAGAAGCACAAGATTGTAAATGTGGGATGCGAAACACAAACGAAAGGCAGTGCAATACCGTGTACCTATGCCTCGCAGGCATACTTGAGATTAACAGATGGGAGTAACCACGTATAGCCACCTAGAGCCTGAAAACATGCTTGAACACGACGGGGCATGCTAAGGATAAGAGCATTCAACTTCTCCTGAGGAAGACTGTCCCACTCTTGAATGGCAGCCTCCCGCAATTGCACCTTGTTCACAGGAGGATTTTCGCGGCTGACAATTGCTCGCTTCAGGTGTCCCCATGCATGTTCCACACAGTGCACGTCTGGAGAATACGCCGGCCACACCATGCGTCGAATGCCATGCACATCAAGGAACTCTTGAACCACTCTGGCTCGATGTGGTCGAGCGTTATCATCCACCAGCGTGAAACCATCCGCCACAGTTGTAGAGAAACCTGCTACCACGGGTTCGAGAATAGCGTTTCTGTACATCAGACCAGTGACGTGACCCTAGAGAGTAATTAGGGGCGTACGTCGACCAAACATGATTCCACCCCAAAATATGATGGAGCCCCGTGCTTCTGGTGACGTTCCTGGATGAAGGGCTCGTTCAATCTCTCATCTGATCGTCTCCAAACCCTTATGCTTTTGCTTAACGAGTGCAAACTGATGGTGACCTCGTCTGTAAAGAGCGTGTGCTTCCACTGTTCCTGACTCCATTCGCTGTGCATTGTTGCCCACCTTACACGGTCTCTCTTATGGTGTGGTTTCAGAGGAACCTTGGGTATGGGTCTTCTTGACGTCAATCCTTCCTCATGAAGTCGATTCCGCACTGTCTGATTGGAAACATTCGCTCCTGAGGCCCTCCGCAGATCTTGGCCCAAACTGGTAGCAGTTGCAGTGGGTCTACGACGTGCCGAATTCACCACGTATCGATCTTCCCTGCGTGTTGTTTTACATGGCCGCCCTGTCCTTGGTTGATCAGCAACTGATTGTGTCTCCCTGAACATTTTCCACACTCGAGAGACATCACTTTGGCTCACTCCAACACGGGCAGCGACGTCCACTTGGCGATATCCCTCTTGCAGCAGCGTCACAATTCGAATGCGGTCCGTAGCAGAAATGGTTGCTCGAGGCATGTTGCCCTTCGTTTTCCACCCACTCTCGGTGCAGTTTCCAACTCACAAGTGCGGATAAGACACGGACAATGCCTCCCATCGGGCTGCTTTCAAATCTGCTCAGGGATCATGTGGCAACTACTGCCCTCTATGTGCTGAATATCGAACTCACTTGGGGCATTATGTCGATTTCTGTCTCGGGCATTGCTCACATAATGAACATTGTATATCTTTTGGGGATATTGCGACTCAAACCGCATGCAATCATAATATGCAAAACTTTTTTTGAGCACTGTATCTGTCGATTATTAAACTGGATACCGCAACTTTTTGATGTCAATTTGACAACAAGACATCAACAGTCATGCAATATCCATGGAGACGGATAAATAGGTGTAAGAAAAAGTTGAGAAAAAATACCGACGCGGGCTTCAATCATGCTCTATTATTTCCCTCCTACGTTGGTGGCTTTTTGAAAGAGAAAAATTCTTAATCTTCTACAAACGTTGTAAGCTGGTATACGAGGAATAAGCCTTTTATTAAGGTTAAATCGAGAGTTTCCTTACTACGATTTGAGATTAAGAGAGCCTTTTCCTCACAACGGTAGGAGCAAGGGTAATTGATAGTAGAGACGTGGCGGTACGTAACATCCATTATGGTTAGTCCCCCGTTTCAAAAAGCATTGGCAGAGGTACCTTGCTCCTGTATTCATTTTGAATGTTACTAAGTCCATTGGAGAGGATTAATTGATTGAAATGGTTTATTTTCCTTTGCTTTTTGACGCTCTTGGCTAATCGCGAAGATAAGGATGAGTGATAGTATGAAGTACACTAGTGCCCAATTCGGGATTCGAACCTGAGACCCCTGTCGTCTTGACACACTGTGCTAACCACTCCGTCACGGAGGCCAGCCATAAATAAGGCCAATGATATACGGAGGGAAGTATACAGAAGAAGACAGACGTACAGAACAATGTCTGGAAGAAGATCAAATTTGATCAAGATACACTGCTTAAAAGATAAACGCAGTCATTGCAATAGTAAATAGTTAGTGCATTGTATTATAAATATTAAAAGTAACAGAAGTTAAAAAAAATGAATCCGTTCTTTCTCTCACTAACAACAGAGAGCAAAGAGTTAGCAGCAGTGACATCTGTTGGTCATTTTATTGTTCTCTTTCTTTCCCCTTGAATATTATTACTTTTCCTATTTTGAGTAGTGTAAGCCTGATGTTTGCATGTGTTGGAGGGACAATGTTCAGATAAGATACAAAATAACTAAATACAGAAACAACTAATGCTAAAATGCTCCATTTTGGATTTCAACTTAGTACCCAATTGACCATATCCGCCATATACATTGGATGGATGATACTAAATAGCTTCGGATACTAATTGATGTCGCCTTCAGCCGTGCAGTAATTCCATGCTCGCTCAATGGGCCATGATTATCGGAAATCGTATTCTCAATTTGAAGTTTACATTCGAGTATCGCTTGGTAACTCGTCTGCAACCATCGTCGCATCGTTGCATTCGTAATTGGATCCGATGCTGAATGCAGGTCTCAATGGTCCGCGTTACGTCGAATGAAATGTGCATGCTTCACGTCGTCAGGGAGTGATTTAGGGATTAAATGAAGATCACTGAACTCAATCCTACTCTTTGCAAATCTGCATGCAAATGTCAGCCATTTCGTGCAAACCCGATTCTTTCTGTCAGTTTCAATGCATCCTCTGAATCAACCAATAGCAGGAGACCTTCTCTTGTGGTCCTTTACTCAAATTCAAAATACTCATTGGATTGGATTGATTTGCTTTATTCTACTTCGACCTTTGTGCCACTTTTAGTTAATTTGCGAAAATGGAAATGAGTGATGATATGATGAAATCGATGAATGGACACTCACAAATATCCATGCCCAGGCCAGGATTCGAACAACGGAAACCTGGCGTCGTAGCGTGATGTTCTAACCACGCCACCACGGGGCCTGCTCAAAATACTCATACATACGTACATGAAATAATAACAAAACTTAGTTTTCTTTTTTAATTTAGAATTATTTTATCCTCAATGGTCCAGTTGGTGGCCACTACGGTGGCAGAGCGAGAAACACAGTGCGCTACATCAGGAGTCCATGATTCGAATCCTCGGTAAGGTATTGTTGTTTATCGAGGATACAGGAGGCAACAGAATGAACGGGAAACATGCAAAACAGATATGACGCTAACGGCAACTTGTTAATAGGTTTGTTGTTTTAAGCCCACTTTATGCACAGAAAGGCTAATCGGGACTGAGCCTACAATTTAAAGTGGGAACCGAACCGCTTGTGCTTCCGCCGGGTATCGAACACGAGACCCTTTGATTACAAGGCGGCGACGTTAACGCTACCACATCGAGGAGGCCTCGAATGGCAAACAGAAAAGTGCATATACGAGGGATGATCTGAAAAAAGGTTACAAAGCATATAACTTTTGTTTTATTCACTGTAACGTAACGAAAATTTATGTGTAAATGAATAACATGTTTCTCTTGTTGCGGGTTTGAGGACTTCAAATTCTGACAATGTATACCCGAGAAGCGGAAATTTAAATTGGTGACTCGTCTAGAAAATTGGTCAAGAGTAGAAGTGAGGGCAGTGGTGCGGTTCCTGTGGACCAAAAACACTACACCTGCTGACATTCATAGGCAGATTGTGCAGGTGTATGGGGAGGGGGCAATTTCAAGGCAACATGTAGCGAAGTGGTGTCATGCCTTGAAAGAAGGACGGACCAGTATTGCCAATGACAACCCTGGACACAGCGATAGACCCAGTACCTCAACCACTGACGTGAACTGTGCTCTTGTGGATGAGTATATTCGTGAGGACAGAAGAAGAACATTACGCTCCATATCAGCTGAGCTGGGACTACCATTTTGTTGGCTGGCCACCATTATCTGACGTGTGATGATGTCAAAAGAGCTGCCTCACGGTGGCTACGAGAACTTGACGCGGATTTCTGTGCAACCGGTATGGAAAACCTCATCTACCGTTGTGACAAGTGCTTGAACAAAAAAGGTCATTACATCGAGGACTAGTGTTGAGTGTCCTCCATCACCAGGTGTGTTGATCTTCCAGCTATGTCTAACACATACGCCATAATAGGCTTTGTAAACTTTTTATTGGATCATCCCTCGTATATACAATGTATGATATGGAGACTTTCTGCAACCAGCAAGTGCACAAGTGCTACATTATTATTACCATTTTCTGAATAAAAGCCAGTGTGATGTCTGACTACTACATGGAAGGCGTGGGTTAAATACTCGGTGTATAATCTAAGGTGATTTTATTTCTGTTCATATGACTACATAAGCGGCTCTGGAGCTTATTTTCGCTTATATTTCTCATTCTTTCATTGTTTCTCTCTCATTCTCATTAGCACATTCTCACAATCTTCTATTCTCTGTCTCTTTTTATCTTTCATTTCTCCCTCCTCGCTCTACCTGCCCCATCTTTACGTCCTCCTGCTTTCTTTAATCCTTATCCTTTGAAAAACGTAAAATCGAGGTTTCACTGTAAATCCTTATGAAGGTACTTTTAGGAAAACGTTAGGAGCATTTTTCCCAAAATAGCGAAAAAAAATAAATTTGATCTAAGTAATGGAATGGAGCCTTCCGATTTCATAAAAAGAGTATTTCTTATAATGAAATCCCATCCAGCAGCACACGTACACAACAACAATATACGATGCCTGTAGCGTGTGGAGGCGGTATATCTACTAAACAATTCCAATTTCATTTTTCATGGTACATCCCCTCCACACCTTCAACATTTTGATCTTGCACAGTTTAATTTCTCCGGCTAAAGGAACGCAGAGTGCAAGGAAAGAACAAAGCGTCGATTACAATGAATGAGAGAAGAAGACAGACATATCCACCCACAAAGAGCAAGAGGTATTGAGTCGGCGGTTACCACATTCGACGTCATACTCCACTTTGCACGAAGAAAAGTAACATGCCCGCCCACTTAGCTTTATTGGACATCTGCGATACATGGCATTTTTCCATGTCCTGTTATGATTTTGTCAGAATTGGTGCGGTGTTACAAAACTAGCAGTGATCAACAAAGGACATAATATACAACAGAGCCTCGTCATCCGTAAATAGTGTTGCCAACTTAGCTTCTTTGCAGCCAGATATGAACCTTATATTTTTTCCTAATATCAGTTAAGGCCCCATTCTAACTCCACAAGAGAAAATTCTGCTAGAAATTAAGTCATTTTAAAGCTGACAGCTTTTCCTCTGTTGACTCTATTTCAACCTTCTGCTCAAATGTTGAGAAGAATCATTTTGCTATTAGCTACTTTGTTTGTAGGCAGGACCCACTATCTCCCTTTCTCGTTCCTGACCCCTTCATCCCTTAGAGAGTGAGCGCACCCGACATTCAGTGGTTAAAGTTGTTGCATTGTAATTTGGAGATCTCTAGTGATGTACTATCCACCTTTACAATTGTAGTCCCCCCTCCCCGAAAAAAAATACCCCAATGACCCTTTATATAGGATTGCATATTTAAGAATATAACTTGCTATCGGGAAAAGAGAAATGGGAAATATACATGTTTTCAATATACTGTTGCTCGAATGTAGAGAGTTTTTCTATTCCTGCAGAACAAGGAAACGCATACCGACGATGCAATATAAGCTATTCAAATTGCCATCGTTGATTGACATATGTTCTGTTAATCCTGCTCCATATAGCAGAGCTCTGCGGTCATAATGACAGAAGCAGATGCTCTCCTGGAAAGCAAATACGACCGGGAGCTCATATCTCCATTCGCTGGAATGCTCGACATGAAATTCGCGTCATAAAGCGGAAGCAATGGTTCTTCATTTTGCGGCTCCCCGTTAACACACATTTATACGCTCCGCAGGAGGATGACGTCCACCGAAATGGCATTCCGAAATTGGTCCATTTTCATGTACTCCGACGGCAGCGTGAATGCACTCCAGGTCCGGAATCAAACCTATATTGGAGCCTTTAAAACTTCAAGGAGAATGAAGTTTATTGGTCGGTGTACAGCTCTTCGTCCACATGTGTGGAATGTGGTGAATTTATTGTGGGAGGTGAGCGCTTTGGCCTAAATGAAGTGGACACATACGGATGAAAGGTGCGGTGGATTTAATGGGGTATTAGTACATTCACCTGAGATCAAGAACTGTTTTTACATGTTTTTTTATTGACACGAACGTAAATTAAACAATAAAAACGTGGTTTAAAGAGCATTAAGAGGGTGACAATAATATAGTAGCCGTTAAAAAGTGTCAGAGGCAATTTTTTTCCCTTATTCAAGTTACAGTCAAATCTCGATTTAACGTTCCCGCCAGGTGAACCAGACAATAGTAATGCCAACAAACTGTATCGCCTGCACGTGATGAGTGCGCTTCTAAATCTCCGGATTTCAATTCCTCATTTCAAGTTTTATTGAAACTGGGGGCGGATTTATAAGAGCCGAGGTCTCTTCAAAACGCATAGAGAATCAATGCTTTATGTCCGCCAACATATTACATTCACATTATTTTTTATCACTGCATGAACTTTGAGATGTGACTTTGTATATATTAGGGGGTGCGGGAATTTTGAGTCCGTGGAATTTGCGCCGCGTAGAATTTGCGCCGGGATGGATTTTGCGTTAAGTGTTGCTAACCTCACTTACACTCCTTTACCTGTTCTACTCATTTTTTTCTACGAATAGAATAGGGTAAGCCAATAAAAAACACCTGTCACTTTTCCATGCGATTAGAATAGAAATATATATATACAGTAGACTTGCGATTATCCGAGCTAATTGGGACCGAGACTACCTCGGATACGGAAAAACTCGGATAAGACGGAGATAATGTGCTAATAGGTCGTAAATGACGAAACAACACTTAAAACTGTATAGTAATTATTTATTAGTAGTACAACATAAATGAGAACATTATTTTTTTAAAAAGTCTTTCATAGCTTTTTGGAATAACCTCTTTCCTCTTTTCGACGCTGCGATGTAACGCCAACGCTGTAGGGATATATATATATATATATATATAACGGAAACTACCAAGGATAAGCCACTGCTCATTCGCCAGGGGCATCAAAGAAGAGGGGATGTCCGGCGACAATATCAACAAATGGAGAAAGAATTATTTCGCAGAAGGACTATACCTGTGTACCAAATAGCAATAGCAGCAGCTGAAGTAAGGATGGCACTGACTGTTTGTAGGAAGAGAGTATGGGAAGATGTAGGTGTACCTGTTCCCGAAGTGTTCTCGCAAAAGATGAAAGCTGTACAGGATACAGTTACGAAATGGTTACCGAACTTCCCCTGTATTCGTCAGTAAAGTCGGGCTTCACCAAGCTACGGAAAGCCTCTCTGGGTGTCAGGCAAGAACCCGAGAAGCCAGAGGACAATATCATCTCGGAGTAACAAATGAAGTTTTTTGACGAGAAAAGTTTTCTGCAGGTTGATTCGACTGATGGCTACAGAATTCTCATGTTTGCTTCGGAGGAAGTAAGGAATTTTTATGGAAAATACCAATTGTGCCTTTGCCGACGAAAATTTCGACAGTTGTCCAAAACAGTTCACTCAGTTGTACACCATTCACGTAGATGCAGGGAGTAGTGACGAGCGACGAAAGTGTGCCGTCAGTTTGGATCAAAGGATAAGGAACATTCTACAGGATTATGAAAAATCAGGGGACTTGAGGAGATGTCTTCGAAGCTTGGGGTATGTTCAAAGACTTGGATAATGTTTGTCATGTGTTTCATAATGTGCTTTATGTATAATGTAGAATGTCATGTACTTTCTGTAATTGTAGTATGACCAATGATGTAACGAAATTATGTTAATTGACACAATGGAAATTAAAATAACCCGCATTGCCATAATTGGTAAATTTCATGAATATGATTGTTTTTAATATTTTTATTGGAAGATTATCCCACCGCATACATTGTTATCTGGTCTGTTACACAGGTCAAGCCAGAATAGTCAAAAATTAATATACAGTATTTCCGAGAAGTTCCCGTACCCCTACTATCATATATTATGTTGCTGATGTGTTGAGAATTGCCATTATTATTTCATTTTCAGGACAATTGTTAGTGAACTAACTCAACCTGTTTATTTTAAACCCTAAGTGTTTAATGCAACGGCGGCTGGTGACTGAATTAGGTGAAGTAAGAGAAACCCTATTTTCTTCTAAGTGACGTCAGGGTGAGCACAGCCGCCATGTTTGCAGCCAATTTCATTTCTCGTTTGCAAGAAAATATCGAATTCGTAGCGTTCGTTACATCTGCACTAAAAGCACGTTTATTTCAAATCACGAATGCCTGTGTTAGTATCTCCCGCCCACCAGCTTGAATTCCGTATGCTTACAAGAACTGGCCTCAATCATGGTTGCGCGAAGCCACAATGCAACAGTTTGTGACGTAAGTGAAACACACCTATCGATCTAATTGTTCGTATTACCCCATTCTTATCCTACTAGCTCTTCACTTCATTCAGAGCCGTCACTGGTTTAATATTATTAGAAAGTTTGAATTTCATTAATGTTGTCATGGTAACTTCTTGCCATTGATTTTGTTCGTTCGCGAGTATGTTATAATATAAACATAATTTGTTAAACTAGAGTGAGTTTTCTTTTAAGTCCACTTTATGCACACATAGGCGAATTGGGACTGAACCATTTTGTGAGTCCACGGGTATCAAACCCTGGACCGCTTGATTACGTTACCACTACGACATCGGGAAGTCCACCGAGATCTTGTATGTGCGACATGTTCCAATATGCAGACGACATCTTTTTCTTTCACCTTAAAAACCTAAACTTACTCGACTGTCTGTAGTACATCCGCTGGTCTGCAATGATTGAAAACAAAAAAGACGTTACGGGCCTAGGTAGCTATCTGTAAAAACACCTATTCTCGATAACGTGTTTACTATGACATTACGGAGGAGAGTTCAGTAAATTACGGTGATACCAGAAGGTAAATGAAGACTTCTACGTAAATAGAAGGTACGTAATATTATGCCTTGTATCAGTTGTTGACTGCCTTTTCCCCTTAGCACCGTTCAAATTGCAGTTTTGTGTGAAAATACTTCCTGCTCGCAAAAGTGGATAAGAAATGCAAGGTACGAGAACGTTGTTTATTCTAACTTCTACTGCCTACCATGAAATATACGTTTTTGCTTGCATTTTATACTTGCTTGCTGAACTCGCACGGTCAGAGCAGAGGTTTGGATACAACTTTAAACTGCAGTTACAGTCTCGGTTAACCTATCTGAGCAATAAGTGGACTCAAACGTTATATAAACAATATCGTTGTGTTCGCTAAACTCACGTTATAAATACAGAACCCCCAAAATGTGTCAATTGACAAATATATGTCGACTCCAGTAACACAGTAAAGTGAATTAGATGGTAATGATGTACTTTGGTGCATCAAAGTACATAGAGAAATGCATCAAAAGGTAATTTTTGTAACTGGTAGTACATGTGATGCACTAAAAATGCATCAATTTAGATGATCAGACACGATTGGTTTGAAGAAAAATTCAAGTTTAAATATATCAATTTATGCCAAGAAAAAAAAACATGCACGATGCAATTAGAGAAAGAATAAATGCAGGGAACAAAGCATATTATGTCAACATACAATTACTAAAAAGCAAGTTAATTAGCAGATACACCAAATTATTGATTTACAAAACACTTATTAGACCGGTAATAACTTACAGTGCTAAGGTATGGACAATGAGTGTAGAAGACGAACAGCAATTAAGGAAAACTGAAAGAAGAAGAATCAGAAAAATATATGGACCAATCAAGGATGGAGATTTCTGGAGAAGCCGAAACAATGAAGAGATAAATTCCATCTTAAATCAAAAGGATATTGTACGATTTATTAAAGCCAGAAGAATTAGCTGGATGGGTCATATAGAACGTATGAATAAGGATAGAATGCCGCGAAGAATTATGTATGAGAGAATGTACTCCACAAGAAGAAGAGGCAGACCCAAACTAAGATGGCGGGATAGTGTCGTACAAGATATACAAAGAATGGGAGTCCATGGATGGAGGGAGAAGATATTGGACCGAAATGCTTGGAGGCTGATAGTGCAGGAGGCCAAAGCTCACCCAGAGCTGTAGAGCCAATTGGTAAAGTAAGGTATGCCCAAAAAAAACATCAACCTAGATTTTATGCATTCGGGTTTGGTGATGTAGAGCCCCTTATTGAGATCTGCAAAGGTTCTAAGCTTATATAGCCACCACTGACTCGGATAATGAATATTTACGTAGCCGAAGCTTGAATTCAAAGCTCAATACACTCTCAACAAAGCATTTAGTCCCTCTCCGCTACATGCAGCATGCATTCAGGCTGTAGCGTTTCCCCAAATGCATCAGAAGCAACCCGTCCGCCAAGTCAATTACTCTCCCGGACCGTTTAGTCTCTCCCCAGAGGGAGTTAAATTAATCGTTTAACAGGAAACCTTGCGATTCTATTGCCGTCTCCGTCTGCGCTTCAAGACGACGACGTCTCGGCGAAACCTCGTTTTAATTGCGTAATTTCTCTCCCTGGGGAGAAAGAGGGTGGTTTTCGTGCTATTCGGAATCACTCAGTAGCTGCTGTGGGTCAAGGACGCTGCGCTGTCTTCGTCAGAGGCATTTCTTTGTTCTCGTCCCGCCACAAACGTGAGCCAAGAAGCCAATTAGCTTCAGGCACATACAGTTCAAGGGTTATCTGGTTGGCTCTCCGACTGGAGCGCTTTGTTTTGGCGGGAAGTGTTCCTTCTCACGTTCTAGAGTGAGATAGAGACTCAATGTTGCCAGATCTGCTGATTCAAAAAAATCTCCCGAATTCTTTGCATGCAAAGAATAAAACAATTAAGCATTGGAGTCAATTAGATGTTCGGCAACACAACTTTTCTAACGAAACAGTATTACGTGTTGCCAGGTATGTTGAATTATTAAGAAGGCTCCTGATTTTTGGCATGCGATTATCAAATACGTTGTGCTAAGTATTATAGATCTTACATATAATTTTCGAATTCCTTTTCTACCATCGTATTCTTCTGCATCATCTGTATCGGAAATATGTTAAGTGACTCAAATAAGTTTAAGTCCACTTTATTTATACATTGTAAAATTTGGGATCAAGCCTAGAGCCTGCAGTGAGATACACACCACTGTGCGTTGTGTCTCCACCGGGGATCGAACACACAAAATACCAAAGTACGTTCCGTACTTTTAAACAGCCTGTACATGTACTAATGTGCAATGACGCTGACGTAATCCAAAACAGTACATATGTTGCTTAAAATTATAAAAATTCAGTACAAAGGCTCAGATGAATTCAGGGTGTTGCAATAAGAAGATAACTGAAAGTATCTATAACAAACCAATAGCATTGTATGGACGTCCTTACACGATTACATGCTCCACATGGAGTTCATTATTGTTCACTACGTACTCCATACGGTTAATGATCCGTTCAACCATGACTGCACACTGATACGTAGTTGCAGCAGTTATCACAGACTCAATGTTTGCACGCATTTATTAAATGTTACGTGGTACCAGCATAAAACACAGTTTTTTTACTATGCCCCTCAGAAAAGCGTCACACACGTTGTAATCCTATATTCTGGTGGGATAAGAAAATACAGTTTCCCTGTACAGGGCCCTATTTGGAGAATTCCTCGAGGAACGTTATATTACCATTACCGGTGTGCGCAGTGGCCCCGTCCTGCTGAAAGACTTGCTACTCGAATTATTTTCCAAAATAAATACACACAAAATGTTCAGTTCCCTTCTTTTACCTTCTATCTCAACAAGAAATACAAACACTGTGTTCAGTTACCTTTTTTCTTGCAACACTACACTAAACAGTATCATCATTTCAATATTATTTTTCGTAATGTGAGTAGTGTGATTTGTGGTATTATAAACTCAACAAATGATGAACCCCCCTCAGGCAGATTTGGCTACACTTAAAACTTGCTCAACATGCCCATATGAGCTTTTTGCTCAAGTGTGGTACTCCGTCTAATCCAAGATTTTTGTAAAAATGCCCTCGGGAATTTCCCGAAACTACAGTGTACAAATGATGAGCCCCCTCAGATTGATTTGCCCATACTTACAAAAGTTGCATCAGCCAGATTGTTGTCCATAAGCTTGTTAAAAATATGCCCCTTCTTGATATTGTTTTGGATACACTTGAAATTAAGCCAAAATCCTCATAAAACACACACCCACACACACATATTTACTTCCGGTTTAAGTTCAATTGGGCACCAGGCTCAACTTGCATATCTAGTACTAAAACAATGTAATTCTAGAATTGCTCTGTGACTCTCTCATTTCTTACATCATAAACATATGATTTTTCATCTATGAGAATAACACTACATATAGTGTCATCAGGGAGTGTATTGTGGAATTCACAGATAATTTTAATGTTTGTCCTGTCATTAACCACAACTTGTTTCCTTTTTGAAGTGTTGATGACAAACATGGGTCTCTGTGCTTTGAATTCATCTGGTGTGTAATACATGTCAGTATTGCCAGTAGTGACCCTTTTGTATGCTGTAAATGCTTCATATAATTTAAGGAAATCATCCTTGGACATTATTATATTATTATTATTATTATAATTTTCTCTAGGGAATACCTCATTTCTGCCATTTTTAAGATATATGTTCTTGATGTTGCAGTTATCAAATCTACTTGAATTTTTTCCTGATTATTGTGTCTTCCAGTCTGAAACAGTACCACCACAAAATCCGGCATGTCATATTGTATACTGGAGAATGAATTTGTAGCATCAAACTCATAATAAGTACCAGTGGCAGGCTTCTGTACACATTGATATGTATAAAATTGTAAAGGTACTTGTGGATTTTTTATTATATCTGCTTTGTATTTAAGAGCATAACTGGCTTCATATTCAACAACTGGGATTCTTAGCTCCATAGTCTGAATAATGCATTTGCCTTCATCAGGTAGGGTATTGGGCAGAGCTTCCACTGTAGAGTTTAATGTACTGTACCTCATCAAAGCATTATTATCATTGGCAGCTCTTCTAAATGTAATTCTTAAACCACCCTTCCACATAATATCTTTGTAATCTGAGAAGAATCCTGGCAACAGGCGCATAGGGAACAGCACTGTGTGGCTCTTGGATAATATTTTATCACCAGCCTCAAATCCACCTATTTTGTAGTAAGAAGCCTCGGTTTTGGATAATTTTAGTGTGGCCAAAGCTGTGGAGGTAATGCCGGGATAATCCACTCGGTTTATAACAACACCATGCTTTCTGATCTCAATTTCAGAGAACAGATGCGGCACAAAATTGTCCACCAATCTTATATTTGAAATTGCCGGATAATCTGTTCCATCGAGCTTTACAACATCAAATTTGATGTATAGATCTGCTCTGTGGGGGTGTATAAAGCCATCCCCTACATCAAGATCAACCTCAATTTCTGTGTTGGGTTGATTTAAATTTGCAAATGTCCTCCTGTTTGGGGGGAATGATTGTAGCTCATAACTCTCAATATTTTCCATTTTTTTTGTATGTATTTTTATTTAAATATTAATCTCTATGATTGCAGTTGTTGTGGCTCCAGCAAAATCAACTATTTCTTCTTTTTCATTAGTGACCATCAACTCAATATAATCTATTCTATTATGGCACACAGGAAAATATAATGTTGGGATGGAGTGTAGATGATTGCCTCCATAAATTCAGAATTAGGTTTAAATGTTGCAATGATGCCAGTTTGTTTGTGAGTGCCTATGCCATTTGATTTGGTGATCATACCCTCGGCCACATTACAGTGAATATTCAGAGTCTCTATGGCTAAGAATTTAGGTATATTAATAGCAGTGTGTTTGATGGCTGGTTCAAGTTTTGTGTTGTTCACAAAGCCTGACAGCTCTCCTATAGTACCCAGATCCACTGTTTCTGTAGCAGATACAATCTCTACTCTGTGAGTGACAGAATTTTGAGTTAATACTATACCTCTGGGTAATTGAGCATTTAGAGTGGACAGATTATATTGCCCTGGAGTGATGACAATTTTTTGATCCCCTACTGCAATTTTGTTGTTGTGGTGTGTAATATTAGGGATCAAGTACATGCCATAAAATGCTCTGAGAGCTATTGTTTTGGGATACACTATATCATCATGTAATTTGAGTTTCAATATTGAATTTTGGCTGGTGAGATGGAATACCCCCATGATGTTTCAGATACCACAGGGCCTTTTGAAAATTTTCAATTGATGGTTTATTTATTTGAGACATATATCTAAGAACAGATAAACACAAATGTCCACAATTAACATCTTTGAAATTTTGAACACGGGCATTATTGTAATAAAGATTAGCTGATTTTAGATATTTTACTAAATTTTCAGGTGGAACACCTCCAAATGAATCAAACACAAATGCCTCATCTTTTAAATATTTAAGATAACAAATCCAGTGAGTGCCCTGATTTTTGTACTTATCCAAATTAACAATGCCACACTCTTTGTTGAGTGGTTGTTCTGGTAAAGAATCAGACATGTACACACCTCTAAAAATTTTTGATGCCCAGCGGCTTGATTAAAGCTTCAATATCTTGGTTTGTAAGCGGCTCTTGTTTTTTTAAAACTTATTCATGGCTCTCTTAACACCTTTGCCTTGTTTCTCCATGGCCAGGTTATGGCGCTTTATTTCATCTAATTCTGCCTTATTTTTCTTGACATCTATTACTGTTTTTGCTATGGCAGCTGATCCCCCAGCCAAGCTCCCAACAGCCCCAAGTTCTGCTAAGATGGCCGGGATAGTAAATATAAATCCACCCACATGTGATTTTTTTTCTGGATTGCTGTAATTTTTTTTAATTGGGGGGTACTAAGCAACAATTTCATACCATGGCCCTTGGCAATACAAGAATTTTTTTTCTTGCGCTGCTTTTTGGTTAAAAGACTATCGATAGTTTTATGAGATTTAAGACCTGCATAAGGTATTTGATACATAACACCCTTGGCCTTCATTGTAGATTTATTATATACATATTCACAGCCCTCACCCCAGTTTTTGTTTGGTGTTCATAGCTATGGTGGTCCCCAATGCTGATATTCTCTCACTTAAAGAAGCATTTTTGCTTACAAATCTACCAAATGCAGCCTCTTCTAATTTCTTGTCTGCAACATGTCTCTTGTCAAGATCAGTATGTGTGTTGTATGCTATGTCATGGTCTCTGCAAGCAGCATCTAGGGGATTAACACCAGGATCACCTCTGTTTAATCTATGGTCCAATTTTGTACCGGGACCATAATACTGATAGCCTGGAATGTGTAGTTCAAATTGCAGCTTGTTTATAATGTCATTAACCAACCCCCGGCCCTCAGAAATATTCCAAAATTTAGGTGGTAGAGTATTAATAATTTTTATAAGATATCCAATCCCCTTAGTGTCATTCACTATAAAATTAGACAATTTGGTGCTTATCATGTCCATAATTCCAACTTTTTCATTGTAAAAATTGTGGTTGCCAGCATTTTCCTCCCCAGCTATCACCAATAACCTATCTACAAGTTTCCTGACATCATCAACCCAGACAAATTCTTTAGGCAGGGTGTTGTATTGTTTGATTCCACTGCCTGTCTTGATCTGTGACCATATGGGCTTGATTAAATTGTTGTATTTTGCTCCACTGCTAGACTTGACTCTTTTTTGTGTGGGATCATTGTTCTGGTATAGAGCATCTGATTTTATTAATATTTCTTTGTAGTGCTCATAATCTTGATCTGTATAGCTGCCAGGCCTTTTCCTAGTCATCAGTTCCCACAATCCAGGTGTGCCGGGATATTTAACAAAACCACCCTTTTCTCCAAGATGAGATTCTGAATATACAATGAGATCATCTCCCATAAATGTTACTCTGAAATTGCCAATTCTATGTATGATGCTACCATCACGCTCTGTGTCGGCATATAAGCCAAAGACCTCATCTTTGTTGTCTTTAGGTGTGCTTAAATATTTTTGAGCAAGAAGACCCAATTCAATAGGATCCAGAGTAGCTTCAATTCTTCGAGGAGCAACAGGACTAGGTGTATGAATACTGGAAAGTGGGGTGATTGGATAATCTAATATGTTCCTTGCAGCTACAGGTACAAGCTCTGTGATCAAATTTTGATTTTGCTCTGTAACAGTTTTGATATTTTTACCTAATTCACTAATAGCATCAATAATAGGCTGTTCTGTTTGTTTGTGTTGTTCATAAATTCCTCGGTTCTCTGATTTCCATCCCTTAAATCTTTTTACAAGATAATCTCTTAATTTAAGATCATCAATGATTGGCCTTTTCATGGTTATTTATATATGTTTCAATGTCTAGAAAATTGTTGATTTTATTTCTGTATTTGCCGCTATTGGGTTTTCTTGTCATATCAATTGTGACAAACCCATAACTGTCCTGGTTCCAGCACCTATTGCAAAACTTGGAAAAATCATTGTAGCTCAAGTCCCCACCTACATATTCATCATGTATGTGTTTGAGGTTGGTATGATCTTGATGAAACACACATATAAAATTGCTGTTGTCTCAGATCAGCTGCTTCGGTATTTTTGAAAAAGTCTGTGCCAGGTAGAAGCAATCAATGTTTTTGTGTCGGCCCTGTGTAAAAAAATTTCTAACCTTGTTTTGATTATCCAGTATAATGTCATCAAACACAACAACAGAGTTATCAAGACATTCATGGAGTGGCTTAACATCTGATTCAAATGTGGCTATATCCAATCCATCATATAGCTTCATCAGCTGCTGATATTTTAATTGTTCCAAGCTCTTAGAGAAGACATACAAGTGCCTATTTTTCCAGTCTAACCAGTTGGGTGCCAATAAAAAATTATCAATCATTAGTGTAGTTTTACCACAAGCCGATGGCCCAACAATAAGACATCTAATATTTTTAGGCAGCAACTTGCCATTTCTCTTAATCTGCTGTTCAGGTTCTGGCAGCCTTTTTATAACATCCCAGGTGCTCATATTATCACTTTGTCTGCATCGATCCAGCTGTGTTCTGGAAGTCCTAGCCATTTGACAAATAACTTGTTGCCTTTTCTGCGGATGATTTTTTCTATGAGATATGTGTCAGGCTGTTTAGTTTCGTTGAGTTCTTCTTCATAGAACCGGCCTTTGAGAATTTCTCCTCGGTGGTTTTTTATTATATATGTGTTAAGGGTCCCAGGTTTAACTTGAACCACTGTAAATAATTCAGTGCTCCAGTTTCTTGTAAAGCCTCTTTTGAATAAGTGCTTATATTTGCTGATTCTTACTTGATCACCTTGTATTTGGCCTTTCTTGTTGTTGGCTGGTATCTAGGATAATAAACAGTCCTGATCAATTTTTGCTCATCAGATGAAGTTACCTCAGAGGGCTTCATGTTGATTGTGGAATGGACAGAGTTGTTATATTTATGTAGAAGTTCTGGAAGAATATTAAGCCATTTATAATTACCTTGAAGTGTAAATTGTTTATACATAAGATTTTTTAGGGTTTTGTTGAATCTCTCTACAATAGAGGCCTTGAGATCACTGTAACTCGAATAATGTTGTATTGACTGGCTTTTAATAAATTGTTGGAACACAGAATTATAAAATTCTTTGCCATTATCTGTTTGCAAATATCGCGGTGATCTTCCACTCTGATTGATGATTGTCCTGATGGCTTCTGTAACACATTTTCCAGTCTTGGATTTGAGTGGCACAGCCCAGGCAAATTTTGAAAATGTGTCTATTACAGTAAGTAGATACTTGTAGCCCTTGTTGATTTTGTCTAAGTTTTTCAGCTGTCCACTTGCCATCTCAATCAAGTCGCTCTGCCATAAATCATCTATGCCTTTTGTGACTACTGGCAGTCTCTTATAATTATGTCTGGCTTGTCTGTGTAATTCATCAACAATAATTTGTCTAGACATAATATGAAAACAAGAATATTGCAACTATGGGGTGTTCAGGAGCTGATACTACAGGATTTTCTAAATATAATTTGTCTCCTATTTGTATATGAAATTCCAGAGAGCCTTCATCTTCAGCATAAGATGTTTCTAATGTATTGGGATCTGTAAAATCCTCTAACTCTACACTGGTGATTTTTTGTTTGTTGTCAGCATTTGTTATTGATAAGGTGGGGTAGTGGTGTGCCTGTGGTTGAAGCCAATATTTGATCTTGATTGGTCTCAGTGGGCCCCCAACAAAAAATTGGTAATAAAATTGTGCAGGGGACAGCGTATATATTTTGCCACCTGGTGTAAATGGTGAATCATATTCTTTGTTGGGGATGCTGTACAATTCAAGAATTACTGTATGTTTTGGATTCTCGATTATGCCTGTTATTTCTTTTTCTGCTGTAAGCAATCTGCTTGTTACAGATTCAAGGTGCTCATTGATGGTCCTAACAACATCATCATGGCCTGGCTTGATTTTTATGTCCACAACAAGTTTCTTGTATTGTTGCACAATCTCTTGAAGCTGGGTGGCAAAAACAGACAGAGCATTTGCTTGATTGGATTCCATGGTCCCTAGCTGTTGCTTGATATTAGCTACAATTTGTTGCAAATTTTCAATAACTGCCAATTTTGAATTTTGAGCAGTAAGATCATGGACCTGTCTTCTGATATCCTCAAACAGGGCATGCAGTTCATCAATATGTTGATTAGTTGGTAGAGTGGCCACTGTCTGAGTGAGTTGTTTGATCTCTGTCTGGATATTCTTGATATATTCTGATTTCAATATGCGATTCACAGCTCTCTTAATATTTTTAAGTTCCTGTGATGTAGGCAGATTTGATACAGTATTTTGCAAAGATTCAAGTGCCAATTTCACATTATTTAATTCAGAAGCATCAGCCACATTTTGCATAGCATTTTGGAGCAGGGCTATATCAGCCTGAGTGGGTGTTGATTGTTGTAAAATTTCAAGCTTTTTTTGGATATCATCGATCAAGTGATGAAAATGAGATAGCTCAGATTCAGTGTTGAGGTTTTCAAGCTTTGTGATTTGTTGCTGGACACTGACAAGTGTGTCTACAATACCAGGCAGGCGGGATTCTAGAGATTCTTGTACATTTGTCAAATCACTTTGCACTGCTGCTATTGTACCCTCAAGATGGGTTATGGTACTTTGAATTTTTCCAAAATCTTCATATGTTTCAAGTTGCAGCTTAATGTTGGCAACACTCCGAGTTATTGCACTCAAAGCATCAGAAGATGGCAAGTTGTTCATAAAATTTTCAAGTGTCTCAATTTTTTCTTTAACCTCGGCTATGGCTTTGTTCAGAGGGTCCAGATTAGGTATTTGGAGTGATTGAATCTGTTCTTTTAGAGTGGAAATCACTAGATCAAAATCTTCTTGTGATTTTATGCTTTTGACAATTGTTTGGAGCTGTGCCTGGACATTATTTATCTGCTCTTCCAATTGCTGTTTCAATTGCTCAGAGTTGGTGGCCTGGGTCTTAAATTTGGCTTGAAGAGCTGCTACAGCTTCTTCTAAACTTTGAAAATTATCCAATGTGGCCAAATCAGTATATTTCTGAAGCAGCACTTTGAGTTCTGAGTCAATTTTAAGAAGAGGGTCCATGCATTGTGATTGTAAATTTGTAATTTTTAGTTGAAGACTGGCATTGAGTGTGGTTTGTAAAGCTTGTAAATCACTTCTTAATTTCTTGACTCTGACATCAAGCATCAGAATCTCATCACTGTGATCTTCATGTCTTGTATGGCCAAATATATCATTAGGCATTTTGATTTAGTGGTTATTTATTATTGAATATCAAATTCTTAATTCTATAAAAAAGGTATAAGCTTGTCATATGATCCCGGGACCTCAATATATAAGCAGTCACCAGCAGAAACAGTATATACAGTGCCAGAAATCATGTTTGAGTGCTTAATTCTATAAATATTTCTCCCTACTGAAATCTTGACATTACCCTCAGGGGTTGTAATAAATTGCAATTGACCACCTACAGGTAATTGGTAATGATTTAAATTATTGTTAGATATGTACAATGTTTTACCTGTTTCATCATCAACATCTGTAAGTATGCTGTTCAGATGAATAATTAACAAAGCACTTAGTTTAGATATTATATCAGAAGAGGGTTGTGGTGTTGGCAGCTCCATAATAGCCTGTTTTTTGAACCCAAATAAGTTCATAGGCATGTTTATTTATTTCAAATCATGCTCTGTAATTGGGCATTGATTACCACTTTTCAAATCACAATGACCCCATGGTAGAGTATGTATGCCACATGATAAAATGCATCTCTTGTCATCATGTGGGTCCAGAGCCACTTTTCTTACAATATTTGTAGTCAACAAGTGATCCACACTCTGAATTCTATTTTCTGATGTTCTGATTGTGCTACATGATTTGAGGCAATTTTTGTAATCTTCAAATTCAAGTTCTTTGTCAACAATTACTCTGCCAATGCCCTTGGCTTTTTTTGCAACAGCACCACTACATGTTTCAAAGCTGTACATCTTGGCCCTTAACCCAGCAAATGCCACAATAACATCACCAAGTGTCTCATCTTTTAACTTGCACCTTTTTGTTGTGGTGTTGAATCTCTGTATGTTCACTGGTATCAAAATATTTAAACAATTTAGGCTGTGTTATATCTTGATAAACATCTTCTGTTTGAATATCAAGAACAAAACTATCTGTGTCCATGTACATCAGTTTTACACGATTCTTATAAAAAGGCTTCAACACATCATAATACAATTTTAACATGTGTAATTTGGCCAATTCCAATATCACAGCCCCTACATAAATAGGCTTATCAAACTTAATCTTTGTTTTTTTCATGTTGAAAAGTGCCATATTCTCATCATAAATTCTTCTGTAATTGAAGTTGGGCTTTGCAATCAATTTTTTGCTCCGGCTGGGGTCAGTAATTATTTTAACATCAATATGTTTTCTGACATTTTCAATTGTTTTGCCATACACAGAATTGACCATCAATTTAAACAAGGTCTTATCAAATTGGCTCATTGCAGATGTTCGAAGCTCTGTGTTTGTATCAATCTATTGTTTCAACCATCTTGAGTGCCTGAACCTCAAAACTTTTCCAACTTTGGTCACTTGAACACCATGATTCATCAGGAACTGGAGGTTTTTGTAATATATGACATAATCCTGTTTCGGCTCTAGAGTCATCATCAATTTCTTCTGTTTAGAGCCAGGTGAGCACTCAACCTCAGGAATTGGGGGCAGATCAGAAAATGTGTTGTGTAAATCATCAGGAATTGTCAGATCAACCTCTAAGAACAGGCCATAGTTACTGTCATCAAAATCCTTAAGATCTTCAATATTAAAATCTTCAACCCACTCAAGCCCTGCATATGGCAATTTATCCATCATAGCATAACCATACAGGCTGTTTGCATCTACATAAAGTATATAATTTGATGGCAATGCTGGGTCATAATCGGGAATATACTTGTTATTTGCTCTGGCATATCTCTGAGAACATTGCACCATGCCTCCTCTTATACATTGTTCCATAAACAGATACATGTCCTGATCTTGGATCAGATCCAATTGCATTTTAGTGTTTAAAAACATTGCAGACCATGCTAGGCCCGGAGCACTGTAAAAATACATTGGATCCAGCTTATAATTTTGCGTGGAAGATTTTCTAAATGCCTGAAGTATATCAGCTAAGAGGGTCACATCAAGTTTTAAATAAGCCTTGTGATAATCACCAAATGTCTGGCATTTTAAATTGTTCCACATCAACTGGGCATGGTGATAATCTTCATCAGTGATTCCAGATCCTCTGATTTTGCTGTAAATCTCTTGTTGTGGTGGCAGAGAACACTCATCAAATTTAGAAAAATCTGTAACATAAACATATGGATATACACCCTTCCGCCTAATTAATTTCAGGTCCTGATTTTGAATTGATCATCAGATAATTGAGTGGCCAGTGTAGCCAGGCTAGCCGATAAAATTCTGTATGAATCAAGAAATCTTAAGTGAATAGGAACACCATTAACTTTAATTATTTTGCTAATGGCAATATATTTTTCATTATTTTCAGCTAAAATATTTAAATTCTGCTTGTCAAACCCCTCGTACCTGATCAAATGATGAAAATCATAATTGGATGCACCATGGCAAAATATAGGGATAAATTTTGGTCTCTGGATCTTAATATTACAGCTATTACACAGGGCCATTAAGAATTTACCATCTGTATGAGAATGGTGATGAACCTTGATATTTGTATCTGAAAATTCAGAATCACATACCGGGCATTTTTCTGCATTGTTGAAATCTTCAATCTGTTCCTCTGTTAAAGGCAACATAGGTTTTGATTTTAATAAGATATTAGATGCTATGTTATGGCACTCATTTTCTATTCTATCTGCAAATTCTTTGATGGCATCTGCTCCCATGTATAAATCTTCTTTACTAACAACCCCATCCTGTACAACCACATAACAAAAACTAGAAGGTTCATGTAACTGGTATGATGTAATTGAAGGTTCATCAGGATCTGGGCTACAGAATGCAAGGGGTTTGAGGTTTGATTCAAAATCACAGACTATATATGCTGGGTGTTCCAACAAGGCTTCAAATTTTTTGAATTTGGCATTTTCATTTGGGTTAGGCATAAGCATATGAACAGGTTTATGGTTGCCACAGTATTTCAGATGCTCAATTAACTTGTATTTAGCAATTTCTGCATTCTCTTCACAAACACCATTCACCATTTTTCTACCATCAAATACAATTAAACATCTTCTGCACAACTTGAATATTGTATTGGATTTGTCTAGTTGTTTTCTGACTAAAGCTTCAAGATTATGTATCAGAGTGTAATGATATGTGCCATCCCCTTCAATTAAGAGCAGATCAATTGGAACAGCAGAATCATCATCAAATGTACTGATTCTGAGAGGTGCTATCAAGCAATTGCCACGGCCAGTAGAACAAATAAATACATTAATAGATAATTGTTTACCATTAATATCCCTGGCTTTTTTTCCAAATTTATCAATATTCTGAACAGGCATTGGATATTCTAAGCCCTTCATTGCTTCATCAAAATTGTGTTCATGCTGTTTATAATAACTTATTTTCTCAGGATTCCTTAAAACTGGAAACAAAGCAGCTAAAATACACCACAAAAAGCATTTCTCATCATTATATTCTATGTTAACCACGGCTCTTTTGTTTTTAATATTGGCAGGTAATGGCAGATATGTAGATCCTTGTAATGGGCTGAATTCAGAAATATTAACATAGAGCTTGTGTGGAGAACCGCATAGGCTCCATCCAGACTCTTTTGCTGCAAATTCAGAGTGTTTAATATTCAATTGATCTATTAAACTGCTTATTATTTTGTCTGAATTTGTATTTGAATATACAGGTACAGTTTCTGTTATGTGGGGCTGTGTAAATTTTGTGCCATTTGGCTTCTTATATTGTGTAAACAATTTGAGGGACAGCTTATAAGAGCCATTTTGTGCATTTAGAATTGCCTGCACATCAGGATTTATACTGTTCAAAAAATTCTTAATGTCACATTTTTGCTCTGATACAAACCGGTAATCCCTAAGTTGGCCATTAAAACTGCTATGGATAGGTGGTTCATAGCGTGGCTGCTTTGCCGGTCCAGCATTAACAGGTGTTTCATGCTTCCTTTTCAGACCAGATGTAGATGGTTGTGGGGGCAATGTTGATGACTGTGCAGAACAAGAGCCTACATGTCTATTGAAATATGCCTTGCTAAATATTTTATGGCATTTGGGGCATATTTTTGTGGGAGTTCTATATTTGCCTGGGTCACAATTTTTTTGGTGCCTAGCAAAATTGGGGCTGGATATATTTTTATTACACTGATTGCAATATTTTTGATTTGGCATTTTTTGTTGTTGGTTTATTATATAAGATTTCCTGGGGTTCAATTCAAAATTTTGTACTTAATATATATATATATATATTTTGTTCAGCTGTGTGCTTTGTATATTTCTTGTGTATATTTAATGTTAATATTATTAATTTTTATTCTCGGTTTATTATACAAAATTTTTTGGGTTTTAAATCAAAACTCTATGCTTATTATGACAGGTTGTAAAGCTAATAGCCTACAAGTGGAAAAAGAGAATAAATATTGATCTACACTGACCTTCCGCAAATGCCTGCACAGACATGCATTTCCTAGAAAGGCAATGACCTAGCACTGTGTTATGTATTGATTTTTTGTATAACAGGCTGGGACAGATATAAGCCTGACTCTAAATAAGAGTGGATTACAACAAACAAGCTGGATGCAACAAATATCAGATTTTTTATACAAAATATAAGCCCTTTTTGTTCAATATACCAGAAATATATTTAATATGAATAATAAGAAATATTATATATTAAACCAAACAGGCCTGTAAGTATGAGAAGCACTGTAACAACACATCTGTACTCCTCAGCCACTCTCACAATACTGGCTGATATGTAATGCAAAATCTCTTTATATACCCTAAGCATGGATTAAAACGTCTGAAACAATAAAGCAATCAGAATATAACACATCATCACATTATGTCATAATTAACCAATCAGAAAACAACACATGCATAATATTGGATAATAATTTGTTGCACAGCATGATGCAATAGAAATAAACCAGAAGTAAGCATGTGTGTGTGTGGGTGGGTGTGTGTGTGTATGTGTGTGTGTGTGTGTGTGGGTGTGTGTTTTATGAGGATTTTGGCTTAATTTCAAGTGTATCCAAAACAATATCAAGAAGGGGCATATTTTTAACAAGCTTATGGACAACAATCTGGCTGATGCAACTTTTGTAAGTATGGGCAAATCAATCTGAGGGGGCTCATCATTTGTACACTGTAGTTTCGGGAAATTCCCGAGGGCATTTTTACAAAAATCTTGGATTAGACGGAGTACCACACTTGAGCAAAAAGCTCATATGGGCATGTTGAGCAAGTTTTAAGTGTAGCCAAATCTGCCTGAGGGGGGTTCATCATTTGTTGAGTTTATAATACCACAAATCACACTACTAATGTGAGCTTATAGAATCAAAGCTTACCTCTTGTCCGGAGTCTGGAAGCATGTTGAGAAGGTGCGGAAAGACGAAGTGAAGTATCACCACGCACAGTTCAGCACAACACAACACTAAAGCGCTGGTAAGTATCCATCTGTAAGGATAGAAAAGCAACAATTAGAACAGATGTTTCCGCTATATACATTGTGCACAGCCATAAAAGGAACGAGGGGGCTGTCACCCTGGACACCTATGGTATACAATGTACCGTGTAATGGCTGATGTATACGTATACAATCAAATATTGAAAATCCCAAATTGACAAACATTCTGGAAATACGTGTTTGAAGTATTCTCTTTATTGGCTCGTAATGTTATTTATAAGAAAAGTCTTCATCTTAGTGTTATAATATATTTAAAACACATTCATGATTGTTACAAAGTTCTTTTAGAAACACCATTGTCTAAACCGTTCCCTATGTGACATAAGCTCGCCTATTCAGGCACCCTTGGAGTCCGTTGTAATCTTTAAATTGTGCCGAAACACGTTATAGACGCTATGGAGACCTTGGGGAAGCGAATGCTGGTGAGAAAAAAATGTTCATATTTTCACCTTTGTTATAGATGCATTTTGTAAATGTTTCTGTTTATTTTGTCAGTGGTTCACGTTTAATAGTAATGATATTACAATATTTAAGATAGTAAATGCAGTTCTCTGAACACCATGTTGAATCCGTCATAATATTAGGTCGATGAAGACATGAATTTTTTGTTGATTTTTTAAATATTTAGGCAAGAATGTCTAAAATAACTCTAAGCGAATTACGGCTTGGTTTTCCAACTATACATTGAGGGAGAAAAGAGAGCCTAAGATAGAATTCGACAGCAGTCATTTTCAAACATGGTGCCTACTTAAATTCTTCCTGCAAATGGTTACATCTACCCAGGTTTTTCTGATTCTTTTATGTAAGAGAACTTTTTTCTTCGTTGAATACCATTTCGTACACAAATTTTAACTAGAAATAAGCCACATAATAAACTTATCCTGTTTTATCTCTTTTTATACTCAATCTTTTTTTACTTTCCATGTTGCTGAAAATGTTATGACTGCTGTTGTTATATGTGAGACAATTATCGTGAAAGGACCCTCTTGACATATATTTCACGTTGGGTGAAAGAATCTTTTCACACGAAATCGTCGACTAGTTACTTCCTCTGAGTGAATCGTTTGCTGAGCGTCTGCTGATTAATTGCCGAGCCCCTATGGATCGTTTGTCGATCATTTGGTTATCGTTTGTCGAGCATTTGTGGATCGTTTGTCGTGCATTTGTGGATAGTTTGTCGAGCATTTGTGAATTGTTTGTCGAACATTTGTGGATCGTTCGCTGAGCGTCTGTGGATAATTTGTCGAGCATTTGTGGATAGTTTGTCGAGCATTTGTAGATCGTTTGATGAGCGTCTGTGGATCATTTGTCGAGTGTCTGTGGATCATTTATCGTGCATTTTTGGATCGTCTCTCGAGCATTAGTAGATCATTTGTCGATCATTTGTGGATTGTTTGTCGAGCATTTGTGGATCGCTTGTGGGTCGTTTGCTGAGTGTCTGTGGATCATTTCTCGAGCATTTGTGAATCGTTTGTCGAGAATATGTGGATCGCTTGTGGGTCGTTTGCTGAGCGTCTGTGGATCATTTGTCGAGTGTCTGTGGATCATTTATCGAGCATTTGTGGATCGTTTGTCAAACATTGGTAGATCGCTTGTGGATCGTTTGCTGCGCGTCTGTGGATCATTTGTCGAGTGTCTGTGGATCATTTGTCGGGTATTTGTGGATCGTTTGTTGAGCATTTGTGGATCGTTCGGTGAGCGTCTGTGGATCGTTTGTCGAGCATTTGTAGATCGTTTGATGAGCGTCTGTGGATCATTTGTCGAGTGTCTGTGGATCATTTTTCGAGCATTTTTGGATCGTCTCTCGAGCATTTGTAGATCATTTGTCGATCATTTGTGGATCGTTTGTTGAGCATTTGTGGATCGCTTGTGGGTAGTTTGCTGAGTGTCTGTGGATCACTTATCGAGCATTTGTGGATCGTTTGTCGAACATTTGTAGATCACTTGTGGATCGTTTGCTGCGCGTCTGTGGATCATTTGTCGAGTGTCTGTGGATCATTTGTCGGGTATTTATGGATCGTTTGTTGAGCATTTGTGGATCGTTCGGTGAGCGTCTGTGGATAGTTTGTCGAGCATTTGTAGATCGTTTGATGAGCGTCTGTGGATCATTTGTCGAGTGTCTGTGGATCATTTTTCGAACATTTTTGGATCGTCTCTCGAGCATTTGTAGATCATTTGTCGATCATTTGTGGATCGTTTGTTGAGCATTTGTGGATCGCTTTTGGGTAGTTTGCTGAGTGTCTGTGGATCATTTATCGAGCATTAGTGGATCGTTTGTCGAACATTTGTAGATCGCTTGTGGATCGTTTGCTGCGCGTCTGTGGATCATTTGTCGAGTGTCTGTGGATCATTTGTTGGGTATTTGTGGATCGTTTGTTGAGCATTTGTGGATTGTTTGCTGAGCGTCTGTGGATCGTTTGTCTTGCGTCTGTGGATCATTTGTCTAGCGTTTGTGGATCGCTTGTCGAGAGTCTGTGGACTCCGAGTGGATGAGTGGCTTTGCAAATGCCTTACTACAGGGATCCACTTCCCGGGGTAAAGGGCATATATTTCTGTAGAATGTAGCGTTATGTACGTACCACATGCGATCCAGAAACGTTGCACTGAGTTGGGATATTCAGTGGCTACGTGCGAATGAACCCTAAAGAGCTTTCGACTGGATGCAGTAACTCAATTTCCTATAGGAGGGAGGTTTCGAGCATTCTACAATCTGATGATCTGATGTAAGACTGGCTCAAAAAGGGATGGCGCATTCCCTTATACAAAGACTAATTATGATGGACGAATTTCCGTTTGAGTAGTGACGAGTAACTTCAAGAGACTGTCGTCATCTGATGAGCAGTGAAGCTAGCCCTCTTGAAGGGAATTTGCAGATACTGGGAAATGCAGTTCCAGTAAATCGAGCGTAATTAATTCCTAAGTAGTGCGAAGCTGACCGCAGGACAATGCTTACGAGAGAGACTGTTGATGGCTGCGGTGAGTGGTTCTCAGACTTTGCATCCCTGCCTAAATGTTTCCATAGCAACCGGATACTGCGAAGCGGATATGTAGTCTGTATAGGTCCACAGAAATAGACACGCTGGTGATAATAATGTTCAAATGGCATTGCAAACTATTTCTATGCATATAATTTCTGCGGTTGGTCCACTTTTATGGTTAATGTAGTTAGCAGTAGCAGTGGTTAGCATACAGTTTTAAGAGCATATTATCCATTGCCTACTCTATTCATCTAACTGTAAGTTTATGGAGTGTATAGGGTGTTTCCTGGGAATGTACTCAAATGTCATCCTAGTAAACCTTGGTCAAAAAGGCACTGGCGCCTCAACCGACACTTAGTGGGTTTTGTGTTTCATGTTCTCTGTCCTAAACGTTTGTGAATGTTTTATCATCTCATCTCATATAATTATCATTCATTCACTTCTTGGCTACCCTCTCTTTAATAGAACTGTATATCTTATTATCTGCAAAATCTCAACACGAGGACTGGCTTCATTTCTCACCAGATACTGGTCACTAATGAAAATTAAAACGGCCCGTGGGAAAATGTTATGACAACGTCCTCTTAAAGCTCCGTAGGGCCTCCCCCATGGCGCAGTGGTAGCGTCATTGCCTTGTAATCAAGGGGTCCCGGGTTCGATACCCGGTGGAGGCACAAGTGGTTCGGATCCCACTTTAAACTGTAGGTCCAGTCCCGATTAGCCTTACTGTGCATAAAGTGGACTTAAAACACCAACTCTTAAAGCTCCGAGACTCACCCAGCGTCTAATCAATGGGTACCTGCGAGAAAATTTGCAGGAGGAAGGCGGCCGGAGCGTGGTGATGACCACGTCACTTCCACTATAGTCCAGCTCGAGATTGTGTGAGTTCCAACCTTCACACTCCCAATGTACCGTTTTGATAGGGCAGTAGTAATACTGTCGCCTTGTAATCATAATGCCTTTGGTTCGATACCCAGTGGAACCACTTTCTACAGTCAACGGCAAAGATAATGGTAGGTAAATTGTGCATCGTTATTTTCATTACTTTTTATTCTACATCCTGTGTTGTTTTAAGGAATGATATTATGCTGGTGCTAAACAGGCATTGCCCTCTGCTTATTGACGTCTTTATTTCAATCCATTTATCATCATATTGTGCAATACAGACCAAATTAAAATGGTGATGGACAATTCGCCTACTGTTTCTTTTGCCGTTAGGTGTACAGTGATTCGGATCTCATTTTGAGGTGTAGGTAAAGTGCCGAGTAGCCTATTTGGACATAAAAATGGACCTAAAGCAAAACGTGACATTATAAATGCCTTTTATCCTGTTCGTTTGTGTGTTTGAATTGTTGTTTTAAGACCAATTTATGCACAGATAGACTAGTCGAGACTGAACCTACAGTTTAAAGTGGGAACCGAACCACTATGCTTCCATCAGGACCTGATTTACCTCTTTGCCGCCCCTAGGCCAAACAAGCTTTGCCGCCCCCATACCGTTTATCAAGAATTTTAAAAAAATCATTATTTTCTGTATTACTATTTTTTACTATTAACGGCATGCAGTATTATTTAAATATAGTTACATACAACAAATGTAACAAAGCGATAAGACATAAATTATATAAATTACATTTTAACATTTACCTTGTTTTTCAGAGAATACTTTTATTTTTACTTCATTTAAGTGATAGGATAGAACACACACTGGGTTCATCAACGGCGCTTTCCTCACTTTTTTCCTGACTACATTTCTGTATAAAAAAGGAACTGATTTTCGGAACCTTCTTTAGAAATGCTTCCTGCTTCTCATCTTTCTCCGCTTTTCTGTTTTTGTATTGTGACCCACTGAGTCTTACCCTTTGATCACTCATAATGAGCGCAATGACGTTTTAAACTTACCCCAACAAACGCACGTCTGACACTGACACACGCGAGACGCGATACATCACCTACTTCTTGCATAATATTCTCGAGCAACTAACAGTAGAATAGTACAATGCGAAACCCCTTTAACAATGCTTGCGCCGACAGTTTAATTCTCAACAATTCAACGCGAATCACATGCTTTTGATATGCGGCCAATGCCGGCAGTAACAAGGAATGGCGTTCCTGGAACGCAGACAAGCCGGTGTTGTCTTTCAAAAGCAAGCGGCAGGCTCCACGTTCTTGCCGCAATCGCCGACCCGTCTCAGCACGATACTGTACATTCGAAACAACAACATCCGTAATTCAAACAACAAATTAGTAAACTAGTTCCGAGCCCTGCTAGCCTATCTCTCTTAAGAAATATTCTTCGTTAACTTATATTTAAAATACAACTACATTAAGTCATTCCATTCGTGTGTCTGGAGAACAAAAGAGGCAATCCAAGAATTAGGTATTCCTTATAAATTTAAAACAAACAATCGTGCAGCCCATACCAAAGTGCCGCTCTAGGCCCGGGCCTATGAGGCCTATTGGGAAATTCGGGCCTGGCTCCCAACGGGTATCGAACCTGGGACCTTTTCCTGCGCGTGTACCTGTGTGTGTTCACGTGGAACGAGTTGCGTAATCCATTTTTTTTCTACACCAATCTTTCCCCGGAGTTCCCTTATACCAATTTGACTTACCGGATGCCAGTAATGAATTTCCCACGAGATGACTGGCTCGGAGGAAGGGGGAGGGAGGAATACGAAAGGAAAAGCAATAGCATTTCAAAACCCCCGGGCACTGTCCCCCCTCCGTCTGTTCAATTAATACGCCCGTAATTGAAAAATTGCAAATTCTCCCCTTGATCAGCATTTTTTCCCCTATTTCGTGGTCCGCTCCCATTTTTAATCCCGTGGAAATTTATTCGCTCTACGGACTCTGTACAAAGGGACAGGAGTTTGTAACTGGACATGTTCAAACTTTGGATTCCTCGTTCTGTCCTGAGTTTAAATGCATTCAGGAGCGCTTTTTTCCCAGTACTGATAACTTTGGTAATTATAAAGTGACCTCAGGGATAAAAACATCTTTGACAGACCTGGCCTTTATAAATTCATCAAAGCATTTCTCCGTATTTAACTCCTTGCGTGTGTTGTCAGCCTATACTTAAACTATTAGTAAAAACTGGAACAGAGTACCTTATAAACTTTGTTCCCTGTCACGTCTGTATGCGTGTGCTAAAACTTCTTGCAGAGAGGTAATTTTAGTAAAATTTATCAGACTGTCTTGTTGGAAAACAGAAAACAGCCTTTGGGCTGGCGTGTTCTTCTTTTTCTTTTTGTGAAGAGCAGTGACGTCAACTTATGTGGGCCCATGAAGCCGAAGTGCATGTTATTATTACGGCTCGGATAATTATGCATTTTGCATATTGCATATGCAAATGCATATTTAAGGATTTTTAACTAAAAAATGCATATTTCATATGCAGGTGCATATTTGTATGAAAATAAGTTGATATTGTGCATATTTTTGTACCCACAACCAACACCGATCATATACTGTATTTATTTATCTTCTTCTCGCATCTCTTTTCTATATATTTTCTCTGTCTTTCTTCTTTCCTTTTTCCTGGATTGTATGAAATGTGGCAAGTACGTCATTCTCACCTCAACAATCGACTAAGCTGCCAACGCCGCGTGCAAAGGGTTACAACTTCAAACAAGCATCAAAATTATAGAAGACGTTAAAGAGGCCCTCGCCCAGGTTGAAGCCTCTTTAGGCCTTATAATTAAGGGGTCCCGGGTTCGATACTGTAAAAGGGCACTCAGCACATATAAGAACAAAACACAGGACAATATACACACAGACTTAAAACACCAAATAATTGGATGCAGTATTGAAAAAGAGTTTTTTTCTGAGCCTTGAACCATATTAATTGAAAAAATCTGTGTAGCGAATGAGCATTCAGAATAATACATATTCATTGCCTGGCATGTAATATTTCATAGTTTGTAATATACAGCATTTATAAATTAAACGGTTTTTCAAAGTGCATATTTAAGTGCATATTTTGCATTTTTTAGTGCATAACTAGCCGAGTCCTAGTTATTATCATATTTGCTGTCATGATTCGTAATGGATTGCTTCTTGAAAGCAGAGCTCCGTCTAGATCGGTGCAGTTTTTGACACTTGCTGTAGTGCAGGTGTATCCAGTGCCGGATCTACAAATCTTGTCCCCCGCAAAATATTACCCCTTTACCTACCTACCTTCATAGAAACACACATTATATATATATATATATATATATATATATATATATATATATATATAATTACACATATATAATGTATGTTGTGTGTGTGTGTGTAATTCTTGATCTCATGTTGACAAAGTTACGTACAAGGGCCTACAGGGTGATTTAAAAGTCCCTTAACACCCCCTATAAAAAACAGTAGTTAGGCTGGGTATAATTGAGGGGTCTAGTGAGAGAGGGAGCTATGCTACAAAACTTGAAAATGTTGTTTTTTGCCATTTTCAGTCTTCTCCTACCATCTGTCATCTATCATGTGAATTACAACCATGTGGCATAGCTCCCGCTTGTTCTGCAGCAGATTTTCTGAGTTCTTGAATACGTCCTCATCAACATTTTGAGTGAGAGAAGGGGCTATGCCACTTACTGATGGTGTCTGCAATAGGACTGGCAGAGGTTGTGTTGCAGTAACCGGTGCTAGATTTAATATCAGCCCTGAAGTTAAAAGATCTCACGGCAATAATGCCTTATATTCCTCCAGTTTTTCATGGTGTTTACCAAAAACTAAAATCCACAGAAACAATGGACAGTGAAGATCCTCCAGAAGACATATGAAGTTGTCTTTATGTAGATCGTATGTAACCATGTGAACATGATTTACACTCAGGCAAAAGTATTTAAGCCTTGTTCAAAGTATTTGATGTGCTAGATTGATTTTTCCACATGGGTATACTACAACAATATACCATACATGTTCATAATAAATGGTATTTATATTGAAATTCATATTTTTCCTTTTGAATAATTTACCTAACAATATGTTCAGAAAAAAATACCCTTTGTTATACAAATTATGACTCAACGCAATGCTTTAGAAAACTCAATTTATTTCCATTTCTTGTCAAAGTGGCATAGCTCCCTCTCTCACGAAACTCCTCAATTGGTCATGATAGAAAGAGGTTAGGCTTAGGGGTAACCATATTGGTGTGTTCCAAGCGGACGTCGGGACCCCGGTGGTGGTAAAGGCAGCCGGAGCGTGGTGCTGATCACATCACTTCCAAGATATTCTCCATCGAAAATATGTGGGGCCCTACCCACACTTACCCTACATGTGCCTTCATGGCACGGTGATATAAGCAGAGGGAACTTTATCTTTATCTGTATATATTGTATTAGTTTCTGTATCCATGAGTAACTACGTTCATTTTTTACATGTAACGCGAACCTTCTGCTCTGCTGAGGGCCCCCTGAAGGCTTACTTGTCTCCGGCCCCCTGCTCTGCTGGGTTTTACGGCTTGTAGATCCGGCACTGGATGTATCCCGTTGTCACGCTGTTGCAAGCAAATGGTGTTCAATCAAGTAGACGAACACGGTGGTTAAGTCCAGAAGATTCAGCAAAGGTCAGTGTGCTGCTTTACATGTTAATTTGATTAATTAGCACGCACCATATTTTTACATATTGCCGATATAAATAATATTAATTTTTGTGTGTAAAAATGTTTACATGTGCTAGAATAATGCTTTGTTTATTTTTTCTATTAAAAAAGTAATAAAGCAATTTTGACTATCAAATAAAACAATAATACTGGTGTAGTGTTCAAATGTGCCCCAGTCTTCTCAAAAAAATCCAAATTGGTAAATGAAAACTCCGCTTACAATGACCCATGATTGCTATATCTGTGCCTAACAGGTTTTTTTTAAAACGAAAGTTAGAAATGATAATTTCGAAATACTTTATTGTGTGCCCCGAAACCCTACAACGTAGCAATGTAATATCCACCTTTACACTTCCAGTCATACCCCCGTAAATAAATTCTGCGTACGCCACTGGATATATTTCCATGGAATTTTCACTTTAGAACTGATATATTACGCAACTGAAATTCAGATTCTGTTTGTATTTGCTGCATTAAAGCTATATACACGGAATTCAATATTATCGTAGTTAAATCGTGCGTTAGTTTGCGTAAACATCAATAGCCTATTAGGTCTATACTAGCCTCAAGGTTTCCTTGCAGGAATTATATCATTTCTGACGAGGAAGATTATAGAACCGGATGTATTAGAGGAAGCTAAACAGACCGCTGGTATCCTGGAGGGATTGTGCTAGAAAAAAAACCAGTGGGGCCGTTTACCCACTGTACTCCCTCTAGAATCAAGTCAATTTTTTAATCGACAGATTTCAATGTTTTACGTAATGTAAAAGTAGTTCCAGCATCAGAAACGCACAAACAACGGAGATATTTGACCCAAAGATTGGCCCACGTAAGTTAAAACCTGCCATTTCAGATTATTTTCGCCGCTTTTTGTTAGTAAAAACTGTTTGTATACACACTAAAATAGCGAAAGAGCACGTCGAAAATAACTATCAGTACCAAACCTAACAATCCTAACCTTGTAACGACCCCGGATCGTCACAATTAAAGACGGATCCACCTCTAAGTTTGTTAGCTTCTATGATCAACTTTTGTAACTGTTTATTGTAAATATTGTTAGTTCAAGATTGTAACGAACACATATCGTCACAAGTAAAGACGGATCCACCTCTATGTATATTCAACTGTTGTAACTATTTAATGTTAATATATGTAGTTGAATAATTTTCCGCTCGCTTACGCTAGCATCGCCAACCTTATATAAAGGCGTAGGCCTGGCTGGCAAGTTAGTTAGACTCCGCCTGCGGGCGAGAGAAGGTGTGCTCCGCTACGGCGAGAGACCAAACACCAAGAAGGAAGTTCCGCTCCATCTTCGGATGAGAGAAGGTGCCCTCTGCTTATGCGAGAGTCCGAACACCAAGGAGAAGATCAACTCCGCTTTCGGGCGAGAGAAGGTGCCCTCCGCTTATGCGAGAGTCCCAGCACCATAGAGGAACCCCCACTCTGCTTTCGGGCGAGAGAAGGTGCCCTCCGCTTATGCGAGAGTCCCAGCACCATAGAGGAACCCCCACTCTGCTTTCGGGCGAGAGAAGGTGCCCTCCGCTTATGCGAGAGTCCCAGCACCATAGAGGAACCCCCACTCTGCTTTCGGGCGAGAGAAGGTGCCCTCCGCTTATGCGAGAGTCCCAGCACCATAGAGGAACCCCCACTCTGCTTTCGGGCGAGAGAAGGTGCCCTCCGCTTATGCGAGAGTCCCAGCACCATAGAGGAACCCCCACTCTGCTTTCGGGCGAGAGAAGGTGCTCTCCGCTAAAGCGAGAGTCCCAGCACCATAGAGAAGTTAAACTCCACCTTCTGGTGAAGAGATGAAAGGCCGTTTTAATATTTAGTTTCGGCTTGCTCCCTCCCAATAGTAAGAAGTAGAAATCTGTTGTTTTTTTCGTTTTCCCTACTTGTGTATATGTATAACTTTAGTAAGCTTCACAAGGTACTTATTATTATTGTTAACCCTGGGAAGTTTGTTTTTAAACGTGTATATATATATTATTTTGTTAAGAAAATAAACTGGCATATAAACTTTCATCACCTGTTGTTCTGTTGAGGTAAAAGCTATTGGTCCCATTTCATCTGAAATCTGTGGAGAAGCTCTTTAACACCCGATCCCTGGGAACTAAGCAGTCTCATCTCTCCGCTGAAGAGACAGTTAGCATTATGGGTAGATTTATGCACATTACGAAATGTTGTCGTCCTCCGCAACGTGCTCGTCGAGCTAAGGTGCGTGTCTACGTTGCCTACGGTTTCAACCGGAGGACGTTGCAACCTAACTACGTAAAATTATAGCTGCTGTTGTGAAAAGTCGTTTTGGGTGTTATATTCACTTGCGCAAGCCTTCGGGCTATTCTGCTACACGGTAAAGTAACACGCTGAGGTAACAGACGCACTTTACTTCACAAGAACACATTTCAGAGAGCAAAAATCAACTGAAAACGTTCATAAACAACAAAATCTTCATAAACCATGCGAAACATTTCACTTTCTCCAGGGGGTACATAGGGTCAAGGGTAACAAACTAGTTCCTTTTATGTAACGACTGAAGCAATTTTCGTGTCTTAACAAGATTTTGTTTGTGATTTTATTTTGTATAGTTGCGACATATATATTAATGAAAATGTTGGTTTCTGTGGGGCAGTTGTCAGCGTAACGCTGTGAAGACAGAAGTCAAAGATTCGAATCCTCTTCAAAGTATGAGTGCATCACTGCGTTTGCTCCACTCTATATGTCATCAGTTTATCATTCATCTTCAACGTCACGATTAACACAAGAGGTAGAAAATCAATGTAAAAGAGCTGAAATACAAAAAAATTATTTGACGCTTCCTGGAGGTTGAGCTCCCCAACTCTTCTCGGAATGCCCTTGAGCTGAAGTCTAAAGTGGACGGCAAGAGCGCTAACCATTACAAGAGGAGATCGATTTCTATTTATTGATTTGGTACATTTTCCTTCGCTTTTCTGTGACTTTTGGGTAATCGCGACGATGAGGTTGACTGATGATATGATGAATGAACACTCACAAATAACACCCATGTCCAGACTGGGTTCCTAAACTGAGACCCCTGGCGTCGTAGCGCGCTGAACTAACCACTCCGACACGGGGGTTGGCTTTAGTTCGATTTTGACTATTCCCATTCCCATTTTAAAACTCGACATCTGACATTTTCGGACCACGTTTCATTGTCGACGCGTTCCACTGTCCCGAGTTTCTTCATTTTTCCCCTTCACACATCTAAACTCCGTACCAGCTAACTGTAGACCAGGCGAACGAGAACAAGTAGTGACGCGAGACGGCTCCACCAATGAACAGTGAGAGAAACTGTGTAATGTGCGACGGGAGTTACCCGATTGCCTCGAGGAAATCTGTAAGCGTTGCAAACTTTTAAAAAAGATGATACCGAACGCACATGCCAAACGGACCGTGTTTTTGGCTCCAGGTCCGTACGATTGGTTTAAGTATTTCAAAGGGAAATATTATGGATAAAACTGCAAGAGCAAATTTTGACAAGCCGTGCATTTAGCGTACGGACTAAGATCTGGACCGTACGTCCGTACACGTACGTTCAGGACCGTACGGTTGGCAACGCTGCGCTTTCACCATTCGATTTTCCTACTCCTCCGATATGCGCGGCCCTGCTATACAGTTAGCTTGGACAGGGTATAGTTCCAGTGGCAAGTTGAAGAAACTTACCACTATCACACCACTCCCTGCATCACTCGAAAGCACTTTTACACAGGTACTATCTGTCCAGAAAGTAATTGCTCGGTGGATGTGGACAAATCTGGAACTAACGTCTGTATGAGAAATTATTTACAACATGTAACACTGCCACTTTGCATTTACAATACAGGAGATTTGTCACATTAGATCAGACTGTAGAGAATAAGTTACCACAGAAGTATAGTTCTGAGTTGCAGACCTCAAGTCTATTCCAGGTTGTAAAAATAAACTAGTGAGAAACAGAAGGTATGTTAACGAAGTTTGCAAGATTGCTGACGACTCTTAAGACAAAATTTCAAAGTGGTAAAGAGCTGACCCAGTTGTCTGAAGATTGCAGGTTCAAATCTCTTGTAGAATCGACTTTTTTATTGTAGAATTGTTGCTTTTGGACATTTATAAGAGGGAGAATATGAAAACTCTTCTTCTGATAAATACAAGGGTTGGATAAAAAGTAATGGCAACACTGCTGTCCCGTGAAAGGGGTGAGTCAAAGCGCCACAAGCGTTTCGTGGCTGATAAAGGAATGTCAGAAGTAGGGGTAAAAAGGCAGTTCTACGCCAGAAAGTGGCGCATTTTTTGCAGCCTTAACGGAAAATATCGTAAGGCAAACGCGAAAGTGGCGCGCTCAAGGTTGCCAACCTACTGGGCTCTTGCCATAGCCTTTTACGATGGGGGTTCACCAACATCAAGAGTAGAGGCGGGTGACCGGTTCTGGAACCTTAAGTGGGGTTCAGTGTTGCCAACCCTCCCTAAGAAAATTTCACCATGTGATATCTCACAGGCGAAGCTAACCTACCAATAGGAGTTGGCAACACTGACTATCAGCGTCTTGGAAAACGTCTTAAGACAAATATCTTAATCTTTAAGAAAGTCGACTTCCGGTTTGTCAATTCCGGTCTGTCAAGAAAATTTTCTTGACACAAATATCTTAAGACGTTTTCCAAGACATTGATTTTCTTGGCTCCTAATTGAGCTAGGATGATGATTTTAGGTTTGTTGGATAGGATTCGACGAGAACTATTCGACTGGAAAAATAAAATCGATTCTACCCCCTCCCCCTCTGTATTTTCTAGCATACTGATCTATTGCGTGCTAACCAAACCTCTTTTGAGGCAGGGGGGCTCTTGTAACGCCACGTATGTATGTAATGTGATTTGTAGTAAGGGGGGGCCAAAATTTTAACCTTACAGCTAGAAATGTTTCCATAAAATAACCATGTCTATGAACCTGTTTGGCTTCAGGAAGCAAGCTATGGAAGTGCCCGTCCAACCCACATCTTCGTCGTCGAGCTTCGACGAACTGCTGCCTTCCATGCTATCTAAACTTAACGGTCTGTTAATTATACACTTGAATAGCATCCTGACCCAGTACGACGAAGATGTGGGCAAAACTTTCTATGTATTCAACAACAACTTGAACTATTACCGGTTCCCCATCTCCGGCAAACTGCAGTTCGACATGAACCCCGAGAACGAAGGGGAGGCCAAGGTTTCCTCAGGCAAGAACATCTATCGCATCAAGCACGATAGGATGGATGCGACTACGACGTGTCTGCTGGCGATCGCCTGTACGTGGAGCTCTTGGACGACTACGACAAACTCATCCCTCTTTTCATAGAAAAGAAAATCACCTACCCTATAATAAATAACCACAGTGGCAACAATGCCTAACGACATTTTCGGTCACACCAAGCGCGACGACCACGGCGACAAGCTTCTCATGCTCGACGTCAGGGTCAAGAAGTTGCGAAGCGACCTGCAGGCCCTGCAGTCCACGCTCAACTCCAGCCTCCAGTCGGAGATAGCTAGAGGCGAATGCTTTTGATATTGTGTTTTCTAATTAGTTAAAAAAATACGTAATGTGATGACTCATATCTTCTGATTGCGCAACAAATTATGACGTAATATGATGACTCATATCTAACGTGGTCTCTTCTGATTGGTGGAAAATTACGTCATAAATAAACCGAGGTTATATAAGAGGGGGCTAGAGCAGTCAGTCACAGTCTGCGAGAGCAGCTTGAAGAGTACGGACGTCCTGTCGCAGTGTTCCTGGTAGATTTGCCTTACATGGTGATATTTTCTGTTTGATTTTTTTTAAAAAATTGTATACACAGTAGTTGCGTTCTTGTGAGACTGATTGAAGAGTAGTTATTTTTTCCTGTAGTGCTTTTTTGGGGTATCTATTTGTGCAACACTCAGTACCTAATTGTGCAATACTCTCTACCTAATTGTACTGCACTTTATACCTAATTGTACGACATTTTGTACCTAATTGTACAACAGTACGTGTCGATTCGACATCTAAAAAAAATCATACATCAGCATATCTACGTATATAAATAAACACCCCCAAAAATATGCGTCCTACGAAGATTTGTATTACATGTAAGAAAAATATTTCCAGTGATCATTATGCACGACATAGTCGTACCTGTGTGCCCGGCAAGCATTTAACAGCAACCGAATTGTGTCCTAACTGTAATAAACACTTTACAGTTGCACATGTCAAAAAGCATATGCCTAATTGCAAGGGTACTGGAGACCCTGTGCTGCAACCATCGACCTCGGTCAAAAGGAAGGCTGAAGCAGATTTTTTAAACATATTACCATCTGCCAAACGCGTCAAGTCGAAAACAAAAGCAAGCCGGTTTGCTTTTGATCATATATTAGAGGATTTTGATTTTACCTCAGATAGCTTATGCGATGTTCGTAGCTTCCTAGAGAGTGTGCGACCCAAGATAATTTCTATCTTAAGTGATGTACTGGCTTTAAACTCTACTAAATTTTATGCATCGCTGGGATGCCAATACAAAAAAAACATCTGATGAGGAATACAGCTTTCGCCATAATACCAAGGCAAAAATGTTGCGCTTGGCAGATGTTGCCAACCTCGAGAGTATCTACGACAAATTCTTGGAGCAGCTGGTTGCCAAACAGGAAGAACATCAGGCTGAAGGCTCGGGTGGTTCGTTGTGTGGCACTCCGCATAAACTTAAATTGAGTCTTAACAAGTTTGTTCCACTGTCTGGGTCTAGTTATGTTCCACTGCCGGCAATAATTGCAGTCAAGAAGGCTGTTCTAAACATCCAGAATAGCGATTCAAAATGTTTTCTTTGGTCGGTGCTGGCAGCGCTGCATCGTATCCACTGGAAAGATCATCCGCATCTTGTTACCCACTACATGCCCTACGAATCAAAATTAGAAAATGCGATGGCTGGGATTACTTACCCAGTTCAGTTGTCGGACATAAACAAATTCGAGACCCGTGCACACAACTTACTAAACCTGCAACTAGCTATCAATGTTTACTGCCTTACTAAGAACACGAATATTGTATACCCTATTCGAGTGAGCAACATGGAAGGTGAAGCTGTACAAGAAATCAATTTGTTACTTATCAAGAACGAGACTTGCTACCATTACACGCTTATTCGCTCTCTCTCACGGTTAGTCTCAGGTCAAAAAATCAAGCATGATGGTTGTATAGAAGTCTGTCGCAGGTGCTTGTCCACGTTCGATAATCAAAAACCACAAGATTACCAACACATTCAAGGTCCCGACATTGCTGCCCAGAAGCTTGCACACCTCATGCGCTATTGTAACGACAACAGGCCTGGGGTTGCAGTCTTATCCGAGCCTGGTACTGTGGAGCAATTTCGGGCGCATAGTGCTATGGGAGAGCACCCTGCTATTATCATTGCAGATTTAGAGGCCTTCCTTGAACCGCTGTCCACTTGTAAACCCAACCCAGAAGTTTCTTCTACCACGCCTTATCAAATTCACAAGATCTCCAGTTTTGCCTATGTTGTGGTGCGACGAAATCAAATAATTGCCCCTGAGCCATATGTATATCGCGGTCCCGACGCAGTCAAACATTTTCTGGAGAGGATGATTGTAGAAGTGAACGAGATACGAGAAGTATTGTTAGATCCTGTAGCTATGCGAGACTTAACTCCCGAAGAAAAGCGTAAACACGAAGAGGCTACACACTGTCCAGTTTGTAACGAAAAATTTATTGATACTAGGAAAAATAAGAAGGTTCGACACCACGATCACTTCACTGGAAGCTATATTGATTCTTGGTGTAACGGGTGCAACCTGAAGGCTAAGGACCCGCGCTTCGTCCCCGTATTCTTCCATAACGGCTCCGGGTACGATTTTCACCACCTTATCAGGCATCTCGGATACGACGATGCGCGCATTAATATTGTAGCACAAAATGAGGAGCGCTACATTGCCATCTCTAAATGGGTGCAAGGCATAGAACTTCGGTTTCTCGATTCCCTGAGGTTTCTCCAGGCAGGCCTCGATGCTCTTGCTGGGATGCTCAACAACAATCAACTAATTATTACCTCAGCCAATTTCCCGAACTTGGATGCTAGTCTTTTCAGGTGTAAGGGGGTCTACCCCTACGAGTATATCAGCGAACCTTCCAAGTTCGAGGAGAAGTCGTTGCCTCCCCAGGCTAAGTTTCACAGCTGGCTGCGAGGTTCCGGTATCAGCGATGAAGAATATCAGCATGCTCAGTCCATGTGGCTCAAGCTGGGTTGTCGAAATTTTGGAGAATACCACGATGCCTACTTAAAACTTGATGTAACACTCCTCGCAGACGTCTTTCAAGCGTTTCGCGCAAATGCAATGCAAATCTACAAGCTGGACCCTGCATACTTCTACGGTCTCCCCGGGCTGGCATGGTCGGCCATGCTGCTTCTAACAAAAGTCAAGCTCGAGCTTATTTCCAATGTGAACATGATGCTTTTTGTGGAAAAGCTTGTTCGGGGTGGCATGGTCCAGGTGTCACAACGGTACGCTCGCGCCAACAACCAACACATGTCGACCGGGTACGACCCTTCTCAACCATCCAGCTACATTGTGTACACGGGTGCTAATAATCTTTACGGGCACTCCATGGTGCAAAAACTTCCATTTGGAGGATTTGAGTGGGCTGATTCTTTCAAATTCGACGTAGAAGGTTTCGACGACTCGGAACGAGGCTTCTTTGTCGAGGTGGACCTCGAGTTTACCGAGAAGCTGCAGGATGTGTTCTGCGACCTCTCACCAGCATCGGAATTCAAGTGTCCACCTGCGTCGAAGCACAAAAAACTCATCATGGATTTCGAACCCAAAAAGCGTTACGGGTTGCACTACCGAAATCTTCGGTGGTTGATGCAACGAGGGGTCACGATTACGGCAATTCACCGAGTCCTCATTTTCAACCATTCAAATTGGTTGAAGCCATACATCGACCTCAATACCAAACATCGTACTGCTGCTACCTCGGAACTTGATCGCAAATTTTTCAAGGACATGAATAATATAATATTTGGCAAAACAATGGAAAACACGCGAAATCGTGAAGACATAAGGTTGCTTACTAGCGTCGACCGTTGTCGCAAACTTGTTGCAAGCCCACTGTTTAAATCTCGAACAATCTACAACGAACAGCTTGCTTTGGTACACATGAATCGTGGTGAGGTAAAGCTCAACAAACCAGTCTATGTTGGTGCCACAGTGTTAGAGTTAAGCAAGCTGCAAATGTTCGAGATATATTATGATATACTACGCTTGCACTATGGTAACAACATCAACCTTCTCTACACAGATACGGACAGTCTGGTATATCACGCCCACACTGCTAACGCATATAAAGATATCACCACGATTCCAGCCCTCGTTAACTTGTTTGACACGTCGAGCTATCCCCAACCAAATCGATATGAAATCCTGGCTCGAAACAAAAAAGTACCTGGCAAACTAAAGGACGAAAAAGATGGGGATATTATATTAGAGTTTGCTGCTCTTCGTGCCAAAGCATATGCAATTCAAGCTGAGAGTTCTGTGACCAAAAAAGCTAAAGGCATAGGCAAGCAGGTGGTTCAGAGAAAACTCAAGTTTGAAGACTACGTCGAGTGCCTCGAAACCAAAAAGCCGATTCTGCGAAAAAAGTATCGCATCCAGAGTGTTAAACATATACTTACAACCAACACCGTCAGGAAAATTGCTCTGGATGCACAAGACGACAAGAGATGTGTTCTCGAATGTGGGATTCATAGCTTACCGTGGGGCCACTATCGCCTGAAAACGGGTAAATCTTGCTCTGTGTGCTCAAAATAAAAATAGATAAAAATTGCCCTCGAATGCAAAAACGAGGGGGTGAGGGTGGGATATTTTTTCAAAATATTAATTTCACAGTTTTTTTGTAATACATACTATATGTTCAATCAACAGAATTTTTTGTTGACCTACACAAAAAGAATACAAAAAAATTAACAATATCTGCAAATATATAGTATATATTTTTTTAACGGAACTAACTCTCGCCGTGTCCTACGAGACGAAAATTTGGGGCATGTGCAGGGCCAAAGGGGAAGTTCCTTTGCGCGCTCAAGCATGGCTTTTTTTATTTTTTGTTATTTCCTATGCATATTTAAAACTGCTCTGTCACTCGCTCGTTCTTGACATCATACACAAAAGTTTTCTCTGCAATAAGGATGACGCTGCATAGAGTATCGGCAGGCAAGGCATCGTGGAACTCACAGACAATCTTGATGTTGGTGCGATCGTTAACAACCACCTGCTTTCTCTTAGATGTGTTAATGACGAACATGGGTCTGCGAGCTATGAACTCATTGAGGTTGTAGTACACGTCCACGTTGCCGGAGGTCACCCTCTTGTAAGCTGTGTATGGCTCGTACAGTTTCAGGTAGTCGTCGTTTGCAATGTTCAGGTTGTAGTTCTCACGCGGGAATATCTCGTTCCTGCCATTTTTGAGGTAGATGTTCTTGATCTTGCAATTGTCGAACTGGCTCGAATCTTTTTCTTGGTTGATGTCCTCCCCCGTCTGGAAGAGCACGACCACAAACTCTGGCATATCGTACCGGATGCTGTTAAACTGTGTGGTCACGTCAAATTCGAAATGGTTGCCGGAAGCAGGTTTCTGCACGCACTGGTAACCGTAAAATTGGATGTGTACTTGTGGATTCTTCAAAATGTCTGCTTTGTACTTGAGAGCGTAGTTAGTTTCGTATTCCACTACGGGCATGCGCAGCTCCATGGACTGGATGATGCACTTGGCAGGATCGGGTAGTGTGTTGGGAATTGCTGAACCGTCTGTACTCAAGGTGCTGTAACGCATCAGCGCATTGTTGTCGTTTGCGCTTCTGCGAAAAGTGACGCGCAAACCACCCTTCCACATGATCTCCGTGTAGTCGGAGAAGAAGCCAGGAAGCAGGCGCATGGGAAACAGTACTGTGTGACTTTGAGTTTTGATTTTTGTACCTGCTTCGAATCCCCCTGCCTGGTAGTATGCTGCATCGGTCTTGGAGAGTTTCAATGTTCCCACAGCTGTAGAGGTAATCCCGGGGTAGTCAACCCTATCGATGACAGTGCCATGCTTTCTAACTTTCACCTGCGAGAATACGTACGGCACAAAATTATCTACGAGTCTTAAATTTGCATTGGCAAGGAATGCTTCGCCGTTGTCTCTCTTCACAACATCAAACTTGATATACAAATCGGCTCTGTGAGGGTGAATGAATCCATCCCCGACGTCCACGTCATATTCTATCTCTCGGTTCGGTTCGTTGAGGTTGGCAAACGTGCGACGGTTGGGAGAGAAGGACTGCAACTCGTAACTTTCGATTTGCTCCATGATGGTTATTTATTATACGTTAATCTCCACGACGGCAGTGGTCGTGGCTCCTGCAAAATCAATCACCTCTCCCTTCTCGTTGGTAATTGCCAATTCTATGTTGTCTATGCGATTACGAGATACAGGAAAGTATATCGGTGGGGAGGGGTGTAGATAATTGGCTCCATGAACTCAGAGTTTGGTTTGAACGTAGCGATAATACCTGTTTGCTTGTGACTCCCTGGGATGCCGTCCGAGGATTTGGTGATCATACCTTCTGCCACATTGCAATGTATATTCAGAGTCTCGATGGCTAGAAATTTAGGAATGTTAGCACCGATGTGCTTGATGCCAGGTTCGAGCTTTGTGTTGTTCTCGAATCCCAAAAGCTCTCCGATGGTACCCAGGTCTACGGTTTCCGTGGCAGACACCAGTTCCACCCTGTGAGTTACAGAATTTTGCGACAGCAATACACTTCTTGGCAATTGAGCCTGCAAGGTTGACAGGTTGTACTGGCCAGGGGTGATGCTGATTTTTTTGCTGCCAATTTTGATGGTATTGTTGTGTACCGTCACGTTAGGTATCAGGTACATGCTGTAGAATGCACGAAGAGCAATAGATTTAGGATAGATGATATCGTCATGCAATGTGAGTTTCAGAAGCGAATTCTCGCTTGTGAGATGGAATACTCCCATAGTGCTTCAGGTGCCACAATGCTTTCTGGAAATCCTCGATCGTTGGGTTATTTAATTGCGAGAGGAAGACAAGCATGGAAACGCAGAGATGGCCACAGTTCACATCGCTGAAACCCTGAATTCGTTCGTCATTGTAGTAGAGGTTGGCAACACTGAGATACTTTACCAACCCAGCAGGTGGCGTGCATCCGAATGAATCGAAAACAAATGCTTTGTTGTTGTTGGCTTTGAGGTAGCATATCCAATGTGTACCTGGATTTTCGTAACTGTCTAGGTTAACCACACCACACTCTTTTTTCTTCACAACAGAAGGTAGAGAATCAGATATGAAAACGCCCCTGAAGTGCTTGACCCCCAACGATTCGATCAGAGATTCAATATCGAAGTTGGGCAGAGGCTCTTCTTTTTTTAAACTTTTTCAAAGCTTCGAGGTTGTTCTTTCGCTTTTTGGTCACACCTTTCCCTTTTTCTCCATAGCCAGGTTGTGGCGTTTCTGCTCTTCCAACTCGGCTTTATTCTTTTTTGCATCGATGACGGTCTTGGCAATGGCGGCACTGCTTCCTGCTAAGCTGCCTACAGCGCCCAATGCTGCCAAGATAGCCGGGATGCTGAATATGAAACCTCCAGTCTTCTGCTGCTGCTTTCGCGAACCTTGTAACCTCCTCAACTGAGGAATGCTAAGCAGCAATTTGATTCCATGACCTTTTGCCAAGCAGGAATGTTTCTTCTCGCGCTGCTTTTTGGTAAGCAATCCATCAAGAGCTCCGAGAGACTTGAGGTTTGCGTAAGGTATTTGGTAAACGACATCTTTGGGTTTCATGTTGATAGTATGTTCTTTATATATATCGTGAAAATGTAAGGCTTTGCCCCTCTAATAGGTTGGTTATACAAGTTGCTTTTTTTTTCACAGGGTGTTATTTATTTACAGCCCCCACCCCAATTTTCGTTTTGTGTTCATGGCGATGGTCGTACCCAATGAGGCAACCCGTTCACCTAGCGAGGCATCTCTGCTGACGAGTCTCCCGAAAGCTGCATGCTCCAACTTCCTGTCGGCATCGTGACGTGCGTCGAGATCTGTGTGAGTATTGTAGGCAATGTCGTGGTCCTTGCATGCAGCGTCCAGTGGGTTCACACCCTTGTCTCCTTTTTCCAGTCGCTGTTCGAGTTTCGTACCCGGACCGCAGTACTGGTAACCTGGCAGGTGCATCTCGAAGGGTAGCTTGTTGATAATATCGTTCACGAGACCTCGACCCTCGGCTACATTCCAGAATTTGGGAGGCAGGGTGTTGATGATTTTGATAAGGTAACCTATGCCTTTGTTGTCGTTGACAATGAAGTTGCTAAGCTTGGTGCTAATCATGTCCACGATGCCCACCTTCTCGTTGTGGAAGTTGCGATTGCCAGCATTTTCTTCACCTGCGATAACCAGCAATCGATCTACAAGTTTCCTTACGTCGTCTACCCAAACAAACTCTTTAGGTAGGGTATTGTAGAGTTTGACACCGCTGCCAGTCTTGAGCTGGGTCCATATCGGCTTAATAAGGTTCCTGTACTTTTCTCCACTGCTAGATTTCACGCGATTCTGTGTTGCATCGTTGTTTTGGTACAGGGCGTCCGTCATGATTAAAATTTCTGTGTAACTTTGGTAATCCTCGTCTATATAATCTTTAGGTTGCTTCTTCGTGATAAGTTCCCACAGTCCCACGGTGCCGGGATACCTAGTCCAGCTGTTCTTCTCGCCCAAATTGATTTTCACGTCGTCACCCTCGAACGTGACTTTCGATTTTCCAATTTTCCAAACCACACCCTCGTTGGGTTCCATGGTCGGGTACAATCCGAATACCTCGTCTTTTTCGAATTTCCCGGTGCTTAGATAATCCCTCGCCAACGGACCCAGCTCAAGTAGCTTGTCCGAAGAGGTACTGCCTAGGGCCTGACGTCTCGGAGCCGGAGCAAGTTCGAACGGAGTAGTAAATCGGTGTGGGTATGGTATAATTTTGAGCAGTAAGTGGCACAAGCTCGTTGATTAATTCTTTGTTTTGCTCGGTGACATCTTTGATTTCTTTACCAAGTCCACTGATGGCATCGATGATAGGTTGGTCCTGGCGCTTTTTCTCTTCGTAAATTCCACGATTCTCGGATTTCCAACCCTTAAACCGTTTTGCCAGGTAGCTACGCAGCTTCAGGTTGTCGTCTGCAAGTTCGCGTTTCATTTTTTTTGTATGTAGTTATTTATAATAGGTCAAGACGTTTCTTGTAACGTTGCAACGTTCAGAAAATTATTAATTTTGTTTCTGTATTTCCGTTATTGGGTTTCCTCGTCATCTCTATTGTGACAAATCCGAAATCATCTTGGTTCCAGCATGAAGAGCAAAATTTGGAAAACTGATTGTAGTTTATGTCCCCACCTACATGATCATCGTAAGCGTGTTTTAAATTGGTGTAGTCTTGACGAAACAAACAAATGAAATTAGCATTGTCTCGGAGTAGCTGCTTGGGGATTTTGGAAAAGGTCTGAGCAAGGTAGAAGCAGTCCATGCCTCTGTGCCGACCCTGAGTAAAATAATTGCGAATTTCGTTCTGGTTCTCCAGGATCACATCGTCAAAAACCACCACCGAATTTTCGAGACAGCAGTCTAGTGGTATCACTTCAGAAGCAAATATAGCTATCCCTACTCCCTCGTACAGTTTCGACAGCTGGCGATACTTTGATTGCTCCAAACTTTTGGAGAAAACGTACAGGTGCCTGTTGTTCCAGTTTAACCAGTTGGGTGCAAGAAGAAAATTATCAATAAGCAACGTTGTTTTTCCACATCCAGAAGGTCCAACAATGTGGCAGCGAATGTTGCGGGTAGAAGCTCGCCATTTTTCCTATCCAGACGTTCCGAGGAAAAATCTGGCAGTCGCCGTACCACGTCCCAAGCACCCGTTACACAATCACCTCGTTTGCGTCTATCCAACCTTTTTCCTCGAGTCCCAGCCATTTCACCAACAGTTTGTCACCTTTTCTACGTAATACTTTTTCAATAAGATACGTGTCGGGGTATTTTGTTTTAGAAAGTTCCTCTTCGTAAAATCTTCCTTTGAGAATTTAGTCGCGATTATCTTTTATTATATACGTGTGACGGTTTCCGGGTAGGACTCGAACTACGGTGAAAAGTTCCGTACTCCAATTTTTTGTGAAGCCCTTTTCGAACGCACGCTTAACTTTACTGATTCTCACCTGATCTCCAATTTTGTATTTCGGTTTCTTTCTTGCAAATTTGTACTTTGTTGACGTCAGCTGGTTTCATGTTTATCGTGCGATGCAAACTGTGATTATAGCTGTTAACGAGTTCCGGAAGCATGCCGAGCCACTTGTAATTCCCCTGAAGCGTGAACTGTTTCCACATCCGTGTTTTGAGAGTGCGATTAAAACGTTCCACTATGCTGGCTTTGATGTAACTATAAGTGGAGTAATGTTGAATATTTTGTTCTTGAATAAATTGCAGAAAGACAGAGTTGTAGAATTCTTTTCCGTTGTCTGTGTGAAGAAATCGAGGTTGCCTGCCACTTTTATCGAAAATAGTTTTGAATGCTTCCACCACGCAGGTTCCTGTTTTTGCCTTGAGGGGTAAAGCCCACGCAAATTTTGAAAATGTGTCTATGACGGTGAGAAGATACTTGTATCCCTTGTTGATTCTATGTAAATTTTTTTGATTGCCACTGCTCATTTCCACAAGGTCAGCTTCCCACAAGTCGTCTATGCCTTTGGTCACTACCGCCAGTCGTTTGTAGTTTCGTCGTGCAGGTTTGTGCAGTTCGTTCACAATAGCTTGCCTAGACATTGCGAGAAAATAAGAATATAGCTTGGATGGGATTTCTGGCCGCAGACAATGCCAGGTTTTCTATGTACAGCTTATCACCTATTTCTATGTCAATAATTTGAGTGGCATCTTCGGCATAGGCAGTCTCGCGAGTTTCGGGGTGGGTTAAATCTACCAACTCCACTCCTCTTATTTTAGGCTCGTCACTGATGTTCGTCACGGTCATGGTTGGGTAGTGGGTTGCGTGAGGCAAATACCAGTATGAAACCTTGACGAACTGAAGTGTGCCGGCGAGGAAAAACTGGTGATAGGCTTTGGCAGGAGTCAGCATGTAGAGTTTGGCACCCGGATGGAAGAGCGAGGAAAATTCCCTGTTTGGAATGCTGTGCAGTTCGATGACAACGGTGGACTTGAGATTGTCGATGCTGGCGTTCAGAGTGTTTACGTTGGTTCGAACCTCGCTCTCCACATCCTCCAATCTACCGTTCACCGATTCCAGGTGTTCCTCGATAGCACGGACAACAGTGTCGTAATCGGGCTTGATCTTCACATCAACAATTAGCCTCTTGAATTTTTCGTTTAACTCATGTAGTTGGGTACTGAAATTAGCTATGGCCGATTCCTGGCTCGCCTCGATGCTGCCAATTTGCTCTTTCACATTGGCGATAATCTGCTGCAGACTTTCCACGAGTGTCAACTTGGAGCTCTGGGTTGCGAGGTCGTGGACCTGGGTTCTAATTTCCGTAAACAAGGCATGTAGCTCGCTTATGTTCTGGTTGGTGGGTAAGGTTGCAACAGACTCCCGAAGCAATTCAATTTCGGTTTGGATGTTTTTGATGTCGTCAGATTTGAGTATTCGGTTGAGAGCCCTCTTCACGCTTTTCAGTTCCTGCGAGGTAGGCAGGGTGGCCACCGTGTTTTGGAGCGACTCCAAAGCTTTTTTCATCGCGTCCAACTCCGAGGCAGCAGCAGCAGCGCGTATGCCTTCTTGTAATTGTGTTATGTCGTCCTGGGTGGGGGTGGATTGTTGCAAAGTTTCCAACTTGGCCTGTATGTCGTCGATCAAGTGATGAAAATGCGACAACTCTGATTCGGTGTTTAGATTTTCCAGCTTGGTGATCTGCTGTTGGACGCTGCCAGAGTATCCATGATGCCAGGCAGTTTGGATTCTAGTGCTTCGTGTACGTTTGCTAGATCATTTTTTATGACGGCAAGAGCATCCTCAATATGGGCTATGGTGTCTTGCAGCTTCCCGAAATCCTCGTAGGTCTCAAGTTGCAGTTTTATGTTGGCCACGCTACGGGCAATGGCATTCAGCTCGCTGGACGAAGGTAGATTGTCGATAAGTCCTGTAGCGTTTGGAGTTTAGTTTTGACTTCGTTGATGGCTGCATGCAAAGCGTCCGTTTGAAGCTCAGCCTTGATGCTTTCTAACGTAGGAATTTCGAACGATTGAAACTGTTCGTGCAATTTGGCAATACTGGCATTCACGCGATCGTAGTCATCTTGAGTTTTTATGCTCTGGATAATGTTTTGCAGTTCAGTCTGGATGGTGCTCGTTTGGTCCTGCAAGTGTCGCTTCAGCTTTTCCACGTCAGAAGTTTGCGCTTGCTGCAGCTTCACAAGTCCCTTCTGGAGCTTGCCTACACTCAGTGCCAAGTTGTCGAAGTTGTCTATCGACGCGAGGTCTGTGTACTTTTGCAGCAGCGATTTAAGCTCGGCGTCAATTTTGAGTACGGGGTCCAGGCACTGAGACTGGAGGCTGGCTATCTCTGACTGGAGGCTGGAGTTGAGCGTGGACTGCAGGTCCTGCAGGTCGCTTCGCAACTTCTTGACCCTGACGTCGAGCATGAGAAGCTCGTCGCCGTGGTCGTCGCGCTTGGTGTGACCGAAAATGTCGTTAGGCATTGTTGCCACTGTGGTTATTTATTATAGGGTAGGTGATTTTCATTTCTATGAAAAGAGGGATGAGTTTGTCGTAGTCGTCCAAGAGCTCCACGTACAGGCGATCGCCAGCAGACACGTCGTAGTCGCATCCATCCTATCGTGCTTGATGCGATAGATGTTCTTGCCTGAGGAAACCTTGGCCTCCCCTTCGTTCTCGGGGTTCATGTCGAACTGCAGTTTGCCGGAGATGGGGAACCGGTAATAGTTCAAGTTGTTGTTGAATACATAGAAAGTTTTGCCCACATCTTCGTCGTACTGGGTCAGGATGCTATTCAAGTGTATAATTAACAGACCGTTAAGTTTAGATAGCATGGAAGGCAGCAGTTCGTCGAAGCTCGACGACGAAGATGTGGGTTGGACGGGCACTTCCATAGCTTGCTTCCTGAAGCCAAACAGGTTCATAGACATGGTTATTTTATGGAAACATTTCTAGCTGTAAGGTTAAAATTTTGGCCCCCTCTTACTACAAATCACATTACATACATACGTGGCGTTACAAGAGCCCCCCTGCCTCAAAAGAGGTTTGGTTAGCACGCAATAGATCAGTATGCTAGAAAATACAGAGGGGGAGGGGGTAGAATCGATTTTATTTTTCCAGTCGAATAGTTCTCGTCGAATCCTATCCAACAAACCTAAAATCATCATCCTAGCTCAATTAGGAGCCAAGAAAATCAATGTCTTGGAAAACGTCTTAAGATATTTGTCTCAAGAAAATTTTCTTGACAGACCGGAATTGACAAACCGGAAGTCGACTTTCTTAAAGATTAAGATATTTGTCTTAAGACGTTTTCCAAGACGCTGATAGTCAGTGTTGCCAACTCCTATTGATAGGTTAGCTTCGCCTGTGAGATATCACATGGTGAAATTTTCTTAGGGAGGGTTGGCAACACTGAACCCCACTTAAGGTTCCAGAACCGGTCACCCGCCTCTACTCTTGATGTTGGTGAACCCCCATCGTAAAAGGCTATGGCAAGAGCCCAGTAGGTTGGCAACCTTGAGCGCGCCACTTTCGCGTTTGCCTTACGATATTTTCCGTTAAGGCTGCAAAAAATGCGCCACTTTCTGGCGTTGAACTCTCTTTTTTTACCCCTACTAAGGAAGTATAGTGAGTGGGAGCGATTGCATGTTTTTCAATCAAAGCAGCAGTGCTCTGAAGCAGAGGACGAGAATGCAAGCGCCCTAACAATATGTTTAGGCAAGAAGAACAACGTCTCTCAGGCAGACGGTCAACGCAGCCTACTTCTGCACCTTCTTGAAACACCACCTTCGTCTCGCATTAAGAAGGAAGCGACGGCACGGTGACCCATCATCCTGCTTGACAATGCAAGGTGTCACACTGCGAACAATGTGACGGCGCTCCTGCATAACTGGTAGTGGGAGGTACTGGAACATCCGCCGTATTCACCGGTATGAGACCGTGTGATTACTACGACCGTTTTGTCAAAATGAAGGAACCACTGGGCGGGAAGCACTACGACACGCGCGAAGCCATCATACGTGCAATAGGGCGGTCACTGCGGGACATCGACAGAGATGGACGCGCTGACGGTGTACGACGCCTTCCATACGTGTGACAGAAGGTCGTAGAGATGAGGGGCGATTACTTTGAAGGAATGTAACACGTGCTCCTCTGCCAATACAGTCAAGTACCAATTATACCAGTGTTGCCATTACTTTTTATCCAACCCTTGTATAATTAATTGTCGATATCACTTTAGATGTGTTTTTACACATAACTTCTCCAATGCTCAATTACTTCCTACATGAGGCAATAAGGTGAACAGAGAAATATTCGTGGTCATGAAAACCCTACATCTCGTTTACAAATTCCTGGGCACTCCACTGTAAATCAACCAAGGATGACGTCATACTGCTGAGAGAACATTCGCGTTGACTGTGTGAATTGTGGTCTCAGGCAGAGAGTGCGATGCTTGCCAATCGTTGAACTGCGCATGCTCAGCTTGCTGGCTTCTGTAAGTAAGACTGTTGAATCATGCACGACATGGGCTATCTATCCTGTCTGTGACCGAATTCTAAATTCCCTCCTATTCAATATTTAGAGTTAACAAGAAAACATAATTTTTCCTAGTTTCGAAAAACACCAGTTTAATTGTAATATTCTGTTTGAAATATTTTCTATGAATATAAGATAAAATAGTGCAATATGGTTTGAAGACATGAGTACGAGCATATAAGCAATACATCAAGAAGGACGGTGTGGTCCAGTCATTACGATACCTGCCCACCACACGAAGGGTCCCCGGTTCGATTCTCCCCGTACGGCACTTTTTGAAAAAACGATGGAATGCGAATTACTGTAAGTCTGTGAAATATTCATTGCATATTTGATGACAAATGTTTTTAATTTTTAATACAAATTGCAAATTGTTTTGAAACTGCTCAATACAAAATTACTTTCATAAATTTGAAACCATAAAATGAGACGAATAAGATAAATGTAATAACAAAAATAATAAACAGTGTATAATTTAAAACTAGTGTTTGCATGGAATTGATGGAACTATATTTTATGCTTAGTGCATCATTGGTTTACTGTGCGACAAATTTTTCCTAATAACACACATAGATATTTCCATGTTTCACGTGTCCGTATGCATTCACTTAACCAGTGTGAAATCGAACCATTTTGTTTACACCTACCACATAGTGGGTCTTGTAACAGTTTTCATTTATGTAGTTTCTCTTCCGTCACCACTATATCCTGAACCACACAGTACCACGCAGATTTTACCAAGGGCGATAAATGTGGTGCTTGAACATTGTTCCATATTTTGTGCCAGGGATGGGTTCGTTGATTAATCATTATCTTGCAGCTAGGCAGTGTTGCCAAACAACGTGACTTGTATAATTGAGATACTTTCGGTATTTCAAGAGGTTTCGCTGAAAGTAGTATGTAACAAATTTCTAGCACTGATTCTTGTAAATATTTATAATGCGGTGGCACCGTTGCTATAGCGATCGGAGACTGCAATGGTATGGTGTCCAAAATCTGCTTAAGTATCACACCCGTTAAACTGTCTGGGAAGTTTACTAACATTGACATATCTGCTTGTACGCGAAGAGCTTGGCTTTTTAACTCCACGTAAGTCAAGCCAAGTCCCCCGCACCGTACCGGTAGACATACATTCTCGTGACTCACCCGCAGCATTTGGTGTGCCCAAACAAACCAGTTTATCGCACTCCTTATCTGTACAAAATCCAATTTCCTCATCGGAAGCACTCGTGCCACAAACCAGAGCTTTGAACTCGCATAAATATTTACAAAGGCTACCCTGGCAACCAAGCTAAGGGCACGAAGTTTGTTTTGTTTAAGCACACTTTTCAGGCCAGCAATACATGTTGAATAATTTTGAGCAATCATTCCTTGTAAAGAGTGGGTAAAAATTATTCCAAGTATTTTCAGTGCATTTACTTTTTGAATTTTATCGTTTTGATACGAGTGGGTAGCATCTAAGTGCATCCAATGAGTTTTATTATAGTTAAGCTTTAGGCCAGCCACCGAGCTACCACTCACCTACACCTTCTATTGGCAAGTATTTATTTACTTATCATGTAAGTTTTCAAATTTTTGTCGCTTATTTTCTTTCAGATGTAGTTGTTTTTCTAGACCGATACATTTTGTTTTACCTTTTGCCACCCACGGAGATCCTTATGGAATACATTATTGAAACGTAACTCCCAGAAAAGAGAATATGTTAGTTTCTAAAAACTTGAAGTTGGAATGTTGTGTTCATTTGACCTCAATATTTTTCATATTTGAAGTTTTGCTTTCAACGCCACCATGAACCGAGCATTTTCTTTCTGGACAGATAGTACCATTATCATAGGAAAAATTAGTTTCGGGGCCACATTTCTCGATAATTTACCTCTCTTACACACTTTACGTAGACACGTCGTACATTCCTATGGATCTGTATTCCCAAATTTTCATCCACGTGCAGTTTAATTGTCCGTATATAAATTCGTGTATTTCTCTACCCATCTGTTTTTGTGACCCAAACGGAAGTTTAGATATATTTTGTCCATTAATATTCATATTTTTACTGTTCTGCCAGGGGTCGCGGGTTCGAATCCCGGACGCCTGAGCATTGGTTTTATTTGTGAGTGTCCCTTCATGAATTTGATCACTCATCCCCTCATCTTCGCGATTAGCCAAAAGTGGCAGAAAAGGGAAATGAAATAAACTAAATAAATTTTGCTATTCTAAAGACCTTTCCAATTCTACTTACTCTGCAGTACTCTGCACCAAACACCACACGCACCACACACATCGGTCTCGCACGTTGTTTACTGAAGGTAACTTGCCACTGACCTTCACGGAGCAACTTTTTCCGCTTCCTCACTCTCGCACGCTTCTCAACCACCTTTCTTGCCCCCCGCCCTTAGTCTTCTGACGTCACGCTAAATTCGTTGTTTGCTTAGGCATTTTAGGTTTAGGTAGCTTAGCATACACTGCTCTTTTTGTGACGTCACAAGTCGAAAGGCGCGTCTTGTCCAATAAGGTGGCTCAGAAATGTGCTATAAGTGAGTCTACATAGAACTTTACCATTATGTCACGAGAGAGCTTGAATACGAGTATATAGACTGTGCAGTCAAGTATTATGTAATCTTCGCCACTCCCCTGTTTAATCTCTTTTAGGTACAAATTGATTGATTTGTTTTATTTTACTTCGCTTTTCTGCCACTTTGGCTAATCTCGAAGATGAGGATGAGTGATGATATGATAAAATTGATGAAGGGACACTCACAAAGATCACCCATGCCCAGGCTGGGATTCGCTGTACTAACCACTCCACCACGGAGGTTGGCTAAGTTAGGGTTAATAAACTGATTCAAATAAAGGCTCGGAAACGTAATTTATTGTTGTTATTGTTGTACGTACTATATAAACAAATACAGTTACTCACAGTGTTGTCCGTACAGTGCAAACGTAGCCTATCGATAAGAGTCGAATTTGCTAAAGAGCATTTACACGTACCAGTGATTTATCCACACACCCCTAACACCCCCACCAAACACCCTCCCAAATTTTGACGAACACCCCCCAAGCAGAAAAGTGGAACACCCCCCTGAAATGTTACGTGAAGGGAAGGGAGGGGGTAATGTCTAGAAACATCTATGAACACATTGAATTAGGGCAAAATTTAAAAACGGTCCAAAATATGCACTTAACATCCCCGAACTTACACCCCCCAAAAGTTTCCAACACCCCTCAGAGAAAAATCCTGGATAAGCCCCTGACACGTACATAGGAATCAGGATCCTGCACGGATCAGATGGTGTGACCAGAGTGTGGATGAAAACAAATACGCAAGAAAATGTAGCCAATAAAACGCCTACGGTAAAACATGGTGGAGGATCCATTATGATCTGGACCCGTATGTCGACTAAAGGAGTTGGGAAAATGCAAGTCCTTGGTGGAACCATGGACAAACATGTATGTAATAATATCCTGAAAAATAACGTGAAAAAAAAGTGCCCATCAAATGGGGTTGTCACGCGTCTTCACATTCCAGCAGGATAATGACAGCAAACGTACTGCTCAACTCAACAGGGACTGGTTGATTTTTGAATGTTCAAATGCAGTAGAAAACACTTGTTCAAAGTTCAGATCTGAATCCGGGTGCAACATGAGTGCAAGTCAAAAGATGACCTGAAGAGGGCAGTCGCTTTAGAGTGGGAGGGAATCAACCCAGACATCTGCAAAACCCTGGTCGCTTCTATGCACAGTAGATACCAAGCTGTTATTAAGGCCAAGGGTTATGCATCTGGCTATTAAATTGTCTCATTTTGTAACATTTTTACGTTTGTTTTTCTATTTTCATTGCAACTGTACGAACATAAATGTGACATCAAAGTAGCATGTTTGTGCTAAAATGTATGTTTCTTTCGTTATTAATAAAGTTTATGGGGGAACAAACGGTTGTAAATAAATTACCATATGTGTTATGAACAACTCCATATGCTGACCAAGGCAGAAATTTATTTTATTTTAAAACATAAACTAAACGTAACGTTTCAACCTTCTAGCAAGGTCTTCTTCAAACTCTGTACCAAGTACAAATGAAACAAGGTACAAAACAGGAAGATATATATACACAAAAATCACTCCCCTCCAGACAAAAGATAATTAGAAAGTTGTTTCTGTAACATTCCAACTGGTGGCCTTCCCTTGTCAACTGTACTTTCACCTGTCAGGGATATAGCTAAACATTTCCTTTCATCTGGAAAGTGGTTGGACTCTTTATCTCACTCTGTTTTTCCTTTCTTTCTTCATTCCTCTTCCTTCTTCTCTCCTCTTTCGCTCTTGTCCTCTCCACTCTTTCTAACACTTTATTCCATTCTTTGTTTATCTTCAGTCCCCCATTCCAGTTCATTGTGTCTTCTTTTCCTTTCTTCTCTATTTCCTTGGACTCCTTCCATTTTCTCACTAGTATTCTCTTCTCCCTTCGTATCTGCTTAGCCTCATCCCACTCTATGTCATGTCCTGTTTCTCTCGTGTGTTTAAATATCGTATTCTATCTCTCTTAAGTCGTACATCATCCCTATGTTGTTTCAACCTGTATTTCAGCCTCTTTTTCGTTTCTCCTATGTACACACTCTGACATTCTTTACACTTCACTTCGTAGATAATCCCTTCCTCTTCCTCTTCTCTGTTTTCCTTTTTCTTGTTTGTATTCTTCGTCTGTCAGGTGAAAGTACAGTTGACAAGGGAAGGCCACCTGCTGGAATGTTCCAGAAATAACTTTCTAATAATCTTGTGTCTGGAGGGGAGTGATTTTTTTGTATATATATCTTCCTGTTTTTGTACCTTGTTTCATTTGTACTTGGTACAGAGTCTGAAGAAGACCTTGCAAGAAGGTTGAAACGTTACGTTTAGTTTAGGTTTTAAAATAAAATAAATTTCTGCCTTGGTCAGTATATTGAGTTTTTCATATCATGGAAACAAGGCTTAATGGTGTTTATAATATGTGTTATAACTACATGTAGGGAGAATACGTAATGTACTAAGGCTTATTGTAATATTTGCTTTTGTTTACTTCTCACACTTCATCTGTACGAACAACATTGTGAGTAACTGTATGCCTGAGAGATAAAAACAATTTAATAGCTTTCTAGAAATTAAGCTGCTACTGTATAGTTCATTGTTAGTCGTGCGTGTTTAAAAATACTCTTACGACATATTTGCGTCAAACTCTATACCGACGTCATTCGAACCTGGACTATTTCAAAATACATTCAATATTTCGCATTCGGTTCGAACGACTTTTGACTTACATTTATCGTTTTATCAGGTAAAGTTTAACGGCATGAGAAAATGTTATCGCAAGAACATTTTAAGAGCGCTATTGTTTGTTGTGCGTCTTTCGTGTGTTTTAAAGTATAGATAGCATCATTCTTGGCGCCTGCCAACACTATAAACAAACTGATAACGATGACACGTGGGGAAAGTGATTAGGGTATGGCAAGGAGGAGGACTGTATAGGTAAGACACAACTTTCTAGAAATATCTGCATTTTTCAACAGTAACTGGTGTACTTCTGCCAGTAAGTTACCCCTACCAAAGGCCCCGTCTAATTCGCTGCACTGTTTGACTCTGCACCAGTGATGTGCCGTAGACTATAAGTTTACGTCTACATGCGTTGTCTACACGTAATCCACGCGTAGATTACATTGGGTTGTAGTTTACATAGACTACGTAGACAATCTATAGTGCATTAAAATTAATTTTCATGGGTTTCACGAAAGGAAAGTGACATTTTCAACTACATTGGTTCCTAACGAAATGAAAAGAATCCTATTTACATCAAAATTTCTCTTCTCTTCTATTATCAACTATGGAAGAAGATAAATAGTATGTAAAAAGCCACAACATGTGGCAGTCGTGAGGTGAGAGTGATATTTTCCCCATAAACACTAGAATTTTTCCTATATTAGGTTTCTTCCTAGGTGAGAAATTATTCGAATTTGGAAGAAAGAGTATGAAAAGTTATTCTCACACATCAGCAACTGATACGCAGTATAATTTTATTTTAATTTCACGACTCCCTTTGCTAAGTTATCACCTTTCGCCATGTTGTTTACATAGATTACATAATCTACGTGTATAAAATAGTCTACGTGTAAGATGTAGACTATCGTTGTTTACGCTTAGACGTACATCATCTGCACTCACGCGTCTAGTTGGTTCGAAAGTGCAACACCGAGTAATCTACTTCGTTGATTTGGTGTCATGTAGTGTAATTGGTGTCTGTACCGTTTGCGCTATATTCTGGAGCGGTGTAGGTGTGGTGCGTGTTTATCAATCAAATGAACGTTTCAAGCAGCATTTGTTGAATCTTCTGAACTTCCAGCTAGAGTTATGAATGCTATGTGTACTATTAAAGAATTTTAATTTTTGTTTAAAGTCCATTTTTTGCACAGGCTAATCGGGACTGGGCCTACAATTTAAGGTGAGAACGAAAGCACTGTGTGCCTCCACCGGGTATTAAACCCGGATCCCCTTGATAACAAGACGACGACGTTACCACACGTCAACGGGGAAGGCCGGCCATTTCTTCACTTAACTTCTTACAATGTTGGCAGGCACCAGGAATGGTGATATCTATACTTAAAAACACACAAAAGACGCAAAGCAGAAAATAGCGCTCTTCAAATGTTCTTGGGATACCGTTTTCTCATGCCGTTAAACTTTACCTGGTAAAACGATACCTGTAAGTCAAAAGTCGTTCGAACCGAATGCGAAAAATTGAATGTATTTTGAAATAGTCGTTAATAATGGACCAGGTTCGAATCTTGGCCTGAACATGGGTGTTGTATGTGAGTGTCCGTTCATCAATTTCATCGTATCATCACTCATCCTCATCGTCAGGATTAGCCAAAAGTAGCAGAAATGCGACGCTAAATAACATAAGTCAATCAATCCATAATAGTGAAACGAAAGGTTTGTGAAGATCATGAAGTATTTTTTACACTCAGATGCCGATCTATATGGGCTAGTATGGTACGGTAAAGTGAGATCCATGAGTATTACCGTGCAAATTGTCCATCACCATGTTCGTGCACTTTATTTGATCCAATAAGTGCGTCAAGAATTATAAGAAAATTCAAAACAAGCTGTTGACAACTTCTGCACCAGCATACATAAAAATCCATCCCTTAAGAACACATAGGATGTAAGTGAAAATATTATGAAAATACTCATGAACAATTTGCACGGTAATACTAATGGATCTCACAGTACAACTCAGTGGTCACTTCCTTTATGTTCTTTGTTTTACACATTAAAAGGTCGAGTAATTGCGGGGTATTCATCTCTCTCTCTCCACTAATTTCTATCACACGTGTAACAGCCATGGTTAGAATAAGACCAAGGTTTGACGTGCTAAAAATAGTAAAACGTATAAATTGTATACACCTTGTTTGCTTGTCAATGTTCACTTTTCATCTTCCACTCTACTCAACAGTATTCCTTCTTCACTTTAGAAAATCTGGAGTAGCGAGTATTATATAGCCTCCCTCCCTCTCAACATTCCCGGAACTGGTCTATATGCACACATATTTTTCATTACTCTCATCTACGTTATTCGCAAGCTTTGAATTGTTTGACGAAGTCGTTGGTTATCGTCGTCAACCTTATTGCGAGTTTCTGAGTTTGATGGTTCCCGAAGGTTATCCAGAAAGTTCAGAACAAACAAGAATATACTTGGGTCGGTCGGCAAAGAATGAGACTCGCTTGATTTGGGTGTAAAGATCCCATAGCAGAAACTTAGGATTTGTTAGTGTGTTTGACGTATTCTCCCACACGTCAACGCCATCTGTCTGGAAGCTTCATAACTGCAATGGAACCAGTTTTCCAGGTGGTACTACAACAGAAGTGGACAGCCTCTTGTAAGGACTCGGCATCGGCGAAAATCTGGCCACGTATTTGTCCTTTCATGCTGTCGAACAAGGAGTAATCAGAGTGTGCAAGGTCTGACGAGTATGGAGGATGACATATAGCTGAATTTCTGTTGTTTTGCACTAGTCTGTGGAGACGTATGGGGACTGGCGTTACCGTGTAAAAAAGGCATGTTTGACCCATTTCTCAGACCGTATTTGCTGAAATCTCCGATAAAGACGAGAGTTGCTCACACTGTTGACCATATCGCGGTGTGGGAGCCGGAATTCGGGAATATTCGTGGGTTTCCGGGACTGACCCTCCTGCACCCAACGAAACACAGATGATCGGGTAGGAGCGACATTTCCACACGCTGTCCGTAACCGATTCATAATCTCTGTTGCTGTTTCACCATCCTTTCACAAAAACGAGTATGTCCACCGTTGTCCGTGATCGTCACGTTCCATGATGACACAACAGCACACCTCACTCGCACACACACCTGGGAACAACCGATCGCCCCGCCCCATGAGGCAAAAATGTATTTTCAGGATTGTGTCGGGTGTTTCAGAAATAATTGAAGTGTTACACCTACAAATGTGTGCACCACTAGTGACACGGTACAAGGTACATATCGACACAATAGTCAACATCTAGCCACACTCGCATCAACATAGGCCTGTCGATAGTGTATATCGCTGCGATGATACGTTCCCTTAAGGCTGCGATATCACGCGGAATCGGTTAGACGAATACCCTGTCTTTGACGAAATCCCACAAAAGGAAGTCAGACGGTATAAGGACCGTTGATATTGGGTATCAAAACATTGAACAAAACACTGCAATTGTTGTGAGTGTCGCCTAGCGGCAGAAAGGTGAACTCTCAGCGTAACAAAATATACACGTGCAAACTGTTTGCGTTTCTCGTTCGTTCTGGACTGGTTTCATTAACGTAAGTTCAATAGTTTACTTGCAATATTTTTTTGAAACCCCTTAATTATTTATGAAACACCCGGTATAAAAAAATACTATTCACAACACTAAAATAAAAATATTTATATTATTTTCATTCTCGAAAAAACAATACGGGAATGTGATAATATTATCATTCCACTCACATATTTACAGGTGTGCCAAATAGAGCATTTGCTGCCGAAATGGTAGTGGAGAGGGTAATGTGGTACCCTTCCCCCCTTTCCTAAGAAACGTAGATGCAGAAGATGGCAAAATATTGGACTGTTTGCTACAAAAATGCCAGAAACACGGCTTAAAAAATTCATACCTGCAATCATACATATTTAGTATGTCACGCACCCCAAAAAAAGCTTATTTCTGAATTGCTTAGGGAGACACGACCCCCATTTCTCCCTGCTTTCTACGCCAGGTGAATTCCATATCGACCTTGCAACGCGCTTTCCCGCCTTCTCTCATATTGTTGTTTTTCTTCCCCCGTCAGTAGGCGCTTTCTTCCGTTATTTGTCTTTTCCTTCTCCAGACACAAGCAATGCGTATATACAGTCGTTGCTTTCTATTTATCTTCGTAGTTTTTCCCACGCTGTGACAGGAAACCACTAAAAGCTCCCTCCATTTTCTCCTGCTGAATGTTGGCGAAAGTATGAGCCTAATAGGTGCCGACGCCCTCTAAGAACTGTGCTTCCATCTCGCGGACAATTCTGTAATGGAGGAACTAATGCGTCACACACCACACGGTTCGGGCTCGATTCTGTTTTACCTCGCGTCAGAAAACCAAACTTTGACGTTTGAGATATTGTCAGGAAAATAAAGTCGGAGAGGGTGTTTCAGGGACATCTATCAAGGGATGAATTATTTAAGTGTAGAGCCGAGAAAAAAACATTAGAAGTATCACACGGCTTTGTTTCGTGTTTCTTCCAGCGTGTCTTGAGCTGGTATTGAAATAGAGCGTTCCAGACGTAATATGTTGAAACGTATGCAATTAACACACACCATGGACAGAAAAATTGACAGCAATTCCACTTTGTACCAAAAGGTGGCAGTGCGACCCAGTATACGAATTAACGGGGAGATGAGGCCTGTGAATTTCCCCTACAATACATTTTGTAGCCGGTAAAGTAAAATTATTTTTGTACCTGCCAGGGATGTTTTTAAGCCCCTCAAAGAAAATCGAATTGAAAGCATATACAGGGTGATTCAAAAGTCTCCATACATATCATACAAAGCAGTTTTGTGGTTACACAATATGTTCAATATGACCTTTGTGAATTCATATATCATGTCCTCCAACTCATCTTGCACTGCCTGCAGTATCTTGACAGAGATCTTAGAACATGCATCAAGAATAACGCGTTACAAGTGGCCAGTGTCTCTAGTTTTCTCATGACACACGATCATCTTCAACTGACTCCACAGATGAAAAAAAAGAAGCGGTACAAGTCCGGGGAGCGTGGCGGCCATACCACGGTCCACGGCGGTCAATCCAGTGATTGTCGAACTCGACAACCAGCCAGTGGCGTACGCACGCGACTTTTGAATCACCATGTCCGAGGGTCGTTTTTCTTGTAGTGGCAACACTGTTGGTATACGCTTGTGAATTGTCGCCGAGACAAAATACGATCGGGTTTTGTTTAGTATTGTACTACGGATCGTGTGTAGGTGTTTGGTGCTGAATAGTACTGTTGTATGGTAGTTAGAAGACAAATTCACAAGGGCTTACGCGAGGCATGCGAGGACCACGCTTTACCGTATCGTACGATTACCAGATGGGCTAAGGCATTTGAAAGTGGTATGAAACAGCCGCGTTAGAACATGGTGGCAGGCATCCTCGCACGGCAACAGATCCACACCACCTTGATGCACATCGCAAATTGCTGGAGAATTAATAGCGTTGGACATGTAGTGAATTAGCAAATGAACTGAAGAGTGCACCATCCTCTGTATACAAGATGCTGTGCATTCCTTCCACGTGCAACCTGAAATTTGATGAATATTCGCTGTTCTTCACGCGTGAACACTGTTCAGGGCGGTATTATACACACACTTCACTTTAACGTCTTCTAACTACCACGCAACAGTACTATTCAGCATCAAACATCTACACACGATCCGCAGTACAAGACTACAGCGCCTTGAATAACGTAGTGTGGAAAACGACCCAAGAAACTGGTTCCCGCGACTGATGAGAACATAGATGGCAGTGCGATCAGAATCGGTGCTAATTTTCTTATGAAAGTAATGCGGCTTTGTTAGTTTTTAGAAAATATTGTGTAGATTTGTTTGTCTTGAAAGGCTGTACGTGAATTGATGGAAACAGTTATATTTGTGGAGTGATTTGCAGTCACGAAATGGCATTAATTTGGAAAGAAAAGTAAAATAAAATGAATAAATAAATAGCATGCGTAACACAAGAAGAAACATCGCAATGTGATTCCGGACGTCAGGTCTTGGACTGTGTATTAGAGTTTATTTTTCTATGTTATTAGAATATAAATAGTATCCTGAGAGATGTTTCATACCGAGGCGACAAACCACAAGTGGCGCTTGAAAGCGAGCAGTCTGTAATCAATGCAGCCTTTCGAACCGTAGGGACACAAGCTCTGACTGCGCCGTTTCCTCAAGGAGATTTTAGACCAAAGCGACACGCGACACGCGACAAACGATACGAGGATTTCACACCAAAGCGACACGGGTCCTTCGGTTCAAGGCAACTTCCATACCGAAGCGACACATGTTGCTTGGAAACAAGCCAATCAAGAGCAACATTTCACATCGTAACGGCATTACGGGAAGCACAGGCCAGCGTTCGGTTGGTGAAATCCTCAAGCGATAAGTGTCGCGTGCAGCTTGTCGCTTTGGTGTGCAATCACACTAAAGCAAGACACTCATTGCATCGCGTATGCGCGAACAACAAACCACGGCAACATGTTGCAAGCTATTGAGGAAATGGCCCAGTTTGAGCGACGCAGAAGCGACAAAGCGACAGTGTGATCATCCCGTGTCGCTTGTCCCATTGGTTTGAAAGTTGCCTTACACTCATGTCGATGGCACTAAGAAAGTTTTGTGGGGTTCCCCTTGTCGTTTCATGCAATCATCATTATCATCATCGCCGCGATTAGTTTAAAGCGGAAGAAAAGAGACAGTAAATATCAAAAATACAAATGCTTCAGTGTGTATATCTTTAAAAGAAATGATGATAATAATAATGAACCTAATTCATACATAAAAATTTAGTTCCCAAGAGCATTCCACGCGTATTTTTTCTCCCGTATTATTAACGAAAGTATGACGATAACAGGACGTGGTCGACTGTCTAGAATGTTCGTTAATATCTTCGCGACCACTGTACCAAATATCATAGCAATTATCACATTCATAGAAATGCTTCATGTAAAAGAATCAGACGTTGCAGCGAAAACTCCATTAACTTCCATTATAAGCAGACGAATGCCTAGCACGTGTACTGACACCAGCGCCTCTAGCGGTATCATTTACGAGTGGAACCAACCAGAGAGCGCAGAATAGTGCCGTTTTCCACACTACGTTAATCAAGGCGCTGTAACAAGACTATACAAGACCCGATCGTTATTTGTCCCAGCGACAACTGAAAAGCGTATACCAACAGTGTTGCCACTACAAGAAAAAATGGTCCTCGTAGAACACCATTTCCTAACTATGTAACGAACACAATAAAGATTTCCATTCCGTAACATTATGCTGCAGCCTTGTGGATTTAAGGAGGACGCCATTCTCCAACTGACCAACTTCACCGTACATGTATTAAAGTGTTCACAAGAAAATTGTAGGTGGGTTAGGTGGACATTAAGTTTCAACTTGTCAATAGAAATTTGGTCAAGACTTTGGTGTTACTAGTTCGATAGCTCTTTTTATGTACGAATTTGGATTTTCTTAGAATGTGTTTCTAAATTACGTGTAAATGTATTAAATTATATTTAATAACCTAGGTTAGAACCAATGTTACATGGTACTTAGGGACGCAAGGGAATAGTCGAGTTTACTGACTGGTACCATATATACAAATTTGCATACAAGGAAGGGCCTGCATGATTTTTCTCAGGAGGGGCAAAGTCATAGAAACCTTTTATTATTATTATTATTATTGCTATTATTTGTATTATTATTATTATTATTATTATTAGAGGAAAGTGACCAAAGTAAGACCCCCGTTTTGTTTTTCATCCCTGGTGTCATTATGGCATATTACTTCTGTTAGAAATTTAATAAAATTGGTTCTTTGATATGTTTGCTAACGTTTTTAGTAACTTAATCCACCTTAAAGCGCATGTAAGCATTTCTGTAACAAAAAGTAACTACGGAGAGAAAGTGGCCCCTCCTCTAACAAGTTCCAAAAATTGGAAAAGACGCAAAGAAATGTAAATATATGATATGTAGTGAATGAATTACATTTATTGAGCTTGCATAAAGAATATAGATGTACAAAAGTAATATAATACAGACTACCAATATCCTAACTGCGTCAATAACCCTTTCCATTTCTTGGACATCCCACCATCTCCCACCTGCATTGACATTTCCCTTGAACATCTGAAACAATATATAAAAGAACTTTACTAACGAGTAACGGCTCTTTGCTCCAATTACAATTGTAATGTTAGGCATTCATTGAGGGGTCCTACTTAGGGCATTTTACTCGTGGAGTCTTATTGTTTATACAATAAAACTACACGTATCTTCAAACAAGCCATTACCATAATTTCAAAGCACAATACTTACTAGTGTCTAAATTGTAACAAGATTGCTACTTACCTCTCTCTTAATTAGCAAAATTCTCAATGTTGTGCACTGATGTACAAACTTTCATTCGCACGAAAACAAGTCATGGCGGACTACAGCACCTGATACTTGCACGTTACTGCTGATACATTCCCTACACAATCTTCTCGTTATTCTTGACGTGTTTCGCGCATTGCCACCACGCGGCAGCACCTACTTATGGAAACAGGAAGGCTTAGGGAGTGGGGTCCGGGTTTGGTTATTTTCCTCTATTATTAGTTACTACTACTTTACAAAATATAAAATTCAAATTGAATTCAAAATATTTTGACGTTGTATACAACTACAGACTAGAGTCTATTACGTCGTTGCCTTGTAATCAAAGGGTCTCGGGTTCGATGCCCAGCGGAGGCACAAAGTGGCTCGGATCCCACTTTAAACTTTAGGCCCAGTCCCGATTACCCTATCTGTGCATAAAGTGGACTTCAAACACCAAATCAATCAATCAATCGAGTCAACTATTTAGATAGAAATTGGATTCGCCTTGCTTCCTTTCGATAAACATCTAGCACTTTGTTCATGATCAGTATACTAATAATATAATAGCTACATAATAATAATAATTAAAGTTGCTTCACAGAAAACAATATTTTTTGTTGTAATATATCACTACAATTTCACTATTCTAATTACATTTTTGGAAAAACTCAAGGGAAGGGCATGTGCCCCTCCTGGCCCACCCCTGCGTGCGCCCTTGTTTGCATACCCAAAACAACCTACTTACCTAAATCAAAAACACGCCACATAGTGGGCATCCCCAAAGCAAAAAGCTAAATTCGCACAGTGTTGCCATAGCAAGACAATGAAATATCTCAATAGATTTGCCGAAATGAATTTGCTCAAAGGAAGGCGTATCAGAAACTCGAAATAAAGTAGATGTACTTTCTCGGTATAAATGTAGTCTAATGCACAAAAAGACGGAACCTTGTAATGAAGAAGTTTCTGGTTCGATCCCCGGTGAAGACACATTGAACAGTGGTTCATATGAGTTTCATTTTCTAAGCCCACTTTATGCACAGATAGGGTCATCGGGAGTGGGCCTACAGTTTAAAGTGAGATCCGAACCACTATGTACCTCCACCGGGTATCAAACCCGCAACCACTTGATTACAAGGCGATAATGTTACTGCTATGGCATATGGGAGGCCCGCACAGTGGTTCGGATCACACCTTAAACTGTAGTTGCGGTACAGTAGACTTGAAAAAAAAGCAAGAGATATTTGAAATCATAATGATTTAGTTAATCAAGTTTGGTTGTCTAGTATAAAAAGTAGTTGTCCTAAAACATTTCATGAACGTTGTACATCTAGATATTTATTTGCTTTAATGATGCTTAAAAATAAATATCATATGGCTTAATTGTAAGATAATAAACACTATTCCTAGGAAGCCAACTCTCAAACATTGCTTAGAAAAAGTCAGTGCAAATGTAAATGTAAAATTATTGGTCAATTGAATCAGATCAGATACTTAATTATTGAATTGTTTCAACAATATTTGATAGTTTGTCTTTTATTTATTGTTGTTGCCATGGAAAGAACACTATATAGATTAATATGAAGCAAAATGGATACAGCTTTCCAAATACTGTTACTTGTCTACTGAACATATTCTTTATCCCAACTGTGCAAATTGAGGAAGGCAAGTTCTCTCTACAATCATGCGTCTATGAGAAAGGTAAATAGAGTGTGCCACTATAATAGTGAATTTTCCACTAGAACTAATGCATCGGTCAGCAGATTATTTCGATTTATTTACCTAAGTATTTCCTAAGTGCTTACACGTCAAAGCTTATTCCATTATCTATTCATATTTCCTATTTACACTACATCACCTTACTCCTTTCAAGGGTTCCTTAGTTCAAGAAATCCTTGTAAATGTAGTATCTATCTCACCCACATGCAAACAACGTCATGTTTTACTTTAATCTGAATATATGACTAGGGAACGGATTTTAAGGTGCATCACCTTTCCAAAAATATAGCTGTTTTCATACCGATCGTTTGAGATATGTATTTTAGGACATGAAATCAAGTAAAATGAACACACTTTGTTGCACCTCTCTTCACCTTTTGGTGAGATTAGCAGATGTATCCCCTTCTTACCCATGACCTTTCTCCTTCCGGTAAATTTTCCATATCCGGAAAACGGATGAAAGTAGCTAGTTGTGTCAATTTTAATATTCGTACTTACGTATTCTGCATTGAGAAACATTGTTGAAGGTGGCATTTCGCCTATTTCACGGAAATAAGCTCTATTTGCGACATATCGAGTAAGTTTCCTTCGTTGTTTCTTCCCTTCCGTAACACGCGAAATGGCGGTCACAGTTTACGTATTGAAACGTGTGACCAGTCGTAGCGTTCCAACATGAACGCGGGGATCTTAAATAGGGATGTAACTTGCCCCTCCCGATTAGTACTATTGATGGTAGAGACAGCCCTGAAAGGGCCAGGTACAATTATCTCAATTAACATTAAAGTAAACTCATGATTCGGTTTAGACTGAAGTGAGCAATGCGAAAGGCAGATAAAATCCGATGATTCCAGATTAAAAAGACCTCGTGTCGCTCTCATGCGCACCTATTTAAACCCTCGCTTGGCCTCTCGTCACCTCTTGCCAAAGGCCAGTGTTCTTACCATTTCCTGTAAAAGGCTTATCCTACACATTTCTGAGCAGGAGCTGACAAGATCTGCCAGGGTCAATATTTCTTAACCGAACGGATATGCTACGCAGTTACCTAAACGCGTAATGTTGAAATGAACATACGTATTGAAAGGTGTGACCAGTTACCTAAACGAGTGTTTGGAAACACTGGCCCGGATTACGTCATCACACACAGGCTACATTCACCTGGAAGTAAATGGATGCAAGAGCTTTCGTGCATCGGTCACACATTTATATCGAAAAATAGATGATTTAGCGGCAAAATTCAATGAATGATGCGAGAAAACACTTCTCCGAACTTCCACAATTCTAAAGAAACTGCATTCGGTAAGTAATTTCTCCTGTAAATTTGAAGAAATCCGTTTTCCGGATATGGAAAATTTACCCTCCTTGCTTTTATTTCATGTTTTGTTAAAAAAAATTGGACAGATGATTTTCACTCTTCTTGAGCAGCTACATAAAATCCTATAGTCTGATTTTGTAGAGCAGAACGATAGCTTTACAATGGTATGATATAATCATTGCAGCCCCAATAGTTCACAAGATAATGTAGTTTTCTCCACACGTAAGGATCTCCTGAGCCCAAAGCGTCAGCGACTTATATTCGAAAACAGAAATGTTGAGCGTAATCCAGTATAACAAGTTGATTGAAATCCAGTAAATGTCACGTTTACTTCCTAAATACTGCTTAGTTTATGTAATTATTACTAATTATGTTATTTGCTACAGTGTTGAATAAAGAATGTTAATGTAACTGGTTTAGCCCTGAATAAAGGCATTTTACCAGCACCTTTTTTTTATTTTTGCACCTTTTTGAAAACATTTTCAGAACTTTTTTTCTCCCTTTCCCGACCATAATTTATCACCTTAAGATCCGTTACCTATATATTACTTTTGAATCCGATTGCGTAGTTTACTGACATGAGCTAAAACGGACATTAAGATATAAATAGTTTAAATTTGTTGTGCGTAAGCATATACGATTTAAAGGGAAAAAGTAACATGGTAAGTTTAAGAGATGTCGTTGAAGAATATTTGTATTATTTGCATATGTTTACACATTCCACAAGGGGAAGTATTAGCCGAACTGGAAACTAGAGAGTTCGAAAGCCAAAGTACAAGAATAAAGGATTTCATTATTTCTGTTGGTTCTCGTATCCAGAAGTTGATTCCCATACGTGAGTACACAAGAAGGAAGGTATGTTGTTCTGTGTCGCGGTCAGAAATTACTACTGTATACTAATAATTCACTTCTCTTTCAGCAAGATATAATTCGAGACAATTGTTTGAGCTTTCTCCGACAGCCTGGTGGTTAAGGTTGTCGCCTTGTATTCAAGGATTCCCGGGTTAGATCCCGGTGGAAGCTCTGTACTTCTCTTTTTCAGACACCTTACTGCAAAGGAAAGAAGTGCTGCTACTTTGCAATTAGGAAAACGGTCTCATTCTATGTATTCTTTAGTATGTAACAATCTCGATTCGTTCCTCTTTATCCATCTGCCCGTGTCGTGTCATTGCCAAACTATCTGCAGTAACAACTGTCTCTTCTTTTCGTGGAATCAGATCACTTGTTTTGGATTTAATGAGAGGAAATTCATATGTTTAATTATGCTCTAGCTGTTTTGTATATCGTGCGCGTCTTCCCTATCCCCATAGCATTTTAACAGCACTTTCTGCTTCTTTGTGGTAAGGTGAGTGTGGAGTCCCATCTCACCTTTTCAAAAAGAACTGTGAACACGCGCGTGTTCCAAGTAATCCGCCACTTGCGTTCTAGCTCTTCTGCGAGTTCTTTCAAGAGGTTTGTATTAAAAATCAGCATGAGAAGTAAGTACAACTATGTATTGAAGCAATATTTCAAGATCATTCCAATATAAAGCATACTTGTAATAAAATCTGTAAGTATTAAAACATAATGCTTCGAATTTATGATTATCTTTGTATGAAGGTTCAGAGAGTATTAAGCTTCTTACATAAATGTTACATGCTTCCATCTAGTGCTAAAAATTGAATTAATGCTGCATAATAGCTTTAACTGCAGTAGAGAAATATACCATATAATTAACACGTGGTGAATGCTTTATAAGGCCTCCTGTTTTCATAAAAACATATATTTCCTTCATGAATAAGCTTTTGAAACATTACCTCAACATATATTTCAATCTTGCAATGGTAATGTTGACACTCTGGATTCAATGTGATGTCTTATTCTCTTATTCCCCTCAGAATTGCAGATAATTCGTTTTGTTTATAAAAAAATATCATAGAAAAAAACCCTTGAGAATTCATAAGTGAGGATAGGAATTCAAATCAATGAATAAAAATATCTCGCTACATACAGAGACATCTGTTGACAACTATTACATCAGAAGACTTGTTTTTTTAGGAAGTAAAAGTACAAAATAGTTGAAAATTAAATTTTTATTTCAAACAGTTCAGGAAACATATTCAAATTTGGTCGAATAGAAACTGCAGTGAGATATTTTGCCTAGTTTGTACAGTAATCAAAATAATAATAATAATAATAAACAATGTTCATTATTCTCGTCGTACTATTGTGAGATTATTAGTTTTATTTTCTTGAATTTATAATTCCTGTTTTCTCCATTTATTTCCGAGACATGCCACTCGTCTAAGAGAGAGGGGGAACTTCAGCCACAACCTGAGAAAACAAGGAGAGAATAGAAGATAGGGAAGAAACAGGGGAGAAAAGAGGAGAGAGAGAGAACATTGGCTTCAATTTATGTCCACAGTAGGATTGCATACTTCACCAATAACATCAAGCAACGTGTACAGCACAAAGTCAGGGAAAAGAACAGCCATTCTTGCATCAACAAATAAATGAGCAAATGTAGACATTCAAAAGACTCCGTCCATTTTAGCTGGAAGAGAACAGCACCATTGGAAATTCATGTAAACTGAACTTGGGACAGTAATTATATTTTTTGAGCTTTTGAAATTCTAATTTTCTTTTCAAGTGTTTGCAGTGGATGTCTTAAAATATAGTAATGTGAATGAAGTGCTTCTGATCCCTATCATAGATAGACCTTTGTAGCCTTGGTATTGTAGTAGTTGCACAGCTCAATAAGCTTATGCTTTGAAGGTTACGTTTAGAGAAGAAACTGTTTAAAAAGTTACAGTTTCTCACCAGTAGTGCATTTATTTCAATATCGTCCGAATGGGCACAGCTACTAATAAAAAAAATGGGCGTATGCAAGAGTATGAATTTCCCCAATGTTGCAGCTAATTAAATGGAAGTTTCGACTTTTCCGTTGGCAAAAAGCTTCATCAAACTGCCCTCCTTCCGTTGATATATTTTTCTATGACATCGGAAGTTTGATATTTCCAAGAGAACAAATCAAATAATACTCCCATAAGCGCAATGCATTTCCCCTTGCTTCCTACGGCCATCCTGGCAGTGTTGCCAAACCTGATCCGCATAAAAGAGCTAAATTTCACATTAAATTGAGTTAAAAAATACTTTCAAGGAGCTAGATTTACTAAGGCTGGATAAAGTGTCTCGTAAGGTAATTTTATTTGTCAAAGAGGTGGGGACGCTGCTAATACCGTTAACTTTAAAGCAATGACAATTTATTCTTAGTTTTCCGGCTGCATCACCCATCTCAATAATCCACCGATGGTCGTATGAAATCAAAAATAAAGGATTCCCGGATAACAATATTATGTTATCTCCATGGCGCTATATAAAAGACAATATCACGTCACGTGCAAAATGTACCTAGGTATACTCATGGCAAAAGTTGGTCTATGTGGGCCGGAGCCAGTGATGGCATCATAAAGGGGCATGACGGCGGACGCCCCAGTTCACAGCCACACGAGTGCACGAAAGAGTCAGATCTGGCTCCAAAAGAGCTAAGTTGGCAACAATGACTTGGAGGGAAGAGCCTCCCGGAAACTGTTCTGCATGGTCTTAAAACATGTGTGCTTGATAAGCTTGTTCTGAATCCAATAAGCATTGTATGGATTAAGTCTGGCAATAATTCATGTCGCTTTTATGCTATACCATCCTTCTTGCTGAGAAACCTATTCTGGCAGCTGTAAAGCTTTGTCTGGGAACTTCTAATTGAAGCTCAATGTCTGGAAAACGGAAATGCGTGTACAAAAGAAAGTACCTGGAAATGAATTCCCAAGCACAATAGTTAGCAGAGGGTGAGAAATTCTCCTCCCATTGGAAAACGCTTATCGCTGGAAGTTCCAGTAGGGGGATCCGATTACGGACTGTCATTGCTTGAGGTAAAACTAATTTGGCTCCAGCCCGATTCAGCATCGTCGGTTTTGAGAAACGTGATGGAGAAAGTTTCTGATTACTAATGAAGAGATAGGGAAATTGAATAACTCTTGTTGTAGGAAGTTGAAGCTGTTACAACAATGGAATTGGTCCCTGAAACATAGGAGTGTATTGTTGGGGCACCCAAGTTTGACTTTTGAACTTATGTTCTCTTGTTTGTCGGACTATGTAGGCTATCAATGGCGGCGTACTGGTTTTGGTACGGTAGTCAGATATTTTTGTGCCGGACATTTTGGTACCAGTATATTTTGGTGCTAGGAAGTAGTGCAGTCAAAATAATAAAAATAAAGGAACTAATTCATAACAAGCTGAAATTTGTTATGTAGCGTCTATATAGCATTAATAACAACATACCAGAAGTCCCCGGCGATCACCCCTACGCTAAGTCCGCCATATTGAAAAATGGCGGACAATGAAAGTTTTCACAAAATAAGAGAACTATAATTCATAACAAGCTGAAATTTGGTGCATAACTTCCTTATAATATTAATAATAACATATCAAAAGTCCACCGGCGATCACCCTGCCGCAAAGTCCGCCATATTGAAAAATGGCGGATAAAGTCAAGTTTTCGATAAATATAGAACTAATTGACAATAGCTTGCTGTTTGATACATATCTTTTCTCGTCGCCTTGTAACCAAGGGAGGCACATAGTGGTTCGTATTCCCTTATTTCGTGAAAACTTCCATTGTTTACATTCTGAAGAACAACGCATGTTAAGAACTAAAAATGACCGTTAAGAAAATTACTAGACTTCACTTCCATATGAAATTAACGAATAACACATGTCATATTACAAATCTCTCTCCCTGCTTAGCTGGTGTGAGTTTCTTAACTGCTTAATCTGCGGTTTGACTGTCGATTGCCAAGATTTCAGTCTGTTTAATGGCCGAATCTTACGGAACTGGATATCCAGTTAGTTGACGCTGAACTGGCTACTTGCCCGGATGTGATGACTGCCTGGCTGGCTGCTTGACTGGTTTGGAGGAATAGGACATGTTCTAATTGCTACTGGCTTTCCTACGCTGGATTCTGTGGAACAGCCAATCAGAGCAAAGTTTGGCCATGTGAAGATAATCTGTGAGTTTGCAAAGGGAGTTTTTTGTCTGTGGTTTCCGACTGTGAGCTGTTTTTTTAGTTTCTCGATAAAAAAAAAACAGATGGCGTGCAGTGCATTCGTATTCAGTTCATTAATATTTAGGTATTTGTGCAAAGCGATGAGATGTGTACGTGACAAGTATGATTAGTCGAAAATGAAGATCCTTATTGTTACAAGTGTATTAAATTATATGTTTGATTTTTTAAAATTTATGAATTAATCCTGCGAATCTCATGTATGAATATGCATACTCGAGTTAATTAAGAAGCTTGTTCGGTACGCATTGATTACCATAAGCTAGTCTCTAGTCCATACTTTCACTTTATAATTTTTAATAGAAGCACAAAGAAGTAATTCTCCTAGAACATTCTTCAAATTGCTCGTCCATCTTTACAGAGATTGTCTGCTCTGCGCACTCTGCGCAATGTCTTATGGGAACAAAATACTATCGACAAGTACGGTGTAACTAATATCGTGTGAGGCGAAAACTAGCAAATGGGTAGCCAGTCCAGCGCCAACTAGGGCATTCCTACTGGAAATCTAGTTCCGTGTGATTCAGGCTTAAATTTTAAAAAGAAAAGTAAATTTCAGACGCCACGCAGGCGATGATGTGGCTTGTCCAGCATGCAAATGCAACCCATTGGATAGTGTCTCCCTTACGGGTAAGGATAGTGGCGAAAGGCATAATGAGCCGCGGTGGACTAGTCGGTAGACCCGGGTTCGATTCGCGGGGTTGGTGATCTAAGGTCGGAAATTTCCCGGCTTTATCATCGCATAAAGCGGCTCTGGTGATCACCCTGCCTCAAATCAATCAGTACGTGGGGGCAACCCTATGAGGTAGAGGCGGCCGGAGCCTTGGTGCTGATCACATCACCTTCAAATTGGTCTAGATAGAGAATGTGTGGTGATCTACGTCCCTTAGATGCGCCTTCATGCACGAGGGAACTTTACCTTTGCCTAACACAGCACGTTATTTTACTATACCCTATCCCAACTATCTCTGGAGCAAGGCCGCGCATAACGTCAGAGAAGGGGAAGAAATCGAGTAGGCAGAGCTAAGCAGCACACGCTGCTGCAAAGGCTGGTAACTGCAGTCGCTTTCCTCTCCTTCACGCAATACAGTTTCCTCTCACGTGTTCATTGGTGGCTACGCCTCGTGTCATTACTTGCGTGGAGACTTGTTTTCGCTCGCCTACTCCAGAGATAGATGGGACAGGGTATAGTCGTCACTGGCGTAGTCCGAACCAAAAGAAGACAGCACTATGTTAACGAAACTAAAGCGTCCTGTTTCGTGAAAATTTATATTTCGCCCTGCGTAAAACTTGAAGACAAGGTACAAACACCGTGTAAAACTCATACTTTAAGCTATTCAACACATACAAACCAGATAGAATAAAAATTCAAAGAACCTAACTTTCGGTTTTACAGACAAATGGATGAAATTTCACCGGAGACACGGTTGCTTTTACGTCAGCACAAGCAGAGCAATCTGACAGCAATTCTCCCTTGGTTACAAGAGAGGAAATTCCCTGTCTGCACTTCCTCAGGATGAAAAGAGAATTCTGACAACACGTCTGCGGGATTAGAGAACAGGAAGGGGAAAATTCATGACGGAAAAAAATAATAAGCAATTCGAGGACACTTGGATGCTATATTGTCTCCGTTTGTATTTTTCGCTTAATTTGGTTTTAAAGCCGCTAGCCTAGATGCTTTTTTCTTGTTCCTGTTGGAAAAAGCCGAAAAAATGAAATCCTCTTTCCATTCCCGATGGGCGTGGCCGAGAGGTGACGCGTGAGAGCACTGTTTCTCCATGATAATGCAAGGTCTCATATTTGAGAAAAACACCCAAATGACAATACAAAGCGCAGGGTTAAATGCGTAACAGGAAGATTCTAAAGCTAAAATATAGACAAACGCTCAAACACGCACACTCAGTGGCGGCGATGGCGGGGGGAGGGGGGTAAGTGCCCTTTATCTTAATGCTAAGTCTTGTCTAACGAGAAAAACTAAACTGTCCTTGACCCCCTGCTTTTCACACCCAATCGCCGCTGCAGAACACATTGACTGATTGATTTGGTTTATATTACTTCACTTTTCTGCCACTTTAGCTAATCGCGAAGATGAGGATGAATGATGACAAGATGAAATGGATGAATGGACAATCACAAGCATACAAGGACAGCATGCAGAACGAGCCACACCGACGATTATACGGCCGGGCTCCAGAGCCTCGCTAATTTTCCTTCATTTCCAAAATATCAAAATAGCCCTTTTTGAGAAACGGGAAACATAATGTGAAATGAAAAAAACTGAAAGGTTCTTACAAGTAACTAGGAAGGAAAATATTTGGATAATTTCATCAAGAACAAAGCTAACGTAAAAATGTATATTAAAAATGCTTGAAACATCACAAACTTAACAAGTTATGGACTCCTTAAGATGTCCTAGTGGAGATTTCGCGACCAACATTCGGGAGTCGTCGATCAACAAACGAGTCCGAAAACTCTTGGGGGAAAAAAGAGGAAGGCAAAGCTCTCTTGACAACTCGGTTTTCCTCCACATCAAAAGACTTCCGTGACGTCACGTGTACCTCCAAGAGGAACTTCTCCTTCCTCTGAACCACAGAAACTGTCAACTCGCTGTCCCTTTGCATAGAGTTGAAACAAGGTCTTCCCCGCGGACGACAGAGAAAAAGGAGACGGCTCAGAATGCAAGACAGACTGAGGACGAAGGAAGGAAATAAATGCTGGATCTGAATTCAATTTCTCTGTTCTTCAATGACCTCAGGAGTTTTTGTCGCATCTCCCAGAGACGGCATCGTTGATCTGTAAGCATCCTCCATCCGTTTATCTGCCACTTGTAGCTTGTTCAGATATATGTTTGCGCTTTTGTGGAAGCTATAAGCCAGGACTGGGCAACTAGTTTTATTTGTGAAAGAACGCTCTCTCGTGCACGCCTTCAACTTAGAGCGAGCGAGGTTGCTGTACAGTATAAAAAGTTACGCCCTAATACAAAACGGAAAAATTTGGAAATCTAATTCTTATTTTATTACATTCTTTGGGACCACCTGTACCTCCTGAAAAAAATCACCAAAGATCCGAGTTGGGGAACATACACAAATTTTGAAAAATGTCCGCCATTTTGGAAATTTCAAAGAAATGTCTTTGGGCGATAACGGTGAGCCGTAAAATGATGCTCCATGTGCTATTTTCATTTAAATGCTTTCAAAAAATATATATAAAAGAGAATAAATTATTGGAATTTTTTTGAAAGCCTATTTTTGGACAAATGTCAAGTCAGCAGAATGAAGAAATAAGTTGCAATTCGTATGTTGGCACGATTCTTTATGAATAGACGAAGACATTGAGCAGCTCATCGTTGCGCATGCGCAGACAAGAGCGTCACATGCTCCGCCCTAAGTCTTCTTGTGTTCCTTACGTGAACATCGTACCAACATATGTAACTTATTTCTTCATTCAGCTGACTAGAGCGAACGGTTTGCCGTTCAAAATACTCGATTCAATGAGGTATTTGGGTCATATTTATGTAATTATTTCTTTAAATTTCACCTGTAAAATGACAGAGATCGAAGAATGTGTGGAGCTCCCACCTCCTCTATATCTTCTTCTTCTTCTTCTTTTGCTCTACAGCCCTTGGTGGGCTCTGGCATCCCAAACAATCTTCCTCCACCTCGTTCTATCTTGAGCTACATTTTTCCAATTGCGTATATTCATCCTTCTCAAATCTTCCTCAACCGCATCGATCCATCTTCCCCTCGGTCTTCCTTTTGGCCTTGTTCCCCACAATTTCTGATTGAATACCAGGCGTGGTAGCCTATCCTCTTCCATTCTCATCAGATGTCCTGCCCATCTTAAGCGTTGAGATTTTATATATCTCACCACATGTTCATATTGAATCAATCCTTCCAACTCCATATTATTCCTAATTCTATAGGATCCATCTTCATTCCTAACGGGGCCAAAGATCTTACGTAATATCTTCCTTTCAAAACACATTACCTTGCTTTCTGCTTTAGATGTAAGTTTCCAAGATTCTGCACCATATGCTATAACTGGTCTAATAAGTGTCCTATACAGTCTTAATTTTGTGTTCCTAGAGAGGTTTTTTGACTTAAATAATTCTATATGTGCATAATACTGTCTATTTCCAGCCTGTATCCTTTGGTTAACAATCTCTTCTTCTTCTATGTTGTTATGTAGAAGAGCTCCAAGGTAAGTAAAAGTGGGTACTCCCTCAAAGTGATATGTACCTACATTCAAAGCCAGAGAGTTTCGTCTGGCTGGCGATCTGGACATTCTCATATATCTTGTTTTAGTTTCATTAATTAATAGTCCTATTTCTCTGGATTTACTATCCATCTTTAAAAAAGTGCTTTTAAGATCTGCAAGTGTCCTTGATATTATCACAATATCGTCAGCATAAGCAAGTATCTGTGTTGTTTTGTAGAATATACTCCCCCTTTTTTGCAGTGGACTGATAATATCATGTAGTACAATAATGAAAATTAGGGTGGACAGAGCATCCCCTTGCCTCACTCCTGTTTCTATGTTAATAGTTGGTGAGACTTCTCCCTGCACCATGACTCCCGCTGTTGTATTTTCCAAGGTTACCTTTATCAATCTTATTAATTTATCTGGAAATCCTACTTTCTTGAATACTTTCATGATCCCAGCTCTGTGTAAGCTATCAAATGCTCGTTGATAGTCTATAAATAAAAAGTGTAGATCTATATTTTGCTCATAGAATTTTTCCATAATTTGAGATATGGTGAAGATGTGATCTATGGTAGATCTATTTGGACGGAATCCACATTGATATTCCCCTAGGATTTCTTCCGCCTGCTTAGATGCTCTCATATATAGGATATTGGAAAATATTTTGTATCCAATATTTAATAGTGTTATCCCCCTGTAGTTGCCACAATTCCTTTTATCACCCTTTTTATGGATGGGGAAGATAACTCCATATTTCCAACTACATGGTATTTTCTCTTGATCCCATATCATGCAAACTAGCTCATGAACTTTCTTCCAAAGTGTTTCTCCACCCTTTTTAAATATCTCCGCAGGGAGCAGATCTTCTCCAGGTGCTTTATTATTATTTAATTTTAATATTGCACACTTTACTTCTTCAAACGATGGTCTTTGTACCTCACATTCTGTAACTAGGGTTTGGTCTTCATCTGCATTATCTGTTATATTAAATTTAGATTCATAGAGCTCCTGAAAATATTCTGACCATCTTTCCAGACATTTGGCTTGATCCGTAATAAGCTTCCCATTTTTGTCTTTACATAGGTTTAACCTTGGTTGATATCCAGTACTAAGATTTCTAACAGCTTTGTACATTTGTCTTGTATTACCCTCTGTCTGATGTTCCTCTATTTTCCTTACTCGCTCCTCCATCCAATATGTCTTTTTCCTCCTACAGATTTTAGTCGCTTCCTTCCTAGCATCTTTATATGCATTCATCGATGCTCTTGTTTCTCTTTGAATCATCTTGTACCGTAACTCATTTTTCTTCCCTATTAGTACTCTACACTCTTCATCATACCAATCTTTTCTGTTAGATCTCTTCCTTTGCCCTAATATCTCTTCTGATGTTTCAGTCAGAGTTTTCTTCATATCATTCCATATTTCCTCAATGCTATTGTTTTCATTCTCATCACTTAATTGTTGGTGTATTTGTTCCTGAAAAGCTCTCTTATCGCTGTCTTTCTTTAACTTTTCTATATCCCAACCAGTTCTCCTTTTTCCCTTAATTTTGCCTATATTAGACAATCGTTGCCGCAATATAGATTTGACTAGGAAGTGATCACTGTCACAGTTGGCCCCTCTGCGTGTTTTAACGTCTATAACAGATGTGGCATATCTGCTGTTCACCAGAACATGATCTATCTGGTTTGTGTATGTTCCGCCGGGAGCTCTCCAGGTGCCTTTATGAATATCTTTCCTGGGGAATTGGGTACTTTTTGCAAGCATTTTATTTTGTATACAGTACTGTATTAATCTCCAACCATTCTCACTGGTGACTGAATGTAAAGAATTCTTTCCTGCCACTTCTTTGACTTCAGATTCTCTTCCAATTTTTGCATTGAAGTCACCCATGACAAGTAGTATATCATGTCTACTTGTACTTTCATTTAACGAGTCCAACTCGTCATAAAATTTTTCCTTGTCCAGTTCTTCTGCATCCTCGTTAGGTGCGTAAGCAGAGATGATGGAGATGTTATAGAACTTGCCTTTAAGTCTAATTTTACACAGTCTGTCATTTACTGGTATAAATTCCATTAGTGATTTCCTAGCTTCTCTACTTATTATAAAGCCTGTACCCCTGTGTCCTTTGGTTTCAGCACCACTGTACAAAACTGTACAGTTTCCCTTGTCTATCTGACCACTCCCAGGCCATCTTATTTCTTGCAGTGCCAGAACATGCAACTTATATTTTATAAATTCATCAACAATTTCTGGCAGCTTACCAGCTTGTAGCATTGTTTGCACATTCCATGTCCCCATCATGAGATCATTTACCTTAACTCGTAGCCGTGTTCGTCTTCTGGTTTCCTTCCATATCCGAGGCTCATTGTTGGGTCTCTGAACAGCGGATATTTTCCGAGGATTGGGTCGTCAGCCCAATGCCTCAACCCCCAACCTGGAGGACCAGGATTTGTATTGGGTTTACTCCCTTAGAGAGATTGGCTTGTACAGTATAAAAAGTTACGCCCTAATACAAAACGGAAAAATTTGGAAATCTAATTCTTATTTTATTACATTCTTTGGGACCACCTGTACCTCCTGAAAAAAATCACCAAAGATCCGAGTTGGGGAACATACACAAATTTTGAAAAATGTCCGCCATTTTGGAAATTTCAAAGAAATGTCTTTGGGCGATAACGGTGAGCCGTAAAATGATGCTCCATGTGCTATTTTCATTTAAATGCTTTCAAAAAATATATATAAAAGAGAATAAATTATTGGAATTTTTTTGAAAGCCTATTTTTGGACAAATGTCAAGTCAGCAGAATGAAGAAATAAGTTGCAATTCGTATGTTGGCACGATTTTTGATGAAGGCACTGAGCAGCTCATCGTTGCGCATGCGCAGACAAGAGCGTCACATGCTCCGCCCTAAATCTTCTTGTGTTCCTTACGTGAACATCGTACCAACATATGTAACTTATTTCTTCATTCAGCTGACTAGAGCGAACGGTTTGCCGTTCAAAATACTCGATTCAATGAGGTATTTGGGTCATATGTATGTTAATTATTTCTTTAAATTTCACCTGTAAAATGACAGAGATCGAAGAATGTGTGGAGCCCCCGCCCCCTCTATATGTGCATCTATATTGATGGTGCAAAAAAAGTGCACGGGGAACTTTACCTTTACGTAGCTTCATCAATTTCATCATATCATGACTCATCCTAATGTTTGCGATTAGACAAAAGTGGCAGAAAAGCGACGTAAAAATCCAAATCAATGATTGAATACCAGGGGAAAGCACATAGCGGATCCCACATTAAACTGTAGAAGCAGACCAGTACCCTATCTGTGCATAAAGTGGACTTAATACTGAAAAATAGACATGTGTGCTTCAAATCCATGTAGAACTTCGTGGTGACGCTGTAAAACACAATAGACTCATTTATTTCATAGAAAGGTTTAGAGGAGGAAACGCAAAGCTGAAGCTTCATATGCGTTGCTTTCATGCATGAAAGGTTTAAATTTTCACCACTACTTTATGCAACAAGTTATTTAAATTTTAGTCTTCAAAATTCCAGACGCACGGATTTCAAAATCCATTAACTACACAATAGTTCGACGGCGACGTCTTGTTCGTGTTAGCCTTGAAACGACAAGAGATAAAAAAAAAAAAGGATATGCGGGAACTGAGTTATTACAAAAAATTGGAAATGGAAAGGACAAAAGTACAGATACATAGAAATTTTTTTTTTCCTGTTTTCTTCCTTTGCTGCTTCCCACGAAGCTTGGTTCGTGAGATATTGTTACCCTGCTCGGTGTATTGTTGCTGTAATGAGGAAAAAAGGGGAAAATATGCTTCCTCAAAAATACGATCGTCTCATATTAAACTGTCGAGATTTTTTTATATATATTAATCCAAACGCAATATCTTTGCTGCGTCAGTTTTCCTCCCGTATTTATACATATTGCGTATCCAAGGCAACGGGGATGAAAAACAATAACTATCAAGCAGATGAAATGGTGTCTTGTTTGGAATTCGAACCTAAGACACCTAGCTTCGAAACTCACTGGAAGAAACGCTTGGCCACAATGGTCGACCCAAGTGAATTTGCGAAAGTTTCCTTCCATGCTTCTTCTTCTCGATGCTGCGTCTGTAACGCAAGAGACCCGGGTTGAACTCCCGAGGTAGACAATATCAGGTGGAAACTTTCCTTGACAGTGTCGCTGCACAGAGCGGCTCTGAGGCCCACCCAGCCTCTAATCAATGAGTGGCTGGAGGGGGGAGATGATAAATGCAACCGGAGAGCCACATACCGAGCACGTGCGGCGCACTACCTCCACGTCCACTGAGTGTCTTCATGGCACAGTGAAATGCACAGGGAATAACATTTTTTTAAATCGTTAGAGTTAAATACAAGGGTTGGATAAAAAGTAATGGCAACACTGGTATAATTGCTACTTGACTGTATTGGCAGAGGAGAGGAGCACGTGTTACATTCCTTCAATGTAATCGCCCCCCATCTCTACGACCTTCTGCCACACGTATGGAAGGCGTCGTACACCGTCAGCGCGTCCATCTCTGTCGATGTCCCGCAGTGACCGCCCTATAGCACGTATGATGGCTTCGCGCGTGTCGTAGTGCTTCCCGCCCAGTGGTTCTTTCATTTTGGCAAAAAGGTCGTAATCACACGGCCTCATACCGGTGAATACGGCGGATGTTCAAGTACCTCCAACTACCAGTTATGCAGGAGCGCCGTCACATTGTTCGCAGTGTGACACCTTGCATTGTCAAGCAGGATGATGGGACACCGTGCCGTCGCTTCCTTCTTAATGCGAGACGAAGGTGGTGTTGAAAGAAGGTGCAGAAGTAGACTGCGTTGACCGTCTGCCTGAGAGACGTTGTTCTTCTTGCCTAAACATATTGTTAGGGCGCTTGCACTCTCGTCCTCTGCTTCAGAGCACTGCTGTTTTTGACTGAATAACATGCAATCGCACCCCACTCACTATACTTCCTCGTCTGACATTCCTTTATCAGCCACGAAACGCTTGTGCCTCTGTGACTCACCCCTTTCACGGGACAGCAGTGTTACCATTACTTTTTATCCAACCCTTGTAGAAATGTTCCATTTAACAATAGTGGGAAATTATCAAAGCCTACGAACAGTCTCCGCTACCGCAGGGACCTGAACCCACAGCCGCTGGAGCGAGAATCCAGACGATGAAAGAGTTGGTGAAAGAAGGGCAATAGAAATTGGCTGGGTCAGGCACGCTGGAAAGAAGGGGGGAGGAAGATATCAGCCGATAGAAGATATTAAATTAAGTGGATCCTACGCTGACATAAAGGGCAAGGCGCTGGATGTTGCAGTAAAAAGAGCGTTCTTGTGTGTGTGGCTTCTGCTACCCCCCCCCCTCCCAGCTATTTGTAGTCAGGGGCACAGCTGCCCTGAAAAATTAGCGGCCATTGTTTTAAAAAAATGAACAGGATGATGACGATGTCGCTGAAAGTTGATTCAATCTCTAAAATACGGGCTGTATGATATTATCACAACGTCCTTCGAATCATTTCCACCATAATGGGTTTCTTTTTTCGATCAAAGAACAAATCCTCTCGTCTCAAAAGCCTTCGTGATTTAATCATTGGCGGACGGTCCTCAGACCTTGGAACAAAATTAATGATGGTTCATAGATTCTACGGTGGATATTGAAAAAAAGGGTTTCTGAGGAAAAGAGTTTAGAAAATGGTGTGGTCCGGGGAACTTTATTCTTAATGTAGTTACGAACAACGGAGAAATCAATTTGCTTCTTTTGTGATGTTATCAAGAAAGTTTCTATCAGAATGCATAGCAAGGACCATTGCAATCCTCCCAAAATATTTATCGTGGTTGACGTTTCGTTCCAAAATTATAAAGGCGACCTTGATTTTGAAAGTGCGTTCGAGTGCACTTACTCAAACATTTCTCCCCAAAAAATATAAACGCTCACGCTTTTGTGGATGGTATTCCGTGACCCCTCTTTGAGATCTAGTATAAATGTTCCATGCAACAAAAATTTGATGGCAAAATCATTGACAGTGGCGTCTCAGAACTTTTTTTAAAGTAGAGTATACCTTGTTATTTAGCAGCCATTTCCTGCCTTTGGAGTTCTTTTTTATTGGTATTGGCGAAATGGAGTGTTACGACACCAACAACTCTCCCTTGGGCACATCCCTGTACATCGAGGAGCATATTTCCGTACAGAAAAAGGCATAATACATTGATTCTTGTTGCTTTTACCACTGAAGTTGAAGGTTTAAGATGCCATTTCGTGGTTTCTGTAATTTCAAAATTTTCAAAAATAAAAAATCCACGATATTGCCGTAAAATCAATGAAAGATAAAAATTTTCATTAATTTTCACTAGTAGCATTAACTATTGCTATATCAAGAGTTGAAGAAACTCATGGATGTCGTTCAATTTTCAACCCAGAGTAAGCAAAGGAAGCGTGGGTAATGCAATCAGCTGCTTGCCATGTGGCCTCCCCGATGGCGCAGTGGTAGCGTCGTCGCCTTGTAATCAAGGGGTCCCGGGTTCGATACTCGGTGGAGTTACGGTGGAGGTACAAGTGGTTCGGATCCCACTTTAAAAAAAACTGTAGGTCCAGTCCCGATTAGCCTTACTGTGCATAAAGTGGACTTAAAACATCAACTCAACAACAACAAAGCTGCTTGCAAGATTACCTTGCAAGATTGCCCCTGCGTTGCCAAAATGTGATGTGCATAATCATGAAGGTGAAAACGGTACACAACGAATACAGAGGTGGCGTTAAACTGCAACCACATTTGTGTCAGGGGAAGGGGGGTCTGTGTGAACAATGACGTTGCCGATCAGGTGGCCTAGCGCGTTAAATGATTGACACAGAAATTCCCGGGTTCGAATCCCGGCATGCGCATGGGTGTTCTTTGTGTGTGTCCCAGCATCAATTTCATCTCATTGTCATCGTCGCGATGATACAAAAGTGGAAGAAAAGTGACGCTAAATAAGAGAGCTACAAAATACGAAAAATAATGTTATGAGGATCAGGACTGCGCATTCGCAAAAATGGCGACTTGATAAATTCAGTTAGACGCTGAAGTAAAAATTACATTTCGAACAATGATGCCCAATTACTTATTTCGGTTTATAATTTGAATCCATTCGGTCACAGTTGAGGCTTTATTCTCTCTCCTTATCCCCCCCCCCACACAAAACACAAATTCGTCAAATCAAGATTGATACACATTTACATCATCTTAAGACTTAAGCTTTACAAGAACGTCATTTTCGGAAACTTAAGAACTGCTACATTATGTAGAAGCAAGGTGGCCAAAATCATATTTTCTTATTTAAAAAAAATCATTTAATGATATCTTTAATCATAGTTTGCAAAATATTAGTTGCCATGTTTATTTGCAGTGTAATGCTAATGACACTATATACGGTTTAACATGATTAGTATTTTGTATATTATTCTACACTTTTTTTTTACTATTTTTGACAATAAAAATTTTGAATTTTAAATCAAGAAAAATTTAAGTGTGTTTCCAGTTTACATATTACATTTTCTTTCGTATGAGCTTCACCCCATCAGTACATATATTTATCCCCTTTCATTTCCTCTCTTATAAAGCTTAATAAGCATCATTAAATTATTAAGACAATAACGTACTATCACCGAAAGTGATTCTGATATCTGCAAAATCTTTATGTACGTACATTAATCTATGCATTATTTTTAAGGTGATTCAAATCAGCCTAATTTAAATAAATCCACCTTATGTAGAATGTTTACTAATCACTTTTTGTTATCGATTTAAACGAGAAACTCTTTACTTCGGTGAAAATAACGTTTGAATAGCCAATTTATCGCGCTTCAATGCAAAGCTTAGGGCAACCAAGTAACGAACGAAGCCACAGAGCAGCCAACCGTCGGTGCAAGGTAGAAATATTAGTTCGCAAGTGAGACACAACGCTTCCAGGTATCATAGTGTTGATCGTGTTCAGGTAGCAATTGTTCTTGAATTGTTCTGGTTTATTCTAAGCCTGAAACGCACGGAACTGTATTTCCAGTAGGAATGCCCTAGTTGGCGCTGAACTGGCTACCCATTTGCTAGTTTTCGCCTCACATGATACTTGTTACCGCGTACTTGTCGATAGACATTTGTTCCCATAAGACATTGCGCAGAGCAGACAATCTGTAAAGATGGACAAGCAATTTGAAGAATGTTGTAGGAGAATTACTGCTTTGTGCTTTTATTAAAAATTAAAAATTAAAAGTATGGACTAGAGATTGGCTCCAAAAAACTATGGTAATCAATGCGTACCGAACAAGCTTTTTAATTAACTCGGGTATGTATATTCATAATATTCATACATGACATTTGCAGGATTCATTCACAAATTTTACAAAAAAATCAAACATGTAAAACTGATCACGAATGTACTGCACGTCATCTCTTTCCTTTCGTATATCGAGATCCTATCAAAAACAGCCAACACGCGGAAACCACAGACAAAAATCTCCCCTTTGCAAATTCACAGATTATCTTCACATGGCCAAACTTTGCTCTGATTGGCTGTTCCACAGAATCCAGTCGAGGAAAGCCAGTAGCAATTAGAGCATGTCCTATTCCTCCAAATCAGTCAAGCAGCCAGGCAGCCAGCCATCACATCCGGGAAGGTAGCCAGTTCAGCGCCAACTAACTGGATATACAGTTCCGTGTGATTCGGCCTTTATTTCGCATTTCTGCTACTTGTTTTGACCAGGGTTGTTAAAGGTATAGTAACCCATAAATTCTAATGGGTTCCATTGGGTTCCGCTGCAGGACCGGAACATTTTTTCTTGCACAATTTAAATTCGGTCCAAGTTGCGTATTGTTTCATAGAAAAAAGGTTCCTGGACAGAAATTAAATTGATCTGGAAAAAAGATTCCTGACAGAATTGATACACTTTACAGCTAAAAAGGTTCTTTATGGTCCAGAACTCATCTTCTTTGCTGATTTTATCTCCTGGACCGAAATTGAATTTATTTAATATTCCTGGACCTTTAACAACCCTGCTTTTGACTAATCGCGAAGATGAGGATGAGTGATGATATGATTAAATTGATGAAGGGACACGCACTAAGGTCGGAATAGGCTCAATGGATACCTATTAGGGGCATCACCTCCAAAATGGCCGAGATCGAGAATGTGTGGCGCCCTACACCCACACCCCCTAAATGCGCCTTCATGGCACGATGCTATATGCACTGGGAACTTTACCTTACACACAAAGAACTTCCATGATCCGGCCGTGATTCGAACCCGAGACCTTTGGTGTCTTAGCGCGGTGTGCTAACCACTCCGCCACGATGGCAGGTGTTCTTAATTAGGACTCTTCGCAAATAGGACGACACCTGGTGTATCGAGTCCGTGTCGCTTGCGCCGAGGCTTCTTATCTGTTCATTTCCGCCGCGACATATGTCAAGACCTTCCTTGGTGGGTTTTACCACAATCCGGAGTGTAATTACCGCCGCGCGCATGTGTGTTTATGACGTTGCCCAGCTTCAGTTGTGTTTATCTTCGATTGAAAAGGAAGGTGATTGGTAAGTGAATGTAAGATGAAAGTATATATGAGGGATATACATTGGGAAATTAGTATTTATGTAAAACTGAGACTTGAGAGAGACGATAAGATGGCTGAGAATATAAAAATGATAGAAACAACGCGTGGAATGCCTTCGAGCATTTGCATACCTACAAGAATTCAAAAAACGTTTGTATTGTTGTTGTCCAAGTGTATCGAAATATTGTGTTTATATATACGTAGCCATTACTTATATAATGTTTGCAAAAAAATACACTGCATTTATAATGTTTTTTGACGATTTTATGTACGCGTAGTGTATAATAATTAAGTGTAATAGACTGGCACATTTATGTTGCTTCCAAAGTGTACATTTACGTAGTACTTGTAGAATGCTTTCAATATTTTAATAATACTGTATTTACAATGTGTTTTTTTACGATTAACGATACAAGATTAATAGTTAATAAGCTGATACTGATTTATGTATTTTCTGTTGTGGAATAAAATTGATACAAGTAATCCTGTATAACGTCGTTTGAAATAAGTAAAGAAAACTCATATTTGTCTCCCTGGATAGGTTTAACATTTCAGTGTAAACACAGCTGTGCATCGTCATAAACACAAGTTTGAGTTTATGTTTTCAGTCCACTTTATGCACTATGCACCATGTGTCCATAAACACACGTGCGCGCGGCGGTGATGACATTCTGGATTGTGGGGAAAACCAGCCAAGGATGGTCTTGACATATGTCACGGCGGAAATGAACCGATAAGAAGTCTCGGCGCAAATGACTCAGCGCAAATGAGTAGTGTAGTTGATGCTATAGCAAGCACAACAAATGATGAGCCCCCTCAGATTGATTTGCCCACACTTAAAACAATGGCAAATCGGGCATATGCCCCAATCGGCCAAGTGTGGAACCCTGTCTAATCCAAGATTTTTGTAAAAATGCCTTGAAACTACAGTGTACAAATGATGAGCCCCCTCAGATTGATTTGCCTATACTTACAAAAGTTGCATCAGCCAGATTTTTGTCCATAAACTTGTCAAAAATTGATATTTTTTTGGCTACACTTAAAATTAAGCAAAAACCCATACATACACACACATATTTACTTCTGGTTTAAGTTCAATTGGATACCAGCTTCAATTTGTTTATCTAATATTAAAACAATGCAATATGCAGAGCCCCTCTAGAATTGCTCCGTGACTCTCTCATTTCTTATATTATATGTTTGCATGTTTCAAGTAATTCTTTTCTGTGTCAGTGTGTACAATTCCCGACACGGTAGTATTGATTTTTGCTTTGCATGTTTCCAGTAATTCCCCTCTGCGTCAGTACTTACAGAAATTCCCGAGCATTGAAGCTTTGCGTGCAAACAAAATTGCATCAGCCAGTATTGTGAGAGTGGTTGAGGAGAACAGATGTGTTGTTACAGTGCTTCTCATATTTATAGGCCTGTTTGATTTAATATTCATATTAAATATATTGAACAATATTTTGCCTGATATTTGTTACATCTACCTTGTTTGTTGTAATCCACTCACATTTAGAGTCAGGCTTATATCTGTTCCAGCTTGTTATACAAAAATCAATACATAACACAGTGCCAAGTCATTGCCATTCTAGACATGCATGTCTGTGCAGGTATTTGCGCTAGGTCAGTGTGAATGAATATTTATTCTCTTTTCCCACTTGTGGGCTATTGGCTTTACAACCTGTCATAATAAGCATAGAGTTTTGATTTGAACCCCAAGAAATTTTATATAAATACCAAAGCCAAAAAATATTAACACACATATACACACATACACACACACACACACACATACAAAAATATACAAAGCACACAGCTGAACCCAACTGATATTTTTATTAAGTATAAAGTTTTGAATTGAAGCCCAGGAAATATATATAATAAACCAATAACAAAAAATGCCAAATCAAAAATATTGCAATCAGTGTAATAAGAATATATCCAGCCCCAATTGGGCCAGACACCAAAGGAATTGTAACCCAGACAAATGCAGAACTCCCATTAAAATATGCCCCAAATGCAATAAAATATTTAGCAAGGCATATTTCAATAGACATGTGGGCTTTTGTTCTGTACAGTCATCAATATTGCCCCCACAACCATCCACATCTGGTCTGAAAAGAAAGCATGAAGCACCTGTTAATACTGGACCTGCAAAGCAGCCACGCTATGAACCCATCCATAGCAGTTTTAATGGCCAATTAAGAGATTATCGGTTTGTATCAGAGCCAAGATGTGATATTAAGAATTTTTTGAACAGTGTAAATCCTGATGTACAGGCAATTCTAAATGCACAAAACGGCTCTTATAAGCTGTCCCTCAAATTGTTTACACAATATAAGAAACCAAATGGCACAAAATTTACACAGCCCCACATAACAGAAATGTACCTGTATATTCAAATGCAAATTCAGACAAAATAATAAGCAGGTTGATAGATCAATTGAATATTAAACACTCTGAATTTGCAGCAAAAGAGTCTGGATGGAGCCTATGCGGATCTTCACACAAGTTATATGTTAATATTTCTGAATTCAGTCCATTACAAGGATCTACATATCTGCCATTACCTGCCAATATTAAAAACAAAAAAGCTGTGGTTAATATAGAAAATAATGATGAGAAATGCTTTTTGTGGTGTATTTTAGCTGCTTTGTATCCAGTTTCAAGAAATCCTCAGAGAATAACTTATTATAAACAATATGAACATATTTTTAATGAGGCAATGAAGGGCTTAGAATATCCAATGTCTGTTCAGAATATTGATAAATTTGAAAAAAAGGCCAGGCATATCAATGGCAAACAATTATCTATTAATGTATTTATTTGTTCCACTGGCCGTGGCAATTGCTTGATAGAACCTCTCAGAATCAGTACATTTGATGATGATTCTGCTGTTCCAATTGATTTGCTCTTAATTGAAGGGGATGGCACATATCATTACACTCTGATACATAATCTTGAAGCTTTAGTCAGAACACAAATAGACAAATCCAATACAATATTCAAGTTGTGCCGAAGATGTTTAACTGTATTTTATGGTCAAAAAATGGTGAATGGGGTTCGGGAAGTGAATGCAGAAATTGCAAAAAATAAGTTAATTGAGTATCTGAAATATTGTGGCAACTATAAACCTGTTCATATGGTGATGCCAATGCCAAGTGAAAATTGCAAATTCAAAAAATTTGAAGCCTTGTTGGAACACCCAGCATATATAGTCTGTGATTTTGAATCAAATCTCAAACCTCTTGCATTCTGCAATCCAGATCCTGAAGAATCTTCAATTACACCATACCAGCTACATGAACCTTCTAGTTTTTATTATGTGATTGTACAGGATGGTGTTGTTAGTAAAGAATATTCACACATGGGACCAGATGCCATCAAAAAATTTGCACATAGAATAGAAAATGAGTGCTATGACATAGCATCTAATATTTTATTAAAATCAAAACCCATGTTGCCTTTAACAGAGAAACAGATTGAAGATTTCAACAATGCAGAAAAATGCCCGGTATGTGATTCTGAATTTTCAGATACAAAAATCAAGGTGAAACACCATTCTCATACAGATGGTCGATATAAACAAGCCCTGTGTAATAGCTGTAATATTAAGATCAAGAGACCAAAATTTATCCCCATATTTTGCCATGGAGCATCCAATTATGATTTTCATCATTTGATCAGATATGAGGGGTTTGACAAGCAGAATTTAAATATTTTAGCTGAAAATGATGAGAAATATATTGCCATTAGCAAAATAATTAAAGTTAATGGTGTTTCTATTCACATAAGATTTCTTGATTCTTACAGAATTTTATCTGCTAGCCTGGCTACACTGGCCACTCAATTATCTGATGATCAATTCAAAATCACATGTGCCTTGTTTCCAAATCAGGACCTGAAATTAATTAGGCGGAAGGGTGTATATCCATATGACTATGTTACAGATTTTTCTAAATTTGATGGGTGTTCCCTGCCACCAAAACAACAGTTTTACAGCAAAATCAAAGGATCTGGAATCACTGATGATGATTATCACCATGCCCAATTGATGTGGAACAATTTAAAATGCCAGACATTTGGTGATTATCACATGGCTTATTTGAAACTTGATGTGACCCTCTTAGCTGATATATTGCAGGCATTCAGAAAATCTTCCATGCAAAATTATAGGCTGGATTCAGTGTATTTTTACAGTGCCCCGGGCCTAGCATGGTCTGCAATGTTTTTAAACACCAAAAAGCAATTGGATCTGATCCAAGATCAAGATATGTATCTGTTTATGGAGCAATGTATAAGAGGAGGCATGGTGCAATGTTCTCAGAGATATGCCAGAGCAAATAACAAATATATGCCTGATTATGATCCAGCACGGCCATCAAATTATATATTGTATGTGGATGTAAACAGCCTCTATGGTTACGCTATGATGGATAAACTGCCACATGCAGGGCTTGAATGGGTTGAAGATTTCAATATTGAAGATCTTCAGGACTTTGATGACAGTAATTATGGCCTCTTCTTAGAGGTTGATCTGACAATTCCTGATAATTTACACAATACATTTTCTGATCTGCCCCCAATTCCTGAGGTTCAGTGCTCACCTGGCTCTAAACAGAAGAAATTGATGATGACACTGGAGCCAAAACAGGGTTATGTCATATATTATAAAAACCTCCAGTTCCTGATGCATCATGGTGTCCAAGTGACCAAAATTGGCAAAGTTTTGAGGTTTAGGCACTCAAGATGGTTGAAATCATATATTGATACAAACACAGAGCTTCGAACATCTGCAAAGAGCCAATTTGATAAGGCCTTGTTTAAATTGATGGTCAATTCTGTATATGGCAAAACTATTGAAAATGTCAGAAAACATACCGATGTTAAAATAATTACTGACCCCAGCCTGAGCAAAAAATTGATTGCAAAGCCTAATTTCAATTATAGAAGAATTTATGATGAAAATATGGCACTCTTCAACATGAAAAAAACAAACATTAAGTTTGATAAACCTATTTATGTAGGGGCTGTAATATTGGAATTGGCCAAATTGCACATGTTAAAATTGTATTATGATGTGTTGAAACCTTTTTATGGTGATTGTGTAAAATTGATGTACATGGACAATGATAGTTTTGTTCTTGATATTCAAACAGAAGATGTTTATAAAGATATGTCACAGCCTGCATTGCTTGAATATTTTGATACCAGTGAACATACAAGAATTCAACCCCACAACAAAAAGGTGCCTGGCAAGTTAAAAGATGAGACACTTGGTGATGTTATTGGGGCATTTGCTGGGTTAAGTGCCAAGATGTACAGTTTTGAGACATGTAGTGGTGCTGTTGCCAAAAAAGCCAAGGGCATTGGCAGAGTTACTGTTGAAAAAGAGCTTGAATTTGAAGATTATAAAAATTGTCTCAAATCCCAGAGTTTAATCAGAACATCAGAAAATAGAATTCAGAGTGTGGATCACTTATTGACTACAAATGTTGTAAGAAAAGTGGCTCTGGATCCACATGATGATAAGAGATGCATTTTATCATGTGGCATACAAACTTTACCATGGGGTCATTGTGATTTGAAAAGTGGCAAACAATGCCCAAACACAGAACATGATTTGAAATAAATAAACATGCCTATGAACTTATTTGGGTTTAAAAAACAAGCAATTATGGACCTGCCGACACCACAACCCTCTTCTGATATACAGTCTATACTGTCTAAACTAAATGGTTTCTTAATTATTCATCTGAACAGCATACTTACAGATATTGATGATGAAACAGGCAAAATATTGTACATATTTAACAATAATTTAAATCATTACCAATTACCTGTAGGTGGGCAATTGCAATTTATTACAACTCCTGAGGGTGATGTTAAAATTTCAGTAGGGAGAAATATTTACAGAATTAAGCACTCAAACATGATTTCTGGCACTGTTTATACTGTTTCTGCTGGTGACTGCTTATATATTGAGGTCCCTGGATCATATGACAAACTTATACCTTTTTTTATAGAATTAAGAATCAGATACTCTATAATAAATAACTACTAAATCAAAAATGCCTAATGATATTTTTGGCCATACAAGACATGAATATCACAGTGATGAGATTTTGATGCTTGATGTCAGAGTCAAGAAATTAAGAAGTGATTTACAAGCTTTACAAACCACACTGAATGCCAGTCTTCAATTAGAAATTACAAATTTGCAATCACAATGCATGGACCCTCTTCTTAAAATTGATTCTGAACTCAAATTGCTCCTTCAGAAATATACTGACCTGGCCACATTGGATAATTTTCAAAGTTTAGAAGAAGCTGTAGCAGCTCTTCAAGCTAAATTTTAAACCCAGGCTAACAACTCTGAGCAATTGAAACAACAATTAGAAGAACAGATTAATAATGTCCAGACACAGCTCCAAACAATTGTCAAAAGCATAAAATCACAAGAAGATTTTGATCTCGTGATTTCCACTCTAAAGGAACAGATTCAGTCACTCCAAATACCTAATCTGGGCCCTCTGAACAATGCCATAGCCGAGGTTAAAGAAAAAATTGAGACACTTGAAAATTTTATGAACAACTTGCCATCTTCTGATGCTTTGAGTGCAATAACTCGGAGTGTTGCCAACATCAAGCTGCAACTTGAAACATATGAAGATTTTGGAAAAATTCAAAGTACCATAACCCATCTTGAGGGTACAATAGCAGCAGTGCAAAGTGATTTGACAAATGTACAAGAAACTCTAGAATCTCGCCTGCCCGGTATTGTAGATACCCTTGTCAGTGTCCAGCAACAAATCACAAAGCTTGAAAACCTCAACACTGAATCTGAGCTATCTCATTTTCATCACTTGATAGATGATATCCAAACAAAACTTGAAATTTTACAACAATCAACACCCTCTCAGGCAGATGTAGCCCTGCTCCAAAATGCTATGCAAAATGTGGCTGATGCTTCTGAATTAAACAATGTGAAATTGGCACTTGAATTTTTGCAAAATACAGTATCAAATCTGCCTACATCACAGGAACTTAAAAATATTAAGAGGGCAGTGAATCGCATATTGAAATCAGAAGATATCAAAAATATCCAAACAGAGATCAAACAACTCACTCAGACAGTGGCCACTCTTCCAACCAATCAACATATTAATGAACTGCATGCCCTGTTTGAGGATATCAGAAGACAGGTCCATGATCTTACAGCTCAAAATTCAAAATTGGCAGTTGTTGAAAATTTACAGCAAATTGTGGCTAATATCAAACAACAGCTAGGGACCATGGAATCCAATCAAGCAAATGCTCTGTCTGTTTTTGCCACCCAGCTACAAGAGATTGTGCAACAATACAAAAAACTTGCTGTTGACATAAGAATCAAGCCTGGGCACGATGAGATTGTTAGAACTATCAATGAGCATCTTGAATCTGTAACAAGTAGATTGCTCACAGCAGAAAAAGAAATAACTGGCATAATTGAAAATCCTAAACATACAGTAATTCTTGAATTGTACAGCATCCCCAACAAAGAATATGATTCACCATTTACACCAGGTGGCAAAATATATATGCTGTCCCCTGCACAATTTTATTACCAGTTTTTTGTTGGGGGCACACTTAGACCAATCAAGATCAAATATTGGCTACAGCCACAGGCACACCACTACCCTACATTATCAATAACAAATGCTGATAACAAAGTAAAAATCACCAGTGTAGAATTAGAGGATTTTACAGATCCCAATACATTAGAAACAGCATATGTTGAAGATGATGGCTCTTTGGAATTTAAAATACAAATAGGGGACAAATTATATTTAGAAAATCCTGCAGTATCAGCTGCTGAACACCCCATAGTTGCAATATTCTTGTTTACATATTATGTCTAGACAAATTATTGTTGATGAATTACACAGACAGGCCAGACATAATTTTAAGAGACTCCCAGTAGTCACAAAGGGCATGATTTATGGCAGAGCGACTTGATTGAAATGTCAAGTGGACAGTTGAAAAACTTAGACAAAATCAACAAGGGCTACAAGTATCTACTCACTATCATAGATACATTTTCAAAATTTGCCTGGGCTGTGCCACTCAAATCCAAGACTGGAAAATGTGTTACAGAAGCCATCAGAACAATCATCAATCAGAGTGGAAGATCACCGCGCTATTTGCAAACAGATAATGGCAAAGAATTTTATAATTCAGTGTTTCAACAATTTATTAAAAGCCGGGCAATACAACATTATTCGAGTTACAGTGATCTCAAGGCCTCAATTGTAGAGAGATTCAACAAAACCCTAAAAAATCTTATGTATAAACATTTTACACTTCAAGGTAATTATAAATGGATTAATATTCTTCCAGAACTTCTACATAAATATAACAACTCGGTCCATTCCACAATCAACATGAAACCCTCTGAAGTAACTTCATCTGATGAGCAAAAATTGATCAGCACTGTTTATTATCCTAGATACCAGCCAACAACAAGAAAGGCCAAATACAGGGTGGGTGATCAAGTAAGAATCAGCAAATATAAGCACTTATTCAAGAGAGGCTTTACAAGAAACTGGAGCACTGAATTATTTACAGTGGCTCAAATTAAACCTGGGACCCTTAACACTTATATAATAAAGGATCACCGAGGAGAAATTCTCAAAGGCCGATTCTATGAAGAAGAGCTCAGCAAAACTAAACAGCCTGACACATATCTCATAGAAAAAATCATCCGCAGAAAAGGCAACAAGTTACTTGTCAAATGGCTAGGACTCCCAGAACACAGCTGGATCGATGCAAACAAAATAATAATATGAACACCTGGGATGTTATAAAAAGGCTGCCAGAACCTGAACAACAAAATAAGAGAAATGGCAACTTGTTACCTGATAATATTAGGTGTCTTATTGTTGGGCCATCTGCTTGTGGTAAAACTACACTAATGGTTGATAATTTTTTATTGGCACCCAACTGGTTAGACTGGAAAAACAGGCACTTGTATATTTTTTCTAAGAGCTTGGAACAATTAAAATATCAGCAGCTGATGAAGCTATATGATGGATTGGATATTGCCACTTTTGAACCAGATGTTAAGCCACTTCATGAATGTCTCGATAATTCTGTTGTTGTGTTTGATGATATTATATTGGATAATCAAAACAAGGTTAGAAATTTCTTTACACAGGGCCGGCACAAAAACATTGATTGCTTCTACCTGGCACAGACTTTTTCAAAAATTCCGAAGCAACTGATCCGAGACAACAGCAATTTTATATGTGTGTTTCATCAAGACCATACCAACCTCAAACACATACATGATGAATATGTAGGTGGGGACCTGAGCTACAATGATTTTTCTAAGTTTTGCAGTTGGTGCTGGAACCAGGACAGTTATGGGTTTGTCACAATTGATATGACAAGAAAACCCAATAGTGGCAAATACAGAAATAAAATCAACAATTTTCTAGACATTGAAACATATATAAATAAACATCAAAAGGCCAATCATTGATGATCTTAAATTAAGAAATTATCTTGTAAAAAGATTTAAGGGATGGAAATCAGAGAACCGAGGAATTTATGAAAAATACAAACAAACAGAACTGCCTGTAATTGATGCTATTAGTGAATTAGGTAAAAATATTAAAACTGTTACAGAGCAAAATCAAAATTTGATCACATAGCTTGTACCTGTAGCTGCAAGGAACATATTAGATTATCCATTCACCCCACTTTCAAGTATTCATACACCTAGTCCTATTGCTCCTAGAAGAATTGAAGCTACTCAGGATCCTATTGAATTGGGTCTTCTTGCTCAAAAATATTTAACCACACCTAAAGACAATAAAGATGAGGTTTTTGGCTTATATGCTGACACAGAGCTTGATGGTAGCATCATTCATAGAATTGGCAATTTCAGAGTAACATTTATGGGGGATGATCTGATTGTATATTCAGAATCTCGTCTTGGAGAAAAAGGTGCTTTTGTTAAGTACCCCGGCACACCTGGATTGTGGGAACTGATGACTAGGAAAAGGCCTGGCAGCTATACAGATCAAGATTATGAATATTACAAAGAAATATTAATAAAATCAGATGCTCTATACCAGAACAATGATCCCACACAAAAAAGAGTCAAGTCTAGCAGTGGGGAAAAATACAATAATTTAATCAAGCCCATATGGTCACAGATCAAGACTGGCAGTGGAATCAAACAATACAACACCCTGCCCAAAGAATTTGTGTGGGTTGATGATGTCAGGAAACTTGTAGATAGGTTATTGGTGATAGCTGGGGAGGAAAATGCTGGGAACCACAATTTTTACAATGAAAAGGTTGGAATTATGGACATGATAAGCACAAAATTGTCTAATTTTATAGTGAATGACACTAAGGGGATTGGATATCTTATAAAAATAATTAATACTCTACCCCCCAAATTTTGGAATATTTCTGAGCGCCGGGGGCTTGTTAATGACATTATAAACAAGCTGCCATTTGAATTACATATTCCAGGTTATCAGTATTGTGGTCCAGGCACAAAATTGGATCATAGATTAAACAGAGGTGATCCTGGTGTTAATCCCCTAGATGCTGCTTGTAGAGACCATGACATAGCATACAACACACATTCTGATCTTGACAAGAGACATGTTGCAGACAAGAAATTAGAAGAGGCTGCATTTGGCAGATTTGTAAGCAAAGATGCATCTTTAAGTGAAAAAATAGCAGCATTGGGAACCACCATAGCTATGAGCACCAAACAAAAATTGGGGTGGGGGTTGTGAATATATATATAATAAACCTACAATGAAGGCCAAGGGTGTTATGTATCAAATACCTTATGCAGGTCTCAAATCTCTTGGGCCTATTGATAGCCTTTTAACCAAAAAGCAGCGCAAGAAGAAAAATTCTTGTATTGCCAAGGGTCATGGTATGAAATTGTTGCTCAGCACCCCCCAATTAAAAAAATTACAGCAATCAAGAAAAAAATCACATGTGGGGGGATTTATATTTACCATCCCTGCCATCTTAGCTGCTCTCGGGGCTGTTGGGAGCTTGGCTGGGGGATCAGCCGCCATAGCAAAAACAGTAATAGATGCCAAGAAGAATAGGGCAGAATTAGATGAGCAGAGGCGCCATAACCTGGCCATGGAGAAACAAGGCAAAGGTGTTAAGAGAGCCATGAATAAGTTTAAAAAAAACAAGAGCCGCTTACAAACCAAGATATTGAAGCTTTAATCAAGCCACTGGGCATCAAACATTTTAGAGGTGTGTACATGTATGATTCTTTACCAGAACAACCACTCAACAAAGAGTGTGGCATTGTTAATTTGGATAAGTACAAAAATCAGGGCACTCACTGGATCTGTTATCTTAAATATTTAAAAGATGAGGCATTTGTGTTTATTGTATGGCTTCTTAGCCATAGAGACTCTAAATATTCACTGTAATGTGGCTGAGGGTATGATCACCAAATCAAATGGCATAGGCACTCACAAACAAACAGGCATTATTGCAACATTCAAACCTAATTCTGAATTTATGGAGCCCATCATCTACAATCCATCCCCAACATTATATTTTCCTGTGTGCCATAATAGAATAGATTATATTGAATTGATGGTCACTAATGAAAAAGAAGAATTAGTTGATTTTGCTGGAGCCACAACAACTGCAATCATAGAGATTAACATTTAAATAAAAATACATACAAGAAGAAAATGGAAAATATTGAGAGTTATGAGCTACAATCATTTCCCCCAAACAGGAGGACATTTGCAAATTTAAATCAACCCAACACAGAGATTGAGGTTGATCTTGATGTAGGGGATGGATTTATACACCCCCACAGAGCAGATCTATACATCAAATTTGATGTTGTAAAGCTCGATGGTACAGATTATCCGGCAAATTCAAATATAAGATTGGTGGACAATTTTGTGCCACATCTATTCTCTGAAATTGAGGTCAGAAAACATGACGTTGTTATAAACAGAGTGGATTATCCGGGTATTACCTCCACAGCTTTGGCTACATTAAAATTATCCAAAACCGAGGCTTCTTACTACAAAATAGGTGGATTTGAGGCTGGTGAAAAGATATTATCTAAAAACCACACTGTGCTGTTCCCTATGCGCCTATTGCCAGGATTCTTCTCAGATTACAAAGAAATTATGTGGAAGGGTGGTTTAAGAATCACATTTAGAAGAGCTGCCAATGATAATAATGCCTTGATGAGGTACAGTGCAATAAACTCTACAGGGGAAGCTCTACCCAATACCCTACCTGATGAGGGCAAATGTATTATTCAGACTATGGAGTTAAGAATCCCTGTTGTTGAGTATGAGGCCAGCTATGCTCTTAAATACAAAGCTGATATAATAAAAAATCCACAGGTTCCCCTACAATTTTATACATATCAATGTGTACAGAAGCCCGTATCTGGTACCTATTATGAGTTTGATGCTACAAATTCATTCTCCAGTATACAATATGACATGCCTGATTTTGTAGTGGTATTGTTTCAGACTGGAAGACACAATAATCAGGAAAAAAATTCAAGTAAATTTGATAGCTGCAACATCAAAAACATATTTCTTAAAAATGGCAGAAATGAGGTATTTCCTAGAGAGAATTATAATTTAGACATGTCCAAGGATGATTTCCTTAAATTATATGAGGCATTTTCTTCCTTCAAAAGGGTCACTACTGGCAATACTGACATGTATTACACACCAGATGAATTCAAAGCACAGAGACCCATGTTTGTAATCAACACTTCAAAAAGAAAACAGGTTGTGGTTAATGACAGAACAAACATTAAAATTATCTGTGAATTCCATGATGCATTACCTGATGACACCATATGTAGTGTTATTCTCATAGGTGAAAAATCATATGTTTATGATGTAAGAAATGAGAGAGTCACGGAGCAATTCTAGAGGGTCTCTGCATATTGCATTGTTTTAATATTAGATAAACAAATTGAAGCTGGTATCCAATTGAACTTAAACCAGAAGTAAATATGTGTGTGTATGTATGGGTTTTTGCTTAATTTTAAGTGTAGCCAAAAAAATATCAATTTTTGACAAGTTTATGGACAAAAATCTGGCTGATGCAACTTTTGTAAGTATAGGCCAATCAATCTGAGGGGGCTCATCATTTGTACACTGTAGTTTCAAGGCATGTTTACAAAAATCTTGGATTAGACAGGGTTCCACACTTGGCCGATTGGGGCATATGCCCGATTTGCCATTGTTTTAAGTGTGGGCAAATCAATCTGAGGAGGCTCATCATTTGTTGTGCTTGCTATAGCATCAACTACACTACTCAAATGACATGACACTGGTGTATCAAGGGTGATTGCTATTAACAAGGGAGCTTTAGCAGGGTTGTTAAAGATCCAGGTATTTTAAATAAATTCAATTCCGGTCCAGGAGAGAAAATCAGCAAGCGTAAATGGGTTCTGGGCCGTAAAGAACCTTTTTATCTGTAAAGTATTTCAATTCGGTTCAGGAACACTTTTCCGGATTAATTTTAATACGGTTCAGAAACTTTTTTTTTTTTCGGATCAATTTAAATCCTTTCTTCCGGATCAATTTAAATGCGGTCCAGAACCCTTTTTCCAGGATCAATTTAAATACGGTCCAGGAACATTCTTTCAATGAAACAATACGCAACTTGTACCGAATTTAAATTTTTCGAGAAAAAAGGTTCCGGTCCTGCAGAGGAACCCATTAGAATTTATAGATTCCTGGATCTTTAACAACCTGGCGTTTAGTACAAGAAAATACTGAAAGGTCTCATTCGAATGTTGAACCACGAACACAGCAAGACATACAAAAACAAGATATTCATTCCCTTACCTTCGAGTCCAGCGAAGCACAACAAACCACGCTGCACAACACGCTCTTGAGAGGCACACTGGTTTGACCGACGCTATCTCGAGGCAGCACGTCAATGCGAGCATTGAAATCGCAGATTTGACCTTGGGAACCAATCATTCCGCGAGCCGTAAAGATAGGTCGCGCGTAAAGACCGGATAATGGCTATATAATGAATAGACCTCGGATTTCTAGGTTCTAAAAACTGTGCTTTTAGGATCCTACAATAGGCTCTAAATATTCTAAAATAGATTCGAAACACCCTAAAATAGGTTCTAATACCTTAAAATAGGTTCTACAAATCCTAAAATAGGTCCTAAAAAATCTTAAGGTATGCTCGAAAGAACTTAAAGTAGGTTAAAAAAAACTTAAAATAGTTTAAAATTCCTGAAAAATGCTGATTAGGTATAGTCACCGGCAATGAAAATGGGTCACCTGTATCCTGAAATACACACTATCTTGCATAATGTTATGTGTGTTGCTTAACCCTACGGCGATGACAGAACATACCATTGGAAATTTGCTATTAAAATCCACTCTTATAGTGAGGCAAAAATCCTTTTTCGTGTTATCCACAGTCAAACTCCGCATTTTTGTCTGTGAGGACAAATTTGTGTCTTATATGCTGAAAATAATCTTTCAACAAAAACATAGTCAGAGGTGCAAATTTCAATGCTGAAATATTGCTTTGCAACGAAAGTGAGCAAGATCACACAGATCAGACCACTTTGGATTGTACAGGTAACAGTGGCACCAGACATTTTGCTTTGTTTAGAGCTTTGAAAAATTACCATGGACTTGGAGCAAGGTAAATCGACAGAGAGGATGTTTCAAGCACATTTGTCATTGAATTTTTCGTGACCAAACAAAGCAAATGCCTCTGTGTGACATAAAAATCCTGTAAAACTTTAAAAATATATAAAAATCTAAGAAAAGGCTTGATTTAGGTGCATAAACCTAAATTATATTTTAAAAAGCAAAATAGTTTTTTTTAGGCACTATAAAACTTCATCAGTCGTTGCGTTTTTTTAACGAAACTCTGACGTAACTTATTATTTCTTACATACCTGTAAAGGAAAAAAATAGGTTAAAGACCTAAAATGCGAGGTTTAATAATGAGTGTTGTTTATTCAAGAACCTCCAGATCCCCGGTGAAATAATGCGTTAGAAAGTTTCCTAATGTACAAAAGACGGCAAGGATAAGAGTGTGAGAATTATCCATGTTCATTCATTTCAATTACCGCAATGTGAAGGTTATGAATTGTAATAAAAACGCCATCGCAATACACCATAAATATTCTGACAAATAGAAAGTTCTTCTTTTGTTTAAAACTTGTTGCAGACACTTTAAATTACGACACATTCAAAACTTTAAACAAAATATTTTCTTCAAAATGTAACGACCGCCATATTGGTCACACTTCATTCATTTATTGCCTTGTGATGAATGGGTCCCGGATTCGATAGCCAGTGGAGGCACATAGTGGTTCGGATCCCACTTTAAACTGTAGGTCAAGTCCCTATTAGCCTTTCTGTGCATAAAGTGGACAACAACAATTCAATACAATTCATTCATTTATTGAAATATACATATATAATATACGAGGGACATTACGAAAGTAAGTTTCGTCATTTTTTTCACAGGGAAGCTGTATTACGAAGTGAGAAAACGCATTGCCATAACAAAAGACAATCTTTCCTGAATTCACTACGGGAGCAGCGAGAGCAGAGGAGCGATGGCGCATGCGCAGAGTGCCGAAGAATAGAGATAAGCAGCAGACCGACGTGCCCGAGCTCATTCGAGTGCAAACCAGTATGGCAGAAACGTGGGCACAAATGGAAGTGCGTGCTGTCGTGCGCTATGAATGGGATTTTGTCATTCTTGCAGTCATGTGCTCAGGAGTGAACACTTGACCGGGAATAGCGCGAGGGCAATGACTTCCTGTTCAGGTTTTGTTCTTGGACGACAATGCAAGACCCCGCACAGCAAGGGTCACTGCAGAACACATTCGTGTCTGGGATGGGAGAGATTGAATCACCCGGCCTACAGCCCCAATCTTGCCCCATCAGACGTCCACTTTTGTCCTGCGTCACTTCGTAAGCAACGAAGAGGTGCAACAGGCTATGAAGAACTTCCTTAAATTCGCTGGGCACCGATTTTTACCAGGAGAGTTTATTGAAATTGATTTCACGTAACAACAAATGTATCAACGTCGGTGGCGATTATGTGGAAAAGTAGCCAAAATACTGTATTTTGTTATGACGTTGTATTCTTCTGTTTGTAATAAAGCTTCCCTGTGAAAAAAAATGACAAAACTTACTTTCGGAATTTCCCTTGTATTTATATTTGTATATCATAGACTTGTGCATAAAACTATATTTAATAACTTTTCATAGTTTTTGCCTATATTTATGTTTTTGTTATGATATTATTTTCGATTTTTTGCAATATCTATTTCAAGTTATATAGGCTAATAATAATTATCCTAATGTTTTGACTATTATCAAGTCCAAGATGGCTAGGATTTCTATCATTAACGGAAAAGTTGTTGTTTAATGTTTAAATTACTAAATTTAATCCTAACATTCGAAATTGTCAACAATGGACTATGTTGAAATAACATTGGGGGGGGGAGAGAATCGAAATTTTTTCATCCCATCTAGGACTATTTTTCATAAATAACGGTTACGTTTGGAAAAAACTCAAAAATTAATCTATTAGGTGTAAGTCTTGAAACTTTCCTGTGGACGAGAGAATATTTTCATAATCTATATTATTTTGCTCTTCAGGGCTAGGAGGTTAAGAAAATACCCTTAACTCGGAGGTTTCCAAACTTTTTCGTTTCACGGCATCCTTAGTGTTTCAAGATTTTTCCGCTGCGCTTTATATGTAAAAGTACTAAATAAGCACATATTTGGAACAATCATATCATTTCAGTGAAAATATTGGAACATTTCGCAGCTCTCCTGTAAGCCAGTCACGGCGCACACTTTGGAAACCACTGCCTTAACTAGTAAATTTTAAGTTACACCTGTAGCAAAGGCTTCAAAAAAGCGTATTTTGTGGATAACTTTGAAGTTGTTAATTAAATCGAGGTGTACTCGATTACAGGTGAATATGAGGGGAATAACTCAAAACAGTCTACAAGGAGTGAGGATATCATGGACAGAAAAGACAGACAAAACACAAACACTTTATAAACCATAAAATAACCTAACGATATAAAACCGGAAGTTGCAGGACCGACAGGACAAACTCATGAAAATGGCACAGTTGAAGATAAGATTTAAAGAGATGATAATTAAGTATAAAAGAAAGGAAGGATAATGTTTGAAAAACCAGGAAGATGAAATTAAGTAATATACGTAAAAGAGGCCATTATTCCCAGACAGTTAGCTATCAGGCCAGCCAGGAAATATTAATGGATGCTTATGTCAGTTATTGTCGAGTTGGATTTACTGAGGAAGTGTGCGAATACGAAGAATGATACCTCAATAACTGTGGATTGGTATGTGGAAAGAGGGAAGAATAAATAGTTGGAGAAAAAGAGTGAAGGGGGTCAATCGAGTGTCCTTGGTGGAGCAGGAAAGGGTGACTATCTCCACAGTTCCGAGGAGATTCAGGTCTATCACTGTGACGGGTCAGAATCCTTACTTTCATATCCAAATATGTGCCGGATCCAACCATGACGATACAAAATGCATTTGAGTGTGTGAGTCCTTTAAAGTTATTTTAAAGTTGTGTTTTCACCTCTCGCAGCTGAGGCTATGGTGGCTTACCATTATTTATAATTAGTTTCAATAGGGTCGAGCTTACACACCCCAGGAAATCGATCCCCGTACCGAGAGTATGTTACCCAAGAAGCCGAGCCGGTTTTTACAGGTTTCAGGTAACTGAAGGTACGATACGCCTGTGTGACGTAAGCAGTGAGATAAATCCCACCGTAGGAAATAAATCTGAGAAATTCAGGTTTTGGTGGATATGAGCATTCTACAATAATGTGTTGAATGCTTAAAACAACATCACAGGACAGGTATAGCGAAGGGTCCAATCCACTTGCCGGCTTGCAGACGACTTCCTAGAATTGATGTCAGGAAGAATGGCTTGCTATTTTAAGAAAACATTTGGACAAGGTTTGCAGATAAAGTCTATACTCTCGAAAACAGGCAAACCCAGACATTTTGAAGATATGTGAACTTAAGATTTAACTGCTCTGGGTGAGTTCTGCGCTGGAGTTGGAACTGATAAAATATCGGATTTGGACTATAAAAAATTTAAAGTATCACTACAAATAAACCAGAATCTACAGATCTATTACTTACATTTGATGCAACATGTGCATTATCTAGCACTCCCATAATAAATGACTATATAGCTCTCGTATCACGCCGAAGGCTTGGCTCGAACCCGGCACCCCTGGCGTCATAACTAATCTCTTCGAAAAGGGGCCCTGTTGAAGCGCTGGAAAGAGCTTCTCAAAAGCACATTTCACCGGCAATCTTCAGCGGATCTTGAAAAATCCGCTGACACTGATTCTACCGGAAATCGTGCAAAAGAATAAGCAAACGCAGCTTTATGCTAAAAGCACCGTTAACGGCAGACGCCGAATCGCCAACGGTTTTAACGATCGGAAATTCGAATCCACCATAAATAGTTCGAGAGAACATTTCTCAGCCCCAGTTATAATCAGAAATTGATAAGTGAACAGTCGTTGCCTCCAAAGTATTTGATTATCACTTGTTACGCAAAGAGATACCCCGGGAGTTGCACTACAGGAAGCAGTTTTATTTCAGGACAGCGCTTTTCTACAAATCAGCGATGACGATCTTCTCATCGAGTTCTACAGGTAAACGAACGTTCCTCTATCCTCTTTCTATGATTCTGATAAACCCTGCCAGACCAGCCAACCGAAGTGTTTAAATCTAATGTTTAAGTGGTCACAGGGGCTAGCCCCCCCTTACTGGTACAAACGTCCCTCTCTCATAGCGAGTAGCTCTAGGCTGACATAGCCTATCTACGATCCCCAATAAAAGCGGTAAGACTCTTATACGTGGTGGAGGTGCGGGGGAAAGAAGATTCACGCATTGCCTAATGAATTAATTACGTCACATCTAACAAACAAACAAACGAATAAATTTATCACCTTGCTGACCTCCATGGCCGAGTGGTTAGCCCATCGCGCTGCGACGCCAAGGGTCCCGGGTTCGTATCCCGCTCGGGCTTGGTTGTTTGTGAATGTCGATTCATCAATTTCATCATTTCATCACTCATCCCCATCTTCGCAAATTAGCCAAGAGGCACAAAACGCGAAGTAAACGCTAAATTAATCAATCAATCAATCAAAGTCTAAGGTTCGAATATCTACTTGGGCATGAGTGTTCTTTGTGAATGTTCCTTCATCAATTTCATCACTCATCACGACGCGATTGGGCAAAAGTAGCAGAAAAGCAGTGCTAAGTAACAAAAAATCAAATCCAATATATCACCTTTAATTCTACCTTTATGCTTGTTGTTAGGTAACTGGTTATTAGCGTGTACTTTTGGCACTGAAAAGTGTGCGCTGAAGTCCTTCGAAGAAAACTCATTCCAGAATCTAAGTTATGAGTAAAGGGCAGACTTAGGTGGGTAAAAAAAACTTCAGGGAAGCTTACTATTTCGTTTGAAATTATGGTGTGCAACTTGAAGAGAAAAAATAACTTCCTTCCCGACCTAACGTCGCCACGACAAATCGCTGAACAAATACAGCCCGGAACTCTTTGAGCAAGTTAGATGAAAGATTAGTCCTTGCTTCACCCACTTTCCCAGATTTTCTTTCAACTGCCACCTCCTTCCCCGCCAGCTAGAAATGACAAATGTTCTCTAAGTGTGTCGTGCAGAGAAATTAATTGCTTTCTCGGCCTGCTCTTTTGATTTCTGTTCCGAGACGGAAGGCCCTTGATTTTCCTTTCATGACGTCACTTAATTATGCCTGCAGTTAGGTGAGGAGACCTATGCTCCAAGCGCTACAACTAAGATTCGGACTTTGGCATGGATGTCTACTTCGAAAAATGTACTTGAAAACTTTGCGAGTTTAACTATGTGCCACGTGCTAAAATGTGTTCTACTTAATCTTGATAAGTACTTTGAATTACATAGCACAATAAAAATACATTATTCTCCATCAACTGCAGGAACGAAGATAATACAAAGAAAACACGTGACTTCTGAGAAGTAGTTCCTTTCCTACATGTTAGTTCTGATGTTATTTTGCGCATAAATACATTGGCTGTAGCTATACAGCCAAGATGGGATAAAGGACACGGTTGTTTCCCAGAAAGATAGTGCAACACCCTCATTTCGCCAGAATCGTTCGGGACTACCTCGCCGACACCTTTCCCCTATAGGTGGATCGGCCGCGGCTCACCAAGACTTTGAGCTGCTCGCTCTCTGACCCAACTCCCCTAGACGCTTTTGTCTGGGAGTCTCATTAAGTCTAGGGTGTACCAAGTAAAGATCAACACCATAGAGCAACTGACACGGTGAATAGATGCAACAACAGGAGAGATAAAGCCAACTATGTTGGAGCATGTGTTCCGGTCTACGCAAGAGAGGTGGGTGCTATGCCTAGACTTAAAGGGCCACCACATTGAAATGTACTGAGCTTGTCTTCTATTCTAGAGTACTTTTCAGCAGCACTGTCATTTTGTTCAATAAAATGCTTTTTGATTAAAATGTCAAGAGACTTTTGAATCACCCTGTATAATGATCCACAACTATAATATTGCAGTTACGTTGATTGACATGGCTTTATTCACTATATTATTGCAGGCAAGATTCCTTCACAGTTGTCAGAAGCTATGTGTATTTTACATCTTTCCTGCAGCGAACAGAAAATAAACATTCACAGGTTCCTGGTCAGTGAGGAAATAGAATCACTCCTTCGCCTGGTCTTTTACCTTCTGCCTGCATCGTTAGGGATGGAATGATTGCAGTACTCCTTCAATAAACAGTGTGGTCTCACGTAGTACGCGCGAATCCTCGCCAGAGGCGCTGGAGCGGACCGAGGTTATTTAATAAGTTGCGGAGCAGATTTCTCCTCAGTTGGCTTTCGGGTCAGCTTACGGTAAGGTATCCCTAATCTGAGACAGAGGAGAAGCTACGGTTTCGCTCTTTCAATGGTAGTTACGCTTTAAAGGAACGATCTCAGCCGATGATCCAGCAGTTCCCTGCTTGGGATTGGCGACCGTTTCTTAAGAAGAACGTTCATGTTTACCGACATGGCGAAACTAAAGGTCGTACTGTTTTGTTTTTTTTAGAAATTTTCCACATGGCCTCCAGCGGGAGACCAGTCCTTTTGGCAGAAACAAACTCGGTTGTAGACATTCATTTTAAGATACACAGGTTGCTTCCTTACGCTCGACGTTCATATAGTAATAATAATTTATTTTTCTAAATTAGTGCAGTTTGAAGGCATCGTACACAGGCATTGTTGTCTGCAAGTAGCAGACAATTTTCCTCCCGGTCCGCGCGTTTCGTGCAAGAACGAACTTAACGCATCACACGAAAATAGACTTTAGGAACGGCATAACGAACGTCCCAATCTTCACAACGGGACTCATGGAACGGCCAATGGCCATATTTCGTTTAACGCCACTTTCGGAACACGACCCAAGTTTTCCAATGGGACGGAAATTGAGAGGTAGTACGGTAGGTTAATCCACGTCAAGATGCGCTGGGTGTCCATTAAGCCGTACACGACAAGGGGTTAGAGTGTGGCTTTGTAAATTTACTGCCCTCTAAACTACAACGGCTACCATGACTGCGATCCTGATTGTTGTCCTGTTTCCCAAAAGCCAACAGATTCCTGTAAAGGCTACTGCTGTTGAAGGAGACCTTAGTTTCTGGCTACGATATGGAGCTTGAACTTGAACTTCAACAAAGCATCCTAGTATTCACTTTTCGAAATAGCAATTAGGATTTTGATAACTTCAATGAAACTCGGATGTCATTATTTAAAATGTCCATATATTTTTTTCACTTATTGATCTACTGTGTTTTGTTTCTTTTTCGTTGCTATGGTCAAAAATGTATACATCGTAATTTTACATTATGGAGAATATGATTATAATTAATTATACATCATATTAATGCAACAACGTTTTCCAAAATATAAGAAAACAGAAATTGATAACAGATATATCATCGTGCGTATTAAACACAAACTTAAACAAAACATAATAAATTAAATAAATGAACATCTTTTGGTCAGTCACAATACGCACCCCTTCCGGGTGAAAATGTTCGATTTATTTCAGTTCTGTAAATATCGAAAATTATACCACATTTAGTTCCAAACTTATGAGCATTGCATTTTTTTACATTACAACATTTTTTTTTTCAAACAATATTAATTCAGTTCACTATGATCTCCGTGAATCAAACTTGACTGACATATTCTTCATTTTGTTTTAGTTGCATGCATTCAGTACATTAAACTAAAGACAATATTCTTGAATGGAAACAATCATTAACATAAATTATTACATCTCAAATTGTATTTATAGCTTCTGTTGGAGATTTATCTATAAAAGTAACCATGTTTATTATTTCTTTATATATTTTATATTGCATATAGCTTCAATTGTTTATTTGTGTATTTCAAATGCCTTAAGTAACCTGCACTCCCATTGGCTAATTCAATCTTAGCGCGGTGTCTAGTTGCCGCCATTTTAGCGCGGTAGTTACTTCCAGCCAGTGTGCGTAGAGAGGCCGCTCGGGACACAGCCAGAAACCGTCGCGGACAATTATGGATACCGTAAGCCCAACGTGGCTACGTTTCATTAGTGGCGCGTTGTTGTAACACCAGCTGCAACTTCGTGTAAACAGTTTTCCCTAGACAGGAGTGCATGGGAAGTGTAATCAAGTGTTATGTGCATATACCTTATAATACATAGTTATAGTTATCAGTGTGTGTGCCTGTGTTTTCTTTACAACTACCAAGAGGATCGCGGTGAACTTTGCCCTGTAGCGACACAATCCATACCAGAGAGATGTAAGTGGTACCTACAATTTCACTTACATTTAGATCCTACCGGTTTGGATCATCATTCATTTCTGGTCCTTCACAGCCGGACAGGTTCTACATTCAGTTTTGGTCCTGTACGGTCCGGAACGCAAACAGCTTCTCATTGTCCGATGTAACTCTCAAAATCTTCAAACCTTCTTACTTCACTTCTTCACTAAATCTTGAATAATTTCTTCAGCAATAGTAATTTATAGATGTAGCTAATACACGACAGTCAAGAAATACTACATATGCACTTAGATCATTTGTTCTTCAAATCTTCCAATTCACTATTCATCTCAGTTGGAAACTCGTAATTTTTCATATATAGCTACATGATTACTTAGTTCCTTGAACGAATACATCAAGTTGTCAATTGTGTTGCAAGTAATAATATAATGCTGCGACTGTTTCTTCAAATATCATACTTATTTGCGAACACATAAACTTGTTAGACGATGATAATCATCACATCGTCCAGGCATCCATGGCCTTTCATAAAAGTATTGTCTACATTTATTCATGTACTTTGTAGACACATCAATTCTCAAATATAATAATAACCATATGTAATCTAGTGAACAATTCTAATTGTATGTCCCACTAGACACAATACATTGGCATAAATCCATCATTTACGTATATTCAGCGTATATTATTATCTGAACAAATTATTAAACAATATCGCGCAGAAACAGAATGTTTATTCACATTCTTACTAGCATGGAGCAACAATTCTCGTATTTTAACACATCAGTAGCAATAGGAAGAAGTTCCAACATTATCAGTTCCATTGAATATGCATAAAATCCACTTTTCTTTAAATTAAAATGCGAAGAATAACAAAATGTCTTGATGCATGCTTTAACAGAACTTTGCCCTTGTACAAAACTTGCTTGAAGTAAATTATCTCGTCTTTCAATTTTGACATCTCACGGAAACTTGCGTTAAAGGTAAAGAACCTTGTACTTGATTTATTCGCGAAGTATTCTGTTCATGATTTGCCATTCTTGTAGAATCCGAATTAGTTTGTGATACCAAACTTGCTGCTTCAGGTTGAGAATTTAATGGATTTGAATATGCAGGAAGACGCTGATATGGCATTGTATTATTATTAGCACTGCGATTTTCATTCATGTAATAGAATCGCGATTGATTGAGCAAATTTTCATCATTAAATTGTCCTGTAGGTGAACGAGAATTATTTTGCCTGTAATTATTTCGAAATTGTCCTCCGTTTCTAGATCTCAAGCCATTATAATTGTTTCGTGCAGTAAAATTTCCATGATATCCATAATTATTAGAGGTTCGCCTAAAATTGTTGAAATATCGACTTCGAAGATTGTTTCCCTGCCAATTTTCGTAACCTTGATTGATAACAGCATTGGCATCTACATCACTACTAGTTGGAGTCTGAGTACACACACTAGTGGTCTTCGAGCGTTGAACATTAACTTGTAGCACATTTAACTTGCCTCTATTTTGTTCAGAGTTCTTTGGAATATTTTCACGTTCGTTGTCTTCATTAGGAAGAACAACAAGCCCCTTTCTACTAAATTTTATTACACCTAATCTTCTTAACATGCTAGTCAGTTGATCTACTGAACGAATTTCGTGACAAGTAATGTGATTGGCAATATTATCAGGTAATTGGGTAAGTATTAATTGCAAAACATCTATATCTTGAGGATTTTCAACCAAATTACAATAACTAGAGTGAGTTTTTAAAGCAAAAGTCTCTAAACTGCCATGTACACTGGGATCGTATTTGCGATTCCTCAATACGGAGAGTTGTGATTGGATAACTTCCGAAGAAGCAAACTGATTAATGAATTCTTGTACAAACTGATCATAAGAATTAAAATAATATTTATGAGTCCGAAACCAATAACCAGCTCTCCCAATGAAGCATTGTTGAATACTTTGCAGTTTCATATCTGTTGGCACCCCTACAACATTTAATATGTTATCCAGCTGTTCAATATATTCTCTCGCTGATTGTTGCTCTATCTGTCCCGAGAACTTAGGCACTTGAGATAATTCACTTAATTTTAAACGTCCACTTCTTGCATTTCCTTCTCCATTGCATGTATTTCTAGTTATAGGATGATCACTTCTTCCTCTCGAACTATACGGTCGATTATAGCAAATATGATTTGCTCCGTTTAACCCTGTGTTACTACAATTATGTAATCTCGAACCATTTACAGAAGAGTGAGGATCATCGTGATTGTTCGAAACTGAACATGGTACACTTGCATCACGATAGATATTACTAACACAATCATTTTGTGGGTTAGGTTCTGATATTTGTGGGTTAAAATCACAATACATACAAGGAGAATTAACGCTTTGATCCAGATGACAATGTGGATTATTATGTACATTACTAACACTGTCATTATTCTTAGTAAACACAGAACTAGAAGTAGGATGTGCATTTGTACCAAACAGTTGATAGCAAGCATCAGTGTAGTTATATTTCTCAGCACCTAACTCTCCTTTTTTGAAATGGACCTTCTGCGTGTCACTTCAGAATTTCTTTGCGGAAGTTTCTTCAGAGCTAGATCTTACAGATTTATTATACTTGTGCTTCCAACGGACATGTTTACGAGCACGAGTGTTAGTAACATTCTTTTTACCGGAAACTTTCTTAGATGAATCATCTGATACATCACTAGACGAAGTACTGAGTCCAATATCACACTGGGTTCTTCCATTCCGAAATGCATTAGATTCTATATTATTCACAACAATTGATTTTGTTCTATTATTAATATTTGTAACAACAGAATTACGAGCAGAGGAATTATGTGCAAGGGCTACGCTACCTTCATCATTATCGTTAGAATTCACTTTTACTGTTAAATCCTTGCCATCAGCTTTAAGCTTTTTGATATTTTGTTCTATACTATCAATATGGGAATTAAACTGTTGGAACTTTTCTGTACAATGAGAAATATGCTTATGTACATCAGCATTAACATCGCTTTTACTTTCTAAAATAGTGACTCTAGACATAAGATCAACTATATTAGCAGAGCAGTCATTATAATTTGAATTGAGATTATCTAAACGTTGGTCATAACCAAGAACGTGTTCTTTCAATGATTCTTGCACATTTTCAAATTCAGATAGTTTGACATCAACATTACGACATTTATTATCAAACACAGATTCAAGACGTGTAGTTGATTGTAAACACGCTGTACTAACCGCATCTATTTTGTCCTTAAATTCAGACATTAAAATATTAAGCCGATTGTTAACATGACTAATATCATGATTAACAGCTTCAAATTTAACATCAAGCTGTGAAGATAACTGTGTATGTGCACTAGATAATTCAGCTTGTTTTAAAGATATAACGTCAAGTTTAACCTGAATATTTTCATTAGACAGATTTTATTCTGATCTAAGTTCCTGATTAGACTGTTTGAGTTCTTGATTAGACTGTTTAAATTCCTGATTAGACTGTTCAAACTGAGTCTTAAGTTCCTGATTAGAACTTACAACAGATAATTGTATGCTTCTAATGCTGTTTAGTATGTCATTTAAATTAGGATTTATACTTTCCAAATACACTGGCAATTCGTCAGGATCGCAACTGGAATCACATTTGTTACAACAGTATTTTTCCTTAGTGGTAGAATAAATTGTCCAATGTGTAACGGAAAGCTTCAAACATGAAACATGATACCAGGAACGACAATCAAAACATTGCACATACCTCAGGTCATTATCGAGCTTACCACAACACGTCACTCCTTCAATCTTACCTGACTGTACATCACAAATGTCACCATCGTGAGAATTACTACTGTTTAAGTAGGTTCCTTCATTTGCAACATTAGATTTTAGCCTACGTGAATGTCTAGGCTTCGTTTCTTTAGATTTATCTGCCATGATTGCACAGAATAATAATAAACTTAAGAAATAAAATATTTAGGGTCGCCAATTTTGTCTTCGCAACATGTTCAACAAATTGCAAATCCAAGACAAAATAAAATTTAAAAGTCTAAACTACCATTGCACAAACTTCTCACCACGCATCAGAAGATTGTCCTTTTTTTCAATCCTGGCTGTAGGCGCCAAATTATTGAAGCAAGCCCTTTACTTGAACTTCAACGAAGCATCCTAGCATTCACTTTTCGAAATAGCAATTAGGATTTTGATAACTTCAATGAAACTCGGATGTCATTATTTAAAATGTGCATATATTTTTTCACTTATTGATCTACTGTGTTTCGTTTCTTTTTCGTTGCTATGGTCAAAAATGTATATAGAAATGTATACATCGTAATTTTACATTATGGAGAATGTGATTATAATTAATTATACATCATATTAATGCAACAACGTTTTACAATATATAAGAAAACAGAAATTGATAACATAGATATATCATCGTGCGTATTAAACACAAACTTAAACAAAACATAATAAATTAAATAAATGAACATCTTTTGGTCAGTCACAAGCTGTGGTTACAACCTCCAGCAGACAGCAGTGCTTTTCAACGGGAGAAAATAAATCCGCACAATGTTTTTCAACGAACCTTGCCTCGTAAACTTTGTGTGTACTCGCGCTACGCAATACTTATGCCAATCATACGCAGCTTTTAGTACAACGTGATTACATGTAACGTACAAAAGCAAATAAATTCATCCCTTCGGTCTTTGCAGAGTATAATATTACCTGCACATTGTGTGTAATAGAGTAGTACACCCAGACTGGTTTATGAGAAAAGCTTTCGTATGAAACACCAACAACGTACACTGATAGCTGGTGTAGTATTAAAAGCTACACGAATTGCGCCGGGAATGTAGCAATTCTTCATCTCCCGAGGGAAAATGCAGATTCCTCTCTTCATGCAGCAATTTCACAAATTTCCAACACTTGTTTTTCGCCACCATTCATTGTAGATGTTCTGCGGTGCTAATTTTGCAGCCATGTGTATTTGGTTACAGGGTATGCAAATTGAAGTTGGAGCATAATTGAAGGGGGTGGCTTGAATGGAGGCGTCTGTGCTCCGGGAGATTACAGGGCGCCGACGATAATAGCCTGGAAATGCTCAGTGGCTTAGAAACGATTCGTGCCCTCGCATGCATTGAGGGGTGGGCCCCCGATAGCATGTGGACGTCCTCCAAATATTTGAGCATCATTTTTATAAAGAGGATCCGCGGACAAGGTCGTTTGCTGGTGATGAACTACTCGTCGCTCCCGTCCGCGCTGTTTGACACATTTTCAAATCCGCCTGCGGGAAAACTGGAACTGCGGTCTATAAATATAAGCTTTATTTCCGATTCACTGAGTCGTGGTGCTCTGTCGGTTCTTTTATAGTTCAAAGAATGCCGCTCCTGGCTGGAGAAGAGAGGAATTTTCAGAGCAATTGACTGTTTGAAATGAATTGTTGATTTAAGTCCACCTTTTGCACAGATAGGCTAATCGAGACTGGACCTACAGTTTAAAGTTGAATCCCAACCACTGTGTAATGTGCCTCTACAGGGTCTCGAACCCGGTACCCTTTGATTACGGGACGACGACGTTACCACTACGCCATCGGGGAGGCCAGAGGGACAGAAAGAACAATTTAAGGCCGAATCACACGAAACTGGATTTCCAGTAGGAATGCCCTAGTTGGCGCTGATCTGGCTACCTGGGTGAATATCATGGCTGGCTGCTTGACTGGTTTTGAAGAAAATGCCTTGTTCTAATTGCAACTGACTTTCCTCGACTGAATTCTGTGGAACAGCCAATCAGAGCGAAGTTTGGACATATGAAGATAATCTGTTTGCCAAAGGAAAGTTTTTGTCTGTGGTTTCCGAGTGTTGGTTGTTATTGTACGCTTCTCGATGAAGGAGAAACATAGAGGATGTGCATTCCTGTTCAGTTCATTAATATGTAGGTATTTATGCAAAGCGATGAGATTTGTACGTGGCAAATATAATTAGCCGATAATGAAGATCCTCATTATTACAAGTGTATTAAATGTTTGATATATTTAGTTCAACAAAATGTTTTTGATAAATAAATCTTGCGAATCTCATGTATGAATATTCATACCGGAGTTCATTAAAAAGCTTTTTCAGTACGCATTGAATAACATATTTTCCTTTTTTAATTCTTAATATCATCAGTAACTCTCCTACAATTTTCTTCAAGTAGCTCGTCCAACCTTTTAACTTGCCTGCTCTGCGCAATGTCTTATGGGAACAAAAGTACCCCGATAAGTACGGTAGCACGTATCGTGTGAGGCGAAAACTAGCAGATGGGTAGCCAGTCCAGCGCCAACTAGGGCATTCCTACTGATATTCCAGTTCCGTGTGATTCGGCCTTAAGTGGTTTACAACCTAAACTGCACTGCACGACTATATGCAATATGGGATACTAGTCTCCTGTCCTAGTTAGAATAACGCATTACAAAGTCGTGGATTTAGGGTTCGAATCCTATTATGATTCAGAAATCACGATTCGCCCTCGTCGCGAGAAACGCCGCTACGATGCCAGAGGTCCCGGGTTCGAATCCCGGCCTGGGTGTGGGTATTCTCTGTGAGTGTCCCTTCATCAATTTCATCATATAATCACTCATCCTCATCTTCGCGATTAGAAAAAGCTCGCAGAAAAGCAAAGTAAAATAAAACCAATTCATCGTCGCGAGATACAAATACAAAAGTGACGTTAAAATAGAACACAAAACAGTGCAGTTTCCTTGATGGGGGATTCAAGACTGGTGCTGACCGCACCACAGAAGAAGTGAAACCTTTTCTAATTAATTTTACAAAACGTTAAAATACATGCATCAAAATTGTTCTGTATAAATTACACGTACAACTATTACAAGTTGACTATACAAGTAAATATACGATAAAAAAATAAACTTTTCTTTACCAATTTCACAATTTGAAGAATGAAAGCAAATGCCTTAAAACGTGGAAACGATTACGATTATGAAAATAATTAATTACAAGAACAACAAATTTTCAATTTCATCTGTGCTTGCTTGAAATAATAATAATGAAACAAAAATCATAAATTAGATGTAATTTTCCAATATGGCGGATGTAGAAAATCCATTTTTAGTACTATACTATTGGTAAGTATAGCATTTCCAACAAGGGCTCCCGCCGAGGGGATCCAGGAGGGCACTTCCCCCCCTGAAATATCAGGAAAAAGTTCATATAATTCAAATGGTGAAAAATTACAAAGAGACAAAGAACTGTTCATCAACAAAATGATAGAAGTTTTTTTTTTTAAAGAAGGAAGTTATATTCAGTATCTATGCAAATAGTGGACTCAAGTGTGAACTTGACAACGCCTAGGAATTTTCAATTCAATTTCAAATGTTTTGATTTGTAAAATACGACATTAAAGTTTTCATAAATCTGACTTCACCACTTACTTCCTGGTGAAATTCTAACCCAAAATCATACCACACATGCCCCCCTTCCCATTTAAAGAAATTAACTTGGATCCAAGATGGCGGACGTTGTCATGACATGTACCAAAAAGTTTCCTCTAGGCCTAACATATTACTACCATGACCAATTGCTGGAATCTACACTCCCTTTCATTTTATAAGGGGTGGTCAGCGAATTTTGATTCACCCTGTACTACTAGTACTAATAATAATAATAATAATAATGATGATGATGAAAGTTAAAATATGAGTATTCACAAGGACTGAAGGGCAAGATATGAAATGTTACTCTACCCCCAAACGCCGTGCTCGAAATGAAAATTTATAGCTGGAGGGGATCCTTTGCCCAGTTAGGGGAAAGGTGGGGAGATGCTTGCATGAATCAATATGGAGAAAAACAGTGGGTGGGGGATGTCTATGCAAATTATCCTAACGGGGGATGTTTTATGAGAATTTTCTTAACTGGGAGATAGCATCTCCCGCACATTCGCCCCACTTTCAGCACTGCTGCCCCCGTGAGAAAAAGTTCTACGGACGCCCTTGATTTCTAACAAATGCAATTCTTGTTCTCTTTGACGGTGTAAGGGGTGACCCAAATGTCAACCTCACTTCCATGTAGTACAGCCTGTATTTTTCAGGCTAACGAGGCTCTGGTGTATGGACCCATGGACAGTGTAACCATGTGATTGTCAATTCATCCATTTCATCTTATCATCATTCATCCTCATCTTCGCGATTAGCCAAAAGTGGTAGAAAAGCTGAGTGAAACGAACTAAATCAATCGATCAAATCAATGTTGGTCTTAAGAAACGTTATCTTTACTGAAGCAGTGAATGACGTGTTTCGCCAAGCCGTTGGCAGGCGTTTCATGTCGGTGACGTCAGTTATCAAACTGACGTGGAGGTAAACAAAAAGCGAGTAGGTTGTTACGAGGGGTACGTGGGTAAACAGGCGTCCGAGAATCTTAACTGCGGTTATAAATACAACGTTGATTGCATACTGAGTACACACTGGAAAATTTAGCGAACTCGCCGGACATGTAGGTGAACAACCGGGGCATGTTTCGGACACTTTGTGTGATTTCCATTCGCTTAAATTGTATTTCCATTAAAATTTAGGAAGACAAATCAATTACAGACGGCCATTGATGTATTGGAATACGTCATCTCACATATACGTCACTAATTAATATAGGAATGTAAATGTTGTGCACAAACGCATAGGCGTAGCTTGGCAAGGGAATGTGGGCACTTTCCCCCTCCAAATTTAGAGGTTTGTTAAAATTTACAAGTTGATGCTATTTTTGGTAACCTCCTCGAATCTCAGAAGCAAAGTAATAAGATTCACCCTGATATGATCCATATTTTTTGTGTGACGTCATCAGTAGAAAATGTGTCACTAATATATTTATTTTGTGAAAGAAAGCGTAACTTCCTTGTTATTCTATGTAATATTGCGCCTTATTAGTAATTTATATCTTTTGTTTAATGTTTATTGTATTTTATGCTACATTATGGGTAATTTAATGTATCTTCATGTTTGCGAGAGTTCACTATACGAATTTGTATTTCTAAACATGTATAGATGTCAGTTTTGTTGTAGTATCCTTTTGTAGATAGTGAGTGATTCATCTGTACTTTAATCTGTGTTCTCAAAAATAGTATAAAAGCGAGGATATCGCGTAAGAATCATCACACTTTCGCCACGGATAGTCGAAGCTTTTAAACTTAAAAAGAACCCCTCGGTGTTGTGCATACATCCTGGTATGGTAGTTCGGGGCGCAAGCTAGGCCTATGTGATCATAGGCTTGCCGATAGCCACGCATTGAGTTTATGCGTTTTAGTTGAGTCAATTCATCGACAAAAGCGAAATCCTCGCTTTCATCTCAAGTATATTTGCATTATAATTGCAATGAATAAAGAATAAAACCTTTCAGTTTATATATACTGCAATAATGTGATTTTATTTCTCTGTTCTGTGAATATTGTCTTTGCTTAACACTATCCCTGTACCTGAGAGGAGTCTGTGTACTTCACCGAGTCTCATCGTTCACCGCTGAGTATTATTAAGTTAATATTAATAGTATAATAATACGACGCGTGAAGTAATTGTGCTTAGAACGTGTCAACCCCCCCCCTCCCCAAACTTACGCCCATGCGTAAATGCCCACAAGAGATGTGGGAATAAACTGAGCATAACATAGAGATGATATGTTGTATCATTGTGCCCCTCCCAACAGGAATGACTAAGTATTGCTAAAAAAAACACTGATAGTATTCTATTACAATGAACAAAAAAAATCGAGTAATATTTTTGCAGATAATAAAACAATAATCATAAACAATATGACAAAGTTTAGAACAAATACAGGTATATATCGGGACCAGATACACTAGCACTGAGTTTTACATCGTCTATTCAGTATTCGTTGCGTCTGCAAAGTGAAAGTTGCAATATGGCTGCCAAGCTCAAGCCCACAGAGAGTTGAACTGTGCACCTGTGGCGCCGTCAACCCTACCCTCCAACTCCACTATGCCGCGAATTCGGACAACGTCGGTAGGCGGATTCCTCGGGTGGAACGGTGCTCTAGGCGACATATGCTGCAGATTCAGACGATTAGTCGCAGCCATCGTGCGCATGCGCTGAGTGGAAGAGTCCATTGGCAAAATAGGGATGGAACGCAAAAGGGAAGCAGGTTCCGTGAAAAATCATCTGTTTCTGAAGTTTCACACGTACAAACCGAGCGATAACAAAGCAAACCATAATACGTATGCAAACTAAGCTGATCTGAAACCTATATCGTTGTTTGCATGTTTCTTCCTGACTCCCCTATTCTGTGTAGATTCGTCCTCTCGAACTAGTCTAGTCTACAGCAAACGGACAGTATGTGGAGTTAATAAGTGGCACAATATTACCTACAGGAAGAAAGTAGGTGAAGCATCTTATTGTAGAGACCCATTGTCCTAATTTCCTGTTCAGAACTTCATATTTCAGGATACGATCCCCATCCCCAGGGCAACCTCACAAATGTATACAATAGACTGTGCTTTTGTTATATTTCTCCTTTGTGTGATGCATTTGAACACACATCGAATGGCCCAGCGGGATGCTGCGTATGCCTGCCACAGATTCAAAAGACCTCCCCGAAAACAAGCACTCTGTAACCTAGCAACGAGCGTATGGTGGACGCTTCCTTGCGGTTTGTCAACAATGGTCGCCTTTGTCAACACTTTGGAAGAAATGCTGTTTGTCTTGGGTTGTGGGTCATCGTTATGCAGTTGCACGCGTGCTCGGTTCAAGGCGAAACGCAGTTCCTGTCGTAGGATAGTAGCAGTAGTAGCATGATGTTACAACAGTGTTGCCAACCTTTTCGCTTGTCAAAACCATGCAAGCATATCAAATGGACCGCATTTTTGTCTCCTAGACCGCATACTTGCATTTTAGAGATTTCTGTGTATACATGCACCCCCCCCCCACACACACACACAAGGCCTCGTATAGTGCTGGACTTTCAATCTCATCACCGCAATTCCAGCCTGGCCATGTGTTACATCTGAGTGGACCCTTCATCATTTTCATCTAAACGTCACTGATCTCAATCGTTGTGAAAAGCCAAAAATGGCAGAAAGCAACGCTAAGTAACTAAAATATAAAAAAAAACACAAATATGCATATACTCATTCGTAGCTCACTAATCTTCTCACCATGGCAGACACATAACCTTACCTAAATTCCAGCAAAAAAGTTTTACGCTTCCCAGAAGTAGATTCCAACCCAGTCCCGTTACCAGGTACAAAGAATGACGCCTCAGACAGCTTTTTTTCTTTTAAAAAAAAAAGACGGCTACACGGTAGCTTTCACCTACACGTCAATTCATACATGTCAATTTCTTTCAATTCTCATTTTCGTCAGGACAGACGAAAACAAACATCCACGTCCGAGCCGGGACTTTTTTTTATTATTTTTTTTTTTAATTTTCTTTTTTTTTTCTCTTTAGGGCTGAACCGATACCACCATTTCCCGATACCGATACCGATTCCAACCGATGCCGATACCGATACTTGTATAATTCCAGTAAAATAACAAAGGCTAATTACTGAGTCACAAAACTCATCACATCACATTAGTATTAATTATACCATACTCCTAAATTATTCTCATATAACATTATATCACTTAAAATGTCCTGTGGGCCTCCCCGATATAGAATTGGGAGCGTAGTCGACTTGTAATCAAGGGATCCTGGGTTCGATACCCGGTGGAGGCACATAGTGGTTCGGATCCCACTTTAAACTGTAGGCTCAGTCCCGATTAGCCTTACTGTGCATAAAGTGGACTAAAAACACCAAATCAATCATTCAATCAATCAAAATGTCCTGTGATATTTTATGTGAACTTCTTTCTATCCCCAAAGGATGCAAGAAAAAGAAAATGAAGTTTTTGAAATGTTGCAAGCATTGTTAGAGTGTTGCAGATACATCGAAAAAATCGGTGTATTATTATGTGTGCCTGCCAGCGAAAGTTATGGTGTGTAAAATAAAATGTATGTAGTGCGTATAGAGTACAGCTTGCACAAGGAATGCAAAATAAATACAAATGTAAACAACATTCTTATCGTTTGGTTTAACCTGGGGAGGGAGGAAACCGACGTAAAAATACAAATACAGATATATATATATTTAATGCTCATTTGGCAGCTCTGTACATGTCCTCTATCCATTATTCTCTATCATTTGCATTAAAAACAAGTCACTGCAGTGTCGGCATCGGGCAGCAGTCAGACAGAAGGGTAAGAGCACAAGAAGAAAATCCACAACCCTCCCTCCCACAGCGACATTCATCCCTTTCCCAGGGACTCCGAAATGAGCCTAGCATTATAATAATGCTGGTTTTGAAAAAGTCACGTTCTGAACCATCGAGTTTGCGAACAAGAATTGGTGTCAATGAATGGTTCCTTTATTTCCACATAGCGTTGACCACATGACTTCAATGCCACGTTTGGGCGCAGTGCTTTCACTTTAGTGTCTTTGATCTTGTCATCTGCTTCCAAGGAGGGTGCATCATTTTCGGAAATGTACCTGGAATTTTTGTGCGAGACCCCAACCTGTCATAAGGAAGGGTTAACCAAACTTTGAAAAGGACAAATCTTGAAAAATGAGTTTTTTTCTCTTGGCCGCTCTAGCCACTCAAAATCATTGGTATCATAGCCAGCCCCCATGGCGGAGTGGTTAAGCTCGACCACAAGGAAAAAAACCTTCCGTCAAAAGCGTTCGCGCATCTTCCCTGCCGTTATCGGTGCTCGGGGCAGTGTTGCCAGGTCAGACTTGAAAAAATCGGGAGATTGTTCCTTGGGAAACCAGAAGATCTGCTACAAAATCCGATGATCTAATAGTAGTGGATGAACGACGTTCTCGGGGGCGGGGGGGAGCGGCATAGGCGTACGCACTGGGGTGGGGGGCCAAGGGGACGTCCTCAGATTTTTCCAGCTAGGGTGAAACAATATATTTTTATCAGGCGGGTAAACGAGGCATATTACCCCGTAATAATGTTGCCCTCTCAGAAAACGCCTCTTCAGTTTGAAATTATCACGTTCATACATCCCTATTATAATAGTGGATGTAAATTACTGTGACTGAAATCAACTCATACATCTGAAATAATAGGTACTTTTATGTCAAAATTCATTTTCCAGAAGGGGAGGGGGTGGCGACCATCCTTGCACTTCCTTCTGGACGTCCATGCCGCTATATAATTTTGTAGAAAATTAAGTATTTAAGTATACAATAGTATATTAAGGATAGAAAATTAAGTATTTTCAAGTCGATGAAAGTTGGAAGCAAGTACGGGGGAGGGGATGCATTATTTCCTTTGTAATTGAACTATGCCGCTTCGTTCTCTAGCAAATTTCTTGTTATTGACACTTACATGCTTTATTCGTTAGTTTTGCTGCCTCTATGTTGCTGCATTCAATATATATACATTATATATATATATATATATATATATATATATATATATATATATATATATATATATATATATACACACACACACACATGTATAAAATAATTTGCCCAAGCTACGAAGTCAGTGTTTCTACCTCGTAAGGCAAGGACGTTTCACTGTGTCTGTGTCACTTCATCCATTTCATCAGTTTTTCATTCATCCATATTGTCGTACTTACCCGTACAGGCACAAAAGCACCATAAAATAACTAAAATAGAAATACATTTTTGGGTGGGATAAAATACAAACATCTAAAAATAGTAATGTAGTAATAGTAATAAAATAATAATAATGTCCTAGCACAATTTGCCATAATTTCACAGTTCAAACAACACTTTTCATGGCTGAGTGGAGTTCCACCCTACCTCTCCCCTCCATGTTCAAGTAAGGTGAGCAGGAAACGTGTTTTTGAGTAGGCCGTTGGAGGTGCCATAGCAATAGTTTATTAAGGAATTCTCCGGAGAAATCAATAGGTCTGGCAACACTGACATTGTCCGCGCCGAAGACTTCTTCCTGCTGTCCTTTTCCCCACCCGCCAGCGCGATGAGGTTCTGCGCAGGTTTCTTTCCTTGTGGTTCCAATACAGCATATCGCGCTACAACACCAGGGATCCCGGGTTTGAATCCCGTCCTGGGCATGGATGATTATGAGTCATTCACCAATTTCATTATATCATCACTCATTCCCATCTTCGCAAATTAGGCAAAAGTGTCACAATAAGTGAAAAGTTATGCAAATAAATAAATCAACCTTTGGTATCGGATGGTATCGGCGAAAATATTGAACCGATACTTTCCGATACCGATACTCGTGGTATCGGCTCAGCCCTATTTATTTTATAAAAGGAAAGAAAGGAAAGCCCCTAATCGGAAGCTTCCCTCATCACACTTCATTCACTCTTATCATTTCAATCAAATTTCTACTTCAGGACTTTTCAGGACAGACAATCACAAACATCCATGTCCGATCCGGTATTCGAACCCGTGACCTCTGGCTTCGTAGCGCGCTGTCCTAACCACTCCGCCACGGAGGTCGACTATTCTCGGCCACGGATCCAATCAGGCAGATAAGCTTCAAAATACAATGTTATGAACCCTTGGAACGCCAACATACCAACCGTCCACGCACACATGCATTGTGAATGTTGTCAACTCTCCAGGTGTCTCATGTTTAAGACAATGGAGTAGGATACCAGTTATTATCCAATAAGGAGCATCTGCCCTGCACATTTGATTAATCTCAAGAGAAATTCAGGCCCTCTGGTGAGAGAAAAAATTAATATGATTGAAATCCAGATACAACGAAACATTTTTCACACAAATGACTTCAAGCGTAGCATTGAACAAAACCTTTTCTATTTTACGAAAATTCACCAATATGAAATTTCCAAATACGTAGAACGTAACCACGAGTACCAACAGTAGCAGTGTTAAAATTCCAAGGAAAACAGATTGATTGATTTGCTTTATTTTACTTCGCTTTTCGTGCCACTTTAAGCTAATTTGCGAAGATGGAGATGAGTGATGATGAATTAATGACACTCACAAACATCCATGCCCAGGCCAGGATTCGAACCCGGGACCCGTGGGCCCAAAGAAAACAGAGTAAACACTATATTAACTTTAAAAATTTTGCAAACTTCAGGAAAACATAAAACTTTAGTAAATGCTTCCTACTATCGATGAAGGTGCTCCGATGCCACCAATCAATAGTTTTAGAATCTCGAAACAGGAAATGTCAGGAAAATGTTATACGCTTCACATAGGAGACTTGAACCAGCTCGCGCCCCTTAGCCCGAGTTCAAAGTCTAACGCCTTAGACCGCACGGCCACAGTGAGGTACAGAAAACCAAACAATGACAAATGTAAATATTAGCTACGAATTCGCCTCTCGGGAGCGTCCACTTAACGCCTATGATTTCATTAAGGAAAATTTCCAGCGATGCTGAGAAAGATAGAAACATGTGGAACCAAGACTCAAATGACAAATTGAAGATGAAAACTGAAACTATAACTCGGCAAAAACCTATCGGGGCACATATCAAACCTCATGATACACTATTTTTTCCTCTTTCTTTCTCTCTCTCTCGTTCTCTCTCACAGAGAGAGAGAGAAAGATCTCTTTCTTCAATGGGTCCCCTGGTGGAGAGGGAGGGAATGAGAGAGAGAGAGGATATGAGAGAGAGAAAGAGAGCAAGAGAGGGGAAGAAAGAAAGAAAGAAAGAGAGAAGGAGGGAAAGAGGGGGAGATGGAGAGAGAGGGGAGAAGTGAGAGAGAGGACGAAATATAGAGGGGGAGAGGAAAAGAGAAAGAGAGAGAGAGAGAGAGAGGGAGAGAAAAGATAGATAAAAGAAGAATAAGAAAGAGAAAGAGGGAGAGAGAGAGAAATAGAGAAAGTCCCTCTTTCTTCTTTTCTGTTCCTACTTTCTATCTCTCTTTCTCTCTCTTTATTTGTCTCTCTCCTTTCTTCCTCCCCAACCTAGAGATAGAGAGAGAGAGAGAGAGAGAGAGAAATTTTCTCCTTCCTTTCTCTCTCCCTCTCCTCTTCTCCTCTCTCTCTCTCTCTCTATTTCATTGAGGAAAGAGAGAGAGAAAGAGAAAGAGAGACAGAAGAGAGAGAGAGAAAGGGGAGAGAGGGAGAGGAAAAGGCAAGTCAGGATACGCCGTTAACTTTCAATCGTACTTTTGTGAATATCATCCGTATCAACATCCCTGTACCTTCTGCCAATTTGAAATCGACTTTGAGAGGAGATCACTCAGTGATGCCTTCATTAACATAAACGACACGATCTCAGCTCGGAAGAAATAAAAAGAAACTCATTTTAATTCTCAACTAGCAGAATAATATCACATTATCGAAAAGCCAAATACATAGAGCACGAAATGTTATACAAAAGATTTACTTTTCACACGCTTTCATATTTCCAATCAGGCAGACCTGTGTACTTAACGGTAACGCACCAATGACGAGAAAATGAAATAAAACAATATCCCGTGGAGCTTTTGCTTTACAGACCCAAGTGCCTGTCTCACTGCCATATTTCTCAGCAGAGAGAGGCCATCATCATCCAAACACTTATAGCCCAGTCAATAAAGGTTTCATGTCGGGAATAATTCCGCAAAAGCTGAATTTTGGCCAGTTGTTAGAACACTACTAGTAGTAGTAGTGCAAAATCCCAAAAGTCCCCGCTCCTCCTCGGGGCGCTTCCCTACCAGCGCCCCCCGAACATTAATTTCGCAGACTCTCAGTTATTGCCCTATATCTCCGTAGCTAATCATTGTAGGTAGGTAATCTTTTTTTAGCCTTAATCCTCATTAGATTTGCTACAAAAAATATTGTGTTTAATTTTTCGATAATGTTGATGGTCAAGCCGTAATTTAAAACATAATCTTCAAAAAGTTAATTTTTCCAGTACTTTCTGAAGTTTTTGCCTTGTAACTTTTGAACAAATTAAATGACAAAATATTGTTTCGAATAAACGTTGTAGCCTAATGTATGAGCTTTAAAACGATATCAGTTTTAATATATATTAATGAAAGATGCGCCATAGAATGTGTCTCCAAATGGAGGACAGCACCAAAAAAGTGTCTTTATCACAGACCGGCGGTTAAGTCCGGAATCATTGACTTTTCGATAAAAGCATGAGACTTGGTAGAATCAATTGTTATACCACTTAAGACATGTTTAGTCCAGTAGCCAATCGCCATCTGCGTGCTGATGGGCGCCATCTTGAAAAGAGTCCGCCATATTGGATATTTTTTATTTTGATATATCTCGGGAACGTTGGCACCTGTCAACTTCAGGATTTTTCAGAAATGCTCCAAATAGTGTAAACTTTCATAATATATCAATAAATCTATTTTTGAAAAATAAAGATAGTGGTCTTGTAGAAAAACTCACTATAATACTTTATGTGAATAATTCCGAGTTAAAAGTCTTAATAATTTTCGAACCATACAATAGTATTGTATATTTGGTAACGTTACGAAATGTCTGGTAAAACAGATTCAGATCAGTACAAATGTACGATACACTGCCCAGTAGAGCCATCTGGTAGGAGTTTTCATGAAATTGCATGCTGTGGGAACCAAGCATTTGTTAAAAAGCTTCTCACGCAATGTCAAGAAGAAAAGAAAGGAAGTAAGCAACTTGAACGAAGCGAACAGTCAAAACGAGCATGTCATTAATCTTTCTTTCTTTAGAATCGACCTTATACGTTCAATGCTGGCAGTGACCGGTAAAGAAAACACATTCGACTACAAGCACACAGGGAGTCGCCGTACAATAGCGACACAACTTTCAAACGGTGTAGAGAACTTCAGGCTGAAAAAACTTTTCTTTGTATAGTCCACGTGTTTACTTGGTTAACGTGGAAGACTAAAGAAACCCGCCGCCACAAACGTGGGTGGGGATAAATAGCGGGCGAGTTGTTTTCGTCCAATCACACTCAACCTTCAGCCAATGGGCGCAGCTGTCATTCTGTTCGTCTACTCCACGTGGAGTCTCAGTCACATGACTGCGGATACGCGGATATGCGGAGGGACAAGGTGGCGTAGAGTAGATCTGTGGCAACACTTTGCGTTGAATGTGATTATTGGAGCTGGTGGGCGCGCTCCGTTGACTTCAAAGCCAGCCGGTCGTTAACGTAGTTAACGCGTCGACTATAACCTTTTGCTTTTTCACATCTTATTTCGATGCTACGAGCCATCAGAAATACGGTATTTCTATCCTGTTTGTATGCAGTCATGCAACACATATTCACGGTTGCCACTGTTACTTATGTTTTTCATTTCGGATAGCATTGTACAGTCATGGACACTTCTGGGTTGTGATGATCCCATTTAAAGTCAATGAAGGTTATTACAACCCCGAACTGTTCGTGACTGTACAATCGATATGCTACAGAAAGAGTATAACGTCAGTTAAGGTGGCTGGTTAGTACCTCTCCTCCTTAACCCTACCATCGAATTAAACATTACGGATGCTCGAGTTTGGACTCTAATTAAAAGTTAACCATTAGACATACCTGAAAACTAGTTACATCAAAATTAGGTAATTCAATTCTGCGTTAACCAATGGTAAAGATTTTGTGTGTCTACCAAAATAACAAATCCAAAATTCTTTACCTTTTTTACATTTTTCCTAGCATTTATTTAATCGCCCTCTACTTAGGTATAGTTGAAAATTAAGAAAATGTATATCTTCATTCAATGAAAAACCCTTACTACAAGGCCGGTTAAAGTGAAAACAGAAGCAATACTTTTAAGAAGACATTTAGACTAGCTTTATGTAAAAATTAATGCTTCAGACTTCATTCTGAGTGGAAAATGGTCACATTATTTAATATTTTTACAAAACTTCAAGCATACAATGCTACCTTCATTTGGTGCAAAGGTACATAAACCTTAATCTTAAATCTCAGCTATCTTATCTACAGGGTAGGGTTCTTTGTAGACAACGAAACCAGACAGGATGCCTTCCAATGGAGACGTTTAAACGAATATATTATTTAAAAACAGGATACATGGAGTAAGAATATTTACATGATAAGCTACATTCTTCTATCATTTTCTCGTTTACAGTCAATTTTCCTCTCAATATTATTTTTATTATTTATTTTCTCTATTTGGATATTCTTCTATTTGTACTTCCTTCGTAATGGGCAGATCTGGATCGGGACTTCCTTCTCAATGGGCGGTCTGGATCGGAACTTCCTTCTCAATGGACGGTCTGGATCTGGACTTCCTTCTCGATATGGAGGATCAGGACTTCCCTCTTAATGGACGTTCTGGATCTGGACTTCCTTCTTGGTAGACGGTCTGGATCTGGACTTCCTTCTCGATATGGAGGATCTGGACTTCCCTCTGGATTTCAATTTATTTCGGTTTTGACTATTTAACGAATTCCTTTATCCTTTTCCAACCTTTTCCTCTAAGCTTTGGGAAAAATACTAATATCCTCCCTTGGGGCTGCAATTGGAACGCGCCACCAATAACTAGGTACAACAGGTGTATACTTGGTGCAAACGATTTACACGCGCATCCAAGTAGGTGCTACGGTTAAACCGCGGAACCAAAAAGTGCTATGGGGCGTCGATCAGAACGCGCTCGCCACTGATGTAAACAAAATTCCCCCTATAGGAATGGTAAATCAATCATACAGATGCAATATCTGTTCAAAGACACAAACTTGTATCATTGCTTTGACTTCCTTAATTTTCATATTAACTTACATGTGATCATTGATTTGATTTATAAGATATATATATATATTAATTTACTTCTTTCATACTTATTCTTTGTCTTCTTATAATATATTCTATTGTTTTTCATCTTTCCAATTTGCTTTGTTCTTATTTATAAAATTATTCACATATATTATGCCAATTCTTAACCTTGCACGCCTGGTGCTGCCATCTCTATTCGTCTTTGGCAAACTATTCACATTACTTGATCCTATTGGGTACGTAACACAATATTCCCCCCGTTGCCATAAAAAATTGTCGTTATATATATATATATATATATATGTGTGTGTGTGTGTGTGTGTGTGTGTGTGTGTGTGTGTGTGTGTGTGTGTGTGTGTGCAGATACATTTTTTTTCAAATTATATATATACAATTTTATTATTTCTTCTTGACGCTTTCTTTCTTCTCCTCTGTACAATTATATCTTCTAATGTTGTCTAAATTCTCTCTCCTTTCTACATCTGTTTTTATGTGCTTTAGAAGAACTGTATTTCTAAAAGTACTTATCACTTCATATGGGCCTTCATATATGAAAAATACCTTTTTGATAGCTTTCTCTGAAGCTTTGCTCACCGGATGTGTTTTACAAAACACCAAATCTCCTTTCTTGATATCTATTTTCTTAACCTTCTTCTCGTCCTTTGTTTTTCTTCTATTTCTCTTTTTATACACCTCCGATATCACTTTCTTCATTTCGCTCTTTTGCTCCATCATATCTGGCCACTCAAATTCTTCAAACACATATGGTTCCTCCGTGTATCCGAGAAATAATTCAGCAGGGCTTCTTCCTGTTTCTTCTGACAATGCGTTATTTAACAATTTAGTTATTTTATTAACAACAGTTGACCATCGTGTATGGTTATCGTGGCAGTATGTTCTTAACAGTCTGACTTTTTCTCCGTTGTATCGTTCTATGGGATTCGAGCTAGGGTGGTATCGCGTTACATTTATTACTTTGACTCCTTTGAATTGCATATAGTCCATGAAATACTCCGATACAAACTGTGTACCATTATCTGTTAACACCTTTCTAGGAATTCCATAGTGTTTAGTGAAACCGTCTTCGAAACATTTAACTATCTCTTTTGATGTTGCTTTTCTTATGTTGTAACACATTACAAATTTACTACTTATGTCCACGCATGTAAGGATGTATTGGAATCCTTTTGATCTCGGCAGTGGTCCAATTAAGTCTATGGATATTAAATCCAATGGCCTTCGAGCTATAACATGTAGTTCTTCCTTTTTTAATTTCCATTTAGATGGCTTAGTCTGTATGCATACAACGCAGTTTCTAACATGGTCCACAACATCCTTTTTCAGTCTTCCAAAAATAAAAACGACGTGCCATCCTCAAAGTTTTGTCTGTCCCAAAATGTCCTGACTCTTCATGTACTGTTGTTAAGATCTTATAGATAATTGTTTTGGGTACACATAACCTTACTTGGTGTGGATTTTCAATGGTCACTTTAAAAATCATGCCTTCTATAATTCTGTAATTCCCTTTGATTCTGGCTTTTCTCATCTTCGTTTCTCCGACAATGGTTTCTCCTTCCAATATTTTAAATATAGTACTAAGTTCTTCATCTTCTTTCATCTCTTTTATCCATTCTTCTTTTACTATATTCTTCATTTCTTCCTCCACAATCGCATTTATGGACAATTTGATTATCTCTTCTGGTTCTTGTTGGGGTCTTATTGGAGCTCTGCTTAATGCATCGGCAATTTGATTATCCCTGTCCTTTATATCAATCACTTCAAAGCTATATTCTTGTATTAACAGGGCCCATCTGGTAAGTCTAGGATTCCACTGCTTTGCCGAATTTAGCCAGACCAAGCTTTTGTGATCGCTGAATACCTTAAATCTCCTTCCTTTGAGGTATGGCGAGAACTTTTGTATTCCAAATAGGATGGCTAGGCATTCGAGTTCACTTATAGTATACGATTTCTCAAAAGTCTTAAGAGAACGGCTGGCATACTGGATGACTTGGTCTTCTCCATTCCCGTCCTTCTGGAATAGATACGCCCCTAGTCCTATATTAGATGCATCGGTTCCCAAGCAAAATGTTTTCTCGAAATTCGGTTGGCTTATGGCAGGCGATGATATGAGATCGATTTTCAGTACACCGAAAGCTTTATCTTCTTCTTCTCCCCAATTCCACTTGTTAGTTTTCTTTAATAGCTCATACAATGGTCTTGCCTTTTGTGCAAAATCTCTAATGAACTTGCTTCTCCAATTACACATTCCAAGAAATCTCTGTAATTGTTTCTTTGTAACTGGCTTAGGGAAAAGTCTTATCGCTTCATCCTTATCTATACATAGCTTAATTTCTCCACCAGATATAACGTGGCCTAAAAATTTAACTTCCTTTCTGACAAAAGAGCATTTCTCCAGTTTGACGGTTAATCCTGCTTTTCCTAATTTGCTCAATACCCAATCTATTCTTCTTATATGTGAATCCCAGTCGTTACTGTGAATGCACATGTCATCTACATATATGGTTAACCAATGCTTAGTTTCTATCCCAAATATCTTGTTCAACGCAGTCATAAATGCCGAAAAGATGAATTTAAACCATATGGCAATCTTCTGAATTGAAACAATCTTGAGCCATATCTGAATGCTGTATACTTTCTTGACTTCTTCTCGATCTCAATTTGAAAGTATCCCAGGGTGAAATCAAAAGAAGTAAAGTATCTGCTTCCTGCAAATGAGTGTAGCATCTCATCTATTCTATCCACCTGGTTTCTTGGAAGTAATACGTGTTTGTTTAGTTCTCTCAGATCTAAGACTGGTCTAACTCCTCCATTGGGTTTGTCAACTACATGCATCGGGCTTACATGTATGCTATTTGAATCTTCTATAATTTCCCATCTTAACCATTTCTGAAGTTCTTCTTCTACAGCTTTTCTTTTCGCAAAAGGTATCGGATACTGTTTAGATACTATAGGTCTTTCTGTATCTACTTCTATTTCGTAGGAATACCCTCTGGTGAGTCCTGGTTTTTGGCTAAACAAATTCCTATGCTCTAACAAAACTTCTTGTAATTTCTTCCTCTCTTCTTTGGAGATATCTTTGCACTCATCAACCTTATTCTTTATCTCTTCAACAGATGCAGTGTATTCATCATTTTCTTTATTCATTTCACTTTCAATTTCTTCACATATATCATTTGGTACTGCCTTCATCTGTCCGTACATTAAATTGAGGTTGCCAATGCATTCTTTTCTCTCCATTTCGTTGTTTACAGTTTCCATAGGAACATTTAGTCTTTCTTCTTCCAATGACTCTAGATTCAATCTTCTATCTTTGATATAAATATGGCCATCATATTTTTCCAAAAACGGTATTCCTAATATCATATCACTTCTTAGACCTTTCACTACGAGGAATCTGACAGGAAAATTTAACCCTTGAAGGTTCATCATTATGCCGACGGTTCCTTGTATTTTATATTCTTCTTTCCCTGCTGCCATGACCAATCTTAGTTTATCCCTTTCTGATGCATCTAGACGAGCTTGTGGATATTTTCCTTTTATCCTTTTCCAACAATCATAACTCATTACTTCTACCACACTACCACAATCTATTAGGCACTTTACTTCTAATTCTATAATTTTTGCCTTTACATAAAAAGTTCTCCCTGGCTTCAGGTCATTCAAATTCGGCTCTTCTATTAAATATAATTCAAGACTTTCTCTTTCACTATGTACATTTCTATTTACAATTTCTCCCTGCCTTACATTTCTCTCTGTTTTTGCTCTCACACCTGGGAGATGCTGCAAGAGCATTACATGTTTGACCCTCTATTCTCTTCTGCATTCCTTGAATCTTCATCTGCTGTAATTCCCTCTTGGAATCTTCTTGCGTCATTACAATAATTTCTAGCTAATTCTATGGCTTCGTCTCTTTCTACATCCGGAAGTGCATTTCTTCTTTCCAATTCTTCATTTGGCACACTTACTCGGTATTCTCTTTCGTTCTGTTCATATATGTTCCTCCATCGCTGATTTCCTTCTCTTCCGTATCTTCGAAAATTATTTCGGCCTCTCAAGTTTCTCCAATTCCCTCGATATCTATCATCGTTTCTCTCTCTTACTTCCACAGAGTCTATGTTTCTTTCATATCTTCCATTATTTCTTCCTACATCTCTTCTTTCTGCACTTGGTCTCTGGTTTCTAACTTCTATTCTTCTTACATCAAATTCTTGTCTCCGGAACTTTGGTTTTGAGCGCCCTTCTTCTTCTGAATGTTGCCTCTTTCCATAGAATCTTCCTTCCTTATCGTTCCAGGAATTCTGAGTTTTTGTTAGCACATCTTCGGTTCTTAGATATTCAATCAAATCATCAACTGCTTTTATCTTAACCGCTGCTATAGCTCTCTGTATTCTTAATGGCAATGTTTGGACAACTTGTTTAACCAGCTCCTCTTCACTGCATCCTTCCTTTAGGTTTTTGAAGCTTCTAAGAGTCTCCCATGTATGTTCTTCCAGGCTGTCGACTTTTGACCAATCTACATATCTTCTTTTTAATGCTTCCAGCTGCCTTTCCTTTGTCTTCACTGCAGTAGTAATTCAGGAATTTTCGGCTGAACTCCTTAAAATTTCTAAATTTGTGCTCATTTAGTTGATACCATCCTGCTGCCGACTGTTCAAAACATGTCTCTATTACGTTCAAAATCATTCCTTCGGGGATTCTCATAAGTCTGACATTTGTTGTTAGTTCTCTTAAAAACTTTCTGGGACATTTATCAGATATATTCCCATTGAATTTTGGAAGATGCTGCAATTCTTGTGGCCTAGGTATCCTGGTCCTATAGTTCTCGTCTCTCGGGAATTCATTTTCCAATATGTCAAATAGCCTTTCATTATTACTTCCATCTTCGCTATTCTTCCATTTCCTTTTCTTGTGACCTCCCGCTATTCTATATCTCTTATGCTTCTCTTCTTCCTCCGTCGTCGATTCATCGCTTGAACTCTCTTCTCTCAGCTCTTTCTTAACCTTCGTTTCTTCACTTTCTCGAAACCTAGGATTTATGTTTCCTTCTTTGATGAATAGCTTTCCTAACTTTCTTTCCACTTCATCTACTTTCTTTTCTGTCTTCTCTATCTTTGACACTGCCCCATTTAATTTTCTGTCTAATTCCTTTCCTTTCTTATCTGCTGCATTAATTTTATTTTGATTTTCCGCAATGTCCTTCTCCATACTGCTAGTTTTTTCTTGAACTTCTTGCAGTTCCCACGTACTTACTTCTCTCAGTTTTAGAACTTCCTTTTCCATTATATTGCGTGTTTCCCAGCTTCTATCTTCCATTAGGACCTTTGCTTCCTCTATCTTGCTATCATTTTCATCTACTCTAGAAGATACTGCTTCTATTTGCGATTTATTTTCAACAATTTTTCTTTCCATACTGTTGGTTCTGTGTATATTCTCCTCTCTAAGTTTTGAAACTTCTTCCTCGATCCTCCTATTTATATCCACGCTTTTGTTTTCAATTAGCAGTGTTGTTTCTTCTATCTTCTTTTCCAATGATCTTCTATTTTCTTCACATGTCTCGGTTATTTTCTCGTACATTTTCTTGCTTTCATTTCTTACTGCTTCTAATTTTCTACTATTTTCGTCGAGCCTATCTTTCACTTCCTTGTTATTTTCTTCTAACTTTTCTTTTACTTCTCTGTTGTTCTCTTCCGCCTTCCTATTACTTTCTTCTAACTTTTCTTCTACCTTTCTATTACTTTCTTCTAACTTTTCTTCTACCTTTCTATTACTTTCTTCTAACTTTTCTTCTACCTTTCTATTACTTTCTTCTAACTTTTCTTCTACTGTTCTATTACTCTCATCAATCTTCTCCTTCAATTCCCTGTTATTTTCATTTATCTGCAATGATAGCTTTTGGAACATTCCCATCAAGTTTATTTCTTCTGTCTTCTTCTGCTTTTCTTTTAGCTTTTCCTTCTTGCATTCCTTACATGTATAATCTTCTTCCCTTTTACTTATTGATATGTATTTCTCCTTTCTTATTCCTTCGCACGTCCAATGTTTCATTCCCTTACATGTGACACAGAAAATAATTTCTTCCTTGTTTCCTTCCTCTCCGCAACAAATGAAAGTTTCCCTTTTTTCTCCGTCTTCCTTCATTGTAGCTTCTCCATTCTCATTTCCATCTTTATCCTTTTCCTCCATTTTCAATTATTCTTTCTCTCTTTGCTGTCTGGTTCCTAATTCTCTAGCCCCAAAAGTTGGTCGCCATTTATTTATGCTACCTTCATTTGGTGCAAAGGTACATAAACCTTAATCTTAAATCTCAGCTATCTTATCTACAGGGTAGGGTTCTTTGTAGACAACGAAACCAGACAGGATGCCTTCCAATGGAGACGTTTAAACGAATATATTATTTAAAAACAGGATACTTGGAGTAAGAATATTTACATGATAAGCTACATTCTTCTATCATTTTCTCGTTTACAGTCAATTTTCCTCTCAATATTATTTTTATTATTTATTTTCTCTATTTGGATATTCTTCTATTTGTACTTCCTTCGTAATGGGCAGATCTGGATCGGGACTTCCTTCTCAATGGGCGGTCTGGATCGGAACTTCCTTCTCAATGGACGGTCTGGATCTGGACTTCCTTCTTGGTAGACGGTCTGGATCTGGACTTCCTTCTCGATATGGAGGATCTGGACTTCCCTCTGGATTTCAATTTATTTCGGTTTTGACTATTTAACGAATTCCTTTATCCTTTTCCAACCTTTTCCTCTAAGCTTTGGGAATAATACTAATATCCTCCCTTGGGGCTGCAATTGGAACGCGCCACCAATAACTAGGTACAACAGGTGTATACTTGGTGCAAACGATTTACACGCGCATCCAAGTAGGTGCTACGGTTAAACCGCGGAACCAAAAAGTGCTGTGGGGCGTCGATCAGAACGCGCTCGCCACTGATGTAAACAAAATTCCCCCTATAGGAATGGTAAATCAATCATACAGATGCAATATTTGTTCAAAGACACAAACTTGTATCATTGCTTTGACTTCCTTAATTTTCATATTAACTTACATGTGATCATTGATTTGATTTATAAGATATATATATATATTAATTTACTTCTTTCATACTTATTCTTTGTCTTCTTATAATATATTCTATTGTTTTTCATCTTTCCAATTTGCTTTGTTCTTATTTATAAAATTATTCACATATATTATGCCAATTCTTAACCTTGCACGCCTGGTGCTGCCATCTCTATTCGTCTTTGGCAAACTATTCACATTACTATTGGGTACGTAACAACAAAAATGAAATTCTTAAGAAACAATGTGAACAAATCCTAACTACAATTCAAAACATTTTTTTAGATTTCCAAATAATTTTCCAATATTCATCCAATCCACTACGATACTAGTAAATATTGATTGAAAACAAGAATTTTCCTTACTGTTTTTGAAAGTAATTTCTGAATATCTTCCTTAATAGCACACACAAAAAAAAGAATGAAATTGATTTATTCTTAACTCGAAAAAATATGTGGAACTTCGTTTCATTGTGAGATTTTTGGAATTAAATTGTAATCGTATCCTTCATTCATCCTTTTGTACATCTCTTCCTTCACTTCTTTTTGTTTTGAAATGTACTGTCTCTTGAAGTGATCCATTGTAGATAGTTCCAGTCAGGCCCGTACCCAGGATTTTTTTCAGGGAGGGGTCAGATCCGAAAATGTTATATATGCATTATGTATTTATGTATGTATATGTATATATATATATATATAAAATAGTTTACAAAATAGAGAGTTTATAAAATAGTTGGAAGTGTTTAAATTTATTTAATTTTTGCTACAGCTTAGTGCTTATTGCTTACATTCAATTCTCTGAAGTATTCAAATAGTTATGTATTCCGCAAATTAACAATGTTTTCAAAATTTCCTTTAATTTTCTTACACCAGCGCCATTGAAAAGTCATAATTCTCTTTAGAAATTAATATATTTATAAATTTAATGTTGCGTATTAGCCATTATTATTACAATAAAGAACATGTCTAAATGTGAGTTAACAAAAGGAAGAACGTCGTCGCCTTGTAATCAAGGGTTCCGGGTTCGATACCCGGTGGAGACACATAGTGGTTCGGATCCCACTTTAAACTGTATGTCCAGTCCCGATAAGCCTTACTGTACATAAAGTGGACTTAAAACACCAAATTAATCAATCAATCAAAAACAAAAGGAAGAAACGTTTTCGTATCACGACTGCAGTTCCAAAAAAATCGATACAGAGATTAAAAGTAATGGACTGTCTCGGGTAAATCGCTAAATCGAACATTCTGGTACCTTTGCATCAATGGTTATAAAACTATAAAACTACCCAACATTCCAGACTTCAGACTTCTACACAACAAACATATTCATTTATACAAAAACAAAATTGATTTTTTTACAAATTTGGAAAATCGTCGATGATATTTTCGTTGCTTTTTATAGGTTCATATTTAAATATTTCATGGTTCGAGGGGGGAGGCATGGCCCCCGTGGCCCCTCCCCTGAGTACGGGCCTAGCCCCAGCTGTCACCTTCGTATGCGTCTGCTGCATAAAGGAAACATCCTCACCCATGCGTCGGTCGCAAGCAATCATTGCACGCATACGACCATCCCACAAACGAAACCGTACCTTAAGCGATGATGTTATGAAATTGATGAAGAAACACACTCACAGAGAACACCTATGCCCTAATCGGTATTCAAACCCGGAATCCCTGACGTCGTAGCGCGCTGTGCTAACCTCTCCGCCACAGTGGCCGGAGAAATGCTGCTTGAGTATTAGATGATGTGATAATACTACAGCTAGAGATAAACGTACAATGGACATTTCCACTCAATTTTTTTACAACAATTCTAAAAACTACACCCTGGAAAAATGACCCCTGCACGTTCTCGCGTTTCTCTGCGTCCAGTTTAAGGCAGAAACGAGACTTCCAAAGTTGCGAGGCTAGCGTTGCGCTGAAAACACGCCGCCGCCATGTTACTACGTCACTCCTTAGGGAGAGATCGTTTGTCGTCTGCTTCGAGCGTCCAGTTCCGGATGGGTAGCCCACGGTGAGCGAACACGTGCAGCAGTTTTACAAATCTGTATCAATTTAAATAATGGAAGAAGGAGCGATAGGAGAAAGGAAAGCTATGCTTTGTAATGATCATTCTTCTATGAAATATCCGTGCTGCTCACGTGCAAGATAAATGAAAGGGTTCAGCTGCGTGTGTTCTCAGGCCATGCGAAAAATATTGCTTATAAAATTGGTTGCTGACCAGACACTCAAAAATATTTTTTAAACTTATATTTATCGATATTTACCGTAACCTATGTAGTGCAAAACAGGAATTTTCACATTCTTCACTTTATTTATAAAGCCTATTTAACTTTCTTTTCCATAAAGCAATTTCAGTTTGTGTTCCATTTCTGTTGCGCAAATTATGATCAAATATTTTTGTGCAGATAAGAGAAAATACACTGAGAAGATTACATTAGTTGCACAGTACATATCTATACTTAGTTTATGTATAATTATTACAAGGATATAATGTGTATAACCATGGGCGTATTTAAGGGGGATTCAACGGGTCCAACCTCCCTCTTTTTTTGGTTCACTAAAATTACCAGTTTCCTTGTTCTAGCTGCTTGTTCATAAAAAATTCCTTCGGACCGAAACAAATATCGCCGAGATATTTTGCACATCTCATGTTTGTGTCATTATTTGTAAAATGAATGGATTTAAAACGTTTTTCATGTCAAAGTGGAAATGTCCATTGTAGAGTTTCTAATATTTATGGTCCCCAAAGTAACGGGGTAAAATTCAACTCGCCGATAGACGCCCCACTGCCGACACAACAATCAGCAACACAGTCGCTTACAGACAAACGTGGCACACGGCGAATACTTTCTGCTTATTGTTTACATTCAATTCTCCGAAACATTCGAATAGTTATGCGTTACGCAAATTAACCTTTACTCGTATTTTGGTCGATCTTTCGACCATGCAGCCGATTACAAAATTCCTGTTTTTTTATTATCTTGATACTTTTCTGTTTGGTCGGAAACACTTACAGTGAGTTAAACGAAGCTTTGGCACGTCATGTGGATGCACCCCTCCCCGCCGCGACCCCAAACTTTCAATCAAAAAAATCATAAAAATGGGGAGTTTGCCCCCTCCTTTCCCGCTATTTTCAAATAATGGTCCTTTCTCAACCGAATGAAAGTCATTTCATGCTCCTGGGTGCATTACATTATCAAATATGTGAAACAAACTCCCCATTTTTATGATTATTTTTTTTGGAAGTTGAGGGCCGCGGCCTATCCAACCCCTCTTATTGGTTTTGTCGTTTTGATTTCTGCACGGTTGCAGGCCCTGATGTTCTAGCTGCAAAACAAAAGTTACCCGAAGTAGATTGGTCAAATAATCTACGAGTTATAACATTTTTTGTCAAATAAGTGTACGAATTTAAAATTCGCACCAAAGGCCTTTCCGACGACCCCCTCGGCAGAGTAAAGATTAACAATGTTTTCAAATTTCCTTTAATTGTATTATACCGGAACCATTGAACAGTTACCATAATTCTATGTTTAGAAAATAATATTTTTATTAATAAAATTATGCGTATTGGCAATTATCTTATATAAAAATGGTTATATGTGTGTATATGTGTGTGTATGTTTGTTCCGACATAACTCTGGAACGCATGGAGCGATTTCAACCAAACTTGGTATACGTATCACTTGCAATCTGGAAAGAAATACTGTGGGGGTAAGACACCCCTGGCACCCATAGGGGAGGGGGAGGGAAGGGGTGACGTAAAAATAATCGAAAACGACCGCTTTTAGTGTGGAATCCGTAGTTTACGGGGTCACTAAGATAAATAGTAACACTACGAATGCCGTTCAAACCCCTGGCACTCCTAGGGAGGGGGGTGGGAAGGGAGTGACATGTAAAAATAATCGAAAACGACCGATATTAGTGTGGAATTCATAGTTTTCGGGGTCGCTAAGATGAAAAGTGACACTACGAATGCTGTTTAACTCCAAGTTCATCACCTATCGGCTTGGGGGGTGAAAAATAAAATATCAAAAATGACCTACATTAGTGTCGAATCCATAGTTTCCTGAGTCGCTAAGCTAATTGGTGACATTTGAGAGAGAGGGAGAGAGAGAGAGAGACTTGCTTTTTCGATCACGATGAACAAGTCACAGGGGCAGTTTATTAAGTAATGCGGAGTGGATTTAAGATCGCCATGTTTCTCCTATGGACAACTTTAATAGATGATTTGGATAAATAAATACCAGGGCAACACCGGGCAATCAGCTAGTCTAATATATAAAAATGGATATGTGTGTGTGTGTGTGTGTGTGTGTGTGTGTGTGTGTGTGTGTGTGTGTGTGTGTGTGTGTGTGTATGTATGTTTGTTCCGGCATAACTCTCGAACGCCTGAAGGGATTTCAACCAAACTTGGTACACATATCACTTGCAATGTGGAAAGAAATACTGTGGGGTTAAGACCCCCTGGCACCCCTAGGGGTGGGGTGGGAAGGGGTGAGATGAATAGTGACACTCCCAATGCTGTTCAACTCCAAGTTCATCACCTATCTGGATGGGGGTGAGAGGGGGTGAAAATTAAAATGTGAAAAATGACCTAGATTAGTGTTGAATCCATAGTTTTTGGAGTCGCTAAGCTAATTAGTGACATTTACGATGACAAAACTTGGTACACATTGGAAAGAAATACCGTGGAGGTAAGACACCCCTGGAACACCTACAGGTGGGGTCTTCTGGAGCCTGCCTCTCTACACAACACTAATTTATGCAAGAACAAAATTTATATCTTTACAAATTTGAAAAATCGTCGATGTTATTTTCGTAGCTTTTTATAGGTTAACAATTAAATATTTCATAGTTTGGGGGAGGCTATAGCCCCTGGGTACGAGCCTGGTTCACTATACTGTAATAAATAGAAAATATTCTTGACATTTTCTTGATTTTCTTGACATTCTTGATTGGTAGACACCCTGTTGCTTAGAGTATGCCTTCGATTTTTGTATCGTCGTGAGAACAAAAATGGTGTCGGTTTTTTTGATGTTTTCAAAACGACAATTCTCTTTAAAGTTCCATAAATAAAAAGAACTTGAGGTCCGTTCGTGATGACATTTAAATACAGTGCATGTAGAAGGGTTTTAGACATAATTCTTAATTTTTAGATTTTTAAAATCGGCCCAAATAAAAGGGCTCTTATTAATTTTGTGAAACAACTTTTTCTTAGTATTTAGTAGTCCTACAAATACGATCTTGTTCTTGTTTTGAAGCTCTTTCCAGCTGTTTTTAGAACCCATTTTCATTGTCAATTCGCATTGCGAAACCGATTTTATACAAAATGTTAAAGATGTATGCTGAACGTGGCGACACCTCTCGCAGTGAGAGCCTGCTGTTTCCACGGTTTGATGGACATCGAGGTAGTGACAGAACGTGTGGCACTCGGAACCCCCCCCCCCTCCCCGACCATGATTAATTGATTGACTAATTTTGTTTATTTAACGTTACATTTGTTTATTGGAATGACACTTAAACGTGATAACGATTTCAATATTTCAAGAAGCGAAGCAGAGACAGGTGGGAATATAAAAAAAGCGAGCGAGGGAGAAATAAAAATATGAAGCAACACAAGCGCACAACATTCACGTGAAGTCGGCCCCACCACATGACCAAATTGAAAAGACAAGTATGCCAATATTTAATGCATAATTTGTGCTAATTTGCGCATGCTTTCCCAGAATTTGTGCACACGTGGTTGGGCAGAAATTTGTAATTCAAAATGGTGGGGTCAACTTCACAGAGTCCGTGTCGCTTGCGTCGAGGCTTCTTATCGGTTCATTTCCGCCGCGACATATGTCAAGACCTTCCTTTGTGGGTTTTCCCACAATCCGGAGTGTCATTACCGCCGCACATACGTGTCTTTATGACGTTGCCTACCTCCAGCTGTGTTTATCTTTGATTGAAAAGGAAGGTGATTGGTAAATGAATGTAAGATGAAAGTATATATGAGGGATCTACAAGGAAAAGGATAACCCTAAATGTCGAGGTGTGTTAATCGTCAAAAATGGAAGAATTGTGCGCATCCCGGAACATACATGTGTGCCAGACCATGCTGGGTTTGAAATTAAGAAGAAACTCACGAATTGCAAGAAGAGAGTTCGTGAAGAAGTGTTAACGCCTGTTTGGCAAATATTCCGACAAGAAATGGATGAACGTCTAGACCGAGGTTTGGATATTGTTAGTAACGTTCCTGTTTAGGACAGACAGAAGTGTACCTGAAGAGAAAAAGGAGATTGATTTTAGGTGTTCAAAAAGATGCACCAGATGCAGGTCATCTCACTTTACCAGAACCTTTGAAGTATTTTAATGACGGTTCTCCATTTCTTCACCTTGAAGACACAGAAAATGGAAAGCGGTTGTTAGTTTTTGCTAGTGTCAGATTCAAAGATGTTTTGGCAGCCTCAGAAACCGTATTTTTAGATGGCACACTTGGCGTCTGCACCAAACAGTTTTATCAGCTGTATACCCTTCATATCGACATCGGTAGTACGAATACTGCTACTAACGTAGCACCAGTAGTTTATGCTTTACTTCCGGACAAAACCGAAAGAACTTATCAAAGATTATGTTAATTCATTAAGAACTACTGTCCTGAGATTAATCCGAAAGTGATCAAGCTAGACTTTGAAAGTGCAGTACTTAAGGTGTTAAGAAACGTGTTTCCCCTGTCACACAAATATCAATACATCGAAATGGACAAACGTGTTGAGTGTGTTTTTTCGAAGTGTAGAAGCTCGGGCGATCTTCGAGGATGCCTTCGAGCATTTGCATACCTACAAGAATTCAAATACGTAACGTTAGTATTGTTGTTGTGCAAGTCTATCGAAATATTGTGTTTATATATACGTAACTATTACTTGTATAATGTTTGCAAAAAAATAAGACTGTATTTATAATGTTTTTGACGATTTTATGTAGAGTATAGTCTAATAATTAAGTGCAATAGACTGGCATATTTATGTTGCTTCCCAAGGGTACATTTACATAGTACTTGTAAAATGCTTGCAATATTTTAACAATAGTTAATAGGCTGATGCTGATTTATGTATTTTGTGTTGTGGAATAAAATTGATACAAGTAATCCTGTGTAACGTCTTTTGAAATAAGTAAAGAAAACTCAAATTTGACTCTCTGGATAGGTTTAACATTTCAGTGTAAACACAGCTGTTCTTCGTCATAAACACACGTTTGATTTTATGTTTTAAGTCCACTTTATGCACCATGTGGCCATAAACACACGTGCGAGCGGCGGTGATGACACTCAGGATTGTGGGAAAACCAGCCAAGGAAGGTCTTGACATATGTCACGGCGGAAATGAACCGATAAGAAGCCTCGGCGCAAACGACACGACATCAACTTCACAGTACCCTCCACTTGCTTGAAACGAACCAAAACCGGTGCCAATAAATTTAGTGCATAATTTTATTTATTTATTCAATTACTGCCTCAACACATATAAATCCTCCAATTACAGAAGGCAATCTTACAAAAGATAAATTTATAAACATACACACTCACAAAAAACCTAACTAAACAGAACAAATGCAATTAGCATACATACAAACATGCATAGACCGATAGTACAAGTAATCAATTACATAATCGCAAATAATCAACTTTGACAATCCGTATCTTTCAGTCGAATTTCACCATACAAGTACAAATTAGTTGTAATTAGTTATAAATACATATATTGAATATAATATTTGTACATAATTGCTGAATAAACTAGAAGATAAGATATTTCTACTAAAATAATTACAATATATTTATTATTATACTTTTGATTCAATCAATTTTTTGTAAAGTTTGAAAGGCAATGAGAAATTTAAGCTCTAGTTATTAATTGAAAGCTTATTATACAAATCACACATTCTACTTAATGGACTACTCTTATATTTCTGAGTTTTAAGTGTTTTAGGAATCAGTAAATTTCGCCCACGTAAATTATTTTTCCTCGTATTGAATTGCAGTTGACTGAGAAAATAACGATTGTCCAATATACAGTTTACAGTTTTATACAAGTATAATTGATATAGTATATCCCGCCTATTACAAAGGCACTTAAAACTAAATTCTTGTAACAAAATTTTATGTCACATAATGTTGCAGTGACTTATTATTAGGGACATTGAATTTTCGCGATGCGCGAAATCGCGAAATGTGAAAAAAAGAAGCAATTTTGAAGATTCTGGACGTAACGACACCCCCAATGATGAAATATGCATGAGTTTTATTCGCGAAGTAATGCGAAATGTGTGCTTTTCCACGAAATGAACGCTTTTTCGCTAAATAACCGTGAAATATCATCAAGTTAAGTAGAAAACACGCAAAAACCGGCAATCGAGGTTGTGCGAAATGTGTGCTTTTCCACGAAATGAACGGTTTTTCGCGAAATAACCGTGAAATATCATCAAGTTAAGTAGAAAACACGCAAAAACCGACAATCGAGGTTGTGCGCGCAAACTGTCGATTTGTAACGAAACGTTTGCCTAAAGTTTCCTACCATTTGCAGTTGAAGAACGTTTTATCTTCGATCACATCAGGAAGACGCTGCAAATTGGGATTTCCCATGCACATAATATCAGTTCGAAAACTTCGTTCCCTGTCAAGCTGCATTCCTTTCTTCCCCCGAATGTCTACTCAACTTCCAGTTTCATTGAACTTGCTAGCTGGTATATACCGCTGATCTAACATTTTATTTACAGCTCTCCTCAGTTTTTATTTACCATAAATTTGTCTCCCTATATATATAATATAAATATCTCAAAAATGTCTTCTGTATTCTCTCTACGGCATTTGTTGTGCTAATTTGTGCACGTTCTCTAAGGAATGTGTGAATAAATTTGCACAAATTATGCACTAAATATTGGCATATTCGTTTTTTTCAACTTGGCCATATTGTGAGGCCGACTTCACATGACTGCACACAACGACAGCGAGAGAGGGAATAAATAAAATCAGACTGAAATCGGGAGAGAAAGAAGAATGACAAAGTAGAGTTGGAAGTAAGCACAGACTAAAACTGAGGAAAGAAGATACAAAAAGAAAAATAGGTTCAGAAGGGAAGAAAAAGTAGGCACTTTCTCCCTATTCCAAGGAAGGGGGTTGGGGTAAAATGACCCACCTTGACTCTTCTTGCAGGCAGCCATGAATAGGTATGAAAAATATTTAAAATCCGCTAATCTTTAGCCTACACAAACACGTTTTGTAGAATTAATTTCTCATAACGCAAATTTTCAGGTAATTGTGTATCTTCAACGCCACCAGTCATGAATCATATACATTATGCTACTCAGCTGAGAGTATATGTGTCAACGTTGCACTGGAAACCAAACCCAAGTGAAAAATAACCTACAGAAAATTGCACTCGTCTTCCTTGATTTCGCCGACATTTCTTCAATATGATAAATTTACGAACCAAGTCATTTTTTTTCCAAGCCGCAAAAAAGAAGCTGGAATCTAATATTTGCTTGCATGACTTCAGCGACGCCAGGGAAATACTTTCAACTCATTATTTATGCCTTGTTACCAATTTATGAGGGAGATTGGTCTTCTCGCTGTGAGTTTAGCTGTACGTAAACATTGCGTGACTGGATCCATAATGCAACGCGCGCTCTGTTACCAAGATGGGGAATCCGCTTGCAACGCCACTTCGGCTCCTGGAGTATTTTTATCTTGGTGATGGAAACGATTGTCTGTCTGAGTTTCGAACTGGTTTCGTTTCGTTCTTCTTTCAGAGCTTACAACAGTATTTTCTGTCGGGATCTTCACTTCTTTTCATCTGTTTCCGGAATCGAAATTTATTTCACCCCGGTAGTGAGTAAAGCAGGGAAAACTATAGCCATTATGTAACTGGTACAGTGGCGGCGATTAGGGGGGCCGAGGGGGCAGTTGCCCCCCTTTGGCACTTTTGTTCCCGCACTATGCTAAACCTTATGTATCAAGGAAAAATAAACTGTTCTTGCCCCCCCCCCCAGTTTTGGAACCCAATCCCCGCCACTGAACTGGTAAGGTCTCTCTTGTCAGTTCCTTCCAATAATTACTACAGTTGTCTTTCTATAGGGTTATTTTGGGACTCCCCGATGTCGTATTGGTAACGTCGTAGGCTTGTAATCAAGAGGTCGTGGGTTCGATGCCCGGTGAAGGTTACTGTATTAAATTGTAGGTCCAGTCCTGGTTAGTCTGTCTGTGGATAAAGTGGACGTAAAACACACAGCTTCCGTGTATGTTAAAAATCAGTGTCCCTAAACGTGCTGTTCACCTACAGGGTGATTATAAAGTTTCGATCCATTTCTGTGAAAACCAGATATTAGAATCAAACCAATAATGTGAATAAAAAACCTAACACTTAGTAACACATAATCTATCAAAACTTCTACAGATAATGTAAACCCAACCTCAGAGTAACACATAATCCATCACAGGTTGCACTGAGCCTTATTCCAAATGACCCTGCACGTCCACGCAAAACTCCCAGCGACGCACCGCTGCACGAAACACCTTTTCTAGCATTGTACAATGTTTTCCATTCTCATTATTGGTTTGATTCTAATATCTGTGTTTCACAGAAATGGATCGAAACTTTATAATCACCCTGTATATCATGTCCAGGCTATATCTGGATCAAGCGAACGAAAACAAGTCTCTGCGCAAGTAGTGACGCGAGACGGCTCCACCAATGAACACGCGAGAGGGAACAGTATTGCGTGAAGGAGGAAAAACGACTGCAGTCTCCAGCCTTCGAACAGCGTGTACTACTTCCCCGCTTCTATGGCACTATGGGTACAGCCCATTGCTTTAAGGGGTGTGATTATTCTCTGATAAACGTAGTTTCGTCCACATTAACTTTCACAACTTTCATTGACGAATCTTTGAATTTCTTAAGGAGAGAATTACCCTGTTCCACATGAATGATCTCAATTCGTGCACCTGTTTTTTTCTTTTCCAGTATCAAACAATACGATTTACTTTGGAAGTTACGGATTACTTGTGACGCAGTTACAAATTTACAGTTGCTTTTTGCGAGTAACTGTAAGCAGTTACTTTCTGAAATGAGTAACTCGGTTACTTTTTCAGATGAGTAACGAAACTAACAGTTACTTTCAAAAATATTGCACAAAATATATTTTGCTAAACGAAATAGAAACGAAACATTTGTTAGCAGCAATTGTTTACGATACATATTTTTTCCAAGTATTCACCTCAATAGTTACATGCTTAAATACACGACGATTATAATAATTAGTTAATAAAGAGTATTATAGTGTTAGTGAATATCTAGATTCTAAATTATAGAAATTTTGTGATTATATTTTTTATCTGAACTGTACTGAACCCTCCATTATATTGAGTAATAAGATTCTGAAATTCAGGCGACGTAACCAAAAAAAAATAATACTATTTATTTATGATCACATAATTAATAAAGAATATACCTACAGACCAACAGACATTTATATTCAACAAGTGGTCCAACTTAGATTATATTTATAAAAAAAAGTTAATTGGAACTGAGTAACATTTCAAAATAATTAACTCCAATTATAACCAAATTACTTTTAAGCTAACTTTTCATACACTATCCATATCATGTGAACTGTAGTGTTGGAGCTATATTGCTTACTAGCGATCTGCCAGCGGTTTTGACCGCCAATATGTATAATGTACATAACGCCATCTATTGAGAACTTTTGTTTATACGAGGGTAAGTCAAAAATTATCTACACTTTTGCTACAACTTTTCTCAGGTTGCCCACACTGCCTTCAGCGCTTGGGTGCTATAACGTTGTACTTTTGTGGTAATGTGGCCGAGTTTTGATCTTAATCGCTCCATTTTTCTTTCATTTGTTACAGATTAAACTTGGCCGCTCCACTGGCAATGTGCACCAAGGAAGAACAGCGATCAGCGATCCAATTTCTCTGGTCTCAAGAAGTGTCGGGGGTTGAAATTCATTGCAGCCTTTCAGTACAATACAGGGACATCGCTTGCGATGGTACAATTTAATATCCTTAGATGCAATGGTCTCTGCCGATGATGCACGGATATTAGGGTGCCGCTACCTTCAGGATTAAGAACTAATCCTTCGGTAGATATAACCAAATACCAATGAAACAATCACCAGAGTCCGCCTCCAGCTAGCTAGTCTGTAGGGGTGGGACATCACTGAAGATTTTCATTGCAAAATAAAGATAAATACTTAAAAAAAAAAGATTGGAAACAATTTAACTTGAGTTTAATGCAGATTAAAAGAAAAGTAAAGAACAAAGTTTGTAGGTACACAAGTTTTAGTTCTTTCTGATTGAAATTTTCGAAAGAGGATGATTATTGAATCACCTGGGCTGGCGCACTCTTGTTTAATTTTGTTTTCTTACCCCCTCCATGGGTTCCCGGGCCACACTGGCGTGGTGCAGCTCCTATTCTTGCGTCCTGTGGTCCATTATCAAACACCGGTTCTGCATTGCTCAAACCGATCCATTTATGCATTTAGTTCCTTGCTCACACTCTTATGTATATCATAACACTGTCCGCACAATAAATTTGTACATTCGGTACTGAAAACAAGCACAACAACTTGGACGTCAACTGGTTTATGTCACTTCACACACTTAGGTATATCTTAGCACTGTCCACAACAACATTTCGTACATTCGGTACTGTTCTTTGGTGAGTCCGAACTAGCACTGCTTAGTGGTCACCGACGGATCTCGATGGTGCTCGACACCTCCGTCCTTATCCGTGCTCGAGTCAAAACTGTTTCCACGAAATTTATAAGGTTATGGTTATGCCGAAATTGAGTTGACTTTTGAATTCTATTGGTGGAAATTTGAAGGGATAAGTTACAAGCAGCAAAGGACAGTTTGCAGTCATGTCAAACCTCCTATGACTTCAGGCAATATATTCCCGTTACACCAAGGCAAAGTATCCAACCATATTATTATTTTACTATAATTCTAGTGACACATCTTTGGAGTTTGCAACCAGTACAGGAGGATGCAGACCAGATGATCGGGACGTATAAAAGGGGTTATTGTGAGGAAATGAGTTTTATGACTTGTGTCGCCAGTTGCTGGAGAAAGACGCACAGTTGACAATAGCAGTGGCTGCCTCTGGGCCATTAGTGGGAAGATGCATAGAAGAGATATGCCAGATTTAAGATATTCGCAAGAAAGTTTAGTGTAAAGACATAGGGATTTCAGAAGTAAAGATGGCTGTGATGCTAGGCTAGACTCGGGGCGAATCCGTTATGGGCCATGTGTGGCGAATTAGGGTTTGCGAGGGGGAATCTTACAGCAATACTGGCAAGAAGTTGCTGCGAAATCGGAGAAATGCTGGAAAGATCTAGAAATAAGAAGAAATGATAGAATTCTTGAATGATATTAGAAAATAATTAGAAATGAAGTATAGATATGAACTGTGGTGGAAAAGAACTGTTCCACGCTTTACTGAGTAGAATTGTGTATGAGTGGATCAAGAGGTTTAAAAATGGCCAGACAGCGTGAAACACGAAGTGAGAGCAGGACACCCATCAACCTCCACCACTGACAGGAAGATTCAACAAGCTCAAGAGATGATTCTGACGAACCGACGGAATCGATAGTTACCTATCATCCGAAGAGATTATGCTGACATCATCAGATGTACTGAAAGCCTGCGATGAATTTCAGTCCCTGACACATGCCTGAAAGAACGTTACCAATGTTTTGGATTTATAGAGTTCTTTCTTCCTATTCACTTTATATATATATATATATATATATATATATATATATGTGTGTGTGTGTGTGTGTGTGTGTGTGTGTGTGTGTGTGTGTGTGTGTGTGTGTGTGTGTATTAACTGAGACTGAATACTGGTGTGAAGGGAGGAGGGGTAAGGTAACTCCCATGATGATGCGAGGTTATGTTTTCATGTTTAGCTACATATGTTCACTCAAGGTCGTTATTTCCACCAGAAGCATACACACAGCTGAGTCACAGCCACAGAATTGCCAGCATCCACATGTCATTTTTTTTTAATAGAAGATAAACTTTGTCGCGATATGCAAGATTGAAACCGAGAGTTCACGGCCTGGTTTTCAGTTTGAATTGTGTTCTCAAAGATTGTTTATGCTTTCTCAAATGTGTCAGTCAATATACCGGGTGTTTCAGAAATAATTGAAGGGTTACCATTTCAATGTTTGCACCACGGATGCTTCTTGCCACATAGGCCCAGGCCCGTAGCCAGGCAGGAGCCGGGGGGGGGGGGGTCTCAGCCCCCCTGGCACTGCCATCAGCTCCCTTTTACATTAGGTAATCTATTTTGCGTAATTTGTTTGCAGTGAAGAGTGAAAATGTAGACAACTCACAACTTTAAGGATAAATCCACAGAATATGAACAGCAGCTATTACATTCGCTCATCTTGTTTATGAGCAGTAGTAGCTGCAAGTATTTAGAAGATTCTCTTCTCTAGACTTCAGAAAGTTCTTTCATATGGGAGCTTCTTTATCTGTACCTTCACTGTCCCTGTTGCAACCTCCCGTTTAGACAGAAATCTGCGACTTTGATATAATCATGCAAGTTCCCTCCGCATCTGCGTCAAAGGCCAACAGCTCCCAAGTTTTGGGAAGGAAGGGGAATTTAATTGCTTCGGCCGGGGGTGGAATATACTGTAGGCACTGTGATTAAATATTGTGCGTTTTTTGTGTGATATACATATCTGTATCATATGAAATAGTATGGGGTGTGTAAGGAATAATTTCAGCATCAGTCAATTAACACTTCAAGAGATGTTTTAAAAGATATAGAAAAATGTAGTATTTGTGTAGTATATGATATTTATAAATGAATGAGCGCCCCACACACATAATTTACCTCCATTTAATATGTTTTTTTTAAAATGGACTTGGCCCCCCTGATAACCCGTGAGGCCCCCCTGGAGATCAATTCTAGATACGGACCTGCGTAGACCTGTGGCTAGTGTCTATCGCTGCGATGATACGCTCCCTTAGTGCTGCGATATCACGCGGCATCGGTGAGACGAATACCCTGTCTTTGATGAAACCCCACAAAAAGAAGTCACATGGTGTAAGATACGGTGATCTTTGGACCAAAACATTGAGATGTGAGTGATTTGAGCGTCGCAGGATATGAACTCTCAGCTTTACAAAACACACACGCATAAACTGCGTTCTTCGATCGTTCTGGAGTGGTTTCATTAAATTTTTGTAACCCCTTCATTACTTATGAAACACCCGGTGTCGTATAACTGACCAGATGAAGAAGGATACTTAATTTGTCTACTGGGAGACAACGTCGGACACGGGGTAAGATATAAAACATTTGATCCAGTACCATACAAACACTACAACACACAGTTTGTCTCATTCAGTTCTAATCCTTGCTACCTCAATATTCGTACTACATCATACTTCAAAAGAAACACTGAAGAAAATAATAATTATATTGACATTGAACATAACATTTTTAAATTCCATAAACCAAATAATAAAACTTGAGGTGCACACATTTCTTAGCGTCCAAACAAAACAGTATCCTAGCAACCGACAATCTACAGCAGGAACATCGATAAGGAGGGCAAATTTTCTGTAGCTTGGAATAAATTTTACTGTAATTTTATAAAACATACAGTCCAAATTATTTATTTTTTAAAACCTTGCCTACAAATATCGCAATCGCTTTCAACGTTGTAATTATTGTATTTGTTGGGATATAGAATAAGTTGAAATTAAATGTAATAAGTACTTAATAATAATAATTTAATTCATTATATTATTTAATTATATAAATAGCTGTGGCTGTGTTTAATAAAACACAACTATATATTAACATGGCAGAGAAACCGTATTAGCTACGTATGTGCGGTTAAAATATTATGTAATGAACATTATTTATACATACAAAATATATATTTTAAGCCACACAAAGTTATATAACTATGCATCTATATATATATATATATATATATATATATATATATATATATTTTCCCCCAAATGTTCTTTCCCCTAAACACACAAGCCTGCCTACATCCCTGATCTACAGCTTAGTCATAACCGCTTTATGAAATTACACAACTGCGTCATATACTAGAATTAACATCATAACATAAGAAGCAGTTGCGTGCCCAAGGGGCGGGAAGTTGGGGAGGTCACAATCCCCTCCCCTTTGGGCAAGTGTTTCTAAAAACAAAGAACATCAAAGGCAAGAATAGATGACGAATGAGTCCTGACCACTAAGGAAAGTACACATAACCCCCCCTTTCGAAAATCCTGAGCACGCCACTAGTAAGAAGAGTATTATATTTTCAGTCCAGCTTTTCCTACTATGAGTAGAGTTGCAAAAAAGCGGGCTTTTTTGAATGGACGGTTTTTTCGATAAAAAGCAGGCTTTTTTGGAAAAAAACTGATTTTTTGGCTTTTTGGACTTTTTACCAATTACAGCTAACCTATTTCACTTGAAGTTACTGTTATGAGTTTACAGGTTTGTAGTGACATATTTTACAACTTGCTAAAAGAAATTGACATGATGTAGCAGCCAAGAGACAGATATTGACCAATCCCAGGAGACACACATTGCATAATGGTTCAGGTAGCTTACCGAGGGGGAAGGGAGGGCTTGCAGGCCCACCACCACTATTTTTTAGATTTTTCAACTGTTTGAAAATAAAATTACATTGTTTGCTAGGGTGTTCCCAATAGTTCTTTATTACTTTTGTTCATAAAAACAATGTAATGTAATTAGGAGGCAAGATACACTTGGTGCGCATATCAGGCGCCATCCTTGAATGTGTCTCATTCGAGACACTCATGCCAGTAATAGTGTACAATTGGTTGGTAATGATGGTAATTATTGTAATTAATATATTTAATAAACAACCGCACTTCTGCAAACTAAAAAGCATTAGTAAAAAATATTATGGATTTTGTGAGTTTTAGTTAATGATAAAATATATGTGTGAGACTTACATGCAATAATTGGTTATTATTTTTTATTAATAATAGTAATTTTTGTATTATAGTTAATAAATAACTGCACATATATAATCAGCAAAGGAAGCAGTGATTCAATAATAAAATATTTTCTTGAATGTTAGTGATAAAAAAAAGTGTGGACCTATGAGCCGCCCCTGGTATGTAAGTGTCTCATATGGCACGGGTAAGCTAGGGTTAGAACTAAACATGTAGTCCTGATGAGCACATCCGACCATGAAATGGACTTAAAACAAGCTTTTACGTGTTTGGGTCTCAATATAAATGTTTGTCATAAAATATGAAACAAATGTTAATATCAAAATATGTTTCGGTACAATTAAAAATCTTTACTGTTCACCTCACTATGCAACTATGCAGAACCATACGTATTACGTGAATTTGTGTATATATCCTGTTTAACAGAGCTTTGAGATGGAAGCGAAAACGTGGCTCTTGGAAACCAACCCTTAGAAGTACATGCAACCTTTCGAACCGAAGCAATATAAGCTGCAAGTGTCGCTTGTCACTTGGCCTGTACCGTTTTCTCAGGGAACTTTCAGACCGAAGCAACAAGTGACATGTGTCACTTGGAAGCAGACCCTCAGTAATCCATTCAACCTTTTGAACTGAAGCACGACAACAAGCTAAACATGTCACTTGCATGTTGCTCGGACTATACTGATTTCTCAGTGGCGTGCATCGTGCCGCTTCGGTCTGTTATTCTTGCATGCACGGTGAATGTGAAGGAGACTGTGTCGCTTGTCATCTGTGACTTCAGTCTGAAAGCTCCTTCATTGGCACGTATCATGTAACCTCGGTCTTGTTTGTGCATGCGTGGTGGATGTTTGCATAGACTGAAGGAGCCCTTGTCACTTCAGTGTGACACCCTCCACTGTCATGTGTTGCTTCGTTCTGAATGTTCTCTATACTTAACAAAATTGTTAGCTGCTTCATCAGAGATTAAGATCTAATTTAGCCTGTAAATCACAAGAGAATAAATTACAAGTACTGTTGATGGAAGAAGGCCGGCTTTTTGATAGAAGGTTCCTTTTATAATCATGAATGACCCCCTGGAGTGGAATAAAGTAATGCTGTTGCCTTGTAATAAGAAGAGGTCTGAGGTTGAATTCTCTGTGGAGGCAGAGTGCTTCGGATCTCATTTCAAACTGTGAGTCCAGGTTACGTAGCCGATAACAGGATAGGTGAACCTAACCTACTCACCAACTTTGGGCTTGATTGAACCTACGAAACTACCTGGCTATGTAACCTGGACGTAATTATCCCCGTGCAGCTCTACGCTGTCCTCCAGTGACCATTTACATGGAGGATGTCCCCAGCTGACCAGCATCCATTCCGAGGAATGATTGCTGGTTTATCATAGGGACTTTCAGCCTATTTATTCCGGAGCGAGTAGCACGCTTCCCGGGCTTATCTGCCCAAATATGAATTAATAAATCAAGATGTTGGAAAGACACATTTAATATTCTGGGAATTATCACATTTAACTATATACAAGCACTGCACAAACTTATAGGTTTGCTTTTACACTTAGAACCAACAAATGGGTAACAAAAGCATGGTACTTACATATCCTGCATTCACCTCATCACACATGGGCCTTGCGACAAATCACTTATCACTCCAACTGTAAATGGGGGGGATTTCTGTGAGTTTGCACTAAAAATATAACCGGGTCTTAAGGCAGATGGATATTTACTTGACAATGAACTGTTTCAGGGAGATTTATGACAAAGGATGCTCTCAATAATCATGGATGTCTTTGGACACAAAGCACCTTGGTTTCCTGAAGGCCCTTTGTCCTCACCATGTGGTTTTGGAAAGTTCCGATTTTTCATGGATACTGGTTCCATGCACTGTAAGGTACTTTAAATCCTGTAATTTGTCCATATTGCACACTATTTGACTATTTCCAAGCACTTAGTGGGTATTTCACATGTTGGAACACAATGGCCGCTCCATTGTCCCTCTCTCCACTGGCCTGCACTGGCCCAAAAACTGGAACGATGTGAACTCTTTCAGCTTTGAAGACGAAGTGAGGTCAAGATGGCTTCCTCTCATGATAAAAGCTATCTCAGTCCTATTGTTTGGAAGCCACACCCAGGAGGCCATCTGATTGGTCCACAGCACCTTGGGTTACTTGCCTTCATCAAGTACCTTAAGAAATCCACTAGATGGCAGTCTAGTTTGGGCTAGTTCCACTGGCTCTCACCAGATGGCTCTGGTGCTGTGAGACCGATTGTCTTTTGTCAAAAACATCGATTTTTTGATGTTTTTGGGGGTTTATTTATGCTAATAATAGTGACTTGGAGTTATTTTCAGGGAAAGCAAGTTAATTTGTACTTGCACAAATGTTATCCTGAAAATATATGTGTTAATAAAAAATTTGCATGAAAAGCAACATGTGCTCTCTGGATTCTGCCTATCCACAAAAGTTTGTCTTTTTGATAATCAATGAATTTTGGTCTGGGGCTTATTATTTACATAATATTTTGATGTTTTATCCTACTTTCCCTACTTAGGCCTAATTCCTGTTAATCTTAACATATCTGGGAATGTCTACTCCTATTAATTTTACCTGGAATGAATTATCCTTGCACTTTTGTTGGAGTGGAGTGATGCCTGTATGTATTGGGGATGTATAGCCAACCTTTGGTTGGTTATAAGCGATTGGTGCTGGGTTAGAATGACTTCAGTAGCTCGCTTGTTGATTGGCTGCCTCTGGAGTTGTGATTCGCTCCCTAGCTACAAATGCACAATAGTCAGGGATGTTATGGAAATAATCTTACTCTAATAGATTATTTTTCGCCATTTGCGCCATCTTATTTGCTTCTACTTCAGTATTAGTGCCAGTGTTTTTCAACTGCTGGGTCCGTTGCACCCAGGGGTTGACGACTATTTTTTTTTAATCTAATTTTATATTTGACAGCAAGTCCATACATAATTGAACTATGATTATGCCATGCTTGATATATTAATATTAATTAAGGTTGCATATTAATTTTCATATAAACTTTAAAGATCAGAAATGTATTTATCAGTGAAATTGTTGGGATCAGGGCATCGACATGTAAGAAATAAATTAACTGGGCTGTGGTCTCACAAAGGTTGAGAACCACTGCAACAAGCAGCCAAAATAATTCACTTGTTGCTCCGTCACTAGGTTTAGTCGCCATTTAGCCAAATTATACATGTTGTACTGGAAAGTCAGAATACAAATACTCGTATATATTTTACTGAACACAAAATTTGCCTTGTAATCAAGGGGTCTCTGGTTCGATACTAGGTTGGTTCCGATTCCACTTTAAACTGCAGATCCAGTCGCGATTAACTTATGTCTGCATGAAGTGAACTAAAACCAACTTAAAAAGTGAGGAAAACTATAAAAGAAAATGACATCGAGATCTCCGGAAAATACATGTGACGCCCTCTACAAAAGACGATGGATGAACACAACAAATACAAGAAAAAGAAAAATTTATTGGTCGAAAAATAGAATGAATCCCATAATATACAATGGAACAACATAACCAAATGTGAAATTGCCGACCTCCATTGCGGAGTGTTTAGCACAGCGCTACAACGCCAGGGATTCCGGGTTTCTAATCCAGGCCTGTGCATGGGTGTTCTTTGTGAGTGTCGCTTTATCAATTTCATCACATTATCGCTCGTCTTCATCTTCGCGATGAGCCAAAAGTGGCAGAAAATCGAAGTGAAATAAACCAAATTAACCAGTCAACCAAAGTGGAAACAAGAAAATAAAATCAGAGGCAAACTTCATAGCTCTGGCCTTCTGACAGCTCATCTTCTACGCACAAAACTAGGTTACGTATCCTCTGCAACGGGGCTGAAGAGGAAGACTGCTACTGAACGTTATCAGACGTTCACATCAACGATCGAGCTTCGCAAAGTCAAGCTCAGCCCCCCCACGCTCCGGTCAAATATTCTTTCCATGCGATCGTGACCGGACCCTGAGTTTAGAGCGATCGAACGAACCTGGCGTGTTTTCCGGTTCCATCGCTTCTCGAAAAGTGGGCGTGGTTTGTCCCGATCCATCGCTTCTCGAAAAGTGGGCTTGGTTTGTCCCGATCCATCGCTTCTCGAAAAGTGGGCGTGGTTTGTCCAGTTCCATGGCTTCTCGAAAAGTGGGCGTGGTTTGTCCCGATCCATCGCTTCTCGAAAAGAGGGCGTGGTTTGTCCCGTTCCATCGCTTCTCGAAAAGTGGGCGTGGTTTGTCCCGATCCATCGCTCCTGATAACGAAAGTGGTTTTTCCGGGTCAGGTGTTCCCGATCCACCGCCCCAGAAGCGTCGTCAGTTGTATGCAGGTGAGATAGAGGTCTGGAGTTTGTCACCAGCATGCCGTCTCTCTCAGGCTTGAAGTCGGGCATGTACAGAGAAGGTGAGACAGATTTTTTTCTGGCTTGGCAACACTGCCTATGGTTTCGGCACTAGTCGCGTCGTGTAGGATGACTCATTCTGTTTCCGTAGCAAGTTGTCACATGTTGCGAAACCACGTTAGTGAGCAGCTGTGTTGATTTACGTGGAACGTGTTTCGTTTACCGCTCCAGATTTTTGTGTATAACATTGCTTTTCACGATGAGTATTTAAGATAAACAGCGACATGCCATAAAATTTTGTTGGCGTTTAGGGAAAAGTGCTGCGGAAACATATGCAATATTTCAACAAGCATATGCTGATCAAGACAGACTGAGTAGAGCCACAGTATTACCAAGGAGTCATTGAGACTCTGCGCCAGCACGTAGCAAAAAAGAGGCCGCATTTGAAGAACTCCTTCATATTACACCACGATAACGCACGCCCGCATACCGCGCGGGCTTTTCAGGATTACGCGACGAAGAGAAAGGTAGAAATTTTGCCGCATCCAGCATACAGCCCGGACCTTGCACCCTGCGACTTACATGCTTGTCTTTTAACTGCTACGCAGTCACGACTTTTAGACCTATTGCGCTCATTTTGATCTCAATCGGCAGCTAATGAACCAAATTTTCACCCTACTACATTTGATAGCCAATGGATGTTGCTGTTTTCCTATACAGGAATTAGTCTCACCTTCTCTGCTTTGTATAAAGCTCGTGCTCGTGTTAGGTTAGGTTAGCAAAAATAGCAAAAACATTTTTTACATTTATTGTGTACCTACTGTTCATTTATTTATTTATTATTTGCATTTATTATTGCGAAATGCTCAGTTGTTTATTTACTTCTTTTTACATATTTATGTGTGTAACAACGTTTGTTAGTTTTTGTTTGTGTGTGTGGCACAGATTTTTATATGCATTCTGTGAGTGTTCATTTCCTTATTTTCGGAAGTGATGGATCGGGAAAACCTGACTCAGAAAAAAACACACTTTCGTTATCAGGAGCGATCGATCGGGACAAACCACGCCCACTTTTCGAGAAGGGATGGATCGGGACAAACCACGCCCACTTTTCGAGAAGCGATGGATCGGGACAAACCACGCCCATTTTTCGAGAAGCGATGGATCGGGACAAACCACGCCCACTTTTCGAGAAGGGATGGATCGGGACAAACCACGCCCACTTTTCGAGAAGGGATGGAACGGGAGTAAATCAAACCTTGACCGGAGCGTCAGGTGTAAATGCTTCTCTTTAAGAAATATTCAACGACCGGATCATGGGGGAGGGCACCCCTCGCTCATGTTTTTAAGCTACAATTTCACAATTCGAATTAAATGAAGTTTTTCCAGATATCTCAGGGGAGCAAGTGCTCCCCGGCCTCCTTTTCTGCAGGAAATCATCCAAACCTGAAATGTCTACCCAAGAAAATTTTGAGGTAATCCGAGCGTTACTGGAGCGTAGATGCGAATCAAGCTTAACACTTTCAACACATGCTCTGATATAATCAACGGCACATTATCCAAGGTATATGAATTACGTTAAAATCTGCATGGTATATTTTATATTATAGCTCATTTTATCGCATGATGAAATTGATGAATGGACACTCACAAACATCCATGCCCATGCCGGGATTTGAACCCGGGACCCCTGGCGTCGATGTGCTAACCACTCCGCCACAGGGCCGGCTCACTTGAAGAGAAAATAAACGCTGAATGCCAAATTAAAATTACACGCTAATGACACGCAACACCACTAATTTGTTCACATTAAGTTTAATATATACTAAAGAATACTTACTAGCGAAGAAGTGTTGCAACTCTTGAAGTAAACCTCTAAAACAATACAATTCCCAAGTTTCGTTCAGAGTCCCACACTGTACCAAAGTACAGCCCGATTTCACGGCCACTTCTGCAACACTATTACACGCTGAGGGACTTAAGGGAGAGAGAGATTGATGGAAAGATAAAAGAATACCATCAGCTGCCGAAATCTTCCACCAGCTAACAGCGCATGCTCGTAGCGTTACGAGAAAATTCACTCCGGACGATCTGTCGCAAAAAGACCGAAGGACACATTGGAATGTTGCAATCAAGCAGATGGCGCAATGGGTAAAAAAGAACGACAAAGTGAAAGTTTATCAAAAGAATATTAAGTTTCCATACAATAATAATACTGCCATTGTTTTTGCTAATGAAGTAGCAGTGTACAATTAAATTCTGCCCGTGAAGAATACACCTTGGGATAGAATATATACGAGTGACGCAGGGCTCGAATTGGGCTGGAGCGGACCGTAGCAACTTTCCAGTTTGTGAATATCTAGGAATTTTTCCATTCCGTTTCGTCAGGAATGGAAACGGACCGTTCCGGCTTGATAATTATTTTAGATATTCACTATATTTCCCTCTTCAGTGTGAATAAAATTGTTAATACTCTTTATCCACAGGCCCACACTTTTTCATCATTCAAATTCAATAAAAAAATTTGTTATTGAATCTTTGCTGATTCATGTGCAGTTATTTATTAATTATAATAATTACAAAACTTACCATTATTATCAACCGATTGTACACTCCCACTGGCATGAGTGTCTCGAATGACGCACATTCAAAGATTGCGTTCGTTACGCCCACTTATTGCATTTTGCCTCCTATTTACATTATATTTATAATTTTATGAACAAAAGTAATAGAAATATTATGAACACTATAGGCAACAAGGTAATTTATTTTCAATTTTTTGTAAAAATTTTCAGTCGAAAAATCGAAGAAATAGATGTGGTGGGCCTCTCGGGTAGGCTAGGGTTAATATAACGGTATAAAGTGGGCCGGACATTCTAAATCAAATTAAAATTAAATAGTTCGTGCGGCATGCTCTTTATATTTTTCATGTAAATATTTTAACATTAATTATTATTTATTACAATACAGCGTCATTTCATTAGTCGTTAATCTCGCTGATTTAGTAATTAGAGACAAGAAAAACAAGGCCTCCCCGGTGGCGCAGTGGTTGTGTCGTCGCCTTGTAATCAAGGGGTCCCGGGTTCGATACCCTATGGAGGCACATAGTGGTTCGAAATCCCATTTAAACTGTAGGTCCAGTCCCGATTAGCCTTTCTGTGCATAAAGTGGACATAAAACACTAAATCAACCAACCAACCAACAAGAAAAACAACACCATGTTAACGAAACTAAAGTGTTCCATTTCGAGCACTGATGTAACGTGCTATTAAATGTTGCGATATAAATGTATGACCTTGAGGTATGTTGCGGTGATGATTTGACGAACACGTCGCCAACCTTTAGTAAGATTTCTTTTCAACGACGCATACTTCTACAGAATACAATCAATTAAAATTCATAACTGACCTTTTGCAGTCACTTTCTGGGTGATTCACTCCCTACGTAAAGGATGCAGAGCATGACTTTTTTTTAACATGGTCGCTTCCTCTTTCGATGACGATTTTCAACAACGGGCCTGCGGAGTTCAGGATGAATAGTGGAATTCAATTCTGCTACATTTCACAAAATGAAGATCTCCTGTTTCATTGGACACTCCAATAAATAACGTCAACAAGAAAAAACAGTTACAATTTAAACAACTATCTTGTTAGTTGTAACTTCACTTTCTCTCGTTCACGGAACACGCAAAGAGAGGCGTCGAAATCCCTCACGAATTATTTCTCATTCCATTTCTTTTAAGCTTGATTTCAAGTTTAACTAATTCGTCTCGATATTGTACGTACCTAAACACATTACTACAACATTTTTAAATATAATCCACAATTCTTTACAAGTATTTGTAGTACTTACATGTTGACATGCGCTCTAATGCAAAACAAGTAGCACTATTTTTTATCTGTACAGTGTGTGTCAAAAGTTTTAGGACAACGACATTTTAAACTAGGCAACCCAATACACAAGGCATGGGTGGGTTGCGTGTAGAGTTAGGCTCAATTTCAGGGTTGTCACATGCACAATAGATATATATAAAATACGCGAAAGGAATAAAAACAAGTAATATTGTATAAAATTATTAAAAATATCACTATTATATCGCAAGTGACAAAATTCTTTCTGAAAGAAAAATAATAGGTTTTCTAGTATTTCATCGCTGATGAGTCTACAGAAAGGAAAAGAGGTGAGAGAAAGCGAAATGTGACAAAGGAGAGGAGAAAGAGAAAGCGAAAGGAGAAGAGGAAAAGGAGAGGAGAGAAGAAAGAGAGGATAGACGAGGAGAGGAGATGTCGTGAGGAGAACAGAAGAAGATTCTATGAGAGGTGAGGAAAATGGAGCAAAGAAGAGAGAAGAGGAGACGAGAAGAGGGAAGTGGAGAGTCGAGTAAAGGAGAGAAAAAGAGAAGAACGAATAGAAGAGGAGAAGAGTGCAGTGGAGTCGGAAATCTAAGACACGAAAGGAGATACGAGGAGTGGAGATGAGTGGGATGGAGATAAGATGCGAGAAAAGTAGGGAAGGCGATATGAGATAAAAGCAGAGCGAGCAGAAGGATGGGAGAGGAGAAGGAGAAGAGAAGAACAGAAGGGACTGAAGAGAAAAGGTAGTTGCCGAAAATATCGTCTCAGCGTCAAGAATTGATGCATTGGTCAAATTATCGACATGAAATATTCAATAACATTTTGAAATGTATTGGAGAACGTATTAGATCGGTTCGAAATGCCTTTTGGCTTAGTTCAGAGCAAGGTAAAATCTTCCATGTAAGATCTTTGATTTTACCTGCGATTATACCACTAAAAACATGAATGTAATTTGAATATTTATTAAGAATTATCCCATTTTTGTCCAATTCTCGGTTCGTTGAAATGGAAATTTTGTAATTTAATATTTCCCTTCCCATTTCACAAGGCGTGGACAATGAACACAATGGGATAGGTCTAAAACTTACGAAAATTTTCTGCCACCGGAAGGGTTTGAACCTACGACCATCAGATTGACAGTCCTGAACGGTAAACACTACCCTACAAGCGTTCGCTCCTGAAAGTAAGTAGAAGGAGCTCACCAATGTGAAATGTAGATGTTACTCTTCTCCTACATGTAATGTGCAAACAATACTTGTTTGTAACAAAGAAAACGAAGGTAGTACGACTCGGCGAAAACATTTAATGGAGAATTGCACATGACGAGAACTTTTCATTCGATATTTGCTGAGGTATCCTTGCATTGAATTCGAGTGGGAAAAGGGGTCAAATTAGTATGTCCTGAATTGCCACAAATATAAATAGTTATTTCATTAATATTTGTCAATGTCTTTGAAGCAGTACACAATTATCGTTAGAGTATCATAATTTACGATCTTATACATGAAAATATCCATTTGAATGTGTGTCAATATTGCTTGCATTTCAGTCATTGACGTAGACCAGGCCCATACGCAGTATTTCTTTGAGGGAGGGGCCAGACCCAAATATATATATATATATATAATGAGAGAGAGAGGGGCTGTTCCGCAAAAGATTATTATTATTACATAAGAGAGAGAGAGAGATATTACAAAATAGTTCAAATAGTGCGAGCGCCATTGAAAAATCACGATAATTCTATGTTTAGAAAATAATATATTTATAAATTAAATGTTGCATACTAGGAATTATTATTACAATAAAGAACATGTCTAATTGTGAGTTAAGAAAAAGCAATAATAAAGAGACATTCTCGCATCACGATTGCAGTTCGAAAAAGTCAGGACAGGGATTGAAAGTAACGCACTGTCCTGACTAAATTGCTGAATCGGACGTCTGGTAGCCTTGTATCAATGATTATAAAACTAAAACTACCTAATATTGCAGCCGGAAGACTTTTGCGCAAGAAACAGATTCATTTATGTAAGAACAAAATTGAAATTTTTACACATTTCTAAAATCGACGATGTTATTTTCGTAGTTATTGATAGGTTCACATTTAAATATTTTTTCAGGGTTCGAGGGGAGCATGGCCCCCATGCCCTCCTCCTGGGTACTGGCCTGGCGTAGACAGTGGGAGAGAAATTTTGGAGAATCTTTCTATTAAATTTATTATTTACATCCACCTTATGCTCAGATAGGTTTATTGACAATCGTGAACTTTTCGTTTAATAGATAATATTTGGTTTTAAACGACGGGAAAATATTGATCACATTTCCTTTCGTGCTCCTTTGAGAGAATATATATACTTCTACAATAGCAGTCGGGTTCGGAAAAGGTGAAAAACAATGACTTTCAAAGGCAGACAAGCTTGGTAGCGTAGCTTGCTCACGTTCAAGATGACTCACTCACGCTATTCAAGGCCGCTTCTTATCTCAAAACACTGTGTGTCGATGCACAGTGTCTGCACCCAGCAAGTTACAAGTGACAAGAGTCGAATTTGAAAGAGAATCTGAAGAATGATAGATTTCATCAGAGGCGACTAGGTGGGCACTAGCTCAACATGCAATAGTTTAAGTTATAAATTCTGACAAACAAGAAATCTTATTGAATAAGTATTGGGATAGTAATACGTGTATCCGCTCTTTTTTAACAATGTAAGCTCGAAGACAATCTGTATTCCATTTGTTTATATTGGCAAATTGGTCAAACGGAGTTTATTATGAGGAACTATTTCGTAGATGTTCATATAACCGTTATAAAATTACAAATAAAGTATATTCACAAGCTTAGATATACTAACAACGAAGAAATAAATTCAGAGTTAAATTTCAAATGCATGTGTATAGAGTAATTCTAGAAGTACAAAGCTTTATCAGAGTATTGAACTTCTTTTTGCAGGATAACGTTTACAATATTCACGCAACAGAATAATTAAGAACTGTTGCTCCAAGGGAAACAAAGGGAATAGTGTATTGGTTAGAGTTCTTGGAAGCGTTGATTACGGTCCCAGGTTCGATCCTCCATACTAGGTGTTTTCTTTTAATTCTCCTTTTATTATAAACAAGAGCATGGCAACATTGTTTGTAATAGCAGTGTATAGTGGCTACATTTTTCTGCATATGGAATTTATATTTAAAAAAATGAATTGACACACATTCAAAGGGATATTTTCATGTATAAGATCGTGAATTATGATACTCTAACGATAATTGTGTACTGCTTCAAACACATTGACAAATATTAATGAAATAACTATTTATATTTGTGGCAATTCAGGACATACTAATTTGACCCCTTTTCCCACTCGAGTTCAATGCAAGGATACCTCCGAAAATATCGAATGAAAAGTTCTCATCATGTGCAATTCTTCATTAAATGTTTTCGCCGAGTCGTACTACCTTCGTTTTCTTTGTTACAAACAAGTATTCTTTGCACATTATATGTAGGAGGAGAGTTGCATCTACATTTCACATTGGTCAGCTCCTTCTACTTACTTTCAGGAGCGAAAGCTTGTAAGGTAGTGTTTACCGTTCAGGACTGTCAATCTTATGGTCGTAGGTTCAAACCCTTCCGGTGGCAGAAAATTTTCGTAAGTTTTAGACCTATCCCATTGTGTTCATTGTCCACGCTTTGTGAAACGGAATGATTCAGTTTGGAATTAACGATGGGGGGAGGGGAAATATTAAATTACAAAATTTCCATTTCAACGAACCGAGAATTGGACAAAAATGGGATAATTCTTAATAAATATTCAAATTACATTCATGTTTTTAGTGGTATAATCGCAGGTAAAATCAAAGATCTTACATGGAAGATTTTACCTTGCTCTGAACTAAGCCAAAAGGCATTTCGAACCGATCTAATACGTTCTCCAATACATTTCAAAATGTTATTGAATATTTCATGTCGATAATTTGACCAATGCATCAATTCTTGACGCTGAGACGATATTTTCGGCAACTACCTTTTCTCTTCAGTCCCTTCTGTTCTTCTCTTCTCCTTCTCCTCTCCCATCCTTCTGCTCGCTCTGCTTTTATCTCATATCGCCTTCCCTACTTTTCTCGCATCTTATCTCCATCCCACTCATCTCCACTCCTCGTATCTCCTTACCTGTCCCGCTTCCCGCGCTAGTTGCTCCCTGTCTTTTCTCGGTGCTGGGGAAAGTCAAAGCCAGGCAGCCAATTAAAATACGCAATGTCGCAACAGCGTCTACGTAAGCGCCTCTCTTCTGGCTTTCATTCGCTCCTCGCTGCCCAGCAGACGATTTTTTCCTCGTTTCTCATTGGCACCGAAACTGTTGAGCGCTCCCTAGCGCGGGAAGCGGGACAGGTTCTACCAAACGCGGTATAGATTTCCGACTCCACTGCACTCTTCTCCTCTTCTATTCGTTCTTCTCTTTTTCTCTCCTTTACTCTACTCTCCACTCCCCTCTTTTCGTCTCCTCTTCTCTCTTCTTTGCTTCATTTTCCTCACCTCTCATAGAATCTTCTTCCGTTCTCCTCACGACATCTCCTCTCCTCGTCTATCCTCTCTTTCTTCTCTCCTCTCCTTTTCCTCTTCTCCTTTCGCTTTCTCTTTCTCCTCTCCTTTGTCACATTTCGCTTTCTCTCACCTCTTTTCCTTTCTGTAGACTCATCAGCGATGAAATACTAGAAAAACTATTATTTTTCTTTCAGAAAGAATTTTGTCACTTGCGATATAATAGTGATATTTTTAATAATTTTATACAATATTACTTGTTTTTATTCCTTTCGCGTATTTTATAAATATCTATTGTGCATGTGGCAACCCTGAAATTGAGCCTAACTCTACACGCAACCCACCAACGCCTTGTGTAAATTGGGTTGCCTAGTTTAAAATGTCGTTGTCCTAAAACTTTTGAGAGACACTGTACATAAAAAAAGCTCGCTTCAAGTAAATTAAACTGTGTGCTAACTCCTCTTGACTTTCTCAACGACAAAAATCACCAAATCATCGTTTAAAAAGACTACACTGGTCGTCATGTGTTTCAATGTCTTGCAGATACTATCGTCTCCGAATAATTTCAGCATGCTGATTCCAAAAATTAAATCCATTTTTACCCATCACGTGTGGTCTTTTCAGAAAACTACAATATATTAACTGCCTTAGTCTTACAATAAAATGTGTAATTCCATTATTTCCCCAATAGATGGCTCTGTTAGATGGTGGTAAATTATTGATTTTTTATAATACAAATTTTCCAGTTTAGAAGAATAAATGCGTACAGAATTGTGTGAATTTAATCTCCCTTTCAAGTTCATAGGATACATTTGCGTGGAAGTTGTATGGACTTTGATTACGTTGTTATATTTTCGAAATCCCTCATTAGAATTTCCTTCACAAAATGTCCAATACTCAATGTTATAATAAGGTTAGGTTAGGTTAGGATTAAAAACTACAAATACTCGAGTTCGGACTCCAATTAAAAATGAACCAGTAGACCTACATAAAAACGACTTACATCAACATTTAGGTTATTCAATTCTGCATTAATCTATGCTAACCGATTTTTTTTCGAGTATGACATATTTTTTATCGTCGTGACAACAAAAAAAATGCCAGTTCTTTCATTTTTGCAAAATATATTTTTGCACTGACCGACGGTTCAACAAACATCGGTGTGTGCGGTGCTGCCACGTTACACGTAAATCTTCACTCCGTTGAATAAAAATCTGTATAAAATCGGTTTCGCAGTGCGAATCGACAATGATAATGGATCTTGATGCAAACTTGGAACCGATGAGCTGGAGCGCGTTGTGTTAACAACTTCACCACGAAGGTCGGCGGTAGTTTCAAAGTAAGAGTCATTCCATGTCAAATCAATGTGCAATTTCCAACCTGACCAACTCCGATTTTCATGAAATTTGGGGAGTTGAAACTATGTATGGAACTTAGTAACTATGAAAATTTGTAGTTTCGTTTGTCTTGTAATTGTTAAATTATTCAAGGTCGAAGTTAGCATTAATTGCCCCTTTTGAGCCCACTTAGCTACACTAAATGTGCTGTAACTCCGCCTATATTTCGCCTAGGAAGCTCAAATAAAGCGTATTGTACAGGGAATTGAACAAGCTTTCCAGTGATATATAACAAGCCTACCTTTGGATAAAAATATAATTTTGTCACGTGACCTTGATCTTTGACCTTGAATATCTCAAAACATGTCATTACCAAAAATCGTGAAAAACATATATTTGGTCCCTCATGCCATTCTCTAAAACATATAACAAAATCATTCTGGGACTGCAATGGGATCAGAAGATACAAAATAATATGTTTAACTATGTGACTGATAAAGGCCTCATTACTTGAACTATAACGAGTCAAATGTCCCTTAACATCCTCTACAAAATGTAAAGGAGTTATCCTGGGTATAATTGGTCATGAAAGAAATAGGTTAGGCACAGGAAGATCTCTAACTGTGTGTGCCAAGTGCAGGTCCGGCATATTGTTGACCGCCATATTGAATTCAACGCAACAATTTCAAAGGAAAAGGGGTGATGTGATATATCAAATCAGGCTAGAATTTCAAGAGAAATGAAGTAACGAAGGTTTTCCCAAAATATCTTTAGCCAACAAAAAGTTATACGCATATATTTCACTTACGATATATGCACATTGTAATGTTGTCAATGTTCCTGTGAGCACACTCGTTGACGTCTCTCACACTCACATAGAACATTTGGCAATGTAGCAGGTGGAACATCATCGCAAGCAGCAACTATGCCTTCTCTCAGATGGTCAATATCACGGACTTTTAGTGCATGCACCATTCTCTTCAAATGTTTCCGAAGGTAAATGTCCTCCTAAGATTTTAGATCTGGGGAATGTGCAGGCCTTTTAATAAATCCCTGTCTGCCCATCAACCTACCTAGAAATTTACCATGAAGAAATTGCCACAACGTCCACATAGTGTGGTCACACCCTGTCCTGTTTCAAAACTTTGAAAAGTGTCATATCCCGTAAGCATGGATGAAAAACTGTTCAATTAACAAATTCAAGAAGCCCTCACCATTTATGGTTCCGTTCTCCTTCTTCATACACTATACACACCACATCATTAGCTTACCAGCAACGACCATCGGCTGGGATATGTCTACTGTAGATTATCAAATCACAGGTATTGCATATTATTTTTATTATCTTATTATCTATGGTGCGTATACTTCTTTCTCTCCCGAGATGTCAGGGTGATCTCGATGAGTTCTTAACACGTTAGGAGCAATCTTAATACTTTGTTTTTAACACCTCGAAAAGGAGAAAATGGTTACAAGCATGCAGTAATACCTTTTTGCTGGTTAAAGATACTTTGGAAAAACCTTCGCCGTTTCATTTCTCGTGAAGTTCTAGCCTGATTTGATATATCACATCACCTCTTTTCCTTTGAAATTGTTGCGTTGAATTCAATATGGCGGTCAACAATATGCCGGACCTGCACTTGGCACACACAGTTAGAGATCTTCCTGTGCCTAACCTATTTCTTTCATGACAAATTATACCCAGGATAACTCTTTACATTTTGTAGAGGGTGTTAAGGGACTTTTGACTCGTTATAGTTCAAGTAATGAGGCCTTTATCAGTCACATAGTTACACATATTATTTTGTATCTTCTGATCCCATTGCAGTCCCAGAATGATTTTGTGATATGTTTTAGAGAATGGCATGAGGGACCAAATATATGTTTTTCACGATTTTTGGTGATGACATGTTTTGAGATATTCAAGGTCAAATGTCAAGGTCACGTGACAAAATTATATTTTTATCCAAAGGTAGGCTTGTTATATATCACTGGAAAGCTTGTTCAATTCCCTGTACAATAAGCTTTATTTGAGCTTCCTAGGCGAAATAGGAACGGAGTTACAGCACATTTAGTGTAGCTAAGTGGGATCGAAAAGGGCAATTTATGCTAACTTTGACCTTGAATAATTTAACAATTACAAGACGCACGAGACTCAAAATTTTCATAGTTACTAAGTTCCATGCATAGTTTCAACTCCCCAAATTTCATGAAAATCGGAGTTGGTCAGGTTGTGAGCTGTGTTGATTTCATATGGAATGACTCGTAAATGTTCTCATGCAACAGAACAGGGAAGCTGTAAAAACTTACTAAAATTTTTCATTTTCCGGATATTTGCTCAAAGTTTCCTGTCCCTCGTGACACGAGGAAACCTGGCCCAGTTATCTTGTTACTGCACAAGTTTTTGCACACGCAGAGTAGCAGAGGTCTTGCTTTCTTTCCTCGTCTGTGTTCGATCTCGTGTCTTCTATGGATTGATATTTCGGTTGTCTTCTCTTTCCATGCAGCACAAGAGGAATTTTTGTATGATTAAAAATAATAAAATGGAAACAAAGGGACAAATCACGCTGGAGACCTTGAAACAAAGTTCGCTTTACCATTCGTGGACAAAAACAACTTCCTTTTCTTTCCATAGGAACCAAGTTCTCGTGGGAATAAACTTTCGTCTTCGTCTGGTATCAAATACGACTTTTGTTATTAGATTCCGAGATCAATTTGGAAGGCTATTTCCCTAAACACGCAAGACGCCAAAACCATCTATTTGTATTTATATCTTAAACATTTCTTTCCCATCTGATTAAGCGTAGAGAGAAGGAACGGGATCTTCCAATTTAGGAACACCATATCCATCTAACCAAAAGCACCTAGGGTGCAGTAGCACCAACTTTTGAGAAATATTTGACTGAACTTGGAGATTTGTTTTATAATTTTATGCAATTAATATGTGACATAAGTAAGCTGTTGATTTATCCTAAAATGCTTTTCTTTTTGGATAAGTAACACATAAGAATCTGGGCACTATTTATAACACCCGCTTTGCTTTTCTAATAAAAAAAAGAACGTCGAATATATGGAAATGTAAAACGCCCCCTGCTGAGGAAACGCAGGAATCACCAACGACAATTAATATGATTTGAAAAGTAGATGTAATTGTTTATGTTACTGAATGATAAGTTAATTTCACTTAACTTGTTAAGGAGAGAGTAATTATTAACTTTAGAATATGGATGATAATATTCAGAGGAATTTTAATCTCAAATTTAATATTAGGAAACAGAGTTGACGATATTAAGGAGATACAGCGCACTGTAGGAGGTTAACTAAATTGCAAATTCCATACTGCCGTCTCAAATTCTTCCGTCTCATCAACTATAACAAAATTCCTGTTATTAGTCTTCAATATACTTGAAAGTCAAGTATCAGGTTAATTCTTACCATGCAGACGTTTCTTGGTAAAGAAATAGAAACTGTTGCTATTTATAGACTCCCTTTGTCTTTAACTTATGTGTGGAAATGTCACTTGGGAGTGTGAGTGAGTAGAGTTGCAATCAAATATACAAATGGGAGAGTAATTGAAATGGATAAAGAGAGAAAAACAAGATAAAGGAAAATACGTAGAATTTTAGGTAGAAAAAAGAGAAAAAGAATAAATGAGAAAGTGATAGAAACAGAAAAATGGAGGAAGTAAGGAATGAGAGAATGGAGGATATGCAAAAGGAGACAGAGTAACAGAAAGAGAAAGAGAAGGGAGGGAAGAAAGTCAAGAGTGAATTTGAGATAGAAAAGAGAATAGAATAAGAGGAAAACGAGATGAAGAGAAAAATTAGAGGAAGTAAGGCCATGAGAGAATGGAAGATAAGCAGAAGGAGATAGAGAAACAGGATTAGAGAGAGAGAGAGAGAGAGAAGAAAGGGAGAGAAAGATAAGAGGGCATTTGAGATACAAAAGAGAAGAATAAGATTCAAAATGAGATGAAGAGAAAAATGGAAGCAAGAAGAAGTGTGGCCATGGGAGAATGAAAGATAAGCAGAATGAGATAGAGAGAAAGAGGGGGATCAGGAAGATAGAGACAAAAGAAAGAGAGAGAGAATTTGAGATAAAAGGAGAAAAAATAGTAAGATAGAAAAATAGACAGAGCGAAGTGGAGAAACAGATAAGAAAGAGAAAGAGGAAAGAGAAAGATAAGATAGAATTTTAGAAAGAGAGACTGAGCATAAGATAGAAAAGCCTGGATGGAGATAGAAAGTGAGAGAGAAATTGAAAAATAGAGGATGTAAGGCAAAGAGAGAATGAGAGATAGATAAGTTACAGAAACAGAGAAAGAGTGATTAAAAAATATGGAAAGAAAAATGTCAGAATGAGAGACAAGATTGAGAGAGAGAAAAGAGAAGAATAGACAAACCGAGGAAGAGAGGAAGACAACACAAAAATAGACAAAGATAAAGATAGAGATTAAGAAAGAGAAAATGGGAAAGACAGGATCTTAGTAGCCATAACAATCGAAACTACAATCCTTGAGATCACTGCCTACACCCCCTCCCCCTTCCATTCCCAATTCGACAAAGAAAAGAAAGTAAGGGCAATCACAACGCAGCTTACGAAATTCGTGGGAAATTCAGTGTTATCATCTTTCATAGACACACCCTGTAACGACGGGAAACTTCCCAGTAGTCTTATGCGTTCATTTCAATAACACTCTCACTTCAGCCTTTGTGGGGACGTTTATGGGGAACCTCAAAATCTTCTCATCTCTGCGACTGAGTGCTTGGGGAGTGCGGCGCTTATCTGTTCCTTTTGACTTCCGGTTCGACTCGTGAAAGGGATGAGTAGATGGATCTTCAACGGGTAAGATTATCCTCCGATTGCTTTTATCGACGAAAGCGTCTTCTAACTACGAGTCAAAAAAGGGGTTCTTGGAAAACCACGCTCTGTCACTCAGACGATATAAATGTTCTTCATTTGGAAAGAGAGAGAGAGAGAGAGAGAGAGAGATTTCAAAGCAAAGTTAACGAGGGAGTTGGTAACAAATGTAAAAGGTAAGCGACCAATCTTCCTTTCTCTTTATTTCTTTTGTCTAGTTCTTCGTCTTGGAAAATGAGGAAGGTTGGCAAACTCGCGTTTCCCACGCCGTTAGTGTGGTGTTGAGTGTCTAGTTTCCCAACGAAATTCCCTTTCAATTCACGTCAACCCTTAGAGAACTTTGGCAAATAACAACAAGATGAACGATTTCTTTCTCCAACGTGTGGTTCGCTTCGACACCACGAGTGACGTTGCTACTATCTCACTACCACCAAAGTAGAATACACGAGAATTAAAATAAATAAATATATATAGTGTTACGTTAAAAAAGGCAGATAGAGAAAGAGCAAGAAATGGGGATATAGACAGAGGCAGAGAAGGGAAGAAATAGAAAAGGGAAGCAAGAAGGTAGAGGAGGAAAGAGAAATTGAAAGAAATATAGACAAAGGGAGATGGAGACATAGGGATGTAAACAGAGGAAGCAAGAAAGAGATAGATGAAGAAAAAAGGAGAAGAGAGAGATGGAAAGAAATAGATACAAAGAGAGATGAAAACAGGATGGTGTAAACAGAGGAAACAAGAAAGAAAACGGAGAGAGAGAGAAAAGAAAAATAGACAGAAGTATGTAAACGGAGGAAGCATGAAAGCGACAGAGAAAAAAGAAAGGTAAAAAGAAATAGGGAAAAAGTTAGTTGGAGAAAGAGGGATGTAATGGGATTAAGTAAGAAGGCGATAGAGAAATGAAGAAATGAGAAAATGGAGGTGGAAAGAAATAGAGACAGAGAATGAGAGACGTGGGAGAGGAATGGAGAGAATCTTTGCAGCCACGATTACCGAAGCAGAGCTCGTCAGAAAATACGAGGTGCATTCAAGTTCTAAGGTCTCCTATTTTTTCCTTCATTACTAGAAGCAGTTATAGACGTGAGAGTTGTTTGAGAAGAAGCATCCATTCTTGAAGGTTGATGAGGCCAGATGACAGCACGAAACGGCCCATAGGAAGCTAGTGGCGCTATCTAACGACTGACCTGTTTTGATACTGGAAATTACATCACTTACATCGAAAGAACAGCGTGTTATTATCCATTTTCTTCACCTGCGTGGAGTAACACCCATCGAAATTCATCTTAAATTGACTGAGACATGCTGTGGTGGTGTCATGGACGTGAGGAATGTGCGTTCGTGGGTCTGAGAGTTCAAGGAATGTCGAACGTCGTATGAAAACAAACCAAAGGAGCCTCGCCTACGAACCAGACGCCAGTTACTCCATTGATGAGAAAAGATATGTTTTCTGACTGCAAAGGCGTTATACTCACGCAATGCTATCCTAAGGGTACCACAATGATGGGTACAAGCTATGGAACTGATTTGAGGACCAAGTTGCTTCCAGCATTGCGAAAGAAACGGCCGGAATTGGCTGTAGTTGTGTTATTTCATCAGGACAACGCACCTCCTCATTGGGCGGCCATTGTTCAGCCTCTCTTCATGGAAAACAAATTTGAAGTGAATCACATGCTCCATCCATACTACCCTGACCTTGCACCTAGTGATTTTTGTCTTTTCCCAACGTTGAAGGACTTTCTCCGGGGCCGCACATTTTCCTCTCGTGCTGCTATTGCATCGGCAATTTTCCAGTGGGGCAAGCAAACCCCTAAAGAAGCGTTCGCGGCGGCCATGCAATCATGGCGTCGACGTTGCGAAAAGTGTGTACGTCTAGAGGGAGACTATGTTGAGAAGTGAATGAAGTTTCATTTCTGTTGTGTAAGTTGTTTATGAAAGAAAAAATAGGATACCTTAGAACTTGAATGCACCTCGTATCTATTCTATCTACTCATCACCCCCAACAAAATTCCCTGACGACGTCACTTAACTACGAGTAAACAGTATCGTGCCAGCAGAACTTAAAATCAGACTTCAAATTGTCCTCTAAATGCATTTATCACCATTCGTACGTATTTTGAACCAGAAAATGATTACAAAATAATGAAAATTACAATCTTATGTGAATATGAGAAGCAAAGCAAAGACATAATACATCTAATTCTGCGAAAACAGAATGCTTTGATGCATCAGTATATTATATACACTTTCATTATTCAATAGTGGTTTCAGGACACACTTAAACTGTAGGTTCAGTCCCTATTAGACTCTCTGTGCATAAAATGGACTTCAAATGAACTTAAAATAAAATCAAAGCATGGTGGAGGTGATGCGATCAACACCACGCTCCAACCGTCTCTACTTCCAGTATCGCCCCAAGGAACATGTTGGTTGGAGCCACACAGCACAAGAAGAATTTCCAAATGAGATCTTTCATCCCGTGAGTCGAACCCGTGGTTCCGGCATGTCAGTCAGACGCTCTTCCAACTCGATCGCCGTGTATTCAAACAAGTAAAAAATGTAATTAATTACTTAAAAGCAGGAAAAACCGAGTACGGAAATTGCTATTATTAGGAATTTTCGCTCACCAAAAATTACACCGTTTACCTGTTTTTGTATCATATCCAATGAGTGATAGTTCTCAGCGGTTCAACGATAGCTCATCCAGCAGTCACTTATTAACTGCTAATCCATCGGCGAACATCAAACGACATCGGCTTTTAACATGAACAGCACGAACCAAACTTGATTAAGAATCGTATAGGCTGACCACCGACAAGCTGTAATGGGTATCATGATTGATACAGGAAGACCGATGATCGATCGCAGCGCCGTGCAGCGGCGTCTCCAAAAAATACTGCTGACCTTTTTCTTTATCGAATGCTCACGTACCAGATTCAATCGCACACGATAATAAGAAATACTCTTTTTCTAGTTCTTGAATATCGTCACGAATATATGACAAGCAAGATAGAAAGAATGCCAAAGTCTTGCACGGTGTATTGATCCATTTATAAAATCCTTTTTTTTTTTACTTTTTTAATTTTTTAGGAATGTTGAGATCGAAGCGACATGTTATTCCACCACGAAAGGGAATCTAGTATTCGATTTGGGTTCTTTGTGTATAAAGGTTACCATACTGCACAAAAGAATATTTATAACCATGGTACAGAGTGTTCATAAAGTAGTAAGCACATTCCACTGAATGATTATTAAATTATGTTGATGGAAGGAGTAGAACAACGAAACATCTATGCCCAGGTCAGGATGATAAAGAAACGTAAGTCGACATTCGTTTCTGGGCAGAATCGAAAATGTAGAGCACTAATTTGTGTCCAAACGAAATTATACCAACCTATGGTAAAACGTGTGTTCATCGAAGACTTTGAAAGTTTGTAACCATGGGTTCCAGGTTCAGATTCCGGCTAGAACATTTCAGTACCGCATCTTAAACCACTGGCGTACGCAGAATTATTTTTCTGGAGGGGCTTGAATTGTAAAGCTGACTGTTTTCTAAAGGGCGGCATACACAATCAGATATTTAGTATATTAAAAATTTTCCACTCTCAAAAATGGCAATCTAGGGTCATTTTAAGAGGAATTTGCATTTATCATTCTGGTTTTTCCAAGTTTTCACTCTTTTTATTTGAAAATGTTGATTTTTTCAAAATTGTGGAGGGAACTGTACTTCCTCCTCTGTGTACGCCAGTATCTTGAACTGTACTTCCAGTCTCGACTAGCCAATGTGCATAAATAATACAATATGATTTTCTTAGAAAAAGCACAACAAAAGCATAGCGATACTAAACAAACATCTTTCCTCATTTCTCCTTGTGATCGAGTTTTGAAACCGTACCAACTCTTCCAATCAAGCTAGTGCAAAGCTTATATCACAACTAACGCATAGCTATTCACCGAAAAAGTTTCACCTAGTACAGATTCCCTCTTGACGCAATTCCGTCTCTTTGCAATCTCCAGAGAATCCGACAGATTACCCATGACATGGGATTGACAACAATGTCAACAGCCCAATTCCATTTAATCGCCCTTAAGCCTCCTGATCAGTAGTTTACTAGGGCAAGGGAGAAGCACCCAATCTCTCACAAACCAAAATTCAGCTACGTAGATGTTTCAGAGAAAAATGCAGGCTCTACGTAGTACATCTCCTATGTGTGCCTAATTTAATAAAATTCAGCTGTATGCTACGCCCCTGGGGGTACGTACTTAAATGTTATTTATGCCACGGCTACAGATATCTTAATCTCACGGGATAGGTTCTTTATTCGAGAATTCCAAATAAGAAAGCGTTTTATAGCCAAGAGGATATAGTTAAATGCGGATCTATATTCTGAAAACTATACACAATACAGAGAAAATATATAGCGAAGCTTGTATATACATTGAAATATATAATAAATATATGTATAATCGATAGGAAATCTTCTTCTTCTTTTCTTCTCATAATTTTGGGGAAAAGGCTTCTTCTTCTATTCTTCCTTCTAATTTGGGAAAAGGCTTCTTCTTCTTTTCTTCTCACAATTTTGGGGAATAGGCTTCTTCTTCTATTCTTCCTTCTAATTTGGGAAAAGCTTCTTTTATCAATCTCCTCTATGGTAATAGGAAGGCTTCTTCTTCTTTCGTCAATTTCTTCTATGATAAAATATATGAATAGCTTTTTCTTTCTTCAATTTCCACTTCATTTCTTTGGTAATAGGATAATCTTCTTTTTCTTTCTTCTACCTTTTATGACAATCTCTTTCTGACTATTTACAAAAAATAGTCATCCCCTTTTATTCATCGCTGTTTCTTATTTCCTCTATTCATATCAATTCTTATTTCTTCTTTCAGCAGCAATTCTTATTATCTTCTATATTACGATGAGATATTCTTATATTCTCGATAAATTCTTCTATTTATTCTTTCCACAGCAAATTCTTATTTATTCTATTCTTCTTTGCCACTGGAAAAAGTCTTATTTCTCTCATTTATCGCAAATATTTCTCTTTACCATATCTCTTCTCAATAATATAGACAAATCATTATGCTGCATTCCTTGTAGAGAATTGAACCAAAGCTATAGAGGATTTTTAGGGGCGTCTAATCTGACAATAGCGCCTCCTCCTAAAACAACAACCAAGGGAAATAACCAGGATCGCTAACAACAAGCGCTGCCGATGGACCAGTGCGACTAATAAAGAGCGCAACCATAAAGTGCTTCGGGGCGTCTAATTTGACAACAGCGCCACCGGGGACAAGCAACCAAAACATGGCGACGTTCTCCTCGCCAGAGAATCAAAAAGATACATTTCTGAATTCATTTGCTCACTTAATAACTTTCCTAATTGTTTCATATATGAGCATGTTCTTAATTATCTTAATTTGCTATATACAACATTTTATTCACTCCTTCTATATTTTTTATACTCTTCCTTTATATATTTTCCATTTACTACAATATATATAATCGCTCTTCTCCGCTCCTAGTTTGTACAATGAGCTCTGCTCTTCTTTATATGGTGTGCTGCCATCTATCGTCGCTTTCGGGAACATTTCTTCTTCCTTGTTATTTTCATTGTGTCGTCGGAAGTGGCACGTGACACAATATCCTCCTCGTTGAGGATGAAAAATTTCTCTATTGGAAGAAATCTTTTGGAAATAGATAAATTTTTCCACTTTCTCTACATCTCGTTTGACTCTTCTCATTGGCTCTCATTTCTACTGCTTACATTCCTCTTCACTTTCTCTGTGCAATTATATCTCCTGGCATGCAGTATTTTCCCTCATCTCTCTATTTCTCTCTTCTTTCTATTTTCGTTTCTAGATATCTTATCACCACGTTCCGGAAATATTCGTGACCTCTCAAGTTATTTTTAAGTACAAAATATAATTCTTTAATAGTTCACCTCCTGCAAATCTACTCGTCTAATTTCTCCAAGATAGTTTTTACCTGACGATGTCCTGCCAAAATAGTAATTTTCGTTTCACCCTTTTCTTCTTTCAGCAATCTCTCTACAGATTATCAGTTAGCTCAGATTTTTCCGTTTCAAAGAACTCTCTCTCTCTTCTCTATGTTGAGCATCTAAGTGTTTCCATCAGCTACAATAATTCTTCACATCAGCCTTAATTTCATATCAGCATGTCTCTAGATATATTTATTTTCTGGGATTACAGCCGATTCTTCTTTAACTTCTGGGATTACAACCCATTCTCGGAATACAACCGATTTTTCTTTATCTTCTGGGATTACAAACCATTTCATTTGCACTTTTCTAAATACACGATGACTTTTAATCGTCTAAGCTTACAAAGAATTCATTTTACTGATACTATTCGATCTTCTTTCATATTGTCTTCTCCTTTTTCCTGAGAGTTTTCTTCATAATTAACTTCCTTCTGTGCCTAACTGTTCCATCTTCTTTCTCTTCTGTTCGTACAATTGAAAAGTTTACTTCCATTTTCCATATTACTTTCTTTGGCATCTTTCCTTTTACAGGTTCAGGTTTGATCTTCCAACTATCGGTCTCTTTGTTAGATTGAGTGGTGATATAAATTAGCACATATTATTCTTTCCTAAGATATCATTTGCTGAATAGATTTTCCTCCAACGATGGGCATTATATATCTTTTTACAGGAACTAACATTAAAGAACTAAAATTTTCTTCTTTCAAATAGATCATTAATATTTGCCCAAACTAATAATTCCACGAATTTTTCTTCTGGTGAACTGGAACTTTTTCAGACAACTTTAATAATTCTAGAAACGTACGCTTGAAAGTCTGTAATTCATAAAATCTCCTTCCTTTGCACTATTCAGTCTTATTTGTTCCTTCCGATTCTTTCAAATACTCGTTGCTTGTCAATATCTTGTTTTCTTTTTCTCTTCCTCTTTTTCTTTTCTTTCTTCTATTTTCTTTTATATTCTTCTCAAGATCCTTCTCCCTCCTCTTCCAACTTTCTTTCAGTAAAGAAATTACTTTCATTTCTCTCTTCTTCCAATCTGGTTTCTGCCAAGATTTCTTCTTATGTTCTACATCTTCATCAAATGCATGCTCTCCTTGTCTTTTCCGTCTCGTCTTCTTCTTCCTTCTTTTTGGCGAAGTAGCATCAAAATCCATTCGATCTATGCCGACCCTTTTTAACATATTATTAACTTTCTTCAGGTTCTTTTCTATTTTTAATTTCTTTCTCTTCTTCTTCTTCTTCCATGTCTTTACGTGAATATATCTAAATCTCATTTTACTTTTCTTCCTTCTTTGTTTACATCTTCGGTTATGTATATGCTTCTTTTCTTCCTCCGTCACTGGAAATTTCTTCTTTCATCTTCATTTTGACATGGATTTCTTCATCATTATATTGACAACTAAATTTTTCATCTCTTTCTATTCCTCTTTCTTCTTCTTCTATTTTCTCATCTTCCTCTTGTATGACCTCTTTAAGTTCATGAGTGTTTTCTTCTCGTAACTTTATAGCTACTTCTTCTATCTTGCTGTCATTCTCGTCATTGGAACTTTCTTCTTTCACCTTCCAACTTCTATCTTCTATCAGGACCTTCGCTTCTTCTATCTCGTTTTCGTTTTCTGCTATTCTGGAAACATCTACTTTTGTCTTTCTGTCATTTTCTTCTGTCCTTGAAACAGCTACTTCTGTCTTGCTTTCGTTTTCTTCTATTCTGGAAACATCTACTTCTGTCTTGCTGTCATTTTCTTCTGTTCTTGAAACAGCCGCTTCTATCTGAGAATCGCGTTCCCCCGTTTTTCTTTCCGGACTTTCATTTCTTCGTTCATTTTCTTCTCTAATCTCTGAAACATCATCTTCGCTTCTTCTATTCATTTCTAAACTCGTACTCTTGATCGACAGCATTGTTTCCTCTATTTTGCTTTCCAACGACTTTCTATTTCCTTCAGACGTTTCATTCAATCTCAAGAACATCTCATGGGTTTGGGACCTCGAAGCTTCCAATTCGAGCCTTTCTTCCATCTCTTTATTACTTTCTTCTAATTCTCTACTACTTTTATCTATCTTTTCTTCGAGTCTTCTATTATTCTCTTTTGCTTCTCTGCTACTTTCTTCCATCTGTGTTTTTAATTCTCTATTATTCCCTTTTGCTTCTCTGCTCTTCTCATCTATCTTTTTCTTACTTTCTTCTATCTGCATCGATAACTTCTGGAACATTTCTATCATGTTCACCTCTTCTGTCTTCTTTGGTTTTTCTTTCATTTTCTCTTCTTCTTTTTCCCTTTTCTTCTCTCCTTTTTCATTTATCCTTTCTTCCTTGCAATTTTTGCATACGCAATCTCCTCTTTCACTTATTCCTATGTACTTTTCTCTTCTTATCTTCTCGCATAGCCAATGTTTCATTTCTTTGCATGAGGTGCATAGGATGGTTTCTTCATTATTTCCCTATTTTCCACAGCAGTTTAATATTTCCTTTCTGTCTTCCATTTCCTCCATTTTGACTTTCTCTCTCTTCGCTTTCTTATTCACAATTCTGCTAGCCGCAACGTTGGTCGCCACTAAATGCTACATCTCATTCGTGGGTAAGTTAAGGTAAGGTAAAGCTCCACGTTATGGGCGCCACTAAATGCTACGCCCCTGGGGGTACGTACTTAAATGTTATTTATGCCACGGCTACAGATATCTTAATCTCAGGGGATAGGTTCTTTATTCGAGAATTCCAAATAAGAAAGCGTTTTATAGCCAAGAGGATATAGTTAAATGCGGATCTATATTCTGAAAACTATACACAATACAGAGAAAATATATAGCGAAGCTTGTATATACATTGAAATATATAATAAATACGTATATGTATAATCGATAGGAAATCTTCTTCTTCTTTTCTTCTCACAATTTTGGGGAAAGGCTTCTTCTTCTATTCTTCCTTCTAATTTGGGAAAAGGCTTCTTCTTTTCTTCCTTCTATTTTTTGGTAAAATACTTCTTCTTCTTTTATCAATCTCTTCTATGGTAATAGGAAGGCTTCTTCTTTATTCATCAATTTCTTCTATTATAAAATATGGAAAGGCTCGTTCTTCTTTCATCAATTTCTTCTATAGGAAATAAAGGCTTCTTCTTCTTTCGTCAATTTCTTCTATGATAAAATATATGAATAGCTTCTTCTTTCTTCAATTTCCACTTCTTTTCTTTGGTAAAAGGATAATCTTCTTTTTCTTTCTTCTACCTTTTATGACAATCTCTTTCTGACTATTTACAAAAAATAGTCATCCCCTTTTATTCATCGCTGTTTCTTATTTCCTCTATTCATATCAATTCTTATTTCTTCTTTCAGCAGCAATTCTTATTATCTTCTATATTACGATGAGATATTCTTATATTCTCGATAAATTCTTCTATTTATTCTTTCCACAGCAAATTCTTATTTATTCTATTCTTCTTTGCCACTGGAAAAAGTCTTATTTCTCTCATTTATCGCAAATATTTCTCTTTACCATATCTCTTCTCAATAATATAGACAAATCATTATGCTGCATTCCTTGTAGAGAATTGAACCAAAGCTATAGAGGATTTTTAGGGGCGTCTAATCTGACAATAGCGCCTCCTCCTAAAACAACAACCAAGGGAAATAACCAGGATCGCTAACAACAAGCGCTGCCGATGGACCAGTGCGACTAATAAAGAGCGCAACCATAAAGTGCTTCGGGGCGTCTAATTTGACAACAGCGCCACCGGGGACAAGCAACCAAAACATGGCGACGTTCTCCTCGCCAGAGAATCAAAAAGATACATTTCTGAATTCATTTGCTCACTTAATAACTTTCCTAATTGTTTCATATATGAGCATGTTCTTAATTATCTTAATTTGCTATATACAACATTTTATTCACTCCTTCTATATTTTTTATACTCTTCCTTTATATATTTTCCATTTACTACAATATATATAATCGCTCTTCTCCGCTCCTAGTTTGTACAATGAGCTCTGCTCTTCTTTATATGGTGTGCTGCCATCTATCGTCGCTTTCGGGAACATTTCTTCTTCCTTGTGATTTTCATTGGGTCGTCGGAAGTGGCACGTGACATGTATTATATTTTCAACCTTTGTTCACTTTCCGATTTTATTTTGCTGAAATTCGCTTTTTCTTTAGTGCAGCGTAACTTTTGTGTTAATACCGAGACTAGACGTGGCATGGTCTCATTTCGTTTCCTTATCGGTCTCGCCCAGGGTCAGATTTAGTCTATAGGCTCTGTACACCCCCGGCCCTAGAAGCGCATCAATCTGCGACTGCGTAATTTCTCCCCCGTAATAGTTAAGTAACACCGTATCGACGAAATTCAAGCTCTTCTATTTGCTTATCTTATTTTCATTTTACTTTTTAAATTCGCCTACCAGCGATTTGGACCAAGCGTAAAACCCATTACGAACGGCCAGCAGGACAGGGCAAGGCACGGCACAGCACAGCACTCACTGCACGGCACGATACAGCACACAGCAGCACTGGTAAATTGTTTAAATGAAATCAAACGGGAAGTAACTCACGAGAACTGATTTCAGCTCGCACATAATCGGAGCAGTCTGAATGCAACGGACCTTGGTCTGAATGCCTCCCCGAAAATTGAAGGATTGTCATACTTCGCAAAAGGATCATTGCAACAGTTGATGTTGATATGCTGCAGCGTGTATGAGTAGAAGTGGAACATCGCCTTGACATGCTGAGGCCAAGCAGAGGGGCACACGTTGAGGTATACTGACGTACAAAAATAAATAAATAAAAGTTGTAGAATATTTTTGCAAAAATCGCACTTCTTTGTGTCATGTGGTTTCAGAGTTATGTTTGATTGCAATGGTAACGGGGCTTTAGGGACACCCTGTATACATACAAGAGCCACGTAGCGGAGTGGTTAGTGGACGCCAGGGGTCTCGGGTTCGAATCCCGGCTAGGACATGTGTTTGTCCGTAATGAGAAAACCAAAAATATAGTAAAAATTGATATGTGTAAAAGTTGAGAAAAAATGGTGTGAATAACGAGGAATACTTTTTAAACAAAATAAAAGAAAAGTTGTTAGGGCGTCAACTACCATCCCCGGCGGGGAAGAACCAGGATTCTTTCCACCTGTTCAAACGATTCCAGCGTCGTATAAGTGGCTACCTGGAGGACACTCTGGCAGTAAAGGTGGCCAGAGGCGTGGTGCTGATCACATCATCCCCACCTTCTGCCCTGATCAAGAAAGTGTAGGGGCCTAGCTCCACACCCCCATTACGCCTACAAGGCGTGGTGCAAAGCACAGGGGAGCACTTTACTTTAGTGTTTTCATATTGGTATTTAAGATCACGCTCAAAAGTAATAACAATTCAAGTAACACTGTTAAGCCTTGTTTCCATTTTAAATAAAACACTAAAACGCTAACCAAGGCAACATTTATTGTAAAAAATACACTCTAAAAATAGTTTCCACCCTCTATCAGGGTCTTCTTCAGACAAAGATTCACAATAAATTGAAAACAGAAGACCTGGTGGAAACGTTACGTTTACACCGTATTTTTTACAATAAATGTTGCCTTGGTCAGCGTTTTAGTGTTTCATTTAACAATTGAAGTGTCTCGAATTGGTTTTAGGAAATCTGATTACTTCATAAAGACGGCGAAGAAATATCAGCAGGTTTGACGACAGAGGACGTGCAAACAATCTGAGAAATGAATCCACTGTTTACATTAGATAGTGGCTTGATTGTCAGCATGCCAGCCACGTCTCCGCGCTGTCCACAAAAGCTTAACCGCCCTTTAGGGGTTACTCCCGTTCCCAGAGGGGCTGTGGACAAAGCCGAGGAAGTGCACATTCAGTACGAAAGCAGAGAGAGAGGGAGACAGGGTCTGGAGAGCTAAGCCAGATCAATCCACTTAAAAAGTCTCCCTCCGCAAAATTAAAATCCCACGTGACCAGGCGCATAACTTACTCAATTCCGCCAAGAAGGAGGGACGCCGGAGTAAATCCTAATTACTGCCACTTCCCGGATCTTCCGGTGATGAAGTGGCGGGGCGTAGAATAACAGAACGGGATGTGTCCACTCAGCTCGTCGGGTAGATTTAAGTATCTCTTGGGGGGTAGTGTGCAAGTGATGGCGATTTTTCTTTAGGCGGGGATTCCTAGCTTACATACTGTTATTAGGGTCCACTTTATGAACAGATAGGCTAATCGGGACTGGACCTACAGTTTAAAGTGAGATCCGAACCACTATGTGCCTCCACCGGGTATCGAACCCAGGATCCCTTGATTACAATGCCACGACGTTACGGCATTGGGGAAGCCTAATGACCTAAGAGGAAATGTAACATGGGCAGGAAGTAAGAAGATGATGAAGATGAAAATTTGAAAATTACCCCTCAAGGCAACACCAAAGAAAACTTATCTCTGCCCAAAGAAAAAGCTTGAAGGTAACTATTGATGAAGGAATTGGGAGCATAAAAGTCGAAACATTAATTTGCCTCAAACATCGCTCAGAAGCTCGCAAGTTGAAAGCTCATTCACCCCACATTCCACCGGATGCAGAGCCGAGCAACAAGAATTTTCCACTCGGCTCTGCACAGTCAGCAAGGCAACGGCCCTCACCAGCGGTGAGTGCACCTCCACTGTAAATTTCCATCTCCATCCAGGGATACCCCAGGTGCACAGTGGAGGTGCAAAGTCCACCAACCTATGACTCAAACCCAATGTATAAAACCGCTGGAGACAGTAAATCGATCTCTCACTTCGCTCCAATATCACCACCAAACTGATCGACGAGAAGAGGACGACGGCCTGCTGAGAGATCGCGACAATACGAGGCGGCAACAAGCGAGAAGTCCATAGCAGTCCGGATTAAGCCAACCGAAGAATCTGCAAGAATAAAACAAGTCGCCGAATTGCCTGCCGTCTCTTATCGTCTTCGTCGATCTCTCCAGCGGACACCTGTCACCGTCGCCGACGCCAGAAGCCGAGGGCCAGACCAACAGCAAGGGGTGAGTAGCGTTCAACAACACAGGCTCCCAACAATCCTTCATCAGCCTCCTTAAGGGCAGAGGTGGTTAGCCAAGTCAAACTTAAGACCTATTGTATTTATCTGAGCTACGTCCCGGCGTGACTCGATCCCGTACCTTACCCGACGTCACGCTACATGGTGGAGATAGCCGGCTCCACTCCGTGGATTTCCATAAAATTTTATTTTTTTTTTACGTCACTCAAAACCCCATAATCTAAAATCCCCGCCGCACACAGCAGCAACCCTAGAAGTTCTTCTTTTTCGATAATACACTTCGTATTATAAACTCCCCACTCGTAAATTTTCTCTTCCGCTCACTATCTTTCATTCCTTGTGAATAAGTGCATAAAAATTCCCCCTCCCTAAATTCGCATGAACGAATCCCAAATTATTCTTCACGAAGAGCTAGACCGTTCTCTTGACCAGATTCTCTCCTTAGCCTCCGCTATTAATTCGCCCGCTCCTTCCCCCGAATAACCAGATCCAAGGCTCAACATCCCGATTATCCCCAGTTTTTAGGTGGTCTAGAAACACCCAAACGAAAAAAGAAACACCCAGAACCCCAAACCAGTACACCTAAAACTAACACCCCTACCACCATCAATCCTACCCCTACCAATATCAATCCATCCCCGTCAAGAATGTCCGTAAATATACCCCATGGCTTATACCCCGCCCCCTTCACAGGAAAAAACCCTCAAGAAGTTGAGCAGTTTTTTGAAAAGTTCGATAGTATTGCGGGCGCTTTGGCGTGGGAGGAAAATAAAAAACGCGAAATGTTGCCATTGTTCCTCGCAGACATAGCGCTCACATTTTTGAACGATCTCAAGAAGCAGCCAAACTTCAACACCCTCACCTTTCCGGAAATCAAGAAAGAATTAATTTCATTATTTAAAGGCAGTCACTTAGTCAGCATGCCCATCCAAATTTTATTAGAGACAAAGCAGGAAATTAACCAACCCATTCATGATTACGTGATTCGTAAGAAAAATCTCGTCCTTCAATTCTTCCCGCAAGCGACGAATCCTCAAATCCTTTCCTATGTTGTGTCGGGACTTCGATCTAAACACATCGCTGCGATAGGAGACAAAGAGTTCACCGACACAAGTTCTCTTATTGCACATCTGCAGAATCAAGAAAGGCAAGACATGCTGATTCAAGCTAGACGCAATGAGGAACAAAGTGAAGCGATGAAACTGATAGATGCCGCTAAGTACATGCATTCCATTTACGCAACAGCCTCCCCTCAGTTTCCCAGCTGTACGCAACCACAGGTCAGCAACACGCATCCTTTCCCCACACCTCAGCCTGCTTCGTCATTTGTGACGTATTCCCCCCCTACCCCCCTTCCGCAGATCTCTCAAGCTCCATACAACTTCCTTCCGCAGCAATCTTATCAAGCAACACCACCTCTCCCGACCAACTCATGGCAGGTACAAACCACGCCCACAGCCCCTCCTTCCCTCCCCTCAAGTCAAACTCCAAACACGCAGTCTGCTAGTTCTCCCAGCGCGGCCGTTTCCCAGTCTTGCAACGCAATTTTGCCATCTGGCGGTTCAACAGCGAACCAACTAGATTCAGTCACGAACCAATTGCAAACCTTAACATTAGAAAATAAAGTTGAAGCGTTGTGTCACACTGTCCAGAACCTGGCAGATCAAATACAATCAAATAACAGTAATCAATTTCAGACCCGGCCTACTTTTTACGGCCAGGGGAATGGCAATCGCAGAGATTCTACTCGCGGCATGAGACGTAATTTCAGATCTCGAGGTGGAAATAATAATTCAATCGGGGAGCGACAAAATTCACAGTTTTCGCAATGCCAGATCTGTTTCCGGTCAAATCACTCTACCAGGGACTGTTTTTATAATCCAAACAATGAAAACAAGGGCGATTTAAACTGAAAAACCGTGTGAATCGATGGGACGGATCCACACGCAAGACAAAATTTGACACAGTTCCTATCCTTGAAAAAAACAACCTATTCTTCATTCAAGCTCATGTAAATAATAACCCCCTAGAAATTATGATTGACAACGCAAGCCAGATTAGTATTTGTCCTCAGCATTTAATTCCACCCAATGCAAAGAAAATTCAAATGCACAGCATTATTAAAGGCGTCACTGGTAACAGACTTCCTATCTCAGAAATTGTAATACTCCCCCTTCACATAGGAAGATATAGGTACTCCCACCCTTTTAGAGTTGTGCAATCCAAAGAATTACCTCCTCTCCTTGGCAATGACTTCTTGAAGACACAAAATTGTGACATTTCACTTAGTACTAACCTGTTAACTCTTAGACGCTTAGGCCATATTCCGAACTATAACCTTCCCACAAAAACACACACCTACACCATCCCTGATGTAATTTTTTCTAAACTACACCCTACTAGCAACCAACACAGTTTAGTAACAATCCCAGAAAATGTAACCCTACAACCTAGAACCCGAACATATGTTCCAGTTTCCATCACTTCCCCCCTCCCCCACAATATCCTACTCACACCCTCTCAGGAAACACTCCTTACATACAATATCCTCATACCCCATGCTCTCCTTAACACTTCTTCCCCCCTGTTACTAATTCATAACCCCTCAGAGAAACCAGTCACTCTCAAATCCAACACCCCACTTGGCCAAGCAACCCCCTGTGACATAATAGTAGACATGACAGACACATCCAACACTGATATGACTACCACTACATACGCATGCACAGAAGACAATACAGACAACACAAGACTGAAGGAAAGTCAGCAAAAATTTGACCCATCTTGCATCAGTATTAACCCTGACTTATCAGAGGTAGACAAACAAAAAATCATACAGTTAGTATTTGATTATGCTGATGTTTTAGCTTGGAAAGGCGATAAACTCACCACAACCCCAATTTATGAGTACGACATTGACATTGGCGACAATCAACCTCCTTATATGAGACAATACCCCATTCCTTTGAATCTTAGAGAGCAAATGAAAATTGAGCTTAACAAGCTCTTACAAGATGGCATCATTCGCAGGTCAGAAGGTAGTCCATTCCGACACCCAGTTCTGTTAGTGCGCAAGCGAGACAATTCGTTCCGCGTGGTGTCTGACCTTCGGGCACTGAATAAAATTATTCAGCCCTCTTCTCTCCCAACACCTAACATTGACAACATCTTAGCAGACATGGCAGGCAAGAAATATTACACAACCCTTGACCTTAAATCGGCATTTTTTCAGGTAAAATTAACAGAAAGGTCGAAGAAAATGACCTCTTTTGCAATTAGTAATTGTGGAAATTACGAGTATGAAGTACTGCCAATGGGATTGAAGACAAGTAGTCAGGTCATGAACAATGTAATGTCTATGGCTCTATCTGGCATAGATAGTTCCGAGATATCTGCATATACGGATGACATAATTTGCTACACAAACTCAGTTGACGCAATGCTACAAGTTTTACATAAAGTCTTTGCTAAATTACGTGCAGCCAATTTGAAACTAGGGCCAAATAAATGTAAATTTTGCTTTGAGGAAATTCCAGTCTTAGGCCATCTTGTGTCGCAAAAGGGATTTAAAATTTCTGATCACATCCTGCGTGCAATCAAAGAATTCCCTCCACCTAAATCTAAGAAGAATTTGAAATCCTTCCTAGGCATATGCAATTTCATCAGACGCTATGTACAAGGGTTTGCGGAACCCGCAGAATGTTTGTTCAAATTACTCAAAAAGAAAGTAAACTTTCATTGGCATGAAGAGCATCAGAAAAGCTTTGAGGCATTAAAAGACAAAATTATTTCCGCACCCATTCTTAGACCTTATGACCCAAAGCAAACTTCATGCGTATACATCGATGCATCCTACCAGGGTATGGGAGGTTGTCTTATGCAGGGGGATACTGATGGAGTACTACATCCGATAGCCTTCTGCAGCAGACACCTTACAGACACTGAGAAAAAAGCAGATGTCTTTTCTCTTGAAATTGCAGCTGCCTTTTATGTCCTAAAATCATTCAAATTCTTCTTAATCAACACACCTTTTATAGTTTTCACAGATAACCATGCATTGTCTTACCTTAGAACAACAAAACAGTTGTCCGGGGTCCTTGCTCGAAGATCACTCTTCTTCCAAGAGTTCGACTTCCAAATCCACCATATCCCATCATCACAGAATGGTATTGCTGGTGCATTATCAAGGAATCCTGTAGACCCAGCCCCTTCCTTGCCCAACAACACAGCACAAGACACTTCCCTTGACACAGACGAGGAGGACATACTAAATCAAGTCTTCGTGTTACAATCCGATGACTTTGACATAGGTACGGCACAAAGAGAGGACCCATACTTACAAGCATTAATCAAAATTCATGAAAACCACCCAGATGCCGATCACAAATTAGAGAAAACAGCCTACTCATTTGTTCTTGACAACGGAATCCTTTATAGGAACACTAAATTCTCACCAGGCTATAGAAGACAGTTATGTATTCCCCAAAAACTAAGAAAAGAAGTGTTTCAATTAATTCACTGTAACAAAATGATGGCCGCACATCAAGGTGCTGCTAAAACATACTCCCATCTCTCTTTACGCTACTATTGGCCTAATCTAAAGAAATATGTGTACGCTGCAGTACGCAAATGCACTGAATGTCAAGTAGCAAAAAGAGCTCACGGAGCCGTACAACATACACTGCAAACGAGCCCACCCGCTAGTCATCCCTTTAGCCAAATACATATTGACGTGTGTGGACCACTGACTTCAACCTCTGACACAGGACACAAATATTTTCTATCCGTTGTTGACAATTGTACCAGATTTGCCATAACTACAACCCTCCCCAACCATGATGCCAACTCAATAGCTAATGCTCTTGTCTCCCATGTTTTTCTCATTTTTGGTCTTCCAGAGACGATTATGCTTGACAGGAGCTCCCCGAACTGTAGCAAATTAATACAGGAATTATCCAAAATTACTGGTGTCACATTAAAATTTGTTGATACTGCTGCCCACTTCAGAAATGGTGTAGTCGAATCATCTTTTCACTATTTGAAATCCATCATGAAAACTTATGTGGTACAAAAACAAGGTAAATGGCATGAACTTTTGGCTAGCGCGACCCATGCTCACAATGTAAGTACACATCTTGGCATGAACAACTCCCCCTATTTTTTGCTATTTGGACAACACCCTCGATTAATTGCAGATGCTGTTCTCCCTACTAATCCCAACACTACTATCCACTCTAATGAACAGAGAATAGAACAACTCCAAGCCGCTCGAGAACTAGCACACAAACATTTAGCACAGCGATTTGAGCAGCAAAAACAATGTGCCGACAAAAAGACACAACAAACAACCTACTCCCCGGGACAATTAGTGTATATTTTGGACACTACCCCTCATCCCCACGTACCCAAGGCATTTTCCTCCTCCTACAAATTTCAAGGGAAAATAATTTCCCAAAACGACGCCAATTCCTATTTGGTGGAATACACCGATGGTCGTGGCAAACTGAAAACCGATGCTATCACGATTCACCGTTTGAAACCAAGGCACCTTGACTCGGACGAGTCTGTCACTTAAATATTCAATTTTTCCATTTTCACCGTTGCACAGTCCCTTCACACTTTATAAATATTTTTTTTCGCACCCACATGTCAATATAATACTTGTATTTTCGCAACGTGATTTTTTCACCAAGCCACACACAAGAACGAGCACATGTAAAAACGGAAGTTCCGCCATTTTGATTCACGTAGTACCCTCTTCTTCCTGTTCCCTCCTCCTCAACACTGTACACATAAAAGAGTCGGGAATTAACTTTAAAAGCAAGTTCGAAGACTAAAATAAACTTTTAATATTCCACAAAGTAATAATAATAAAGAAGTAGAAAGTAAAAACGGCCAATCAGGAACGTAGTCTCTCAACTGACTACTGGTTGAGTACGTGAATTTTCCACTCGCTAGCAACAACGCGATTTTTTCTGTCTGCAGCAAGCAGATTGTAAAAAAAAAAACTCGCACAAGTATATGCGCATGCGCGACCTACCCGTAGACGAATCTCGCACAGCTGACGATGTAGCAATCGCTTTGGCTCGAGCAAATACATCGCGGAGCGCAAAACGTAAACAAATGGTAATAAAATACAAACAAATAAAAAAATGCAGAAGTTTATATTATAAACTATTCAGTCTCGAGAATCTCTTGCATTACAATTTGTTAATCCTTCTCTTTTATAATTTTTCATTAGTGATCTTTTACCACTTTATTTGAGTAGCTTACTCGGAAAACAATTTTTTTTCATCACAAATCTCATGCTTAATACATGATATTTTTTTATGCAAACTCAGTTTTAAAATTGTATCTTTGTCCCTTTGAGGGTTCACTAACTACAATGGCAGTAATGTTACTACTTTCCCTTTTTCCCCTCATTTTTTCGGTCACCACGGCGACTGAACATGTGAAAATTATCTCGGGAATTTATCTGAAAGAACTACCAGGAACCATCCCTTATCATTATACCATCCCCATCTACTATAATGTAAAATTAGAAATGCCTAAACCCCAGCACTTCCCATCAACACTACATAATGCCATGTGCAACAAAGGCGAAGAAGATTCCAACCAATGTAAACTTGCGGTCCAACTCCAAAATTTTCATTCACACCTTTTTTCACACCTTTCCCTCTTCACACGACCCACCCCCAACAAAAGCGTGCACTCCTTGGCTTTATCAGTAGCATTGCTAACTATTGCTGTGATTTTGCCACTACTAAGCAACTAGAACCCCTATTCCAAAATGCTCATGAAGTAAAACAAACGATATCTAACATTAAATTACAACTGCAAGCTAATCATATTTTCTATCAAAATTTAACTGGTGAAATTCACTCTTTCCAACATCAGATTGAGGATGTTTTTACTGAATATGCTAATCACTCTGATAGCTTGGCTAGAAATCAGGAAGCATTAATTAATAAACTCAAAAATTTAACAATCAAAGATGAGCATCAAGCACAGGCATATCTCATCGAATTTATGACCCTAACCTTGCAGCTTAGCCAATTTTTCACCCTTTTTGAATATGAGAATACCATTAACAATTGTAAACATCATTTTCTCTCTGAACATGTTGTATCTAAAACAACACTGCACCGAGACTTGAAAAAGATTCAAAAAAATATTCTTCCTACTGGATTTGATATAGCGATTCCTCTCACACTTATTGACATGTATTATCAGATACCACTGTCCCAATGCAGAATTTCTGCTGATGCTGTCAATATTGAGTTGAAAGTGCCTATCACTTCCACTCAGAAGAAATATAAACTTTATTTAGCAATCCCTGTCCCCTTTTCATATCAAAATTTAACATGCGTAGTGTCGCATAATCCATCGTATATCGCCATTGATGATTCTCATAATGTTGTCACTATTAGTGGTACAGACCTTGAAAATTGTCAGGTCCATACACAGAAATTGTGCCTTCTGCCTTCTCACACAGGAAGACACGATGGGCTCAATTTCTGTTTTTCCAAATTGATTCAAGCAACAACCGTGGCTGATACGATGAATGGGTGTACCTACACATGTCACGAATCCCACCTCACTGATGTGGTCAAATTAGATTTAAATATTTATGCAATAATTAATCCTCCTCCTACCATCACCTTTTTTTACGCTAATGGCTCCACTTTACATTATAATCTTACCACTTTTCATGAACCCGGTGCAGTATTGTTACACGTGGCTTGCCGTACAGATGTACTTATCACCCCCGATATCAAAATTCATGCTATCTTTCCCTGTGGTTTCGATCATTCAACAATCCACCGAACAATTCATATCCTTCCTGCTGCCTGGACTAACAATCCCAATTTTCTACTCGACACCCATTATAAAATTTCCCTCCTTGTGAATGCAACGGCTCTTTATCATAAACAATGGACATTTCATATCCCCCACCTTAACCTCTCCCAATATAAAGTTCTTGACATCCCTCCCATAACTCCACTTTACAGACATGCGGATTTTCCCATCATTATAATTTTTGTCTGGCTCACATGTCTCACTCTAGGTGTCATATACCAATTTAAACTTCTCCACATTCCCCTTTTCTTATGTTTTACTTCTAAGGCTCGTGCACTTATCCCTCATGACCTTGTAAAATCTCATGCACATACAACCTCCTATCTCTTCTTAATTTTCATAGCTCTCCTGCTTCTTTGTATTTGCATTACATACATGTACTTACGTCTAAAACGTCACACTTCTTGCTGTTCATGTTGTCACCGGCGAACCCCATCTCCTCCTAAGACATGTTCCGTCCCTATTATTAGTCCTCCTATTTCCGTAGCTGCTATATCTCAACGTCCCGCACATTCCCCACCACCCCCTCCCACTCTTCGTCAACTTACGACTCCCACTCGCTTAGCTCCTCCTCTTCCCACACGTATCACCTTCGATGATGGCTACTGTCTACCCACCCCTGTCATTTCACTTATGTCACCTTCGCCTCCAACCTTTACTCTTCCGCACTTAGGCGAACACCTTTTATTATAACTTCCCCTTCCCTACGCTTGTCTGCTCCCCCTTGCACAACGTCACCATCTGGCCATACTACACTCACGGCGTTCTCAAGCATCTCTTCGGCAGTTCCGCATACAGCCAGACACCCAGCAGTCGGTCAGCGAGGAATCATCATGGCGCAGCAATCATCCTGGAGCAGCTGTACAAGCAGCCAGCCAGCCAGCAGCCATCTATTCCAGACATCATGCCGCCAGCCAGCCAGGAGACCTCCTATTGCAACACACACCATGCAGCCAGCCAACCAGCTGACATCTTATTGCAGACATCATGCAGTCTTCATGCGGCTCATCTATTGCAGACATCATGCAGCCAGCAGATATCTTATTTCAGCTCATCATGCAGCCCGCCAGTCGGCCAGTGGACATCATGCAGACACCATGCAGCCAGCCAACCACCTGACATCTTATTGCAGACATCATGCAGTCTTCATGCGGCTCATCTATTGCAGACATCATGCAGCCAGCAGATAGCTTATTGCAGCACACCAGGCAGACATCATGCAGCCAGCCAGACACCATGCCGCCATCCTGCAGCAAGTACATAAACATATAGCCAGCAGACCACAGGCAGCCTGCAGCTCAGCATACCACCAGCGGTCAGCATTCCAGCTGGACATGCAGCCAGACCCGTGCAGTACCAGCTATACCGACAGCTCCAACTTTTCTTTTATTTTATTTTTACACATTATTATATACAGGGTTTTTTTTTCTTCTTTACTCAATGTACCTTCAATTATTATTTCAAATATACTCTCCATAACCATCTCTACTCTGCTTCGTAACCACTCACAGTGGATACATCTTGGCCAGGGGAATGATGAAGGAATTGGGAGCATAAAAGTCGAAACATTAATTTGCCTCAAACATCGCTCAGAAGCTCGCAAGTTGAACGCTCATTCACCCCACATTCCACCGGATGCAGAGCCGAGCAACAAGAATTTTCCACTCGGCTCTGCACAGTCAGCAAGGCAACGGCCCTCACCAGCGGTGAGTGCACCTCCACTGTAAATTTCCATCTCCATCCAGGGATACCCCAGGTGCACAGTGGAGGTGCAAAGTCCACCAACCTATGACTCAAATCCAATGTATAAAACCGCTGGAGACAGTAAATCGATCTCTCACTTCGCTCCAATATCACCACCAAACTGATCGACGAGAAGAGGACGACGGCCTGCTGAGAGATCGCGACAATACGAGGCGGCAACAAGCGAGAAGTCCATAGCAGTCCGGATTAAGCCAACCGAAGAATCTGCAAGAATAAAACAAGTCGCCGAATTGCCTGCCGTCTCTTATCGTCTTCGTCGATCTCTCCAGCGGACACCTGTCACCGTCGCCGACGCCAGAAGCCGAGGGCCAGACCAACAGCAAGGGGTGAGTAGCGTTCAACAACACAGGCTCCCAACAATCCTTCATCATCCTCCTTAAGGGTAGAGGTGGTTAGCCAAGTCAAACTTAAGACCTATTGTATTTATCTGAGCTACGTCCCGGCGTGACTCGATCCCGTACCTTACCCGACGTCACGCTACACTATATAGTGTTCAACAGCGGTAGACACGTCCAGTTCGAGTGGACAAGTCCAAACTCGAAAGGGGAAGTAGGTAGACACGTGCGAATATATCGGCATTTCGCGTATATACGTTCGGTTGTTTATTATCGTCGCTTTTTCTGCGTTTGTGATCCATGATGGCTGTTACAAGTCGTAACAAACCCTTTCGAAGTGGAACATAGGCGATTTTCACGGAATCTGGCTCCGGTCTGCGTTCAACTTACAGCCATCTCCCCTATTATGACAGTGGACTCGTCCAGTTAACGCAAGCGCAATTGCGTCAATAGTTTCGGCTAACGTAGTAGCTGCTTCCCCGTTTGTGTTCCACTTGCAACAGTTGTAGAATCTGCTTTCCCGCCTACGTTTAACTTGCAGTCGTCACCCCTAATTTGACACTGGACTCGAACAGTTCGCGCATGCGCACTTGCTCCGATGACGCAACGATTACATGTTCCAAGAAGCATTGGTGAAGAAAAGTCTCTAACAAAACAAGGAAGAAAGGTATTACGGACTGAAATCATGAGAACGGAAAAGTAGAAATGGTCTATACGGACATAGCCGCTTGCAGTGATTAGTAAATTGGGCTTCTGAAGAAAGAAACCTACACGCAAGAGCTAAGAGTTACAGAAAACGAAAAATTTATATTTTCCTCTTGCTCTTAATGATATTGAAGCTTCCAATGGGCTGGGTTTCTCGGCGATGCTGGCTTCACTTCAAAGAGCACATTCGAGTTATTGAGGTTTAAAATCCTCCGAGCCTGAAAGCACTGAGCTTCGAAGATTCAATCTATTAATGAAATATTCCTGTTTCTAATAATACAAATTGACTGACTATACTACCGTATAAAAGCAAGACCTCACAGATGACCTGCAGGTTCATGCCGGGTCAGATTTATGCCTTGAACAAGCTGACCCGGGCATGGCGGCGAACGAATTTGGGGCGACACAATGTGATCAATTAAAATCAGATATAATTTAGATAGCCTAGTGTGTGATCATTTTCTGTTCATAAACTTTTATCCTCTCGACTAATATCGAAGAATCTAAAGGCTTTACTATACAAGATAGTAATTGTGCCTGTAGTTTTGCATGGATGTGAAACATGATTCCTTGCAGTGGTGCCAACTTTTGAGAAGCATTAGATTGGCTGAACTCGGAGATTTTTTTCTGTAGTTTTATGCAAAGTAGGCTGGGATTGCTATAAAGTGCCTTTTTTACCTTCGCCAGAAAATGTAGTTTAAAAAACATTTGTACAACATGGGGCCTCCCTGAAGCGTAGTATTAACGTCGCAGCCTTGTAATGAAGCTCAATACCAGGTGGAGACACTTCCAGTCCATATTAGCCTACCCGTACATAAAATGAACATAAAACTATAAGGCACATCCAGAAAGTAAGTTTCCCGGGGGTCGTGCACAAAAAGGAAGCATTATTTCATTCAATGATTTATTGCCCTAGATACAGCACTTGTCCAGTTACTTGTTAAACTAATTCCCGCCGGAATTGAGGCACTTGTCATAGCGTGGGACCAACTTCTGTATACCTGCGTCGTAGAAGTCCGCCGCCTGGGCGCCAAACCACTGTGTGACAGCCGTCTGAACCTCTTCGTCGCTGTGAAAATGTTGACCGGACAGGAACTTTTTCAGGTGCGAGAATAGGTGGTAATCACCGGGAGCGAGATCCGGGCTGTACGATGGATGATCAAACACCTCCCAACCGAATCTGTCCAGAAGGGCTGCAGTGCGCCTAGCCATATGCAGCTTCGCATTGTCCTGCAGCAAGATAACCCCGGCACTGAGCTTACCGCGTCGCTTATTCTGAATAGCTCGTCGCAATGTCTCCAGTGTTTCACAGTAACGGTTAGCGTTCAGAGTCTCACCTCTGGGCATAACTTCGATGAGCAGAATACCTTGTCTGTACCAGAACACAGTGCACATCACATTTCGCGCCGACACAGTCTGCTTGAATTTCGTCCTGCATGAGGATCCACTGTGACCCAATGCATGGGCTGCTGCTTGCTTTCTGGGGTGCTATATACAATCCACGTTTCACCCCCCTGTGATGATCCGGTTGAGAAAATCGTCATCATCATGGTAACGCTGCAGAAATGTCAGCGCCGTGCCCATGCGTTTTCCGTTGTGTTCGACCGTCAGTTGTTTCGGCACCCACCGGGCACACAATTTCCGGAACAAGAGGCGTTTGGTAACAATGTCGTGCAACAACGACCGAGAAATCTGCGGGAAATAGCTACTGAGTTCCGTGATCGTGACGCGACGATCCTCCAATATGCGCTGCTGAACCTGCTCCAGAAGCTCATCCATAACGGCCGATGGCCGCCCACTGCACTCGTCGTCATGCACGTTTTGCCGGCCTACAGTAAATGTCCTGCACCAACGACGCACCATCTGCTTGCTCATGACGTCTGGCCCATACACCTGGCACAGCTGACGATGAATTTCGATCGGCTGTATGTTTTGTGCGTTCAAGAACTTGATCACCGAACGAACCTCGCACGCGGCGGGAGATGGATTAAGAGCCGCCAAGTTTCATCGCTGCCGCGACGCTACTGAGAACTTTCGGGAGGCGTCTTCTAAGACATTCACTAGACAGGGCATGTGCCTCTCAAGGGGTGATTCTTCCGCGTAGTACACCCAATTGTCAACCTCACTTCCACGTAGTACACCCTGGACTGCTTTTTGCAGACTAACGAGGCTCTGGCGTCTGCCCCTATGGCCAGTATAATTATGTGTATTGTCGTGTTTGTTGTCCTTATGTGTGCTGAATGCCCCTTTACAGCCTCAGCTTTAGCCGGTCAGAATATTTTAAGATTTTGGTTATGCGACACTATAGTTTTGTTATGTTTTATGGTAAGGGGCTGGACTCAGCATAACGTGACGGGTGGAAAATAGCCTAAGTGCTGACGCACCCAAAATTTTAAATTTCAAATTCAATCAAATTATCTGTACCTTCGTTGCCCCTGTTGGGACCTCACATTTATACAGAAATCTGTGACTTTGATGTCATTATGCAAATTCCCTCCGCATCTGCGTCAAAGGTTACCAGCTTCCAAGTTTTGGGAACGAAAGAGAGTTTTATTGTTTCGGCCGGAGAGTGGAATGTACGTAGGCACTATGATTGAATATTGTCAATTTTTTCTTGTGTATATCATCAAACGTAGTATGGTGTGTGTAGTAAGGGATAATTTTAGTAGCAGCCAATTAACACCTCAAGTGATATTTTAAAAGATATAGAAAAATGTAGTATTTGTGTGATATTTCTAAACTTTATGTAACTTAATGACCCCCCCCCCACACACACACACACATAATTTACCTTCATTTAACACTGTTAAACGTTTGAAAAATGTCCTTGATTTACAAAGCCGCCCCCCCGATAACCCGTGAGCCCCCCCCCCCCCGGAGATCAATTCTGGCTACGGGCCTGAGTAGTACCAACTCACAGTATAGTTATTTAATGGATATAATTATTATGTAGCACTAAAGAAATATATATGTGTTTCATTCTGTTCCGTTTAACGGGATTCGAATTACACAAAACTATTTGTTATCTCTATTCCTTTGTTCTTAACAGTTTCTTGCTTAGCAACAAAACAGCATTCAAACTATTACGTTTCCAATTTTTTACAAGCATTGATATTAAAATCGTGCAAACTATTTACAAAGTTTGAACTCAGTTATAAGCTTAACCCGCCATAAATCCGATTGGGTCGAAAATCAATTATTTTCACCAGTACCGTCACTCTTTTCTGAATTATGAAAAATTCGGTAACGTCGTCGCCTTGTAATCAAGGGGTCCCCGTTTCAATACTGGATGGAAAGGGATAGCAAAGGAAACCGATGCCACAGAACGTTGGCGTACACTGGATTTGGGGTGGGATTTGTAAAAGTACACCCAACGGCAAAAGAAACAGTAGGCGTATTGTCCATTACAATTTTCATTCAGTTTGTTTCCCACAATGTCATAATGATGAATTGAAATTAAAACGTCAATAAGAAGAGGACAATATCTGCTTCGAATCAACAGATATCCATTCCTTAAAACAACATAAGATGTAAAATAAACAATAATGAAAATAGCTAGACAATTTGCTTACTATTATCTTTGCTGTACATACCTGCTTTCTAGAGTTACGCAATAAGATATTTTACATACAGTATTTAGAACTTTCTAGTCTCTAAAATGACAATCGGGGGTCATTTGGGGGGTGGGTTGCATTTACCCATGCGCGCCGACTAAGTGGGTGCTCCGGGGCTCGAGCACCCACATAAATAATCTTGTGGGTGCGCCGCACCCACAAGATTTTTAGTTTGGTAAAAACAAAATAAAATAAATGTTTCTCACTTGCCATTATCAAAAAATAATAAGCAATTAAACATTTAGATGGAAGTTAAAATTTCTAACCTCTAAAACATTATTGTTTCAAATGTGTTTGTGCAAAGACAACCAATCAACACATTCCCCCCTTCCTTGCCTGTCTCTTGGCAAGTCAAAGGCAGTCCCCACAATAACAATGGAAGTGTATTGTATTGTGAATAGAATCCCGTCTTCTCGGCTTGCTTTGATGTTTCCTTACAAGTGACACACTACAATACGCCCACTCCATTCGTCAACAATTGTTTTAAAATAACTACTTGCCGATATTGAGCACTAATAAAGAATAAACCGAATGGTGATTCTTCGTGAATTAATATAATTTGTAAGACATTCGCCAAAGAGGCTAGCAGTATTTCAATCGCTACAAGAAGACAACGAAGATGGTGTTGTAAAAAACATTCCCAGACTGACTTTGCGACCATTCGGTCCCACAAGGTGGTGTGTGAGGGTAAAATCACTACAATCGTTGGAAAGTAATTATGACGTTCTCTTGAAATTTTTGGAAGATCTGTCAGAAGAAAAAAGTGAAGTCGGTGGGAAGGCTAGTGGATATTTTTCAAACCTACATCAATTCAGATTTCTTATTTTCCTGAAAATGTTAATTTCAGTTTTCGGCAGGATTGAACAACTTCATTCTTCTTTTCAGAAGAAATCATTGTCATACCGAGAAACCAAAACTTTGGTGGAAACTTTGTCTGCAAGTTTAGCTTCACAAAGGGATATATTTTTTGAGTTGTGGAATGAAACTATGAGGAAAGGGAAGGAATTGAACATTGATAAACCAGTTTTGCCTAGAAAAAGCAAGATGCTAGAACGCTACGACGAAGGTAGTGATCCTTATACGTATCAAACGCCGGAGGAAATGTACAGACAAATATTTTTTGAAATAATTGATGTGGCTGTGGATTTGCTAAATCGTAGATTTCAAACAAAGGTTTTGGAACTTATTTCACAACTTGAAGCTTTTGCTATCGGTCAGATTGGTGCTGATCGAATTCTGCAGTTCTATGGGACAGAGGCTCTGATAAAGACAAGCTAACATTGCACAGGGACATGTTTCTATATGTGTGCAAAACAAACAAAGAAAAAGTGGCCAACTTGTCAGACATTACAAATATTTTAAGTAGAGAAAATAGTGGTCGTATGCGTGAAATGCTCACAGAAATTATGAAGTTTGTACGGGTGATTTTAACTATACCTGTTACTTCTTGTACTTCTAATCGGTCATTTTCACCACTTAGACGATTGAAAACGTTTTTGCGGTCAACAATGACCCAAGAAAGATTGAATGATTTGGCAATTTTGCAAGTTCATAAAGAAATGACTAAAAATATTGACATTACCAAAATTGCAAACAAATTCATAAGTGCAAATGACGTAAGAAGGAATGTGTTTTATATTGAAAGTTAACGTCATCATTATTATTATTATTTGGTACATAAAATTAGTCATTTTGTAGTTTCTGTTCACAACAAAATCCTTGCATAGTTCTTTCTGCAATACAATTAAAATTATTTGCTTTATGAAGTTTTTCATTTTAATTTGTATGAATGTGGTATTTTCTTTTAGTAACGTGTTGATAATATCATTGCCTCTTGCAATCATTGTGCATGTAAGTTGTTTAAAGTATAAATACTTGATAATTGCAGATCTAACCGCCATTGATATGCACCCACAGAAATTTTGGAAAGTCGGCACCCTTGTTTACCACTTTGGTCTTTCCCGAGTTCTTGACTGTTTATGTTTGAAAATGTTGATTGATCCAAATTTCTGAGAAGGATGGAGTCAGCCCCCTCCAGGTACGCCAGTGGCACAGAACAACATCCTTGAACTTGTGTACAGATGGAAAACGGAAGAGAGAGGTTGTTTACGCGAACTGGCCTTGATCGATTGACCACGAAGAAGAAAACATCCTTGGGAATCTCAACAGAGCACGAAATGTAGTGACCGTATAATTCTTCTTGTCTTGCGACTCCACCGCCTTCTATCTTTCTTTCCTGCAACTTCAAGAGCAACAAAATAGCATCGAGAAACGATTGCTTCCTGTTGTAACGTTCCTGCGGGTGGTTGGAACATTCCCCAGGCCAGGATAAATCCAAAAGCGAAAGAGGAGGTAGGCAGAAACATGCTCGAAACAATATTGTAGGTTTCAGACAGGGGCGGCGCCAGGGGAGCGCGAAGGGGTGCTTGCGCACCTCCTATGTAAGACCTGTATTGAAAACATTAACTCTTACAGTGTCATATGTCGTAGTCACATTGAGCGCCCGAATATTAGGTATTGTAGTGAGACCGCTGTTATTGTATACAACAGGCAAGCATTGAAACAGAAGCCGTATATATTTTCCTGTACCGTCGGCAGTCTCTATAAATATCATATATATCAGAGGCCGTTGTCTTTTCTTTCGATAGTATTGTTGTTAAGAATTGTTTCTTCCTCTGTTTTAAGTGGCCTGTTTTGTGTTTTGCCTACAGCTCAGTGGGTTCTTTTTTTTTTTGGCATTGTTGTTAAACGATTTTATTGTCCGCCTGCTTCTTGTTCCTCTTTCCTCCAAGTCGCACTGGAACAAAAAAAATTCAGGTGCTTTCAAGATATCATCAGGTCGTGCTTGGGAAATTATTTAACGCTAAGTTGACTAGCTGTATCTTTGCGGGTGGCCTTGGCTACTCCCCGCAAGAGTGTGAGAGAGTTACGTTGATGTAGTTGCCATCCACTCGCCCTTTGGGTGGTCGACAGCAAGGACAGAACGCAAGGATAATGACGCGCAGCCGGTAGCTCCTTCCCCTTGCTACTGCGCAGCCGGGCTTCGGCAGGGTTCACCCTCAAAGATACAGCTCGTTAACTCTAGTTGTATCGTGACGGGTAGTCTACCTGTTAGTACGTTCTATATGTTCTACGTAACATGTTAATAATGTACCATTTCAGACTTTGTCGAGGAGCCCAAAGTTCGCGAAGAAATGTCACAGTTCGATAATGGGGATAGAAGGGGATTTTAACAAAGATGAAGTTGCCGTGTACTTCTCGTTTAGTCCTGACACCGCAGCATCTGGGGCAGACGGAAGATAGCCAGTGGCGCAACTACAGGGGGGGGGGGGAATTACCACCTCCCCACCTCGGTCGTCGGAAATCAATTCTATGGGAGGTAAGGCGGAAAACATTGAATTAAAAAAAGCAAAGCTTACATAATCTAAGAGTAGCAGGCTCAAGTTGGAATTAGTTTTCATGTATTCCTTTAATTTTTCTTCCAGATGGCCAAGGGCCCTCCAGAACGAAAGGGGGGGGGGCACAGAAAGGCAATTGCCATCCTCGATTTCAAATTGTATACCAATGAAAATACATTTCTTAAGTTTTTTCGTAAATGTTCAGCGCCGTAGCTAGGGGGCGGCGAACCGTCTAAATTAAAACGTTATAAAGGAGAGAATTCGGCGTCCTATTAAATTAATATTGTTCTTAGTTTACAATAATTTAGATCTAAAAATTTCAAAATGTCTTTCCACAGTAAATACTCTCTGGTCCATGGCAAATGGTTTAGCACCGACTCCTCGCCTTTTTGCATAGTTTACAAGGATAATAACGTCTTTGATACTTCTACTATTATCACTACTATTACCATGATACTACTACTACTACTACTAATAATAATGTCATGTTTCATGCTTTCTTTATTTTCAACATTGCACCCCCTAAATTTTATTCCGCACCCCCTCAGCATCCCCAGATGATTAATCCTGGCGCCGCCACTGGTTTCAGACCAGTTTTCAGTTGTTCATTATCACTCACTTTTATTTCTATTTTTTTAAAGTTTATGATGAGTCAAGTGAATACGGCAGTATAGCCCGTACTCATTAATTAGGGAAAATTTTACACTACTTTTAACTATGAGATACCCAATTTAATTCTAGTTTTTTACTATCATGCAACTAGTTGTGTCAGCATACTAGCAGTGGCGTGCCCAGGCGCGTCATAACCCTTTGGCCTAGTATTCCAAAAAACGTCAAAGGCAAGGAAAAGATAATAAACTGAGAGTGGACTATTAGAATAAAGAGTGTATGTAACAATCCTTTCGAAAGTCCTGGGTACGTCACTGTGCAAGCTTACATGAATGAAGGTCTCTCCAAAGGTGATATCCAGCAGCACCTCCAGAGGAAGATTGCTCAGTGGTAACGGACCAGTCCCAAGAACATTAATGTCCTCGCGAAGTGTACAGGAAAGCGATCCACTAACACGATGTAGTTGTCGGTTCACTACAAGGGCAGCACTTTTCCTTCTAACTTTCGTTACTCAGTCAACGTTTCCTTATGATTGATTGAATTGTTGTTTTAAGTTCAATTTATGCACATATAGGCTAATCGGAACTGGACATGCAGTTTAAAGTGGAGTCTCAACCACTGTGCAATTTGCCTCCACCGAGTATCGAACCCGGGACCCATTGATTACAAGGCAGCGACGTTACCACCACGCCATCGGGGATGCCCTTTTCCCTTATGATGAGAGCAGTGGATACGGTTGAAACACTGGACACAAACTTTGACTTAAAACTTACTGGTAATCTGAGAAAATACTTGCTTGAATCACAAGGAAAGCTACAATTCCTATTTACGGAATTGTTAATTGAAGCTTGGCGACAGCTTCGTAAGTAGCAGTGTTTGGAAGACACTAGTTACAAGTAACAGTTACTTTTTTTTTTGAAGAAATGTAATTATAACTAGTTAATTTTAAAACCAAGCAGCTGCAACTGTAACAGAGTTACTTTTTTCCAATAGAAGTAACCAGTCACGTGGCGTGACTTTATCAAAAGTGTTACCGGTCGCGGTCATCAGACGTTATCATGTTTACCCTACCCCCCCCCCAAAAAAAAAAACATGCCTTTGATCTGGATTTTTGTTCATTTCGTTCTTTTTTTTTCAATCCGCTCAGCGATTTATTTAGCCACAATCACTCCTAGAAAGAACTACCACTCATGAGAGAGTTACCGCGAAAATCCAGTGAATAGTAGTCGAGCCTTGTCAACCATCTCTGTTTCTTTGCAAAGAGGTGGAAAGGGAAGAAGAACCACACATTCGGATCAGTTTGACATTTCTGTGGTGAGAAGGCGACAGAATTCCCCTCCTCCAGCGGTAGAAGGGAAGTCCTGTTGCCAACTTAGTTTTTTGGAGCAAGGTTTGTCCAAATCACGAATCGCATCAAGTATTTATCTTTTCGTCTATTACGTAAACGGTTTCAGTTGTAGTTAAATCCAACTTTGGCTTTGCAGTCTAGCTCTTGTTGCTTCAGAGGAATAGTATCCCCGTTTTAGGCGGGATTTAGCTCTTTTCTGGAAATCCAATGTGACAACACTTGCTGATCCGGTATGCCGCAGCGGCAACAGGGCCCCTAAATAGTCATATGAATAACCTCGTAGCACACTTGCCTCCTCAAGTCATTCCCCGCTGTTCCCTTGCATTGGCACCCTTTCCTCCTGTTGCCTATTGAGGGTAGTGGAACGGCCTGTCTCGTCGCTTTTGTCGGCTGCAGAAAAAATGTCCTCTGCAATATACACTCAACTCGGTTAACTTATTTAACAATGTTGTTATTTTATTAAGAAAAAAAACTTTCTAATTTCTTTACATTTTTCTGTTACCTACGGTAACACCGGTTACATGCACGCCTCTAGAAGTAACGCTTCAACAGTTACTTCTACAGTTACATTTAGAGTTCTTCACAACGCTTAAGTTGCTATATAAGTGTCGTAAATTATTGGTGATTTAGGACTCAAAGTGAACCAGAACCATCGATAAACTACTAGTTTCTGCTGCGATACAAATGCCCATCCTTTGTTTCGTTAATTCCTGCAAACAAAAGAAGAGGAAAAGAGAAAGTTGTTGAACTAAATTTGTCTCCTGTCCGTGGCCAGTCGGTAGGCTCTGGGTTCCAGGCATTTCAGAGTAACAGGTTATCGCATCTTCCGTTTGGTAGTCCTCAATTCTAAAGCGATATGCATACCTTGGAAGAGGGGTGGATTTCCCAGAAGCAGGAAGATGAGATTATGAGGAGAATTCTTGCCTATTGCTGTCGGTTTGCCATTGTCAGTTGTGTGCTGTGAAGTGTGCCTAGTTTGTTCATCTGTGGCCTCATAATTGTCTCCCTTGTGTAAGCAGCATCCGATAGGTTTTTTATTATTATTATTACAATTAGTAATCGATTTGTGTAATTTGTTTGCAAGAAACTTTCCAGTGGAAAGTAACTGTAAAACTAGTTACCTTTTAAAAAGTAACTTTCCGAACACTGGAAGTTATCTATACTTCAAACTTTTATGCTTACTTCATTTGAATACATATAAAAGGGTTGATGTTCGAAAAAAAGCAAGAAGAACTCCCACTTACGCTCACACCCTACCTCAGAAAATTCCTCGGCCCACCGTTTCATCTTGTTTCGCAATATCGTCTTGCGAGCATAAGGGATGTGGCAAGGAGGTTATCCAGCACTTGGCATCGTAATTACACCCCTTTCTCTCTACCTCAACTTTGTCTCTTGAAGGGTCGGTCGTCTCCTTAATGAAACTTCCAAGAAATTTAAGGGCCGCGACTCAAGGAAGGGCCAATCTGCAAGGACTTTGGAACTTCCGTGAGAAATTTGAATCACAAATCTCCGTAGCAGATGGTGAGCTCACAGTCTAGTTGATCTTATTTCACGGTCACTAAGCAGATACAATAAATAACTCCCGATAGTTCAAGTAATTCATTTTCTACCGTGTTCCCTGGTGAATTAAATACAACAGAAGCAAGATTCGCATTGCTAAGCTAAGCACCCTTGTCCAAGGTCGTATTTAGGGAAGGGGGGTCCGGACCCTCCCCCCGAAAGACTTACAAATTACAAAATTAAAAAATGAAATAACTAAATTAAATAATGTTTAATCGACGATTATTTATTTCGGAACGTATTGGACGGCTAGGGTTATAAATTGGTATCATACGACTTTTAATGACAGTACCAAAGAAGATTTATGCAAGAATTATTACTACTATAATAACATGCATGAAATATTACCAGAAACTTTACTTTTCGTCAACTGGATTTAACATCATTTTCAGATATTCAATAAATATTCAATTTTTATCTGTTTGACATAAATTTCCCTTGATTTCTTTTACAAATTTTGCCGAACTTAACTACATGTAAACTAGATAATTAATTCGTGCTGTTATATTATATCACAATCCTTTCCGCTTTCTACCTATTCATATATTTTGAAGTTTTTCCCCTCACATTCCAACCTACCTCCCCATTTTGGGTATAGATTCGCCTTCTGGAGCTGGTCTTGTTTTCCGTGGTTGGGCAGCACAATGACGATAAGTTTCATAGTTGAATTTCCACTCCTTTTTCGCCAAGAAGGGAAAATTTCTAGTTTTATCGCTCTTAAGGGAAATTTGAGCATTTTACAAGGGTTAAAGCCTTTTATGGCAACGTTTACGAGCAATTCACGCCTCCTAAAGATAAACACACATTTTGCGCTTTGTTGAGACAAACTCTGCTCGATGTCTGTTAAGGTTTCAGCAGCTTTTCCCAACAGGCTGACATGGCCAGAAATGTCAAATGGAATTTTCATGTACTAGGACAGTGGCGGCACCATAAAAAGATCAGTGGGTAGGAAGACGAGTGAGGGGTGTCACATTTAGTATACAACCAAATACCACACAAATTTGGGTAAAAGAGAATTAATTTATTTAGGTTTTCTTGTGCCTTACCACCATATGATTGACGATGCTGGTACATCAGTCTTTACACTAGTGCAGTGGGATGCATCAGTATTATCAAGCAAATTGTCCACCCCCATGTTTCTTTTCTGACTTTTATGCAAGAAGGGCTTCACGAATTGAAAGAAAGAAAAAAACATCAAACAAGTTGCTGACAACCTTCACACCAGCGCTACGTAAAAATCAATTTCTTAAAAACACCTAGGCAAGAAAAAGCATTAATAAAAAGTCCTGCACAAAATAATACTTTGCTAAATAATACTTGTGCATCCCACTGTGCATAATATACAAGTTTACGCTTACCAGCGGATCTCCCTTATCGCACAACACTACAGCAACCTTGCGTTCTGACGTCACCGGAGAATTATTTTATTGTTAGGCTAACTGCTTAAGTTGTTAGGTTAGGCTAGTTAGGTTTAGTTCTCTTAACAACGTAGGCATTCCTCTTCTGACGTCGGAACACAAGGGTGCTCTAGTCTTGTGCGATAAGCGATATCCCTTACCAGCCTCCCCTACAATGCTGTGGAGGGAGGGGGGCAAGTTGGTGAGATTTTGTATAATTCCAGAAATTCAACAGATACTCTCACTTATTTTTTTTTTAAAAAAAACTATTTACAAGAAAGATGCAGCTCAATGACACAGTTTGAACTGGAAATTCAAAATAATTTCAAGGGAGGGTGGGGGGCAAGTGCTTACATATCACATAAGAGCTAAGATAAATTTTCCTCATGGTCGATACCTGAAGTTTTTACCGATATTTAGCCAAACTGACAAGGTAGTTTCAACCGAGCTGTGTGCAAAGTTCTCCATGAAAAAATTTCCTATGGCAGGCAAGAGTGGGGAGCCCATTGCCACACCGTCAGTTTGTTCGTAGTGGTAGTACTGTCCACCGTAACTGAAGTAGGTAGATGTCAGTGTGTGCTTGAACAGACTGATGATTTCTGGTGTGAAGTGGCATTCTAGTAGTTGAAGTGAATCTTGAAGTGGCACTTTGGTAAAGAGTGACACTATGTCGAAGCTGACTAGGATGTCATCTGATGTTCTGATCTGCTGAAGTGTCTTAATGAATTCAGTGGAGTTTGTCACATTATGTTCACATTTGCCTATCAGTGGTTGAAGCTGGCCTGTCCGGAATTTGGCAAGTCTGTAGGTTGGACTTAAATTCAAAATCTTAGGTGGCCAGATTGCAAATTGACCACTTAATGTGCTTGGGCATAGAGGTGGCTAGGTTTTTCTTATCATTGAATACATCCCCACAGCACCATTGCCATAATGACAATTCAGGAAAGACAAATAGACTGAACTTGGTCTTTTTCACTAGCATAAAGGTGAGACATAACATCTTACATTTTTTCATTGTGTGACAGATGCATTTGAGTGGGCCAAGTACCTTATGTACCCACAATGTACATGGGCAGTTTCCACACTAGCCGTTTGTTATGGGTTGATGGAAAGGATGATCCAAGTTGGAAACACACATTTCTAGATTGCATGGCTGGTTGAGAATACACATGAAAGCAACCTGTATGGATCTCCAGCAATATGAAATTGTCCTGCTTAAATAAAGAACATTCTATTCTATTTGGTCACAAAAAATAGCACCTCTTAAAAATTGCAGGTTTAGAGCGATTTAATAGAAAATCACGATTTTTATCCACCCTGTATGCGAGCATGGCTCCATTCTTCTAGTTCACAGGCTCATAGCGGAGCACAAACGCAGTGGTGCTTCTTTTTTTTTTGTGACAGACTCTATATGGTTTGGGCTTTGATTCATCAATCACTTGTAGTGCAATGTTTAAAAGAAATTATGTATATTTGGGTGGTTTACTTAAATGAAATTTGAAACGAGCTAAAGTGGCAATATATTAGCGGTCCACATAAATCAAAGCTATTACAGAGGCTGTTCAGCATATGACCAATCAGCATTGGGCATACATGCCCACACACAAATAACCACAGGCCAACCTAAGTACAAGGGCCATTAGGTTGGCATCAGGGAAAGCTTGAGAGACCTATTTTCCCAGAAACCTATACCCCCCACCCCCAATTAGAATCATGGGTCATGTTTACCAACCAGTTGTCACTCATGGGAGGGGTAGAAATGCTTTATTTATAAAGAACCAACCATTGTTAGGCTAACAGTAGCCATTTTGGAGAACAAAAACCATGTGCTCCAAATCACATGTCTACTAAATCTTTTATTCTTTACTGAAAATCAGAGATAACACTCACCCATAGGTAAAATCATGCCTAATTTATTAAAAGTAAACTCATTTGCAATTATCTGGCATAACTAAGCCAGAAAAGCTGAAAAGACACTTTTGTTTATGCTTTTTAAGCAATTGATAACTCTGCCATCTGGTGGGAGAAAGTGGCAATTCTCCCAAAGACAAGGAAAGATCTCAAAGGACTCCAGCTGGCCAATGAGAAGCCGTCAAGGCTGTGACGTCACAGAGGAGACTTTCAGATGGCCTATTGTGTTCTGAGCTTGCTAGTCAAGCTCACTTGTATTACAGACCCACCTGAGAGCAGGTCAGCTTGGAAGTTGCTGGTAAAATCCAGTGTGAGAATGGCCACCTGTGCCAGCAACAAAGGATACATAAAGGGAAAAGGGATCTAAGGTCCTGTTACAGTAAACACAGGCCTAAGTGTGTGTGACCAAGTGGGATATTGTGTCCACAAGTGCATTTAAGGATCCCAGTGAAAATTCAGCAAAATAGCGAGTTTTGTGTCCCTCATCCCATGTGGAAATCCAGACCACATGGTCGGCAGAACTGACGCCATAGAAGCATCCATAGGATATCAAAGAATATCCAAGTTGTTCTTAGCCATCCATCCAAGAAAAGCCAGGAAAACTCATTTATCACCCCCGAAAGCCTTTGTTACACCAAGGAAGCACACAATATTAATTTTTTAGTGTGGTGTACCATAAATTTGTCCATGTGTCGGGGTGTGGCGATAAAGAGTGAAATAGCGTGTGTTAGGCCCCAGGTATGAGTGATGTAGTGTGAAAACGGCTGATATGTAAGTACAAAATCTTTTGTATATCTTTTTTGTGTCTTGTACAGTGAAGTGCTCATGTTTGGTGGCAGCTATGCCACAAGCGGTGTTCTTTTCAATGAATAAATATGTCGTTTAAAGGTGTCTGACCTTCTATCATTTTAGTGAATCATAAGCCTATTAAGCCCTCCTCTAGTTACCGATTATTAAAGTTAGGCTAAAGTTCGTCTGTTGTTTAACAGATATCTCCGGGGATATCTGTTACTATACAAAACACCACACGTGGAATAGGGTCTGCGTGTGGCCGCGTAAAGCATGGTTCTCTTTTGTTTTTTCTGTTTTGGATATATTATATATTTAAAGTTAACCTTTTGTAAAACCAACTTTAAAGCAACGTAATATAGACAAAGCAAGCCCCCATTAAAAAACATTCCCCCCCTTATAAGCATATATTTGACCAAACGCGATTCCTTCCCCCTGCACTCAGAATGAACTCACCCAACCTTGGTTGGGCATGTTTGTCAGTGTAGTGTGTGAGCTGTAAAAGAGTGGTTCTGTTTTCTCACTGGGCCAAAAATCCCGCTCAAACTGATCCGCTTTTGGGAGGAGTGTGTTGTATAACTTTCCAAGTGTTTAGTTTTCTCACTTGGCCGAAAATGCTGCCAAAACTGAGTTGCTTTTGGGAAGGTTATGTTGTAGCCCTTTATGACGCTAAGTTCAGTGTGTCAATGATCAGGAAGTAGTGTAAGAGCAAGGATTGTGATGTTAGTTTCACTTTATTCAAGAATGTAATTGGCAAGTATAAGGATTGCATGGCCCCAGCATTTGGTTCTCCAACAAAGGGAATGAAAACACTGCCGTGCACACAAGCCACCACCAGTATGCAGCTGCAAAGTGTGGTTAACAGTTTCCAAAGACATATTTAGATGATTTGCCACCTGTCTTTGGGTCGTTGGATTCTCTTGCATGGCCATTCTGCGAAGTTTCGCCTGCATACTGGTGGTGGCTTGTGTGCACCGCCGTGTTCTCTTCCCCTTTGTTGGAAAACCAAATGCTGGGGCCATGCAATCCTTATACTTGCTGATTACATTCTTGAATAAAGTGAAACTAACGTCACAATCCTTGCTCTTACACTACTTCCTGATCATTGACACACTGAACTTAGCGTCATAAAGGGCTACAACATAACCTTCCCAAAAGCAACTCAGTTTTGGCAGCATTTTCAGCCAAGCAAAAAAACGCAAACACTTGGAAAAGTTATACAATGCACTCCTCTCAAAAGCGGCTGTTTGGGTGGGATATTTGGCCCAGTGAGAAAACACAACCACTCCTTTACAGCTCACACACTACACTGACAAACATGCCTGACCAAGGTTGGGCGAGTTCATTTTGAGTGCAGGGGGAAAGAATCGTGTATGGTCAAATATACACTGAACAGCCTCTGTAGCAGGGTGATATTTGTAGGTAGATTACATAGAATTCCAATTCACCTGGTTTCAATATTGCACACCTAGAGATGCAATATGGGAAGGCTGCAGAGACATAGCTAAAGATTTCAAAGCCTGGGACGAGAATAGAATGTCTCTCTTCATGGTGCAAATGTTGTAGTTCTCCTTGTTAACAGTCCTTTTTAATATTCACATGCAAAAAACAACTCCACTACCTGTATGGATCCGGAGCAATACAAAATTGTCCTGCGGCAAAAGATTTGAAGTTTGTATTTGCAGTTATTACTGTGAATATGTTTTGGTCCCTGTATTTCCTGCTATTGTAGGCTGTCTGCATGTGCATTATCATTATCTTAATATTATCTATCATTAAGTAGAAGCAAAAACAACAAAAAATAACTTTTTCCATAGAAATTTATTTTACAATCCCATGCATACAACTGACTACTTACCTTCAACACAACCAATTCAAGGTGTTATGTTCCACAATACCACTATCATCATTTACAATATTTACACAATAATACATGCATGGAGCAATGAACAACGTACACATATACATATATATCTTTAATAAATAGGACAATATAATTCCAGCTATATCAACTAATATTATGCCAGAACTGATGTGCTCCTTGTGTGGTTAAGAAAAAAATAATCCTCTGGTAAAACAATGTACAAGTATGCATTACAATAAGTGAACTACTGCTGACAAATTAAACCAACAGCCCCCTCCCCTCCTTGTTATCTTAATTTAAAATTTAAAACATAGGTATACAGAGTTGTAAGTGATTGTACAAAATGCAACACAATATTATGCAATAGTGGATATACAATATTAATTCATCCATATTAGAATTATTATGCTGCAATATCAACGAAGTTCTCTCAAAGATTGATAGTTCCACGTTAACAAGTACTTTAAAAAAATTGCATTTTGCTTTTGACACACCAACTGAAATTAATACCCCCACTTCAAAACATGCATTTGATAACAAAAGCACTGGAATGAAGCACTTCACCACTATCATCACATAATTTATACAAAATTAACTCTGTAGTTATCACACGGTATCACTCAATTCTATAAAAGGGGGAAATTCATTTGTTTTTGAGTAAAAGAGACAGCAATGATTTCATGGGTATAACAGTAACAATCCACTATGTTGCCCCTTCTTGTGATCTTCCCCAAACACTATGAAGTTGGCTCCTATAACTTCTACATTTTATGTGGATATCGTTTACGGCCTAATGAACCAGTTTTTGATCCGTACGACTGTGAGAACTGAGAGGGGTTGTACATCACTGGTCCCCCAGTGGAGAAGGACTCATCTTGGCCTGTTGCTGTAGACATATTTTCCTGGAAAATGAAAAAAATGATGTACTCTTCTGTTCTCTAAGCGAGCATTCAGACCAAAAATGCCAAGTGACAAGATGAAACCTTAGGAAAAATGCAACCTTTTGTACCAGAGTGACAAGACAAAGAGTGTGTGTTGTTATGTGTCATTCAGACTGGTCCACTTTCGCAACACCATGCATTGTGTCATGACCTGTTGGTAGTAAATGTTTTTCTTACAGACTGGAAAAGAAAGTGCCTAGTCCAGTCTGTGTAGTTTGTAGTTGTCAAACCCCTGTGCCACCTGTCATTTCAGTCTGAAAGCTCCCTTACACACAGGCATATCACTAAAAAATAATATAGCCAAGATTTTACATGTAACTTCTGTTCCTTGGTGATCTTAGCACATAAGATCAAAACTATAAATACAATACCAAATGCAAGCACATAGACTCTTATGCTAACTAGACTGAAATATATAATTGTAAATTCTAGGGCTTAGAAGATGCCTAATTCATAGGGGCATGCATATTTCGTTTTTGACGAAAAAACGAAATTTGAAAAAACACATTGTAGTGTTAATTTTTCATGTTTTTGAAAGGTGTGAGATGCATTTTGTGACCATGTTTTGTCACGAAATAATGCGAAATGAACTTCAAAAAGCGAAATTAACTCTTAAACACGAAATTTACCATTTATATACCGACGCAACACTTTCTGACGTCTGAAGTATCCTGTGAGTTATGCAATTCCCGGAAAATTGATTAATTCTGCTGTTAATATTGGAGAAGCAAAAATGGACTCCTTTACACAGAAATAAACTTAATACTCTGATAACTACATAAATGTGCTATTAGAAGTGAAATGTTAATTCTGTGGAATAAGTGTAGTTTTTAAATCAAATTTAGGATTATATTCACAATTTTAAAACCAAAATGTCTTTTTATATACCACTTTCCATCCAATTTTTCACCGCTATAACACCGATATTTCATTTTATTTACCGCTTTTGAACCCGAAATTGACTCAGTTTTTGTACCGAAATTTTGCTTTTTTATTTACCAAAAATATGTGCCTCTACTAATTCATATTTATTTATTTGCTTTATTTTACTTTTCTGCCACTTTTGGCTACAGAAGGTTGTTCGGGCTATATCTGAACAACTTTGCGATGTCACCACCATCTGTGGGTTTTAGCTGGAGTGATGGTGCAGCTGCTGTTATCCATCTTGAATCGTAGATTGCAGGTGCTGAGTGTCGTGCATGTAGCTGTCAAATGGCACCAAAAGTGAAGGGTGCATCATGGCCCTTTTCCATGCACATTTCTCGCACGAACAAACAGTGCCAGGAGAATGGTTTGACCATCGGGAAAACCACTGTGAAAGACACACAACAGGGGTCCGTTGGTCAACAATCGCCTACACCAGCAAAAGTATCGCCTGTTGTGCTCTGATTCGGAGAATGGCATGCCAGGAAAATCCACCAATCCAACGAGGGATAGTCAGGAGGGTGCATATGGCTCCTTCCACTGTGAACATGATTATCTATAATAAATCGTTTTGGACTGCAGTGTGTTTGTAAGGTCCACGTGCACTACCTCTTCCCGTTCCACACTGCCAAATCCAGGAACAACTGCAGAACAGTCTATGAAAGACACCTGGCAGGGTCTAAATGAAGGACTGTGGTCTCAATGGACAAAGCGTGCATTTACCTCACTGGCAGTGGTCTCATTTGGTTGATTATGTACCGTAACAACGATGGCAAGGGGTAGAGCAACTTTGGTCACTACTGTACTTTTACAAGGGGCTTCATGTGGCTACAATAGAAACTCCGACGTAGGGTGAGTCCACAATGCTGGTTGTCCGCTAGAACACCACCCGTGGTGGTAGCACATGGCATTTCATCTTTAAAGTAGTTCAGATATATCATGAACAACCTTCCGTAATTGTCAGGATGGGAATATTTATGTTAATATATAAATATGACATTTTTATCACATACCAATATGCAATTCATCCATACAATTATCTTGAAGGTATTACCAGCAGGAGGTAAGTCTGATGTTGTTCTTTACTCTTTTAATACCTCTCAAGATAAGAGTTTACATCTCCCAGCACATGGCACTACACACATTATTACAAAAATATTTCTGAATGAAAACAAAAATGTTAGTGGTATTGAAGTTTTACAAACATGCATTCTCCAACCAATATGTATGTCTAGTTGCAAGAAGCCCTACAAGACGAACAAAACAATTATTTCTCTACAATAAACAGCCAAGTTAAAACTATAATAAAACATGCTGTACCTACATGCCACATAATGATTATTGTCATAAATTTTTACCAGAAAATATAATTACATGAGTTGAATATCATATTTACTTTTCTGCTGGCATAATGCTACAGCTTTATACTCTACGTAAGCAAATGTATGACTTCGTACACAAGCATATGTCTCTCCTTAAAAAAAAAAAAAAAAGAAGTTATTTCACACACTTTCATTTTTTTTTGTCTGTCCATGGATTTGCTACTTTCTGTAACTTATTACTTTCTTAGTTCTAAGTTCTCTTCAACACAAACATTTTAATATTTTCCCGCATACAGTAATTACAAGTACAATGAAATTAACATTTCTGACACCTTAGTTTATATTCTCCAAGTGTTATTCAATAACTGGTAGTATGTAGAAAATGTTGACAAACTGTGTAAGGTAAGTCTTTTCCACACACACAAACACATTTACAAAATGATCATAAATGTATACATGAAATAAAAAAGGGCCAGAAGGGGTAATTTAAAAAATATGATATGGAAATTGAATATTTCTCATGAATGTATACATGAAATAAATAAAAGGGCCGGAATAGATAATTTTACAAATGACAAGGAAATATGATATTTTATATTCCTTCACATTTATTTCAATGAATACAGTAGAGCGTCGATTATCCGAACGTCGGTCAACCGAACGACCGCTTAACCGAACTGAGTACTCGCTCGCACCTGTTACTCTCCCACCCTACCGTCCATCATCCCCCTCACTCCCAAACCAAGTTTCCCACAGTAGTCGCCGCACTGAGCCACCGCTGGCGGAACATTGCTTCTAATGGGGCCTTTATAAGGCGCTGCTGACCAAAATAAAGGATTTTTTTAAACGTTAATTTTGTGTACTGTGTGTATTGTTCATGCAAAATGCGTATGTAATATGTACATATTTTTGTTTAATAAACTGTACCACATACTATATATTCCTACTAAAGTTGCCTTTGTACATTACTTTGTAATACTTAAAGAGATGCCTGTTTTTATGAATAAATTTACTGTACAGTACTTCTTTTTGGCAAATAAACATGTACAGTTCGATTATCCGAACAAACCAGTTTTCCGAACACCCATGACCCCCAATTACTTCGGACAATCGACGCTCTACTGTAATTATATTCATTTGTAGAATTAAGACTATTTTCATCTACGTACGTACAAACACATATGCTTACTTTTTATTTAGTCACCACCGCTTTCAAGCAATTTAGTTATCATAATTCCCTGAATAATAGTGACAATGATTCTTTATTATTAGTTTACAATATTAATCAGACAATATCCATCTATCATTTTATTTTCTATATACTTTATCACTCCATCAAAAATTTCACCATGCTTTTCTGCCATTGACACCTTATTGCAATGATGAGGATGAGTGATTAAATTAAACTGACGAAAAGACATTCACAAAGAACACCCATGATCAGCTTGGGACTTGAACCGGGAAAGTTGGTGGGGGGACTGAAAGTCGACCACTTAATGCACTCAACCACTGAATTAGCTAACACTTTTGTACTTTTTAGCTGTCAGAGAGCAGGAACACAGAAAAAACACAGCACACACAAAAACAAAATGTTAGATATTTTAAGTTTTATTTTTATATGTGCTATGTTTTCTCTCGCATTCCTGCTCTCTGATAAGAAACATGCTCAACTCAAAATGTGGTGTTACAAGCTATATGTGTAAATAATGCTTGTTAATGTAATGCATTCGGTATTTGTTAAAAATTACTATCAGGAAAAGCTCCGTAAAAGAAATGCACACATTTTCCTTTGATATGTATGTATATAATGTGAATGCTTCTAAACATTAGGGATGGACCAATATGAAATTTTGGCCGATACCGATAAAGTACCGATATAAAATTTACCGATACCGATAACCGATATTCTACCGATCCGATATAAAATTAGAAATGGTCCATGAAGAACCTGAAATGTTCATTGATCTCCTTAATAAATATGTGTTTCCAGGTGACTGCAGTGCAAAAGAAGTTAAATATTTAGACAATTACTTTTTTTAAAAAGTAGGGCATCGAGATTATCCATAAAAATTACAACAAAATGGCAGAATTTTGCACTGAATTATAAGATATTTATCGATATATTGGATCGGTAAAATAATCGGTAATTTTACCAATAAACCGATATGCGTATATCGGTCGAAACTGATAGAGTACCGATTAATCGGTCCCATCCCTACTAAACATACACATTAAAAGTATGTGCAGGGAATGTGAATACTATGATAACGGCTCAGACCTAATAGGTGTAAACAAAGACGAACTGTTTTTACATTTCTCTGCGTTATATACTGTAGTTAACTTTCATGGTAGGGTAAGCATACCAGTTATTGGCACTTTAAGAGAAACTAGTTGGAAAAAAATGAATTACACATATTGTATCAGTACATTTTTTGGGTTTCGGTATTTTATAAACTTTTCATGAAAATCACAAAGCCTTCCAGATATATGCGATTTTTTCCACAAGAAATAACAAATGAAATAGACGCAGCTTGCAAATGTCATCAACGGAAGACAGGCCAACAAGGGGGGAACAAGACCAATGTTGCCAGTTTCACACAGATCTTAATTTCTACAAATATTCCTCAACGTGCCAAATAACTGGGCAGTGCCAATTACAGGAAAGCTTACCCTACCAATAAAAAAACAGTTTTCCCTGTTTCCCACATGGTATGTTTTTTGTTACAAGATCCTGAAAAATATACAAGCTTCTCTCAGTGAGTGCATAAAAATTTATATCACGTAACTGCTCTACTGTAAAATAGTTAGTTTTCCTTGAAATTTTGTCACATATCCACATATGACTCTATAAGTGACAACTACAGCAGGTTAAGTAAAATATGCATTAAAAATTATAATACATGTATTGCATAAACAGAAAGCAATCAAGCAGCTTTCCAAATAATGCAATGAGACAATAAATGGGATACCAAAAAAAAGAACAATCTAATTCCTGAATCACTCAGTAGTAAAATTAGCGAGACCTTTTAACATGGAAGTCGTGAGGGCACAATAAACAAAACAAACACACAAAGTAATCAAGATTAATACAGACAGGAGACTGAATTACAACAGTTTTAGTAATTAGGATTGCAGTGTTAGTATTTAGTACTTTCTGTATATTACCCATTGAATTTTCCTGAGGATTATGCTCATATGGATTGCCATTAATATAATATATGGATACTTTAATTAAACTTATGATATCATTATTCTTTAAGTCTGTGTATTTCTTTATTGTTAATATAAGAATATTGTCATGATGATATGTCAGTATCTACCTGGAACAATGAGTTTCTGTTCATGCAACAATATTACCTCCTTTTCCTTAAGTACAAGTGTCTCAGTCATAGTTGAGGTTAGCTAAAGGGATTGGATGTGTTAAGTTGTCGTCCAACATGTCCAGTCTTATTAAGGATCCCACCCATGTTTCAAAGCTCCAAAAGAGTTTACTAAAGAAACAACTCGAAGTTGGAAAGTTTGTCAATGAAGGTCTACAAACCAAAGTATTTGCAGCTTAGAGGTGGTTTCCTTCTAATAAAGATCCAAAGAAGACTGGAAGGTTCAGCAAGTCAAATGGCTGACATTAAAATGCTGAAAGTTCAAGCGATAAAAGATTTGGAAAAGGGAACGAACATAGTCCCATACTCTCTCTCTCTCTCTCTCACACTCAAGAATTCTCAGGCTAGGGAGTGCAACATGTAGCTCATGGTGGGCAAGTCTTGCAGCAGACCATTATAATATTGTTGGCAAAGGGAACTCAATTAATTTCCCTGTGTACCACCCTTCACCTGTACTGGTCAGCAGCCTCCCGGTGAAGAATAAGGTTGGGCATAAAGGAGCGACAAAGCATCAGGCAAAATTGACCTTGCATCATGCCTACACCCGGACCAATCACACATTGACAAAATTATCTTTCCCTGCTGGCTGCTTTCGGGGAAAAAGGGATTCCAGGATTGTCACTTATTGCCCAAACAGGTGGGCAGCGGTAGGCCTAGTCAGCTGTTTACGCGACAACTATCAGAAAGGTCCTGTGCTGGAAGAAAGCTTGGCTCAACTCTAAGACACTTCTACTGCAAATGAGTATAGTGCAATAATTACCTATGCAGATCTACCTCAGGAGATTTGTTAGACAAGGACAAGCTGGACAAAGATGCCAGTACAGGCGAGTGAAGACTAATCAACAATGACCACAGTTCCTGGCTCCCACAAGATGTTTGGGGATTGGGGGTCCAGGAATTATGAAATTTTACAAGGAAGGGGTAGGGTTATAAGAGTTGAATATTGTTTATAAATGCTTGTATAAAATAATAAAAGTCCAATGTTACTTGCAAAAAAAATACAGGGTGAGTCAAAAGTTCCTGACCACCGCTTATAAAATGAAAAGGAGTGTAGATTGCAGCAATTGGTCATGGTAGTAATATGTTAGGCCTAGAGGGAAACTATTTTGGTGCATGTCATGACAACGTACGCCATCTTGGATCCAACTTCATTTCATTAAATGGGAAGGGGGCATGTGTGGTATAGTTTTGGGCTAGAATTTCACCAGGAATTCAGTGGTGATGTCAGATTTATGAAAACTTTAATGACAAGGAAGTTATGGGCATATGAAAGTGATAATTACGTATCATTTGCAGGTGCTGAACCATGCCATTGACCAAGGCCGAACAAATTCCCCCTTCCCATTTGAAGAAATGAAATTGGATCAAAGATGGTGGTCACCAACATGGCGGACGTTGTCATGACATGCACCAAAAAGTTTCCCCCTAGGCCTAACATATTACTACCATGATCAATTGCTGGAATCTACTCTCCCTTTCATTTTATAAGGGGTGGTCAGGGACTTTTGACTCACCCTGGATATTAACTGACTATCAATTTTAGTGCCTCACAGCCACCATTTATGATCATTTATTCTGGGCTTTTGTTAAAGATGCAAAATATGTTTGTGAGTTATCTAAATCAATAGACAATTACTATTAATGTATCAATGAACGCTTTTTTATACAAAAAGAATACTTTGACAACTCTGAAAGTGTCAGTTTGTTGCAGTTGCATCAAAAGCAGATTGATGAATGGATTTCCCTTGCGCTATCGACCAGGTGAGTTCTGGAGAAAGCTAAAGTCAATCTCTCATCAGGGAAGAAGATGAGAATGATATCTCTCGAAAGCCAGAATTTCTCCAGAACTCACCTGGTTGATAGTCCGAGAGAATCCGTTCATCATTCGTCACCAAGAAAGCTTAAAGACTTACTATTATCTTTTCATACCAATTTTTTTCGATATAAATTACTACCAAATAGATTTTTGTTGGGTTATATGAGATCTACTGGTAATCAAATCAAAGGTTAATGTTAACACAGCCCAATGCTCCCAAAATACAGTGTCCAGAAGAAAGGTATACAATATAAAAGTAAAATTAAGAGACAACACTTCTTCCAAAGGAAAACTGTTCCTGTTTAAGTTTCAGTCTCACTTAATTGTTAAATATCCAGACAATATTTGAGATCATTCGTGTTACCTGAAGCATGTTGAATGTTATCGTGGCTCTGCTTGTGGTAGCAGAATCAAAGCTCTTTTACGTTGTAGTAGTCATCCGTACTACATTCCATAATGTTGCTGAACAACCATAACAGATTTTAACAAGATTTTAACACTTAGAGTGCTAATCACATTCTCTAGTGTGTGGATCACGTATATATACCGAGTTGAATTCAAAATTTATTTCAACGGTCATTTGCCGTACATTTACGGAGTTAGCAATTCTGAGTAATGTTTGGACAACATACTGTTTCCTCATACTGCCACTAGATGGTGGGCAAATGCTCATAACGGTTCTGTTCGCGTAGTTGTCTAATAGTGATATGCTTGCTTCCCTTTTCTACAGTGCCGGCGAATAGAAGGGGGGGGGGGCAGTTGCCCCCACCAATTTTCGCCACTTATGGCCCCGGACTATGCTAAATCTTATCTACAAAGGGAAATATACTGTCTTTGCTCCCCTAGTTTTGGCACCTTGCCCCGCCCCCCCAGTTTTGGGACCCAATCGCCGCCACTGCATGTCATATATCTTGTCAACTTTTTATTTTTAGTACATTTCATATCATTTATGATGAAACGTCCAAGGTTGCCATGTGGTTATAATGTAACATATATATCAAGATAAAGAGGAAGAGTCAAACTTTTCAACAGTGTATGATATATATATTTTACATTTTTAGTTTTTGAGATATGATTTTTTAAAAAGTAGTGAAAATGGTGAGCATTCTTGGGACGGATTCTAGGGGGCGATTCTTTTTTGCCGTGGAGTGTACTTTCTGATATATAATACACACTTTGAGATGTAATACTTTTATTTTGGGTACCTTTCATCTGGACAGCCTGTAATATTTTTTAGCAGGACATTTTTTATCTCAGGAAATATAAATTCCAAAATTAAATAGTAAATGCTAGTTTAATACTGTATAATTTTGAAATACCCAACAGTGGTTATGTGAACTGTTATGAAGAACTGATAAACAGGTACAACATTCATGCACAGATTCAACAGGTTTATATATTATTTCCCAAAATTTCCTTCTGGAAATCCATTGTGTTTGTCATTTCCTGCAATGCTAGACCTAATTCAAGAACCTGAGTGCAGAAAAGAAGAGGAACACAGAATACAAAAAGCTAAGCTCGTCAACTAGCAACAGGCAGATATTAGAAGTTCCAGAAGAATACTTGCAATCCAGAGACGAGAAGGCAGAAGCAGAGCGAAGAGTGCTTTAGTAAGCGATCAGAAGGCCACTAGTCTATTAGTTCAAACCCGCTTTCTTACCTTCGCTACTTCCCTCCTTGGCATCATGTAAGACTGCACCTCACGAGAAAGAGAACTTTCTGAACTCCATCTTGAAAGCTGCACAGGAATGCACCCAACCAGAAATAAAAGTCATGCTCATAAAAAAAATAATTGAAAGCATTCTGTTTCTTGAGATTGTGATCTAAACAACCAATGTGCTACTTTTCAAAACTTCTTACACACACAAAAATATAAGCATAAAAAAAATGTAAGCAGGTGCAAAAGGAAGTTTTTAGAAAATGCTATGCAGAAAAACATGAAATCATCTGTGCAAATATTGGCATAAAAATCAACTAAATTAAACAATGGTGGCCATACTTTTCAAATTTGTGGGAAGGTACAGTTGTCAGCACCAAGGATGCCCCTATTGATTGCAGTACAGAATCTGCTCATTCAATAAAGTCCTAAGTATATAATGTGCTTATTCAATAAAGACCTTAGCATAGAAACTGTTAATTCAATGTCTAAACAGTCGGACTAGTGAGACTCATCATTAAAGGTTTAACATCTTGTTTGAAGAGGAAAAGAGGTCAAAGATATAACTGAATGTCTACAGTCTTGTGGGGATGAGAAGAGACCAAAATATGTCTGAATGTATGCACATTCCTTTCTGAAGCCATAAGATATGGGTAACATAATATGTATATAAGGATGGGCAAGAGAAGAAATTTTAAAATTGTCAAATAATTTGACTGTTATCCAGATTTTGTCCTCCTCCGACTGCGGGATGGCATGGGTTCGAGTCTGCTTGGGTTGTCTCTGGGTTTTCGGCATGTGTATAGGACCAGTGGCAACCCATCATCGTGGGGAGCTACAAGTGAGTGGCATAACCCAGTATGGGAAATCTCCTACAAGGGCTGAGGGTTCGACGTTCTGACCCCACGTCACCCCATTACTGGTTAAAGATCTCCACACCTCTAGGTAGGATTGTTGGAGGGAGACGCAGTCGGGAGATAGGCCAAGGTCCTTCTAGGGCTATTGAGCACAGGTTATAATAATAATAATTATTATTATTATTATTATCCAGTTTTTATAATAGGACGGATATACAATATTAGTAAAACCAACAACTAGCTATATTACTAACAAATTTCTAAAAGACATGTGTGCTGATTAACAAATACTTTCATTCTGTCAAAGTAGTATTCACGAAAAGAGAATTTTTAAAAACCCTAAAGATCTCACCTCCGTGTACCTGTTTAGTACTAAGATTTTCTTAACTGGAGGAAATAGTGCTCCTTTGCAAAATAACAAGAATTCTTATACATCAACTTCATTTTACATGTATTTTATTATACTACAATTATTGTCTACTTCTCTAGGTCAATTTGATAACGACAAGTGATGATTTATAAAATGATTGAAAAACTAATGAGAAGATATATCCCAGAATTATTTGAGATTCAAACTCACAACCCCCTACATTTGTATGTCATAAGACTAACAAACACACAAAATAGGTCAGTTCTATGCATATGTTTGAGTAAGACACAGGTACGATATGGACAGGACTAGTAAATTGTTCAGAGCTTCCAACTATCCTCACTATTCACACAAAGTGCACTTTGCTTTCACTATAATTGGCAACCAAATAACATAAATGAAAGAATTTCTACATTTCAAATCTAAAACAACTTATATACATGCTCCCTTACATACAACTACATACAAGAATTCCACCATTTAATAGGTTAGAATCAAATACAATATGCAGTGTGATATGGAAAATTAATTTTATATGAATTTAGCACTACGTTACTGTTTACTCTTAACTTAGGGGCCTTCCTGATGGGCAAGTGGTAACACTTGTTACCTTTTAATCAAGGGGTCCCGGGTTTGATCATCAGTGGAGCCACACAGTGGTTCGGATTCCACTTTAAACTGTAGGCCCTGCCCCGATTAACCTAACTGTGCATAAACAAACATTGACAAACTTTTGACTGATAACTTTATTTTGTTATTGTTCCTCAAGCATACAGAGTTTGCAATAATTTGAAGGAACACTACAAGTTTTCTGCACCTGCTTCGTAGATTGATTGATTGATTTGGTGTTTTAAGTCCACCTTATGCACAGTAAGGCTAACCGGGACTGGACCTACAGTTTAAAGAGGGATTCAAACCACTATGTGCCTCCACCGGGTATCGAACCCGGTACCCCTTGATTACGAGGTGGCTACACTAACCTGCTTCGTAGACTTTGAACAAATGTCAAATATTGTTACAGCAATCTTGTATTTCATAGTTATCTTCCTCATGTACAGAAACACAAGTAAACAATAAAAATAATAATAAATCTCTTGCACATTTTGATTTGAATATTGATGGTGTAATATATATCTTCCAATTATCATCACACTGCCTATTCCACCACAATACCTACACCAAACATGTACACCATGAAAACTACTTCCACTGTTGGAACACAACAATTAAATCACACTGTTACATTACCTTTAATGGTGAAGCGGAGAGCCCATTATCTTGTTCAATTTCTAAGCCTCGTGACTACTCTGTTAAAGTATTGATAATATTTCAACAACAGCAAAAGCAAACTACAAGAAGATGTATGTGAATGCTCTAGAAGGAATTCTAAGCATATGTAATTTTTTCAGATTTTGGAATATCATAGCATTTTTTTGAGAGGCGGGAAAATTTGAAAACAGCCAAAAGTCCAGCTAGGCTTTAACTTTGCTAACAATTCAAATTCCAAGAATAGAATAAACTTCTACAAATTCATTTTCAAGGAGGACTTGTGTTAAGTATTTCTGATAGCTACTGATATTTGACTTATCGATTTGAATACACAAGTAACAGGTAAAGGTACCTCCTGCACATGGCAACATGCCTTGACGATACGTGGAGGTCGACATTCGCAAGCTGTGTAAGTGATGTGCTCAGCACCATGTTCAAGCCACTTTTATTCCCCCAATCCCTCAGGTACTCGTTCATTGGAGGCTAGGTGAACCTCAGAGTGACTCTATGCAGGTTTCAGATGGGAATTCCCACCTGATATCGAACCAAAGTCTCCCCACGTAGTAGTCAGATGCCCTGCCAACTTGAGCACAGCAGCTCTCAACACACAACAATAAAAATAGGAATGGGACTGATTAATCAGTACTCTATTGGTAGCGGCAGATATAGGCATATCAGTAAATTTTAGGGATGGGCCGATATGAAATTTTGGCCAATACCGATATAAAATTTACCAATACCGATAACCAATATTAGAAACGGTTCTTGAAGAACCAGAAAGGTTCATTGACCTCGTTAATAAATGTGTGTTTCAAGGCGACTGCAGTGCAAGAGAAGTTGCATATTTAGACACTTTTTTTAGAAAGTAGGGCATGGAGATTATCCATAAAAATTACAACAAAATGACCGAATTTTGCACTAAATTATCAAATATTTATCGATATATCGGATCGGTAAAATAATCGGTAATTTTACCGATAAACCGATATGCCTATAGAGTACCGATTAATTGGTTCCATCCCTAGTAAATTTTATATCTGTACTTTATCATTAATTATCAACCAAAATTTCATGTCTGTCCATCCCTAATAAAAATTAATGAAACATTACATCAGCATCAGATGTACGTACAATGCTGAAAATTTGGATTCTTCATATTGAAGAAGAAAAAGAAAAAAACTTAATTGCATGTAAGAGCCAGAGTTACATTACATTTTACGAGTGTATTATGGACTTGTGCATACTAAATTATGTGGAAGAAATTAAATACATGCTCCTGCGAAGAACACTTATTGTACATCAAACAGCTTGGTTTCTGCTTTTGTTAACAATCTCACAGAGAAAGAGAGGGAGGGGGAAGGGAAAAAATTATGCTTAATCAAGTGTCCCAGATTCAAAACCTGCTCACAACAATTTTCCATGACTTTCCACATCAATGTTATAAATATTGCATGTTACTGAAAATGGGCAAATACCAATCAGATACAATGACGACTGTAATGGTAGAAGAGGAGACATAAGTTTCCATTTTTATACTCATGTGTATACTATATATGTAATTAATATTTTAAGCTATAAATTACGATAAGGTACTAACCTTGGTAACAGACACTATGGATCATTGGCACACATCACAGTAAATTTCAAATATTCTATCATACAAAAATATAATAATCTTATGTATAAAAGGACTTTATTCTACAAACAGCAGCTTAAAACTGTCTTGAGTTACTGTTTTTATCCTTTCGCAGCTTGCAAATAAAAGAGAAATAATGCAATTTGTTGTTATAAAATGATATACAGTATTTAAAAATTGGTAAGATTAGAAGACTTTAATACTATGCGCAACTAATTCTAATAGATTTTCTTCAATGTCTCTTAGCTTGATAATTATTTTGTTATATATTTGTTCCCTACAAATAATGTGCCTATTTACATTCTACACAAATTTTCTGACATTCTAAATGCTTACAAAACTGTATGTAAAACATGTAAAAATATTTTGCCAGAAGTTAAAATTCGAAATTTGTGTTCATACACTGTCACCACAGTCAAAATTTTATTTCCCGTAAATATCCTAACAGAAATTTATCGTTTAACTGAAATATTCACCTGACCCATTACCTGATGAATAATACGGTATTATTAATAACACGTAAAGGTGGACAACTGTAGAAAGTTCACGTGAGAATTACAAGACAAGACAATCATGAATTTGTTTATGAATTTTGAGCAGTTTATTACATTTTGGGCAATATTTCAAAAGAGCTCATACTCATATTATTGGGCTATACGATTAACTGATTGCAAGTGTTAAATTTTTAAAAAGTAGCATGGAAGATATACAGAAAGGCCCAAAAAAAGGTAACGAAATGAAGAACTGTTTCCTTTTTTTTTGGGCCACCCTGTATTTCCTTTGAATGATTTTTATGGGGGAATCAGCAGGTAGTATGGGTAGTGTGTATCTTTTGGTTAGAGATAGAAACCTGCTATTTTACTTCAAATGGGAAGTAATATAACCAGTTACACCTATATACAGGGCAGTTAACGCAAATTTTAAAATGTTTTATTTCTCCCATATTTGTCTCAATAAACCTTAATGTTAAAACCACTTAAAATGAAATTTTCCTTCACTTACAAGGTTGCAAGAAAAGATGACTGTACACAAAATGTATTGAATGTACATATTCCATAATAGATGCACTGGAATACCTTTTAAAATCATTTAAATATAATAATACATACATACATATGGAAACAGTTGTTACTGAAAAAAAAACACAACCACCATTAGAACTTCTGATGAAATTCTTCACCTACTCTATTCAACTAGTGATTTAAATTTCTTATCTTCTACTTAAGGAAAATAGTTTAAGTATGGCAAGCCATTTTAGAAGTTTCAGCATCTGTGGTACTAAAGCACAACCAAAGATAATTCTAGCTTAGAATTAATGTTTCTCCTTCCTTTTTGTCATTATTATTATTATTATTGTTGTTAAAACTTACCTCAGAAGTTTCAGTACTTTGTTGTTGATGTTGAGGATTTTGCATTTCATGTGAGTTTGAAGGTGTTAGAAAATCTGTTATGGCATTTTCATCAGTTGGAACTGAAACAAAACAAAGACCATTAATTCGTAATTGGGAAATGAAACACGCGGTAGTAGATAAATACAGAGGCACTGAAATTAATAGAACAAAGAAAAAAACATTTTTGCGGATAAAGTGAGCACTAGTTTCTCTGTATTTAAAGACTTTTAAATTGTTGTTTCCCCGAGTATGTCAAATTAAAACTTTCATTTGCTTTGTTTCTTGTCTAGTAGATTTCTGTACAAGTTTCCTGCATTTTAGTACAAACCTATTGCTGATCTACATATATTTTGAACTTTGAGTTAGTGCCTTCAGAAGAATAAGTCTTTGGGGTCCATGTGCAGTCACTTATGACCCACTGCGAAGGTCTTTCCACCCATCTGCCTGCGACCAGAGTCCACTGGCAAACTTTCTCCTCCATTACTAAACTTGCTGGTGTGGTAAGCATGCACAGAGATATTGAATTTTCATTTGCCGAGAAATTTCTGTAAGTTTTAGGCTGACAGAGGGCAAGAAACCACTCCTCTTCACCAGTGGCGTATGCTGGTTCTAACGAGTGGGTAATCTCCGACCTTTTGATGCTCAAACTCCAAAAGTTTCCGTGCAATTTATGTCAAGCTCCATATTGGATTTAGGAATATTGTGTCGGAATGTTTGTCTTATTGCTACGATCACAATCAATTAATTCTCGTTATTGCAGTTTACTATACGTGTAGAATTTCAAATAATAAAACAAGACAGTATTATAAAGCTATAAAAAAAACTGCCTGTGAAATATAAAATGAAAGACGTTCACTAGTGAAATAAAAACCTGCAATATTAATTTAAGTGCAAAATTCAACTTACTCCAGGACCCGATTACTTGTGCAGTACCACATCCAAAGCACGCTGTTTGTCCAGTTCACGTCAATACGTGTCTGTGCGAAAGATTGCAGCTTAACAAAGGAAGTTATGTGACTTTTGGATTTTTCATGTTTGGCACAAGCGTTGCAAAGATTACAGTATCAGCCACGCGTCCATGCATTCTTTTCAGCCCCGAAAAGTAAGCATGGCCAACAAAAATGCAAAGCTTATTAACACTTATACTTCCTGTCAACCATGGTGTTTTGTCATAATTTGCTTGCGAAAATGCCTCACATATTCCCGATTCTTGTCTTTGTGTGTAGAAATAAGTTCAAGCGATGACACTGGCCCACCTGTATTAACAATTTGCAACTTCTCCTGAAAAGATCTTGTTCCAAAAGGTTTCACCAGCAAATCTTGTATCACATCCATTACCCTTTAACACAGCACTATCACGACAAACACTAACACCTAAATAAATAATAAACACGAAGCACAGCACGAAGCCAACGACTACACGCATTCAGTTTCACGCGCCAAACTTCTGTTGTTGTGTTCCTGGCTCAGAATGAAATTCCCTATGAATGATAAAAAAAAAAATCCCTTTCCGAGCTCGAAATGACAGGTTTTTAAAAGTTCGAATCATTGCAGGTCAGAGCCAGAATTTTATTTCGGGATGGGGATCATCTCTTATTAGCAGCCGCCACATAAAGTTGAAACAGTGGGGTTAAAAGTCCTGAAGATGAATCTCAGATTATTACAATGTATTATGCAAAGTGTTTAATCCTGCTAATGAAGTAAAATTAATTACCACTATACACTTTTTAAATTAGATATTTGTACGATTTCGGGGAGGAAGGTTTCAGCCCCCCCGAGTCGTCCACCTGGTTACGTGCCTGATGTGTTTTTTTTCGTTTTATGTTTAATTCGTTCATCTTCATCACTATTAATCTAAACAGGCGGAATATAGCAACTTAAATTAACTAATATATATATAAAATTTATTTTTGATATCTTTCCCTTTAAAAAATATTCAGTTCCGTGAAAGAAGTATTCTCGCTGCTTTTGAAGATTAGAGAGGAGAAACAATCACTATTTTTGTAAATACAAGGATGGGGGGAGTCAGCAAATAGGTGCTTTAATTGCTTAAGCTTTGATTTTTAATTCAGTTTGCTTCATCTTCAATATTTAAGCTTTTCCCTTTTGATAAATTTATGTTCAAGTAACAGAAATCAGCAAGACAGAAGCAAATGTAAAGTGAAAATAGCGTAGAATTGGTTTGCCCATGTTATTCAGTTTTCCTGTTCTTCGCACTCTACCGGGTATGTTTTCCCTAGTTCAGCGGAGGGAATGGAAAAAAGGCTCTGAAGGTTGAGAATGCGACCGGTGGACTCTCACAAGAAGGAGCTTACCCTGGGCACGGAATCACCGTGCCTGAGAAGCAGTGTTTCCTCCCCCTCTTTCCTTTCTCCTCTCTCCTCGCCAAGAGTTGTAAGGAAAGCAGGAGGAATGACGTCAGGGTGAGATTCCCTGAAGTCATTCCACCGGCTGGAGAAAGGTTTCCGGACATTCGGCGGCAAACGATTGGAAGTATTCGAGCGCTGGAAGCAAGAAAATGTATGCATCGAAATTGGTTTGGAAGAATATTGTGAGGAAATGTGTGTGTGTGTGTGTGTATGTATATATATATATATATATATATATATATATAAAAAAAAATACAGCCGGGTCATCTGCGATTACCTAGATGACCCAGAGTATACGCCGCTGCTCTTCACTGGTTCAAGTGTGTATAGGAGGCGCCAACTTTAAATTGACAAAAATTACGTTTTGAAGCCCCACTTGCTGCAGCCTTGAGGTTATTTTGTAAATAGCAAGCCTTGAGGTTATTTTGTACATAGCAATTGACACTTCATGTAAATTTGAGCTGTATACAGTCTGTCCTACAATTTTTATTGGACTTTTAAGGTTTTCCTAGTGCATACAAACAACATAAAATTAAGGTTCCATCATACTTATGCAAATGTATTTGGCAATAATCATACACTGAGACCCTATACTATTATTAAGGATGTATTCTCAGAAACAAGCTCAAAAAATGCTGGACAATGGATAATTTACAACATTTATGCACTTTGACCTCAATTATACTCTATATGATCAAAAGTATCCGGACACATCGCGGAACGTGTGTTTATCATAGAGGGCAACACAGTACTGCCATCTACCGCATGGAACACATAGTCAGCGAACTCAGTAGTCTGCAGACAGTGTGAGACAGCAGTGTGGGATGGTCTGAGGAACTCACAGACTTTCAAGGTGGTCAGTTGGTTGGGTGCCACTTATGTAGGAAGTCTCTGTGTGAGATTTCCACCCTCCTAAACATCCCTCTGTCCACTGTTTCCGATGTTATAGTGAAGGGATGTGTACAACCCAAAAGCATGCAGGCCAACCTCCCATGTTGACCTCCAGAGACCATCGAGTGTTGAAGAGGACCGTACAGCATTATCGTCGATCATCCATCGCCACCATCACACAGGAATTCCGAACTGCATCAGGATCTACTCCAAGCACCATTACTGTTTGGTGCAAGGTGCAGCAACTTGGTTTCCATGGCCGAGCAGCTGCTCATAAGTCAAACATCACACAGACAAATGCCAAACGCTGCCTCGTGTGGTGCAAGGAGCGTCAAAACTGGACCATAGAACAGTGGAAAACCGTTGTGTGGAGTGATGAATAACAGTACACAATGTGGCGATCTGATGATAGGGTGTGGGTGTGGTGAATGCCTGGTGAACGACATCTACCAGCCTGTATAGTGCCGACAGTGAAATTCGGAGGTGGCGGAGTTAAAGTGTGGTCATGTTTCTCCTGGAGGGGGCTTGGCCCCTTGTTGCTTTACATGGCAATGTCACGGCACAAGCTTACGTTGACAGTTTAACAGCTTTCATGCTGCCTACCATCGAAGACCAGTTCGGGGATGACCATTGTGTCTTTCACACGACCGAGCACCTGTCCATACTGCAGGGCTTGTGGGGGAGTGGTTTGATGACAAGAACATCCCACTAATGGACTGGCCCGCACAGAGTCCTGATTTGAATCCCATAGAACATCTCTGGGATGTTTTGGAATGCTGACTTCATGCTAGACCACACCGATCCACATCAATAACTCTTCTCATTTTGGCACTCTACGAGGAATGGGCTGCCATTCCTCAGGAAACCTTCCGGCACCTGATTGAAAGTATGCCTGTGAGAGTGAACGCTGTCATCAAGGCTAAAGGTGGGTCAAAACTGTATTAACTGCCAGTGTTCCCGATGGAGGGTTGCCCAAACTTGTACTTTATTTTCAGCTGTGTGTCCAGATACTTCTGATCACACAGAGTACTCTTTAGTTGGTTGTAGAAAAATAGAATTTTTCACATCCACTACATGTTCATTCACAGATTTCACCATTTCTCTTAACTGTGCCTCAAATGATTTCAATGCAATTAAGGTTTCTTGAAAAATGTTACAGACTTTAGATATATCGCACAGAAACACCAATGAAATACATTACATAGACTGCAAGATGATGTAAAAAAATAAATTTGAAGAAAAATAATGCCAGAAAATTCAAGGAAAATAACTAGGGTATCGGTATCAGAAAGTACTGGGCACAATTTTTGTAGAGTCTGCAAAAAATGTGGCACGATATTTTTGCAGTCTATATACAACTAGAACTTATGCAAAATAGATAATTTTCATTGTTTTCTAAACAAAATTGTACGAAGAATGGACTTTTGATTATCTCATGTGCAATTATAAATACTTTAAAGCAAAACTCTGGTAAATTAATATGATACAGTTCCAACGGAAAATATATATTAAAATTTAAAGTAATCTGAACTGCTTTCAACTGTTACAATTTTCAGATATTAATATTGCTGTAAATCAGAGAAGTGGTTTAGGTATAGATTCAAAGTGGTATCAGCTCAGTCCTAAAAATAATTGCAGAAAAAATGAAGAGGTTCCTTAATTGTTAAATACAAAGTTACCACCAAATAATTTATTTGATTTGATTTGCTTTATTTTACTTCGCCTTTTGTGCCACTTTTAGCTAATTTGCGAAGATGGGGATGAGTGATGAGTGATTACATGATGAAATTGATGAATGGACACTCACAAACATCCATGCCCAGGCCAGGATTCGAACCCGGGACCCCTGGCATCGTAGCACGATGTTCTAACCACTTCGCCACAGGGGGTGGCTTACCACCAAATAAATTATTCTAAATAGTACAATGGGACCTCCATTTTATGTTTTTCAGGGGATCAAACTGAAAAAAACTTAAAATGCAGGAAAATGTAAAATTGAGAAAAATTTTATTATAACAATTTGCTCTATTGTGATGATAAAGATTAAATCTATAATGCAGGAAAATGTAAATCCAGGAATGTAAAAATCGGGATTTCACGGTATAACTTATTCCTTGCTTACCTGGAGCAGGTACGAATAGATTCACTGCAGGCATTTGCTTTGTCCCCAATGAAGGAAACAAATCTGATGATGGAACAGATGGATTTGCTCTTGTGCTACCTGGATTCATGACATCAACGTAATTGGCTCGCATACCTAAATAAACAACACCATGTCACCAAATATTCTCCATATCTTATTTTTTTAAAATATAAATTAATCTTATTTTCTTAAAATATACAAATTAATCACAGAATAAGATAGAAAGGATACTAAGACAGACATCCTGCATTAATAATGGTAGTCATTGTTCACTGTGATACCTTTAATTTTTGTTTGTGCAAAAAGAAGGCAATTTGGCTTTAAACAAACCAATGTCAGAGAATATACATAGGTCGTTGAATATACAAGTTATCCTGTGCTATAAATTTGTTGCAAAAAATACTACATGCACATGGTTATCTACAGTCAAGAGTAACAACAATTAAGCTACATGGGAGCTCTGCAACAATGAAGATAAACAATGAAATATACATTGGGATGCACGCAATGACACAGTTGTGTCTTGCCTCAGGGTTCGAACTTAGGATTATTTGCTTTACAGCACACTGTACTGACCACTCCACCACTTGATTTTAATTGTAATCACTTGAACATTTATAGTCACAGATACCAGGTGGTTATAATTAAAGTGACGGTGTTCAGAGTGGTACAGAACGGGCTGTAATGAGGGTAGCAGTCTGAAACTTCGTAGGTATGCTAATTAAACAATGCGCTCGCGAATTATGAAAAAAAAAAAAATTGTTCCAATTCTCGCCACCAGGGTAAAAAATGGCACTGTAAGCAGTCAAAACTTGGTATAGTTACAGGAAAAACACTATAAATCGCAGAAAACAATACTCTTTCTAATAAAATATCGCTACAATTTCACTATTCGAATTACATAAACATTACTAAAGGAAAAAGCAACAAGCGTCACCAACAACAACCAGGGAGCTCACACAATGGTTAGGCAATGTCACCGACTTTGACGTCAGAGTTATGGAAAATTCCACGTTTTGAATGCTTACAGCGCCACTTTTACCCTGGTGGCGAGAATCGGAACTATTTTTTTTTTTTTTTTTTTTTGCATAATTCGCGAGCGCATTGCTTCATTAGCATATCTACGAAGTTTCAGACTGCTACTCTCATTACAGCCCGTGCTGTACCACTCTCAACACCGTCACATTAATTATAACCACCTGGTACTTCTGGACATAATGACCCATTGAGAGAAATGTGTTTTTAACTGTACAGAGACACACATTTTATTAACTGTACAGACAGACACACATTTTAAATTGTACAGTAAGGTAAAGCTGCCAGCGTCAGTTTTTGGAAACGCTTGCCCATTGTTAACTACCGTATTTACGCGTGTATAGTGCACGTGCATGTATAATGCGCACTCTGGTTTTGGATGGGTAAAAGTGACAAAAAATTATATCTTGTATAAAATGCGCAGTACAATCCACTTTCAAGAAATGGCTTTCTTAGTTGTAGGTTGTAAATCTGTTGCTATGCTGATCAAGAGTGAATGATGTCATACCTATTCAATTGCTCATTCCTTCTTTTTCAATATATACTTTTTCTTTCCGTGATTAATGTAACATTTATACAAGGCACATTCAGGACCTTCCAAATAGCAGTTAGCAGCACAAGATTTCTTCCATTAAGGAATTTACACACTCCATGTATGTCATATTATTTGGCCAGTAATACATTTGAATTTTTATTATATTTTTCCTTATGTTTTCTTTCATCCGAAGTACCGTAAAAATCAGAATGTTTCTTCATTTTGTGATGAACTTATTTCAACCGCACTTCACATTAGTGTCATTATCTTGAATGGAATACTGTTTCCATATTCAGAAACTACAGGATTCAAGCTTTACGATATATAACATGATAGGGTTCCGTAAACATGAAAAATCAGTGCAAGTGTCCCAAAATCATGGAATGACCCTGTACGGTTTCATGTTGGCTGTCTGAATTATTCCGTGCGTAATACGCACCACAGTTTTTGGGGGCAAAATTTTGGAAAAAAGTGTGCATTATACACGAGTAAATACGGTATTCTAAATCTATTTTTATCTAGTTTGGTTATTTTACATCATACGCTGGGTTAATGCAACAAATATGATGAATGACGATGTGATGGAATGGTGATAGGACAAACACAATAGTACGTGCATGTCTGAGCAGGGTTCAAACCTTGGACTTCTAGTCTCGCAGAGCATTTCACTAACAGAATCACTAAATATTCATCAAGGCACTTTTAATGTGTATGAGCCTGTGTGTAACATGATTACAGTGAAACCCCGATTTTGCATTCCCACATTATACGTTTTCCTGCTTAATACATTCATCCAGTCAGGCCCCGGCAAAAAGGCTATGTTAAATAAGAGGACGTTCACCTCGATCTTACGTTCACTATAACTCCTGTTTCCCACTTTATATGTTTTCAGAGCCGTGACGATGTCTTAAAATTTGGCAGAAACCTGTTCTGTTGACCATGCGAGTTCTCCCTCCTCTTTCTTGCTTTCGAAGCTGGTTCATTCACCACGCGGCACAGCGGGGTACAGCTTGCATTTGTCACACCTTCCTTGACGGACAGGAAGGGAAAACAGCACTTCTTGCATTTCCGGTAAAGATACAGTGCGATTGTTCTGCCTCAGGATCAGACAACAAGCGCACAGTTACCAAACCAATTCTCGCTAAATGGTGCCTGTCTTAGAATTTGAACAACGAAATTTCGCCCTCCCCTCTCTGAGTGAAAAATTGACAACAGGACTCGATCACCATTCGCTTCTTTGCCCACACAGATTTATGGAAGCCTTCCTAGTTGACGGGAACAAAAAAGAAAAGTGAGAATGGGCTTGTTTGTGAAAACTTTTCCTTTCTTCTTGTCTGCAGCGTTGGAATAGAAAAAATAAGAAGGGTTTGCCAACATCTGCTATCCGATACTGAATAAGAACTGCACTTCTTTAATGTGAAGTCGTTTAGATTCCTAAGGAAATATGATTGGATCTAGTCTACATTTCACTGTAAATTATTTTTAATCTGAAGTTTTTTCACGAATGCTATGTCATTTGGTCATCAGAATGAAGCTGAAGCTAACGTGATTCTTTTTTTCTATGGGTAGATGAGCGATATTCTACTTACCGACAAATATATTCTGGTCAAATTAATTGTTAGGGGGAGGGGGGGGGGGGCAAAGTTCGGACACATGTATTATTCTGAATGGGGCAGAGAATGGATTCTTTATGCAGATTATGTGACTCGCGTGTTGTACAGTGACGGAGTCGGGGAAAAAATGAGTAAATAAAGAAGGGGTGTGTCAATATTCTCTAGGAACAGTAAAATTTAGTGCACATCTAAATACCATTAAAATGCTTCTTTGGGCCAAAAAAGCATATATTAATTTACTTTCTCTCATTTGCTGGGGAGCCCTTGTCACCTAGTCGGTATAGCGTCTCACTGCCACACTGGAAACCCAGGTTTGATTCCCGGCGTGGCCGAGATCGAAGAATAGGGAGGGTAAAGGCAGCCAGAGTGTGGTGCTAGTCACATCATCTCCCACATACCCCTATATGTGTGTCCTGGCATGGTGCAAAGTGCACGGTGAACTAGTTTCCTGGGGAGGGGGGATGTTTGCCCTCATGTCCCCTAAGGTATCATCAGCATGATATGGTATGTAATTACTAATAGTACCAAGTATTTCTGCCCTGATTTTCTTGCTCGTGTGGAAGAGACAACCAATTAGCATAAAGGTGAAAAGCTATCATCCCTTCTTTTTTCCTCTGTGGTCTACAATTAAGCAGTTGCTCCTGGATATGTACATTCTACGAACATAGCATACTGTCTACAAGTAAAAAGAAAAAAGTCACCATGACCCACCCCCCAAAAAAAACACACACACACAAGCTCATTAATCTGCCACTGGTGTGCTTGATTTGCCTTTCCTTTTAGAAATTTTATATTGCATCTATCTGTGTCAGAAATATTGCTCGTATGTCAGTGGCATTGAGGCAAGAGTGTAAAGCAGTGATCCCCCCCCCTCCCTTCTTTCCTCCTGCAACTTGGTCAAGAATAAGCACACATCTGATTAAGACTTTCGTTCAACTCATTTGCACTGCTCCATCACCTGTTCATCTTCACTTCCCCTCCCTTCCCTTATCGCTGGTCTGAGTGGTGTCTGCGGGCAGCTAGAAGCTGGCAGCCAGCACCAGTGTTTTGTCTTGCGGCTCCAGAGCAATGACTCATCCATTGCAAAGGGAAGAAAAACGGCATTGGTTTGAATCTCACCTCGGAAGATTGTTTTGCTTTGGAAGATTACGAAACACTAGCTCCAGACACAAAGCGACCAGTTTAAAAGACAAGCTCATCTTTTCTTGTTTTGCCTTCTGATAAACATCTTGAACACACAGAACAGTGCGGGGAGGAAATGCACATGATGCTAATAATAAATCATGGAGGGGGAGACGAAAAAAAAACATGTTATTTACAGGAAAACTATTGGTGGAAGGGGTGTTCGCATTCCGCAACACTCCTAAATCCAACAATAAATCATGGATTAATATGGATGTAAATAACAATAAATGGCATGCCCAGGGGAGGGGTTGTTGGGGGTCTTTACCCCCTTTGGCACAGTATTTCTAAACACAAAAAAAAAATGTCAAAGGCAGGAAAAAATGGGACTATTAAAAAAGTATACCTAACACTCCTCCCCCATCCTTTCGAAAATCCTGGGCACATCACTGATAACAATTCCCCATATTGTGACATCAAAAAATGCGTAACTTTGACAAAGCTTGTTTGCAGTTCACTTTATGCAGTTGGGCTGATCGGGACTGGACACATGCAGCTAAAGTGGGATCTGAATCACTCTACAAGAGGCACTGTGAACTGAATCTAGGACACTTTGATCACTGTATATAAAGATGCTCGACGTCCAACTATAAATGATCAACCCACCCCCCCTCCAATTACCCGATACTTCTAAAACTAGCAACAAATTACAAAATTACAGAGTAAATGAAGATCACACAATCAGAAACATAAATTGAACCTAATAGGTAGCAGATAGAAGCAGTCAACTAACGTTCCTACACTCGAAAGTGGGTCATGTTAATACGCCACTGATTTTCACAGCAGGTCTTGCTTTTTTTCCCCTTAGAAATTCATAATTATACTTCTTTAACACTGCTGAATTATTTTTGACACAATATACCCCTAAAAGCCGATTATGAAGTCACTTCTTACTGACACTTGAGTTTCACCACTCCCCTATGTTTTCCAGCTTTTTATGTTTCCCGCATTTTACGTTTTTTTATTTACAGGCCCCTGAAAAACGTAAAATCGGGGTTCCACTGGACATTCATCTAATAAATTGTCTGGAAATGGATTGATTGATTGATTTGGTGTTTTAAGTATATTTTATCCACAGTAAGGCTAATTGGGACTGGACCTACAGTTTAAAGTGGAATCCAAACCACTATGAGCCTCCACCGGGTAACGAACCCAGGACCCCTTGATTACAAGGTGATGACGCTACCAATACGCCATCGGAGACTGAATTAATCTTTTAGAAATATTAGAATTAAAAACTAAGTCCAAAGTTCAAATGAAATATATACTCCTGTTCAGACACAGTCTCACAATTGATAAGGTTAAAAGAGGGGATGTTCAGAAAGCATTGTCCTGAATTACCAACAAACTGAAGTTAATTAGCAAGGGAATAATAGGAAGCATGCAAAGTTATAAAAATGTAATGCAAAGGCAGATAAGGAAATGTTTGATTTTGACGATTAAAAAAAATCTTACTTCTTCCAGGTGCCAATTTATATTTGTTGGTTCCGCCAGCTGGTTTCGGACCTAACGAAGTATTTCCTGCATCTAGTGCAGGGCCGGGTGTCTCTCCTTGGCCGATATTTGGTTCCTGGGAAGCTGGAGTTCCTGGTTGGAAATTCGCTGCTTTCGGTGGAGGGGGCAGTGACTGGACAGGCTCTTCATCCTCGTCTAGATTAACCCACCTCTTCTTATCTGGATCCCAAACAATCTAGTAGATAAAACACAAGTACTCTGTTGTTATTGGCAAATGTGGCCGTATTGGTTTATTCACAAAATTTACTGATTAAATAGTGTGTAATTTAGTGCAAAATTCTCCTTCCATTTTTTAAAACAAAGTAAAATCACATTTTATAATCACTTGATTACCTACATAAAGTACAGGAGTACAAAAGTACATTTACTTTTTCATGGAATATTTGCAAATTTATATGGCAAAAAACCTCATACTGCTATCCTTATATTACACTCCAGTTATTGAAGCATTGTAACAACATATGGATGAACCAATTAAAAAAACTGCTCATTTTAACTGTCAACCATATGCCAACAGGGCTTCAAAATAAAATCTGTACTATAACTAGGGATGTGCCGAAGCCGATTACAGATTATGAAAATCGGCCGAAATTGACACATCGGCATCGGTATTGGAATCGGCAAAAATCTGATATTTAAACCGGTACAGATTATACTAGAGTTTTTACCTTCTAATAAGTTTTATATTCTAGTTTTGTAAGATTTATTGAAAATTTGGTTATGATTCTTCATTATTGTAGAGTTTTTGTAATAAAATTATTGCAAACTCATTCAGAGGATCAACCTAACTATAAATCGGAAATAAAACAGTACATTGCTGAACCAGGATCTGCTGTTGTATTGGAAATTCAAAAATGGATATTCAAACCTGAAGCAAATCCTGAGAAAATGCTTGGGAATACCTACTGCATCAGTATTCAGTGATTGAGTGTTCAGTGTTGCTGAACAGATTTGAGATAAGAGAAGTAGGTTACTTCCTGAAGTGCTTCCAAATCTCGTGTTTCTGAAGTTGAATCTGGCAGAACAGGAATTCATTTTGCATTTCAAAGAACTGCTTGTGTACTAATGTTTAATAATCTCTTGAGAATCCATGTTCTTCTTAAAGGTTCACATAACATTTTGTAGATGCTAATGTACATTCGCACTCTTGAGAATACATATGTATATACATATGATATGCAATAGAAATGTACATAGCAAATTTATTTTTGTCATGCTGAAAATAACATCCCATTTCTGTTTAATATGTATCGGAATCGGTTAAATATCAGCATCGGTATCGGTTCCAAAAAATTATCGGTGAGTACATCGGCATCGGTAAATTTTCAGCTTCGTCACATCCCTAATTATAACTAAACTACCTGGAAAATACATTTCCTGAAAATATGGATGGCTAAATGCAATAAATTTTAGAAATGCTAATAAAATTTGCTAGCTTTAGCAAATTCCAATTATACTTTGTCAGAAAACTATAAAATCTTTAGTATGGTAAAAATACTGTGTAACCTAATCAATGAAGATCCACCCTTTGGGGTACGAATATCCATGGAGAAAAGTTACAAAACTTTTTCTCTAATGCAAAAAGAAAAGTAAAGTAGGATGTGCACTGTATGGGCAGTGATGTATGCATAATTTAAGTGGGAGGGAATAATACCTGAGACTTTACCCTGCCAGCATACTTGCTGTGTCCATCGCATACTATTCCTTTACATTACACAGAGGTTCATAACTGTTACGTATAACTTAAAACTAGTGAAACTAGAGACATGCACATTTAGTTTTTGATGGAAACTTGAAATGTAAAATAACATGCTGTAATGTTTGTTTTTTAATGTTATGAAAGGTGCAAGGTACATTTTCCTACCATGTTTTGTCACGAAATGATGCGAAATGACCTGCAAAATGTGAAATGAACTCAGTTTATATAAAGATAATACTTTCTGAAGTCTGAATTGGCCCGTAAGTAGGCAAAATCATGAAAATTGATTAATTCTGTCGTAAAAATGTGAGAAGCAAAAATGGACTCCTTTACACAGGAATAATAAGTAATAAGTGAAGTTTTTAAATGAAATTTAGGATTATATTCACCATTTTAACACAAATGCAATTTTATATATTGCTTTTGCCCTCAAAATGTGCCCAGATTTTGTGCCGAAATCTTGATCTTTTATTCACCATTAATATGTAGCCAGCCGTAACTACAATATACAAACATTGGTATCAACTAGTACCGAGCCGATACTGATAGTGATGTATCGGTAGAGGCACATATTCTTGGTAAATAAAAAAGCAAAATTTCGGTACAAAAACAGACTCGATTTCGGGTTCAAAAGCGGTAAATAAAATAAAATTTCGGTGTTATAGCGGTGAATAATCACATCAAAAGTGCTATATAAAATGACATTTTAGTTTTGAAATTGTGAATATAATCCTAAATTTGATTTAAAAACTGCACTTATTACACAAAATAAACTTATTCCTTCTAATAGCACATCTATGTAGTTACCAGAATATTAAGTTTATTTATTCCTGTGTAAAGCGGTCCATTTTTGCTTGTAAAATATTTACAGCAGAATTAATAAATTTTCCGTGAATTGCATAACTCACAGGATACTTCAGACTTCAGAAAGTGTTGCGTCTGTATATAAACGGTAAATTTCGTGTTTAAGAGTATATTTCGCATTTTGCAGTTCATTTCGCATTATTTCGTGACAAAACAGGGTAGAAAAATGCACCTCACACCTTTCAGAATAATGAAAAATGAACATTACAGCATGTTATTTCATATTTCATTTTTTCATCAAAAACGAAATTTGCATGCCTCTATGTATCGGTATCAGCCGATACCAGTGGAATCGGCATCAGAAAGTATCAGTTGAAATTCATCTGCCGATACCAGCCGATACTTTTCCTGCATATTGGTCTTTCACGGAGTCCGCAAAAATGCTGGGCATCACTTTCACATTGTTTAATTATCCTGGAAATTATGCAAAATTCACACTTCCTATTTATTTTGAACCAATTTTGAACGAAAAACTATATTTTGTGATTAATAACATTTATTTTAATATTCTGATATAATTCTTGAATATTAAAAAGCAAATTTCTTGGTAAATTCATGCATACAACTGGAGAAGAATATTTACACACCAATATTGATCAATATTTTGAACAATTTTTAATTATTGCATCTTCCAAGTATCGGTACCGGCTCAGCCCTAGTATCAATATCTGTTCAAAATGGTCTTCGCTGAGCTCCAATATTTACATTTTTTTAAAAAGAGAAAGATTTATTAAAATAGTGAAAGTTACAACTAGTACATTATCATCAAGGAACTGATTAAATAACAGAATCAAATCTTACCGATGGATTCTTATCATCAGGGAGAATTGCTTGGTTCTTAGGCCTTAGAACCAATTTGCTCCACAGGCCACCAAGCCAACTGCTGCCACTTGCTGCCTTGGCTGGCTGCTTCTTGGCAGGTTTCTTGTCCTGTACGGTGGAAGTCTTTGGTTTAGTCTCGGATGGTGCAGGCGGTGAAGGTTTGTACTCCTCAGTCAAAGGTTTCTGCAGAGAGCAAACAGCCAATCATTATGATCTTCATAGCAAAGAATATGTAAGATTTATAGTCTACCTATACAATTACATGCCACTATATCTGAACACAGATATATATATATTTTTGCATGCAAAATCTGATTAAAAGCCTTCTAAATATAAATGGTATTTTTCACTTCAGTAATCTGAACACAACTGTTGCCTAACACAAGCATGGAGACTAAACACCAATTAGTACCATACATTTAATAATTCAATACAATTCTTACGACCATTTTTTGCACTCTTTGGTTTCGAAATGGAAGTCTTGAAAATGGTATGTGCTATATATCATGTTGTATGTGCTCTTGATTTAAGTCAGAAGCTAATATTAGTAATAAACAAAAAAAAGCTCCAATTTGTATTATTCTCCCACTGTTACCTTTTGAATAATGTATGTGTATGTCTCAGGATAAATATACACAACAAACTACTAAAAAAAAATTTTTTGGTATGGTTTTTCAAAGCAACTTCTACTGTTGTGTCAATGAATAACTCTTGCATAATGACAACTGCAAAAAAGTTAAAACAATTTTCTGATTCAAGTGTGCTTCGTGTGGAATTCATTGATATTTCCATAGTACCACATTCCTGAAGTACAAATCTGCTTACATAATAATTAATTCAATTAATTATATACCTATTTCTTCTATTCTATTCCAGTTGCTACTTACATCCATTTACATTTTATATTCTACTCTATTATTTTCTTTAAAAATGTAGAACTGAAAATACAACACAACAATGAATATGTTACGGAAGCAAAACATATGGCAAAACGATATTGTACGAACACAGGAAACTAAATATGCATTCAATGAGAAGCAGGAGGATCAGGCAGAGGCAGCAAGGCACTAGTAGGCCACAAGGAAACATTCTATAATCTACTCCACTTCTTCTGTTCTACCTCTTCCATTTCCTTGACTTGTGCCACGTTCCTCTCTTCTCTCTTCTTCTGATGCATACAGTGAATCTGCTCGTGGGCCACAGCTCCAATGCCAACGGCACACTGTGTTTTATCCTGCCCAGAAGGAACGTTTCTATATCCAGCTAGCGAACTGGAGTTGCAATAAGAAGAGCATAGCAATTGAGATGGTTGGGAAACTCTAGCGTTATATTCGCCACCGGCAGGACCGATTATTATACCATTTACATACTCCCTTCTGTCAACTCTGCTTGGTATGATTACGCCACAAGGCACGGCAGGCTCTTTAATTTGCCTACGTGGATCCAAGTAGCTGTACGACTGCATACAGCAAGGTGCATCAATCTCATATGTATTCGCAACACTCCCTTTTGCTCTATTCCCAACAGACTTCCTCCTACTCATTGGAGCATCTATTGGGTATGTGCCTCCAAATATCAAAGGCTTATCCTGCATCACTATCATTCTTTCCTTTTTCATTCTGCAACTGCTTCTAATCATACTTTGCCCCGTCAGTAGTCTATGCTGACTTCTATTACTGTTGTAACCTTGAATGCAATCTGAAATTTGCTTGTTGCACGAAGTGACGTAAAGAAACTCCATATCTCCAGGTATTTTTTTCTGGCAATGGCTCGTAAGCAACCTTTGTGCTGTAACGCATGACTTGCAGGTATAGCTTGATATATTTGTGGATAATGGTACAAGCATATTGCAGTTCCTTTGGAAACATATGTTTCGTCCATTACCAATGGTACTTACAGCTGTTGAATCCTTGAACTTGAGTTGCATAAATTAAAACAAAAACAAATTATGGTCATATTTAAATATTCATAAAAATATATTTTTTTCAGGTTCAATTTCAAAATAAATAAATGCCTATGCACATGTCTACCTTCAGCAAATGTAACACAAAGGATATTAATATTTTTTTTGCACAATGCTGGTGCACTATATAGGGAGGGTAATTTTGTAACAACTTAGGTAAAATACTAACTAAAACAGTTATACACATTAATAAATATTTGAATTTATGTACACATTTATTGACATCTTCATAGCGCATGCTTGCAGACAGTGAGATATCACAATACAACAGTCAGTAAAAGTTTTTTAAATTACGGTACATTAGTGCAAAACATAAATGTTCAAAATGTGCCAATATAACATAATATTATAATTGAACCGGTGAGTCCAAGAAGGGAAGGATTCCACTTTTTGAACAAAATGGGCTGAATACTTTGAATACATATGAGAGCTAAAATAAAGGTTTTAAAAACAAACTACAGTCAACTCTCGATTCTACGACCCTCTCGAAGTAACGACCCTTTTCCCGGGAACCATGAAAAATTTAGAAAAAATTGGAAAAAAATTGTTGAAAAATTGAAGGAAATCCGCCGAAAAATGCGTTAGTTTTTTCCTCCACTCATTCCCTTTACGAGGGCTCTACCGCTCACAATTAGGTCTGAACTAAAAATAGACACACCACACCATGCTTGAGTGATATCCAATAGCACTTGACCTCTGCCCTCCCCTCCCTCAAGCGCACCAATGTTACCCCGCACCCGACGGCCGCTACCCAACGTGCCAGGCTTGCTCTTGGATACGTGAGAAAAGAAAATCGAATGTGCTTGGATGTTATTTTAAATCGACTTGACTTGTTTCCTTGTCCTAAGAGCTGCTTAAAACTCGCGGAGGAGGGTGGGAGCAGCCTGAAATGATTGCTGGACTTGCAGACTTTGCCAATGTGTATGGCAGGTCAAGCTCTTTCATCGATAAATACACCACCTTGAGAGATACGATCGCAGGGATGTTCGAAAATACAGATGCATGGCACCTGGAAGTCTGGCCCATCTGTCCAGCTCTGACCTAGAGTTCAGCAGGTTCCCGTGAGTGAGCGAGCAACTCTCGGCCTTGTAGATGATAACTTCTGGTAACAGCTTTCATTCAAAAAGTGTTCTTTGTTCCCTGCAACACTTCATAAAAAAGCGAAACTGTTAGAGATAATCAAAACCACATTGGTGAACTAAAGATCGTCAAGCCGCTTAATGCGTTGTCATCCAGGTTTCCACAAAAGTTTACTTCGATCTTAGGTGCATCATAACTCCGGGTTCCCACTTCATACGTTTTCCTAATTGTGTCGATGTCATAATATCTGCCAAAAAAGTGTTCCGTTGACTGACTGACTTCTCCCTCTTTTCCTGTCAGCAAACGTAGGGGGAGGGGGGGGGAGGGGGGTGTGATGCAGATTGTTTCAGCCCCGATTTTCTTGCTGATGCCGGCTGATTACAGGCGAGGGTGGAAAAGGACCCACCCCTCTTCCTTTCCTTTGACATCTAAAATGGGGCAACCACTTCTGGATATTCTTGAAACGAACAAAGACCATAGAACAAGTAATAAAAAAAGTGACCCAACTCCCTTTCCCCAGCTCATTCTCCTGCACGGCAATGTTGATAATTGCAGAATTGTTGTTTCTTTTTTTTTTTTTTAATGCTGTTGTCTGCATAGGAAATATTGCCCCTATTATTGTCTGTTGCATGGTAAAATGTAAAGCAAGGGTCATTTCTTTCTTCTTTACACTGCTGTTAAAAGTTCCATCTTCGACAGTTGCGTTATCTTTAAGATGCTGGGACTTTTCTGTTCCGCCACCTGTTGCTCGAACTTCCAGCCGGTCTCCTTGTTTTTACGATGCAGCTGGCGCCAGTGTTTTGTCTAGCATCTGCAAAGCTCTTGCTTGCCGATAACAGCAATGACTCATGCAGCGTGAAGGAGAATGTTATTTGAATCTCGCGAAATTCGATCTCCAGAAAGGAAAACAAGAGTTAAAATAACTTCACGTTCTGCGCCTTCTGATAAGCAAATCTTTCATTTAATTTGCATCCGCTCTTTTTCAGAACCATTCATGTGGAGGGAAAAAAAAAAAAAAGAGTTCAATGCAGGAATGGTCGCTGAGACCGATTAAAAAGACATTATTCAAGGGGAAAACGTTTGGAGGGGTGGGTGTTTGACATCGAGAATACTCCTAAATCCAACATTCAATCGTCGATTAAAGGTGAGAGTAAATAACGATCTACCATTTTGATACGTGAATATGCGCAGTTTCATAAAGCTTGTTTTCAGTTCATTTTATGCTGATGGGCTAATCGGGACTAAATATACAGTTTAAAGTGAAATTCAATTCAAACCCTTATGATTATCGACTGCCACGCTGTTTAATGACGTGTCCTAGAATACGCATTGGGTGAAAACAGATCGCAAGCTGCTCGTTTCCTTTTTCACGCTGGATTACAATGCAAGTCAAGTAAGGAGTTTGGACTGCTCCCTTGAATGGGGAGGGGGGGGGGGGTGAATGAAGTTGGTTGAAGCAAAGAAAAGTGACTTTTTTTACGATGTATTTTACACAGCCGAACCAGAACGAAAATTACAGCCCTGCCTTTATTTTTTTTGTCTGGTACCTAGAGAGGTTGTGTTGTTTCTCCCGAGAGATCTAATCTTACTAGTTAATCTTGTAACAGACAATGCTCCAGTGAACCTGTATAAAATCCAACATTCATTCTGCCCGATTATCTCCCGACTTTTGCTGGCACCAGTCTGACTGGTGTCAAGATTCTTCGAGTTTCGCGAGATTGTTTTCCTTTCCATAGGTCTCAGTGGAAACGGGTTTCTCATGAACTAGAAATGTAAGAATTTCCTGGAAAAGCAAGGACTGTGCACAATTGAAACAAAGTAACATTATTTTAAATTATTTGTGAAAACTTTTTCATGTTCTATTTTCCTTCTCACAACACGCAGCCTGTGCATAACAGGTTGTATAACTACCAGGATAAATGGTGTTACCATCTCCTAGGCATCTTTATGTCCGTTTCAGCTCCCTTTAAGCTGAAAATTGGTGCAAATTCCAATAACGACCCCTTCGAAATAACGACCCTTTTCCCGGGAACTGTGAAAGGTCGTTGAATCGAGAGTTGACTGTACTTATGGAATATTATTACTATGGTTATGATGAATAAGTTTGTAATTGTAAGTTTCTTCATCCGGCTTTTACTTTTGGTTGCTATGAGGTTTTTGTTTGATTTCCCGAAAGTAAGGTCCAGTGGAATCTTTCCCTTCTTGGCATCACCGATTCAATTAGATAGTTCTAGCACATTTTACTATTTTGTTTATAATACATAGACTGTCAGACGTCAACAATAAAAATTCATAGGTAACACGATTAAGCCTTGTTTCCATGGCAGAAAAAACACTACGCATGCTGATGACGGCAGTCTATTTTTTTTCCAGTAAAAGAAAACATAGCAATGTTACATCTTAGTCCTCTATCAGCTAGTAAACTATAAACTGGTTTGGCTTCCAAGTCTGAGAAAGACCTTGATAGAGGGTTGAAACATAACGTTGTTTTGCTTTCTTTTTTCACTGAAACAGACTGCCTTGGACAGTACATGTAGCGTTCCCACCCCCCAAAAATCATTACTTATTTACATACATAAAACCTTAATACACAGCACAGAACCTGATAGAAAATTTATGTTTCATAAAGTTCCTCATCAGGGAATTTACAATTTGAATCAGAACTTCATATTCAATAGTTCTTAACTTACCCTTTTGAATACACGAAGTTGAAATATGTAGTAATCATAATGTTGTGGGTCATATTTTCTATATTTTATATTAAATAATAATAATCCTTTATGATACTTTTAACTGTGGGTGCATGTGAGTAATAAACATTTCCACATGTATTATTGGAAACATTTTATTGTCAGTTCTATGCTGTGAATACAGCGGAACCTCTGTTTTATGCAGAAAAATGTAAAATCAGGGAAAATTTTATAACATTTTGCTGTATTGGAATCATGAGGATTGAATGTAGAATGCAGGAAACATAAAACTGAGGCTCTACTGTTTTAAGATTATATAAGTAAATAAGGTTAATTAAACATATATATGGTTCTACAATGGATTTAAAATTTCACTGTTTAAGAAGGAATAGATAAGGAACTAGGAATAGATAAGGAACTACTTCACGAGCAGATGTGAACACATGATAAAGTAGAAAAGGAAGACACAGATTGCTTCCATTAGACTTTACCTGCTGTTCTGTGGATGTGGCGTTGCTGTAACTGAAGCCATCTTCGTACCCCACATTTGGCACTTGATTTTCTTTATTTTCATTCTCTGCGACTGCCACACTACTTCCTACAAAATTGGCATCTGCACCATTTGCCACAGGCTGCTGGTTCCACTGATCTCCCTGCCAGTACATGTTCTGCTGTTGCAAATGAGCTTCTTGTGAATGCTGATCAGTTGTTGATTCTGCACCACCTACAATGATATGTACACATATAAACTAACTTTTCATACATGGTAGAAATGGGAATTTCACTCACATAAACTGAGCAGAATGATAAAATTGAAGTATAATTTCAGGTTCCTATTGTAAAATTTCAGAAAATTCAGAGCTATAAATAATGATAAAGATTCTAAAAATAGAATTTAAGTGGTACAGTGGAACCCCGATTTTACATTCCCAGATTTTAAATTTTCTTGCTTTAAATGTTCAATCTTGAAGGTGCCAACATAGCAAAATTTTATAAAACTTTCCCCGATTATAAACTTTACTGCTTTTTAAGTTTTTTTCAGCCTAGTCCCCTGAAAAGCATAAAATCTAGGTTCATATTTTCATATTTTAGATAAATACAGTGGTACAGTAAAACCTCGTTAATCCGGATGCCGTTAAGCCAGACTTTGCTTAATCCAGACAGGCAAAGGGAGAAAAAAAAACAGAATGCAAGGTTTAAACTGTGGCTAGAAAGAAGTCAACAAGAGAACTTCCCAAAGAAAAGGCAGTCAACCACTGATGAAATTCTGTTTCCCGCAGATTGTGTACTGTACTGTATAGTGTATTTAGGCCTATGCCCTTTAAATACACCATGTTTTGTTGTTATAAACAGAGTTTTAATGCACTTTCTACTGTTCTTTTAGGTTATTTCAGTTAATTTGGACTTTCATTAAACCAGTCAACTTATCCCTCCCCCATTAGTCCAGATAGCAGGGAAAATTTTAGAACATTTTGCTATGTTTGGACCATTAAGACTAAATGTATAATGGAAGCAAATGTGAAATCTGTTAACGTAAAATAAGGGTCCACTGTATGTACTATGACTGAGCTGATAACTCATACCAATACACTTCCCGGTTCTCATTGATGCCGATATGGACCATATTAGTGGTGACATCACAGCAGACAACAGACCACATGTTGAGTCTAAACAACACTGCAATGTGTTGTTCTCCTATTCAAATCCATTGAATTCTCCATTGGAAGGGATAGCTTTAATTATTGTGACAGCAGTCATGAAACTAAATTGTGATGCGTGATATATTACATATACCTTACAGAGCATAAGGTAAAGAATAACTGGAAAGTGGAAATGACACATTTTTAAAGAAATTTCGGCCATTCTGCTTCCCAACACAGTGAAGCTTGACTTGTAGCCAACGAGAGTGGCGCAGCCGCTAGGGATGATGGGAGGTCAGGAGCCTCACATGACTACAGCAACACTGCCAATTGGCTGCTGTTTCGGATCAGAAGCCAGTAGAAACATTTGCTTTTCTTGATTTTACAATTCATTTATTCTTTTCATTCTCCTCTGTAGGGTATGTGTAATATATCGACGTATTCTCCGAAATCTCATCTTTACATTGATGTACGATACACATCATATTTTTTTAAAACAAAAAACTGCTGTCACGATTCTTCAAGTTACCCTTTTCAATGGTAAACTCAATGGATTTGGATAGGAAAAAAAAACACGTGCAGATTTGTTTATTCGGTCTTTATGCGTGACGTTCCACTATTATGGTCCATTGAGGCTAAAAAATTATAACAATTAAAAGTTCTTCAAACTATTAACATTAATATCAAGTACAGAAGAACTTCACTGTAAAATGCTGCCACATACCTTCACTAGTATCCATGCTTCCTTGTTGTGGCCATTGCTGCTGGCTGTAGTACTGCTGCCACTGTTGTTGATATGCCATACTATCCTGGAAATTGTTTACAAACTTTTAGTACACAAGATAGTTATGAACAAATGAACAAGCCTACATAAAATATAGTACATGCCATACAATATGTTGTCAACATGTTGAATAACACTCAGAAATATTCCACAATATGTATTTTATTTAATTTCTTCTTGTGGCAAGGAAAATACTTTTAAGTTCATCTAATCTGGAATGAATCTGAACCACTAGAATATGCCAGTACTAGTAATCAAATGCATTAGGTACCTGAAAACTGATTAAATATTTGTGGTGCATTTTCTTGGGCTTACTGACGAATGTACATTGTATATTGCATAAACCAGCAATGTAATGTTACACAATTTTTTCTAGTTTACATATTACAAACAACATGTGTGTATCCTGTCACACAATAAATATTAAAAAGCAATGGATATATTTTGTCATTACAGCACATGAATCCATACTCAAGAAACATACCTAAAATGTTCCATGATGAAGTCTGAGAAGAGAACTAGTCCTCTCTCATTAATGCTGGCATGACTTCAATCACAGGAAGACCACACCTGCCTATTTTAAAAATAAACCTTTCATGCTTACACTTGGTTACATGTTATAAATAACTTCTGGCAACATTTACTGCAGACTTTCTCTGGTCAGGTTAACATTAAAAATAGAAAAGGGATATGCAGAAAAAAAAATTGCAAATCCAGCAAGTTAAACATCCATTGCACATCCGAGTTATGATATTTCTACAACAACATCCCTCCACTTTGCTCTGAACAACCATCACACGTAAGAACTTAGAGAGTCCATGGGTGTCATGATGCATGCCATTACGAAAATGGCCCAGTCCAAGTGAGTGACATGTGCAGCTTGTTGTGTGACTCCTGTATGAAAGGTTGCACTAATATCTGAAGGTCACGTGTTACCTGTCACATTACTTATAAAGTCAGTGTTAAAAAACTATCTGACCTAAACCAATGTTGCTAGAAGTTAATGTTTTTTGTTTTCATTTTGGTAAAAGATATACAAGTAACATTTTAGATATGAAGACAGTTTTCATTTAACATTTTAGATATGAAGTTTTCATTCACAAAATGAAAATTTAACACTATGCAAGTAATGCTGCTTGAAAGGTCTTTCACACTGCGTAAATTAATGTTTTATTTATTTATGAAAGGATTCTAACTACGGCACTTGTCATTTTACATTTACAAACAATTCTTTTTACACTCACCTGATACTGAGCTTGTGGTTGCAAACTGTCAGTCTGGTAAGTACCTTGTTGGGCATAACCTTGCACTTCACCATCTGACCCAGTCAAGTTTGAAGGGGAACTGCCAATTGGTCTCTCACACTGTAAAAACAGAACTAATTAACACACTACACTGTCACACAGTGCTACAGATAAATGATCACAACATTGAAATTTACTCTTTTCAAAAAAATGTACATGCACTATAGAAAATGTGAAGTTAACTGAACATGACTATTTTCCTATTGATATGCTCAGATAGCAATTACAATTTTTACTAACAGGAATGTATCCTCAAATTAACCTTTGCTTTCTTTAGAATTTGGATATTTTGTGTTGTTTTTTTAACCCATCCGCATACCTAGTCGTCGATTCGACGGCCCGACTTGAAGTTTGCTTGCCATACCTAGCCGTCGAATCGACGGCCTCCCGATTTTCATCACGTAGTTTCTTCTTTTGCTCATAGATGGCAGAGGTTGTATGATCTGTTGAATCTGTGACGTCTATGTTTGTGATGCTAAATTTTTCATACCGATTCAAGCTTGCTTTCTTCAGTAATTTCTCTTATAAACAAACCTTCGTTTGTTACGTCTTGGAAACATGTCGCGAAGAAGATTTGTTGAAGATTCGTTGATAGAAGATTTGCTTTTTGATAGTGACGAAGATGAAAATGTGGATTTTGATGACGGGAATGAAGAGAGTGATTCTTGTAGCATTAGTGAAAGTGAAAGTGGTCCCTCTGGTGAAAGTAGTGAAAGTGAGGGAGAAATTATTGAAACCCCCAAGAGAAGCAAGTTCGAAGACTGGAAATGGTCAGAATCGTGTCCCCAAAATGAAATACCAAAGAAATTACCATTTTCAGGTAAGCCTGGTATAAATAACATTGTTCTGCGTTCATTAGGGGATTCTCCAAGAGCTTGCGATGTAGTGAAAAAGTTCCTTCAGGATGATTTATGGGCTAGTATATCTAGGGAAACGAACATCTATGCTCAAAGCAAAATAAACAATGCAGAACTCAATGGTGATCAACAATCCAATAGTACTGAATCTAAATGGTTTGACACAACACCAGATGAAATATTAGCATTTATTTGTCTGTGTGTCCTTCAGTCCCAGGTAAAAAAAGAAAGCCTGCAAAGCTACTGGAGTACTAGAAAACTCTCAGAAACTCCATTTTTTGCTACTGTCATGCCATTCAAAAGATTTGTTTTGATCATGAGGTACTTACATTTTGTAAATAACAATAATTTGAATCCAGAAGATAAGCTAGCCAAAATCAGACAACCTATGGAGTATATCAGTAGTAGATTCCAGCATGTTTACACACCTGAACAAGACATTGCAATTGATGAAAGTCTTGTGAAGTGCAGGGGAAGACTTTCTTTTGTCCAGTTTAATCCAACTAAGAGGGCTAGGTTTGGGATAAAATATTACAAATTGTGTGAATCCTCTACTGGCTACTGTCACCAATTTAGCATATACACAGGCAAAAAAAATACAAAGCAAAACATCCCTGAACATGAATACATTGTACTCCATCTCATGCAACCATTACTCCATAATGGCTACACTCTGTATATCGACAACTGGTACACATCTCCCATTTTGTGCAATAAATTGTTAGATGCAAAGACAAACGTTGTGGGTACTGTACGCCTAACCAGGAAACAAATGCCAAAGGAACTGAAAGCCAAACAGTTGAAGAAAGGTGAGGCTTCTGCTATGTACAGCCATAATATGATTGCCATCAAGTGGATTGACCGGAAACCTGTCTCATTGTTGTCTACCATGCATGATGACATAAATATGACAAACACAGGGAAGAAGAACAGAAAGACAAAAGAACCTATTTCGAAACCTATGGTAGTGATTGACTACAACAAGGGAATGGGTGGGGTTGATAGAATGGATCAGCAGCTGGCATCATTTCCAATCATGCGTCGTTACTTGAAGGCATATAAGAAAATATTTTTCTATATGTTAGACTTAGCTTTCTACAATGCATATGTCATATACAAGAAGATTAGGCCATCTATCAAGGGTTTCAAATTTAACGAATTCAGACTTCTGGTAATAGAGCAAATCTTGGAGGAACTTGCCCTGCCAGAATATGCCCGAAGAGGACGCCCTTCCGGAGACACACCTATGAGACTTCAGTGTGCCAATTGGGCACATTTCCCTCAGCAAATCCCTCCAAATGCTATAAAACAGAATCCATCAAGACAGTGCAAAGTGTGTTCTGCACAAAACAAGAAGTCGAGTAGCCGTTGGGAGTGTGAGAAATGTAAAGTTGCACTGCACATGCCGGAATGTTTCAAGCTATACCACACAAAGCAGAACTATTAGGTAATTTATATTAGATTTAAAATTAATTTGTTTATTCTAACATGTACTAATGGTCTTCCACTGTAACAATCTAAAATTTCATGTAAATTAGTTGAATAGTTTTTAAGAAATTTAAAGTTCCGTACTGTCCTTCAACTTCCGTGGCCGGAGGCCGGAATTAAATGGTATTTCACAGGAAAAAATATTGAAATGAAATGGTATTCGGATGGGTTAAGTCTTCAGTTTTATTGCAAAAATGTCTAGTCAGTACATTTTGTAATATTTCCTTGTCATTTTCTCATGCATGTAAAGCTATTTTTGTACTGCATGGTAAATTTATCCTGTCTATTCTGCAAAAATCTTGTTTCTTGAGCAATTCAACCATTCTTTCACATTGCATAAATTAATGTTATATTTATTTATCTAATTTAAAATTCTAATAATGGCATTACGTTGGATTGTACTTACAAGAGAAAATAACAGCAAAGTAAAATTACATGCAGTAAAGTAACTTACATATTTTTACACATCCACCTTGCATGATTTTCAATAATGTCTATTTGGTTTGGTGAGCTATTGGCTGGGTAGTCTGTGGAACAGGGAATGTTGGATGAGGCATAAACTAGGCTACTGACAAGCGAAAAGCTGAGTGCTTCAAGTAAAGCTAGACTGCACTTGAAAGTGATTTCCTATGTTAGTTTCTCGGTGATGACCATCAAAATATTAACATTAATTTTTAATAAATTATAATCAATATTTTTCCAAATATCAAAACACAGAGGTAACATAATTCAAAGACAAGTCATATTTTATTAAATTGTAAGTAATATAGTATTTCTAAACATCATAATATGGAGGTGATACAATTTAAAGTAAACCCTATACTTGAATTCATGATTGATGGGATTTTGATTGATTGATTTGGTGTTTTAAGTCCACTTTATGCACAGTAAGGCTAATCGGGACTGGGCCTACAGTTTAGAGTGGGATCCGAACCATTGTGTGCCTCCACTGGGTATCGAACCCGGGACCCCTTGGTTACAAGGCGATGACGCTATCACTGCACCATCGGGGAGGCCCATGATGGATGTGATAAACGCAGCTTAAAATTGCTTTAGTGAAATTTAGAAATTCCGTATTTCCGCGTTGCACAATTTAATGGTTAAATCTTATTAATTTCGAAGATCCTCTGTCTTCATTCACTGTTCTTGTATTCCCGCATTTCCTTCCGTATGAAAGGTGTTGAATTCATGATGGATGCAGTAAACGCGGTTTAAAATTACTTACGTGAAATTTAGAAATTCTGTACTTCCACGTTGCACAATTTAATGGTTAAATCCTATTAAGTGAATGAAGACAGAGGATCTTCGAAATTAATAGGATTTAACCATTCAATTGTGCAACGTGGAAATACGTAATTTCTAAATTTCACATAAGTAACCTATACTTGAAGATAATTACTTTTATTTATAAATTTAGCAAACTTTAAATTTGTTAATTACTGTTGAACCAAGAAGTATTTATATGCAATACATCACAGCAAAATTTGCTAAGATGGCCACGAATCAAAATAGGTATCAGTACAAATTGATAACACTTCAGCCCTAATATACTGCTTGATGCCGAAATACTTACACTGTAGTTATTTATCACATTTTTTAAGTTACTGAGCCAGGCGGGATCACTCATTTCAGCACTTTCTCCCTCTGCATTCGTAAACAATGGATCCTGATACTTCAATCTATCTCCTAGATCATGGACTTGTTTTATAAAGCTAAGATTAAATAGAGATGCATTTTTAGCTATTTTCTTTGAAATGACTTCGCAGTAATGAACTGCTTCTGAAGGGAATCCATACTCTGCTAGCCTTGTTGCATAAAGGTACTTGTAAGACTGAAAGAAAAGAGTAACAGTGAAAACAACATTACAAATGACATTGAACTTTATAATTCAGGAATAAGAAATTTAGGGGTTGACAAATATGTCTCTTTTTCTATACACTGAGAGATCACCTCGAGTGCAAAGTGAATGTCACCCTTCGACTGCATGAAAATCGAGAGAGTGCTGTTGGCAATTGTGAGCTTATATACGAGGGTCATGGCAACTATACTTTTTCTTAGAAATATACAAATAGAAGGGGTGATGTATGGTACTGTGGAATGTAAAAATGCAGATCATGTGTACCAGGTGTAGGATGGGAAAGCGAGCAAAATATCCTGAAAGATAGCATCATGCCACGTGTGTTTACAAGTCTGAAAGGATACATTAGCATTACAGTAAGAAAGAGGTGCATACTACAGTACGACACTATTTCCTACAGTTTCCATCAGCTCCCTGTAGCATTCTCTGGCATTTTCTTATCTGAAGAATGGCTACGTTGACACACGAACGCTGTTCACACTGTGGCACAATGGCTGACTCATCACATTGCCATCTAGTGACGTGTACACATACTACAGGTGTCATGTTCTCTGGGACATACAATCATATTCATATTATGGTACCACTGTTTAACTTTGAAAAAAAATATAGTCATCATGACTTATGACCCAGCCCTCGTAATTTGTTGACAAATATTAATGATCTGATTAAACAAACTATTAGTACATTTAGTAGTATTTAGTATAAACTATTACCATCAGGTGTACCAACAAGGAAACATAACATATTAAGTAAATGGAAAAATTCTGTCTCTGAAGGAGAAAAAGCACAAAATATTCAACTAATTTCTACTTTTCAATACCAACATTTAATTTAAAATATTTATTTTAATTACCTGGAAGTGAGGAAGTAGAAAGTCGTCATCTGCAAGTTGACAAGCGTATTCATATATCTCGGTGCACTGGATCGCTTCATTTGAAGCAAACTTACAAAAAGGCAAATTATGTGATGATCCAATCAACACTATCTTGGACTGTTTATCATCATATGTGCCAAATTCCAATTGAGACATCAGATAACAGAAGTGTGCAGCATACAAGCGACCACGTTGTGCTAAAATATAAATATTTTTTTTATACATATAGGAAATTCACATGTAAACATAGGAACATAGGTTACAAGTAAATTGAACTAAGTAACCGGATACAGAGGATATCATTTGTTTTTAAGTCCACTTTATGTTCAGACTAATCAGAAACCTACAGTTTAAAGTACGAACTGAACCCAGTGCAGTGTGACTTCACCAGTGGCCAAATTCAGGACCATGATTAGAAGACGCCAGCATTACCACTGAACTATCAAGGAGGCAGCAAAGGTTTTAGTGTCATGTATAGGGGCTATTCACCAGAAGGAAGTGCCTTCGCGTGGATGCCATACTTATAGCACAACAACTTCCGGTTCGTAGGCTCACAACATGCCGCTAAAGGGAGCCGAGATTGTGTCACATATGAAAGAAACGAATGGGTGTGTACAAGGAAGATGTAAACTACGATCAGGGCTAAATAATCTTTCACAGATCTCTCTTCATCCATTTCCTCGAGATCGAGGGTGCCAAAATTATTGCATTCAAGCTGTCAGGCGTGAAATTGGAAACCCATTAGCAGGAGTACACTCCGCTCTGCAGTAATGACAACGGATGTGAAGCAACCAGGAACCCAAAAAGTCAGGACCTGAAAAAAATTCTGTTCCGATCCAGACTTCGGAAAATCTAAATCAGTGGTTTCCAACTTCAAAAGGTCCGAGGGCCAAAATTATATCCAGCAGTTGATTGGCGGGTCGCATTTTTTTGGGAGGGGGAGGGGGTTAAAAATTACAAAAATTGTAAGTACTGAACTGAAAATGTAGTACTTTCGCATGACCTAAATTTCTAAAATGAGGCAATAAAAACAATGGATTCACAAATCAAAATTGTATAATTACAATTTATTTCACAAAAACCCCAATACATATGGATGAATTGAAAGAAATGAATAACACACCATACAAATAAGAATCCTTCATAGTAAGTGTTCAATGTGAAAATTGTGGTTGATGTGCTTGTTTTATTAAAGTTGGAATGTCCACTTTAATTTCTGTATTTGAAAGTCTCAGAAGGTGAAGCAGTGAAGAATCTGCCAGTCGGCTTCTGTAGCGGTTCTTGATGAACTTCATTGAAGAAAAAACACTTTCACACGTGTATGTGCTGCCAAACATCGATGTCATTTTTTGTCCAAAACTACGAAGGTTTGCAAAGCGTTCCTTTGAAAGGTATTTGAAAATCTCTGGCCCCTTTTCTAGTTTGAAGGAACACATTGCCTTGCAAATCTCACAATTCAAGTTGGAGAGAAGCTATTTTCATTTTCAATCTTACGTTTTTTTGGAGATAATGCTCATTTTGATATTTGCACAAACTTGAACAATCAGTCGTAGTACAATCCGAGTTGGAACACTGGAAATCTCTTCGTACTTCGTGCGTAGTAAAACAGATCTCTATAGTGCCGCTCTGCAGTTTGTTTCTAAACACAAGAGTGAATCAAGCATTCGCGGAAGCTGTGGAGTTCATTCCGCATAGCAAAGGGGTGGAATGCATGGTGTGAAGAGAAAGTTACGTCACTTTAGATTCTTCTGATGATCATTATTGGCTGCCAAATCATTTCTAGCTGTGATATTGTCTTTCTTCACAGAGCTTTCGTTTCTTCAGTAAAAATAGAACGTATTTCAATAAAAATTAATAAAATTAATGTTTTTTGCAAACTGGCTTCGCGGGTCGCAAAAAAGGCAACGGGGGCCGCATGCGGCCCACGGGCCGCCAGTTGGAAACCCCTGATCTAAATAATAAGAGTTTGAAAGTAGTTTATTCCATACATATTTTTTTGTACTAAATGTCCAAAATTTATTGAAATTAGCAGCTTTTATTCCAGAAATGCAAAATAATTAATCACCCAAGGGTGAAATTGTGTGTATAACTAACATTTTTTTAGGATCGGGCAATTTTGAATACTTTCCACCCCTATATTCTCTCAATTTTGTCGGGAAACAACACAATTTTTCCAGTTTTCAATGTCAGTACCTTAAAAATACTCCATCCTGATTCCGTCCCAACCAAAAAATTTGCATCCCACACCCCTTGCACTTCATTAAAGGTGGAAGAGAAATCATTCAAATCTCAATTTTCTCTGTTTTAGTGATATGAGCAAAAAATATTACTTTTCCTTTCAAAAGATGCTCGGTCATAGTCAGTCAGGTTACACGCTACGTTCTTGAAGAACTGTATTAAATTTTTGTGTAACCAGACGAAATAATTTTTTGTGTAACCAGAAAACTAAGTGCGGGTACTATTATTAATTTTCATCTTTTGCAATGGAAATCTCTTCAACATTGACAGAGAAGAGGTCCTAGATTTGAACACTGATCAGGCAATGGTGTGTCATTGTGTTTGTCCCATCATTAGAGGCACATATTTTTGGTAAATAAAAAAGCAAAATTTCGGTACAAAAACTGAGTCAATTTCGGGTTCAAAAGTGGTAAATAAAATAAAATATCGGTGTTATAGCGGTGAAAAATTGGATGAAAGGTGGTATATAAAAATACATTTTGGTTTTAAAATTGTGAATATAATCCTAAATTTGATTTAAAAACTACACTTATTCCACAGAATTAACATTTCACTTCTAATAGCACATTTATGTAGTTATCAGAGTATTAAGTTTATTTCTGTGTAAAGGAGTACATTTTTGCTTGTCCAATATTAACAGCACAATTAATCAATTTTCCTGGAATTGCATAACTCTCAGGATAATTCAGACCTCGGAAGGTGTCGCGTCGGTATATAAACAGTAAATTTCATGTTTAAGAGTTAATTTCGCTTTTTGCAGTTCATTTCGCATTATTTCATGACAAAACATGGTCACAAAATGCATCTCACACCTTTCAAAAACATGAAAAATTAACACTACAATGTGTTTTTTCATTTCGTTTTTTCGTCAAAATACCCATCATTAATTTTTCCAGTTCATTATTCATCTTCATCGTCATGTTTAACACAAATAGCAGAAAATTGACTTAAAATAACAATGAGCGTTTTGTATTTCTGTGTTCAAACTGGAACGAAACCAGCAAGTGTGCATTGCCGCATCCCTCTGACTCGCCCTGACTGAAGAAAGAAGAAAAAAGCTCTTTCTCCACTTTTTATATGTTTGTACATCTTGCACTCTTTCACTTAAAAGATAAATGTATGCATCCAAAGATTTACATGCTTTAAGCGCTCTCACAGTGTAGGAAATATTACTTTCTATTAAATATGTAGGCTACAAATATCGCCAAATGCAACGACTGTCAGCAAATGGATCTCATCCTGGATTAATGCCGAATTACTTCCTAGTTGCTCATCCAATTGATATGGAAAGGTCTCTACTTTGCCCAGATACCTCTTCTCCTCGTCGTCAAGTGCTTTTATATTATCCATTTCATCCAATATACAAAACGAGAAAAAGGCCACAAGTACGTGCTTGAATTACCTGGCCGCCGTGAACCGGAAGTTGCTGTGCTACAGTTCCACAATCGATTGTGGCATTCGATATGTTTTTGTTTACTCATGGATAGCCCCTATAGAAGGTTGTTCGGGATATATCCGTATGACTTTGCGACACTGTGGGATTGAACTGAGTGATGGTGCAGCTGTTGTTATCAGTGGTGTATCAAGGCTTGCAAGTCCCCCCCCATGCCCATGATGTCTAAGGCATCATGCTTTGGGATCCAGCCTGCATGTTGGAGTCTTCCAGGGAAAGCTTAATAACTTTTCCTAAAATTTCAGCCTATGTATGGGACCAGTGGCACCCACCATTCGAGGAAATTAGGGAGCTATGAATGAGTAGTCTAACCTGGTCATGGAAACCTATAACGACTGGGGGTTCATTGTGCTGACCATTGTGCTAACTGGTTGGATGATCCTGGCCCTCACAGGCAGTTGTGACATGGGTTATTATCATCATCACAGCTTACAGGTGCCAGTGTGTCGTGCATGTAGCTGTCAAAGGGCACCAAAAGTAAACGGTTTTTGGGAGGGTATACAATGGCCCTTTCCCATGCACAATTCTCGTATGATTAAATAGTAAAACAGTGTCGGGAGAATGGTTTGACCGTCAGGCTGTGAAAGAAATAGAATCCTGGTTCACACAGCAGCAGCCTGTTGGTAAACATTCGCCTACAAAAGGCACCCGTAAGAGGACACCAGTGAAAGTATCATCTGTCGTGCTCCTAGAGATTTGGCAAATGGCACACCAGGATAATCCACCATCCCAACGTATTACTTGGATTACATTCACAGATACACCTTTCTGATGTATACTTCACAAACATGCTGCGTGGCACTTTCATGGAGTCCAAGTATCTTGAAACTTATAAAATTCAAAGCTTTCATTTGTTAACTAACTAACTAACTCCCTAGCCTTCTTAAACCCGAAGGTTCATGGCTGCAGCAACACAGGCCTTCCATCTTTCCCTATCTTGAGCAAGTTCTATATACTCTTTCATTTGTTAATCACTTATATTGTGAGAAAAAATGGATTTTCCTATTTTAATATTCCAATGTAATTCTTGAATATTTTAAGGAAAAACTCTGGTCAATTGATGCATATAACACTGTACAACACGAAATGTGTCCTTTGCTTAAAAATATGTTTTTCTAATGTATTTTTGCATGCAAAACACGAATCTGCAATTAATTTCTTCGTATCATGTACAGTTTTTTGAAAAACACCATCTTTATACATTATGTGTATTAATTACGTTTAAACAATTATAAATTCCTTTAACTGTTTTTAACTGGGTTTTTTCCAGCACTTGATAAAAATGATATCGCTATCAATTCACATTGTTACATAAAGAAACGTTTTGCTGGATCCTCTAGTGATAAATTTGTTACATAACAATAACCGTGCTGGCACCACTGACGAACAAGGGCTGCCATCTGTTTTGTCCTATCCAACGTGAAGGTTGTGCTTTGCAATTGCAGGTGTTTGTGCAAAGTTTTAACGTTTGTGGTGGGTTTCTGTTAGTGAGGTGTGTATGAAAAGGAGGTTTCGTTCAGTGGATCATAATATCCCGTCAGTGTAAGAATAACCTTGATTCATTTTGTTATATATGTGGTGAACTGACATTGAAAAGTCAAAGAAGTAGCCTTACCCCTGTTGTCAAAAAAGCATATGAACTGAATTTTGGATGCCGAGTAGGCGATCAAGATAAGCGATGGGCACCACATATCTGCTGCAATTCTTGTTCCAGGAACCTGCGAAACTGGATGCAAGGAAAGCGAAGTGGGCTAAAATTTGCCGTACCAATGGTTTGGAGAGAGCCCAAAGACCACGTAAGTGACTGTTACTTTTGTTTGACAGATGTAATGGTCTTCTCTTCAAAATCAAAACATCACATCCGATATCCTAATTTGGAATCAGCGAGGTGCCCAGTGGCTCATAGTGAAGAGCTACCTGTGCCGGAAGCTCCCGAAAATTGTACATTTGATACATCAATTGAAGAAGAAAGTTCAGGCAACGAGGACGTCAACTTCGCGCCACCAACCCTCTCAAGTGCACAACATCTCATTACACAAGAGTTAAACGATCTGGTATGGGACTTAAATCTATCGAAAACAAAAGCAGAAATCTTGGGCTCTCGACTTCAAGAATGGAATCTATTGGATAAAAATGTCAAAATCAGCACTTTCCAAACGTGACAGAGTAACTTTTCATCTTGCTTTTCGGAGACTGGAGGAATTGCGTTTTGTAACAATATTAATGCTTTATTTCAGGAGTTGGGGCATGAACACAATCCAGCAGAATGGCGATTGTTCATTGATTCGTGTAAGATAAGTCTGAAGGCAGTATTGCTCCATATTTGTAATGTTTATCCATTAGTGCCAGTGGCGTATACTGTTCACAAAAAGGAAACATATGAGGTAATAAGTGACATATCGCAGTACATTGAAATATAATACATTCAAGGGGCGAATCTGTGGAGACCTGAAAGTAATTGGAATTCTTACTATCATGCAACAAGGGTATACCAAATTTTGTTGCTTTCTGTGTGAATGGGACAGCCGGGAGTGAGTTAACCATTACATGCGGAAAATATGGCCACCACGACAGGAATATGTACCAGGAATCAAGAACGTATCACATCAACAACTCGTGAACCCTAAAGATGTTTTTCTTCTCCCATTACACATCAAAGTAGGTGCACTGCTTCCAAATCATGGGATACCACATGTCCCTGATATTACATTTTTTGGATTCTCATTTTGACTTCTTTCCACAAAATTTAGGGGCTGTTAGTGATGAACATGGGGAACGGTTCCACCAAGACATTGCAACACTTGAAAAGCGGTTCAGTGGACGATGGAACAGCAGTAGGCTTGCTGAATATTGCTGGTCTATCATCAGATAGACTCCTTCAGATAGATACAAGAGAAGGAGATCACAATTATCATTTCCGTAGAAGTTTGTAGTCTTTGGTTTGTATACGTATTTAAACTTGTTTTCAACCAAAGGACATTTTCGTAGACATTTATTTAGTCTTTTGTTTGTATACGTTGATTTACCTGTCTAATGTCTGTGTAACAAAATGTCATGTGACTGTACAATACAAATGGTATGTCTTGGGAGAAAGCTGACTTCACATATCGATTTAGTACCTTTAACTTAATTAAACTCACATGTTTTCAACCAAAGGACATTTTCATAGAATTTTTTTTAGTCTTTTGTTTGTATACGTTGATTTACCGGTCTAATGTCTGTGTAACAAAATGTCATGTGACTGTACAATAAAAATGGTACGTGTTAGGAGCAACCGGATTTTACATATCGATTCAGCACCTCCAATTTAGTCAAAATCACCTGTTTTCAACTAAAGGACAGAACATGACCTCAAATTTGTTGTACAGTGAATTGCAGTTGAATATTTGCATACCAGTATTAACGAATATATTCAACAATCCTGTGTGGAATCCAGAAAAACAAATGACTATAAATAGCCATCTTTACTTTCTATCAGCTAGGCAGATATGTCTTATCTTCAATATTAACCCTTTTTAACCATAATTAGAGAGAAACTTAGTACTCATGGATTCCGCAAAGCTGTTTTTAGTTTGTTCTATTAATTTTGGTGGCCAGTATCCACTGCCACCATTCTCATCAGAACTTGTTGTGTTGTTGGTTGGCGTAATTTCTGTTATTGGCACGTTACTGTAAACTAAAAAACAGCTTCGTGGAAACTGAGTACAGTTTCTCTGTAATTATTTACTACCACATCCCTCATTTCCCAAATTTTTAATTACCTTTCCATGTTTTAAACTTACACTATTCTTGGCATAAAAAGCCATATGATTTGGCGAAAGCTTGACTAAATATAAATAAGTAAGTACATGGCAAAACTATACTTTAATTACTTAGTGAAATGATGGCATGTTGAGTAAATTATACCACATCCAATTTTTAAATGTTACATTTTTTTTCACCATACACACTTCTTTAAGGTAAACAATTATGAAAATAATCATCCTACCTAAAGTATCTCCCATTGTAGTTACTGCCTTGCGATCCAGTTCAGGACGCTGTGTTGTGTTGGACAATATCATTGCCAAATGAGGCTTCCAATCGCTCCATTTTTCATCTGCACACGACTGCAAAAAGAGAAAATACAAAAGCTTTATTCAGGCTAAATTTGCTAATAAAGTGAAATATGCAAACTCGTTGAAAGCATGTCAACAGTATCTTGCTCTTCGAATCAACAATGTTGGAGATGGACAGATATTAAATTCGAACCAATAACGATGAAATATTGACATTGATGCCAATGTATCAATACCAGTGGTATCTGTATCAGAAAGTATCAGTTCGAACTTATTTACTGATACCACTCGATACTTTTCTGGCATCAAAGTCTTTCACAGGGTCTGCAAAAATGCCGCATGGCACTTTTGCAGAGCTTAATTATCCTGGAAAATTATGTAAAATTCGAAGTTGTGTGACAAAAACTTGTGTAATTCTTGAATATTTTAATGCAAGACTCTTGGCAATTTGATGCATATAACTGGAGGAATACTCACACACTAATATTAGTGTATATTTTGAACCACCTATAATTGTTAAAATTTCCAAGCATCGGTATGAGTATCAGTTAAAAGCGATACCAGTTCAGCCCTAGGATGCATGTATGAATAATGAGCTTGTGTCCAGTTAGAGAGGGCATATTACGATTAGTGATGCACATAACTATACAGGCTATGCAATATGTTTAAAAAAAGTGGCTTCATTACCGGATATACAACATGGTATGCTTTACAAGATATATTGCAGAGCTTACTCATTCTCCACATAGGTGATCTAATAATGTTTGCTTGCAGTCTATTCACATGGAATGTTTCATGTTAGGATATGTCTTGTTATTTGGAATGTGAATTTTAAATTAATTTAAATTGATTGAGGTGCCCGTCTATCACTAAGTCTGTGCACGTTGAACGAACTCATCTATTAAATTACTATACAAGACATCTTCAAGTTTATATTTCACGTATCTCAACATTTTTGACTGTATTTGCTGTAATTTGAAGTATGTGACAGTGTATCAGTGTTCTATACAACAGTTAAATTCAAGTTTTGTATATAGTACTTTCAGTGTTTGAATACTCCACCCATTATAATAATTAGCCCAATAAGTTTGTAGGCATCACTTATTATTTCACCAATATGGTCAGTGAATGTTAATTTAGAGTCCAAATAAATTCCTAGATCTTCATTTCAGGATCCCTTACACCCCTAGTTTTAAGCATACTTCTTAGACAATTTTTCTAACGTTTTCTGCTTCCTGAAAGATAAGCCACAGTAGCTCAGTCTTTAGGGCATCTGACTACCATGCAAGAGACCCAGGTTCAATCCCCAGAGGGGGAGAACCGGGACTTTCTCAATCTGTTCAAGCTGCTCCGGTGCCCACCCAGCATTGTATAAAGTGGGTACCTGGAGGAAACTCTGGGGGGTAAAAGCAGCCAGGGGCATGGTGCTGATCACATCACTCCAGCTTGGCCGAGATCAAGAAAGTGTGGGACCCTAACCCCACACCCTCTATACGCCTTCATGGCGTGGTGCAAAGCACAGGGAGCACTTTACTTCTTTTTTTTTTACTTTTTCCTGAAATATGTATTTTCTTAATACAAAATTAATTATGTGATGGTCATAATGCAATTTTTTTAAAAACATTCGGTCATGTTCAGGTAAAAGAAAAGATGTCTGGCAACTCTGGCTAACATGTCATGTAGAAACTGAATTATTATCTTGCCTAATTAAGCAAATGGAAGAATCCCTAATGTTTTTTTCTCAACAAGTATGTGCAACATGAATCAAATAATAAATCTAAGAACTAAGGGACCATCCAAAAACAGTGGCAAATACTTACTGTTACAGCTGCAGGTTGACGGCCAGACATCAACTGATACAGGGTCTGTAATGGATCATTCATTTTCAATCCGTTGGCGAACCTCATCATGACGTTGGCATGAGTTCGCTGGTCCATTTTGGAAGCCAAGAAAAGAGCATGGCCCCAAAGTCCACGATTCATTGCCCACTCTGGGAATTAGAACAAGAACTCTGATAACACTGCCAAACAATCAATGCTACTGATAATCTACAAATGAAGAAAATTCTATAAAGTAGAAATTAAACATATTAATCGGCACTCTATCAGCTTTGGTTTGGTTTGAGTTGGTGTTCAAAGTCCACTTTGTGCACAGTAAGGCTAATCGGGACTGGGTCTACAGTTTAGAGTGGAATCCAAACCACTATGTGCCTCCACTGGGTATCGAACCCGGGACTCCCTTGATTACAAGGCAGTACAGTATCAGCATCCACTGATATAGGAATATCGGTGTATTGGTAAACATACTGATTATTTTACCGATCCGATATCTCTATAAATATCTTATAATTCTACCATTTTGTTATATTTTTTTTTTTATGGAGAATTGCTATCCCCTACATTTTAAAAAGTAAATGTGTAAATATGCAACTTCTTTTGCACTGCAGTCACCTGGAAACACACATTTATTGAGGTCAACGAACTATTCATGTTTGGAATGGAAGAGTTGACTCTGTAGATGGATTATTCTGTGGAAGATGAACTGAGGTTTGGTATGAACTGAGATATGAACAATTTGGAAAAGTATATTCTTGAAGTAGTGGCTCTGATAACACCTAAAATATTAAAATACCTGGTGAGAGCTTGAGTAAAAAAATTGGTAGAATAATAAAAAAAATATATTTCAATAAACCTTAAGAGGTATTGAGATATATTTGCATATTTTCAAATGCTTTCAGCCCCTGTACACTTTCATTGTACTCATTCAATCCGATGTACACTTTCATTGTACTCATTCAATCCGAGATGTCTTCATTGCAAAAGTAAAACCGTTGAATTTCAATACTTGTGCATGCATGTTCTTTATCCACACATTTACTTTATTTATTAGGTTCACCCTCAGAATATCCCAGAATTATGTCTATATTTATTAGCCACACTTACCTAGTGCTTCTTTCGTATTGCCAAATAGCAAGAATTCTCTAAATCTATTTGTAACTTCCTCCTCAGGCAATCTGCTAAAGGAATTTACCACCCCCTCGTTGAAGGGCATATTTGGAGTATCTGCACCACTTGTTGATGTCGGTGTTCCAGATCTCTTTGCAACATTGTTGCCATTTCCCGATGCTTCTGTAGAAATACCTGAGGACGTTTCTGGACTTGTAGGCACACTTTGGTGATCAGTAACTACGGCATTCCCAGTCTTTAGAATTTCGTGATTTTCCACGAGCAGTTCGGCTATATCGGTTCCAGCAACAGTCTGAAAAATGGAGAGGAAAATACACATACACGGAAGGCTGTGAATATTGCTAAGTTCTACTCTTACTATTTTTTTGCTTTGGAATACATCATCTTCAATCCTTGGGGCTCTTCTCTTCCTCCACACTCAAAAAGCAATACCACACCTGTTCTCAAATATACCTAGCTGTCATTAGAATTTGAACTCAAAAGCTGTAAGACAGCTTTCAGCTGAAACCAACAAGCAACATGGGCCTCTACCATCTGTAAAAAAACATTCACAGAGTATGGGCAGCCAACAGATCGAGGAAACACAGTGCCGTTGAGAAAACAGGCCAGTCCGAGTGATACGCAAGCATGAGCAATTTGCCATATCACTTCAGCAAGGAAGATTTGCTTCGAAGTGACATGTGTTGCTTTGATCTAAAGCTGCCTAAATGCATGGTAGTTATCACGGTCACAAAATAGGTGCCCTTTGGCACTAGGTTGTGGCACAAGTAATGAATGTCCCAACCTTCCTATGACTGGCTTTTGCTAAGCTACAGGAAAGTAGTGTCCAGAAAGTTCTGAAATGTCAAAAATACTCCCAAAATGGAAAATTACAATCATGTTAATGAGGATATTTTTTAAGGGTACGTATATTCATGTTCTACACCCCAAGGTCGACTCGTACAACATCATCTTGCGCTAAGATTCTACCAACCACGACTGTCACAACAGCAGCACAGCTATCTTTTTACATAAATAATGTCAATATAAGCAATGAACATGGTGAAAATGAAAAATACAATGCTTATGGCCATGATAGACTCTTCCATAAACAATTTTTCCCATACATTAAGTACAAATCCACCAAGTAAATGAAAGTGATTTAAACGCCTCTATGAAGATAAGCCACATTAATATGATGTAAAAAAAAAAAATAATAAACATGCAAATACTCACCCCATTCTGTTTTAGAAGCAGCACAAGCAATCTCCATAGGAGAATGCAAGAATCCCTGTCAACCAAATCGGTATCTTCTTCAGCCTTCTTGATTTTTTGATGACAAAATTGGATAACACTGTTTTTATGGGTTTCCCCTCTGCACAAAGAAAGAAAATTTAAAAACAAGCAAAGTAAAAAATAAATAAGTTATATAAAGTTTGCCTTAGTGGAATTGACAAGTTCAAAGCAATACACATACATGTTCCAGTAACCAAAGGTTGTGTTTTATTACTAGGAAGACTCAAAGTGTTACTGGGTATCATGTTTGTCAGAAGAGAGGGTTGAACAGATCCATCTACCTCCCCACTGCCTAGACATTAGCATAACTCATTTCAAGTAACAGTAAGGCATAAAGTTTGCTATTATTGTAAATAACAAATGAAGTTCAGTTTGTTAGAATTGAAAGTTAATAATCAAAGTGAACTATGATAGACAAAGAATTAAGTATAAAATACAGTAACCCGGTTAAGTTTTTTAAAATTCTAATCACATAATCCAAAGAATAAATTTTAAAAAAGAAGAAATTCTTAGTTTTAAAATCCCAAAAATTAAGAGTTTTACGTTATTTAAAATCCCAAAAATTAGAGTTTTACGTTATTTAAAATCCCAAAAATTAGAGTTTTACGTTAACTCAGAATACTTGAACAATAATTATTCAAATACTCTAACAAGAATGAGTATGCTAATTTCTCCAAATGTCTTTCGAACAGGTTAAAAACAGTTGTCAAACAATATAAAAGTTAATAAAAATATAATACGTAACTGTATGAAATGTACAAAGATAATGAAAAACAGTTATTCTGGATATTCACTCATTTGACAAATAGAGTAGAAAAGTTTTCCCAATGATATAACAACAATAATAACACAAATGTATTAGTTTGTAGCAGATATTGTCAGTTAATCATGATAATAATAGTTATTTTTCTACTAAACTATTCAAGTTTAACAGTGGCCTGGCCTCCCTTACAAATATTTCTGGTGACGTCCAAGGACAACAGCCAGGTATTATCCTGTTCCTACACATGCATTAATCTTGAAGATCAAACTCGAGACACCACTCACACTCACACCACACAGCAATGGAGCTTCACTTGATACTAGCAAAAGTAATACTTTGTACTTACTTTATTAAAGGCCCTGGAAATCCTTGTAAGTCTCGTACGGCTGAGCTATTAAATAAAAAGTCCTGAATATTGAGCATTTGCACAGTGGTTGTTCTTCCATCCAGCGAGTTGGTAGGGAGCACTTGAATAAGCTTCCCCTGTGCGGTTAGAGCACCTTTCAAAGAGAATACAAAAGTTTTTAACTTTCAAATGTCAAGCAAATATGAAGTTCTGTTATCATTAGAGCCACATTTATGATAAATAGAAGATGAAGATTTCAGTACAAAAACTGGGCACATTTCAGGATCAAAAGTGGGATATAAAATGGCATTTCGGTGTTAATGGGTAACACTAAATTTGATTTTAGGAACTACACTTATTATGCAAAATAAAGATTTCCTTTCTAATAGCATATTTATGTAGTTATCAGAGTATTACGTTTATTCCTGTGTAAAAGAGTTCACTTTGCTTCTCAAATATTTACAGTAGAATTCGTATCATGCCGAAGGCGTGACTTGAACCTGGGACCCCTGGCATCATTCTTAAAAGCAAATTACACCAGCGACCTTCAGTGGATCTGAAATCTTCGCTGACACGGGATTCTAACAGAAATCCACATGAAGCGTTGAAATAATGCAACGTAAGCCTTAGGCAAGCAAAGACAGTTAACAACAAAACGGAACTTGCCCAACGGCTTTAATGATCAGAAATTTGAATCTCCCATAAATAGTTCAAGAGACCATTTCTCAGCACCAGTTGTACTCAGAAATTTATCGCGTGAACAGTTATTGCCTCTGAGTTATGGGCTGATTATCGATTGATACGTAAAGGAGTTACCACGGGGTGTGATGCGCTATCAAAGTTTCATTACAGGGACCGTGTCTTCCCATCTAGATATATGGGTAAACAAAGATTCATTTATCACCTTTCTATTATTCCAACAACCCTGCCAGACCAGTCAGCCGCGAAGTGTTAATATTGAAAGTTTAAGTGTCGTCATTATTTCACATGACCGAGCCCCTTTGCTTGTTTACGTGTTACCTTTGTTTCTCAGGGAGTTACCCAAAGCCATAAACGTACCTCTCCCAAACTTAGTGAGTAGCTTTAGGCTGGCATAGCCTAAGTTCGATCCCCAAAACCTTAGGGTTTTTATACGAATTAATCAATTTTCCGTGATTTGTGTAGCTCAGAGAAAAATTCAGACTTCTGAAAGCTTCACGTCACTAAATAAACTCTAAATTCTCGTGTTTAAGAGTATATTTTGCATCATTTTGTGACAAAATATTGTAGGAAAATGCACCTCACATCTTACAAAAAACATGAAAAATGAACATTAAAATGTGTTATTTCACATTTCGAGTTTTCCATGAAGAATGAAATGTGCATGCTACTAGTTATCGTGCACTTAAACAATCTATTAATAAACATTCATGTTTACATTTTGTGCAGAAACATTATCACTTTAACTGGGGCACAATTTCTTCTTAAAATCTAGAAGCCATAACATTGTCATGACGAAACTGGAAAGTATGCATGAACTGATAACAAATGTACTTTTCCAACAAGCAAGAATTATGTCACGTACAAGTAAGATGCATCATTTCAATACTATAAAACCACATACATTACGTAAAGAGAAGTATGTTACATTATGTAAAGAGAAGTATGTTTGTTGATCTGGAAATGCTTCAATACTTCCACAATCTGATAAATATCAGTTACATGGCTTGACAAATATACTACAGGAATATCGATATTCTTTCCTTGCATTTTGTATATTTTACATCACTTTTCTACCTCTCAGGGTAATCTTGATGATGGTAATGGACTTCTGAAGTGAAGGGTTCAAACCTCGACTTCAGTATTCATAGGACACTACCCTGGCAACTTTGCTATTGAGGGTGGTAAGGGAGTATTGAAATAAGGCAAATTCAAATAAATATAAGCTTCTTTACATAATATACAGTTTTTCTTGCTTTGAAGTTTAAGAACATAGACTTGGCACTATTAACACTTAAACTACGACTTCTTCCTCATGTAACCACCGTTTTGTACACGTCCCAGTGTCGCCTGCAGGGGAATCTGATGAATTTCAAATTTCACGAAAAAATAGTCTTTCTTTGTTTTTCTTCTATTCAAACAGATATTTTTTCCCCCTGCAGTTACTGAACAAAAGAAGGTATAATTTTTAACACTAGCATTCTTAGTTCCAGAGATATACATTTTATTTAAAAGCATGCACAGGGTGTCGAGCAAAATAACAAATCCAAAACTGTTGACTTTTTCTTGACCTTCTTTCCCTCTTTCTAGCATTTATTTAATTGCGCCCTACTTAGGTATAGTTGCAAAATTAAGATATTTTTATTCAATAAAAAAACCCTACCACAAGGCCGGTTAAGATGAAAACTGAAGCTGTACTTTAACAAGAGATTTAGATTTGCTTTTATTATTAATGCATGTGAAAATTAATGCTTCAGACTTCATCCTGGATGGGGAATGGCCACATTACTTTATTTGAAATTTTTAAGAAACTATAAGCAGACAAGAATGTTATTCTTAAGAAACAAAATGAACAAATCCTAACTACGAGGGTCGTTCAAAGAAAAAGTGTTTTTTTTTGTTTTTTTTTTGAAAGTACGAGTCAGATAAATGAAATGAAACTAGCAATGTGTTCTATTGTCTTTCCTCTACTTTTACGCACAATGCAATGTTCATGCGGGCTACCACACATGCGCGGCACGTGATTTACATGAGTCATGCAGCGAGAAACGTGCCCTGGTCATAAGGAGTAGCGAGTCATGACGGAACAATGTGTTTTGGTGGTGTGGAGTAAAGAAGAGATTCGTTCTGTGATCCGGTATGAGTTGGCAAATGGTCTTGCTCCAATCGACATCCACAGGAAGCTGGTGGATGTTTATGGAGAGACTGTAATGTCAGTGCAAATGGTGCGAAGGTGGTGCAAATAGTTTTCTGAAGGACAAACAAGCATATTCGATGAAGATCAGCCCGGTGGCCTGTCTGTAGTCAGTGATGCAACATTGGTTGACAAAGTGAATGCACTGGTTGGCCAACCGTCGAATCAATGTTCGTGAAGCAGCCGCTGATTTGGCCATTTCTGTCGGGACTGCACACAAAATCAATCACGAAAAATTGGGATACGTGAAGGTTTCATTGCGTTGGGTCCCAAGACAACTCACTGCAGAACATCTCACGACGCGTATGACATGTTGCCTGGATTCTCTGACCCAGTACCACAATGAAGGGAAACACTTTCTCTGTGACTCAGAATGAGAGCCTCGATCATCACTACACTCCAGAATTCAAACGGATGTTGATGGAATGGAAACAGCCGTGAAAAGTGTTCTTCGTTCCCTGGACCCTGAATTTTTTGCAAATGGCTTTCAAAAACTTGTGCAACGATGGGACAAATGATTGTGCCGCCTTGGAAATTATGTTGAAAAGTGAGAAAGGACCATGCTACTTGGTGCAACTTGATTTTTGTCCGTAACTTAAGAAATTAATTTTTTGCAACATGGGGAAACTTTTTCCTTGAAACAATTTTAGATTTCCAATTATGAAATTTTATCAAATCCTAGTACAGTTATATAACAATATTAAGTTCACTATACTGTAAAAAATAGCAAAAAATTCTTGACCAAAAGCATAATTTCTTGACTGGTAGACACCCTGATGCAAAAGTTTAAATTTCAGCTGAAAATAAGTCTGCAGTTCCCATGCTCATGGGCAAACATGCTCCGTTGTTTAAGGGTTATGGAAGCTTTCAGACCAAAGTGGCATGTGTCACCTGAAAACGAATCTTCAGAAATAAGTGCAACATTTTTATAGCAGAGTAGCACAATAAGCTACACATGTTGCTTGCTGTTTGGATGTCAATTTATGAATAGTGCACATCATGTAATGCATGCACATGCAGTGAATGCTTTCTTATAGGATTGACAAGCTTTTCCTGTTGATTGTTGCCTGTCAAATGTTACTGATCACTTGCCACTTTGTTCTCAAGTCTCCCTAAGGGTATTCCAAACAAGCAATGTAAAAATTTGAGGCTAGCACACATATGAAACTACAATATTCTCTACCAAAATGTAAATTCATTATGCACCACCATACGCACCATTTATGTGAGGTGTTGGAAATTTCTCAGGTGTCAACCTCTGAGTGGATTCCGGTTCTTCAACTATAGACGCACCAGTGGTATCAGCACCGCTGCAAAGGAGATTAGGAAAATGAGAACAGGAAAAAAATGCACACAGAATAAGTCATATTTCCTCTTCGCAGATGATTACAGGCATTTAATTACTTTGTTATAATAACTGCCAAAGTATGAGAGAGTATGTTGTAATTCCTTAATTCCCTTATTTTAACTTTTGTTTTTCACATTATGTATTATTGGTTGGGATAATGTAGAAGCCTCATACATATTTCTAAGTTTACGAATAATAATAATAATAATAAGGCTGAGTTGATACCATTCTGAACTGATACACATATCAATGCAGATACTCTTACTGACTCGAATACCGATACCAATATATGTGAAAATAGCAACAATTTAAAGTAGTTCAGAGTATTTATAATTATCAATGGATAAATTTGGCACTATAACATACCAATCTACCACATTTTTAAAAAGAATTCATAATGTCACATATGGTCATCTAATCAAAGAATATTTTTTCCCCTCACAATGTTGTTGCAAAAAATAAAGAAAGCATTTAGCATAATTTCCACGATATTTAGACTCTGTGAAGTGGCATTTTTGTGAAACACCCAGATTCTGGAAAGCACCGGCCGGTATTGGTAATTAAATTCCAACCAATATGTTCTGATACCGATACCACTGATATTAGCCAATATCGATATCTGGCTCAGCCATATTAATAATGCAATGTGATTCAAAATTATTGTTTCTGTGGTTTATTTTCAAACTAGGAATTTATTTGGCAATGCTGTCAGGAAGATTGCCTTAACATAGAGACTGTTCAAGGGAGCACAATGTGCATATTGTACTTTGGTTTTCAAAATATGCAATGTTGATACATAACTCAGTATGGAAGATCTGTTTTCAGATAATGGTATGTGACAATAATTGAAGCATTTTAACGAGGCAGATAGTGTCCTGTATCACAATTCAGTGGAAAGACTGAGCTCTTTGAAGGAATCCAAGAAGCACTTTTGAGCTGCTTAACATTTTGCAGTAAATGCTATGAAACTTTGCAAGTTACCCTTTCACACAGCCCCACCCTGCTATGCATTTGTATTGTTGTTACTTTGCATCGCTTTTCTGCTACTTTTGGCTAATCACGATGAGGATGCATTATGAGTAGATGAAACTGATGAAGGACACCCACAAATGACACCGCTTTCTATGCCAGGACTTGGTACCGTCAGTGGCACGATCAAAATTCAATCATAAAGTATTCGGCTCGGCCACCAAGCTGACACCTTAACTTCTATAGGCCTGGAAACCACAACAATAATTTTGAATCACCTGAGATAATAAAAATTCCATATTACCACTATTTAACGATTTTTAACTAATGCAACAGACACAAAAATAGATACCTGTGAAGATTAAATGTGATAGTTGCAATACATTGAAAAACGCACACACACACTATCTATCTAACCACCTCATAGAAGAGAAGTTCTAAATGAGATAAAAGTGCAAAATGACATGAACATAAATATAATAATGCAAATAACCCATAACAAAGTCAACATGTAGCTGTATATAAGAAACCGTTACGCAAAAAGTGCTGCTAAAAAATAAAGATAAAACAATTTATTCTACTACTACCACTACTTTACTTCATGGCATTACCTCAAATTCAATTCCTATACAAATAAGTACAAAGAAATCAATGAATTGAACAATTCCTATACAAATAAGTACAGAGAAATCAACAAGTTGAACTAATTCAATCAATCTACCAATATGCTACACATTCCAGAAGTGAATGAACATGCCATCCAAATTATAAAAGTGCAAACAAAAAAAAAAAAATAACCATCCCCAGGGTAGCTACGATTTTTTATTTATGAAATTCCCTGATATTTTCAGGTTTTCTAGTTCAAAAAATGAAATTTTTCCAGACATGTTTATCATCATGATTTTTACTTTTGAACCTTGTGTTTTTCAATTAAATATATCTGTTAATTATTATGAACATTCACAACTTTTCTTTAGCAAATTTACGTACACGTACAAAAATACGTGAAAATTCGAAGAATAAAATGTCAAATTACAATCGGCATCAAATATATTGGGTGCTACAATCACTTGCATCTAGACTTCAGGCTAAGGTAACAGGGGTACATTATTTCACCATAACAGATCTCCACAATATAAAAACAACAGAAAATATTCATAAACAACATATTCTTCATAAACCATATGTAATTTTTCATTTTCTAGCAGATTTATAGTGTTGTAGAAAATGCTGCTTCTTTGCTTACATTTATAAGTACACAGGATCTGGAGAAATTCTTTGCTGCATGTAGGAATTCTATAGGAAATGCCAACACGGCTAAGATCTATAAAATAGTAGATGATAACCTCATCTTCACCAACCTTTCCGATAATTATGATCATATTGTCAATGTACTTTTGTTATCAATCAGATAGCTGGACTGCAAGTTTTACTTTGATATTCTTTCTAAAATCTAGTATTATAAAAGTGAAAACTTATTACAGAAATTCGAAGGAACTATAATTTTCCACAAGGCCGAGAATCAAGAAAGAAAGAAACAAGTTTCTGAACTGAATGTTTTTTGAGAGTGGAATCACAAGAACCGAATCCGGAAGTGGGAGTGAACTGCTTGTTCATTTTGAAACTTTTTCTCTTGCAGGCTCCAAAATGCACATAAATTCCAGACGATCTGCAAAAATTCCCTGACATTTCCCAGGTTTTACAGACGCGTAGCAACCCTGCATCCCGTAATAAGATCTTCGTGTCTACTTGTGTGGAATAGCAGTATGTTCTCACCTTTTATTACCATTTAAACTCGCACTACAGCTGCTATCTAACCTCTCATTTGATGTGTGGTGGTGGACATATCTGGAAGTGGTGGTAACAAACTAGCACAGAGGTTCTTCCAATGTTCAGTCAATAATGAAATGCCTTACACATGAAAGTTAAAGCTTATTTTGAGCTGCATTTACATAGCACTGATGTTAAGAGGAAAAGAAATACACCAAGATACTGAACAGTACCTTCATGATTTAGTGTCTTGAACTTTTAAGCAAGCGATTACTACAATACCATTGCACACTTTACCTGTATTTTTCCTAATTACTGTTCCTTTTGGATAATTTAGATGAAGTTGAAATGGTGATTGCATGAAATTGATGAAGGGTCACCCATGAAGGAATGTCCATGAATCGACAATGGCTGAGGTTAAACTGATAGATACCAATATATTGTTGCTAGTCAATATGGTATTGGTAATACAGGTACTCACGTTTTCCGCGACGCTGTTTTAAGTCATTTTCTATTAATTTCGGTTAGCACTGCCACCATCCTCGTTGGAATTTGTTGTGTCGTTGCTTAACGTGTTTCTGCTGTTTCTTCTTAAATCGCCACATTACCAAAATTAACAGAAACAGCAGCACACCTAGCAGCGATTTAAGAAGAAACAGCAGAAACACGCTAATCAATGACAACAAATTCCAACGAGGATGGTGGCAGTGCTAACCGAAATTAATAGAAAATTACTTAAAACAGCTTCGCAGAAAACGTGAGTACCTGTATTATCTATTACCGCATCTCTCATTCCCATAGTATGAATGGTATTAGTTAGGGATGGGACGATATGAAATTTTGGCCGATACCGATACAGTACCGATATAAAATTTACCGATACCGATAACCGATATTCTACCGATCCGATATAAAATTAGAAATGGTCCTTGAAGACCCTGAAATTTTCATTGATCTCCGTAATAAATGTGTGTTTCGAGCTGATTGCAATGCAAAAGAAGTTGAATATTTAGACATTTACTTTTTCAGAAAGTAGGGCATGGAGATTATCCATAAAAATTACAACAAAATGGCAGAATTTTGCACTAAATTATAAGATATTTATCGATATATCGGATCGGTAAAATAATCGGTAATTTTACCGATAAACCGATACACCGATATGCCTATATCGGCCGATACCGATAGAGTACCGATTAATCGGTCCCATCCCTAGTATTAGTATTAGAAAGTATCAGTTGAGAAACAATCAACAATACTGGCTGATACTTTTCTGGAGTTCAGGTAGGGATTGACATTTCTGTTGAGTCTAGATATTATGGATATTATACTAAATGTGTAATTTTCTTAACTTCTGCACCAATATTGTGTGAAAAAATTAATTTTGTAATTAACTTACAGCTATTTTGATATTCTGATTATCTCATCTGAACTTGTGAGTACATACAAAAAGATGGTGTAGTTCTGAACTTGTGGAAGTGTTGCATGGCCTTTTTGAACACAATGTGAAAGAACAAAATGACGGAACAATATCAACTGGTATTGGTAAATAAATTCCATTTGATACTTTCCAATACCTCTGTATCAAGCAATATCGATACTTCGGTATCAACTCTAGTAGTTACAATATTGACGTATTGGTATTGGAATCAAAAACCATATTTGTACTTACAGTTTTGTTATGTTGCATCATTTTTCTGCCAGTTTTGGCTAATTGCAATGATGAGGATGAGTGATGATTAGATGAAATTGCAATGATGAGGATGAGTGATGATTAGATGAAATTGACGAGTCCCAGACTCAGAAACTTCAGGGGACGAGAATGGAAGTAGATTACTTAATGATATAGACTAGAGTGAACTAATCAATATGTTTAGCCACTAAGACAGTGCAAGTTTTATCTAAATCTCCCCTCCCTCCCCCTCTGAGGATAGAAAAGAGTTGCTTGAAATGTCAGGGGTTAAGTGGGTTAAGTCATAAGTCATGGCAACTATTTTTATTTCTCGTGAACAGGGCATAACACGAAAAATCTAAGATATACGTTTGAAAGTGTATGGAATGTACTTTCGAAAGAAGCCATCAGATGGTGTATGTGAACAATGGTGGGGTAGTAAACATGCACACAAGTTCAGTCGGTGAATGAGAGCGTTGGAAAATGGAGGTTACGAAGCAGGAGCAACGTTCGTACGTTAAAATAGCAGTTCTCCACAGCAGAAATGCATGGGAATGCTATACAGAGCTACGGGAAGCACTGGGTGTGCATGCCATGCCCTATGAAACAGTGGTGAGGTGGGTGAAGGCCTTCAAACGAATCAGAGTGTCAACTGTTGATCTGTCTCTTGCAGTGGCCATCCTGTGTCCAAGGACAAAGATGTACGGGTAATGGTAATTGAACAGTATTTACATGACAACAGGTGCCATGCCTTACTAAAACACAAGTGGATAACCTGGGTGAATACTTTGAAGGTTGTTAAACAGTGTAGTCTTGTGTACTTGTTGTTCATGTCATAATAAAATACTGTTGTCCAATGTCCTGTGTTCTGCATCCAGACTTCATCTGGTGGCTTCATTCGAAGGTACATTCCATATGCTTTCAAACGTATATCTTCAAACGTAATAGTTGCCAAGACATATGACTTAACCCTCATACATCAGTGAACTTTATGGTTACGTTCTAATAAATTTACCTACTAATCAGAAACTCTACTAGTTCTGACCATTGAACAACACAAAAATGAAGAACATTAAGGGCAAGGACACTTAAGTATTATGAACACCAAGTTTCCAGCAATAAACACAAAAAACCTTAACTGCACAAAATTACACACGCTGCTCATGTGCACTGTCATATAAAAGCAGTATTTGCAAGAAGAATGCAATATTTCACATTATTTTCAGCCAACTCATCTGATGTTCTATTTTGGAATATTTTAAATCTCTGCAAATGTGGCATAAAATGCCTATGCAGGGTAGGGTATCTACCAAAATAACATATCCAAAATTCTTGACTTTTTCTTGACCTGCTTTCCTTTGTCTTGACCATTTCCCTTCATCTTTTAACATTATTTAATTGCCCCCTACTTAGGTATAGTTGCAAAATTAAGAAAACTGATATTTTTATTCAATGAAAAACCACTACCACGAGGCTGCTTGAGACGAAAACTGAAGCTGTACTTTAACAAGAGATTTAGACTTGCTTCAATTATTAATGCAGGTGAAAATTAATACTTCAGACTTCATCCTGGATGGGGAATGGCCACAACACCAAGCATATAAGAATGTTAATTCTTAAGAAACAAAATGAACAAATCATAACCGCAACTCAATACAGTTTTAGATTTCCAAATATTCAATTTTATCAAATCGCAGTACAGGTATATAACAACGCAAGTCCACTATACTGTAAGAAAAATAGCAAAACTTCTTGACCAAAAGCACAATATCTTGACTTATCTGTTGATTTCTTGGCTGGTAGACACCCTGTTGTGTGTCCTTTCACTACGCCATTAACATACTATAAAACTGATACAATGTACGAACATTCTCACAAATGCAGAATAGATAAAGGTGGCTAGAAAATGCAAGCAAATCCACCATGTCAATTGATTGACTGATCAGTTTTGCTTTACTAGGCTTTTCTACCACTTTTGGCATCCACGAAGATGAGGATGAATGGTGATAAGCTGAAATGCATTAAAGGACGATGATCACAAACAGACATGGACAGAACACATGAGTCGCACAGAGCATTAAACTGGCAGTAAGATCATATGGTAGAGCCTTGTTAATTGGCAAAATGCAGTCCACGATATACCATGTGGTTGATATTTGGGTGTCTTCAGAAAAAGCCCTTACACCTCAAAACTACTATGTGATCTCTACACTTTTTATTTTCTCTCTCTCTTATACCAAGGATGTAACTTTGCAACCTTATATATTAAGTTTATCAAGTGATGATTTGCTTCTATTTGGAAACAAGACCAAATGATCAAGATATAGAATCTACACCCACATTTACACTAGTTAAGAAAAATAACTTAACATCAGACACACACAATTATGTAGATCATGACTATCTGTTGAAAATGTTACTGAAGAGGAATTTGTAAAATATACACAGTGAACAATATTTTCAAGAAACCAAATCCTAATATCAACACAACAAACCAAATAAATACTTTAAGGCATTCTTACCAAGACTACAAACACATTACAAAGCATGACACATCCAGAAAGGAACATTCAGAATATCAAATAATAATCTAACTAAAGTAAAATACCAAAATTGTAGAAAAAAGTTTGTAGAAATAAAGAACATCTGTGTAGGAACTACATATTTAGGCCTGTGCAAACACCTTCAATTTTCAGAATGAAAAGTAGTTTTCTGAATGTGTATGGTTTTCACAGATTACATTGAATTTATAATGTGGCAACTTGCACATACATTTCCAGTAATTCATATTTTCAATTTATTTTAGGTAACGCATAACTCGCACCACATGCCAACATGGGTAATGTTTTCTCTGGGGCAGACTTTCCCCACTGTTGGGGATGCAGAGGCCTTTGTCATGGTTGGGGGATAGAGAAAGAATGAGACCTTACCCATGGTTGGGGAGCAATAAAGACAAGAATTAAAGATTTTATGCTGCTGGCAGATTCAAAGAAAGTTTAAGTAACCAAACATCTGAAGGTGTCAAACTATTTAACTACATTCACAAGTTTTTGTTAAAAACACTAAAAAACACACAAACAGTACGATAAAAAACACATATGCAGTTCCTCTGAGCTTTCGATTCCATCTCTGAATCATCATCAGAGCTGGTCGAGGAGTGACGCGGTTCAAGTTCTCACTCACAGTGAGAAGCTCGGAAGAACAGCTAAAGTGTTTTTTATCATGCTGTTTGTGTGTTTTTTAGGGTTTTTAACAAATATGTTGCCGGCATGTGACGTAAGAAGTATTCTACTGTCATACTTTCACAAGTATACGACACTCTTGCTATTTATGAAAAAGTAAAGCTAAAATTTCAGTAAATGAGAGTGACAACTTAAAATCTTCTCTAGGAACAATTTGGCTGCTCATCCAAGATAAGCTCTTCGTCACAAATTCACCAAACAGACCTTCCAATGGTGTGGTGGTAATGCTGCTGCCTTGCATTCAATGGGTTCTATGTTTGGTTCTCTGTGGAGGCACATAGTGGTTGGGATCCCACTTCAAACTATTGGCATGAAGCCAAGCATGAAACATTCACCAGACAGTTTCATAATTTAAGTCCAAGGCTTTTGATTGAAGGGGCCTCCCTAATGGCATAGTGATAGCGTCGTTATTTTGTAATCAAGGGGTTCTGCTAGGTTGCCAGCTCAAAAAAACATTTAAAAAAACCCTAAAGAATATTCCAGATGCCACTAAACAGAGAAGTGGCACTCCATTGCTTTCAGCTGTGCAATGTTGGCAAGATTACTAAGAATTTTACTGATCCAATATTTCCCGCAGATGTACATGAATGCATACATACAAAGGTATCATTCATGTATCCTGGTTTCGTAAAGTAAATTTATAATCAAAATTCATTCGTTATCAATTTTCCTGCACTGATCAGTACAAAATATGGTATTGGTAAAGATCATATATCAGTCAGTCTCTAATACCATTATTGTTGTTCTATGTGATTATAAACACAATTAACTAGCAATTTCATGTTGTATAGTGCATATTCCCCAAACAATTATGGTGTTCTTAAATGTCATGACTATTGGGTCAAACGTTATAAAAAATTGTAGCCAAATTAAAATAAAGTAGATCATAACAAGATGCAACGTCAAAAGAAAACAAATGTCATCCTGATGCAAAGATTTTCATGTTCGCTTTACAGAAAAAAAGTTATCTTAGGCATTTGTCTAGTCCTCACAAAGTTATTAGACATCTTACAAAGAGCCATGGTGGTCTAGTTGGGAAGGTGTCCCGACTGCAACGTGGGAGACCTGGGTATAATTCCTGAGGTGGGTGATCTGTCGGAATTTTTCCAAACTTGTCCCCACATAAAGCAGCTCTGGGAATCATCCAGCCTCAAATGAATGGGTACCTGGGGCAATCTTAAGGAGAAAACATGGCCAAAGCATGGTGCTGATCACATCACCTCCAAAATGCCCGAGAACGAGAATGTGCGAGGCCCTACCCTCACATCCCCTAAATATGCCTTCACGGCAAGGTGAAATATGTACACAGAACTTTACCTTAACACTGATGTTTGCATAGCCCTAATTACAGACAAAATTACAAAACCAATGAAGCATTCAGATAATACAATGTGACGAAAAAGTAGCCAGCTTTACTTAAAAGAAGCTCTACGAGTGTGACAACTAACATTCTCAACCAACCGTTCTCACCTCCGATTATCATAATCTCCCAAATGATAACTTGCAATACAGCTCTGACCATTTAAAGAATAACTTTGCTCATAATCGTAAAAGCTACCTGCTCTGCTACCTGAATTCACTTCAGAAGAAAACTGGCTAAGGTATCTGAAAGAAGTGTAACAAAGCAATATTCAACACACGGGCCAGGGAGAGTATGTACTCCATCATCCATCGTGTAAATATTCATAACTAAGAAGCACAACAGTAAAAGTATCCAATACATTCACAGTATATTAAAAGCCTTGTACACGGATTAAGTTAGTACCCAACATATACATTCAGGAGAAAATTGCTATCATGACTTTATTGAAAAACATGCCAATAGTCTTTCAACTTACACCATCTTGAAAAACAAATTCTACACTGCACACTGCCTCTTGATTTTAACTATGGATGGGACAGATTAATCGGTACTCAATCAGTATTGGCCGATATAGGCATATCTGTGTGTCTGTTTATAGGTAAAAATAACCGATAAAACTATAAATATATTTTAATTTAGTGCAAAATTCTGCCATTTTGTTATAATTTTATGAATATAAACATACAATCCCCATGCCCTACTTTTCTTAAAAGTAAATCTGTAAATATGCAGCTTCTTTTGCATTGTAGTCATCTGCAAAGCCACATTTATTAAGGATTTGAATGAGCAATCTAGATTTTATATCAGATCGGTAGAATATCGGTTATCGGTACTTTACCAATAGGCAAATCCCTAATTTTTAGCATTACCTGGCTTCTATGCCAAAAACAAATATAGGAATTCTAGGATGTACTCTAATAGTTCCAAAACAACATCAATTTTCTCCTGGATTTGCGAGGGGTGTTCATGCATGAATGAGAGTTTAGTTCCCAGGAATACACAACATTCATGACATGGTATAACGTTAGGACATGTTTCAACTTGTCATCAGTACTAGTTAGATCCTGCTTTGTCATACCAGATAATGTGCCCAATGAAAGGAGATTTCCCCAACTGCCAGGAGGTCCAAATACATTTTTCATGGTAAAAAGAGAAATTTTGTGAAAATAAGCCAAGATATCTAATATTAACGGTTTGTGTACTTTTTCAAAAAGTGTGCAATTTTTATAACAATAATCTTAATTTTCTGTTATCTTAGTCCTAACATGTCTGTGAATTAATGTTTTCTATGGATGAATGGAAATACAGTGCAACCCCGATTTTACGATCCCCGGTTTTGCATTGTCCTCCATTATACATTCCCAATAGAGCAAAATTTTCCAAGATTTTACGTCTTCCAGCATTTTAAGGTGAAAAAACATAAAAATCGAGGTTCCACTGTAATGATAATCTTAGTCTTAATGGCTGACCAAGTTTTGTGATCCTAATTTCAATTTTCTTAAGGGAAAATATGGACAAAAGGAGAAAACTTGCACCAGGAAAAGCAGAGGACAAGAAGTGGAGAGAGGGATATTAACATGCACCATGGTTTGCAAGATTTTACAAATTGGGAAACCCAAAAGGCCAACATATTTCAGACCCTATTTTATCCCAATGCATGTATGTTATGGTATGGTATATAACAGACCCCCTTTTATTTTGCAAGCTAAATCGTTTTCTGGCCATCTATGGGTCCCAGTACATACGTTGGAATTTCATAATGAGCTGGGTTTACACATTTCTTTCAGGCTATACACATGTTTGCATTTGTGCTGCCACCTGGAATGGTTGTTGGGAATTCACACACTGCTTAAGAACATTTTCCTCTATTTGGGAAATTTTCCAGAATTAACTCATTTTACCTAGCAATTATTTCATAATTTTCTGCCGCATTTTGGATATTTTTTTCTTCTGGGACCTAACAGAAAGTTCCCCAGAGCCAACTTGGTTTCCCAATGTAAAGTTGTGTATCCTGAAACAATCAATCTGTGAGCATGCACACAACTACACATGGCTACTGCCTAGTGTTGCACCGTGATTAATCATCAATTTTTCGGCAAAGAAAAAAGGTTGCTGCATCTGAATTATTTTCTGGTCTTATAGGTACAGTTCAGGCAAGTGTGTTTAGTTGGGTGACAGTTTCGAGAAGGAAGAGACCATTTATAATGTGCAGTGTTAATACATAGATGACACTTTGCAAAAACTCTCCTTGTTTCCTACAATCCTGGGAACTATTTTCTCACTCAAAAATAATCAGATCACAATAAGAAATTTTTGAACCTTAGCATTCCCAATGTTACCATCATGTGACAAAGCAAGCATAAACTGGTCTGCATATCAGATGAAAATTCCCATGTTTAGGGACTTATGAAAAACACACTGAAATTCCTGCAACTTACACCTTACCCTGAAAAACAACATAGAATTGTGAATTGCCTCTTGCTTATTACCATTATCTGGCTTGTCTGCCAGAGGAATCATAAATTACAGGTTACAAAGTTTTCAGACGAAGCGACAAGCGTATCTTGGAAATCAATGCAACTTTTCACACAGCAGTGACACAAGAAGATGCACAAGGTGCTTGTCACTTGCATGTTGCCCGGACTAGGCAGTCTTCTTAATACCATGCATCGTTTCACCTTGGTCTGATGATCGCACATGTACAGTGAATGTTTTGCTTTTGACTGAAGGGGCTCATGTCAATTTCCGCTTCAGTTTGAAATCTGTGACACTTGATGCCAGATGCTTGTTGCTTCGGTCTGAAAGCTTCCTTAGGATGTGTTTTAATAATATCATAAGGACAGCACTTTTCTCCTGATTGTAGAATATGCTTCAAGAATGTCTATACAGAGAACACAACTTTAAATACAATAAAACCTCGTTAATCCAGACTAATGGGAGGGATAAGTTGAATGGTTTAACGAAATTCCGGATAAACTGAATTAACCTAAAAGAACAGTAGAAAATGCATTACAACTCCATTTATGGTGTAAATGGCATAGGCCTAAATACACTATACAGTACAGTACAAAGTCTGTGGGAAACAGAATTTCATCAGTGGTTGACTGCCTTTTCTTTGGGAAGTTCTCTTGTTGACTTCTAGTCACATTTGAAACCTTGCATTCTGCTTCCCCCCCCCCCCCCTTTTGCCTGTCTGGATTACGCGAAGTCCAGCTTATCGGGGTCCGGATTAACGATGTTTTACTGTATTTTGAAACTTCACCAACACACATTCACCAAGCCAGTATCAGTACAATTCTATTTTGTGCAAACATATAAAGCAGAAAACAAAATATGAACAAAATTAGCAATTAGTAATATGCGTACATATACGTTTCTGGTTGACTGCATAGGCAGATAACTCTGCAAAGCTCTCTGAGAAAAATAATTTAGAGGTACTGTTTAATTTTCTTAAAGTAAAGAACCTTTTGTACCACATTTCACTGAGGGAATGACCAACATGAAAAGGTACAGTACAATCTTGCTGTGTGAAGCTACTCAGTTGTAAGATCTACGTTCATAGTAGGATCTGATCTTCCAGCAGAGGTCATTGTACACAATATACACAATGTAGTGTATTTCTATGTGGCGTGTGTGTGTGTTAAAAAGTGGAAGAAGCAACCGGATATTAAAGGTCGTTACATATTCCGCACGAGTGTAGTTTTCTGATTTTCTGCATGTAGAGTTTTGTATGAGGTTATGCCCCCATATCTGGTTCAATGTGTATGTTAGTCATAAAATGTATTTCTTTTCCCTTCATCAGATGTAGAGAATGCCAAAGCATGTTTATTTTCTTTCTGTTCATTTAGAGCATTCTTTTAAAAAATATGTGCAGTATATAGAAGCTTGTACTGTCTGCATGTGTATCATTTACACCCTAATAGTCACTTACTATTCTGCATCAGCTCTTTCTCTGTTTTACATTATGTGCCATTTTCATAATTTTTGTAATTTTCGTAAAACTGAATGGGTGCTCAAAAAGTCCCAAACATTAAATTTTGGAACCAATGTTGTTGTTTTTTTAATGGAATAATGTACCTATTACCTAGGATCCAGCTGATGGTAATATTCACTGATACCAATGGCTGAACATTGCAACAATCAGAACTTAGCCAGAACAGTGATTAATATTAATATATTATTAAAAGTATTGCAATGTGATTATACCACATCAGTTCACTAATTTAGCTTTAAAATATTTACAGGATTACATTGAAATATTAAAATAGCTGCCCTTTAAAAACAAGGGCCATCTTTCACACAAAACTGGTGCAAAATAAGTGACAATTTCAAAATTTTGCATATTTTCCACGATAATTAAATTCTGTAAAAGTTCTGTGTGCCATTTTTGTGGATCCTGTGCAGACTCCGGAAAAGTATTACCTGGGATCAGTGATTACATTGGAAATTATTATTTTCAATACCAATACTGACATAGTTCAGCCTTACCAATACCACATGTTGATAAATCAAATTTAAAGTTAACAGCAGATACCATTTCTTCCAGTTTCAAATGTTCACATTCTGGAAAGCAGTCATAAAGACTGAAGTGACAAATGACAAGCTACATATCACTTAGAAATGAATTTCTGAAATAAATGCAACCTGTCGTACTGAGATCATTGTCGTGTCAGTATATTGGCTGCACATGCACAGTGACAGCTTTTTTACAGACGAGAGACCATTGTCTATTCCAGCATGTGCAGCTGGTAGTTATATTGCTTTTCGCTTTGATGTGAAACTTCATGCCACCTGTCACTTGTGGCTTCAGACTGAAAGTCCCATAATTGAACAAGCAGCTTCTTGTAATGTGAGCCTAAAATAAGTGCTTAGTCCTAAGAGCGATTCTATCCCTCCAAAGATAGCATAACATCCCTGCTCGATAGTGTGCATAATCTTGCACCGACTTGTCCAAACTTGCCCAGACCTGTAGCTGGATTTTACCTGACCTTCATTTACATCTCCTCCAGATAAGCAGTCTCACCGTACCCTGTGAAAAAAAACTTTCTCAGCAAAATCCAGCTACTGGTCTGGGCAAGTTTGGACAAATCAGTGCAAGATTATGCACGCTATCAAGCAGGGATGTTACGATAGTTCCCAAGTTAGGCCCATGTTTGGAATGGCATTTACCTCTTTTCAAATCCAACCAGAACTACACTAGATAGGACAAACTGAAGCTTTCGAAAAAACTGGACAAAAACACAATTTCATTGCATATAAATAAATCTGCTATGGAACAAGCTATTTGACTTAGAAGTAAGACTATGACTCTTGCATATAACACTAATGTTAATCTTAAACATAGATTACAGCTTTTGCTATAAAATAACGTTACCAGGTATAAGATGTATAATTTGCACAATACTTCACCCCAAACCATAGGCGTGCGCAGGCCCTCTGATTAGGGGGACCAAAACCCTTAATGAAAGTTCAGTCGGGAAAGAAAAACCTCATTTTATCTCACTGTTTTAGTTTCTTTGCATTGATGGGTTATATATATAATGGAGCAACACATAGGCACCATACGGAATAAATAAATTGTCTCTGAAATGTGCTGCGCTTCTTTTTCTCCAAACAATTGTGTCCATGCACTTAAGAAAAAACTGTCTAGCAGCAAAAGTCTGAAGTATTTAGTAGCCATAACTTCTCTTTCTGCGAATTTACAATGCATCACAGAAAACAATAAAATTGTGAGCGAAGCAAGCAAGAAATTTTTTACATAAAAATTTGGCAAATTGAAAGCAATATCGATTTAATATGGCACAAAAAACTTCATGGGCTGCATTCTCTTACAACTTTTTTCATCATTTCGACACCCAGACCCAACTCCCGCCGCCTCCTAGCTACGGCTCTTAATTTGACAAGACTGTAAGAAAAGCAGATATTGCGAGCGAAGTGAGCAAGAAAATTTTACAAAATGTATTTTTATTTGTATAAAACTTGATATTGAGGGGGGCAATTGCCCGTATGTTCCACCTTCAGGTGCTCTTGGCCGTCTGGAAGAAATAATGCAAGATAGACGTGAAAACAAATTCCATCTTGAGTAACTTTTTGTCCTGCTACTCTTAGATTCTACTAGTCTTGCTTTCTTTTAACCCAATGTTTGGCCCCCTTGCTCCCCTAGAATTGATTTTCGTCCAAGTTTGGAGAGGGGGCAATACGAGTATAATATGGTTTAATAACCGGGATAAAATTCCTCTACACTAAATTTCTAGGTGAAAGTGTAATACGTCTGGAAGGGGAGCAAGCATGGCCACACCTCCTCTTAGAAATCGAATGTCAACTTAAAAGTATATATTTCACACGTATAATTTGAATTCAGTCATAGTAATTTACATTAATGCGATAATTTCAAATTCAAGTTGCTTTTTTAGGGTGCAACATTATTATCGGCATAATATGCCCCATGGAAAAATACTTTGCTTCTCCCTCCGTGGAAAAAAAACTGCGGACGTCTATGATTAGGAGGGGGGGGGGGGGCAAGTGCCCCAAACTAATATGAAACAGGTTAAAAAATACAACTTACTTTTCCCTTTGTAAATCATCGTTCACTGAACTTCTACCAGAGTGAACACTTCCTCTATCTTCTGAATAATTATCATATTGGGCAACGTATCTTGCATACCACTCCCTATATGCTTCTGGATTAGTTCGTCTCAGTTCTTCATAATATCCATACGCATATTTGTAGTTGTAGTATTGATGATATGGATCATACATGTAATCATAACCTGGAAAAGGGAATACGAAATTTGTGAGCTACATGAACTTCAGTGTAATAAAATACTTAAAGACAAATAAATAAATTTTAAAATGTCATCTGGTTAACCTCATGTAACTACGAGGGAAAAGTGAAAAGTTTTGAGCTTCACATGGAAGGAGTGATGCTAGGTAGTTAAAATTTTGGAGGATGAACTTTTATGAAATTCACATGTTTTCTTCTATTTTCTTGTCAGGTTGAAAATGAATGAAGTGCCAGAGAAGAGAGTAGCCGATAGGGCTGTGATTCGGTACCTCTGTCGGCAAGGCCTCACTGCACAGGCTGTTTTGATCAAGTGTGGCTTCACCGCACTTCCCCATCCACCTTATACCCCCGATCTGCCACGTCAGATTTTCATCTTTTCCTGCTATGAAGAATTCATTTCGAGGACGTCACTTCCACACGGACGAAGGTGGTCATTCAGTGGTGCGAGACTCAGGACAAATCATTCTACCAGATGACTGTAAACAAATTGCAGCACAGAATGCACAAGTGCAATGATCTGGGGGTGATTATGTAGAGAAATCATAATGAGAAACTGTAGCTCAAAACTTTTCACTCTCCCCTCGTAAATGATTAAGTAAGAAACAGTATCCTAATGAAGTCACACAAGTAATGATGAAGTATTTTAGTCACAGCCACTTCTGGGTTGTAACGTCATCATTGGAAGCAAATGCTATTCTTACAACCCAGAAGTGTGTGTGACTGTACATTCAATTAAATTGATATAACCAGATGTCACTTGAAAGTAAATGTATGTATGTGTGTGAAATTCTTTCAATGATAGAATAATTTTAAATACAGTGGAACCTCGATTTTAAGTTTCTCAGAGGACCAAGCTGAAAAAATATAAAATGCGGGAAAATGTAAAATCACGGAAAAAAATTATAGCATTTTGCTATATTGAGACCATCAAGATGGAGTGTATAATATCGGAAAAGGTAGATTACAGGAACGTAAAACGGGATTCCAATGTACAGGTAAAGGTAAAAGTTCCCCGTGCATGTAGCACAGTGCCGTGAAGGCACATTTAGGGCATGTGGGGGAGGGTCTCACACATTTTCCATCTCGGCCATTTTGTAGGTGATGTGATTAGCACCATGCTCCGGCTGTCTTAACCGACATGGTTGCACACTGGCACCCACTGATTTGAGGCTAGGTGAGCACCAGAGCCACTTTATGTGTGGTCAAGGCCAGAAAAATTCCAACTTTAGATCACCCACCCTGGGAATCAAACTTGGGTCTCTTGTGTGTCAGACACCCTACCCATTTGACCACCACAGCAACCCCACTGTATAGGAAAGAAATTTAACAAGCAAATAATATACATATTTTTAAAGTAACATGCACAGAATTATTAATTTAAGTAAAAAATAACAACATTCAATGGATGTATAAAATTGGTTGATGTTATTTATTTTTTTAAAAAGTCACAATTAATTACCAACATAAATATAAAAATTGGTTATGTAGTACTACATAATGGTTTTGGCAAAAAGTAAGAACCAAATATGCTATTGGTATCAGTACTGATTTGCTATTTCTATAAATAGCCTTCAAGTTAATGCAAAATTCGCCATTCTGTTTCTCAGTAAATACCGATTACAGCAATACAGAAATTAAGGAGAAAAATGAATCATGCAAGATATCCAAAAAAAAGTTGTTTCAAAGAGCATTTTAACTTGAGGCAGGCTAACGAGGACTTTAACTATAAAGTGAAATTTGAACCTGTGGCCAATGCATCTTCAGTGGATTTCAAACCCTGAACTTGTTTAAACACAACAGTGTTGAACACTACAGTATTGGAGAGCCCCTTCAAAGATTTTACGAAATGTGCCGCTCTAGAAAAAATATTGATTGTTAAATACAAAAATGAATGTACTTCCTTCATAAAGTTATTAATAGAGTGCAGATTTTGCATATTTGCATATTTTATTCCGGTCCTCTACTTAAAATGTAACCGGGTTTTAAAGTTGTTTCAGAGCATTCCGAACCGAAGTAGAAGGGTTTTATAGTGCATATAAATGCATATTTAAGGTGTTCGTGCATATTTACTTCGTAAGCACATATAAATGCATATTATGTGAAAAAATCATTAAATTAATAGCTTTTTCTTTAATTAGGTTATATTTGTTTACTTGGTTAATTTTTTGTCTGTGGAGTGTTTCTGAGTAAAATTTTCAAGCACAGGTAATTGGTTTTCGTAAATGCACACTTTGCATCCCTTTCTTTGATTGTGACGCAACTGGAGACAGAAGGAATGTCTTTGTGTTCTGCTCTCACTCTTTGGGAAAATGTCAAGAAAGAAATTGTATCCGTTCCAACATCAGTGGGGAGAATTATTGCAGAAAAGGCAGATAAAGTGACTTCCAAGAACCCAGGTTTGAATTTTTTGTGCAAAGTGAAAGCTGTGCTACAAGGTGAATCAACAGAACTATTACAAGATCTCACGCCAGAGGACATAGCTGCATTGAAATATTGTCCAGTGACAAACTGTAGTGTGGAGCACACCTTTTCTTCATACAAGGATATACTAAATGATAAACGGAAAAATTTCACTCTAACCAATTTAGAGAGATATGTTGTAGTGCATTGCAATTTACATAAATTCAAAACTACTTAACGATATTCGTTATATTGTGTTTAACAACTGGAAATAGTAAATTCAATTTAATACAAGATTTTGCAACCTTAATTGACATGGAAGCTGTTGTTACTTCGTCTTTACCTTCAATGGTCACTATGTGTGTGTAGTACTTTAAAAAATAAATGTATTTCGAAGAATTTTTTTGTGCCTACATTTTTCCTTTAGTGCATAATTTGCATATTTTACTTGTTTTTAGTGCATAGATGCATGCATATTGATCCGCACTTTAGTTATTAATATTGAATTAAAATTAGGGCTGAGATGATGATGTATCATTATCATGCAATACCAGTGGTATCAGAAAGCATAGGTTAGCACGTACCAGCCAATACTTTTGTAGCTTTTTGGTCTTTCGCAGGGTGCACAAAAATTCTGCATGAAAAACTCGCAGTGTCTAATTATCCAGTCTCTAAAGTTCAAATCACCAACCCTGAGACCTTCTGTACACAAAACCACGTGCATGCAGAAAGCATTGATAACTCATAGAAGTAAAATAACCCACACGAAAATCCAGCGTTGTTACAGGATTCATTACGTAAGGTAAAACAACGGCCAATTTGTAGTATGGGATATGCTGCCGCAAATGACGTCTCACTTTAAACCCAATGCTCTTTCTTTTGTACTTATTGCTTCACCTTTATGGTTAACTCTTTGCACCAGTAATCATTTCCCATAAATTTGGCTTCTTTCTTGCATGCGAATTGAATATATTTTACTTGCATTTTTTTTAGACAAAATGATATAACATGGTAAAGGTAAAGGTAAAGTGTTCCCCTGTGCATAGCACCACGCCATGAAGGCGTATAGGGGGTGTGGGGGTAACGCCCCACACTTTCTTGATCCGGTCGTGAGTGGGGGTGATGTGATCAGCATCACGCCCCTGACCGCCTTTACCCCCCAGGGTTTCCCCCAGGTACCCATGTTATTCGACGCTGGGTGGGCGCCGGGGCCGCTTCCACAGTTAGAAAAGTTCCCGGATTTGAACCGGCCGGGGATCGAACCCGGGACCTTGAGCATGGTAGTCAGGCGCGTTACCGACTGAGCCACCGCGGCCAGTATATTTTTAAGGTTTGATATAGATAGGAGTGTATTTGAAATTTGTTTGTAGATTTCATGTAAAATTGGCCTATACCGATAAAGTACTGATTAATTAGACAAAATGATGTATGGTAATGTATATTTTTAAGGTTTGATATAGATAGGAGTGTATTTGAAATTTGTTTGTAGATTTTATGTAAATTATATCTTATGTAAATAAAATATATAATGGGTATAAACAGCCATATGCAATGCTGTAAGTCCAATAAATATATTGATGATGATGATCAAAACAAGACAAAGAAAGTTCGTAAATTTTTTGCGGTTGGAAACTTTGACAAGCATCCTAATAACGATTTTGGTTCTGCCAAACATAGTGCACTTCGTAAAATAACTTGGTGACATGGCAAGGCAAGATAAGTGTGAACATTTTGTAGGAATATGCATTGTAACTTTCAATGAGCTTAGAGATTTGTGTACATAATGATATTTTATAACATTGGTTACCTAAATTTTGCTTTTTTATTTACCAAAAATATGTGCCTCTACTTATACTGATATGCCTATATCGGCCAATATCGATAAAGTACTCATTAAACTGTCAAATCCCTATCTTAAAGTAAAATTCTCTGCAATCAATACTTTGTACACCTTTTAATTGTTACAATTTTCAACCAATATATCTGTGGAAAGCAGTACGCATAATGGCAATATTTTCATCAGAAATAAGCACCTATCAAAATATCAGGATTTGCTAATATACGAGGGGGTATCCAAATGTTTTAATTATAATAAAGAAGTTATAGAGATATTTACATGAAACTTTTTGTGCATAATCAGTGTCATTGCCATGCATACTTGTGCAAATATCAAATCTTTGTCTAACGTAGGTTTCTTTCCAAAGGCTGTAGAAGACATCAATCTGCATGATGAACAAAATTGAAGCCCGGAGTGTCATAAAGTTCCTCCATTTGAAGGGCAACAACGCACGCCAAATCCACGACGAAATGAAAGCTGTGTATGGGGATGAAAGCCCATCATATGACACGGTTGTGAGGTGGAAGAGGAACTTTCAAAGTGGTCACATGTCCCTGACAGACGAGCCACGAGCGGGTAGACCCTCAATCAAGGATGATCTTGCCATGGTGAAGAAAGTGGAGGCCGTTATCCTCGACGACAGAAGATCGACCATGGGAAGAGTGATGGCGGAGACTGGACTAAGTTACGGAAGTGCGTGGAGGATTATTCATGAGGAACTGCACATGAATAAGGTGTCTGCACGCTGGGTACCTCGCTTGTTGACACCTCTTCAAAAGCAAACTCGCCACGACTTTTCCCAGCAGAATTTGACTCTGTTGGAGCGGAATGAAGACGATTTTTTTGCTTTTCTCGTCACTATCGACGAGTGCTGGGTATACCTCTACGATCCGGAGACCAAAGAAATGAGCAAGGAGTGGAAACATCCATCCTTCCCCCTCCCAAGAAGGCGAAGGTCCAGAAATATGCCGGGAAGGTGATGCGGTCCGTTTCTTTGGATAGCCGCGGGGTAATCTTAACACATTACCTTCCAAAGGGCGAGACCCTCAACAGCGATTACTACTGCAACCTTCTGGAGAAACTGCGTGATGCATTGAAACAAAAACGTCGTGGCATGATTAACAAAGGCGTCCGTCTCCTGACCGACAATGCACGCGTCCATACGGCCCAAGCATCCGTTGTCGCCGCCCACCGGTTAGGCTATGAACTTTTGCAGCATCCACCTTATTCGCCTTATCTTGCGCCAAGCGACTTCTTCCTCTTTCCCGAGATGAAGAAACCACTTCGTGGTCGGCGATTTGACGACAGTGAGGATGTCATTTTCGAAGTGGAACAGTGGTTTTCGAGCAAAGCGGAGGACTTCTACAAAGAGGGCTTAAAACAGGTGAAGAAACGCTGGCAAAAATGTGTGACTCTGCAGGGAGACTACGTGAAGAAGAACTAACTTTGACCACTGCAAGTGACTATTGTATGTTTTTTATTTCATGGTGATAATTAAAACTTTTGGATACCCCCTCGTAGCTATTGGTTCATAGTAGTATCAGCTTAGTTAAAATTATTCATATCTCACAACTTAAAAAAAAGTGATATTGTAAATAGTTTCAACATGCCTCTGTAATACATGTCCCACTGCTCTCTTGGATCTCTCTTTGGGTATTGTCGATGATACCTGCGATACCTATTGTCATGGTAATAAAGGTCACCTTGATCCCGCTCTTTGTGCCTCTCCACATCCGTGTCGGACTCTCCACCTCGAGATGATGAACGCCTATATTCATGAATGGACCCAGAGCGACTTGTTGGTCTCGACCTGTCAAATATCATGAAATGTAAAACATAAAAAAATATACTGCACACCATGTGTTTTCAATAAATTAAAATCAACCCAGACCAGTAACAACTTAAACTTTTTCTTGCATTCCTCTTTTTGGACTGACTTCCAATATTTCTTCAGGGATAGGCTGTGCACAAGTTGTGGAAGAATGGTTAAAATGGCTTAAAAAGGTGTAAAATACTTGATCCCATTATCATATCAATGGAATGATCAGCAGTTTCCTGCAATTATCATAGAATGACAACTGCTTTAGCCATCAGATGCAGTTGCCTTCTTTTTCAGAATCATCTGGATTCAATGTTATTTTTCCGGTTGAAGATGACTTTTAAGAATCTTCTTTGTAATCGACAACATTTTTGTGTAGTGACAATTCTGTCACTAATGATGTTTATAGTTTTAGTATAAATAAGTAGGGGCATGCATAGATTGTTTTTGACAAAAACACGAAATGTGAAATAACACAATGCAGTGTTAAATTTTCACGTTTCTGGAAAGGTGAGTTGCATTTTGCTACCATGTTTTGTCATGAAATGAACTGGAAAATGCAAAATAAACTCTTATGAACACGAAATTTAGTTTATTTACCGACGCGAAACCTTCTGAAGTCTGAATTATCCTGTGAGATATGCACATCACGGAAAATTGATTTAATTCTGTTGTAAACATCTGTAAACATTCGAAAAGCAAAAATATACTCCTTTACATAGGAATAAACTTAATACTCTGATATCTATTAGAACTGAAATGTTAATTTTGTGTAATAAGTATAGTTTTAAAATCAAATTTAGGTTTTTACTCATTTACTCATTTTAAAACAAAAATATAATTTTATATACAGCTTATGATCCCGAAATATGCAAAGTTTTTGTAACAATATCTTGATCTTTTATGTGGCTCTACCTATCACTAACCAAGCTGACACTGATGGTAGTCCTGCTAGTTGGATCTACTCAACCAGCTGGAGATGTTCTGAAAATAATCTGTCTATTACTTATCTTCCATCTCTGGAGGAGATCCCAATCCAAAAATTAGGAACACAAAACAAGGTCCATGTTGCTTTTAAACTGTTAACATTAAATGTTAATAATAAAATGCACAAAAACACTATAAAATAAGGCAAAATTAATCAATTATATACTGCACCTTATGCTTCATGTAAAGGAAATGACGTAAGTATAATCTCTCAATATTATTGCATGATTACAAAAGGCACTTTCAATGGTATCATCACTTGATATGAAAGAGTGTAAACTTATATTAAAGAAACTGTACATACCTAGAGTCCTTATTCTCCTTTGGTTTATCACCTTCCTCTCTCTGAGATCTTTCAGGATTATCTCGTACTCCTCTAATCCGCTTGTCCCAATCTTCGCGAAATGTTCGGTCTCTCCTATCTTCGTAATTTCGATCACCATAATAACTGTCGGCATCATCATCATAGCCGTCACTTGGAACATCGTATCTGAAACAAATTGTAGCTGAATCAATTGTAACTTTGTTCCAAATAACAATTTCATCTACCGGGGTCACAGAAAAGGGTGAAATATAAGTGTAAATGTACTCAGTACATGTCATAGATGAGAACAAGAGAAGGGCAAACCATAACAATACTTGCACATGAAGTTTGTATTGCTACAACTTGGCTTAGTTTCTACAGGATAGAAAAGGGGTGCATTTCATGTGTTCTAAAGTTGGACGCAAATTGAGCAGTGCCATGTGTTCGGATTATCACTTTTCTACCTCTTCAAAAAAAACAAAAGTAATAAAAAAAGCCTAGCAAAATGATTAAAAATACTATTTGCAGTAAAACAATCTAAGTTGACTTCTGCAAGTCATCATATCAATTTGCTGTTTCAAATTCAAAATAAGTAATACATGTACCACTTAAAGAAATACACATTCGTAATGAGGCAGGAACGTTGTTCACATGCTCAGGTTCGATTTTGTGTGCTCGTCTCCTGTATACACTTTTGACACAATGTAACATGAATATCTGGCTTAATTTTTTTTAAAAAATCCATAATGAATTTTAAGTGCCTTCTCCTGCATATATCTGCTTATTTTATAACATTATCTTGTTCATTACTTATTGTTTTAAGTAATTAAGAAGAAACCGAAAGTTACTTCTATTTTTGCCCAAGTTCTAACTGTTTAATTCCCAGCTGTGGTACACATGCATTCTTTACATGGTTAAATTTCTATTTATGTCAGTTAACACGTACTTCAGTCTTTTAGTAACTACTTACAGTATGTTTTCTAGAGAACAACTATTCCCTTCCATTTACTCCTATATGTATACTCTAGTTCTGGACATGCACTGGCACTGCGACCTACTTCACTTGCAATGGGTGTGAAAGTATTACGTCGGAAGATGCTTTTGTTGTTAGGTTAGATGAGTCAGGTTTAAGGTTCTTAGCATATAAATAAAATCCCTAAATCCGTCCAACACACGTTCACCTCATACCTGGTCTCAAGCATGAAATCCTTTTCAAATCTCACCAGAAAATCTGTCAGAACTGCATGTCTGAGATAACCATAAGCCAAAAATGGATGCTTGCTAGAAAGAAAGGATGCTACTTTCCAAATCATACAATTTCTTCGGTAAATAATACTTAGTGAGGCTTTCCAAAATTTGACATTACTTTCAAGTATTCTAAAGCACTTCCTAATTCCTAAAACTTCCAAAAAAATAATTAAACTGTTGCCCTATTTTTTCCTCTATCACGACAATGTAAACATACACAATAACTTACCTCTTTCTTCGCATCTTCCTTTCATCTTCATATCTTCGCCTGTACTCCCTAGAATCGTACCTAGGATCATACCGTTGATCTTTATCCCAATTATAAGTACTTCTGTCATGTCTGTATCGGCCTGGTGAATCATCCCTTGGATAATAATCTCGCCCTTTTGCACTTTTTGGCCGGTTTCTCTCCTCGTTTCTATAATCTCTGCCTCTTCGATCACTTCTATGACCTCTTTCTTTTTCGATCTCAGATTCATCATCGTAGTTCCTCTCTCTTCTATCACGGTAGCTCCGGTCTCGTCTATCATCACTGTTATCGCTTCCTCTGTGTTCATCGTAGTTCTTGTCTACTCCTTTCGAATTACGCACTGTACTTTGAGAATAAGAGTCTACATTGTCCGATCCGATCGTTTCACTTCTCTCTGAACAAGGCTCGCCCGATAATAACGCATCATCAGATTGCGGTGCGGTTATCATTGGAGTGGCTTCGTCTTCCGCAACTCCCGTCACTACCCTAGGCTCCAAGGGTGGCTCGATGGGCCTGAATTCGCTAGAAGATGGAAGGGTTTGAGTCTCGGGGCTGCTACTTTCACCAGGCACCATTCTATGCAAGCCAGGTGGAGGAAGCGGTAATTCCGGTTGGTTGTTCGCATCTGCAGGAGGGAAGTCCGATGAAACAAATGTTTGTCGTGATACATTATCTGCAGTTATTTCCGCATTATCATACTTTCTATCTTGCACATGTTCTTGTTGTTCCACTAACTGGCCTGTTTCCAGGTACTGATTCCTGTCTGTAGAAATGACGTCATGCACCTTATGCCTCTCTTTCTGAATATCACTGGAAGTATCACAGCCTACCCTTGGTGCTACCTCTTGATTATCTGGTTGCGACACCCCAAGCATGGTGTGTTCCCAGTGGGTTGGCGGTGCAGGCATAAGTCTTGCATCCTGAAATGTAAATTAATAATGTTTTAATGTCAGGAAGGAAGAACTAAGATTAGAAATCAGTCCAAAAGTTCCCACAATGCTATTGGGTAAATGTGCAAGTGGGTAAAAATGTAAGACAGAAATTTTTGCCTTTTTTTGTGCTAAACTTGTAACAATATGTAAAATAAAGTAGATGGAGTGAAAGCTCTTTAATTCCTGTGGTTTGTATATTGTAATATTTATAAGTCACAGATTTCAGTATTAGCTTTGAGTGTCACACTTGCATTCCAATATACCCCTGCAAATAGATGGTTAAATAAAAATATTTATAGTAAAAAAGTTTGATTAATCTTACTAGATGTCACTCATGTAGACATTATGATATTCTTTTGTTATTTCCTTTGAAACTAGTTGCCATGTTTGGTGGGCCTATCGTTGGTTTGTGTTATATGCTGAGCTGTTCTGAAGGATTTCATAGGTTTACTTTATGACACATTGTCACTCGTTGTTACAATAATGTAATCATCTGAAATAAAGAGAGAAGGCTATGGGCAAAAATGGTCATATACTTTATTATACTTGGACAGTTTTACTGAATGTAAAACAACAACCTTTTGTGAATGGCGACAGAGAGTTATAGAAATCCAGAGAGTTATAGAAATCTAGATGCGAATAAAAATATTTTTTTCCCAAAAGACAGATTAATATTGATTTTTGTCTGGGAATTAAAGGATGTTCGTGCTATGAACTAAAATTTGTGATTAATGTTTATATTAAGGACAATTTAACAAAATCATGTCTTAGTTTCACTAAGTAAATAACACAACAACTGAAATGTCCTTTACTCAGCAGTGACGAGCTATCAGTATACAGTAGAATGTCGTTTATCCGCACACTCAAAAAAGCACATACTGTACAAGTGTTTTCTCATGTTTTTTTGTTTACTGGCACTGTATACAAATTAGTACTGTGTACTGTATGTATAAAATAAACCTGTACTGTACGGGCTTTTCTTTGTTAAATAAACACGTTTGATTATCCGCAAAAATCGTTATCGTATAAACTTCGGTTCCAATTAATGCGGATAAATGAATGTTATACTGTATAATGATTAATGTAACCAGTGATTCATATTTAATATATGCAAGGGGGCAGTCGGTAATCCGTCTGACTGCCACATGGGAGAGATTAGTTCGATTCCCAGGGTGGGTGAACTTGCCCCCACATAGAGCAACTCTGGGGCTCACTCAGCCTCAACTAAATGGTTATCTGGGGGCAACACTGGGGCAGGGTGGGAGGGTAAATGCAGCTGGAGCATGGTGCTGATCAAATCACCTCCAACATTACCGAGATATAGAATGTGTGGAGCCCTTTTCCAACATGTGCCTCATGGCATGGTACAAAGTGCACAGGGAACTTTACCTACATCCAAAGAGGAACAACACAGTAATACAATATAAAACCTTACCTGAGGAACTGATCCTGGTAGAGCTGAACCCTGATGCAAGTTTGACATCTGCTCAGTTAAGGAATCAATGTCTGGTTGCTCTTTGTTGTCGGGTACAGTTTCCAGATTCACGCCTTCTTCACGTGATGGTTTCCTTTCTTCCAAAACAGCAGTGCCAATTTTATAAGCGCTACTACCTTGAACAATATCATTTTGTTTGGCACTAGTCTGCAAAGAAGGCTTTGGAACTTCTCCACTTCCCTGAGATAAATGTGCTACATTGTAGCCTAAATCCTGCTCCACTTTCATCGGCATATCGCCACCTAACATGCCTGGCTGGTACGGATAACCGAGATTCATCTCTCCCACTGGAACGTTCTGGGTTGGATATAGAGATGTAGAGGGGTCAGTTTTCACGGGCGGAGCATTTGCGTAAGTGCCTTCTTGCTTGTCGGAACGCTGTTCCAATTCTGGAGGTATGATCTCTTTGTTTTCAACGTCGTTCTCCGGTGCAGGGAAATGATACTGCACATTCTGCGACCTGACTTCCGAAGGATTTTCCCTTTGCTTCGAAGATGTTGCATCCGGTGATTGAATAGGAAGGTCAGGACGAAGAGGAGGAGGCTTAGTGGGATACATTACAGGAGTGGCAACTGGTAAAACCTGGTGTATATTTTCCAATCCAATTTTTTCTTGTGATGCCAACAGAGACGAAGTGCTGGAATGATGACTGTAACTCTTATTTGAGGATAGGTCATTATTGGAAGTAGAATGATGCTGAAACTCTAATGAAGATGCAACGTATGTATCACTGGAATCCACATCCGGAGTACCTTCAACTTCACGAACAGCATGAGGATGTTGCCTGTGCAACTGCATATGTGAATTATCAGCACCGCCATCTGCAAGTAAGTAAATACAAATATTCAATTTGGATAACAGTCAATCATATAGTTCAATACAATTCCCACTTTAGTTTAAAAATGCCGTTGCAGTCAATAATTTCATGGACGGGTTACATAGTGTTGATTTGGTGTTTTAAGTCCACTTTATGCACACTAAGGCTAATCGAGACTTGACCTACAGTTTAAAGTTGGATCCGAACCACTATGATCCTCCACCGGGTATTGAACCTGGGACCCCTTGATCACAAGGTGATGATGCTACCACTGCACCATCAGGGAGGCCTTTTTGCACAGGTGACAGAGCATTTGCAAGATAAGCACACCAGTCAGCCAAGAACAGTCAACTCAAAGAAATCGCAACAATTGTGCATGTAAACCACTCCCAAATGGTAGATACTGTCACAACAGCACTACGGATTAAACATCATATCTTGTAATGTGGCACAACAAAATCATAGTCCACAAAATTATTGAATGCAATGGTATAAATACCAGCCTGCAACCACACAGGAAACAGTTATTCAGAACCATGGGTGCTCTCTGTTGATAGAGTACAAAACAATTTATATCTGGAATTACATACTTTCTTTTATGTCCGTAATAGTTTTTGTTAAATCTCTCTCTGTATATAAAAATGGATGTATGTGTGTATATATCTATGTATGTTTGTTCCGGCATAACTCTCGAACGCCTGGAGCAATTTCAACCAAACTTGGTACATATATGACTTACAATCTAGAAAGAAATACAGTGGGGGGGGGGGGGGGGGGGTAAGACACCCCTGGTACCCCTAGGTGTGGAGATGGGAAGGGGTGACATGTAAAAATAATCTAAAACGACTGATATTAGTGTGGAATCCATTGTTTTCGGGGTCGCTAAGATGAATAGACACACTCCCTACATTGTTCAACTCCAAGTTCATCACCTATCGGCATGGGGGGGGGGGGGGGGGTGAAAAGTAAAATGTCAAAAATGACCTAACTGTCATAAGCCTGGAGCAATTTCAACCAAACTTGGTACACACATGACTTACAATCTGGAAAGAAACACTGTGGGGGTAAGACACCCCTGGCACTCCTAGAGGTGGGGTTGGGAAAATAATCGAAAACGGACGATATTAGTGTGGAATCCATAGCTTTCGGGGTCGCTAAGATGAATAGTGACACTCCCAATGCCGTTCAATTTATTTATTCTCGCTCCTGGAGGTGAAACTGAAGGTAAATTAATATTATAGTGAATTTGTAAAATATTTTACTTTATAATTTGTATACTGTAGTTATACTTTTAAATACCTATAAATAAACTTACACTATAGTTAGAATTCATTATTTTCCTGTCTCCCGGCAATGCCAGGTAATCAGATAGTTTGTAAATATAATACATGTACAAAAATTTACTTTAAATGAGGCATTAGTAGTTCGTTATTATGACAATCATGCCTTTGTGAAGAATATTTAAAAAGTACTTACTTATTTATAGGAGCATTCTAGCATAGTGTGACATTCACATATAAAATGAAAAGTTCTATTAAAATATTCATAATGAACTAATTTCATTGAATTATGCAGAACTTTGTGGTGTCTGCCAATAAATTGAAAACTTTAATATGATGACACAACCTGAATACATGAAGAATATTAAACAAAAATTTAATACACAGCTTATCTTGCTAAGGCTAATAAGATAATTAAGGAGATGACAATCATTTAGGGTATTCATAAAATGATTTCCATATTAAAACCAATACAATATGTTACTGGAATCAGTGAAATCTATACAGGGTGGGGTACAAAAACCTGATGATTTTTAAAATGATATAACACAGTAAATAAAAAGAGTTTGTCTTTATTCATGTGCTAGCCATACAGCCATATGTATGCAATTATTATTGCAAGATGATTGATTAATTTGTGTTTTAAGTCCACTTTATGCACAGTAAGGCTAATCGAGACTGGACCTACAGTTTAAAGTGAGATCCAAACCACTATGTGACTCCACCAGGTAGGATCGAATATTGAAAGATGAAAATTATGACTTACATCAAGATTAAGTGTGGACCACACACTGCTGGAGTCGGTCGCTGAAACTTCTCGTTTCTGCTGATTGTTGTTTTGTTATTGCATCACGTTGCATGCTGGGATAATGGGAGGGGAGGTGGTGTGGATTCCAGCCCTCACTAGCTGACATTTCACCAAGCTCAGACCGCACTTTCGTTTTTGAAATGCCATTTGCAACATATTATTTTCCACATTTAATGTTGGTGTAAATCATATTTTCTTTTTCAATCATGATGGCATACATATGGATGTATGGCTAATGAATAAAGACGAAATCTTTTTATTTACTGTTACATCATTTTAAAAATCATCAGGTTTTTGAGGCTCACCCTGTATTAGCAGTGGTAAAATTTCCTATTAAAATATCTCAAAATGGTAGAAAATGAGGTAAAAAAAATGCTATACCTGAATACAGTGGAGGCAATGGATTTCTATCTTCTACTTCTGAATAGAATGGAGGCAATAGATTTCTATCTTCCACTTTCAATGGAACTTCACCGATTGAAGATTTTAACAAACCACTGTCCGATTCTGAAACTGCACTCACACTGTTATCACCACTGGCTTCAACTTTCCCATAATCCTGAAGTAACTGATGTGCCTCACTATTTTCACTAACTACCTCTGACGACATTGATTTGTCTGTTGTATCCGTCTCTACAGTCTGCACAACATCTATTTGATTTTCGCAACTATCACTCGATCTGGTATATACTGAGGATATGAGGCTATCGGAAGCCACATTTTCTTCTAATTCTAATTCACTCTTTACGGGACACAATGAACTACCACTTTCTGATGCACTTAGGGTATGTACGCCTTCGTGCTCACTGCCGCTAACACCCATATCAAAACTACGAACACTACTTTCAGCACTTAAATGTTCATCCGTAGTGTTATTGTTTCTTTGAACACTATAATGCATTCCGGCCTGTACATTGTTTGGTTGATTTGTGCCAAAATCTGAAATTTTGTTTCTTTGACTAGCCTGAGACTGATCAGGCGTTATTTCATTATTATTTACTTTAGTTTCCGTAGCAACAGGCTGCTGTTCTGGAGTCATGGAGTACATATTTGTATTCTGACTCGAGTTCATAGCAGCATAATTTTGGGTCGTTGCTTCGGGTGCAGAATATGATATGTTGGATGCATCTGTTGGTTCATTAGCCGTCCAGTTCCAAGAATCATTTTGATTGGCTGCTTCATCCCACGTTCCCCAGTTCCACGGATCGGTACCCCCAGTCGTGTTGTTTACCACATTGCTCTGATTATTGGACTGAACGTAGTTGTGGTAGTACTCTGCAGGATTGGCTGCCTGGTGGTACTGTTGTTGCTGGGGGGCTTGGTACTGTTGGTGAACTGTTGGATGCTGGTACTGCTGTCCATACATCTGTTGGTTGTTCCACATCTGTTGCTGCTGAGGATCGGATCCCCAGTTCCAGCTGTCAGCACTGCTGTTGTTAGGGTCAGCATGATGACTATGACTACCACCCACAGGCTGTTGTGGTGTTACACCTTCCCACTGCTGACTGGTAGGTAACTGTGCCGTTTGATTCCACCCCTATGGGATAGAACCGAAATTAGTAAATTAATTTGCATTATTAGGGATGGACTGATATCAAAATTTGATTGATACCGATAAAATATGGACATAAAATTGCAAATGGTCGTTGAAGAACTTGAACGTTTCCTCCTTAATAAATGTATGTTTTTCACCAAATAGATTACGGAAGTCTATTAAACAATATCTAGACAACAATGAAAGAAAAATACATGAAAATTCACGTCAATGCTCTAGAAGGAATTCTAAGTGTATATAATTTTTCATATTTTGAAATATGAAAAGTTTTTCGAATGGAGAGGAAAATTTGAAAAAAATCGCCCATTCACATGCCTAAGGTCCAACTGAGCCTTAAAGAGTCTATTTCACATTTTGCAGTTCATTTCGCAACATTTTGTGACAAAACAGGGTAGGAAAAGGCACTCATACATCTCTAAAACATGAAAAATTAACATTACAATGTGTTACTTCACAATTTGTGTTTTTGTCAAAAACGAAAGATGCATGCCTCTAGTGATAGCCAATGACCACAAAGCTGAATATTTACTTTAAAAAACTAGAGTATGCAGATTATATGTTTATATTCATCAAGATAACAAAATAGCAGAATATTGCACAAAATTATAATATATTTATAGATAAATTGGATCCCTAAAATTATCGGTAATTTAATCAATATTTTGAACACCTATTAATAGTTACAATTTTAAAGCATCGCTATCAGTTCAAATTGGAATCGTCTCAGCCCTACATGTAACCATATGATAATATTTCACAATTTCTTTTACTGGTATTTCTGGCACATATTTGTATATTACAATATTTGAACTATTTCAGTCTTTATCACATTAGTAAAAAACAGAAGGGATTTCATTATCTTTGCGCATCATGGCAGATAAGACTCGAAAAATTCAGTTTTAATTTTCCATATTTGTTCATATATTAGGTTTTGGCTCATATTTTACATGTGTTTGTTATTCTTACATATTATTTCCATATTTCAGAACATTTCTCAACATATACTCCATATTCGCACAAAAAAACTACACATTCCCGTGTGACCAAAAGAGTTGCGTGAATTTCTTGCGAATAACCGAGAAAGTCCAAAGTGACATTCACCAAACAAAGGTTGACGACCTTTATTATAACCTCTGTGTTAATTACAAGTTTTCTGCCATCCGAACAATAATGCGCTCTCTCTCTCTCCCTCCCCTCTCAAAGATGTTAACGCTAATAGTAACAATGCCGAAAGAAGCACAATCAATTGTTTGTTTTAAAACTCAAGAGTTATGTATGTTTCATATTATTAAAAAGGTAAATTTTTACAATTTTAAGTCCATATTTAACTCCATATTTTGGTGAAAATAATTAAATATGTATTTACATATTCAGCACATTTTACTACATATAAATCCGTTCCCTGGTAATAAAGAATGAGATCTTGTGTAGTCAAAGAATGCAAAATATGCCGAAAATAAGTAGAATTAATACCCGAAATATGTAAAAACTGTGGGTAAAAAAAAGGTAAAGCGCTTCCCTGTGCATAGCACCATGCCATGAAGGCGTATAGGGGGTGTGCGGGTAAAAACTGTGGGTATGTATATTAATATATGTAAAATGATTGATGATTATTTCCATTATTCCTGTATTATTATTTATGATTGAGTGAATTTCTCAGAAATTTATCCAGGGATACTACCCGGACTGGTGGCCTCCAGTCATAAACCTTTGGGTTTAAGAAGGCTAGAGAGTGAGTGAGTTAACATGAACCACCCTATGTTGAAACTGTTGCTAAATGTTTCAACTGTGGCTGAGTTGACACTAATATAACACTAAGGGAAAATCCTCGATTGTATTCAATCACCCTCACATGGCATCATATCACAAACCATCTATCAAAGCTTCATTTGTACGGCATGGAGTAGTTCCACCTACTGTAGTTAGTAAAAAACAAGAGCAAGTGGTCCTGGGAGAGTGTGTGCTGGAACTCAATTGAACAAAATTCGTGGTAACTGTGCAGCGTGATCTTAGTGCTAAGTTCAAGAAGAGTATCCATCCGGTGATTGTATGACAAACTTCTGAGCAGTGGTTGCTTGTGTATGTGTAAGGAACAATACGTGAGATGAATTGGACTACCAAGTTAATAACAAGAGAAGTCGACATCGAGGCCTTACAAGGTGAATGAATGAACTTTCTGGGTGTGTTGAACTTCTTGAGTGTGCCTACATATAATTTTCTTTTCCTGTTTTGTACAATGTCTGCATTAAATTTTAAGAATCAGGGCAAATATTTTGATGCATGCAGTACTTTTCGGAGTATGGTGCAACATCTTTGCAGAGTACAAATATCTTGGAAATTATGCACATTACCATTTTACGAAAAACACTGCACCAACGAAATTGGATTTCATCATATTCTGATTATCTTTCATGAATTTTGGAATATTTTAAGGTAAATACACTCACAACAGAATACTTAATAACAACATTTAGGAATGTTCTAATTGTTACAATGCTAAAGGGGGGGAGGAGGCAAGAGAGAGAGAGAGAGAGTGCATCCAATCAGTATCACTTGTAATCTGCGAGTATTGGTTCAAAATGGTATTCAGATTAACTCATCAACAGTAACCAACAAAAATACTAAATAATAATAGTGCCAAAAAGATAATAAAACTGAAAGAAAGTGATTGAAAAAGAGAAATTACTAACCTGGTTTCCCACGCCAGAAGTATTTGTTGTTTGCATCAAATCTGAGGGGTTATAGAATTGAACACCTCCACTTTTGGGGACATTTGAAGGGTTATACCACTGGACCGAGTTTGAAGCAGCATGAGGAACATTATCAGATGAAGGGGCTGAAATAAACACAATAACACTTACACCAAACTTTACATTAATGTAATTTATCCTGAAACTGATAGAAAAATAAAGTATGCAACATTGAAATCAACTATTATCCACCAACATACTGTCAACCAGATTAAACATCTTTCCACAGTAAAGCAGGAACAAAAAAGCACATAATGTTACAATGCTTGAAATTTTCCATTAGGTAACTTCCAAACCTTGAATAGTAACAAATTTGCAGGCACATATCAACCTATGAAACCACTCTCGTGTGACAATGTAATTGAATTAAAGTGACTGGTCAATTTCAAAATGAGACTTTCAATTTCATTGATACTTAGACTTGCTTTATTGCTACCAAAAAGTGTTCAACTTGCAATGATCCCAACTTATCCTAACTCAACTACTTTAGGGGAATGTAAATAAATTACAAAACTTCATACTTCAATTAATATTATTTTCCTGTAGTTTACGGTTATTACAAGCATAAGAAAACAGTTTTTCTTTGTGACGTTTCAGGAGAACACACGCTCCTTTCATCAGACATTTATTTTCATTTTGACTAAAGATACAGTTATAACAATGGTTAGTAATTTTTTAAACAAAAAGAATCTGTTATATAATGGATGTTGTCAATGTTACATTGTTGTAATATAGCAACTTAACTGTGAAAAAACAGTCTGTTTTATTATTAAATTATGAATCCAAAATATCATCAGGTAATTCAAATTCATCATTGTTTTCACAAAGTCTCTTGATGTTTTCGGTTACATTAAATTTTAAAGATGGTGGCTTACTCCATTTGTGAAAAAGAAAACTCCATACTGGATCTATGTTACCATTTTCATTATTTAATTTAAATAAAATGGTAACATAGATCCAGTATGGAGTTTTCTTTTTCACAAATGGAGTAAGCCACCATCTTTAAAATTTAATGGAACAGAAAACATCAAGAGACTTTGTGAAAACAATGATGAATTTGAATTACCTGATGATATTTTGGATTCATAATTTAATAATAAAACAGACTGTTTTTTCACAGTTAAGTTGCTATATTACAACAATGTAACATTGACAACATCCATTATATAACAGATTATTTTTGTTTAAAAAATTACTAACCATTGTTATAACTGTATCTTTAGTCAAAATGAAAATAAATGTCTGATGAAAGGAGCGTGTGTTCTCCTGAAACGTCACAAAGAAAAACTGTTTTCTTATGCTTGTAATAACCGTAAACTACAGGAAAATAATTATATAATGCAAGCAATGCGTACATACAAGAAAAACTATTATTCAATTAATATGTATGGATGTGAAAGAACCTTCCCCCACAACACTAATGCACTTATCTAAGTGTTTCACTAGTATTTGAAGGAGCAAACAAAGATTTCTCAGTATGCCATGCTGCTTGCTTAACCTCTTCATCACTGCTGACCTCCGAGGAACTCCATTTAGGGTCACAACAGGTGAAAATAGCTTAGAACAATGTCTGAACTGTAATAGATGTGTGGCAATAATTCCCTGTTGAGTTCATGTAGTGTGCAAATCATGTTGTGGTCAGTCTGCAGCATGCATCAGGCTTGCAGAGTTAGAGAGAGCTGCTTTGCATCGATGTGCAAATGTTCATGAATGACTGGGTTCAAAGTTCCCACAGAAAGATGGGCAGGCCTGTTGTGTAAGTTGGTGACATGTTATCCATTGATTTTCAAGGATCAGGCAATCCACTCACTGAATGTTCACAGGAACGATCACAGCAGACTCTGAGCAACCTTGGCCAGGATTGTCTTGCGCTGATGTACAGCCATCTTTAAACCACTCAAATCTCTTTACTGTGGCATACAGTTCAATCACTGTTCCGTGCTTGAAGTTTCCTCGGTTTTATGACTTTGTTCACAAGAAATATCATCACAACGTTCCAAGTTTGCAATCACAGGTTTTTCTTGTTTAACGTATGATTCTTGCTGCAAGCAATGTTAGCACTCCATGTGGTAATATTATACACTTGTCTCTCATGTCTTTGTTATACATCTGGGCATGTTCACTTATTCTGAAAAATTTCAAGTGACCATTTGACTTGTGGGGGGGGGGGGCATGCTACTGCTACCTGCAGGCAATCATGTGGAACTCACGAATATCCTCTTCCTAAACTGAGAAGTTATAACATTAATAGTAACGTGCTGTGATTGTTCCCCTGTATGGAAATGCAGATTGCAAGACACGACTAGTTACTGGAAATTGCAGTTTCATGTGGAACTTGTAAAGAAGTTCAACAAAAAATTAGGAATTTGCCAAGCTATTTTGCAAGAGAATGTAAAAGGGAAGAGGGCACCAAAGGGTCCTTCCATACCAAACCATCAAATGGTGGTTGCAGGACCATTTTAGAAAAAAAAAAATATATTTTTAGTACATATACGTTTGTACAGTTTCCACGTACAAAAACCAGTGCTCAAAAAAATATTGTCTTTAGTTCTCCTGGAGCAATAATTTTTCCAACATGGCACATGGCTTTTTTGCTCATGTAACAATTTGCGGAAACCTTAATATCTCAAAAACCACTAGAGCTAGAGACTTTAACCACATTCATTTTGTAGCTAATGAAGCATACCTTCTATGATAAGTATGTTTTGCACAAAATTGCATTCTTAGGAGGAGGACTATGGTGGAAATTTGGGTAACAATAGTTAAAAAATTGGATATTTAAGCCAGATTTTTTTAATGAAGGAGTTTAGTCCAAGGCTTGAAATTGTTTTCATTTGTAGACCTACCTACAGGGTGTCTGCAAATAAAATATCAGTGCTTAGAAATGCAACCCTTATTTGCAGCATGGGCTCAAACTTGGCCATTTACGGAATTTTGACTGTTTTCGGGGTTAAATATCTCATATGGGTCCTCTTTAAAAATTCAGAACTTTGGAATGGAGGAAGCCCTGCATGAACCTAACTCACAGTAAAAATCTCAACTTGTTTGGTCAATATGAGGTAGCGTATGTGACATTGCTGTGTAAGTGTTTGTTTGATATACTAAATCCTGGGTCTGCCAAAGTGGTCCATTCTTCCTTCAAGCACAGTTTTCCTTATTCATTCGGTACCTTGACCCTCTGTACCACCTTGAGTAAGTGAAATATCTTGCATAGTTTATGAAGATTATGTTGTCTATGAATGTTCTCTCGTTTTAGCTTGCTGAGATGTGCTATTGTGAAATAAATTATGGCTGTTACCTTACCGTGAAGCAGAACAGACTGAAGGCTTCGTGTAAGTGAATATAGCACCCACCCAACATAACGTTCCACAACAGCAGCTATAATTTTATGTCATCAGCTTAGGAGCTGATAGCAATTTTCAATGTGTTCTTTTACTATTTTAGAGTACGTGCAAATGTTTTTTACAAAAGTGAAAATACTTTAAGATGGCAGGTTTTTACATATGCAAGCCATACTATGGTATCAGTTATTTGTGTTTTCTGGGGTACTTGAACCAATTTTAAATTATGTAAAACATCAAAATCAATCTATTAAAAAAATACAACATAATTCTCGAAAATGGTACAGTGGGTTATTGGCCACATTTATTCGGGGATCAGGATATGGCTCATCATCCTACATCTTCGGGTGATACATTTCAAAACATCTTTGTTTGTTTTACGCCTTTCCATTCAATCTGCAACATTCGTGTAGCACATTTAGAAAGCTTGTTTCCCTTTCGACTGCAGGCCATGTCTACGTTTCACATCAATATAGTGCTATGTCCCAGACAAATGCATTTCAAAATCTCTTCCTTATAACCAAATCTAGGATCATACAGGTTAATAACGGTTTCTTCAGGTAGAAGCATTTCTTTACCTGTAATCCATTTCCTGCAACTTCCATCAATAGTTTTTGCATTCTCAAGATTCTGTAACACCATCGTGTTTGCTCTTTCTGATAAATGTTTACTGCTGCATACCACCATTTGATTTATTCACCATTTCTTTCATTTTGCAACCACGTGCTATGCCGTCTGCAATTTGGAGCACCAAAAGTTAACTATGATATCATTCAGCTCTTAAGTATTCTTAAGTGACATAACATATTGAGGTACCCCAGACCCTATGTACCCCTTAGAGAAAGTGAAATATTTTGCATGGTTTATAAAGATTTTGTTGTTTATGAACATTTTCAGTTGATTTTAGCTCTCGGAAATGTGTTATTGTGAAGTAAAGTACATTTGTTACCTTACTGTGAAGCAGAACGGCCCAAAGGTTTCGCGCAAGTGAATATAGCACAAAAAACCACTTTCCACAACAGCAGCTATAATTTTACGTAGGTAGGTGAGGATTGATAGGTTTGGTTCTGATTAGGGCTGAGCCGATACCACTTTGAACCAATACTTACTAAATGTTGTTCAAAATATTGATTAATATTAGTGTGTAAGTAACTATTTCCAATTATAAGCATCACTTTATGCGAGTTTTACTTCAAAATATTCAAAAATTACATACGAATGTTAAAATACTACTCACATAATCGCAAAATAAGTTTTAGCATGCAATATTGGTGCAAAATTAACGGGAACTTGTAACTTTGCATGATTTCCAGTCCGTGGAAGTGCAGCAGGACATTTTTGTGGCCCCCGAGAAAAACTAAAATGGCGGAAAGGTATTAGCTGGTATCGGTAAATAAAATCAAACCGATACTGATACATCGGCATTGGTATCGGCTAAGCCCTAGTAATAATAATAATAATCCTTAGCGCGACAACCCATGAAGGGCCTTGGCTTACCTACCGACTGCCGGTCTCCCTCCCACACTTTCCTTCGTCACCTCGAAGCGTAGAGATCTTCAACCAGTATTGGAATAGTCGGGGGGTCAGCCCGACGTATCCCCAGCCATTATAGTAGGTCGTCTCGACCGGATTACGCTCACTCACTCGGAGCTCCCCAATTTCCTCACGATGGTGGGTTGCCACCGGCCCTATACGTAGGCCAAATAAATTCCGACCAGAGCCGGATTCAAACCTACACCATCCCGCAGCGAACGATCTCAAGACGAGTGAATGCCTTAACCCGCTCGACTACAGAGGAGGACAATACTGATACATCGGCATTGGTATCGGCTAAGCCCTAGTTCTGATAGTTATTTTTGGTGTTTTCTTTTGCTATTTTAGTGTACATGCAAACACTTTCTACTTACAAAAAGCAGCGAAAGTACTCCGAAATTGCAGGTTTTAACTTACGTGGGTCATACTTTGGGATCAAATATCTCCATTACTTGTGCTTTCCTAATGCTGCAACAACTTTTACATTACATAACACATTGAAATCTGTCGATTAAAAAAAATTGACATAATTCTCAAGAGGATACAGTGGGTAATTGGCCCCATATTGAATTAAAGTTCTAATAAATAATAATAATAAAAGTATTTACTATGTCTGTCGCCTTGATATCCTCGAAGTCTTTGTTGATACATGATTTATCTGCAACTTTCCTTATTAATACATTTTTACAACCATCAATCTGAAAGCAAGAAAGTGCATGTTAGAACATGAATAGCACATTTGGAAAAAAAACAGTCTTAAAAATACTTAAACTTTCTTAAGGAATGCCATGTTCTCATACTCCCCATCATAGTGTCGCCTCCTGAAAGAAAAATAGTCCCCCCTCATGAAAGAAACATTTCATCAATTTAAAGTTATCATGTTCCTGCAATATCCATTTAATAATAAACACAAATGACTGTGATTGAAATAAAATGATAGCCTATGTGTGAAATAATTACTTTCAAGTTTACATCAATTTTACAGAGAGGAGGCATGGTCCCTCTTGCCCTGCCTTCCAGGCTTCCATGAAAAAACTTATTTAAAATTTCATCCTCTAAAAATATGCTTGATTGCTATTTCCAAGCTAGAATTAGGTTGTGAGTTAAATTGAAAAATATAAATTCTGGTAACCATTAAATATTTTCAGAAAGAATGAAAAAGCCATCATTTTTTATTTCTGGGTAAGTTAGATCATACATCTAACTTCATTTTAAAAACACTCATGTTGGTGTTGCACCTTTCCCTTGCAATGACAATTCAAATTTTAGTAAACCATGATTTTGGCCAAAGAAATTAGATAATTTTTCTATTGATTAATTGATGTACTATAATATGAATGTAATATGTTGCCATATTCCTTTTCTTGAATCCTTATTGTTTGGTTAACATTTTTGTGAAATTTCAAAAAGATTTGAGTCATTCACTATAAGGGAGATAGATTTACATATATATATATATATACTGCTGGACACCTTAATATTTGACATCCGAATTGCAATGATATATTACAGAATGTATGGCAGATCGTGTAGTACCTTATGCACCATTCATAGGCCCAGACTTTTTTTATGCATTCGTACTTAATTCAGTTTCTGCAAAATTTAATTAGCCTTCGAATCAGAATTTATGCGTTATCACAAAAAATGCAAGTGTCCGGTTTATTTTGTCCAGCAGTATATATATATATATATATAAGACAGTGTAGATTACACTGGAGGCTTTAAGAATGGAAGAAAAGATGAATTGTCAAAAGTGAGAGAAAAAAAGCGGTTTCTCACCACTATTGAAGGATAAAATATGCCAAGTTTCGTCAAAATCTGAGATCATAGATATAGGGCGACAACAAACAAAAGAACCTTTGGCTAAAATCCTTCCTCTAGATCTGTTCAGCTTGGGGCATAACGAAGCATAGTCCACCCTGCCCTTTCCCTCCTCGCGGGAGTTCAGTGCACAGGAGTCACGGGTCTGTGCAGGTTTATTTGCTGGTGTTTCCACAATACAATCACAAAAAAGAGAGATTTTACAATACCGGGAATTTCTCCATTTTGTTTTAAATTCGGCTTACTCACTAATTTTGGCCCCCTAATCACGAATCTGCAATTAAAATTTGGCGCTCACACATGGAAATAGCAAAATAATCTAAATTAAGTTATTTTTTCTACACCCTCGATTTCGGACTTTTTGTTTTCGTGAACATTATGTAATGCTAATTGAGAAGAACATAAATCTGGAGAGCAAAAAGAACTATTTACCAATTTATAGCCGACTGAAGGTCAAATATTGCTGTTTGAAATTTTTGAGTCCAAATTTCCCACCGATTCCGGGCTCCACCCCTGGGGTAATTGACCTACCGCCCCCAACTGCTAACGCAGCCCCGCCTCAGCTCTGCTCCCGCTTTCTCTATACAGTCCCTGTTAAAGGTATGTTAGAAATTGGCCGGATTCACCTGCCCCCAAATAAGCGCCAAATTTTAAGTGCAGATTCGTGATTACGAGGCCCAAATTAGTAAGTATCCCAAATTTCAAACAAATTGGATAAATCCCCTGTATTGTCAAATTATACCAAAAAAACACCCAAGCAGAGGCCAGGACTTGAACCCTCACACTTTGTTGGCAAGATGGAAAGTTGGCCACTTAGTATGCTCAAGCCACCAATCTGGCTTAGAATTACAAGGGAAATATAGTATTGAGAATAGTCATGTGCCTACATAGATATTAACAGGTGACAGAAGGATGCAAACAGATGAAAAAGAAAGTGTATCCAAACAATAGACCCAGTTAGACCAGCCAACAACTGAAAAATTCAGCATGCATAAAACTTTCAACAATGCTGCAGCATAGGTATAACCCTTTTCCAGACACCACCACCTCACATGGAGAGACATGAGGACTTTCATAGTTCCATGTTAATGCGAATTATACCTGAAATATGGTGTGAATCAGAGGGTATCTCTGTTTAAGGAATGGATTGCAACAAGGTGATGCTCTAGTATACTTGCTCTTTAATAGTCCATTAGAAAAAAAGAGTAGATGAAATACAAGTTGGGGGATTATGTACAGCACATACCAACTTGTGGTAATCATAGTCTGAAGATCATTACAGATTGTCAAAGAAATATTTGTCAACAGAAAAAGCAGATTAAGAGCTGACAGAAAGACACAATATATATGGCAGCAGGTAAAGTATGTAAAACAAACATACCAACATATGTATCAGTAAAAATTTTCCTTTTGAAAAAATGTTAATTCTTTTGCATGTCTGGGATTAATTATAACATATAGCAACAGTAAGAGCATTTTAGAGTATGGTGCTCTCAAGGGGATTAAAATTAACCATCTATAAGAATCTGATCACACCAGTGTTAATACAAGCTTCTGAAACATGGACATCACAAAGGAAAGTACATGTGTTTGGAGACTTTAGAGAGGGAAGTTAATAGCCCCGTCTATTTCACTGCACTCTTTGACCCTCTTTGCACCGAAGCATCGGCTAGACTCTACTTTACGTCCTTATTGCCTTTTGGTGTGCTTTGCTAGTGCGTTCTGCGTGGTGATTGCTTCCTTGCATTCGCGGTGTGTGTGTGTATGATCACAGATCACAATTGCGTACCTCTGGTTGGATGGTTTCTGGAACAGGAAGCACTTGGAAATTACTTTCGGCACTAGATAATTTAGTGCATCGTTCAAAACCATGCTTGCAGACAGCCGGCACCTTTCGGGTAAGTACCTTTTTCTTTTTACACTTTCTGTCGACGAAAGCCCCACGAACCATTCACAGGGACGAGGTATGCCTACGAGGTTAGGTTCCATTAGCACTCATTTCACCCCTAAATATGTGCTTCATCATCGTAAAATTTCCTTAGTACGTTCAATTATGCATATCCGGACAACATCTGTTTTTATCGATTTCCTCCTCCGGGTACTTTTTCCTCACCTTGGGATTTATGTTGTTGAATTCCTTATACAATAACCTTTCCAACGATATATGACACATATTCCTTAGGAAAAGGACGTAAAGTAGAGTCTTACCGAAGCATCTAGTTGGCTACATGGTGAAACACAGAGTCGTCTAGTTCGTTGACTTGGATTCCAGTAGTGTATTTCGTGTCATCACCGTTTGCACTATGATCACGTGGTGAGTATTAACTAATCGATTGATTGATTTGGTGTTTTAAGCCCACTTTATGCACAGTAAGGGTAATCAGGACTGGACCTGCAGTTTAAAGTGGGATCCAAACCACTATGTGCCTCTAGAGTACTAACTAATCAAATGACCGTTTAAAGCAGGAGACGGGCATTTGTTAAATCTTCTGAACTTGAACACCGCTTTCCATCTAGTTGGTTGAACGTCATTTACTTGCACCACCCTGACACTGGACAGTGTGTCAAAAAGTGCAGCGAACTAGACGGGGCTATTTCATAGATTCCTGGGCTCCATACGCAAATATGGTCAATGAAGAAAATAATTTAACAACAAGCCATGCAAATTGGACAAAGAATCAAACAACTATCAAAACATGTACATTTTCGCGAAAAACAGCAAATTGGACAGCATATTTTGTCATTGTGGCGTGAGTGCAATTAATTAAATATGTATAACTACTGACGTTTTCCATTGCTATGTACTTGGTATTATGGAAATAAACCATTATTATTAAGTATAAATTGGTCTAAGATTTTTTCTTTACACGGAGGATGGAAGCTAACATTGATCCTAGTGATTGGCCAGATATGAAAGAAATAATCTGCTCAAATTTTGGTATAGCTTTCAAAAACTGCTCTTTAAAATGAAAACAGACGACAATTACTTGCACTTTTCGACAAGATCATCTCCTCGATCTACATCATTACTGAAAATAAAACTAAACCTGTCCAGAAAGAAATCCTTAGCAGATACGCGTTTCGCCGTTCGTATAATCAGCTGGGTTATGCGAAAACTTCAGCCTCTAGGACAAGTTTCGCTTCACACATACAGCTAGCGGTAAATGTTCTACTGCTCCAATTCTGTGCACTGGTACATATGACACAATTACTTGTAAATAAAATTAGATTAACTGCCTCAATGCGAACTTTTACTAAATTTCACTAAGCATAAAACATGAATGCACTATCCACACGCAGGTTAAGATAATTCAACGATTACGGAAAAAGTGCACTTTCTCAATGAATGTTACAGTGAATTGAACATACAGAGTTCCCAGATGGAACTGGATTCTGAAACTATATTTAATCTATACACGTACAAAGAATATCACTTCATAAAACAATAAAACATTTGCATAATTGTACTCTAGTACATACATTAATAAAACTACAAGACAAAACACTTCTCCGGAAAACTACACAATTTCTCTCAAGTAACTTGGAATTTCTTCATGACGTGGAGTTCAAAGACTCAAGTCTAACTGGTACGATACGACGGAAGCACAGACTACCCACTACTCACCTATGACTTGTCCACATCAACTAGCGCCATCATTGTTTTCATTCGATTACTGGCACAAGAAATAATTTAGCTGTGAATGCTCTGTACAGTTACACATTCAGTATATTCATTTAAATTGTTTACAGTAACCGAAAGTACATTATGGTTCTTATGACAATGATTGCCCGTGTAGCCGACGGGCTACCCTTGGCTGCAACAATCCAGGAAGACGAGCAGGTAAAAAATGTGTGTAATCATTTGTACTTATGGAAAGCGATTTAGTATATCTAATATGTATTTCATCAGATTTCTGCTAAAAAATACTCATATATTCACTTGTTCATTTGCACTACAAAAGTATTATTAATGTAATACAGTATGTGTCATGTAAGGCAATGAGCTGGTAAAAGTAACATCGATAACATTTCTGCAATTTATAAAATGTTTTAGTCATTATCTTATGTCCGTCACTTTGATCCACTGTATATCAAAATGTTGAGCTGTCAGTAAGAGGACTAAACCTCTCCGATAACTTAATGCTTCGACATTTGAATGAACTCGTCGCAGGTTCGATTCATACATAATCCTGTGATTCAGGTTACATTGTGTGAATGTACTCTATTAACTTAGCTATAAAATGCTCTTCACCGTAATTTCTTGATCTTTCCTCAAACACTTGCACACATGACACTCCTCATCTTGTCTCCGCAATGGCGCAGTGATAGCACTGTTGCCTTGTAATCAAGGGGTCCCGGGTTTGATACCCAGTGGAGGCACATAGTGGCTCGGATCCCACTTTAAACTGTAGGTCCAGTCCCGATTAGCCTTACTGTGCATAAAGAGGGTGGCAGCACACCTGGAAAACCGAGAAAAGTCAGGGAATTTTAAGAAGTCAAAACAAGTCAGGGCATTTTGTCATGATTGACTCTTTTTTATGCGATGGAATGAATGTGCCAGGCGTTTGCTTTGAGTGATGTCGTTATGAAGCATTACATGAGAACAGGAAATCTTGTTGCTAAGTCTGAACATCAACTTTTAGGTCTCTTTTATGCACAACACAGTTACAGTGCCAGAAACTAGAGATGGGAAGAAGAGAGAGATAGATTTCCGGAGGGGCAGAAAAAATAATAAACCTCTAAATATTACGTGGAAAATGCATTGAATTATCATTTTTTTTCTTGTCTGTATAGGAGTAGTAAGGGGACAGGACTGTCAATAAATGGATGGCGGGGGGGAGCATGCCAATGTGGCACTGTCTGATAGTTGTCGGACGTTGTAGTATGGCATTTTGTCGGACATTCTGAAGGAACATTGGGTAACAGTTAGATACAGTGAAAACACATTTCTTCAAATTTACAGGAGAAATGACAAGAAAGTACTTACGGAATTGAGTTCCTGTGGACTTTTGGAAACTGGGAATAGTGTTTTTTCCATTCGTGCTAAATAATGTCATTTTCGACATTAATGTATATCCGTTGCACGATAGCTCGTGCCACCATTATCGTTGACTATGTGAATCAGATGTTCCGTGCGTTCGAATATGTAACCCCCTGTCAGTGTAGCAACCACGAGGTAGTTTTAGCAGATGACGTGTGAGCGGTTTTTTTTATTCCAATTTAATTTTCTGTTTGCCTAACCTAACTGAACCTATCAATGGATCAATGTTAGCCTAAAAACCATTTTTCGGTTAATAAGTTTTAGTGTAGCATCCACGCGGTAGTTTTACAAGATGACGTGTGAGCAGTTTTTTTCCCCAATTTAATTTTCTGTTTGCCTAACCCAACTGAACCTAACCTAACCTTCCGTTAATGGTTTGTGGATCAATTTTCGCTTAAAAACTTTTTGTCAATAGTTTGTATGGCATTTTTCGGTTCATAAGTTTGGAAACACTGCGTATCAGCTGACGATAGACAACGTGAGTCAAGATTTGCCCGCCATATAGCAACAACCAATAAATACTTGTAATGTGAAAAATTACGCTTTTTTCAGTGCAAAATACATAATCGCAAGTTGAAAAATGTTCCACTATGCATATAAGGTAAGTACAAATGTAAATAATTCGGAAATAAATGAGTTAAATGTGTTTTCACTATCTAACTGGTACCGAACATTGAAACAAATAAGGGCACCCTGTAATCTGTCGACTGTCATGGTACAGCATTTGTCAGATGAACATTTTAGGCTCAGTTGATGCATATGATTTTTGTCGGATATCTCCATGTGACAAAAATTGCATGCATGGCACTCTTATGGATTTGACTGTTTTTAGATGTCTTCGGACTGCAACATCCGACGAAAATGCCATGCATAAACAGAGCATTGTAGATCCGAGTTTGTCTTCTGTGGTACCACATTTCATTGAACAAACTTTTTGGCTCTGTTTAAGCATGCAATTTTTGTCTAACATAGCAGTTCGATATTTGTCATTCTGCGACATCCGACAAAAATTGCATGCATTGCGCTCTTTTGAATCCGATGTTTCTTGGTTGTTCCAGGATGACATTTGTTGTCATTTACGACGTTTGTCATATATAACATCCAACAAAAATCACATGCATAAACGGAGACAGTCTATTGCACCACTGCAAATTTGCTGCTGGAATTTTATTACTCATTTGGCTCACTTAACCTTATTTAATGTAGCAATCCCTACAAAGGTTTTCTTTCTTTCCTTCGGCTTAATACTGGTTTTGCACAAATTATGATGCATTTACAACAACATTGAACTATTCTTTGATATCAAGAAGAATCCAACAAATCAAGATATATGTTGAATAGTATCACAAAAAGGTGAAACAGAAATCTGCATTGAACGTTATAAAAATTTGACAAGTGCATGCTCCCAACCACAAGTTTTCTGCAACATTCGTATTGCAATTAACACCTCCCTGTGTCCTGTCTGTTTAAGCCTGCGAGAGGTGGATATTAATCTGTCACTGAGTCAAGTTAATATCCAATGTTATGAAATGAAATACTAAAAATAAATATTTTAATAGGGTGAGTTGGAGTAATTTGTGTCAATTTTCACCACTTTTTTAAAAAAACTGAAATACCTTTGAGACCGATAGCTAATAAGTAACATTTCTCAGTTCTATTTATACATTGGAATGTCAGAGAGTACATTCTGACTGTTTTTTCCTTGAAAGGTCCCATAGTAAATGTTCTATACAGTGTTTTATACCCTGCCCCAAATTACCCCAGGGTTGGGGGAATTTGAGGCACTTCTCATTTTTTGTACTTTTTGCCCACAAAGTAGGTTTTGTATAATTCAAACTTTTAAAAAATGCCTCAAATTACCACGACTCACCATATTATAATTCATGGCGCGAAATTTCCGGTCGCCAGGTCGCCAATGGCGACCAAAAGTTTTGTGCTGGCGACTAAAATTTCGTTTATTCAAATGTGTGTCAATCACGCTTCAAGACTTCACCTCTTGAGAGAAACGGCAGAAGTTATAGAAGAAATTCTAAAACTGAGTGATATCCACACTATTAGGTGGTTAGCCAGCAAAGAACGTGCAATAAGAGCTCTCTTGCAATCATGGAAAGCTGTTGTGACCCACCTTGAACAGGTGGCCCATAGAAGAGACAATGATGGCGCTAAAGCTAAGGATTTGCTGAAAAGTTTGAAGCAATTTAAATTTGTTAAGCTTCTGTACTTCCTTTTGGATTTTTACAGGAAATTCAACCCTTTAAGCGTGGCACTACAAAATAAGAATCTTTTGATTTCATCTCTGAAAATAAGAATTGAACACTGTATTTCAGTTTTGGCTGACCTGGAATCTAATGTTGGACCAAGCGAACAAGATTTCTTGGACCATGTATCCATTTCAGGGAAGATCAGGGATGTGCAAGAGTTTCAGACTGTTAGAGGAAACTTAATTAACAATGCGAAGGTGTACATCACAGAAACATTGCCGTCTATGTCAACAGATGCGATTGCATCTCTGCATGTTTTCGACACCTTGGGTTGGCCTCCCAAAGAAAATATTCTTCAGTTTGGGATAGAAGAAATAAAGAAGCTCTACATATACTTGAACCCGAGCCTTTATAATGAGAAAATGGATGTTCTGTCAGCAGAATGGACAGAATACAAACTTTTGTTTCCTTCTCCAGCGTCTGATTCAAAGCTGGAGAAGATCCACAGTGCCGATCCACAGTGCGGAGTGTTCAGCAAGATTCCCCAATTTGCTCCAGATTTTGACATTTTGTGCTGTTCTACCAATGAGCACAGCCTCATGTGAGGGAGGTTTCAACTGTCACAACAGACTCAAGACTATTTACAGGAACTCTCTGAAGACCGAGACACTGGATGATTTGCTCAGAGTTTTCGTAAACGGAACCCCCCCCCCCCCATCCTCCCTGTCAGAGTTTGACCCAGCAGCTGCGATTGATAAGTGGTACTTCAGTGCAGAACGAACATTAATTCCTAACTTTTTAATAATTGCTCATATTTTTATTATTTATCAATATAAAATACTGGCGACCAAAGATTTTAGTCCGGCGACTGACTTCAAACTTGAAATTTCATGCCCTGTTATAATTACACAAATCATTGAGTCCTAAAAGCATATCACTTTCTTCAGTAATCGACGTTTCCGTGCTAAATAACGAAAAAATACCTTGAAATGTAACGTTCTTGAATTTTTTTAGGCTTATAGAAACAAAATGTGGCATATTTGTGAACGTGCAAGTTTTCCAACATTTTTATCCAATAGAAATGCATGTTATACATGGAAAAATTCTGTTATACACATTAAATCACATATTTCCAATGATTTTTTTAACTTCTATCAGAATAATTTGCACCACAGAGCAAAGTGGTGGTGTTCTGACAGGAGATCGAGTGCATATGTACCATCACACGGGAGCTGCATCATCAGTATTTGTGGCGTGAGAAGTATTTTTAATTCCGAGCTAAGTGGTGTGATTTTGACATGGATTAAGTGCTGACCTACCGCCACAGGGGAGTCGTAACATAATGTAGAATAACTTCCTTAAAAATTGGTTCGACCATTTCAAACTGTCACGAAAATATGTAGACAATGTGACCTACAATTGAAAATGATAGTTTAAAAGCACAATGGAAGTGTACGTTTTGGTATATTTGGCAGGAAAATGTACTAAAATAAAGACGAATTTTGGAAAATATAACACTAAAAAGTAAAAAAAAAAAAGTTAATGCCAATTTTAGGTGCCATAAATATATCATTATCTGTCATGTGAGATTGATTGATTGATTTAGAATTTGTGGGTGCGCCGCCAAGTATGACCATTAATAAATTGAAAATAACTTTCCCAAAATAACTTCGAAGGTATCAAACTCTCACAAAGAGGCATAGCCCATGAGACCTTATATTTGAAACAGTACTTTAAAAACACCATGAAAGTATAAATGTAGGTATATTCCCAGAAATGCAGTAAAATGAAAATGTGAATGGGGGGGGAGAAAGGCCCCAATTTTGAAAAAAATAACGAAAAATAAAGATCCCTACCGATTAGGCACAAATAAAACAAGAATATCAGTAGTGATTTATTTTACTTACTTTATAATTGTCAGGAAAAAAAATTGTCCTGGAAATGTCAGGGAATTTCATTTCTGCTTCTTTGTAGCCACCCTGATAAAGTGGACTTAAAACTCTTACTCAATCAATCAATTCATCTTGAAACATCTGGTGAACATTGTGTTGCCAGGGTCTATGAATAATAAACCGGGACATGTCTCAGACAGAAACAGATATTGTTGCACTCCCATCACTATATTTTAAGCATGGAATATCATCTCTTTTATATGAGTAGGACAATGGTACTAATATCACATCAACCATACACCATAGCTCTACATCAACAATGCCTGTTGAAGATCTTCTGCAGTACTTTGTACACAACACCAAGCATAAAAAATTCATTTATACATCAGTATTATTGTTGAGATTCAGAAATTGTATAATTTCATAAAATCTATTAAGATGACAGCATACATATAACATTTGCTGGTTAATCTTGATCCTCTCTACCCCTACTAAGTGCAAAACTATGAATGGTATACAGATTGTTTATTTTCTATAGGTTTTCGTTATAGTGTTATACCAAAAAAAGAATATACCTGTGTACCAGTAAGGATATTCTACTCCCCCTCCACACATGTTCCATCAGTGGATCATTTAATGTTCTTTACTGTGAATTTGAAAAGTAAACTTTGTATTTAGACATTTGTTTTACAAAACTCAGGCTATTTGAGATGCACGTACCAGATTCATAATTTTTTGGTATTTTCCCAATAAACCCACTCACCAATATAACTAAAAAAAACTAACTCTCTAGTCTTCTTAAACCCGAAGGTTCATGGCTGCAGCAACACAGGCCTTCCATCTTTCCCTATCTTGAGCAAGATCTATATACTCTTTTCCATCCCTACCGATTTCCCTTAGGTCCATCTCAACGTTGTCCCTCCATCTTCGTCTTGGCCTTCCTACAGGTCTCTTACCATCAGGTTTCCCAATAAGAATCCTGTAAACTCCTCTTTCCTCTCCCATTCGTGCCACATGGCCTGCCCACCTAAGTCTTCTTGATTTAATTATTCTAATAATATCTGGACATGAATACAAATTATGTAGTTCTAAATTATGTAACCTTCTCCACTCACCTGTCTCCCCATCCCTTTTAGGTCCAAAGATTTTCCTAAGGATCTTATTTTTAAATACTCTCAATTTATGTTCCTCTTTCAATGTAAGGGACCAAGTTTCACATCCATATAATACTACAGACAAAATTACGGTTTTGTATATTTTAACTTTTAGTTTCTTAGATATTAAACGAGAAGACAAAAGTTTATGAAGAGAGAAGTAACATGCATTTCCTGAATTAAGTCTACTTTTTATTTCCTCTTTAATAGAATTTTCATTTGTTAATATTACTCCTAAGTATTTGAATTTGGAAACTGGTTCAAACGAGTTGTTATCAATAATTAGATTTTGATTATTTCCTAACACTTGGTTTCGGCCTGTAAGCATATATTTAGTTTTCTCTTTGTTAACTTCCAAACCTATCTCTTTAGCAGTTTTGAAAAATATTTTAGCATTATTCTTAATTGTATTCACATCATCCCCCAGTAAGTCTACATCATCTGCATATGCTAACAACTGAGTCACACCATTTAATTTTAGTCCTTCTTTAGTTTCTTTTACCTTCCTAACAGCATATTCTAAGGCAAAATTAAAGAGCAATGGAGATAATGCATCTCCTTGTTTTGACCCATCATGAATTGTAAATTTGTCAGACATATTAATACCCACACGAATTTTACTTTCTGTTTCACTGGTGCATATTTTTATCATCCTAACAAGCTTCTTAGGTATTCCAAACTCTACTAATATATTATATAATTTATCTCTTTTGACCGAATCATATGCTTTTTTGAAATCAATGAATAGCTGATGGACATTTTGATTATATTCTCACTTTTTTTCAAGTGTCTGTCTGATGTGAAAAATTTGATCTGTAGTTGATCTGTTACGTTTAAATCCACATTGATAATCACTTATAATTTCATTAGCATATGGGGTTAGTCTTGTTAAAATAATGTTAGATAATATTTTATATGTTGTTGAGAGTAGAGAAATTCCACAGTAATTATTGCAGTTCATTTTATCACCTTTTTTAAACACAGGAACAATTATGGATTCTTTCCACTGTTGAGGGATTTCTTCTTTATTCCATATTAAACAAATTAATTTATGAATTTGACATATTAATGAATTTCCACCATATTTAATTAACTCAGCTGGTATTAAATCAATGCCAGGTGCTTTGTTATTCTTTAGCCTTTTAATAGCATCTTTAACTTCAGTCAAGTTAGGTTCTGGAACTAAAGGTTCTGCTGTGTGTACTTCATTCACTTCTGATTTATCTCCTATATGGACATTTAAAAGGTCATTAAAGTAGTTCTTCCATCTATTTAGAATATCGCTTGGGTCAGCTAGAAAATCACCGTCTTTATCTTTTATCAAGTTTACTTTAGGTTGCCACCCCTTTCTAAACTCATTTACACCTTTATATAAATCTCTGATATTTTTATTTTTGCTGTTTGTTTCAATTTCGTTAATTTTGCTTTTCAAGTAATCTCTTTTTTTACTTCTAAACGTGCGGTTAACTTCTCGCTTTATTCTATTATAATTGTTTAGATTTGTATCATCAGAGTTATTTAACCACCTAAGTTTAGCCTGATTTCTTATTTCTATTAGATTATGACATTCATTATCAAACCATGGCTTACTTTTTCTCGGTTTATGGTATCCTATACTTTCTTTAGCTGCTGATTCTATTGCATTACGTATGTGCTCCCAATTCTTATTTACGTCTTGTTTCATTTATATTTTCATCATCATTTAAATCCTGCAAAATATCAAATCTATTTGACAGTTTAATTTGGTAATCTTTCTTAATTCTTTCATCAGTAAACTTTCCTGTATCAAATTTTAGAACTTTTATTAGATTTTGTTGCTTATGGTTTAACACTGAGAGTCTTTCTCTTAATTTAGCAATTACTAAATAATGGTCACTGGCACAGTCAGCACCTCTATGTGTACGAACGTCAATTATACTAGTATGCCTTCTCTTATCAATGAGAATATGATCTATCTGATTATGAGTTTTACCATCTGGAGAAGACCAGGTATATTTATGGATATCTTTATGTTTAAAAGTGGTACTTTTCACAATTAAATTCTTTGAGGTTGCAAAAGTAATCAATCTTATACCATTATCATTACTTAATTCATGAAGACTTTCTTTACCAATCGTGGGTTTAAATGTCTCTTCTTTGCCAATCTGTGCATTACAGTCACCTAACAGAATTTTCATATCATACTGAGAAAATTTATCAAAGACCTGTTCTAACTCTGTATAAAAATCATCTTTAGTATTATCATCTTTATCTTCCGTTGGTGCATGTACGTTTATTAAAATTATTTTACACCATCTACCCTGTAAAACTGTATACGATATCCTATCATTAATAAATTCTACTGTTTTAAGAGCCGAGATAATTCTATTATTTATAAAAAAGCCTGTTCCAAAATTATGATTTTCATTACCACCATAGAAGAAAGTATAATTTTTAGTTTTACAATTCCCTTCTCCTGGCCACCTAACTTCCTGGACAGCTACTACATCTAATTTTTACTTAACTATCTCATTAACTGTACACTGAAATGCCCCAGGCCTGTAAAGGCTCAGAACATTCCAGGTGCCTAATTTAATATCCTCACCAATATGCCTACGTTAATACCGATAGGGTACTGATTATTCTGTCCCACCCCTAATTTTTATTAATAAGTTGATATTGTATATTTCTTATAGTCTGGAAGAAGTATATTGGAATACCAAAACCAAGCCAAAATGCTGTTTCGTAAATTAGGTGCTCAGAGTCCTGCCAGATGCACAATAGAAACAGGCCCATATTTATTTCAGTAAGTATATTCATAGTTACACGTAAGTTTTTTTTGCCTTAAACTTGATTGTACATACCTGTTACTGTTACAAAAGATAATGCATGATTATAAACATAGATCATGACATATGATGCAGGTGTATGGAACAATACTCAGCATGCGTTTCATCATCAGTATAGCCAATAGACCAGGAAGAACATTTGCAATTTTTTCTAATTGTTACGAATGCGTCTAATTTTTTAGCCTTGAAATTGGTTGTATGCCTTTATGATCAGTTGAAACTCCTCCCTTCTCAAAAAACAACGTAGTCAGTGTCAGGGAATTACGTGTGGCAATACAAGTAGGAACCCTTGATGCTTATGGTACATGTTCCATAAAATTAATAATTAAAAACAGATTCAAATGAACTGTGGTATCCTCACCCACTCCATTCAATACCATCAGCACATTTACAATCAAATTGATTTTTTAATCTACTGGTACGTGTCAAATGTTTTATCAAATTGACTTATTTTCACAAAATTATGATACCTAGCACTAAACAGTATGTTCCACTGTTTTCCTTCACTTTCGAACTTACTTAGATAACAAGAAAATGAAGATTTGCCTGAATACAATATACATCTTCCAGTGGACTATGTCTAAAGATCTTACAACGTCGAAAAATTTACTCTACTGAATCAGATAGATAAATGTATAAGCAGGAAACTCTAAAGTCCAAGAATGTTAAATCAGAGTATTTTTCTTTATCTGATTTTCTCACTGCAAGAATATGATGTTAAAGGTTTTCGTTTAGGACTGAAGTGATGATAATACATCACCATCATTCCTTATGTAATGTTTGAAAATGTTATGAATATTATGGACACAATAACTCATACACCACCTTTTTTATTTTTCAGTTACTTTATCGAAAATGACGTATGCTACCTAGTATTGTGTGAAAAAAATTATTCTAAACGATTAGCATTTTCATATCTGGAAGATCTTGCTCAGGAATTCCATTCCCAGTATGGCAGCAGAGTTAGTACAGTTTCAAGGCCGTACAGCTTCATCGAGTTCGGTAAGTCATTGTAATGTCCACATAACCATTGTCTTAGTTCTAAAAGCGGTCTCCATGGTGGAGTGGTGAGCATAACAAGCTGCAGAGCCTGAGGCTGTCCCAATTCTCAATCTGTTATGCTCAATGTTAATATTATTTATGTCCGTGGTGCCCTGGAGCGTCGTGGCTGGCTTACAGGGTCACCGCGAAATGTTCCAATATATTCAATCAATGATATGATTATTCCAAATTTGTCCTTATTTAGTACCCTTTATAAAATGTGTTTATTTTTTAACTTAAGGCAAGCAACCTAACCACACTAACTGAGTGTTGCAAGTGTTAATTGGGCCTACAGTCTGACTTGGGCGCCACGGAAAAATCTTGAAACACTAAGCGTGCCGTGAAATGAATAAGTTTGGGAATCCCTGATTTATGTTTTAATGTTGCTTTAATTTATGCATGTTTCTTTTTTATATATATTGTTATATTGCTCTTATCACGCTGTATAAAATACTTTGTATCTAAAAAGGAAAAAGAAGAAAACAAAATTGTGATGGAAGTAGTGAGATTTCCTGCACCTGTACTGTATTTGTTTTAAATGTAACGATTAACGTTAATTACCGTAATATTATTTGCACTGGTAATCATTCTGCAAGTTTAAGTGCAGCGACGGTTATGAACCCAGATACCCCAGGTTCAAACCCTGCTTAAGGCATGGATGTGCCATTGTATTTATCAAATCCATTAACTGTAATTTAATCGCAGCATTCAATTTTCCACATTGCTGCTGCAAAATTAATAATGCAGTATTTATTTTTAATTCCATGAAATACCTGGATTCCAGAAAGAATTGGCTCATATTGGTGTTCAAATGGATACTAGTGTATCAGCTTCAGATTGTCTTCATCCTTGTTGAGAATCAACTCTTTGTATGAAATATTAACTATTCCTTGTTGATTGCATATTAATTGCATTTTGACTTCTGTAATTTACTGCCAGCATTCATAGAGAAACCATGCTTATATATATATTCAAAATATTATCCACTTCTCTTCAGGTAATTCAGGATTACAGTTGTTAACACACTGGATTTGTAATAAAATCACAGGTCTGTCGTTTGTTTGATCTCCTATGCCAGCAAAGAGAACTTTGTTCACCGGAAGAGGTCCCTCAAAATGTAGTGTTAAATGATAACGCTGTTAAGACTTGTTTCCATGTTAATAAAACATTAAAATGCTGACCAAGGCAAAATTTATTGTATAAAAAATATACACTAAAAACATAACATTTCCACCCTCTAACAGGGTCTTCTTCAGATGAAGATTCACAATAAATTTATTGTGTGGTGCTGATCACATCACCTCCAGAATTTATTGTGAATCTTCATCTGAAGAAGACTGTTAGAGGATGGAAACGTTGCATTTTTAGTGTGTAATTTTTATACAATAAATTTTGCCCTGGACAGCATTTTATTGTTTTAGTAGTGTTAGAATGAGTATAGTTAAAATCAGAAGACAGTGGATAATGTCCAATTATTCCATGCAATGATATCCATTTCTTCAGAGATTCAAGTATGCTCATCCCTCATATTGGATCTTTCGGTTATTACACTCACTTTGCTGGCAGAGGTACAAAAATTAGGTTTAAAAAAAAAGTAGTTCTCCGTTCATATAGCACTGTGCTATGAAGGCACATTTAGGTGAAGTGGGAGGTAGGCCACCTATCTTGGCCATTTTGGAGGTGATGTGATCAGCACCATGCTCTGGCCACCTTTACGCATGCAGGTACCCATCGATTTGAGCCTGGGTGAGCCCCAAGGGAGGGAAATGAATGTCAATGTGGAGAAAACAGATTAAAACAGTAATTGGAATTTTCTGGTTTGTTATGGATATATTTGCATTGTTTTAAAAAATTCATTTGCTTGTGGATGTACATAGTTGACTCATAGTTTAAGCATTTATGTGTACTCTTTTGATTTGTTCCAGATACCTACATTCAGAAAGCAAAAAAGGTGTTCACAGATTCAAGAGCAAGAAGAAATTTGTCAGCATTAAATACAGAACTGCAAGACGTACAAAGGATAATGGTTCAAAATATTGATGATGTACTACAAAGAGGTGCTGTATTATCTGGTAAGTCAGTAAATTAAATATTACCGCACTGAGGAATGTTATCTCACAATAGAGTTGTGATTTTTATTTTTAATATTCTCTTGAGATGTTAACTCAACCCATGACAAACTTCCAAGCTTACGAGAGCTAATGCAGGGTGGCTACTCATTGGGAATTCTGCGTGAAGTCTGCTTGAATTTTTCTCCGTAGACATGAAAAATTGCGATTTTATTAATGAAATATATTTATAAATGTACTTACAAGTGCTCTGAGGCACAGTTTAGCATTTATTTTTATGGAGGAAAGATAATGCAGGTGTGTGGGGAAAAAAGACAGAATTCTCTCCATCTGTTTACTTTGTTAGTGTACTTTGCAGAGCAATCTATCTTGACAGACAGAAGATTATTGCAAGATATCTTGAAGTTGAGTAGTTAAATTTGAGTTTGAAATTCAGTAGACAATTTTTCATAGATTAGTATATACCATAACATTTGTGACGTGATTTTGTAGATGAATTTTGAATCTTGAGTATGTGAAATGGCAAACGTAAACTCTACGCTGTAAATTAAACAATTTAAATATGTATACCATTTAATTTAATTTAATTAGAATTTTTGGATAAATTGGAATCACACAGGCCCTTTATGTTGTTAATTTATTTGTGGGTGGTGAGAGGCGGTAATACATAAGGTTGAAATAGAGAAAAAAATCTGCTTGTACCCTTGAATTTTTGGAAAGTTCACCTTGAAAAAATGGGAATTATACTTGAATTATATCGTGTTCCTGGAGTGGTCACCCTGTAATGCCACTGGAAAATTCCACCATGATTTTATGTTCTCAGATTCATTTTCCTGCATTTGAAGTATTTACAGCTTGTCCCCCTGAAAAATGTAAAATCGAGGTTGCACTGTACATGTTTCTTTCCTCAAATAGAAGGAGGTGCAAAAAGAATGCATGTTTTTGGAATAAGTGTAATGTCATTAATTTTCAAGATACAAATGTTTTATTAACACCAAAACCAACGGTAAGAAATGCAGTTTGGATAGGTGATGATTTAAGTATGGAAGATGATGTCGGAAAGATGACATCCTTGTTGCTGTACACACATCCAGACCCTCTCCTCAAAATTCCTCATTGCCCTTGCCAACATTTCATCTGGCACAGCTGTAATTTCTTCACGAATGGCAACTTTCAGCTCGGCTGTACGAGGTTTGCAAATGTAGACTTTCGACTTGAGGTAACCCCCACAGAAAGAAGTCTCAGACACAAATCTGGGGGGTCGTTGCGGCCAAGAAACATTGCCGAAACGCAAGATTACGTGGTGAGGAAACATTTGATGCAAAACTGCCATCGTAAGCCCTGGTGTGTGAGCTGGGCTGTGGCCTCATGTTGACCCCTCGGCATCAAAGTTGTGGACCCAAAAAATTGCAAAGCATGCCAACATAGCACTCCGAAATTTGAGGAGAGGCTCCAGATGTGTGTACAGCAACAATGACATCATCTACCATACTTAAATCATCACTCTATCCAAACTGCATTTCTTAGGAATGGTTTTGTTGTTAATAAATCGTTTGGATCTTGAAAATCAACGACGTTACACTTGTTCCAAAAACATGCGTACTTTTTGCACCACCCTGTATTTATATCATTTCACAGTGCTGTCACTACAAGAAAAAAATACAAATAATGTACCTACGTGGTTACCAACATTATGGTTATGTTAATAGTTGCATGTTAACCTTTCAGTATACGGGTGAAATCGTTGTTACGTGACTGGATGGGTTGTGCCTGTCAGGCACCAAAAAATTTAATTAAATTAAAAACATATAAAAACTTTTATAAATGAAATAGCTATTTGTTTGAACAAATACGTGTATTACTAATGATACATAATTATAGAAACATGAAAATCATGATTTTAAAGTTCTTTAACACTGTAATGTTAACCCTTCAGTACATGGGTGAAATCTTTGTTAACGTGACTGGACGGGTTGTGTCTGACAGGCCCATAACGAGAACAATGCCTTCCCGCTCACTGACAGCTGATGGACTAACTCCACGATTATGAACAATTGAGACTCGTGGCAACCTCAACGAAAGGTACACTGAGTGACGCAGTTGTATCTATCTGCCATCTATCGGAAAAAACGAAAATTCAATTCATTTGTCTTGTTGCGTGCTTCTCTGGCACAACCCATCCACCGTAGTGTTAACAAGCTGTTTTGCAATGTTATTCCACATCCTCATGAAGGCTCTAGACAGTACCAAGATTATACTAGGAAATTATATAAAAATATCATACTAATTAAAACTAAAATTACAAAGTTGTAAGCTTGTAAGCATGTCTGTGTGTTATGTGAGTTTACATAAAAAAACAACTGTACTGGATTTGAAGTTTATGTTTTGTCTGTTCTCTTTCCAAAATTATTATTGGTTGGATTTATTTAAATTATTAGTATCACTTGTTTGAAATATAAAGTGATGATACAGGGGATGGACAAAAATATGGAAACACCATGACATCAGAACGGGTGATATCGATGCAATTTTTCCACTTGAAATCAGACGTGCTGTGACATTCTTTTGTTTTGCGCCGTGAGATAGGACCCTTTCGGACTGGTAGGAGTCGACAGTTGCACTGTAGATAGCATGCAGTGAAGTTGATACTGAATCAGGTCCGAGCTGACAGTGTTTCAAAGAGGGCAAATTGTTGGTGCCCGCCTCTGTTACGACAGTAGCCATGTTATTTGGCGTATCAAGAGGGACTCTATCCAAGACCATGATGACATAATAGTGTGTCCGGAAAGATGTCATCAGATAAACACCTGCGTGGACGAAAATGTACACTGAGTGACAGAGACAGAAGGACACCGAGAAGGATTGTGACCATGTTTTGCCATTATCCACCATCCAGGACTTGTATTTGTCCATTCCTCAGAGACTGCAGGCCGTTTTGGAAGCTAAAGGCAGTCCTGCACCTTATTAGCTACAGCATGCTGCCTTTTCTTCGCAGGTGTTTCCATATTTTTGTCCATATGTGTCTGTATGTGTTATGTATGAGGTTTGTTAAAAAAGAGACCGAACTGTGCATTAGTTGTCGAGTAGCAGCCGATTGAGTGAAGTCGTGCACAAGCAGCTTGTCGGATTAGTGACAAAGCAACAATGAAAGAGTTGGATGAAGTATGCGTGTGTGAAATTTTGCGTAAAACATGGGAAAAGTTTTACAAAAATATTCCAAATGCTGAACCAAGCATACTGGGATGACTGTGATGTGCTATGATTGGTTTAAGCGCATTAAGGAGGGCAGGAGTTCGATTCCCGAAGATTCAAGGGCTGGACGACCTTCCACGTCAAGACGACCAAAATGTTGAGATTGTTTGTGTTGTGATTCGTGAAAATCGTCGTTCAACTCTCCGTGAGGTTGCTGAAGAAGTTGGCATAAGTGTAGGATCCTGCTATAAAATCCTGACAGAAAAACCTGACATGCATCGCTTCAGTGCAAAATTCATTCTGAGTTTGTTGACAGATGACCAGAAGCAAAATCGAGTTCAAATCTGTCTGGAACTGCTTGCAAATGCAGATGAAAACTTTATCAAGAACATCGTAACAGGATATGAGACATGGGTTTACGGATACAATGTGCAAAGAAGAGGCAGTCTTTGCAATGGGTGGGGAAAGGATCTCCTCAACCAAAGAAAGCGCCGATTAGTCTGCCAAAAATCAAGGTGATGATGGTTGTGTTTTTTCATTGGAAAGGCGTTGTGCACCATGAATTTGTACCACCTGGTCAGACGGTAAACAAGGAAGTCTACCAGAGAATTCTAACATGATTGAGAGATGCTGTGCGTAGGAAGAGGCCTGAACTGTGGGGGAATCAGTCGTGGATGTTGCATCATGACAACGCTCCACCTCACACATTGCTCCTTGTCACAAGTTATCTGGTAAAAAATCGCACTTCTGTTGTGCCCCACGCACCCTATTCTCCGGACTTGGCCCCCTGCAGACTTTTTTCTCTTTTCCAAACTAAACACCACTTTGAAAGGACAGCGTTTCCAGACCATCGAGGAAATTCAGGAATATGTGACGAGAGTATTGCGTGCCATCGAAGAAAGTGCGTTCCAGCAGGCGTTCCAAAATTGGAAGAAGCGATGGCAACCGTGTATTGATGCTGGGAGGGAGTACTTTGAAGGGTATAGTGGTTGAAAGTGTGTATCATGAGCAATAAAGCAAGAACAACTAAAGTTCGGTCTTTTTTTGAACACACCTCGTATATTTACAGTCACAATTCTCTTTCAATTCTTAAGTAAAACAGTGCAATTAAATGCATTACTCTAGTACACATCATATTTATTAAGTGATGATTAAATTGTTTCACTTTTCTTTAAAGTTATTTTTATGTTTTTATTTTTGTTACTTTGCAGAATTGGACACCAAGGCCCAAAATTTATCAATGCTATCACAGAAATATAAAAAGGATGCCACTTATTTGAATATGAAATCATTATATGTTAAAGCAGCTGCAGGGTTTGTTGTGGTAATGGTATTTGTCCTGTATTTCTGGGTTTTATGAAGAGCTAAAAGACTGACTGACAAGTATTTATGTACAGTTTCAAGTTTGTTAAAAGAATATGTTATATATATGTATGTATACCCCTAAGCAGTGGCTGTTTCAAAACTTCCAACATTCGAACCAATATGTGATGGTGGTTCTGTCCCCATATTGAACAGTGAAGCATAATAGCCACGTGAAAGTGATATTAAATTCCTTTCCTTTTTTTCATGTTCAGTGCTGGTAGAAATATGTAAAAAACATATCATGATACCTTCACGCAAGAACAAGGGAAAGTTAACACTTATTCTCCCTTCATGATTACTTCGTTACTAACCTTTAAGAAATGAACATACCAAAAACTACGTGCATAGGGTGCATGTTATTTGATCGTCGTTAAATGTAATGCAACTCTTGACTTCCATGGCCTATGGTATGTTTCTTTATAAATGGTTACCAATGCTTTGATAAATGCAAATAAAGCTGAAAATGTGATGGTAATGTTTGGTAAATTGTAATGTTATTATTTGGATAGATTTGTAGTAACTTCATTTCAGAGTAATGATAGTCATGGCTAAAGTCCTTGTGGATGGACGAGTTTCGTGATTTTTAAAATATTTTAGCATTGTAATTATAACTGCAAAACTTACAACTCCTGATAAAAATGGTAGATGAAGCATTAAAGTAACAGCAGAAAATTCTGTTACTGCTAGTCACTTTTATCAGGCCTTGTGATGTTACTGAAATTCATTTGTGTGTAAAGCATGTTTCCTGCAAAGTCGAAAGCACACCAATGATAAGAATTAGCCATGTTGGATGTTGCAATAAAAAATATGCAGCAAGTCTCAATATGGAATGTACAACCCAATACAAAGAATGTCTACAGAATTGTTGAAACATTCTGTCAAATGACCTAGCATGATACAATATGCATTCTTTTTAACTTTTACTTCTGTCTGCTAGAAAGTAGTAAAAATAAGCCATTTTAGTGATTCTGTAACAATTGTTCTACAAAATAACAGTGGGTCAATGGAAAATGCAGGAAACTAGTCTTACAGTGAACTTTGACAGGATTTAACCTCCACAATATACATTATCCCAGTTGACGTTAACTATTATTTTTAGCAGTCTTTTCATTATTTGTGAAATAATGCACTGCATGATAATGTGTTCAAACACAGTTAAGATTTGAAAAAGATTTAAATTTTGAAGCTTTTCAAGAGCTAATGTCATCTCATCTTCAGGATTTCAAGCGGTGTGTCTGGGTAGGGGGGGGGGGGGACTTTTTTTTATGTAAAGGGTGTCCCAACAAGAACACAGGATTTAATAACGTGAAAACATTATTTTATTTTCATGAAATGGCATGAGGGTACATGTTGCCAGTTAATTATGAAAAACAGTATCTGTCATATGTGCCCCACAACTTGCTCTGCATGTAGTCACTCTATCGATGAAATTACTGATGACTCTTATACAGACTTGCTCCTCGATTTGGCCAATTACACATTCAACTTCATCCTTGAGTTCTGGAAGGGTTCATTCGAGGAATGTTTTCATGAACCTGCGATTTCACATACCCAAGAGGAAGATGTCGCAGGGTGTCTGTTCACATGGCATCATAGGCCAGTTCTGGTCACCATTGCACAAAAGAACTGGTCTGGAAATTTGTGGTGCAGCAAGGCAGTCGTCTCGGAGTTGTAGCAGGTAGTGCCATCCTGCTGGAACCACAAGTATTATATCCGCAGCATTCAAATAAGGCCAGAACCATATAAAAGAACAGTGCCACCAACCCAAGTACGACAATATAATGACGCATTTCAAATCCGGCACTCTTGTTGGGACATCTTTTATATAGCAACACTCAGCCTGGCTAGTCAACTAATATTCAAGGACGTAGGAGAGATGACTCTGGGTTGATCTGCCACCAATGCTGGGCTCCTCCCATGCCATATACATAAAAACTGGTTCCACACACATCTCTGCAGTTCCTGAAGATGAGAGTGATGGGAGATTTCCAGAACCGACCTGGCTAATGAAAAGTGATTGTGTACATTATGTGTAAAAAAAAAATTAATTTCCTGTTGGTTTCAATGATGCTGTCACACCAGCTAACTGGCAGAATTACACCAATATTAACAGATCATTAAATATTTTTGCAAATAACATGAAACACCTTTTATTGATGTTGATTTTCATGTGAATGAGTTGGCGCTGTATAATTTAATTTATGGAGTTGTATGTACAGTGGAAGACTAATTATTATTCCGATATTACACATTTAAACTTTCTTGGTCCGAATGGATTTTACATTTTCATGTATTTTAAGAAAGTTAGCCACAGATTTCTCTAGAAAATATATGTAAATTAGCTGTCTATAAAAAACATTCACTGTACATGGAGGACAAATGGACCAATCCGAGTGACTTACAAGTGATAAACGACAGATGCAATTTGTCATGTCAGTCCGGTGTGAAAGGTTAGATTTATTTCTGAAGGTTTGGCTAGAAGTGACATGTGCCACTTGTCACTGGCAGTCTCGGCAAACATACCGGATGCATAGACAAGGAAGAGGATTCAAGTTCAAAGCTGGCATCGTACGTCTAGAGGCATAAATATTTCGTTTTTGACGAAAACACGAAATGTGAAATAAAACATTGTTAATTTTTCATATTTCTGAATGGTGTGAGGTTCATTTTCCCACCCTCTTTTGTCACAAAATGATGCAAAATGAACTGCAAAATGCAAAATACACTCTTACAGACGAAATTTACCGTTTATATACGGACGCGACACTTTCTGAAGTCTGAAGTATCCTGTGAGTTATGCAATCATGGAAAATTGATTAATTCTGCTGTAAATATTTGAGAAGCAAAAATGGACTCCTTTATACAGGAATAAATTTAATATTCTGGTAATGGTTTAATGTGCTATTAGAAGGGATATGTTTCTTTTGTGTAATAGTGCAGTTTTTAAATCAAATTTGGGATCATATTTACATTTTTTAAAACTAAAATGTCATTTTATATGGCACTTTTTCACCGCTATAACAATGAAATATCATTTTATTTACCGCTTTTGAACCCGAAATTGACTGTTTTTGTATCAAAATTTTGCTTTTTTATTTACCAAAAATATGTGCCTCTACGTATGTCAGTTCCTTAAATCTGAAATCCAAATCCACTCATTCTGATATACACTAGTTAATTTCTTCATTCTTTGATTTTCGTTACCATGTCACATGAAACAGAATGTGATGTTGGTTGGAACATTGATTTTACGTTTTTCAGAGTACCAAGCTGAAAAAACTTTAAAAAGTGGGAAAATATAAAATCAAGGAAAATTTTAGACCATTTTGCTCTATTGGGACGATGACTATTGAATGTATAATGCATAGAGGCATGCATATTTCATTTTTGACGAAAACATGAAATAACACATTGAAATGTTAATTTTTCATGTTCCAGAAAGGTGTGAGGTGCATTTTCTACCCAGTTTTGTCACAAGACGATGCAAAATAAACTGCAATATGCGAAATACTCTTAAAAATTAAATTTAGTGTTTATTTACAGACACGACACTTTCTGAAGTTTGAATTATCCTGCAAGTTATGTAATTCATAGTAAATTGATTAATTTTGCTGTAAATATTTGAGAAACAAATATGGACCCTTTACACAAGAATAAACTTGATACTCTGATAACTATGTAAATGTACTATTAGAGGGGATATGTTTATTTTGTGTAATAAGTGCACTTTTTAATTCAAATTAAGGATTATATTTACAATTTTCAAACCAAAATCTCATTTTTACATACTGCTTTTGATCCGATTTTTCACTGCTATAAGACCAAAATTTGCTTTTTTATTTACCAAAAGTATGTGCTAATAATGTGGGAAAATGTAAAATCTGGGATTCACTGTCTTCCTGCAAGAGACAACACTTTATGAAGCATGGCACGCTTGATGCATTGTACTTTTTTTTATTCCTTTTTTCTTGTGCATGTGTGTATTAGTAATAGTCAAGTGTATTTTACGTTAATGAGCAGAGATAAGAAAAATCTGTGCTTCGAAGATCCCACATTGTCTTAGTCAACTGTATTTCATCTCACCTCAGGGACATAGCTAGTACAGTGTGTCCGAGAAAAAATATACCAATAAAGAATTTAAATAACTCAACAACCGTTAACGACAAAAATGTCAAATAATGTTTATTTGGAACAGAAAATCATAGAATTTTTTTTAACCAAAGAAGAAGAAAAAAAATTCACCTTAGTAGATCTCAATGTGTGCTCCTTTGGTGGTGTGACAAACATCAAGGTGGTACTCAACCTCCATCCAAGTGTTCTTCAACATTTCATGAGTGACGGAGCCACATGCATCGATAATTCTTTCACGGAGATCATTGAGGTCGTGCACAGGTGTTTGGTAAACCATAGTCTTCACATAACCCCAAAGGAGGCAAGTCTGGTGACCATGGTGGCCATTTAATGAGTCCACCCCTCCCAATCCAATTACCAGCGAAATTGTTATTAAGGAAGTTAGTAACACAACAGGCATAATGTTGGGGGGGGGCATCCTGCTGAAACATGTACCCATGAGGTATACGAGGTACAGCATACTGTTGCAACATTTGCACCTGGAACTGTAGCTTCCTCAAAGAAGAAGGGCCCAATTACGGAATCTCATGTCAAACCACACCACACATTCAACTTGGAGCTGCCGCGATCATGTTCAACAACTGCATGGGGATTCTGCTCACCCCATATTCTACAGTTATGTCTATGCACTTTTCCGGAAATGTGGAAGCTAGTCTCATCTGAAAATGTTACGCGTGTCAGGAATTCATTGTCATCATCAATGCGTGATAGCACTTCACTAGCATAATCAAACCTAGCAGGTTTATCACTGCACTTTAGTTTCTGAACAAGCTGCAACTTGTAGGCTCTAAGCCTTAACCTTTTATGTACGATATCATGCACAGTAGAATGTGGAATTTGAAGTTGAGAACTAGCATGTCTCACAGATTTACGCGGGCTTCTCTGGAAAGTTTCCTGAACTGCAACCACTTTATCCTCGCTCACACGCTTCCGACCACTACCTTTCTTCAACAAAGACCCTGTTTCCAGCAATTGTTTATGCCATTTAACAATGTAATGACGTTCTGGTGCTTCCTGTCCATATTGTTGCCGGAATCTTTTTTGTACCATTACAGGAGACTTGAATTCTGCAAACCAAAAGCAGCACTCAACTTTCTGACGAACAGTAAACGGCACCATTGTACAGACTACTCACGAACAAAGCCGCGCATGCGCTTAATTATGTTACGATTTTTTCTTCTGGTGGTAAAAAAAATTCCTTTCTTCCAAATAAACGTTATTTGACATTTTTATCGTTAACGATTGTTGAGTTATTTAAATTCTTTATTGGTATATTTTTTCTCGGACACACTGTATAATCAGTTAGGTGGGGGGGAATCTAAAATTTGTTCCCATTAAGATATTAAGAGAAACTAAAGCTAAACACCATCACAGAAGTTTGTTATAATTTATTATACTTTGTGTTTGTCTCAGTGACAAGATTTTCTTCAGAATATCACTGTCCTCTGCACAGTGTTTCCAGCTCTGCTAGAAAAATTTACAGGAAAATGATGTATGGTTTTAATTTAGGATAATTCTTAAGCGATCAAAATTTTGTGGGGAGATGGGGGGGAGCGGATGTACAACTGGTGGGCCCTGGCCCCTCCCCTGCCTCACCTCTTGGAGAAAGTCCATAAGAACCAATAATCAGCTGCACACTTAACTCTTCCTGATTAAACAAGTGAGCTATGTGCATATATCATCACTCTGTGTGTACCAGTATATATTTTCTTATTTTACATCACTTTTTTTGAGGACATACACATGTAAAAAATTTTACAGACTACCATACTCATATTTTAAAAAAAATCTCAAATAATTTAAGTTAAATTATTATAAACACCACAACAAAATTCATGAAAGTCAAATAAATAATTCTAGTATCTGGAACATATATTTATGCAAACCAACAACTTAGAACTCAGTTTATATATTTTATCTTCATGATCCCAATCAACAACATATTGGATTTTTTTCCCTCCTCAGTTGCCTGGTAAATATAAACTTGTGGTTCTACCGTTTATCACATGATTATTATAGTGGAAAAATATTTTTTGTCTAGCACTTTTGTATCTTTTTCCCCACTGTAAATAGATTGCAAATGACTATGACAGTCTGCTCGTTTGTAATTTCAACAATCCACTGACTGATGCATACGTTAACTAGGGGGAAAAAGTTCCTTTTTTCAGTAGTGAAATGTCTTCATATTCAACAGGTATGGCAGTTATGCTACCATTGTGAAACAGCATTTCTAGAAGACTATGGGAACTTTCAAACAGAAGTGATGAGTGACACATGATATCAGGGTTTCATACCAGTGGCGACTCGTGGCTTTTTCGGTACGAAGAAGTTATGGTAAACCGAGGAAGGTTTGGAAAATGGGTTCAATTACATTCACACATATTGCTTGACTGTCCATTGCATTTAGAATGTTAGCTGCAGGCCCATGCTCAAGGTGTAGCAAGGGGCCCTTGCTCCTCACTTTGAACTATGAAATATTTAAATGTGAACCTATAAAAACCAACGAAAATTGACAATATTTCAGATTTTGCAAGAATTTCTATTTTCTTCCCCTTTCCTGTCGTGTGGATTGAGAATAATAAAAAGTGCTGCTTCAACTCTTGACATTATGCTAAATGCTTCTAAATTGTGCTAGGATTTATTATTTATTTTATTCGGAGAATTGTAATTCTGCATCTGCTTTTCTAGAGTTTTGAACTTGTGTTACTCATTTTTAACAGTTATGTAATACTGTAAATTTCCCCCAAAATTGTTTAAATTGGTGCAACGACATGGGTTCAACATAGAACTTACAAGGTTTGAGAAAATTGTTTACCCCAACTTTCTACCGATTTCATAACATAAAATCTCCTAACGAACTCTCCGAACGATGAAGATATAGAGGATGGATCGTGGCATGGTTGTAAAATATCTTGCCGCTAGATCGGCATACTCCCTTTCGTTTGAAACATGTCCACTGGTGAAGCAGAAAAAAGATTAGGACAAATTCATTTTTATTTCCTGAAAACATTCCTTTGAATTCAATTTCCCTCTCCAAGGGATTGGCATTTGCAGATTATGCTGGGGTTGGCATCGCTGATTGAGGAAAGTCTTGCTGGTTCCTCGGTCCTCGCCGATCTTCACTACCCCCCCCCTTTGCACTGCCCCTTTCACTCCTTTCCTATCTGTCTGTAGGATGACCGCTGATGTTCCTCAGCGAGCGGCAGCAAGCCTGTGGCTACCTTCTTTGGGCTGCTGCTGGAGCGAGCGAGAGCAGTCAACCCTTGACAGTAGCTAACCAAAACAATTGTACTTATGTATATTGCGCTCATAATTTTATAATGCACATTAAACTCCTAAAAAGTAGAGAACTGGAAATGAGTACAAATGAACTGTAGGAAGTTCCTCACTTCCTATATGGAGAAATTGTCCGTTTCATATGGAAGAGAGAAGTGAAGCTTCTTGTCACTCGTCACCTCAGTCTGAAAGCTCCCTTGTAGCAATAGTGTGGCTAATTTTTACATTAAAATTGTGTTATTCATACTCATGACACCTGTTTTTCCTCATTGAATGGGGTGTGTGTCTGATGCAGTTTGGTTAATACCATAAAATCATGACAGAATGAATAGGTTTCAGCATGTGATGAATCTGATGGTGCTTTGTATACATTTATCTAGTTGGGGTGGTACAGTCACTTCAGGAACTGGTCAAGCCACTACCATACATGCTTGTAAAAATATGTGTTGCCTAGGGGCATGCATATTTCGTTTTTGACGGAAAACAAAATTTGAAAAAACACATTGTAGTGTTAATTTTTCATGTTTTTGAAAGGTTTGAGATGCATTTTGTGACCATGTTTTGTCACGAAATAATGCGAAATGAACTGCAAAAAGCGAAATTAACTCTTAAACACGAAATTTAGGGTTTATTCACCGACGCGACACCTTTTGAGGTCTGAATTATCCTGAGAGTTATGCAATTCCCGGAAAATTGATTAATTCTGCTGTTAATATTGGAGAAGCAAAAATGGACTCCTTTACACAGAAATAAACTTAATACTCTAACTACATAAATGGGCTATTAGAAGTGAAATGTTAATTCTGTGGAATAAGTGTAGTTTTTAAATCAAATTTAGGATTATATTCACAATTATAAAACAAAAATGTATTTCTATATACCACTTTTCATCCAATTTTTCACCGCTATAACACCGATATTTTATTTACTGCTTTTGAACTCAAAATTGACTCCGTTTTTGTACCAAAATTTTGCTTTTTTATTTACCAAAAATATGTGCCTCTAGTGTTACCTGTTTGAAACTCTGAAAGTTAAAAAGAACCTTTCAGTAATGAATGATACAATGTCGAGTTTCTTCATCGGCCAAATTGGTAGTATCTCCCGTTCAACCCATCTGCCTTCCAGACGATTGAGAAAAATTAAAGAAATAAATGCTCATTGAGCTCAAATATGCATTTTTGTTTGGTGTATAATAAAGATAACTGCCCCCTGAGTATGAAAAGATTTCCATACTCCAAAACTGACAAATTTTGATGTGATTTTTACACAAACACTAAAGAAAGCTTGAGCAATTAGTTTGTACTTGTGGTAGCACAGAGTGCTCCATGCAGTGCGAGCTCATCACTTGAACACTGCACCTTCAGGCCAGCAAGCAGGAGTGGAGGCGTGACGAATAGGAAGATGAGGGCTTTTCCACTGCACAATCACTGCTGAAGAAGCATCCTGCCTCTCCCCTTTCCACTCCTCTTACATTCTTATCCAGTATTGCTGCTCGCTCTGCACTCCACAATTGCAGGCCTGACCAATACTCAAATGAACACGAGCTGGCCAGCATGGCAGAGTGGTTATCACAGCATGTTATGACATAGGGGTCCTGGATTCGAATCCCTGTCTGGACATGGTTGTTCTTTGTGAATGTCCCTTCATGAAATCACTTATCTTCACGTTTAGCCAAAAGTAGCAGAAAAGTGTAGTAAAATAAACCAAATCAATCAGATGAACACTATTACATTCCTATATGTTCCAACGTTGCTATACTTTGTTCAATTGAACACCATATAAATAAAACTGATGTCAATATTTTTGAATAATGAAAGATGTGTTAGAAGTTGTAACTGGTCAATCTTTGTGCCAATTGTATGTTGCGATGAAGAAATATCTATGTATATTTTTCCCTGTCTTGTGGACTATTTATTTTTTGTACTTGTATATTTTTATAAGTTTGGAAACTTGTAGTGTCTGTTAAAAATAAGTGGCTTTGCAAGTGACACACATCTTACAAAAGAGCGTTTCTTATTAATAGAAACGTGGCTTCATGCACAAGTTTGTCTTGTGTTCCAGCAGGTTGGGGGGAGTATTTAGGGGGAAAATGTGATATCCGTGCTTTCATGCACATTTTATTATAGGTTGTGTATATTTCTATATTCTACTACATATTTTATAACATCACATCCAAGAGAAAAAATCTTAAAATATGCAAAAACCAATTTATCATTGTCTTGGCAACTTCTTCATAAGATTAATAAAGATATTGTACTGTTTACAGTGTTTTAGTTCCCAGCGAGATAATTATGCATAAACAATTCACCTAATTCTGTACAAAAAGTGCAAATTATCTCATATTTTTGATCAAATCCTCGTATGTGAACCAGAGGGTTGGGTAACTCCCAATTTATCAAATTTACAGAAGGAAAATGTATTATTACGAATATATTTGACTCTTATAGAGAATCAGTAATTTAAAGATGTAGGGACCTCACCTTACTGCGAATGATTAGAAGAGGATATATGTCGATTGACTCCAAATAAAGAGCTCCATAGAGTTTAAAGAAAACTGAAAAAATTTTTGGAGTTATGTTCATCTGGTTCTTATATGATGAAATGTGGTAATATGTTGTTGACCCAAATTTTTGGAACACAATGCATCTAAGAAATAAAATCTTTGAATTGGAAATGTATTTGTTTGTCTTTAACTTTGTAAATAGTGGCAATTTTTTTAATGTAATTAAAAATCATTGAACTACTGTCTGCCTGGCCAAAGAATGGATTTGAGGAAACCCAGATTTTCAGCTTCCAGTTCAAGGGAGGAAAAGTGGTGTTGCTACATGCCCTTAGTCCAGTCATACACGACGCCTCTTCCTGTCAACAACCCCCCTCGCTCACATTTCAGGGAGAGGCAGGGAATATGAGACCCATTCACTTGCTCCGCTGCAACGACTCGAAACTAAAAAATTGGCAAGGCAGAATACCATGAGAATTCCCTCACCTCGGCAACTGGACAAAGCCGATTGGTTCAGCGGTTCATTTGACCCTCCATGGCGTTCGACAGAAAAGACAAAAGTAGAATTTCCAAATCCATTCTTTGGCCGGAACCACTGTAGTTCCCTGTCTCGGACTTGGTCAAAGTCAAAACATTGGAATGTTTCAAATTAATTGTGTGTAGGGAGGAGTTTCCTGCTTTGCAATCCATATCATACTCGGTCACTGATCATTTTGTGTTATGCCCCCTTAATTGCTGTCATTAAATATATACAGTGGAACTTATATTTTTTCGGAGGATCAAGGTGGAAAAAACTGAAATATGGGATAATATACAATCTAGGAAAAAATGTTATAAAATCTAGGAAAAAATGTTATAACATAATGTTCCATTGGGACCAAGAAGACTGAATGGAAATACAGAAAAAAGTAAATTCTGAGAACATAAAATTGGGGTTCCATTGCATTAGAACTGAGCCAATGTGTCAATATCAGAAAGTGATGGTTGGAATTAATTCACTGAAATCAGCCGATACTTTCCCAGAGTTTTAGTACTTCGTGGGAGCTACATAAGATATGGATTTTGGGAGTAAGTAACAGATATATTTCATGGGTAGCTTAGAATTATTGACAATACATAGGTCAATCTTTTCAAGTAAATATGAGGCCCAGCTTGTTTCAACAAAATGTGATATTGCAACTAGTCACGAATTTACATTTACAAATATCTGAGAATTTACACCTCAAATTTTCAACATTTTCTACTCTTTTTCAAGGAGAAAAAAAATAATTATAACTTACATGTTAACAAAATTAGAAATATTGTAAAAAATTTTACGCTACTTTTATGATGATGAATGGACATAAAATACCACAAGATAGAAAACTTTCAGCTATAATATGACAAAGTTTCATGTCTATATATAGCAATGCATGGCACTTCTACACCAGATAAGAGGCAATATGTATTGAGAGTTTGACATGATTCACCTTCTAAACCACCGTGTGTTGAACAGGTATTAAAAATAGCATTTGTTCTATGCAATGGTATATATCAAATAAAGTGTTAGGCCAAAATATAAAATAAATGATTTTATTAGTTATTTCTATCTGTAATCATTTTCACTTATAAAATACAAGGCTTTCGAACAAATACAAAGATTTTAGAATGCAAAATATGATTGAATGAAAGATGATCAATGATGAATGGAATTTATACATATGAGCAAAGGCATTAAATTGTACTGTTCCTAACTTGTTAACGAGCATGGAGATAAAATATTATACACATGCACAATAACATTTGTATAATTTACCTGCTATGTAGTTCTCAGGTTTTTGCATCTTTTAATAACCACAGACGCACACGGGACTTATGACTTCTGTAATCTGTGAAGGTGGTGTGTGGCACACACATCTAAACTAGGAGCGAGCCAATAGTGTTTTGTAGTCTGCACGAATGTCCAGCAAATTATGCAAATTACATATTTTTCATAACATTGTGAGAAGAAATGGATTTTGTGAATGAATATCTCATGTGAAATTATTAACATTTTAAAGCAAAACTCTTGTAGATTGCTATGGTAAGATTTACATATGATAATTTATAAACACAGGGTGTTTCATAATTCCTTCTGGGATTTTGGAAGTTAATTGCTCAAGAGGCCAACTCGCCCATGGGGATGAGGGCATGTCAGTAAAGAGAGTAAATATCAAAATTCTTAACCCTCCTTACGAATGTTTGATGTGTCCTCTCTCGGGTGACTCGAGAGATATAAAACGAACAGGTAGGCCTCGACCATCGCCTGAGACTGTGGACCACATACGAGCAAGATTACAGAGTTGATGTCTGTCGAGTCACCAATGGATGGCATATCAAACATTTGTAAGGTGGGTTAAAAACTTGGATATTTACTCTCTTCACAGACATGCTCTCATCCCCGTGGGTGAGTTGGCCTCTGAGCAACAGACTTCCAATATCCCAGAGGGAATTATGGAACACCCTGTATTCTGAACTATGAATTGTTACAATTTTCAAGTATCGGTATTGGCTCAGCCCTAATGCAAACTTATGAAAATATGATAAGTTAGATTGCACATAGAGAAACAAATGTTATAATGGAATGTACATTAATATTTACAGTAGTAAGTACACTTACTCTGAGATCTGTATAATTAATACATACAATATAAAATTATAGTATAGACGATGAATCATGTGCCAAGGAAATAAAAAATCAGCAAGAAAAGAATACAAATACTGAAAGAAACTTAAAAAAAATTGGAAGTTATTAACAATAAAATATGCCGTACAAACAACTGTCTATTTCATGTTTCATAATACACAAGTTATGCACAGAAAAAAAAACAATGATAAATCTCCAACTCATGTCCCAGTATCGCAAACATTCCCCTGCCTGATTAGTGTCTCATAAGCTGGTATGTTTAATTCACACGTATTCGTCTTCTTTCTTTTCACTTGTCTAAGTTCATCGTCACTGCTTCCTTCTTCACTGTCCATATTTAAAGAGTCACCATTGAAGAGGTAGTTGTTAGGCTGGCAATCTAGGTTGTCAACACTGAAGGACTTCCTCGGAATCTGTTCCTGCTTTAGCTCTTCCATGCAGCTGTCTTGATCCACAGGAAGCTCATCACCATCTTAAAAAATGGATAATGATAGTTAGGGCCACATATTTGTGGTGAATACAAGATCAGGATATCGGTACAAAAACTAGGCACATTTCAGGTTTAAGAGAGATATTTAAAGTGGCATTTCAGTGTTAAAATGGTGAATAAAACCCGAAGTTTGATATAAAAACTACACTCATTACACAAAATAAAAATTTATCTTCTAACAGCACACTTAGTTATCAGGGTATTAACTTTATTCCTGTGTAAAAGAGTCCATATATGCTTCTCAAAATTTACAGCGGAATTAATAAATTCTCCATGACTTGCTTAACTCGCAGGATAATTCACACTCTTCAAAAAATGTCATGTTGATGAACACTAAATTTCACGATTAACGAATTTATTTCGCAGTTCATTTTGCATCATTTCGTGACAAAACATGGCAGTAAAATGCATCTTGCACCCTTTAAAAGAATGAAAATGTACCTTGTATTATGTATTATGTTACCTCATATTTCATATTTACATCAAAAATTGAATATGCATGCACCTAATGATGGTATTTAGAAACTAGAGATGCGACATAGTTTTAAAAACATTATTCCAAGACTGAAACTGTGTGATAAAACATAAAATCAAGGTTCCTCCTACGTTAGAATTAAAGTTCCCCCTACCCACACCTCTCTCTAGTCCCTTCAAAGCAATGGATTGTGAATAGATTTGGTAGACAGGCTACGCAGACTGTGGGGAAGCAAAAGCTGTTGAAATAAATCATTAGTGCAAATTTTCGCCACCAGGTTGAAATTTAGTGCTGAAACCTGGAGCAGTGCAGACTAGAGTGCTGCAGCGAGTCCGTTTTGTTTGAGCGTCTAATAGTTCACACAGATGACATTAGATAGTATATGGAACTGACAGCTTCTCCACTCGAACAGGCAAAGCATTCTGTATATGCTCAAAGTCCAGTAGTTCACATATAACCTTAATTTGTCTGTGGTAATGGGCCCTCAAATATGAACCGTGAAGTGAAAGCTGCAGAGAAATAGAAACTGAAGTGAACATTCTCATCATCCCCATGTTAAAATGTAGTTTAGTCTATCTAACAAATACATAGCGATCCATGGAAATGAAATAGATGATTATGGGCTGAAACTACCAGAGTGGATTTTACATATATATTTCTATGATTATTGTCACATTGAAATGATATTTGATTCTATACACTCCAGTGCAAACTATACCACATATCACTGCAATCCATTACTTCGAAAGGGCTCCTAGTAAGCAAATTTATGTCTAACCACCTGGTATCATACAGATGAGATCAAGCAAGGACACTATCAAAATTGGCCAATGCACGTTACAATTGTATGGATCAAATATTTCTATACATAGTCTAATAGTGCAAAAATTATTTTTGTTATGTCTTTTAGGAAAAGGTCTAAATATGGAGTTCCTTATTTTGTACAGCAAAATCCATTGCGAGCTGCACAGCCAATACATGAAGATAACGATTGAACTGTTCAGGTTCACCATGGAACACTTTTGGTAGAATATGAGTTACCGTTATCAGAAATATACTGTACAAATAATACAGCATGGTCATTATGTCTTTTTTCTGAAATAAAAAAATAGATCGTGTAAACAATAAAAGCTAAGATGATGCAGTTTGCAACAATTCAAAAAGTTGTTTTAGTATTTCATACATGAAGTCTGGGTGGACCTTCGAAATCAATTGGAAAATATCCAAACTTGCAATGGGAAAACACCGAACTTCATGTATGAAATTCCAACTTTTGTCGAATTCATGTCTATGTAGTTCTTTTCCTTGAGCCAAAACTAATTGTGCTCACTACATGTGTGGGGGAACCAGAAAAAAAATCATCCCAGATTTCTGGATCTCGGAACTGTCAGGACATTCCAAAATGTTTGTGTTTCAAAATGATAAAAATCTCTGGGTATACTGCGCTATTGGTGTCTGAAATTTCTTGAAATTAGCTGTTTTTATTCCAGAAATGCAAAATCAAGCACTCAAGGGAAAAATAGTGTGTACAATTTGAGATCTTTCAATGTTTTTACATTAATTAAGGAAGTGAATAAAACATTCAAATTATGATAGAAAATACAAATTTCTTGGTTTGGACAGAAACCTTTCAATGAGATTCGTGCATTACGGGTGCTATGACAAGAACTTGGGAAATGATGCTCTAACATGCTTCTGAATGAAAGTTTTACTTTATCTTAATATGAAAATTTTATACACACCTGTAGAAATGATGTCATACGAATAGATATGATCCTTCAAAACCACATGTATCACAGGAAATTCAACGATTGTCCTGCCTTGTAAATTGGCTTTCACAGACATAGAGGTGTCCAATTCAAAGAACCTGTAAGATTAAAATATAACAAATATTATCTTTTAGCAACACAATTGTTCAAAATTAATGTGTAACTAAAGTATTTGTAAAATCAGGGCTCCACTGTATAAGAGTTGTTTTTTATTATTTTAAAGTCCACTTTATGCACTAATTGGAACTGGACCTACAGTTTCAATTGGGATCCGAACCACTATGTGCCTCCACCAAGTATCAAACTCTTTTGTACATATTTCTTCACATGGATATGGGTACACATGTAAACATAGTTGAAAACAGCAAAGTTCAAGATTTATTTCACATCAAGTCACCCAGCTAAATTTCAGAACGATGTCCATCAAGTCAGATTTTAATTAAACTTTGTGTATTTGTTAATACTACCAAGGTATGAACACATACAAATTTTTTATTCCATAGACCTCATAGTTACTGAGACACAAGATACTAAAGTTTCAGAATTTTGCAAGGATCGGTCATTGTGAAGACCATGGTGGTAGCCTGTAGTGCTTAATAGGAAAAAAATATATATTAGAGCCTAATTCAGGTCACTTCGAATTTTCATTCTTAACATGCTTCATCATCAGTCATTAGTGTCAGCAAATTGTATTACTCCTTTATTATCAGCAAAAATTACATGTTGGTTCATTCCTATTGAAAACTTCTGTGAAAATTGTGAACAACCTGGGATTGAAGCTAGGACTTCACCCTAATACACCCTATACTAATACTGGGGTACAACAACCAATCTCCAATATCTCTTTAATTTCCAAAACTTTGGTAACAGAGTATGTTGATCACTTTAATAGTATTATTCTAGACATTGGATTGAATATATGGCCTACAAAAAACAGAGAGAAATATCTCACCTGGAACTTGATCGTGGTACATTTTCTGCCTTTAGCAGTAATCTGACACCTCTCACTCCTGCTGCCTGATAGTACATCAAACTTTCCTTCAACTTGGGGTCAGCAACAATTGGATCCAGATATTTGTTCAGAGCAAAGGACAGCCGATGATCTTCATGCACTCTGTAATAAAAGAACATCAGGAGTTTTTATTCTATTTTCATGCCAAGTACACTCACCAGGGTAGCTACGATTTTTTGATTATGAAATTCCCGGACTTTTCCAGGTTTTCCAGACATGTTTGTCGTCACGATTTTTGCTTTTGAACCTCACGCTTTTCAATAAAATATGCAGGCACGTTAATTATTATGAATATGAATATACTCAGTTATTAGCTGAAAATTTACCATGTGATTAATACAATGCTATTCAATGAAAAAATAAAAACTATTGTACTTCCGCATTTTCACTAAGTCATTACAATTAAAGTGGTGTAAAAAAATCAATAAAAAATGTGGCATATATCAAAGCTGTACAATGTAACCTGTATACAACACATCAATTATATCAATACAAATGAGAAACAACAGAAAATTAGGTCATGTACCTTCAGAAAATATGCAATAAGTTTAATGATTATATTTTTTAATTTATTGAAAATAGTACATATTTCGGAAATGCAGAACGTGAATGGGGCTGGTGACCCACCATACACCTAAAAAAAAATATATACGCAGCCCATACTTTGGAATCAAATATCTCCATTATTTGAATTTTCCAAATGCTGGAACCAATTTTATTTTACGAAAAACCTAGAAATCTGTCTATTAAAAGGTAACAATTCTGAATGTTTTATGATTTTTTCAAATTTTCCTAGCAGAAAGACTAATTTTCATACCATGCTGACACGAAATTTGAACCTTCCTTAAAATAATGAGCACTGTTTGGATTCGAAGAAAGTTATTTATGTTGAAAAGAAAACTTCAAAATGACCTTACGCAATCATACACACTTCCCACGGACAAGGTATTCTCCGGTTGAAAAGCGACAGTAAGTATCGTAAACTGGTGGGAATGAATGTAGAAATAAATTGGAACCTTAGTAGAGTGCATTCAGGGTCTTTATTTTAATTCTAAGACAACCAAACCTGACATTCCTAACCTAACCACAAAAGCATATATTGACAAAATCTTAAGTAATCGCTAAAACTCTGCAGTATGTGTTAACAGACATACTAAATCGAAATCGAACCATGTAAAAGTTGCATTTGTAGTATGATGAAATTGTAATACAACAAAAGGAACTTGGGCCCATTTTCGCCACTTTTCAGCATAATTTCATTCTACACGTAAAATTACTATAGGCAGCAAACCAACATTCCTAACCTAGCAACGATGTGTGACCAGCGTACATTTAATTCCTCTATTTTGCACCAGTTTTTAAAAAATAAATTCGTTCTACATGCACAAAACACGTGCATATTCGAATAATGATGTCACGGATACTGCATAAAATCACTAATTTCTCGGGTGTAACACATCTCTGCAATGTAAAAACTACGACAACGAGCAAATGAACTACTTGATCAGGTTGCTTCTCAACAAGTCGCAAAGAACTCAAATTCACAGAACGGGTTCACGGCGGGGGACGAAGTAGTGAGTCCCTTTGTTTTTACTAGGCATCCGCACCTCTCCAGTGTGACGTCAACCACAGCCAGTTTACGTGAAATTCTGCTCTTCAAGGCAGAAAGTATTACAGTGTCTTTTGTTCAAGGAGTATACAGTTATTGCAGATCCAAAACCAATGAACTGTCCGAACACCAACCTGCTCCGCTTCACGTATAATAAAAGAGAACGGGTTCCGAACGGGTGTGTTCTTGCAGAAAGGAAATTTAATCACCACACACAAAGCTAAAGCAACATTTTCTCCGCAAGAAATTCTGAGGATGGCTGGTGCGTAGGTTTCGTCTTGAGTAGCTTATTCTCTAAGGAAAAATCTCAGGCCTCTCCAAATTCCGGTCTTCAACAGGTTCACAAGAATGAGTCGCAAAATGAACGGATCCAAGAACCTAGATCCAAGAGTGAATAAATATAGAATCGAAATGCAAAGGAACCATAATTTTGTACGTAACAGACTAGAAGTCATAATGATGAGAGGAACAAGTTTCTGAACTAAATCTTTTGGGGGAACTGGAATCGCAAGAACCGAATTCAGAAGTGGAAATGAACCGTTCGTTCATTTTGTAACTGGTTCTCCTGCAACTCCAAAATGTGCGTAAATTCCAGAAAATATGCAAAATTCCCTGTTTTCCACTCGCGTAGCAACCCTGCTCACGTATCATGATGTTATTTTTATTATTACTACTACTATTATTATTTACATACTCTTATCTATGTAGACTTTTCAGCAAAAATGCAGGCTTTGCAAGACCTTGCTCTACTATCTGCATTTTTGCAGAAATTACTACAGGGGTGTCCAGAAAGTCACTCAATCAATTGTAAACTAGTGCCACCAACCGTGAAACCTCTTTACTACATACTATCTTTCTCAAAATGAATGCTGTTTTATTTCACAAATGTGATTAACTGTCAATAGTAAATGTTCCTGGACAAAATTCGTCACAGTATGACATACTGTAATGGTAAAACATATATTTACGGTTACTATTTTTCACAAAAGCATTTTGAAAACATCAATTTATTTCCAATTGTTCGAAGCTGTTCATCAAAAAGTATTTTAATGATCATTCAAGTAATGGCACTCATCTACAAATACCTTAAAACTTAGGTTAGGAAAAACTAAAAAAATATATTATTTAAAACTTTATATGTGAATGGAGATTACTTTTCAAACACAGTTTTTTTTTGGCTTATATGATTTACTTTTACAATGTTCACTAAAATAAAATAAAAAATGTTTAAAATGTGTGACAATTACGAGGGGTGACTGAAAAGTTCTCGGCCTACCCATGAAGGGTTGCCAGGAGCTCAATCGTTCATGGCTATTTTTCAACATAGTCCTCTTTCAGCGCCACACACTTTTGCCACCGATGCTGCAGGCCCATGATACCTTCCATGTAGAACGTTTCATCCTGCACTGCAAGAAAGTCCTCCACTGCAGCCATGAATTCATCATCTCATGGAAAATGGATTCCACCGAGGTGTTGCTTGAGTTTAGGGAACAGATGAAAGTGTGAGGGAGCCAAGTGGACGTGTGCGCGGGTGCATTGTCTTGGTGGAAAAGGACGCGCTTCTTCAACATTCCACGACGTTTCATCTTGATGGCCTCCCTCAAACGCTTCAGTTGAGCAGCATAATACGCACCGTTCACCGTTTCACCTTTTTTTAGATACTCAGTTAGGATGACACCCCTCGCATCCCAAAAAACAGAGACCATCATCTTGCCAGCTGATTTCACTGACTTGAACTTTTTGGGGGTGGGGCAGGAGGGGTGTTTCCACTGTTTTGATTGCACCTTGGACTCTGGCTGAAAGTGTTGGACCCATGCTTCGTCCATGGTTACAAAACGTTGGAGAAATGTCTCAGGAAGCCTGAAGGAGGGTCAAGTTTGCTGCAGACAAGAGGTGTCTCTGACGTTTGTTCTCAGCAGTCAACATTTTCGGGACCCATCGATATGACACCTTGTGCATGTCCAGCACAACTGTTAGTATGTGTCCACCGCGTTCCTGGGACATCCCCACTTTCTCTGCGATGTAATGTTCTGTCACTCGCCGGTCTGCCATAACAATATCCTGTATTGCTGTGATGTTTTCTTCAGTACAGGCCGTTGCCGGCCCTCCACTGCGAGGTGCATCTTGGACAGAGGTGCTCCCCCCCCCCCCTTGAATTCCGCCACCCACTTTTTCACAGTAGAATACGATGGGGCATCCTCCCCCAATGTTTCCATCATGTCCTTGTGGATGTCCTGTCCACTCATGCCTTTTTTCAGGAGGTATTGGATAACCGCACGAATGCTCACTTTATCCATTTTTCATATAATGATCACCGTCTTCACTTCAAACATCAAAATCTTTAGAACAAAAAAAGATAGTACTATGAAATTTGGTATGGGGCTTTGCAAAGACATATATTATGATTAGCTAAAGTAACATTCAGCTACGATAAATGCATCATGGGTAGGCCGAGAACTTTTCAGTCACCCCTCGTACATATCCAGTGGGAGATTTCCATTTTTCAATATTACCTGCAAAGTATAATTTTTTAATTGCCTGCATATTTTACTTTTTTTTTTCAAAATTGAGGGAAAAGGATCACATGTCCTCAAAGAGAAGTCATTTGTAGTGCTTCGTAATTTGGTGAATCCAGCATCCGAAGGGCTGATGCCAGAATAGATTTTCCGAAAATCTATTCCATTAAGAAAGATGCCTGCACTGCTTTTCTTACATAATTTTACGGACGGGTCAGATTAATCGGTATCAGCTGTCGGTTTATCAGTAAAATTACAGATTCGATATACACAGTCCCGTTTAACCAAATTTGATGGGACCGATGGTGCTTCGATTGAATAAAAATTCGGTTAAACCGGAATAAAGATTTTTTGATATACAGTATGTACATTTTATTACGTACAGTATTTTGCTATACAGCACATACCGCAGTGGCTCAGTCGGTAACACGTCTGACTACCATGCTAAAGGTCCCGGGTTCGATCCCCGGCCGGTTCAAATCCGGGAACTTTCCTAACGTAGGAAGCGGCCCCGATGCCCACCCAGCGTCGAATAACATGGGTACCTGGGGGAAACCCTGGGGGGTAAAGGCGGTCAGGAGCATGATGCTGATCACATCACCCCCACTCACGACCGGATCAAGAAAGTGTGGGGCGTTACCCCCACACCCCCTATACGCCTTCATGGCGTGGTGCTAAGCACAGGGGAGCACTTTACCTTTTACTTTTACAGTATGTATTTCAGCATGTAGGCATAAACAAAAAGCTTACAATAATACGTAGTCATTTAACTCAAGAACATGAATTACAGTAACATTAAGGCTCTGGTACAAAATGCCATACGACTAAAACAAAGTTCAGCGCACCGAACTGAATTACAAATCTCAACTGGCTAGTGTTTCTTGTTCTTGAGCGTAGGGGGAGTGGGTGAGTACAGCCAACGCATTGTAACAATGAACTTACTCTTTGATAACTAACTGTTAGACCAAAACAAAGACAAAAGTGAACGAGTAACTGCTTTTTTTAGCGATTTGGTTAAACGGGACTGTAGTGTATCAATAAATATCTTACAATTTAGTGCAATATTTTACATTTTGTTATAATTGTTATGGATATAAACATGTAATATCAATTATGGTTCACCTGATAAAATACATTTATTACGGAGGTCAAGTAACTATTTGAATTTTATATTGCATCGGTTATTGGTATTGGCCAAAATTTCACATCAGTCCACCCCTAATATTTTGATTTATTTTCCACCAAGAAGTATCTACCTATTTTCAATGCTGCTGGCATGGTTGTAGCAATATTCTTTTCTTCACTTTGGTCTACTAAGGTGACCATAGAGGAAAGTAAGGAATATGAATTTCTGTGTGAAATTTTGATATTTTCCTTCTTTCTTTATGCTTTCATTATTGGGAGATAAAATTTCACCTTCCCTAAGAGTGCTGTAATTGTTCTTTTGCTACATTTTTTTGTATATTGCAGCAATTTTGAAAGGCATGTATCTTGTGTATCGCAGCAATTTTGAAAGTAATGTATCTGATAAGTTCTCGTCCCAAGAACAGGTTGGAGAAGCTCCAGTCTCCTGAAGGTGTTGAACTACAGTTACAGGGCCCCTTGATTACAAAGTGTCTACACTGCTGATATGCATTTACAGCTATAATACTGTACCTTGCATCAACAACTTTCAGGTTGTCAGCCTGAGGAAATATCCACTCAATCCGCCAGAGAATGACCTGCTCTTTCCAGTCCAGATATGTAGTATTCTGTTTGTGACGAGTGAAGTTTTGCGGCAAGTAGTTCAGACGAATTCCTCTTCTGGAGGCTGCTGCTCGGAGTCTGAACAAATGCTGCATGGGAGAATACAAAGAGCTGTTACACATGAACATTACACATTTCAGTGTGGCTACAAAAAGTAAAAACATTGTGTGTCCAGATAGAACTAATGGTATCATCCACAAATATTACACTATGAAATAAAATGATTCAAAACTTCATTACCTTATTGCAAGCAAAAAGTTAAGAGGCTGAATACACACAATTTTGTTATTTAGTTCCAAAATTTAGTGTCACCACACAACCTTGAGCAGAAAAGTATTAGGTGGTATCCTTGATTAGATTTGTATGTATACTTTCAAATACCACTTGCACTGGACAATACTGGTACACAGTTACTTGTTCAACCCTATTCTAAAATCTTACTTGAACTGGAGGCACTTACCAGAGGCAATTCCTTTCTGATACGGGTGAAATTTTTGGATGGATCCCGGTTATAAAACTCTGTTGAACGGGTTATGTCCTCTAACAGTCTATAATCTGGAAGAACACAAAAAAGGTATACAGTTGTACGAGGTAATGCCAACCTTCCAATGAACAGCCAGACCATTTTATGTTACTATAAAATAAAGTCCTGATTTAATCTCTTAACCACTTCATGTGCACTATTCACGGTAATGTATTAAAATAAGACAGTCTATACTGAAGTATTGGTTGAAATTTATTCATTGTTATAAATAAAATAAAATATAACTTATTTTTACTTACGTTCAGTGAGTATATGTTGAGTAATTGACAACGTTTCAAGGACCACTGTCCCCTTCTTCAGGTCAGTTTATCGGCTTCATGGTTGTCCACAAAGCTTCGTCGATGGCAAGGATTATGTTTACATGGATAGGGTTAAATATTGGGATTCCATCACAACTGACCTGTTCTTTTTTAAAAACACTATGTAAAATTTCCCTACTATTAAAATCAATTAAAAAAGAAGAATCCCTCCGGCCATCTGCCGTTCACATGTTGAGTCAATGGCTTCATTACGAATGGACAAGGTCGTAAGCGAGTTAGATCTCCCCCCATTTTTTTCCCCTCTGCATTAAATCATATCTAAAGTGAAAACGCGTACGACTCGAGCCTCGTGCTCTACGTCTGGGGTAACCTTGAACCAGATTTCCTCATATTCCCACTTTTCACATTTTTTTTCAGCATTCCTATCCAGAGTTCATCAATGTTACCGTCTTCTCTATTAAGTTTATTTTCTCTATTCCTACATATAAATGATGCTTCGTATACATTTCTTCTAAATAGTTTATCCTCCTCCCTAAGGACTTCCCGCCCTTCAATTTTATGCTTTTCTTCCAAAACATGCTCAGATAATCCAGTTCTGGGATTCCCTTTCCTGATATCCTTATCGTGTTCTTTCCAACGTATACCCATACTTCTGCAGGTTTGTCCAACGTATTCTTTTTTGCATTGGCATTTAATCTTATATATCCCTTTTTTTCCCTTCTTCATTCTCTTCCTTTTTTATAACTGGTGAAATATTTCTCTAATCTCCTGGGTGCTTTCATCCCACATTTAATACCAAATTCTTTCACTGTTCTTTTCTATCTTCAGTGGAAGGAGAAAAGACTGAACCGGAAGTTAACACATTGGGGTCTCACAACGGGCATAGCCCGCAGTGCACTTAAAGTCAATGTGGACGAACGACGGGCATAGGCCTTCCTGCGGTATGCAATCGCTGTGCCGATTGAACTACGGGCTATGTTCGTACTTCGTCTCATGTGCGTGTTCATTCAAGCCCCTCTGTTCATAACTGGTTCTCCTGCAACTCCAAAATGCGCGTAAATTCCAGAAAATATGCAAAATTCCCTGACCAACCAAATTCTCTGACTTTTCCCTGTTTTCCAGTCGCGTAGCAACCCTGACTGATGTATATTTAGTTTTTCCATTTATTATTTTGTATAGTGTATGTCAAATGAAAATTTATTTATTTGTTTAATTTTTACAGATGACACAGAACCAACTGATAAAGTCCGCGCGTTCATTATATCCCCAGCGGTTAACAAAGGGAGCGGTACTCTTTGTTAAAAGAAACACCCAAGCGGGCGGTTTTCTTTTGAAGTAGAAGCAACAAACTGGAGTAGGAAAGCGATGTTGCCAAATTAAAGAGATAAAGAGGAAAAGCAGAAGGAAATTGTAAGGAAAAAAGAAAAAGAAAGAGAAACAAGATTAAAGAATATGGAAAGAGAAAATAAATACAGATAAAGATTAAAAAGGAAGTGTTTAAGGGTATTATCGAAAGATGGGGGGGGAGAAATATCCAACTCTTACATATTAGGCCTTAATTGACACCGGTGTTCTGGGGGGATTCTGAATTAAACGTGTTAAATACTCAAATTGAGTTTTATAAACCCACTCAAAAATACTATTTATATGCATATTTACATATTTTAATTTACTACATTTAACCAATCAATGTGCTAGCTTTAAGATTTTTTCGAAAATCGAACAATCAAAAAATATGGACAATGTAACATGGTATTTCATTCAAATAGACATCATCTATTACACATTCATCCAAGCTATTTTCGGGGGTTTATGAACGATTTTAGGGGTGGTCTTGAGTGATGGGCACCCCTGTTTAGGGAATAAGGGCAGATCAAGTATAGTGTTCTTAGTGTTGCCCACGGGACGAGACGGGACAGGCTTTTAAAAATTCGAGACGAGACGAGATTGACCATGTGTCATAAGACAAACGAATATTTTTGAGACGAGACAGCATTTCCACGAGACGAGACAGGCCAAAGTCTCGTCTCGTGGGCAACACTAAGTGTTCTGTAAAGCTAAAAAAAAGTTACTTTCGGTAGACACACTGTCGTAATTAAATACTTTGTGGGAATTACGATATGGTTTGAGGGCGCGAGTGATGGTTTTTTTTTTTTTTTGGGGGGGGGGGCACATGATATAATCTGGGCGGACGCATGACATAATTTTGGGGGGAATGCGCCATTGGCTATGAGGGGGGTGGGCACCTGTGCTCTCCATGAAGAAAATAATATTCTGCAGTTTTGTCTTCATACTTAGGATTTTCACTAGCAGCTGTGAGTGATAACTTGCATTATGCAAAGTCTAAGGAAAAAACTAAAAGCACAACACTATAACAAAGCAACAAAACAGCACCATAACACAACACAACTAGTTAAAAAGAATCAACCCCGCACGTGGTTATGGAGCAAAAATAATGAGAGCCGCCTTGCAACTACAAGAAATGTAAGTAAAGAAAATGTGGCAACAACGTCTGAGTGCACACGCTTATCGGGAGCGGCTTGGCTATTGTTTGCTATTGTTGCCAGTGTTAAGTTTTATAAAAGGGTTGCCGATGGGGACATAATAAACGCGCGGACTTTACATCGTCTGGTCCTGTCCTGCAGCCACTTTTTCATACAAAAGCCAATTACCTGTAATTTGTAATTATTTTTTGTTATGTGCACATAAGAAGTATTCTTATGCAAGATTCAAAAGATGTATTGATAGTTTATGTAGTTAATTATTGAAATTTCCAGATTAGGAACTTAAAATATCTCTATATTAACATTTGTTACAATGCTGTACATTTTTTTTCACAAAACATTGCTGAATGTCTGAAAATGAAAAGAAAATTTAACAAATTTTTGTTCATTGAAAAGAGGAAGTTTTGTAGATTCAAGAAATGTGTGGTAAATAAAAACAAATTAAAAATATTTTTTCCATGATTTTTTGAAAAACAACCAAAAACCGCAGTCCAGAGGTAAAAATGCTGTATTATGAGGCCAGACCCGAATGTGTTAAGAGACATGCCAGGTCTTGATCAAAGAAGTAGAAGTACGGAAAAAAGGCAACAACACTGTTTTGTCACCAGGCTCGTCGAAAACTGTGAGTGGTGGGAAGAGGTGGGGGTAGGGTGAAGATTGGGTGGGGCTGGTAGGATGGGTTGGGGTGGGGAAGTTAGTGGATGGCCTTGTTCAAGACAGGCCATGTGGTTGCACTCATGGCTGATATGTATATGCCCTCGCCCATCTCTTGCAAACTGAGGTATTGGCTGATTGGGGTAAGAGATGGATGATCGCTACCCAGAAGCAGTCGTTACAAGGGATATTGTGGTGGTTGGTATGGACGGCAACAATGAAGTCCAGGTTGTGGGTGGAGGAGCTGTGGTTGTTGATTCTGAGGTTGACATATATACAGTTGCTTCTAATACAACAATACACTGTCAACATTCACATTATAAAAGAACCGGAACTGTCTGTAACAATATGTGTAGTAAAATAAAATGTATAAGTAAAAATCACCTAACTTACCACTGAGCAGATCCATATTTGTGAATTTCGACATATGCTTGAACGTTAATTTGTCTCTCTCACCATTGCACACAAGTTCCTTCTTGTGGATCTTGCAGCAAACCAGGGAACACGTCCTCAATTCACACCTTGGACACTTATACTTTGCTGATCGCACATTGCACACTTCACACATGCCCAACCTGCATGAGAATTACACAACCACTTTAGAGAATGTGCTCTACAACATTTAAGCTAAAAAAAATACTATAAGGGATTTAGTAAACTTAAACATTTTGGAATTCTTTGTTTATTTTCAAGCCCACTATTTCTTTAGATACACTGATCAAGACTGCATCCACTAGACATCAATCCTAGGACCCACTGATTAGAAAACATTACCACTACGTCATTGGGGGATATCGAACATTTTGGAATTAAAAATTCATTTTTCTCTGTTATGAATTATTCTTGCCTACTTCCATGTTGTAGCGGTTAGGATGGTGATCTGTAAATCAATATAGCACACAAAAAAAGATTGAGAGGATTTTCTAGTGACACTGATGTCCTGGTTTTCAATCCCAGGTTGTCTCAGCTATCTTCATTTGTACTAATTGTATAAATTAATAACTAATAGGAATTATTATCGAACATGGACATTTGTTGCCAAAGTTAGTTTTTTAAACTTACACACAAAATACGTAGAATTTTCAGTGAAACTTGCAGTCTTGGCCAGTAACCAGGTCTCTGGCAAACCATATGCAATTGCTCTACCACTGAGCTACCGAGCCGGCCTGGCTTTGCTGTCGCTGTTTTACCAGCATGGAATCGTTCTATGTAGTACATCTGCTGAGTGTGCCAAATCTTCATGTAAATTACACACAAAATGTTGACAAAACAAACACAAGTGTGTCTACATGACATTACTCACGAAAATCATATTTGGTTTGAGTTCAGATTGTATTACGATTTGCACAGGATAATAAGGAATGCATTTGGAATACTTAATATTGAAAGTATGATGTTAATATTGCGTAAAACATCAAAATCTGCAGATTAAAAAATATCAACGTAATTCTTGAGGGGGTGCAATGGATCCCTAAAGTTACTATCATGGGAACCAAATCTAAATGATGAGGGGACACGCGCATGGAAAATATTATCCAATATTCAGTTGTTAGTATTGGTGCTCATAGAAGAAATTGTTGATTTGTGTTATTTCGCATAACTTTTCTGCTACGTTTGGCTAATCGTGACGAATATGATAAACATTTACAAAGAACAGCTCTGGTATTCCTTCTACACCCTCGATTTCAGGCACATTTCAAATATTTTCGTGAAAATATTTAGTTCCTCATAACAAACAGTGTTTGCAAATAGCATGGAAGTTAATTTTTTAGATCTACGTGCTACGAATCTTATGTTTTTTATAAAATTAAAATTCCCTGCGTAACGTCAAAAAGGTTCTTCTATGATGGCAGATGATGGATTCATGTCACAGGCGCAAGTCTGAAGATTTCAGAACATGGATTCATGTCACAGGCGCACGTCTGATTTTTTTCTTATGATTGACTTGTGCAATGAAAACATTTGCGATTGCGATACGTTATTTGCATGATATACTGCCGGATTGGACATTTCAGACATTGGATTTCATTTATGCAGCTTCAGAAATTGGAATTAATTATTTCTTTTTCGCAACTGCAGGCCGTAAAGGGGAGGGTTGTTTTTTCTAAATGACTTGTGGGATGGGATAATTTGAGACTTCTTATTTTTATGATGGAGGGTGGTATTCTGTGGAAAAGGACAACAAGGACTTTCAACGTAGGATTTACTTCATTTTTGGACTTACAAATTTAATTTCGACCCACAATTCAGTGCCTTCTTAGGTTTAATTTTAGCCTTCATTTTTCATATCTTCATGTGTTAATGCGGAAAACAGTGAGAACTAGTGTTGGTCGCAGATGACTCCGGCCAATTTCTAACATGCCTTTAAAAGGGACTCTATAGATAAAGGAGGGTAGCCGGAGCGTAGACGAGGCAGGGCCACGGTAGGGGCGGTAAGTCAATTACCTCAGGGGCAGGGATCGGAATTGGTGGGAAATTTGGACTCAAAAATTTCAAACGACAAAATCTCAACTTTAAACGGCAGTACAGTCGTAAATACTTGTTTCCATGCCCTATTTTTTTATTCACAATTAGGATCACATAATCTTCATAAAGAAAAACAAATTGAAAATTTGAGGGTGTAGAATAGGGTACCCGAACCCAAAGAACATCCATGACAATGACAAGATTCGAACCCAGGACCCTTGGCAGCGTAGCATGCTGTGACAACCATGCCACCCATGGTCGACAGACATTATTAAGTGCCGGGTATATTCCAACGAATTCCAATGAAAACTTGGTGGGAAGTTACTATGTGGATAATTGCATTGAAGAATTTTGTCACCTTTTGGGTACTACTTTACTATACTGGAGACACCTATCAATGATTTATTTTGAAATTTTTTACATTGCTAACATACTATTCTGCATTGCGGAACATTTCTTTAGGTGAAATAATGAATTTCTAACGAAAATTTTAAAAAAAATTAAAAACATTTCACGAAATTTTTTAACCAAAAAAAGTTGAATTTTTGGCTCGGGTACCCTTTTCTAAACCCACGAATTTTCGCACATTTCAAATATTCTCGTTACGAAAATTAGTTCTTCATAAGAAACGATGTTTCTAAATAGCGCGGAAAGTATTTTTTTTAGATCTACGTGCTACGAAACTTACGTTTTTCAATATTTAGATTCCTTATGTAACGTCGGAACGGTTTTGCAGGGATTTGATCATGGCGCATCTTGGATTCATGTCACAGGCGCACGTCTGAACATTTTCTTTTTCTTCTTATCTTTGACTTGTGCAATGGGATAATTTGCAATTTTTTCTTGTTATGAATGACTTGTGCAATGGGATAATTTGCGATTTCAATATATTATTTATGTAATTTATTGGCGGATTGGATATTTGAGACATTGCAATTGTTTTGTGCCACTTTAGACATTGGAATTGATTTGTGTGACATTGAATTAAGACAAAAGGACTAAATATGAGATTGACACACGTTCAACGGATGAAGGACATAGAGGACTTTGTTCGACGAGACATACGGGACATTGTAATTGACTTACAGGGAACCTAGCCCCACGAACCATTGGCGCTAGGCCCACGAACCATTGGCGTTAGCCCCACGAACCATTGACGCTAGGCCCACGAACCATTGGCGCTAGCCTCACGAACCATTGGCGCTAGCCCCACGAACCATTGGCGCTAGCCCCACGAACCATTGACGATAGCCCCACGAACCATTGGCGCTAGCCCCACGAACCATTGGCGCGTGGATAGGTTAGTTCAGTTAGGTTGAGATCGATAGTTAAAATTTGGTGTAGTGTTAGTATCACGATCTAGAAATTGGAAATAATTGCGAACCATTTCAAACGACAAAATTTCAACTTTAAACGGCTGTACAGTCGTAAATACTTCTTTCCGCGCTCCAATTTTTTTATATTCACAAATAGGATCAAATAATGTTCATAATGAAAAAAAAATAATTTCAAAATTCGAGGGTGTAGAATAGGGTACCCGACCCAAATTTTTGACAAAGAGTAATTATTAAACCATTGACATTAGCCCCAAAAACCATTGACGTTAGCCCCACAAACCATCCACGGGTAGCGCCAAAAACCATTGACCTTAGCCCAACGAACAATCACGGGGACGAGGTATGCCTACTAGGTTAGGTTAGGCCTGTTAAGTTAGGTTCCATTAGCACTATTTTTGTTCAATTTAGCATATACGGACATCGGCTTTTCTCGATGACGTGCAGAAAGCATATGGCGGCAGCAGCAATAGCGCGTCGAAAATAGATTTTCGTAGAAAACCACATGCATTCGCATTAAAATGGATCAAAACTACATTCCCGAACATCAACAACACTACCGAAAAAGATTTGCATTAAGTACTTTCTCCTGTAAATTTGAAGAAATCCGTCTCCGGTATACTAAAGTGTTACCTTTTGTCAAAACAGATCTCGATTTTCCCATTTTGTTGTTTTCATATAAATGTCCAGACAATTCGGGGGTCGGGTACCCTATTCTACACCCTCGAATTATGAATTATTTTTTTTTTCATTATGAACATTATTTGATCCTATTTGTGAATAAAAAAAAATTGGAGCGCGGAAAGAAGTATTTACGACTGTACAGCCGTTTAAAGTTGAAATTTTGTCGTTTGAAATGGTTCGCAATTATTTCCAATTTCTAGATCGTGATACTAACACGACACCAAATTTTAACTATCGATCTCAACCTAACTGAACTAACCTATCCACGCGCCAATGGTTCGTGGGGCTAGCGCCAATGGTTCGTGGGGCTAGCGCCAATGGTTCGTGAGGCTAGCGCCAATGGTTCGTGGGCCTAGCGCCAATGGTTCGTGGGCCTAGCGCCAAAGGTTCGTGGGGCTAGCGCCAATGGTTCGTGGGGCAGCAGACCATCTCCCTGTAATGAAGGCTAAAATTAAACCAAAGAAGGTAACTTACCTCTTTTTACCAAGGCCAGGTATTGAATTGTGGGTCGAATTTCAATTTGTAAGTCCAAAAATGAAGTAACACCTACGTTGAAAGTCCTTGTTGGCCTTTTCCACAGAATACCAACCTCCACTCCCTTCCCATCATAAAAACTAGAAGTCGCAAATTATCCCATCCCACAAGTCATTTAGAAAAAACAACCCTCCCCTTTACGGCATGCAGTTGCGAAAAAAATATTATTATTTCCAATTTCTGAAGTCGCATAAATGAAATCGAATGTCTGAAATGTCCAATCTACCAATATATCGCACAGAGAACATATCGCAATCGCAAATGTTCCTATTGCACAAGTCAATCATAAGATGAAAAAGAAAAAAATCAGACGTGCGCCTATGACATAAATCGATCATCCGAAATCTTCAGACTTGCGCCTGTGACATGAATGCATCATTCGCCATCATAAAGTTGTTAAAAACCTTTTTGACGTTACGCAAGGAATTGTAATTTCATAAAAAACGTAAGTTTCGTAGCACGTAGATCTAAAAAATTACTTTCCGCGCTATTTAGAAACATCGTTTATTATGAAGAACTAATTTTTGTAACGAGAATATTTGAAATGTGCGAAAAATTGAGGGTGTAGAAAAGGGTACCCGAGCCCAATTGGGTAATGTCATAGCACATTTCAACTCTATTTACGGCAGATTATGGAATAGAAATATGGAACTACTGGCCCTCATCACTATCATATTCTAATAATATGTTGTAACTCTCCCTTTTCTACGCGAATTCAAGATCAGTGTGAACCCTTACTGGTCAGGTCCAGTAACACGTTTCATAGTTCAAAAAATTCAGATCAAATATCTATCGTGGTGCATTTGACATGTTAGGCAATACAATGACAATTGCCATACAAAGTCATGATTCTTTTTATCGGAAGAAAAAGGCCAAAAAACAAATAATAGAACGTTATATTCATATACCACTATAAAACTAACACCACCACAATTAAGCCTTCATACGTCATGGAAAACTGCACACAATACACATAACAAACACGACAACTCAAATGTTATGTCTCAACCATAAAAATATTCCTCACGAAATGTATATTCAAATATCATAATAACAATGAGGAATCTATATTTAAAAATAATAATAATAACCTTTCATTTCCTCAAACATTAGATGCACGTGTGCTCACCTTGCGTCTGTCGCCATTTTTCATTTACCACCTTTTCAACTATTTTTACAAAACGTTTTACGTAAGTTAAGGTTCCCTGTGCAAGATATATAATCTGTGCTTTACTTTCAGGCCGTGGCCAGAAAGATCCCGAAGTTAGGAAAAGGAATTGAATCGTAGTGTGAAGTCCATAGATAGATAATTGGGACTGGAAAGTGAGATGAGAACCAATGTGTAGTATGCCTTATGCCTCCACCGGGTATCGAACTCTGAACTTCTCGATTACGTTACCACATGCCATCGAAAAGACCCAAATTTTTAGTCGGACGGGAGGGGACTATGAGACAGGAAATTTTTGAAACGGGAGATGTTGTACATTTCCAGACATTGTGATAAGTATGGAATGGGGCTGTTCACTGCCAAACTTTTCCTGTTGCGTCACTAAAGAATTTCGTTCGTCATCTGAGGTTGCCCTAAGCTTTATATTGGAGAGCGATAGGATGGCTATTAAAACGTTATTTTCAACGAAGGTAATAATTTCTCGTGTAAATCGATAACAAGAATGCGTTTAGAAAATCTTGAAGATTATGCAGCAAGTCATAAGTTCCCGAAAATTACATACTCCTGAATCTAAGAATTAATATGTTAAAGCGTAACAGAATTGTTGCGAAAGTGAGCTAAATATAGTACGTTTATGCACAAAGAGCACTAAATTTGACGTCACTTAGGTCGTCCTAGCTGCCGTGGGTCGATAATACAAAAATTTTAATTTTTACACTACGCTCTATGTTTTTTATTGTTGCGCTGCGAGTATGTGTAATTGTACGGGGGAAAAGTACGGTTCGGAAAAACTCTCCAAATTATAAAGAAAACTGTATTAAGTGCATAAGCGCATTATATATTTATTATAATACACTATGCACTATCCGTTAATTTATATTAACGTATGTTTTCTTTGTATTAACATAGGTCTTAAGCAGACATTTCCCCCTCGTATTCTTGTCCTTTCTTTTCCTTTGTTACAACAATTTTAAAATTATAAATCCTTCAAATAAGAAAGCGGTAGAGATTGCGAGATATGAAACATAATATATATTTTTTTGGTAATAACTATTGTTCTCGATAAATGTGTATGTATAAAACAGAGAACCGGATTTACTAACCATGAGGAAAAGTATGATATCACGTAAAAAAAATGAGTCCGTTATTAATAACAACTATAAAAATAAAAGCACAGTCGCGTAGAATTATTATGGTTTATTCTTTATCAGATTCACAAGAATAAAGCACTTAAATTGTGAAAATTGCAAGTGACATAAACAGGAGCTGTGCAAAATTCTTAGTTTCACAGCACTGATTATTCATCTAATTATCATGTTCGGACATAATTTCTGAGGTTAAGATGAAATTAAACTTGCAATTTAATGTAATAGGTAAGAGTGTCCACAGTAGAGTTTATTTTTGCCGTAAGGACATTCGTTCCGCTGGACGCCATGTGGAAACTTTCTCTAAACAATACGCTGCGCCTGTGCTTTCGCCAGATTCACGAGCTCAGTTATTTTCGTTGAATGCGTTCGTTTCGTTAAGACTTTCGGAACGCACCCTATGAATGTCTCTTCATTAATTTCACGTCATCACTCATATCCAAGAAAAACATCCGAACACATTAGGCACCTTTAATGCAAGACTACTCAAAATGTCACAAGTGTTCTAGCATAGTTCTAGATACTGAAAATTGAGAAATCATTTCCTGAAGTCTGAATCTGGAAGGGAATCTCCCCCTGATACGACATTATACGGAATCCCATACACCCTAATAAATCACAAAATCAATAGGTGTCCTTGTTATGTTGCTGTAGTAACACATGATATAATTGTAAAGATTAGTGAGAATTCCAGGTAGGAATGTGTTCTGTATTTTTCACAGGAGGCAAAGTAGGCTCTCAGGGAGGGCAGTTGCCCCCTGCCCACCTCTAGCTACGGTCCTGTATCGACTTTTCGGGAACCACGCACCTACTCTATGGCACCTACCTTCGTCAACGAAGTACGTCCGTGCAGAAGAAATGTCCAAATCATTATGAATCATTACTTTCACTGTCAGTAACATTGAACAAGAAAATGGCAGCCAGTAGTGCTGGAGTTGAATGGGCATCCATCGTGAAACCAATATTAGCTGCTTCTTACGGTTCGTTTAATAAAAATGACATAGGAGAACTTGTGAAGGCCATCATAAGAAGGTACTGACTATGTAGTTTTTTGTTGTGGGAACTGAATTAGTTTTCTTTTCAATAGACCCAACTGGGGTGATTACTCTGCAGTGTGCAAAAACTATTCTTTTTATTAAATTTTTCCAGTGTATGTTGTTGTGCTTAGGTTAGATATACACTCCATGTTGACATTTATAACTTTCGTTTCAGTTATCAATTAAAGTTCCAGACGAACTGATCTTCCGTGATGATTTTAATTTCTTCATTCTATTTCATTCTAGAACGTATGAATCATCATTAAGCCAATATTTTTTTCATCGTAGTTTATGGACTTTTAACCATTGTTATTTTTTAAAAGAGATTTATGTACGTTTCGGAGGCTGAATCGGCCTCCGTCTTCAGGGTAGCGTGTAGTCTGTTAGATCATACGTTTACCTGTCATCCCCGAAACGCTTGAAATTCCTTTATTTTCTTCTTTTTCTCATTGGTACCTTTATTTTCTTCTTTTTCTCATTGGTACTTACGTATTCTGCATTCTTAAGGATTCTTGAAGGTGCCATTTCGTTTTTTTCACGGAAATAATCTATATTTTCGACGTATGAAGTAAGTTTTGTTCGTTTCTTTTTCCCTTCAGTAACGCGCTAAATGGCGGTCCCAGTTTCACTACCGTAGTCAGCATGCAATGTTTCCACCCCACTCCACCAAAAAATACCTACATAGCCCCATGAACCATTTCTGGTAAGGTTAGTTTAGGTAGGGTCACGTATAGGTTACAATAGTTAAAAATTGGTTTCGAAAAAAATTATGCGTAGCCCCGCAAACCATTTGCGGAAACGTACCTTCTTAAGTTACAAAAACACATGTTTGGAAACACTGACCAGGATTGACTGGGATTACGTCATCACACACAGGCTACATCGACCTGAAAGTATATGGATGCAAGAGCTTTTGTGCATCGGACACACATTTATATCGAAAAATAGATGATTTACCGGCAAAATTGAATGAACGATGCGAAAAAACACTTCCCCGAACTTCCACAATTCTAAAGAAACTGCATTCGGTAAGTAATTTCTCCTGTAAATTTGAAGAAATTAGTTTCGGGGATACTTGAATTTTACCCGATGAAATTGATGAAGGGACACTCACAAACACTCATGCTCAGACCCCTGGCATTGTAACACCCTGTGCTAACCACTCTGCCACAGAGAAAATATTAATGGGATTTAATGCTATATCAACAACAATCTCTTTTAAAGGAAAGTAACCCCAAAACCCATATCCAGGTTCTACAGGGAGACCTTAGGACTAACCAGCACCTAAGTGTGGCTTAATTGAAGATGACGGGAGTGTTCCCTGATTTGTTTGAAATTTTGTATACTTTCTACATGAAGCCTCCTGAATACGAATCGGACATTAAAATTTCCCGGTCACGTCTGTAACTTGAAAATTTCACGTAACGTTAGGTTAAGTTAGGTTTGGCAAACATACTTCAAATGACAGTGTGAACTGTCTTTGCACAAACGGAGAACATGTCCTCGGGGACACATGTAATCACCTTCTTTCGGTAGAACACCTTACTCCATTAGTTTCTTTATCAGCTGAAGTCCATTTTTCCTCCACAGTGCAGTTGCACAACATTTACAATCTTCACACTCTGCTGTCCCACCATTCTCAACCGGTCCTTCCTCTTCAAGTGACAAACACCCTGTGTGGCAACACTGTAGACAGCGCAACTCAGTGGCTACATTCCACAAAACATGGCTTCCTCACTTCTTTCCGGAGATATATCGCCATTATGAAGTGCAATATATTACACCTTACACTAGTGTTAATTTCGAATTAATAATAATTAATTTACATTATAAAAATGTATGTATGTGTGTGTTTGTTCCGGCATAACTCACGCCTGAAGCGATTTCAACTATGGGGGTAAGACACCCCTGGCACCTCTAGGGTTAGGGGTGGGAGGGGGTGACATGTAAAAATAATCGAAAGCGACCCATATTAGTGTGGAATCCATAGTTTTCGGGGTCGCTAGGATGAATTGTGACACTCCCAATGCCGTTCAACTCCACGTTCATCACCTGGGCAAATCCATTTCAATTCAGGCAGATTTGAGAAAATCTGTCAGGGTGATGTCACAGATATCCATGAAACTGAAATATATTAGTCTAGATACAAAATTATGAGACACATATTTTTTCGTTTCGCAATATAAAATTATTTTGCCGTCTTAGGCTGCTTCAAAGTTTGGGGCCAAATTTTCACAAGTTTTGGTGCCAAAAAATATAAACGGCTGTTTCTCAGGAACTATTAAAGATATTTGGATTCTGTTTTTTTTTATCTGAAAGTTTATTGAAAGCCTTTTCAAATGCATATACAACGAACTTTATATGCAGCTTTTGGGGTGTGCTATGAATGAAATTTTAAAAAATTAGCCCCATTTTGGACCCCCAAAATCTCGAAAAAGCCACCCTAAAAATTTTCAAAATTTCAGGGCAGTTAACAGCAATACCTCAAGTTGAACATATATAAATTTCACGGGGTGTATATGCCTGGTTGTAATTTTACACAATATTTTAATAAGCACATTGAGAAGCTGAAAACTTAAACACAATCGTAATATTGAAGTAGACAAACCTTATTTCATCAGGCTATTATTGGTAAACAATATACAAATCATAAGAGTCCATAACCAAATATTTCATGTAATTGGTATATATCATGATATTGCTGATCATATTCAACATTTCTTATTTATAGAACATACTAGAAGTAATTTGTTTTTCATATTCACATGTTCATTTGTTTCTTTTCGTTTGAGATAAATTGCTGTTAATTCCTTCTGAGCTTGAGTTTTGAGTCATTAGGAAGATGTTTACAAGTGGAAAAGCAGTGTTTTCTGAGAAAAGAATAAAGTTTCCTGGTTTGAGAACAGGCATAAAAAATGTGTAAATCAAGGCAAGAGTTGGAAGTTCAGACAACTTGAACATATGTTCACGCAGGGTCGTTACACAGTTAAGCACCTTGCTACACGGCACAATTTATCAGCAGGGCATATTAAGTGCATTCAGACTGCAGAAGAATTTCAGACTGTTGTTCAGACATATACATCAGGTGTTACACTGATTTACATTCCATCTGCAGAGATTCAAACATTCCGTGATATGAAACACAAAGAGTGGGTAAATGTGCAGGCAGTTCGAATGATTCATAAAAGTCATGTGTGGCATGCAGAGGGAACTGGAAATGATATTGTAGTTTCCATTGCAAGAACTGCCCAGAATGAGAAACAAGAAGTGAATGTTACTATTGGAAACAGCTCACATGTTATGCAGTATTGTAAAATTCACGACATCAAAGTGAGAACGTATTTGGCTGTTATGTATGATGACTGTTGGTGGGTTGAAGAAGCAACTAAAGTGTACTTCGAGATGCAGGAAGTGCATGTAAATTTCATGCTGCCACATGGACCTGCAAAGGGCTATAATTTTCCTGATAGAATTAGGCAACACTAACATCAGTACGTGATACCTTTGCAAAATATTCTTCAAGTTCTTTCTCCACCACACCCCCTTGGACAATCTGGAAGACTGCATGCCATCTCTAATACTGAAACTGCCTGTGTAGAAAAAGCTTTCATGAACAGAACTAACATATGCAATGCCGGTACTGGGAGTTCACATCTCCTAGCTTGCATAAAAAATGTCTTACGTTTAAGTTTTCAGCTTGTCAATGTGCTTATTAAAATATTGTGTAAAATTACAACCAGGCATATACACCCCGTGAAATTTATATATGTTCAACTTGAGGTATTGCTGTTAACTGCCCTGAAATTTTGAAAATTTTTAGGGTGGCTTTTTCGAGATTTTGGGGGTCCAAAAGGGGGATAATTTTTTAAAATTTCATTCATAGCACACCCCAAAAGCTGCATATAAAGTTCGTTGTATATGCATTTGAAAAGGCTTTCAATAAACTTTCAGATAAAAAAACAGAATCCAAATATCTTTAATAGTTCCTGAGAAACAGCCGTTTACAATTTTTGGCACCAAAACTGTGAAAATTTGACCCCAAACTTTGAAGCAGCCTAAGACGGCCAAATTTTTTTTTATTGCGAAACAAAAAAATATGTGTCTCATAATTTTGTATCTAGAATAATATATTTCAGTTTCATGGATATCTGTGACATCACCCTGACACCCCCTGCCTGTCTGCATTTGGAATAGGCCACCTATTGAGATGGAGGGTGAGAGGGGGATGAAAAATAAAATGTCAAAAATGACCTAGATTAGTGTCGAATCCATAGTTTTCGGAGTGTCTAAGCTAATTGGGGACATTCCCGATGACCAAACTTGGTACACATATGACTTACAATCTGGAAAGAAATAGTGAATAGTGACACTTCCAATGCCGTTCAACTCCAAGACACCCCTGGCACCCCTTAGGGGGGGGGTGGAAAGGGGGTGACATGTAAAACGACCGATATTATAGATCCACCAAGCTTTCTGAAACCTCGGAAAATATGCGAACTAACCGGCCTCCCCCACCCCCTTCTCTCACCCCCGGTGTTTGTTCTGGCGCTGGTCGGGCAAGGACCTTCCTACTTCCGCCGACACAGTGTTGCTAATTTTACTCTCTTCAAGAATTCGAGGAGTGTTGTTGATGTGCGTAGACGTGTTTTTGAGTAAGTGTAAAATGTCGAAAGTTGTGCACAGCAGTGAGCGAAATTTGCTACTATGAATCATCGAGAAGTGTGAAGAAGAGAAAAGAGACGGGTGGAATTATCCTCGCGATCAACCCCTAAAGAGAGCAGTATATCTAACGGGACGGTTGGAGTCATTGCTTAAAAAACTGAAAAGAGAGAAAAAAGATTTACAAACCCCTGACCAGAAATTGTCAACTCCTGGTAAACGGAGACGTGCTCGACAAAATAAGATTGTCATTGACGACATGGATAAGTGTATACTGCGAAGGAAAATCCATGAAATGTACGTAGTGAAAAGAGAAGTTCCTACAATATTGAAACTTTTAGCTATTGCTAAGGAAGAAATTAGTTATCAGGGGGGGCAAGAAACATTACGGAAAATTATGAAACAGATAGGCTTTAAATTTAAAAAATGTAGAAACTCTCGCTTAGCTCTGGTTGAACGAAGCAACATTGTGGTTTGGAGAGCAAGATATCTTCGTGCCATCAACAGATTCCGCAACGAAGGGAGGCCTGTTGTTTACATTGATGAAACTTGGATTCATCCTAATTACAAAGTAAAAAAATGTTGGCAGAGTGAAGATGTGTCAGGTGTCTTCACAAACGACAGTCCGGGGCAGAGACTTATCATAAGTCACGCCGGGGGTTCCATGGGGTTTGTTCCAAACGCCCTTAATATATTTCAGGCCAAAACAACTTCTGGCGATTACCATAACGAAATGAATTCCGAGAACTTCGAGAAGTGGTCGGAACAGAAACTTATTCCGAATCTCCCACCTAGATCTGTCATTGTTATGGATAATGCCTCCTACCACTCAATTCAAACCAATAAAGCCCCGAACACAAAAAGTAAGAAACTAGAGATTCAAGAATGGCTATTAAAAAATAACATCACTTTCGATATCGAACAAACAAAGCCAGAATTGTTGCTGAAAGTAAAAAATAATCTTCCCGATCCGGTATATCGAGCTGACACAATTTTGAAAACCCACAGCCACCACGTCCTTCGACTTCCACCATATCACTGCGACTTGAACCCGATCGAGTACGTATGGAGCACCATAAAGCGTAGAGTTGCCTCACGAAACGTAAGTTCAAATTTGAGAGAAATAAGGGCTCTTACCGAAAGTGCAATTGACAGTGTCACAGTGCAGGAATGGGAATGTATGTGCCAACATGCCATCCGTTTGGAAAAAGAATACCAGAAGAATGATGGAATTCTCGAAGATGAAGTTCAAACTTTGATTATAAACCTGGAATCGGGGTTCCAAAAGTAGCGATGTAAATAGCGACAGTGACAGCGAAAGTTCGAATTCGGACCTCTCCAGCATAGACACCTTATAATCTGCCTCCAGGCCAACCGGAGGCAAGAACCCAAAAGTAAGTTGTTTTTTTTTTACATATTTTTTTTTATAGTTTACATAATTTATAATATTAATGTTATGTGTTTAAATTGTTGATATCCTTCTGCGAGACAGCTGGCGTTTTTAACTTTATTGTCCCCCTCCCTCCTCTCTCTTATGCTATGTTATTTGAATTACCACATCTAGAAACGAAACTTAATATTCGGCCTGCATATTTGTTTACTTGCAAACCTTTCACTGCACACGACCACTTCTAGATTTGGCAACACAGGGGGAAAACACGTGTTTCTGCCATCCCTTCCCTCGCCCCAGAGTTCCCGAGCTCCCCTCCTAAACATTCGACACTAGCGCCACTTGTTTCTGGCCAGGGTTTCAAATAAGTTGGTGGATCTATAGTGTGGAATCCATAGTTTTCAGGATCGCTAAGATGAATAGTGACTCCCCCTATGCTGTTCAAATCCAAGACACCTCTGTTACCCATGGGCGGGGGGGGGGGGGGGGAGGAAGGGCATGACATGTAAAAATAATCTAAAATGACCGATATTAAAGTGGAATCCATAGTTGTTGGGGTTGCTAAGATGAATAGTGACGCTCCCAATGCCGTTCAACTCCAAGACACCTCTGGCATCCCTAGGAGTGGGGGTGGGAAGAGGTGACATGTGAAACGACCGATATTAGAGTGGAATCCATAGTTTTTGTGGCCGCTGAGATGAGTAGTGACACTCCCAATGCCATTCAACTCCAAGTTCATTTTGCACTATAGTTAGAATTCATTATATTCCTGTCTAATAGAAGATTGGGATAAATAAATACCCGGCCAATGCCAGGCAATCAGCTAGTATAATATACAGATCGAAATAGAGAATGAACATTTACAAATTTGCATGTTTACTAATCCTGACCCATATGTATTTGTGCACTGCATCTGAAGAACTAAATGTCAATCAACTACTGCAAGATATTACATCACTTCTGCAAGCCAAAAGTAAATGTGCAAGATCTTGCAGTCAACTTGAAGTTTTGTATGGCTCACCAAACTTGTAATGAGTTTAAATTTTGCCATCTCTTTTGTTATTGAAAAATATGGGAGAGTTGGACCTTATTTCCCATGTAGAATAATTGGGATATCTGATCCCGTTGAAATTGATTGAAACTTGGTGAGGGACATGCATCAAGGCAGATACATTTCATAGATGAAATCTCTTCAAGCTACTGATTTAATTAATTGAAGATTTTACATCACATTTTACATGCTTCGATTTTAAATTATGACATTGAGCAAGCGTGCCTCCGTGAATAAGTTGTTGTTTGAGATATATTGAAGTTTAATGTAACAACATTTTGTTTAAACTTGCAAAACCATAGGTAACATGACTTTTTGGTTGGGACGTTCGACTAGCATATGGTCGATTACAGATTTTTTTTTCTTAAATATCATTAGAAAGTAGTTGAAATTTTAGGAAGGAAAAGGAAAACATACACACTTATGCAGAAAAAAAACAACACAAAACCACTGTTTATATAGGGTACATTTTTTAAACTGTTTAGCTACAGAGTACAGTAAGGTGCTCCCCTGTGCTTTGCACATGCCATGAAGGCGTATAGGTGGTGTGGAGTTTGGGGCCCCACACTCTCTTGATCACAGTCGAAGGTGGGGTTATGTGATCAGCACCATGCCCCTGGCTGCCTTTACCCTCCAGAGATTACTTCAGGTACCAACTTTACATGATGCTGGATGGGTGCCAGAGCTGCTTGAACAGGAGGAAAAAAATCCCAGTTCTCCCCCACCGGGAATCGAACCTGGGTCTCTCACCTGGTAGTTGGACACCCTAAGGAGTGAGCTACGGCGGCTCACTTAGCTACAGAGAAATGTTCATTAACTTCTTAGTATTTAAGAAATCTCAATTGTGTATTCAGCCTCTGTGGTTCAGTGGATAGAGCTGTCCTGCATCACACCCATGTTCAGTTCCGAGAATGGGTAATCTCTTATGCATTTTTCAGACACAGTTCCTGCACAAAGTGGGGCTCACCCAGCCTAAGAACAATTTTCACCTGGGACAAATGCTTGGGGTAAAGGCAGCCAGAACATGTTGCTCATCACATTACCTCCAAGATGGCCAATTCTGAGAATGTGTGAGGTCCAACTATGGGCCATTATGACTTGTGTATAGTCATGGACACGTCTCAGTTGTAACGATTCCATTGAGAATATATGGTATTGTTACAACCCAGAAGTGTCAGTGTTTGAACTATTTAACCTTTACCACTGTATTATTATTATTTATTTATTTATTTTACAGCGAAACTGAACTCTTGAACCACGAAGATGAATATGAAGCATTCTACTCATCATTTGCTGCCCTTGCAGCTGATTATATCAGTTCAAGTTCCGGCTCAAGTAAGTATTTTGACTTTATCTCATTACTTGCAATTCCAGTTATCTTGTACGACTTCTAGTGAGAGGAGGTGCTACTACATTGGGTTCAATTACTTGCTTCGGCATCTGGTTGCAAATGGAGAAAAACATGAATATATTTTCTCTAGAGAGGTTTAAAACCAACAGCAACCACCAGAAGCCTCCTCCATTATATATGTTATCATTTGTATGTTTATCTCACAGGATAAATGACATTTCACAATGCAAATATATTTGCACTTTGAATATATTACTGTGTATGAATCATGCTTCCAAGTAGTTTACACACCCCTGAGTTAGCGTTGGACGAGGACAATGCATGACACTCTTGGTATGAGTATAAGAAGCATTGTATCCCACTTGAAGTTATTATAGTGGCCAGAAGCATGCGGTAAAGGAAGACAGAGCAAGCGCCGCTTGCGTTGTTTTATAAAAACAATTTTGATATCTTAATTTCATGTTTTTCAATGCCTTTATACACCTTGGAATGTAATTTATCTACTTTAACATATTTACATATGACGCCTTTTCATTTCCTGTCATATTGGCTGCAAATATAAAGCGGCTTCACAATTCATGACACTCAGCAATGCAGCACAACTGATTCGTATTAGAAGGAAGAGGACTGCTCGTCTATCTCCCTGCTTTTCAAGTGACTTATGCAGTTCTTGCATGGTCACTGTTCTTCCTCTACGAAAAAAATAAAAGGTCATCCATAAGCAATCCCCGGCTCACTTCGTCTTTGGCAAGGGTGTTGGAAAGAACTCGTCCACGCTGGCCACAAGTGTTGCTAACTTGGAGATTTTTTATGCATCCGTAGCACCACCTAACTCGGTACGATTATTCAGGTGTGAAACTTAACAGTAATGAAAAATTAGGTTATAAAGTTAGTCGATGAGTACCGTTCGTATTGTATTATAAGAAATAAAATCACCAGCTTATACTAGAACATATCCCTCATGAGGTCAGTAACTTTGAAATATAGAGTGTATGTAACACTGCAAATCGGGTGAGGAAGAGGGAGCATTTGGAAGCATGCGAGCTGCAGATACATGTTTTCTTCACTGTGGCCATCATCCTGTGTTACTCTGTTCTTCTGTGTGGTGTTTTTGCCATCTTGTGTTAAAGTATGGTCTACGTTGAAAATAACTAAGCACCAGGGCTGACAAACGAGACGATCCATCGATTTGGAGTGGTGCATGTAAGGACTCTATTAGGGATCATCTTTGCAAACCATTCAGTTAAAGAACTTGTACTTAAAAGTTGGAGATGGTGAATCATGGAGAGACTGTGCCCTCAACTATGCATAACCAAAACAAGTAAGAAAAATGGGAAAGTTTTCAATAAGCAATTAAAAGTGTCTCAGAAAATAAACAATATTATGATTAAATTTGTTTACGTCCACTTTATGCACAGAAAGGCTAATTGGGACTCAACCTACAATTTAATTCAACCAATTTTCGGTAATTTTGGCTCCAAATTTATCCTTAACCCCCTCCCCCTCATATTACATTTGAAAATGTAATTAGCCAAAATGAAAAACTGACCCATCATTTGCCTATCACGAAAATTCACGGCACGCTCGTGATAGTGGCAACACTAGCACTGCAGTAATAATTTGAATCGTGCATTTCCCTAAGAGCCTTTTCAGTCATGAATTAATAATGAGGGTAGCATATGTTTACTTAAACATCTAGTGTTTTTCATTTTTCTGTGTATAACTTATGATTTGAGAATGACCATTGCAGATTTCAAAGTGTAAATATTACATTGCACGCTTCTAACTTTGGCCTTATTATCATCTGATACTGAAAGATCTTTTGAGATTTTTGTCTGAGGTTTTGCAAACTTTCCTATTAACTTCCAAATTATGGTAGTGATAACTAGAGCCAAAATCTCAAATTTTATGTACACACGACTTTTTTTATAGCCATAAATAATTACTTATCAATGCATAAAGTGCAAAGATCTGAAGTAAAAAAATATATACCCAGGTAATAATTTCTGTTTTATAACTACTGTCTTTCATAATGCTATGTAACCCCAGAGGGTCAAGGTGAAGAAGTTAATATGTAGGAAAATGTAGGAGTCTGTTAATGTTTTAGTACATTTTGCTATCTTTGTACCATGAGGATTGAATGTATAATGTGGGAGAATGTACAAAACGGAAATGTAAAATTGGAGGTTCCACTGTGTGGTGAAAGCCAAAGAGAAAATAGATGTACATGTCAAAAGTGAATGTTATTAGAATTACAGTTAATAGTTGTTATAGTGAAATAAAGATGTGTTTTTCTCATACATCACGTATTCTGATGATATGAGATGATCAATATGCTGTTTATGAATATACAATGTATTTTCCAGCACAAGGTTTAAGACAGTTTCTTGTGTCAAATTTATGATGTAAGAATGCTACAAACTTGTTCCACACAGTTGTAACCATTATCTTTCTTTTCACACCCACAACGTTGAGAAAAGAGTTTATTTCCCTCAACCTCTCACAACCCCTGCATATATGGAATGTTCATAATTGGTTCCATATATTGAAATAAATTTCCAGTAAGCACATACATGAAAATACCATGTGCTTGAATTTTTAAAATTTGTAGTAAGAATTGTACACATAAAATACAGGGTCATTCAAAATGATTGTCAGGCTTTCAATATTTTTTTCTGGGCAGGTCATGCAACATATTGCCCCTACAACTGCACCGGTTGATTGATGGGGACACACTCAGAGTTTTCTTTCGTAATAGGTAATGTCCTGTAGTTGCACATTTGGCTGCTGAGAGGCAGGTATTGAAAGTTCACAGATCATGGCTGTGAGAAGGTGCTTTTTGTGTTCAAATTTTATCTGCTGTCAGTTGTCATTTGTTATGTACCCAATGAGTCTGATTCACGTGAGTGATTGCGAATGTTAAACAGAGATGTCAGCACAAAGCGTGCAAGACAGAAGATAGCTGTAATATACATGAATGACAGTGTAAATAAGCGTGAAAGTAAATTAGGAAGATGAACAATAATAGAATACAGTATGAGATAATAAAGAAAAGATATAAAGATAATCAATTAATAAAAATACTTGTGAAATTAAACATGTACTCATATGTAAATAGATAAGAAATTTAAAGAAGTGAAAGTACCGATATAATTTTCTCTCTCCTAACAAATCTTGGATTTGTTAGATTACACGACCCACAGCAATTTTTGGCTGCACGTCACGATCACTGCACTGACTTGGCTGCACTTTTTATTCATTGCACAGAGTCTACACTTTTAGTTGCAATTACTAGTGGTGGCACGTTCTAATCGATGCCCCAAGGTGGGTTACTAGATTGTACTTGATATTAGTTATTGGATGAATAAAAGGCAAAACTTTCTGGGACTTGGTGGAAAGTATAGGACAATTAGTAAAGTAAAATATTCGTGATCAATAGACATATAAGATAGATAGATTCAGAAGGAAGTCCGAGTCCAAGTCCAGAAGGAAGTCTTAATCCAAGTTCAGAAGGAAGCCCACGTCAAGACCCAAATCCAGAAGGAAGCCCACTCAAGTGTATAAAGGGAAATTACGCTATCAATTGTGAATGTGAAAGTGAAGACAAACTAATAAGAAATGGAATTTGAATCAAGAATAGAGCAATTGAAATTTATGTAAAAGTCCGATTACTTCTATATGAATATATTCTCATGTGTTCTCAACTCTAATCTTCTTGTAAAAATAAAGATAATATAATCTTATTAACTGTCTCCATTGGAAGGCTTGCTGTCTGGTTTCTATTCTAAAAAGAACCCCTGAAGATATTTAGCTGTGGTATAATAAAGGATTGCACCCAAAGGGAGGTTGCACATTGAATGGCACATTCCATTCACCAGAGTTATGCACAGTTTCATGAGGCAGGGTGCCGTATAAAGGAAAAACCAGAAGCACAAGAAGACCAGGTTGGAGAGTAGGAAACCAGATTACCAATCCAAATTTGTAGCTTAGCTGAAGTGACTAAGAATAAAGCCATAGTGCCTATCTCCTTCAAGCGTTAACACCTGAGGATCACAATTCTGAGATCTGTGTTGGACAATGATAACTGACTGACTGAATAAATTCAAGCATAAAAATGCCTTCTCAGAGGCATGTCAACTTGTAAAACCTGCCTCGTAGCGGCTCCAGGAAAAAAATATTGAAATCTGGACAATAATAACCCGTATAACATTTTTCTACATGTATTGGGCTTAAAATCTACCATAATTATTTTCTTACTGTAAGAATATATAAATACTTTTTATTTTCTTTGCAGTCACAAAGAGCCAACTGGGAGCCGTCTGTACAGCTTCCCGAGTGTTGCTTCAGTACCTCCTTTCCAAGTTACACTCTCACAATGAAAACGCCTGTTTGTCGGCAAAACAGTTGCTTCTTCCCATCAGAGCCTTGTGCCAGGGAAGTGGAATGCTGCAACGAACAGACCAGATATCGCTCACGGCTATGATGAAGAATGCAAAACTTCCATCCCATATCAAGACTAGTCCGCCAGGTATGCAGTTTTTCTTTACACTTTTTCATGGTGTCCTCTACCAGTCTTGAAATCCGAGAATAATCAGGGAATTTACTTTTTCTGTAAATGTCAGGGAAATTTACTGTTTTTCTGGAAAAATCAACATTTTTGCATTAGTGTAATAAAGGTAGATTTTTCTTTTGAACAAGCAAGAAATTTTAGTTCATTGTTAACAAGCTATATTTGAGTTGGCTGTACTGATATTACCAGTAGTTCCAGCAGAAATTGTTTTTGAAATAGTTGAAGAAAAGGTCATGTAGAAATCTCCTAGGATAAGTGCATTTTTTAAAGGGAAATGTGTGGTAGATTACTTGTGTGGATTCATATGTTACTAAATTTTATTATCATTGTTTTATGTGCACAATAATTGTTATAGATTGATTGAGTTGGTGTTTTAAGTCCACTTTGTGCACAGTAAGGCTAATCGGGACTGGACCTGCAGTTTAAAGTGGGATCCAAACCACTATGTGCCTCCACCGGGTATTGAACCCAGGTTCCCTTGATTACAAGGCGAGGACGCTACCACTGCGCCATTGGGGAGACCCTAAATCATTATAGATTCATAGAGAAAACAATTATTTGTTAATCATTAGTCAGTACATTTCAAATATTACTTCCTTCTTCAACCAACAGTCAATTACTGTCTATTTTCTCTTCATATTATTTCCCTACATGTAAAGTTAATATTCTAAAATGTTTGTAAGTTGTATTCTAACTGTTAAACTAAAATATAGTGATCTTCATCCAGACATGTTCATGTATACTGATTGCCCTAATGGTTTGGTCTGAAAAATGTTTGTTCTTTCACTGGAAAGTCAGGGAATTTTGTTTTTATAAAATTGTAGACACTCTATTTCTCTTCTTAATTGTACACTCTTGTTCATATAAAATGATACATTTTATGAGGTTGGACAGTTGAAGTATGTACCAGTTTATCTGAACAGGAGTGTTCATAGTAGTGTGTTGTGATCACAGATTTCATGAAACCCTTGGGCTCAATGAATGTTTTCGTCTGTTAACGAAATAGATGTTGCACATGGTTTGAGCATGGCTTTATCTAAAAAAAAATATAAACACTTTTTACCTTCGTTGCTGTGAAGGAGAGATGTTCAGAAATTTTGATGTATTTGTATCAGGAGAAAAGGAAGCTGTGGTGAAGGAAAACAAGCGGCCACGGTCAGATTTGTCTACCACCATTTTGGAGCAGCTGACCACACCATTACAAGACTATGGACCAAGGTATCACCAAATGGAATCATCGGAAAGCTCCACTGGGAAAGCACCAGAGAGCAGTGGTTCACATCCACCTGATCCGGAACAGGAAATCAAGGTAGGTTTCCCTTTAATTTTGGAAAGTTTTTCAATTTTGATAACTAGAACAAAGGTACAGATTGTGTGTGTGTGTGTGTATCTCTATGCATGTTGTTTAACATTATTTAACATTAATAATACTAACTGAACTAGGGCTGAGCTGATATCATTTGAACTAGGTATGGGCATTGGAATCCGAATTGCAATACCTAAATCCAAAATTATCTGAATGTAATTGGTAGAGGCATGCATATTTCGTTTTTGACAAAAACACTAAATGTGAAATAACACATTGTAATGTTAATTTTTCATGTTTCTGAAAGGTGTGAGGTGCATTTTTCTACCCTGTTTTGTCACGAAAGAATGCGAAATAGACTCTTAAACAAGAAATTTAGAGTTTATTTACCGATGTGACACATTCTGAAGTCAGTTATCCTGTGAGTTATGCAATTCATGGAAAATTGATTAATTCTGCTATAGGTTTGAGAAGCAAAAATGAACCCTTTTATACAGGAATGAACTCAATATTCTCGTAACGACATAAATGTGTTATTACAAGGGATATGTTTATTTTGTTTAGTAAGTGCAGTTTTTAAATCAAATTTTGGACTATATTCACAATGTTAAAACCAAAATGTCATTTTATACACAATTTTTCACCGCTATAACAGCAAAATTTTATTTTATTTACCGTTTTTGAACCCTAAATTGATTGTTTTTATACTGAAATTTTTTTTTTTTTTACCAAAAATATGTGTCTCTAGAAATAGCATTGTAATGTTAATTTTTCATGTTTCTGAGGTGTGAGGTCCATTTTCCTACTGTGTTTTGTCACAGATATAATGGCAAAATGAACAGCAAAATGGGAAAATAGACTCTCAAACATGAAATTTAGTGTTTACTTACTGATGCGACACTTTCTGAAGTTTGCCTGAGAGTTGTGCAATTCACGGAAAATTTATTAATTCTGCTGTGAATATTTGAGAAGCAAGAATGGACCCTTTTATACAGGAATAAACTTAATATACTGGTAATGACATAAATGTGCTATTAGAAGTGATATGTTTATTTGTGTAGTAAATCAAATTTAGAATTATATTCACAATTTTAAAACCAAAATGCCATTTTTCATACCACTTTTTCACCGCTATAACAGCATAATATTATGTTATTTACCACTTTTGAACCTGAAATTGCCTCTGTTTTTGTACTGACATTTTTCTTTGTTATTTACTAAAAATATGTGCATCTATACATTAGTTACGATCTTAATATTATTTTTTGAAAACCAAGTGTATATTTGACATTTTAGTGTGAATTGTTATGCACATCTTGTGATTGTAGACTGGTGTTCTCAATAACTCGGCTTGTTCATCTTGCTTAATTACATCAGCATGTTGTTATTGCCTTGTAAATGGTAAGACCAACATGAATTTGTGTTAAAACTTCGTCGAGTAATTGCAAATGTAACCACCCCCTTCTGCCCAACCTCTTTTGACATATTTTGTTTTTGAAGAACAGAAGTGCATGAATGTCACTTGTTTTTAAAATATAAAGAACTGCTGCTAGTGTGATTATTTAATAATATTTTAATTCATATTAAGCCATTCTATTTGTCTCTCACAGAATTTGTTCATTGCGAAGAACATTGCAAGTCTACAAGCTCTCAAAGCAGGCGACACTTTGATCGACATGTGCTTGAATTTGCCCCATTTAGCTCGTTATATAAGCAAGTACAAGGATGCAGTGGCTAAGAAGGGCTTCAGCTTGCCATCCACACATGCAGAAGCAGTTTCTGCAAGGCAGAGGTATGTATTTTTTTATTTTTTTTTTATTAGTGTGTAACTGATATCACTTTCACTCAATACTGATACTAGTAACAGTACTCCTCTATCAATTCCCACTGGTACTAATACTTGGTGTCAGAATATTTATAAGTTATAAAATATCCATAATTTTACATACGATAATTATTTCATCAAAAAATTCATTTCTCTCGACCAACCTCTTGCCAAATTAATGAAAGGTGTGTATTTTGCTAAGTTTTCTGGGTAAGACTGAAAGTGTCATGTGTCGTTTTCGCAGACCCTGCGACACACCCTTAGTCCAGAAATATATTTGCAGGCATCGGTTTATTTTTTATGTATTAGTGTTATAGGCAGTGAATTGGTATAATTAGTTTTACTAGAGCGCTAGAAGTTGTTTCCTTAATTGAAATTGGTTTCAGGAGTTGTACTTTTAGATTTGTATCTGCCTTGGTTGGTTCAGTTACCTACTGGTCTTCAGTAACCACAAAATTATAGAAATACAGAGGTATACAACTCCCAGGCTACTCTACGCAGCCACACGTCTCCATGTGCGACGTGTGGTGTTCCCGGATTAGCAGCAAATCTTCTCCAGAAGATCCGTATCTATAAGAACTTTCAGCCTAAATATACCGGTAGAGGAGAAACACTCGCAGACTTACATATCCATGAATGAAACTAGATCCCTCTCATTGGACAGACATATTTATTTGCCACTAAACACAAGTATTTGGAAAATTTGACATGTTATAGACCCCAACAAACATATATACACTTTTAATATACAGCACACAGGAAAACAACTTTTTGCTACTTACAAGCTCTGGATCTCAGCTGATGTTTATACGTACACTTGTTTTACCTTATCTGGCCCTTTGTAGCGCACACACACACACACACACCATATTTTCGGAGATGGCTCTTTTTTAGGGGGAAACAGATTTTTGTGGTACACCGCACATGTTCCTAGACTTCCTGGATCCTCTCCTAGCTGTATGGGAGATTGTAGTTGGTGGATGGCAACTACAAGCATGGATTCGGATAGATTCCCTTGGCTATACACTCAACAGTCCTGCTAAGCTAGCCACGTGGCCTTAAGTGGGAAAAACTGAGATTTCAAACTGCACATTTTTCCGTTTTTATCAACTTTCTACATGCCCAAGTCCCGAATATTGGCAGAGGTAGCTTTTCCTGCTATTCTCTGTCCATTTACCTTTTACTAGGCATTCAAAGGACTATATATTACTATTACGGCAGTCCCTAGTGATATCAGGGCCGTTGTGCCCACTCGCGTAACTTAAACACAGCACGTTTATTTGCTCACGACCTTCTCTAGTCAAAATCCAACACAGAAGAGATGCGTGGGTCTTTACCTCACACATAATAAAGAAAGTTGGCTGCCTGCTTCATGACGGCATGCCTGGGAAGCTTCCCATTGGCTGGTTCAGGTCACCTGCAGCTTGGACCATGTAGTTCCAAGTCTGGCCACCAGGTGTCAGGCTAGGATGGGCGCTCTGTAAGTCTTTCGAGTGTTTTTACCAAAAACATAGATTTTTTTGGTTTTTTATGCGTATTTATGCTAAGTTACATGGTTGGTTTTTCAAGAAAAGGGAGTTATTCTACACCTACACAAATGTTATCTTGAAAATAACATAAGTAAATAGTAATTTTGTCTGATAAATAAATTAGAGCACATGGTGCACAGCATGAAAAATGCTTTTGGTATGTTGATAACAACGTATTTTGCCCTGAATTGCAGCTTTTATGTGATTTTAGGCTGTTTCTTAGGGTTTATGGGTATTATCATAATTTCAGCTAATGTTACTAGTAAACAAAATGGCTTCCTATGGCATTTTAGCCATGGTAGCAATGAGCCTTGCACTTCAGTGGAGTAGTGTGGTGTTTTGTTAGTATTTAGGGATGTATGCTCAATCCTTGATTGGTCATAATTTATTTTCTTCTTTTTTTTAAATGAAAGTCATTATTATTCTCTGTATTAGTCTCTTGCATTTAATGTAATACGTATTTGTTATGCATTGGTTGGGTTAATTTGAAAATGCTGTTGTATTGCTTGTAGCTTGGCACTTTGGTCTGAAAGCTCCCTAAGAGAGGTGTTGAAGAATATATGTATTCATATTTGAAAGAATTAATTGTTAATAATCCTTCTGTATTCTGCTCACATGTTACGATGAAACCGTCATTGGCCCTGTCGCAGTAGTGTTAATGCTTGCTGTGAGCGCACATTTGTTGCGGGTCTAATTAAGAAAACTCTATTTGTGCCAGAATTCGGCACGGAGTAGTAATTTTGTAGTATCTAATCCATGCAGGATGCAGCACTGTGCACTTTGGCAATTGTCAACAATTACGATTTAGTTGAGGGTGGGCCAAAATACTGTCTCCATACAAGTTTACTTTCAGGTTCTCATAAATTTCTGTATTCAGTTGTACTTTTCATTAGCTTTATTTTTTTTATTTTTTTTTTTGGAAGGCGTTTGTACTGTGTAACTCCAAACTGCACTACTATCATACCGTGTTAATGTATAACAGTGTTAACACCATAAATGGATCATCAAACATGCGTAAGATGTAATGAATCTTGTTGTATTTACAGCCTGCAGTGTGTTATGAATGACGTGAACATTACATGGAATGCATTGTCGCTTCCTGTGCTGGAACCTTTAACACCTGACAAACTGGAGAAGCTTAGTCTGATTACTATGGCATGTTTATATTGTGCAGTCTCCAATGCAACAGCCAGCAGTATCCTTGGAATTACATCAGCTGTTTCCCCAAAGGGTAACGTGAGGGAGGACGAGGTCGATAACTATGCCATAACCATTGTAGAGAAATCTCTTGAACTTTTTACATTGGTGTCGAATGTCATCAGAACATCTACAAGAGCCGGTGGACATGTAAGTGCTTTGTTCTTTTGTGTACTTATGGCATGTTCTTATTTTGGAATTGTAGCTTTCTTAGCGACGTGATTCAAACAAGTGTTCTCGGCTTACCATTCAGGTGAAATTGACACTAGCTTCCAACGTTTCGAGTGCATACATTGCTCTCATCATCAGGGAATGTAAAAAAATAAGAGACCAGTGTAGGGTTAAATGCACAACAATGATGGGGCGGAGCTTGGATGCTATCTTTCTATTGGCTCGCTCTGGATCCTGGTGTTCTTATTGGCTGGAAAAATATTATTGGCACCAAAATAATAGCTAAATCTGCGAGTTACTGGGACCGACTAGTAAAGGAAGCCATAGCCATTTCATGGGAAAGCACCAATCTCAACAGGGATGTGGGACTCCAGCTCAATCATGCCTGGAACCCACTCCTCCATAAAGACACGACACCAGCCAATAAGAACACCAGGATCCAGAGCAAGCCAATACGAATACCACATCGAAGCTCCACCCCATCATAGTCTTGTACTTAATCCTACACTGGTCTCTCTTTTTTCTTTTCCTTCCCAGCAATGTATGCGCTCTAAACGTTGGAAGCTAATGACGATTGAACCAGGCTGGTAACCTGAAAACACTTGTTCGAATGTTCTTATTTTGTGTACAGGTGTGTGTGTTTATCTGTTGCTATGAAATCTAAATTTCTTAACATTAACTGAAGAGAAATTCCCAGTCGAAGTAAATAATTGAAGAAATTGAAATGAACTTCAACGCAAATTATAAATGAAAATGACATTCTGTCTTAGATGGAAATAATATACGGGAATTCTAAGTGGTTTTTATTTTATTTTTCATGTGAAGTTTCATCCTGGTTTCCCAAAACTTTCTCAAGCCAAGGTAACCACACACACACACCTTTGCATGAACATGACTAGTCACGCTACACTTCTAAGGAATGTCCTTGCATTTTTCCACCTTGCTGTACTTACCCAGGTGTCACAACTGTAAAATAAAAATAAAATTATACTTAAAATTAGGGATGGGACCGATTAATCGGTACTCTATCGGTATTGGCCGATATAGGCATATCGGTGTATCGGTTTATCGGTAAAATTACCGATTATTTTACCGATCCGATATATCGATAAATATCTTATAATTTAGTGCAAAATTCTGCCATTTTGTTGTAATTTTTATGGATAATCTCCATGCCCTTGTTTCTAAAAAAGTAAATGTCTAAATATTCAACTTCTTTTGCACTGCAGTCACCTTGAAACACATATTTATTAAGGAGATCAATGACATTTCAGGTTCTTCAAGGACCATTTCTAATTTTATATCGGATCGGTAGAATATCGGTTATCGGTATCGGTAAATTTTATATCGGTACTTTATCGGTATCGGCCAAAATTTCATATCTGCCCATCCCTACTTAAAATAAAAACCACTTAGAATTACCATATGTATTTTTCCATCTATAAAAAGTGGTTATGTGAACCTTCAAGAAAAACGTAAAAAATAAAAGTTGTCACCAAGAATCTTGTACTAAAACTATCACATTTGTAAAATTTCATCACTAGTTTCTTAATGATAATAAAAATAGTTGTGAAATTTTTATTATTTTCCAATAAAAGTGAAATATATGACAAGTATATACTTACTGGCTAAATAAATCAAGTTTCTAGAAACTATATAATGCAGATGGGTATTTTTCATAATACACAATGGAGGCGCATGGTGGTTTGGATCCCACTTTAAACTGTAGATCCAGTACCGATTAGCCTTACTGTGTACAAAGTGGACTTAAAACACCAAATCAATCATAATACACAAATTCTGAAACCAAAGAAAATGTGGAGGTAAAGATCCTTCCAAGAGGGGCAACAATCTGGACCATAAATGTTTTGTATGGCTTTATAATAGTGTTGAGTTGGTGTTTTAAGTCCACTTTATGCACAGAAAGGCTAATCGGGACTGGACCTACAGTTTAAATTGGGATCTGAACCACTATGTGCCTCCACCGGTATGGCTTTATAAGTGTGTTTGGGTATGTGGAACTGTAACAGAGAGATCATTCAGAGAGTTACATAGTTCCTTTCTTTGTTGGAAATTAATCATGTTTATTTAAATTTCAGATTCTTCAAAATCACTTGTTGATGGGAGTGTGGGTACTTATAACTGGCTTACAAACACAACTCTCAGCTTCGAGCTTCATAGCTTCTGAGAAAACAAAGGAGGACAAAGGAAAATCCCCAAGCAAAGCTCGAGAGAGCTCAGGACGTGTAAATCTCATGAAAGTGTAAGATAACTATTTTCATTTAGAAACTTCCTATGTCATTTGCTGGGAACATTCTTGTTAAAAAATGTACCCAAAATGCATAAACAGCATGATATGAGACACTTTAAATGTTTGTCTGAGCTTTCAACTCCATCTTGGAGTCGTCATCAGGGCTGGTGAAGGGATTGTAAAGAAGATGCAGTCGTAGTATTGGAACCTCCATCCGAGATGGAGTCGTAAGCTCGGACAAACTTTTAAAATGTCTCTTATCCTGCTGTTTTTTTTTATTGTTTTTTTTATAACTAGAATTAACTATTTTCATTGCTGTGGGATATTTTAATGTTACATAAAGGTTATTACTAGAGGCACATATTTTTGGTAAATAAAAATGCAAATTTTTGGTGCAAAAACTGAAATTTCGGGTTCAAAAGTGGTAAATAAAATAAAATTTCGGTGTCATAGTGGTAAAATATCGGATCAAAAGTTGTATATAAAATGATATTTTGGTTTTAAAATTTTGAATATAATCCTAAGTTTGATTTAAAAGCTGCGCTTATTACACAAAAGAAACACATCCCTTCTAATAGCACATTTATGTTAAGTTTATTCCTTTATAAAGGGGTCCATTTTTGCTTCTCAATATTTACAGCAGAATTAATCAATTTTCCGTGAATTGCATAACTCACAGGATAATTCAAAGTTCAGAAAGTGTCGCATCGGTAAATAAACGGTAAATTTCATGTTTAAGAGTCTATTTCACATTTTGCAGTTTATTTCGTGACAAAACAGGGTAGGAAAATGAACCTTTACACCTCTTTAAAACATGAAAAATTAACATTACAATGTGTTATTTCACATTTTGTGTTTTCGTCAAAAACAATTTATGCATGCCTCTAGTTTTTACTTGTAACATTGTAACATAAAAAAAGTAAAGTAAAGTGCTCCCCTGTGCTTAGCACCACGCCATGAAGGTATATAGGGGGTGTGGGGGTAACGCCCCACACTTTCTTGATCCGGTCATGAGTGGGGGTGATGTGATCAGCATCACACCCCTGACCGCCTTTACCCACCAGGGTTTCCCCCAGGTACCCATGTTATTCGATGCTGGGTGGGTGCCGGGGCCGCTTCCAACATTAGAAAAGTTCCCAGATTTGAACCGGCCGGGGATCGAACCCGGGACCTTGAGCATGGTAGTCAGACGCGTTAACATTAAATGTGGCAATCACAAATGCACAACTCAGTGTAATAGAAGCATATTTAGTGATACACAAGTTCTAGCATGAGAGACAAGTCAAATAAGGGGAAGAAATGATTAATCTGCTTTGTTTCAAATAAAATTTTTAAAATCTCAGGTTATATTTCATTGAACAGTATTTGCATTATCAGTATCAATGTACCTGTTTGTAAAAATAAAGTTTTAAAATGTGCATTTTGTCATTTTGTCATAAGGCAAAAATCATTATATCCATATTCACGTGTTAATAACTTGAGATACCGATACTCTTACTTATTCCGATACTTGTAAATTGCAATAATTAAGAATTTGTTCAAAATATTAATCAGTATTATTCTGCAATTATATGCAACAAATTACCAAGAAATTTGCTTTAAAATGTTCAAAAATTACAGCAGAATATGAAAATAGATGTAATTACAACATATATAGGATTTCGGGCAAAATAAAATAAAAGTTCGAATTTTGCATAATTTCCAGCATAATTAAACTACGTAAAAGTGTCACGTGGCATTTTTGCAGACCTCATGAAAGACCAATATGCTGGAAAAGTATCGGGTTGTATTGGTAGGTTTTTCAACTGATACTTTCCACTCAGCCCTAGTGAAAATGCCATTGGTGCATCACAAGGAGAAATATTTTTAATTTAATGTGCAAAGTCAGTAAGCAATTGTCTTAATGCATGTGTTGCATTAATGCACTAATGCAATGAACACAGAACGCTACGACATGGCACAAGGGGTCCTGGGTTTGAATCCTGGTCTGGGCATGGTTGTCTCTGTTAGTGTCCCTTCATCAGTTTCATTATACCACTCATCACTCATCCTCATTGTTGCGATTAGCCAAAACTGGCAGAAAACCGATGCTAAATAACCAAAATCAAATCATTAATGCAATGAAATTAATTTCTACTGTTACTATGAGATTTACTGTGCAAATTGTTGCAATTCATCGTTAGAGAAAATGCTCTGATTACAGTTAACCAGGTTGTTGTTCATTCAGTACAATTGTGATTATAAGAAACAAGAGCTCTATCCTGATATGTATTTTTTTTCCCTTCAGTCAGCAAGGGTTTGGAGTTCTGTCAGTGGCACTAGCATCGCAAGCTCTGACCATGATGTCTGCCCTGCTGGATGACCTCCAAGTGGAAGTGTCTCAGGACTTGAAGGTCCAGGATTTGGAGAGTGAAGTGGAACCAGCAAGCTTAGATATTCTCGGGCATTACTCGGCTTTGCAAAGAGCTTCCAAGTTCTTGAGTGCCGCACCTCTGAATCAGCTGTTGTTTTACCTGGCAACTATCAGCTATAGAAAGGTAAGTTATTTCTGGCAGTGGTACATTTTTAAATACTCCATCTCAATGGGTTTCTTGAGCATAGAGTTAGCATGTTCAGTGAGCCAGACAACTTCAAGCCATCTTACAGACTTTGCGCAATTATGATTTGTCGGGTGCAAGTGGTATCACATCTTGCAATAGTAAGAGCATCTGGCCATTCAGACAGCTTACGGCCAGTCACCTGACAGCCAGAGCAAGTGAAGAAAAACTTGTCTTGTTTTGTCAGCAGATAATCTTACAAGATGGCTGCCATAGTGTGGGTATGGCTATCCTATTTGCCATAGTCTGACAACATTCTTTGCATTCTAGGCAAGTATACTACACTTTGAAATTTTTTAAATGTTATTTTTAAGATCATTGTTGTATATCAAGATCATGTATACTGAATATCTTATCTTGCCTACTTTCAAACAGTGGAGAGCATGACTTCCAATGTACGATTTGTATAATACAATCTGCATTAATGAATGCTAAGTATGTATTTCACTGTTTTACAAACTGTATTTATGTGTACAAAACAGGGTTATATCTACAGTGGGTCTGGGACCCCTACATCCCATTCCTGTGTACATTTAGTGTAATTTTAGCAGTAATCATGTACATGTAATACCTCTGATGCAGAAGTGGAATTCCTATTTACCTAAAGTAAAGCCGAATATAAACAAAAACCATGAGACTTTAACCAAAACTTTAAGTATGCATGTGCTTATGAATCAATGCACATGTATTTACAAATTTTGGGTAGCATGTGAAACACTTCTGTGGTTTTATGAAAGTAACCTATCCTACAATGTTAGTCTTCATTCAGTTGGTACAAGGGTTTTAAACATCTCCACTGTGTACTGATACATCCAATTACATAAGAAATAATTGTTTTTTGTGCATTTATATGTTCTGCAGTTATATTTTATATGCATTTCAGGCATGCACACTAAAGCGCATCCAGAAGCACCCTCCTGAGGGAGACACATTCAGTACCTCTGACTCCACAACCTACTATGAAGATGATTTCAGCTGCTCAGATGAAAGCTCTGCAGAAGATGGTAAGAATTCCAACTTGTGATATTTTGTAAAAACCTGAGTAAAATGCAATATATAAAGCAGTGAAACGCATTTTAAAAAATGGATTATGTTAGTAGCATATATTATCTGTTGTCCCGCACCATGGCCATTCGGTGTATGGTGTCATCCTTTGGGCTCCGGTTACAGTACGTGTGCAGGTTTGAGTCTCCTGGGAGAAGCCTAAAAACTTTTCTCCTGAAATTTCGGCCTGTGTATGGGACCGGAGACCACCCACCATCGTGAGGAAATTTGTGAGCTACAGATGAGTAGCAACATCCGATCATGAAAACCTATATCATCAATTGGGGGATCATCGTGGTGACCACAAGGCAACCTGTAATTTGTTGAATGATCTACCACATTGGGTGAGAGAGAGAGAGAGAGAGAGAGTATGAGGAGGTGGTAGTGAGGCCAGCAGTAGGTAGGTAGGTCTGGGCTCTCTCACTCACTCACTCTGTTATATTATCTGTTGCTCCTGAGCACCCAGTTACCAGATGTTTGTGCAAAATATTCACTTCTACATGAAACTCTTTCTTCTTTGTAGTAGTTCCAGAATTCCCTGTTAGTATTTTCAGCAGAGGAGTTATCACATACTGTGTTCTAATTTTTTTGAATAAAGTTTGTGTAATCATTCGTTACTAAATACTAGGGATGGGACCGATTAATCGATACTCTATTGGTATCGGCCGATATAGGCATATCGGTGTATCGGTAAAATTACAGATTATTTTACCGATCCGATATGTATAAAAAAATATCTGATAAATTAGTGCAAAATTCTGCCATTTTGTTGTAATTTTTAAGGATAACTTCCGTGCTCTACTTTCTAAAAAAACTAAATGTCTAAATATGCAATTTCTTTTGCACTGCAGTCACCTTGAAACAATTTATTAAGGAGGTCAATGAACCTTTCAGGTTCTTCAAGGACCATTTCTAATTTTATATCGGATCAGTAGAATATTGGTTATCGGTATCGGTAAATTTTATATCGGTACTTTATCGGTATCGGACAAAATTTCATATCGGCCCATCCCTACTAAATACATTTTTGTGTACCTTTTCTTAATTTTGAACTTTTAAATAAAAAGGATTTCCAATTTTATTCTGGGTCATTCAAATATAAGGGTCTTGAAAGGTGTTGCAATGTTGTTATAAATTTTACATTTCCCCTTCTGCAATTGAAGCTTTTTTCTAACTAATCCTCTCTTCCCAAAGGGGATGTCTATAAACTGTTGCACACTTCTTTGTCCCCCTTTCTCTCCCTCACTCTTTGACCCATTTGCTCTTTTCCACACCTTCATAGCTGAGATTGTGAATCTGTGGGGCCCTATCACAACTTCTTCACCTCGTATACCTTTATCGCATGTTGCAATGTGCAGGGTGGAGCTTTGTCCTTTTTTAAAATATACTCCTGTCTAGAAAGCATAAGAACAGTGATAAAGGGTCTGCCTCATCCACTGATAAAATACCTCATGACAGACTGCATGCTTTAGATTTATTTTAATGTACATAGTAAGTATTACAAGTGCATAATACTGTTGGAACAATTACGTTGAGTGCATCTATTTACTTTTACTATGCAGATGATGATAGTGAACCAATCCTTGGGGTGTGGTTTGAAGAGACAATAGCACCCAGTGAAAGTAGTCCAGCTCCTGCACCAACAACTCAGACCAATACAGAGACTCCAGATGCAAATTCAAAATCGCCGCAGCAACAAGCTATGGACACAAACAGTATTGTTCCAGAAAAGGGAGAACCACATGGGGTAATGCTTCATAATTTGCACATTTCTAAGCTGGAGTTGATAATTTAGTTGCCCTTCGTGATTGTTGATGCAAATGGAAGGAAATAATAAACACTTACCACGTTCAAAGAAAATTTCTACATTTTGCAGCAAGCCTAAATCCACCCAACTACCTCCGTCAACCAACACATCCTCCTATAAATGCTGGGAAAGATCATACATATTGGTTATGCATGCTACCATAATGTCTGGACTGAACCAAGCCACTCTGTAACCAATCTTTATAACCACCCTCTCAATCCTAACCACATATCTTTTGACAATTTCTATCTGGCCCACCCACCATGCAGAAAATGATAAAACACTGATGAATGTGCCTTTTGGTCCAGTGTGTGTTGCACTCTTCTCCCATTACCTATATACACCACAGTATGCCATCTTTGTTTCTCTTGTAAACATGTGGCCAAGCTTATAAATAAAATATACAAATTCCCATTTTGTGTGGTAACCGTTTACTTCCTTGTGTGTGTGTGTGTGTTTAAAAGAACTGAACAGATTACATAATTGATTGACCAGTATATCACTTTATCGGTAAAATTATCTATATTTTTAAGGATCATATAGTTTTATAACAGTCTGCAAAATTCTGGTATTTTATTTTTATGAATGTACCGTATAGTGCGCGTACGTGTATAATGCGCACTCTGGTTTTGGATGGGTAAAAGTGACAAAAAATATATCTCGTATATAATGCGCAGTACAATCTAGTTTCAAGAAATGGCTTTCTTAGTTGTATGTAAAGCTGTTGTTATGCTGATCAAGAGTGAATGACGTCATACCTATTCAATTGGTCATTCCTTCTTTTTCAAAATATACTTTTTCTTTCCGTGACTAATGTAACATTTATACAAGGCACATTCAGGACCTTCCAAATAGCAGTTAGCAGCACAAGATTTCTTCCATTAAGGAATTTACACACTCCATGTATGTCATATTATTTGGCCAGTAATACATTTTAATTTTTATTACCTTTTTCCTTATGTTTTCTTTCATCCAAAGTACCATAAAAATCAGAACGTTTCTTCATTTTTGAAGAACTTATTTCAACCGCATTTCACATTATTGTCGTTATCTTGTATAGAATACTGTTTCCGTATTCAGAAACTGCAGGATTCAAGCTTTACAACGATATATAACATGATAGGGTTCCATAAACATGAAAAATTATTGCAAGTGTCCCAAAATCATGGAACCCTGTGCGGTTTCATGTTGGCTGTCTGAATTATTTTGTGCATAATATGCACCACAGCTTTTGGGGGCCAAAATTTTTGGAAAAAGTGTGCATTATACATGAGTAAATACGGTATATGCTAATATAAAGACAAAATGTGTGAACGTATCCGCATACCTATTTTTTTTATTCAGTTAATTTTGATGATCACTGTCTGCAGAACAAGTTCAAATCTGGATAGCGACAGTGGTGACTGAAATTAATCAAATCAAATAAACAGGTACGTGAATACTTTGCATGTTTCATGTGTATATTAATATCTTATTGCATCTAAAGTCCTGTGACATGAATGTTGAGTACCCTTGTTTTGTAATGCAAGTGACTAAATATTTTTTTTTTACTTCTATAGAGCCATTTCTCTTGCCTGGTTACATGCATTAATTTAGGAGGTGAATAAATCCATTCACTGTTTTTTGGAGTATTTGCAAATATTGGTATTAGCAAAAAGTTGATATTGATTCATGCCTTATACTACAGTGGAACTCTAATTTTACCCACATATTATGCATGGGAAAATTATGTAATCAAATTTGAGGTCCTTGTAACAGATAAACTGATAACTGCAGTTGGACTAGTGAGAATAAAAACAATTCCATTCTTGTTGACAAAAGCCTGAATTTGTTCCAATATTCAGTAAAAGGTGTTGCTGGTGTGTTTGCAAATGTAAAGATATTCAGTGGTATTTTGTAGTTGTACGAGGTGCATCCAGAAAGTAAGTTTCCCTATTTTTTTAAAAAAAAAACACAACACAGTTTCAGGAAACCAACAGGTACAGCAAAGGTTCAGCTATTTTTCAACATAGCAACCACCAGAATTGAGACACTTGTCGTATCGTGGTATCAACTTTCGATCCCACTGTCGTAGAACTCTGCCGCCTGTGAATGGAACCAGCGTGTGACAGACGTCTTCAGCTCTTCGTTGTTGCCAAAACGCTCACCGGAGGACAGGAATTTCTTGAGGTGCAAGAAAACGTCAAAATCGCTGGGAGCCAAATCAGGACTGTAAGGTGGATGATCAAACAACTCCCAGCCAAATTCTGTCAAAACAGCTGCTGTGTGCCGAGCCGTATGTGGACAAGCATTGTCATGGAGGAGCACAACACCTGCAGTAAGCATGCCACGCCTCTTGTTTTGAATAGCACGTCGCAATTTCCTTAGTGTTTCACAGTAATGGTCAGCGTTCACCGTTTCACCTCTGGGGAGGAAGTCAATGAGCAAAATGCCCTTCCTGTCCCAAAACACGGTGCACATCACTTTCTGTACCAACAACGTCGGTTTGAATTTCTTCTTGACCGGAGATCCACTATGCCGCCAATGCATTGACTGCTGCTTGGTTTCCAGGGTGAAGTGCGAAATCCACGTCTCATCGCCCGTGATGATCCTGTCGAGGAAATCATCGCCGTCATCATGGTACCGTTGCAGGAATGTCAGTGCTGCTGCTGAACGTTTCATTTTGTGTTCGGGTGTCAGGTTTTTCGGCACCCACCTGGCACACAATTTTTTGAACAGCAGGCGCTGCGTGACAATCTCATGCAACACGGATCGCGATATCTGCAGAAAAAGGCTACTCAACTCCGTAATCGTGAAGCGACGGTTCTCTACGATGCGCTGCCGCACCAGCTCAACCAGATCATCAGTGATGAGGGACGGATGCTCACTGCACTCTTCATCATGGACACTTTGACGACCTTCCGAAAACTGCAGACACCATCGACGCACCATCTGCTTACTCATAATGTTCGGCCCATAGACCTCGCAGAGCTGACGATGAATGTCAATTGGCGCAATGCTTTGTGCATTCAGGAACTTTATCACCGACCGAACCTTGCATGCGGCGGGAGAAGGAATACGAGCTTCCATTTCGGACCACTGCTGCCTCGCTACTGGCATGCAGTGGGAGAAGGAATACGAGCTTCCACTTCGGACCACTGCTGCCTCGCTACTGGCGCCGGGCGGGATCTGTCCGCCTGGCATATGATTGATACGTCTTAGCTCTGCTGCGCATGCGCAATTTACACGGCTCATTATGTTTACTTTCACGGGAAAAAAATAGGGTAACTTACTTTCTGGATGCGCCTTGTAGTATATCTGGACCTAATTTTACCTTCAGACCAAAGTTTTTGAAGTTTAGTCATCCAGAGGTCGGCTATGTAGAAGTAATGATTTTAATGAATTTTACTTACATAAAATTGCACGTTTGTAAGTGTAGATAACAAAATACGACACATGTGGAAGGTTATGTTAATTGTTTGCTTTTCTCATTGCAGTATATATCCCTGGCATCCCATATATTCGTGTTCATGAACAGACATTTCCTTGGAAGTGAATCACCCTATATTAGGAAGTACGTGCAGTCTGGGATAACAGAGCAGCAAATGGTTATACTGGCTGCAATCATCAGAGATTTAGATAGAGAGACATCACGCACAGAAACAGGTTAGTTTCCGTTCAGTTCTGATAGTTAAATTTAGGCAAATTGCGATCCGCGCAAGAGACAAAAGAAGTGGGAAGACCGACGATAGATTTGGGAGTCGGATGGCTTTGTCTACGCGGCTGGTCCAGGGATACGTGCCTCCAGGTTACGTTGCCGAGTGGTAGGAAGGATGAACCTAACCTACTCACCCACCTTGGGCTTCATTGAACCCGCAAAACTACCTGGCTATGCAACCTGGACGCACCTATCCCCGTGCAGCTCTACGCTGTCCTCCAGTGACCATTAACATGGAGGATGTCCCCAATAGACCAGCATCCATTCCGAGGAGTGATTGCTGGTTTATCATAGGGACTTTCAGCCTATTTATTCCGGAGCGAGAAGTACGCTTCCCGGACTTACCCGCCCAAATATGAATTGATAAATCAAGATGTTGGAAAGACACATTTAATATTCTGATGTTATCACAATTAACTATACACAAACACTGCACAAACTTATAGGTTCGCTTTTACACTTAGAACCAACAAATGGGTAACAAAAAGCATGGTACTTACATATCCTGCATTCACCTCATCACACATGGGCCTTAAAACAAACACTTTTCACTCCAACTATAAATGGGGGAATTTCTGGTGGGTTTTCACTAAAAATATAGCGGTATCTTAAGGCATATGGGTATTGGCTTGCACATGAACTGTTTCAGGGAGCTAAATCACAAAGGATGGACCGAATAATCGTGGATGTCTTTGGATACAAAGCATCATGGTTTCCTGACGGCTCATTGCCCTCACCATGTGGTATTGAAAATTTCCGAATTTTCATGGATATTGGTTTTATGCACTTTAAGGTACTTCAAGTGCTGTAATTCGTCCATATTATACACTACAGGGCTGTTTCCCAGCACTTAGTGGATATTCCACATGTTAGAACACAAGGGCTTCTCCTTTGTCCTCTCTCCACTGGCCTACACTGGCCCAAAACTTGGAGCGATGTTAACTATCCTAACTATCAACACAGAGTGAAATCAAGATGGCTTCCTCACATGTTAGAAGCTATCACAGTCTCATTGTCTGGTAGCCACGCCCATGAAGCCATCTGATTGGTTCACAGCATCTTGGGTTACTTGCCTTTATCTAGTACCTTGAGAAGTCCAATAGATGGCAGTCCAGTCAGGGCTAGTTCCACTGACTCTCACCAGATGGCTCTGGTGCTGTGAGACCGATTGTCTTTTGTCCAAAAACATCGATTTTTTAATGTTTTTGTGGTTTGTTTGCACATATAATTGTGACTTGGAGTTATTTTCAGGGAAAGCAAGTTAATTTGTGCTTGCACAAATGTTATCCTGAAAATATCTGTTTTAATAAAAAATTTGCATGAAAAACAACATGTGCTCTCTGAATTCTGTTTGTCCAAAAAAAGGATGTCTTTTTGATAACCAATGAATTTTGGTCTGGGGCTTATTATTTACTTAATATTTTGATGTTTTATCATACTTTTACTAATTAGGCCTAATTTCTGTTAATCTTAACATATATGGGAATGTCTATTCCTATTAATTTTACCTGAATTGAATTGGCCTTGTACTTTGGTTGGAGTGGAGTGCTTCCTGTATGTATTGGGGATGTATACCCAACCTTTGGTTGGTTATACATATCCCGGGCCCTCGGGAAAAGAAAAAGGATACGTGAAGCGGATCATTTTTCTTTACCCTTTACTACACTATACCCAAATACATACACAAAACATTTATATACACACTGAATCGTTATGACCACGCTGGTCCGAAAAGAACATATACATGAAAAAAAATAAATTTGCACTTATTCTTGTCCGTCACATGGATATATGTTTGAGATATTGTTCTGTCCGATATATCGAACGATTTCCTAGACGGTATATACATGGTTAATATAACACACACTTAAAAGTTTTCAATAGATGTTCATGTTATAATGTCTGCTTTTTGTCGCACTGAACACAGTTTTTGTACTCGACCTGAGCTGCATAATAGTTTTTAGACATGTATCTAATGTCTCTGCCCCTCATTCACTTGAGGGTGCAGTACCTTGAAGAACTGTTCATCATACACCTTGGTATGTTGTCCACATTTGGTCACCTCACAAATGTTCTTCAATATCTCCTTAGGTGGAGATCGCTGTCGCCTGGCTTTGCGCAGCATCCGTTGCCAGCAAATGTTTTTGTTGCTCGCTTGGTGGAACAATGCTTCGACCTGGCTACCCATTGGGATTGTGAACAATCTGTGGAATGCACTGCTTGCGTGAAGTCTGTAGGATTGTCATGGTGGTTCGTTCCTGGATGTCAATGTTCGATTACGAACCCCTGACACACTCCCTGCTTCCCCATATTGCTGGAACGCTGAAAAGATTGTCTCTGGTTCCTGGCATAATATGCTTGGGGGTCTGCTTCTGCCTATGACACCATGCACTTTTGTATGTTTGCTCCGGGGTTTTGTGGTGACACTGAGGGGGAGTTGGAGTGATGTACTCACTGGCCCCACTTCACACGCAGGCTTTGACCTTACCCTTGTTGGTTATGGGTTGTTCCTCATAAACAACCCTATATGTTTGGGGGTGCTTGCATCTCTCTATTACCACTAACCCTGGTTTGGTCGAACCCAACCCATCGGCAGTGCAAATACCCAATAATTGCTAAACAATATTTCGCTTGATTGGTAGTGAGTGATCTAGCATAGATTTGCACTCATAAGGAACTAAATCTCTATATGATGGTTGGACTCACTTTTGTGTCCAACAAAGAAATGGCCCTGGTATACAATAATGAAATTATCCTTTATACCACAATGAAATTGCCTTGGCATATAATACTGAAGTAATACTTTTGTATACAACAATGAAATAATACTTTTGTACAAAACAACGAGATAATACTTTTGTACACAACAATGAACTTGACTTTTGCATACAATGATAAAATAATCCCTTACATGATCTTGACATAAATTTTTCTACCCTATGTACAAATGGGTGAATGTCGCAGACCAGACAGAACCTCATCCACAAAACCTCTGACCTTTAACATATATTAATACTAGTGTTCAAAAAATGTGTAGCTTTTTCTCCTCATCTTGTACCTGTTGTACACTCCTATCCATGCGTCTTACCCTGGATGCGCTAGAGGGATACCAATACCTCTTATGCGACTAATACTATAGCGCAGGAGCCGTACCGTCGCGTACTTCTCTCCTAGGTCCTACTGATATCGGGTTTAGGAAGAAACGTAGAGCTGACGAGCAGACATCTACAGTTTCCATGGGGAAGTATCACAAGGGTACGAGGGTGGAGCCATTTGTGCGCAGTTACTCGTCTTACCAACAGACAAAGCAAGTCGTAGGGAAACGGCTGCACCCCGTCGGGATTGAGGTTGAGTCCTCGTTGAATTCAGAGGCCCCTTGGCTTGAATTAACTTCTTTGAGGTACTCTCGATGCTAACACCGGATGTAGTAGTCTGAGCTTCTCAATGTAATGACTATACACCTTATAGCTACACCTCCACAACTTCATGTTATTGACATGTTGGTTGGGTAGGCTCTTACCGCTAACACAATGAACAAGATTAAATATGTTATCTGTCACCTGATCACTACAAACTAATGGACCGAAGAAGGTGTGGAACAATTTGTGGGTCTGTCCCTCTAGAGCTTTGCTTTGGAGATGGGATTTAAGAAAAACTAAGTCGTACACTTTGATCACAGTTCGGTTTTGCTGTGACTTATTTACCTTATTGTTGGCTTTGTTTCGCCTTTAGGCCGTCCGGGATACAGCCATGAACAATTGCTGATCCCATTCGGTTTGTTCACCTGTAGGAATATAAAAGTGTTCCATAACGGGGTTCCTGAGTGAATTGTTTGGCCCTAACTGGGGACCATTGTCTACTATGATTCTTTGGGGAAGTGAAAAATGTACAAAACATATATCAATGAGTTTCCTCACTATTAAATTCCATGCTTACTAACCGAGTAGGAATTGTTACACCCTGGCCGCCATCACCCCCAGCGAGAATAGCACAGGCTAGTTTCCCGAGGGTTGCTCATAGGGCAGAATGGCATTCATCTCGCTCTGTTGAGATTCCATTTGTCTACCCTTGGGTGTGTGACCTGGTTTGGTGAACCATTTTACCTCATCGAGTGCGTTGAGTATGGTATCCATACCTCGTGGGCTGAAGTGAACCAGGTCGGGTCTCATGTTTTGACCGTAACCCATGGTTTCTTCGAACAACGACATGTTCATTTCTTGGCCCTTATGCACAAATTTCGATGAGGAATCCAGAACCCTTACATTGCTATTATCATCAAGGGATAATATTTTTGCAATCAATGAGTCATACATGGCCCAGAACCTGTGTCGGTTCTCATTGGCTAACCTGGGAACTGGTGGAGGAGTCAGAACAATGACCTTCTGAGCACCTTTCCTCTTTAGGGTGTAAATGATATCCTGGAGGTTCCGGAACACCTGGTTGGTGTCCTTCCCTCGGAGCATATCATTTGTGGATACCATTAATAACACATTTTTATGAACACACTTTTCCCTTCTCAAAGCACTGAGCAACTGCGCTGAGGTTTGTCCAGATATGCAAAGTCCGATGTGGTAATTACCATCACTGTCTCTTTGGACAGGATACCCGAATTTTCTTTGCGCAAGACGTGATAACATTGAATCACCCACTGCCTGATACTGATTTATCAGTGGAGTGTGCTTGCATGAATCTGAACATTGTGGGACAGGTTTAGGTTTGGCATCGCCCTTCCCCACGTCAGGACGTTGCCTACCTAGTTTCCCTGGTTGTGCACATTTGGATGCACCTCAGCGAGATGCTCGGAAGACCCGTGTGAGCTGGCGGAACTCTTACGTTGGAACGTTCCACCCTTTCTCCGGTCTACCTTGGTTCTGTTTGGGTACTCCTTAGGCCGGGAGCCCCTCGCAGATTTGCACATGTGAGCGTCCTCCTTTTTGGACGAACCGCTCGCTTCACCCTGACCACGACTCACATAGGTCCGGTTAATGCGAGTCGTGGTTTTCCCGTAATTGGGTCGTGCTGGCCTTTCAACTTCCCTCTCAGGATATTGTGGCACTTGCACACTCTCATACCGAAGTATGGAGTTGGCCACCTCCTGAAGAGAGACAAAGGGAGCCAGGATTAACTGGTCCTTCAAGCTGCGCGGCAGCTGTTGCACAACGTGGGTGAAAACCTGGTTGTCGGCGATTTCTGGCAACGCAAGCCTAATCATTTTGACTTGGCGCCAGAAATATTTGTGCACTGATCTGTGCTGGGATGGGTTGTACCTTTCGTTGAGAGCCTTCGCAAGGGAAGAAGCTCTCCACCCATCCCCTTGGAAATATGAGAGGAACTGCCTTTTGAAATCTGAGTAGGACTTGAACTTTCGTTCGTTCCTCTCGTACCACTGCCCTGCCTCGTCCCGTAGACAGAACGAGATTATTTGGAGGGCTTCCGCCAAATCTACCTCCAGGAGAGTGAGATCTCTCTCAAACTCCTGCACGAAATGAGAGGCCAGCCTGTTCCCCTGCCCGTTAAAGGTTGGGAGCTGTTTGAGATCAGCAAACCTAACCCTAGGTTTGCTCTTGTTCCTCCTCCGGTTCTTCCTCTTCCTCTGGCTGCGGACTTCGGCATCCGAGCTTTCGGAGTTGGACTCCGGGGAGTTACCAAGTGGGTGGTACTTGTTAGGGGGAGACACATAGCCACTACTCTGGTCAGAGCTTTCGTAACCCTTAGGTCTTCGTTTGGCTTTGTGCAAGGCATGGTGAACAGACACATTCCTTGCAGATGAGACGGGCATGGTAACTGACGTCAGTGGAAGGGCGGACTGAGTAATTCGTCTCTCCATACCTTCCAGGCAAGCAAGAATCCTCATCAGGCTTGCATCGTCAGACCTTTGTTCTGCTGGCAGCTGCTCCTCACCAACCCTTTGTTGTGAGGAGGTGCACTGCTCAGTGACTTGGCCCTCGGAAATGCATACATGCGAGCTGCGGCTTTCCGCCTGGCAGTTCGGCATTTCCTTTCTCACTTGCTCGAGAACCCTGTTCTCGATCGTGACCATGTGGTCACTGCAAGTGAGCTCTCTGCATATGTTTTCTAGGGCATCTAACCTCCCTAGAATCTGAGCTGTGGTGGTCTGATTGTCACCGCCTTGCACTTCGCCAACGAGTTCCCTCAGTTGCGAAATTTGACCTGACACTTGTGTAAAATCCCTACCTAACCTTGACTCTAAGTCATTACACTGGATCTCTATTTGGTTAATTCTATCGGTGTTGGTAGCTACTTGCTTAGTTAACAATTCTGAGGTCTTTGTGGTGGCATTGTGGATGGAGTCCAGTCTGGCCTGGAATTCCGTCCTTACGGCTTCAAGTTTCCGATTTACTTCCGCCGATGCCTTGGCAAATTCCCTACAGTTTCTGATTAACACTTTCAGAGACTTTCAATTGCTCTTGGAGCATTGCCACAATGAGGTCAAGTTGGGGGTTACTACTGGTACTTGCACTACCATTGGGTGGGAACCCACGACCTGCTGGCCGTTCCAGCGACCTTGATCTGGTATTCATATTTGGGGAGTGCCGGTACTGAGTCTCATAATCTTGCGATCCGCGCAAGAGACAAAAGAAGTGGGAAGACCGACGATAGATTTGGGAGTCGGATGGCTTTGTCTACGCGGCTGGTCCAGGGATACGTGCCTCCAGGTTACGTTGCCGAGTGGTAGGAAGGATGAACCTAACCTACTCACCCACCTTGGGCTTCATTGAACCCGCAAAACTACCTGGCTATGCAACCTGGACGCACCTATCCCCGTGCAGCTCTACGCTGTCCTCCAGTGACCATTAACATGGAGGATGTCCCCAATAGACCAGCATCCATTCCGAGGAGTGATTGCTGGTTTATCATAGGGACTTTCAGCCTATTTATTCCGGAGCGAGAAGTACGCTTCCCGGACTTACCCGCCCAAATATGAATTGATAAATCAAGATGTTGGAAAGACACATTTAATATTCTGATGTTATCACAATTAACTATACACAAACACTGCACAAACTTATAGGTTCGCTTTTACACTTAGAACCAACAAATGGGTAACAAAAAGCATGGTACTTACATATCCTGCATTCACCTCATCACACATGGGCCTTAAAACAAACACTTTTCACTCCAACTATAAATGGGGGAATTTCTGGTGGGTTTTCACTAAAAATATAGCGGTATCTTAAGGCATATGGGTATTGGCTTGCACATGAACTGTTTCAGGGAGCTAAATCACAAAGGATGGACCGAATAATCGTGGATGTCTTTGGATACAAAGCATCATGGTTTCCTGACGGCTCATTGCCCTCACCATGTGGTATTGAAAATTTCCGAATTTTCATGGATATTGGTTTTATGCACTTTAAGGTACTTCAAGTGCTGTAATTCGTCCATATTATACACTACAGGGCTGTTTCCCAGCACTTAGTGGATATTCCACATGTTAGAACACAAGGGCTTCTCCTTTGTCCTCTCTCCACTGGCCTACACTGGCCCAAAACTTGGAGCGATGTTAACTATCCTAACTATCAACACAGAGTGAAATCAAGATGGCTTCCTCACATGTTAGAAGCTATCACAGTCTCATTGTCTGGTAGCCACGCCCATGAAGCCATCTGATTGGTTCACAGCATCTTGGGTTACTTGCCTTTATCTAGTACCTTGAGAAGTCCAATAGATGGCAGTCCAGTCAGGGCTAGTTCCACTGACTCTCACCAGATGGCTCTGGTGCTGTGAGACCGATTGTCTTTTGTCCAAAAACATCGATTTTTTAATGTTTTTGTGGTTTGTTTGCACATATAATTGTGACTTGGAGTTATTTTCAGGGAAAGCAAGTTAATTTGTGCTTGCACAAATGTTATCCTGAAAATATCTGTTTTAATAAAAAATTTGCATGAAAAACAACATGTGCTCTCTGAATTCTGTTTGTCCAAAAAAAGGATGTCTTTTTGATAACCAATGAATTTTGGTCTGGGGCTTATTATTTACTTAATATTTTGATGTTTTATCATACTTTTACTAATTAGGCCTAATTTCTGTTAATCTTAACATATATGGGAATGTCTATTCCTATTAATTTTACCTGAATTGAATTGGCCTTGTACTTTGGTTGGAGTGGAGTGCTTCCTGTATGTATTGGGGATGTATACCCAACCTTTGGTTGGTTATAAAATGGATGGAATAATGTAAAATATCGGGCCTCCCTGATAGCGCAGTGGTAGTAGCATTGTTACCTTGTAAACAAGGGGTCCCGGGTTCGATACCCGGTGGAGTCACATAGTGTTTCAGATCCCACTTTAAACTATAGGTCCAGTCCTGATTAGCCTTACTGTGCATAAAGTGGACTTATAAATACCAAATCAATTCATGTAAAATATACACAGAATGCAATGCACATTTGTGTATGTGTGTGTTTGGCACAAAATTTCTCTAAACTGAAAACATGGATTCCGGTAACAACAACAACAAAAGAGGAACTGAACTTTGAACTGATACCAATGCTGATAATCTAAATGATTCCCACCAATCCCAGTGCTTTAAGGGGTGAATGTGTGACCTTGGAAAGCACACATATATCAACCTCTCCAGTAAACTGCATTTGTACACAACCAATATAATCCTCTATATGGTTGTGTGTTGTCCTGTGTTTTACACATGACAAGTACCCCCTTTACAGCTCCACCCTTTAACCTTGGTGTGAAGATTTTAGTCTTTAAATAGAAGTTTTGATTTTAGTTATGCAAGGGCCTGGAAAATGTACAACGGGATAGTTATAAAAGAAACTGTGAAGGTAGTGTTAATACAGTTGAGCTGATGTGAATGAGAAAGGTAATGTTGTGATTCAATATTGAAGTATATAGAAAATTGCTCAGCATATAAATAAAATGTGTATATGAACTCAGCAGACTGCTTCTGTCTAAAGTGTATACATTGTAAAAATGTGTAATAAAATCTTGGTATGTTGATGTAGTGGAACTCCAAATTTACAAGGCTCATTCAATATATAACTGGAAATATGTAGTAACAAATACTTATTACAAGCACCAGAAGAACTACAATACTATGTTTCAACATAGTCTCCCCCAGTTCAATGCACCTACGCTAGTGCAAGCACTGATTTGGAAGAAAATATTTTGGATGCGTGCATAGCCACTCATGCACCGTTGGCTGGACATCGTCATCATTCTGGAACCTCGATCCACTTAGTGTTTCTTTCAGTAGGCCAAAGGTGTGCAAATCGTGCAAATATGGAGGGTGGGGTAAGCACTCAAACTTTAGGTCCTGAATGGTAGACAATGTGACATTGGCAGTGTGTGGTCTCGCATTGTCACTGAGCAAAAACACACCAGTGGGCACCGGACCACGTCGTCTCTGCAGAATGGCTGGTTTCAGTTTTTCACACAAAATGTTGGAGTAGGTGGTACTGTTTACATTATGACCTCTGGGCATGTAATGTTCAAGAATTGGCCACTTGTGGTCCCAAAAAAAGCTAACATGACCTTTCCGTTGAACAAACTCTTCGTTCTGGGAATTTCTTCAACACTGGTTATGCCCTGTTTGAACTTCTCAGCTCAGTCGTACACTTGTAATCGACTCGTACAGTTGTCACCGTACTGAACTGTCATGCGGCAATGAATTTCTACCAGTTTCACGCCTTCACTCAACAAAAATCCTGTAAGGGTGCCGTCATCTTGTGTAACTGTTTTTCAGCGTCCCATACGCGAGGCAGGCAGGCCAGCCCCAGCTATAAATAGCTTACAGATGCCTTCACAAAATAACAAACGTATAACAATCACGGTTGTATTTTAGATTTTTTATACTACGTTTCCGGTTATTTATTGAATGCACCTTGTACATTTTGAGATTTTATGTTTTTCCCACATAATACATTGAATCTACATAGTTCCAAATGAAGCAGTATATTACAGAATTTTGTTTTATTTTCAGGAACGATATCAGTATATTTTGGACCCATGTTGGGAAACTTGTATTCAGAATTTTCCCAGGCTCTGTCTAGGTACACACACAACCTGCTGGCCACTGAACTGTTGAATGAAAGCCTGCAAAATACATTACTGAATCATCTGGGTGTTAGCCCATGGTCACAGGAGAGCAACTGGCCACTTCAGGTGTACCCTAGGACTCTGGCAGCACTTGCACAGGTATGTACATTGCACTCTTGCCTGCGAGTTGTCAAGTAGATCTAGTTTCATTTTACATCACTGTAAGAGGAGTACTTTCTGACCAATGCAACAAATGGCATGTGACAGGTGACAAGCAACGTGGGTGTTTCATACCGAAGTGACAAGGAGCAAAGTGACACCGTCCCCTTCATAACTGTATATAAGAAAGCATTCAGTGGATGCAGGAAACAACAGACCGAGGCAACACTGTACTCCATTGAGAAAACTTCCTAGTTCAAGTGACACAAGCAACAAGCGAAGTGTGTAGCTTGGCATGTCACTTTAGTTCAAAAGATTGTAGTTATTTCTGATAGTTTCCAAATGTTGCTTGTCACCTGCCGTGTGTCACTTAGGTCTGAATGTTCCCAGAGAACATTGTAAGGAATGGTGTACAATTGGAGAAAAAACTTGCTCTTGACAAACCAATAGTTCCACGATTTGTTGTCTGCTAAAAGTTGTTTTTTCCTAGGCTTCAGCAAAAGTGAAGGATGTGTCTGTTCATTCTGTCCCCTCCACCCAAAAATGGGGATGAAGAATTGACAATTGACAATACTCCTATTGGCCTTTCTGTTAAGTGTCTTCTTGGTTCACAGCTGTGCAGTTCTTATTTACATAAAATTACAGCTGCCCTGGTCTTCGAAAACTTCTCTTTTGGAAACCCATTACAAAATTCCAAATTTAGAAAAAATACATCTGATTAGAATTCCTTTCAGAACATAATGAGTCATCTTTGTTTTTCTGTTGTCTCTGTTTGTGATAGTTTGAGCCAATTTTTGGGGCACTATAAGCCACAGATAGCACCTAAAACAAACCACAGAAAAAATCATGTGATTGTAAAAAAAAAGGTAAAGTGTTCCCCTGTGCATAGCACCATGCCATGAAGGCGTATAGGGGGTGTGGGGGTAACGCCCCACACTTTCTTGATCCGGTCGTGACTGGGGGTGATGTGATCAGCATCACGCCCCTGACCGCCTTTACCCCCCAGGGTTTCCCCCAGGTACCCATGTTATTCGATGCTGGGTGGGCGCCGGGGCTGCCTAGAAGCAATTCTAAACTTAAGTAATTTTTCTAAATTTCTAATACATGTCGTAGTGGTTTTTTGAAGGGAAAATAATTGTAGAAAAAGTCTTTACTGACACACCAAATGTTCACCTAAATAAACATATGTAGATATTTTGTATATACTTTAATGTAATACATAGAGGCATGCACATTTCGTTTTTGATGAAAACACGAAATATGAGAACACATTGTAATGTTAATTTTTCATGTTTCTGAAAGGTGTGAGATGCATTTTCCTACCCTCTTTTGTCACGAAATAATGCGAAATGAACTGCAAAATGTGAAATAGACTCTTAAATACGAAATTTAGAGTTTATTTACCGACGCGACACTTTCTGACGTCAGAATTATCCTGTGAGTTATGCATTTCACGGAAAATTTATTAATTCTGCTGTTAGTATTTAGAAGCAAAAATGGACCCTTTTATAAAGAAATAAACTTAATATCCTGGTAATGACATAAATGTGTTATTAAAAGGGATATGTTTATTTTGTGTAGTAAGTGCAGTTTTTAAATCAAATTTAGGATTATATTCACAATTTAAAAACCAAAATGTCATTTTATATACTGCTTTTTCACCGCTGTAACTGCGAAATTTAATTTTATTTACCGCTTTTGAATCCGAAATGGACTGTTTTGTACCAAAATATTTTGCTTTTTATTCACCAAAAATATGTACCTCTAGTAATTCATATTACAGAGAAGGCTACAGAAAATTTGAATATGTATGTTTAAATCTTGAATGTGTACTTATTTCACAAATGTGTACTTATTTCACTACACATTGTCATTATATCAAAAGGGCTCGAAAAATCCCGGTCGCCATGGCAACTAAAAATTTCAGCCTTGGCGACTGTGATCTTATGCTGTAATATGTACGAAATTTTGATGAATCCAGTGCTTAAAATTATCAGTTTTCTCCATACAGAAAATTTAGATAAATTAATAACTGGCGGAAGTCAGCGTTAAAATTTTTCCAGAAATGCACTTTTGAAAGAAAAATACGTAAGAAATTATCGAAGGGTCATAATTAGATGTCTGATGACTGATGCCATGTCACTCTGTCATTTGTGACCATTATTGGTCATGTGCAACATTTGATGGATTTTTTATTGGCGATTTTATGGGTTAAGTGAAAAAGTGCCATTTTTGGGACATGTATGGCAGTGCTAACAGGTCGAAATATTGTCAACAGATGCATGCCACATGTGCCTAAGTATTGGCTATACATTTACGTGAAAAAATCATAAACTAAGATTTTGTGCCGAAATTGGACTCTTGATAGAATCCTAGTCTTGCCTCTGGTTACACTGAATTCTCTTAGCTCACTTTGACGCTACTATGCCTGCTCTTTTAATTGATTCAGCATGGCATAGTCTTTGGAGCAGCACGTTGCATTGCTGAAGAGTATTTTACTACTCATTCTTACACTCATGTGCAAGAGGTTTTCCAAGAAAAGTCTGCTGCTTCTGCTGTACCTCACAAAGCAACTGTTTTACGACTAGTCCAACACCAACAAATGATCCCACAAATTGTTAAGAGTTGGTATTATTATTGAAGATTAGGCACACACAGGAGATGTACTACGTAGAAATTTTCAGCGAAAAATGGAGGCTCGACCAGGCCCCGAACCTGGGTCTCAGGCATACTGTGTGATTTCTCTAACCACTGAGCTGGCCTGACCTCGCCTGATTTCTCGCTGTCGCTGTTTTACTTGTGTGGAATCGTCTCTGCCAGTGCTACTGCAGTGGGATCTGTTGTTTGCCTTTGAAATACAGTAGACTTCGACATTGCCTGGTTCCTCCCAGCGTAGAGATGTTAATGCATTTTTCGCTGAAAATTTGTTCGTAGTACATTTCCTGTGTGTGCCTGATCTTCAATAATTAGCATCTCTACGCTGGGAGGAACCAGGCAATGTCGAAGTCTACTGTATTATGCCATGCAGGTAAAACAGCGACAGCAAAAAATCAGGCGAGGCCAGGCCGGCTCAGTAGCTCAGTGGTTAGAGCAATGGCACAGTATATCAGAGACCCGTGTTCGAGTCCTGGCATTTTTACTGAAAATTTCTATGTTGGTATATATTGTTGAAAATCAATTCTCAGATGTTTTCAGCAAATTAACAGTATTTTTTAAAATAATGTAATTGCTTTTATTTGGATACATGTTAACATAAATGTATTAACCCAGTGATAGCGTACATGATTAGTTTAGTGCAGAAAACTTGGTGTAATACCTCTTACGGTTTTCATGATATACATTTTCAAAGTTTGGGTTGTGCGACTTTTGAAACTAGTATGCACAATTGCTAATAGCTAGTTTCCTGGTGCCTGATTTTCAGAGCTGGCACCTAGCTTTGAAGAAAATTTTTCGAGCACTGTATATCAATCAAATGTATAGAAAGATTTTTTTTTTCCAGCAAATTATCATTGAAATATAATAATAGTCAGAAAGACATTTTAAGAGGGAAAATGAGATAATTAGAAAAGATGAGAAGAACATTGTGAAATTATGTCTCAAAACACGTAATAGAAGACAAATACGGGCAGGGAAAATAAATCTTGGAGTACACACAAGACTACTTGCTCAAGCTTCAGTTTTCTCTGATAATTTGAAGCATTTTGTTTAATGTTGAATTTCAGAAAATATTTAATGTTGACTATTATATATTTTTTCAGATTTTACTACTGAAACCTCAGCAAGAGAAAGAGAATGCTTGCATTAGTATTTGGACCCGACTAGTGAATACTCTTATAGATAATGTCTACACTCCACCAACAACATTTGAAGTAGAAAATGAAGGTAATGTTTCTCTGTTAAATCCATTGTTTATGTTTATTGAGTAACAAAGTAATTGGATGAACATTTGAGATTCCACTTAGATATTTGATAATGTAAGAATAATAACACTGATGAACAAATTCAAACTTTTTTTTGCTCCTTTGAACGAAAATAGGTGATTATTTATAATTCGACCCCGTTGAATCCAAATCTGAAAGTAGAAATGCTGTATCACCTATCGTTTTCCCTGGATTTTCATTTTTTGTTTTTAATAAAAATTTAATTCACTTTGTAATAATACATCGAAATTTGAAATTATTTTTGTTTCTTTGCTCATGAAATAAGATTTAAATGTTGAAGTGAATAACTATGAAATATTAAAATATATAGGACCGATTTTGACTGTTCAATGAAGAAATTTCATGCAAAAAAAAAGAAGGAAAAAAACACATTTTTACTCACATTGTCAAAATTTCTTTGTTGAACTCTGCTGTTTGTAACTGCCACCAGAAACCTCTTCCTTGAGGTTCCAACAGTAGTCTGCTAACATGTTCTGTACCGATTTTCCTGCATATCGTTTCTCCATGACAGAAATATCCTGGTGAAATCTCTCGCCGCATTAGTCACTAACCGCGCCCAAGTTAGGGGGGAAAAAGTCCAAATGCGAATGTAAAAAGTGAAGTTTCAAGGACATATTGCACCCCATGCGCTGATAACACTTCAACAAGTTCTTAACAAGTTCCTTGTAGTTGTGAGCTTTCACATTTCCAAGAAAATTACAGCATTCTTGTCTGAAAGCTAACCATGCGCATTTCTCTTTTTCTGTTAGCAATTCCACAAAGTTGTCATCATGAATGATCTCACGGATTTGCGGCCCAATAAATATGCCTTCTTTTAACTTACTATCACTGAGTTTAGGAAATGTTTTTCTCAAGTGCCCAAAACCCTCACCGTGTTTATCCAAAGCCTTAACAAAATGTTTCATCAGCCCTAACTTTATATGCAACGGTGGTACCAAAATCTTGTCTTTCTCAAGTAGAGGGTGATTCCTAACACTCTTTTCTCCAGGAATTAAGTTTTTTCGTATGGGCCAATCCACAATGTTGTAATGTTTCTTTTGCCCAGCTGTCCCATTCGCAAAGAAAGCAACAACATTTTGTAAACCCAGATTGCATGCCTAACAGTATACCAATCAATCATTTTGAGGTCTCCCCATATCTGCCAACCATATTTTTCATAATTTATCACTTTTAATATTTATTCATATTTTCATATGTTTCCTTCATGGTGGAAGAATAGGCAAGGGGTACTGATGGGTATATATTCCCATTATGCAACAATACTACTTTTAAACTATTCTTAGATGAATCTGAAAATAGTCTCCACTCGTTTGGGTTGTGACTCCTTCCAAGTTCTTGCAGAAGCCCTTCTACAACATTGCAGTAAGTTAACTCATTACTAACAGAAAAAAAAATGTGTCAGTGATTGTTGGCGTTTCCGATATGACACCTTAACACCATCTTGTAATAAATTCCACCCTCGGAGACGAGAACCTAATAATTCCGCTTGAACTTTAGAAAGGTTGAGGTCTCTGACTAGATCATTTAGTTCGGATTGGGAAATAAAGTGAGGTATATTTGGATCAGGAAAATTTGGATCGGTGTTTGAATATGAGGGTTCAGGTTCGTCATCTGGAGAAGCACTGCTTGGTTCTGTTTCATCCACTGTCCATTCTTTAGGAGGCTTAGGAATTGGTATAAAATCATGACTCATAGATTTCTTGGCTGAAGGAACATCAGGATAAAATATAGAATGTTTTGATTTAGAACTATATCCCACTATGTTTGTTAAACAGAAGTAACAATCCGTAGTATGATCTTTCTGTTCTGTCCATATTACAGGGTTTACGAAGGGCATCGATTTGTGAGTGCCGTTAAGCCAACCACGTAAAGTTCGCGAACAATTACAACAAATTTTACCTGGTGTCCAGCTTTTTCCCTCGTCTACTTTGCTTCCAAAATACAACTCATATGATTTTTTCACTATAGGAGTGATAGTATTTCTCTGTGACTTCGGAGTTAATTCCCCGCAAACATAACAAAACAAGTTCGGGTTATTTACACATTCGCGTGACATGGCGAACTCATTAATTGAGTTATAATATATTTCTTTAAAAAAACAATTATGAATGCTCTGATCGTTTTGTTAAAATACAACTTACACTTCACTTCACTAAACACAATATTACATTCACAATTTCACGAACATACACAAACATAAAATACGGCTACTCGCGAAGGCTACTCGGAAAGGAAGTAAGGAAGTTAAGACTTGACTAACCCACAAAAGAACAAATTTTAACAGAGAAACAGGAAATTACTCTACTGCCAGATGTTTCCTCCACGAAATATTAAGTGCCAGTAATAAGCACACAAGGTCGCTAATAGGTTCATATCCATTTGCTAGGAACCAAACGTTAAGCCGGATGCAGAGCAGGGTGCGGAGACCTGAAACCATAAAACTATAAAATGTGGGTGATACAGGAAAACGGATGCGATATTCGTTATCAGCACATCTGAATACATAAAGATCACTTAGTTTTATTTAAAGGAGTATTTCATTGTTTATCAGTGTAATTTTAGAATATGAACACAAGTGTAATATGCTCAAACCTAACGTGAATGTATATCATATGATACAGAAATGTCATTACACCTAAGCAGTGTGTCTACCAGTCTGGAAAACCTGGAAATCCTGGAAATGTCAGGGAAATTTACCGGTTTTCTGGAAAAATCAACGTTTTTGTTGTAGTGCACTAAAAGTATGTTTTTGAACAAAGACAAAGAGGACAAGGAAGGAATTCTAAATTTGTTGTGGATAAACTGTACTGGGCGTTACCAAAGTTATAGTAGAAACTGCATATTAAATATTCTAGTAGGCATGGGACCGATTAATTGGTACTCTATCGGTATCGGCCGATATATGCATATCGGTGTATCGGTTTATCAGTAAAATTACCGATTATTTTACTGATCTGATATATCAATAAATATCTTATAATTTAGTGCAAAATTCTGCCATTTTGTTGTAATTTTTATGGATAATCTCCATGCCCTTCTTTCTAAAAAAGTAAATGTCTAAATATTCAACTTCTTTTGCACTGCAGTCACCTTGAAACACACATTTATTAAGGAGATCAATGATCATTTCAGGTTCTTCAAGAACCATTTCTAATTTTATATCTGATCGGTAGAATATCGGTTATTGGTATCGCTAAATTTTATGTCTGTACTTTATCGGTATCGGCCAAAATTTTATGTCAGTACTTTATCGGTATCGGCCTAAATTTCATATCAGCCCATCCTAGGAATATGTCACATTTTGAAAAATTTTCATGTGCAAATTACTACAGTAAATGGCTATTGGATTTCATCACTTTTTTGTTCCAATTTTTGGGTTTTGTTTGGTAGATAGTGCAGTTAATACAGGTTTTTTTTTTACTAAATGTTACTATAATTGTGTATTATTTATGCTATAATTGTTATAAATTTTTTGATGATAATAATTCTTAGTTGGTCGCAAGTCAACCCTGCTATTATCACTTTTATATGTGAAGTGAATATTCTAAAAACTTGGTTAAGTGGAAATCTAAGTGTAGTGTTAATTAAAATATGGTGGCCTTCTTACACACATCTTTAAATGCATGAATTTGAAAAAAAATTGGTTCTTGGTCTTGAAAACCTGGAATAGTCGGGGATTTTTATTTTTTTCAAAATTGTAGACACCCTGCTAAGTGGTCCCATACTTGTACAGTCACGGACACTTCTGGGTTATAATGCTTCCATTGAAAGTCAATGTGTTTGTTACAATCCAACAGTGTCTGTGACTGTACATGGGTTTGTAAAGTTACAGATTATTTTTTGTTACCTTTCAGACCTGAATGTGGAACATGCCCAGCTGCTCCTTTTTCTTTTCCACTCACTGAATCTGATGCAGAAAAAGTCAGTGCTGCTGATATGTGCTAATGGTGTGATTCGCTGCAGCGAGATAGTTCGTTCTGCCATGAAAGACTCCCAGCTGCTTCACTTATCAAGACTTTTGTTGCTTTTCGAATATTTAATGAAACATTTGTACGATGCACCAGCAGCAGTTTTGGAACAGGTAAGGCATAACATCTTGAGTTCAAATTCTTTTTTATTACAAGTTAAACACTACTTTGCCAGTTGAACTATGACACATGCTCATTGGAGTTATGCTTGTTTTGCATTATAGGCTCATGTTTCATTGGCTTGAATCTCATTTATACTTTTAGGCCCAACCCTTTAACCATTTTAAAATACTCAACATATGCCAAACGTTCTTAATTTTGCTCATTACTAGATTATATTATAATGATAATTGCAAGTAGATAAGTGTTCCAGCATGACATTCATGCCAGTGACGGTGTACAATTTTTTGGTAATGATGGTAAATCTTGTCATTATTATAATTACCAGGTAACTTTTTTGTAAACAAAAAGAAACCTTGATTGATTAATGTAATTTCCTTGAGTTTAGTGAATGATAAAATCTGTGTATGACACCCATACATTAATTAGTTCTTGTATTTTATTAATGATGATAATTTTTGTCATTATTATAATTGTTATATAACTGCACCTATATAAACAACAAAAGAAACTGTTTCAGTAACAAAATAAGTTTCTTGAATTTTATTGATAAAAAAATGTGTGGGCTTCTGAACCTCCTCTTCATGTAAGTAGCCTAGGATACTCGGCCATGGAGACCTGCTTTGTGCTTACTGTTTCTTTCTTAATTTCCCCTAGGTGCAGTGGAATTTATTTAGTGCAACAAGTTTGGTAACAGATAGTGAAAATAAGGATGCTGCTCGTGTTGCATCTAGAATATACTGCCCATGGAAGGACATTGAGGATAACTATAGGAAATACGCACCACAGGATGAATTCGCTATGAAACCCAGGTTCTATAGTCTTACTCAGAATGAAATCAATAATCAAGATACACCCAAGTTGGACGGATTGGTGAGTAGCTCTATCTTATCAAATTTTCATTGTTTTCTTTCTAAATGTGATTTCTATACATTTGCTAAAGCTAATGTTGACAGTTCATTATCAGTTTTGAAAAGATGTGAATTTTTATAATTACTGGAAATAAATGATCACTAGAGGCATGCATATTTCGTTTTTGACGAAAACACAAAATGTGAAATAACACATTGTAATTATAATTTTTCATGTTTCTGAAAGTTATCCTACCCTGTTTGTCACGAAATTATGCTAAATAAACTGCAAAATGCGAGATAGATTCTCTGAACACGAAGTTTAGAGTTTATTTACCAACGTGACACTTTCTGAAGTTTGAATTATCCTGTGAGTTATGCAATTCATGGAAAATTGATTAATTCTGCTGTAAATATTTGAGAAGCAAAAATGGACCCTTTTATACAGAAATAAACTTAAAATTCTGGTAATGACATAAATGTGCTATTAGAAGGATATGTTTATTTTGTGTAGTAAGTGCAGTTTTTAACCTAAATTTGGGATTATATTCACAATTTTGAAAACCAAAATGTCATTTTATATACCACTTTTTTGCCGCTATAACAGTGAAAGTTTATTTTATTTACCACATTTGAACCCGATATTGACTGTTTTCGTTCCGAAATTGACTTTGTGACTAATTACTCTTATTTCTTGACACAGGCTTGCAATTTCATCTTGGGAACTGCTGACAAATTGAAGTATCCTCTTCTAATTGATGCACTTATTGACATTTTGAGTATTAGCAACCAATGTAGCAATGCTGCGAAGCGTGGAGAAAAGTCTAGTGTAACAGGATTGTGTGCTGTCCAGTATTGTTTCACCATTTGTTGGAGGTGAGTAGTTTTTTTTATTATTAATATTTACTTACGTTATTTAATATATCTGAACACATGCACACTGTTCTAATATTCCATTATTACCTTATTACCTCGGAAATATTTTCTGTGAACCTTGATTTTCTGGGGTTTTTTCAGGCCCTGTGATGAAAGAAATCACAGGAAAATGTAAATTCCGGAAAAGTTTCATCGCTTGTGCGTTATTGGGTCTTTGATGTTTAAGTGCATAATGTGGCCAAAATGCAAAATCGAGGAACATGAAATCAGGGTTTCACTGTATATGAATGCAATTAATAAATTTTTGTTATAATGTTGGTTAGCTGATATGCCTCTGAACTGATGCCAGTACCTGTGCCGATTCACTTACCGTACTTAAAAATTATAACAGTTCAGAGTATCTATAAATATTAATGTATAGGTTTTTCATTGAAACTGTTCCATATCATTGTATCAGAATTTTGCATGAGATAATCATTTATTCATGTTGAGGGGAATAAACAACGTGGTTGATAATATAAGACGTAAGTGAGTTACTAGAGATAAATCCGCGAAACTTACTTGTAAGTGGCCGCGGTGGCTCAGTCGGTAACGCGTCTGACTACCATGCTCAAGGTCCCAGGTTCGATCCCCGGCCGGTTCAAATCCGGGAACTTTTCTAACGTTGGAAGCGGCCCCGGCGCCAAATAAAATGGGTACCTGGGGGAAACCCTGGGAGGTAAAGGCAGTCAGGGGCGTGATGCTGATCACATCACCCCCACTCATGACCGGATCAAGAAAGTGTGGGGCGTTACCCCCACACCCCCTATATGCCTGTATGGCGTGGTGCTAAGCACAGGGGAGCACTTTACCTTTTTACTTACTTGTAAATGTTCTATTAATTTCGATGCCCTCTGCCACCATCCACTTGGGAACTCAATGCTTTACTGTTAGGCTGACTTCCGGTTCCTGTGACATGTGACGTCTTCCCAAAGGTCATTCAGTTGAAAGTGCCGGTGAACAGCTACAAAATGAAAAACATCGTGTACAATGCGCAACAGAGAGCGCTTACAGTCGATATTGCGGACAAACACACAGAAATTTGACAACTGGCGCACGTGTGTGATAAACAAAGAATTTACCTCATATCAGTGCTACACCGCACGAGATGGCTACATGCCAACAAAAATATAGATTACGTGCTACATAAATAACATCAAGAGGAAACTCCTGAAAAGGTTAAAGAAGGGAATATTCCTACCGCGTTTGGCATTCCAAAGACTCACAAAGTTGGTGTTCCTCTTAGGCCCATTATTCCTACATACGAACACCTGGGATACGGATTGGCTAAGGAACTGATAAAAGTGTTAAAAATTCAGTAGAGGTTAAAAAATCCATTGAAGGATTTGAAATAGAGGATGTTGATATAATCAGCAGTTTTGACGTAATAAATTTATACCCTAGTGTTCCAAGAGACAAAGCGGGTGACTGCCTTCAGAGGTGGTTGTTGAAGAAAGGGGTAGAAGTTTTGGTTGCATGGGAATACGTTAGGTGGTTTTTCCTTATAACCGGTTACAATTACTTTTACGTTAATGAGAATATCTTTAAACAGAAAGAAGGATTGGCCATGGGCAACCCGATCTCAGGCCACGTTGTTAACATCTTCATGTATTACATCAAAAAAGCTGCTTTAGACCTAGTTGGGGGGGGGGGGGGGGTGAAGTTCTACGTCAGGTATGTCGAAGACCTTGTTTTTACCAAATTGGGAAAACAGGAGGAAAGGATTAATTTTACTAGGGAAGACCTAATCGACAATAAGATCAATTTTCTAGATTTCAGCATAACAAAAACTGATAACGAAATAAAGACCGGTGTATTTCATAAGCCACTAGCGGGTAATCTGTACCTTAACAAGAGTTCTGAACACTCATGTAGAGTCAAATATAATGTTTACCTTAATTTCTACATCAGGCCGGAGAGATTGTGTAATGACAAAAATGAGAAGGAGAAAGACATGACTTGGATAAGCCTTGCAATCAAAGGGTCCCAGGTTCGATACCCGGTGGAGGCAAAAGTGGTTCGGATCCCACTTTAAACTGTAGGTCCAGTCCCGATTAGCCTTATTGTGCATAAAGTGGACTTAAAACACCAAATCAACATGACTTGGATAAGGCGAGTGGGTTTAAAGAATGGGCATACAACCTTTGAGATGGATAGGATTGCAAGGAAAGCGAGGAGAATTGTAGGGAAGGAACTGATTAATATTGCTGTTAGGGACGTTAAAAAGGAGGAACAGGATAGGGGGACATGATTTATCGGTATTCCCTACTATAAAGGAAAAGGAGGAACAGGATAGGGGGACATGATTTGTCGGTATTCTATATAGGAATTTCTGAAAAAATAGAAAAAACAATGAAAGGATACGGTGTGAAATGTGGAATGAAAGCCCCCCCGTAGCATTGAAAAATGTTTTACGTAATATAAGAAAGAAAGAAGACCCTGAAGAACAGAAAGCTGTCTACAAAATTGTATGCGAATGCAGGAGGGAATATGTAGGACAAATGGGAAGGAGTATGCGAATCCGATGGGGTGAGCATGATAAAGATATCAGAGAAGGGGTTTCAAAAACCGGCCTCGCGGAACACATTATTGAGAGCAAGCATAGGTTTATAAAAAGGGAAGTTATTAGGAAAAGTAATAATAAATTGGACCAGAACATTTATGAAGCAGCATATATATGATGCACAGGAAGTGGCAATAAGCTCAATAGGGACGACTGTAATTTGGAAGAGGGGTGGATACGTTTCCTTAGAAAATGGGATAATGCCGATAAAAATTATGATAAGTTGGGTTTTCATGTCACCGCCGAAGTTTTGAGAGTTGTAGGGGAAGAACGTGAATTCTCATTGGATTGGTGACGTTGCTGTTGAGGGGAATCAATCCTGTGGGGGAGGAGGTAATCTCCAACTCTGCGCTTGTAGACCATAACCCACGTGCTTCACCTTACTGCTGGACGGGAGTTCATCGGCTGCCATGTGGGCACCTGGTTTTTAGTTTTTTAGTTTTGAATATGAGTATTTTTTAGAATGTTTTATCTGGATAGGGATTTTTATGATTTTAATAACTAGGATTTTTAAGTGTTTTTTTACCGATTCCTTCAACCATATCCCTATTTAACATTATTTCACGTGACACCATGTCCGGTGTCTAGATTTATTAGTTAGACCTGAAGAAGGAGGAAGTATTTACCTCCGAAACGTCGTCCGGATTAACATATACTCACTCACGTAAGTTTGAAAAGTTTTAATACTATTTTACGTATTTATTTTGTACATGCTACATACTGTAAAAAATGAAAAAAAAACAAAAAAACAGCACCCTCACCAGCAAACTACACCACATCGGGGGAAAGTGGCCAAGTGAAAGTGTGAATGACCCAAATCACGGACAAGTGAACAACATTGTCAACTTGACGAACCTCAACGTTTCACTTTCCTTCAAAAATCTCCTAGTTTCCGGCGAAAAATTCAATGTACTAACCAGTGAACCCCCCACCCTAGATATCATATGTGCAGCAGAAAAAGCGGCATGTTTTGCACCCAACCTGCAACATGCGGACAGCGACAGCAGGCATTTTGCAGAAGGTGGCCCTACAGAAGGCATCCAAATCCTACCCGACCCACCAAAAAATCAGGTCATTGCTAACCGAATTCAAATCTTGGCTGGAAGCCAACAACTGTTGGTGCATGAAATCAGATAAAAAAAAACCAGTGTATATTCATGTAAAATGCATGAAAAACTAAATAGTGATTCATACAAGACCATCAACAGGGACCCAACCGAAACGTGCAAACACATAATCAAGCGTGCAGTTGAAAGTTGTGTAATGCTGAACCAGGAAGACTGCAAACTTCTCCTAAACACCCACTCATCTCCCGTCATAGCTTATGGTATTCCAAAAATGCACAAACAGGGGATTCCGATGCACCTCATTGTTGCAGAGTTTAACCAACCTACGGTCCACCTCACAAAGTGGTTAAATTACAATTACAAACTAACGTACATTTTCCGAAACAGCACAGATGCCAAAGAACTAATAACATCAATAGTACAAGCCAACCATGCCAGAATTGCCAGCATAGATATTGTTGACATGTATAACTCCATCCCAATCAACCTAGCCCTCACCTCAGTGGAAAGATGGCTCTCTGCCAATAAGGTCTCACCAGTGGAAGTGTCTGAGGTATCCAAGTTATTTGAAATCTGCCTCGGTCACAACTATTTTCAATTTCAAGAAAAGTATTTCATACAAACAGAAGGTTTGGCCATGGGCAACCCCCTGTCCGCTCCCATAGCAAACATTGTTATGCACCTAGCTGAAAAAGATATTCTTCACTCACCAGAACTCCGATACATACAATATTGCAGATGACACCTTGGTCGTTTACAAAAGGGAAGGGGAAATAGATCTACTCATGGAAAAACTTAGCAACATTCACCCCAGGTTGAAATTTACAATAGAACGGGAAAACCAAGGCATCATTAATTTCCTAGATCTAATCATCAAAAGGAAAGACAACAAATTCACCACCACGGTCTATAGAAAACCAGGGGCAGGGAACCAGTATATCCACTCCCCTTTCCAACCACCCATCCCAACATAAAGCCAATGTATGGCTTAACTTCTACAGAAGAGCTTTCTCCCACTGTTCAAGTGAAGAAGATTTGAAGGAAGAAGTTACTATAGTAACGGACATAGGACTTCAAATTGGATACACAGTACATCAACTCTACATGGTGCAGCAAAGCGGAAATGCAAGTACGACAATTTAACCTACTCCACCCAGCCAGCAGTGATAAAGCTAAATGGATTGCCTTCCCTTACCACCAGACTACATCCAACCACCTAGCCAAGACCTTGAAACAATATGACATAACACTTGCACACAAACCAATGAACAAAATAAGCCAGTGTCCTAAGCAAACACAAGAGATCATTTCTTTCCCCACTAGACAACCCAGGTGTATATGATGCCCAGTGTGAGTGCAACTCACACTACATTGGCAGATCCATCAGATCTGTCAATGAGCGTATACAACAGCACTTAGCAAATGCAAAAAAATCCCAACCCACTACCGAACTAGCAAGGCAACTCAAGTTCAACAAACACAGGATCCAAAATGTTTCAGTTAGGCACACATCACACACCCTAATCGACACCAAAATCAAAGAGAAGCATGCAATTATGCACTTTCCGCACGAGCTGAATATCGACAGCGGTCAGGCTCATCATGTTTGGCTCCTACTATTATTACAACAGCTCAAACCTATCGCGTGCAACAGTCGAAATGGCTACACCAGCACCCCTAGCTGTAGTCGAGAAAACAACAACAGAAACCGGAAGTCAACCTAACAGTAAAGCATCAAGTTCCCAAGTGGAGGGTGGCAGAGGCCACTTAAATTAATTGAACATTTACAAGTAAGTTTGCGGATATATCTTTAGTAACTCGCTTATGTCTTATATAATCATTTAATCAAGGAGTCCCATTTCTTCCCATGATGTACATAATCTTATGGATTTTTAGACTCTATGAAAACGTCGGACTGGAAAGTATCAGCTAGTATTCACTGATCACATTTCAACTGGCATCGGCTCAGCCCTATAAAGTTCTGTGTAGTGGGTGACATAGATATGAAATGTTCAGATTGTGTATGGTAAGTTGGCTCATTTTTTTAAATCTTTGTTTTAGATTACTTCAGATGTTGCCTCCTTCAACTCCCTACATGGATCGTTTAGAGCGTGGTGAAGAAATCTCTGACACATCTCTGCTGCTGCATTCACTTGTTTGGGGTCCTCGCAGTGGATGCAGGACATTCAATGGCTGGATGAAGGTATGCTTATTTACATAGAAATTTAAGAAATGCTACATTTTATCTTCGGTGCGAAAAGTCTAATGTGTTCTGCCTGTATCTTAAACATACATCGCAATTCCAGCAAGAAAATTCAAGCACTTCAATTGCAGTGTAATTAATACAGCGAGTTTCAAAATGATTTGAACGATAAGAAATCATTCCATGAGCGTTAAAACACTATCAGTGATTAAAATTGTATTGAAATACTTTCGACCACATCCTCGAGTTTTGTTTGGCACGGTTGTAGTAGTTCGAAGTTCTTCCGCCAGGTGGCAGAGTGACAAGTTGCAAGATGACAAAAAAATAATTTGAAGAATAAACTTTGCCCTTGTGCATTACATTTGATTTCAGTATGCAGCATATCTTATAATGTACAACACTTTGAGAGTTTTCAGACCAGAGTGACTAGGGATATGGGTCCCTCAAGTCCATAAATCAAGCTTCACTGTGCTTTCATGACCAGCAGACCAAAGTGACACACAGTGCACCCTACTGAGACATGCAATCAAGAAGCAAAATGTGCAGCTAGTTGTGTCGCTGTGGTGTGAAAGGTTGCACTTATTTCTGACGGTTTGTTTTCAAGTGGCAAATGTCATTTGTGGCTTGTCATGTCTTGCTTGTCACATGGTCTCTAAGCAAAGAACACGTCATTGCTTCCTCGTCAAGTGAAGTCGAATTGCCATGCAAATAATTTAATAGTACTGTGTAAGGGGGATGGGCCGATACCGATAAAGTACTGATATTAAATTTACCTTAACCAATATTCTACCGATCCGATATAAAATTCCAAATGGTCCTTGAAGAACCTGAATGGATTATTGACCTCCTTAATAAATGTGTTACCAAATGATTACAATTCCAAAAAAAAAAAAAAGGCAGCATGTACAGATATGCAATTTTTTAAAAAGTAGGGCATAGAGATTAGATGTTTATATTCATAAAAATTATAACAAAATGGTAGAATATTTCACTGAATTATAAGATGTATTGGATTGGTAAAATTATCAATAATTTTTATCTATGCACCAATATGCCTGATTCCAATGGAGTACCTATTAAGCTGTCCCATCCCTACTGTGTAATTTTGACTTACTTTGATCTTTTATAAAGTTGATTGGAGTGTTTACATTTGCACTAAGATGAATTAAGTACTAATTACACAAAGTAATAGACATTACGCATAAAAGCAATGAAACGATGTCGGTTGGACTGAACCTTGGACAAAAATGTGTAAAGAAGTAAATTCCAGCACTACTAGGTAAGACGAGTGTACTACCATTGTAAAGTTGACATTGTGCTTTGTAATAATCCAGCAGCTTTTAGTTGATATGACTGTAATGTGGTCGAGTATATGTGGTTAGGAAAAAAATTAAACATTTTTGTTATTGCAAGTGGCTTTTCTGCCTCTTTAGATTTGTAACGATGAGATGAATGATGAATAGGTGAAATGGATGAATAAACACACATTGAAACCCCCACATCTGGGCTAGGACTTCAACCCAGAACCTTTAGAATCCATGCGTTACAACCAAGGCAACAGGTTAGCAGTGTCTTCTGCAGCCCTTTTTAGTACAGTGGAACCTTGATTTTGCGGTCAAGTATTTTACACATTCCCACGTTATTCTTTCACTTTTCATGGACCCCAATAGAGCAAAATGCTATAGAATTTTCCCAGATTTTGCATTTTCTGAATTTTAAGGTTTTCGTCTCAGTCCTCTGAGAAAACTTAAAATTAGGGTAATTCATTCTAAGTCCACAGTTCATTATTCCGTTGAGTTCTTGTTTTTGATGGAGAGTCTTGAGGACTCTCGGAAGCAATAGCTCCTGCCAACCTCAACACCTACCCCATGGCCCTCAATAAAACCTGCCATCCTATATATATATGCACCCACCCCACCCATTCTCCCCACACTCAAATCTCAAAAAACCAAGCACGAACCTTAAACACCTGTGAAGAAACATGCAAGTGAAAGCAAATGCCTTCCCACGAATGCAGACGACGAGATCGGGAACGAACGGCACCAAAATCCCATTGTGTGGCAGAAGAAGAAAATACCATGCCCGTGTCAGTGGAGCAGAAAGTAAAAGGCTGACGTCAACTATACTGAACGCAACTTCAACTGGCGATGGGTGAAAACATCGCTCTCCAGAAACAACGTTGCCAAGCGTACTTCTGTTTTTGCCAGTTGTCTTTATATGACTGTGTGTCCGCCTGCATTCCGACCTGTGGGTGGTCCTTCCGGGAACTTCGTCGTTCAGGACCGCGTGTGCAGTTGTACCATTAACCCCCGCTGATTTCTGGTGCCGATGATATCGTTGCCCGAGAAGATTCTTTCTCACTTTACAGTACGTGTGGCAACTTGTGGTGTACTCAACGCTCATTTGTTTTGTCTCGAACAACGTTTGGTACGTTGCGACACGAAAATGCCTGATTTCAGTTGAAGAAAATTCAAATGATCGCTAATCGCTGTTTCCCAGCTAACAGTTCGAGTTACGTTCAGTATAGCACCACCACAAATGCGAGCGGTAGAGAAAGGAACCACACCACCTGCGGCAAGACAGTATACGAGGGCGATTCAATAATTATTGTCCCCGGCATACTTAGAGGATATGAATTGCAATGAATGATGGGGATATTGTAGCCTAATGTCTTAGATGCCTATATGCAAAATTTCAGAACCGTAGGTGCTACAGTAAATTTGTTTTTCTCTTTTTATGTGTGAGAGGTGGCACTTAGTTTGAAAAATGGAGAAAACCGAACAACGAGCTGTCATCAAGTACCTCCAGAAAAAGGGGCTAAGCCCAAAGGAGATTCATGAGGACATGGTCAGTGTGTTAGGTGATGGGGCTCCTACCTACCAGGTGGTAAAAAACTGGTGCCGCGATTTCCGTTGCGGCAGGGAAAGCTGTCAACAGGCCCCTGGTGCTGGTCCTCCAAGAACAGCATCCACCCCAGAAAACATTGATGCTGTGCATGACATGATTATGGCTGACAGAAGAATCACGGTGCAACAGTTAGCAGACATCGTGCACATCTCTGTAGGCTCAGTGGAAACCATTGTGCATGAACACTTGGGATTCAGAAAAGTGTCAGCGCGATGGGTCCCCAAAATGTTATCCCGTGAACAACAGAAAGACAGAGTTCAATGTTCAAGGGCTGGTTTGGAGCTGATGGGGGTAGACCTGAAGCAGGTCTGTGATAGATTTGTGACAGTGGATGAGACATGGCTCCACCACTATGATCCCGAGTCCAAACGACAGAGTATGGAGTGGCGGCACAGCAATTCACCTACCCCCCGCAAATTCAGGGTGCAAGCATCAGCACGCAAGGTTATGGCCACAATTTTTTGGGATGCGAAGGGTGTGCTCCTTATTGACTACCTGGTGGGACACACTGTTACTGGGGACTATTATGCAGCCCTAATCCCTAAGTTACGCGAAGCAATCAAGGAGAAACGGCGTGGGATGTTGCGGCGAAAAGTGCTGTTTCACCACGATAATGCTCCAGCACACAGAAGCCATGTTACTGGTGCCTTAATCCATGTTGCTGGTTTCCATGTGTTGGAACACCCTCCCTACTCACCCGACCTCGCCCCTAGTGACTTTCATTTGTTCCCGAAGTTGAAGGAGCACCTCAAGGGGACGCATTTTCCCTCAAATGCTGCTGTTATGGACGCTGCGGAAGAATGGCTCACGGCTCAGCCACAGACATTCTTTGAAGCTGGCATAGTGGCTTTACAGCATAGGTGGAAGAAGTGCATTACTGTGAAGGGGGACTTTATGGGAAAATAATACTGCTTATATGTCAGGGACAATAATTATTGAACCACCCTTGTATTTCTGACGAAGCTACCAGACAGGTGGGAAAGTCGATCACAAGCAAAAAGTAAGCAAAAAAAATGAACTGTGGACTTACTAGAGTGTATCCACCAAATGGATATATTTATATACAAATAAAATTAAGGTTCCATTTTCTACATATACAATTGCTGACTTTGATGTTAATAATCCTGGAAATCTTTTTATTTTCTTCTTCAGGATTGTTTGGTGAAGCAAGGCATCTACACGCAGTATGCTGAGAATATACTGAAGAAAGTTAGCAAAACAGTAAATAACGTGAAGTATGATGTAACTGTCGCAAAACATTGCATTGCCAACTTGAAAGTGAAGAACTTCAGGACACAAAAATGTAAGTTTACTGTAGACTCTTGGAGAAAGCATTAGGGTCGTATCAGTTAAGAGGAACATGAATATTTCTTTCTTGAATGACAAACATAAAATGTGAGATTAGTCTAGGGGCATGCATATTTAGTTTTTGACGAAAACATGAAATGTGAAATAGCCATTGTAATGTTCATGTTTTTGAAAGGTATGAGGTGCATTTTGCTACCCTGTTTTGTCACGAAATGATGCGAGATGAACTGAAAAATGCGAAATAAACTTTCAAACACGAAATTTAGTTTATTTACTGAATTATCCTGTGAGTTATGCAAATCAAGGAAAATTGATTAATTCTGCAGTAAATATTTGAGAAGCAAAAATGGACTCCTTTACACAGGAATGGACTTAAATCTGTGATAACTATATAAACGTGCTGTTTGATGTTAAATGTTTATTCACAATTTTAACACTGAAATGCCATTTTATGTACCACTTTTGATCCCAAAATATGCCCAGTTTTTGTACTGAATTCTTGATCTTTTATTCACCATAAATATGTGGCTGTAGAGATTACACACTATAATGTTTATTTTTGAAGTTTAAAATGTGTGAGGTGCATTTTCCGAGAATATTTTGTCATGAAATCATGCAAGATGTGATATACTACTGACATTAGCACCATAGATCTGGAAATTCTAGAAAAGTGTAAATAAACCTAGGCCATGGAATAGTTCAGGATTTTTTAAAAATACCTGGAAAAGTGTTGTTGTATTTGCGAAGATTAGTGAGTGAAGATACATTCCACTTGAACCATGGGAGACTAGTCATTCCCCAATATCAATTGCCCATAATGTTTCTTCATGATTGTTATTAATGTGTTACTAGAATGGCCATTTTTATTGTATGTGATAAGCAATATTTTCACACAAATAGTTTCTAAGCACATTCTGGGAGGGTAAGATTGATTGATTGATTTGCTTTATTTTACTTTGCCTTTTGTGCCACTTTTTGCGAATTTTCGAAGATGGGGATGAAACAGCACACACAAGAATAAATCATTAAAAGTTCCAACATTTTGCTGCCCCTCCTGGCAGTGTCAAGGATAAAATGGCATTAAAAACGGGTCTGGGCAGGAGGAGGAACAGAAATATACCATTTCTAACTTCATAACACTAATGTCATTTTACATACCTCTTTTGAATCGAAAGTAGGCTCAGTTTTTGTACTGAAATTTTCATTTTCCTTGAAAAAGTAAAAAGTAAAGTGTTCCCCTGTGCTTAGCACCACACCATGAAGGCGTATAGGGGGTGTGGGGGTAATGCCCCACACTTTCTTGATCCGGTCGTGAGTGGGGGTGATGTGATCAGCACCATGCCCCTGACTGCCTTTACCCCCCAGGTTTCCCCAGGTACCCATGTTATTCGATGCTGGGTGGGCGCCGGGGCCGCTTCCATCGTTAGAAAAGTTCCCGGATTTGAACCGGCCGGGGATCAAACCCGGGACCTTTAGCATGGTAGTCAGACGCGTTACCGACTGAGCCACCGCGGCCACTCTTGATATAAGTTAATTTCCAATCCATAGTATATTCAACTCAAGAATGACTTGCTAATGAATTTTTATTTTATTCTTACAGCTTCAATGGTTTTGAAAGCAAATCTTCCCCAGCTGTCTGACATTTACATGCTTGATGCAGTGATAGCAAAAATTCAAGTAATGCTCGATGAAGGGATATCGAAACCATCTTCAGATCCAGATTCAGGGAAGTAAGTATGAGTGGTTTATATCTGACCCAGTATTTCTATGAAAATGTGAACTAATGTATGTACTCAGCATTATTTGACTAATAGACTAATTTGTAGTAAAAAAAATAACAGTTGATGGTGGCAACTGCTGAGTAATAATTTTTGTTGTGTTGTCTTTTGTCTCTAGCTACATGAGTTGCAATAGCATTTGTTTTCTTTTCCAGGGGAAGTCAGTCTGTTGAATCGACAACTCAGACAGGTGAAATAGCCCAAGATTTACTTCCATATATTCTTCAATTAATAGAAGGCATTTTGTTCTGTAGCAGGTAAGATATTCCTGTCTTATTGGAACTTATACCATTTGAATTTTGATTGTGGTTATCAGTGGGATATTCTCCCATAAACCAACTTTTTCCATATACAGTTAAACCTCTATTTTACGTTTTTCAGGGGACCAGACTTAAACAACTTAAAATGCAGGAAAACGTAAAATCGAGGAAAATTTTATGACATTCTGCTCTGTTGGAACCGTCAAGACTAAATGTAAAATTGGGATTCCACTTTATATGGATATTGTTGGAAAATTTTAAGTTGCATTTTACTTGCATGCCTGCATTGGTGATTTATTTCTATTATATTTAATTAATATATAATAACTATATACAATAAATAAGAAATTGTTGCAGTAAAGCAAGTCAAATTTTCAGAATATGCCACTGGTGGCTATAACTTTTTATCACAAAATTCAAGGTTTGATTTCCTATTAAAAATTCAGTTCTCATTCCAGTTTTACCATTTATTATTCAGTCTAGATCTGTGTGTAAAGGGCAAATAGAAGAATAGATTGCTTATAAGAACAATGTCAAGTTTCCCACTGACCTACAAATAAAAAAAAAGGTCACAAAATCCAAGAATATTGTAACAGTGTTGAAAATACTAGGGAAATTAAATTATTTTTTTAAGTTTGCCTGGATGTGAAACTTAAAATACTTTTTCTTCATCCAAACTTTTTTTTAAGAGAGGGGTTGGAGTGGGTATTTCATATTCAGAGAACCACTTCTTATATATTTATATACTCCTTGTCCACCAACCCCAACAAAATTTTTCAGTGAAGAGAGACTATCTTTAATTCCTTGTCTACTTTGTTTTGCCTGGCATAAAAAATATTCTCTTATTTTTTGTAATTTATTTTGAACAATATTGAGTAAATTAGATTTATTGATTAACCTGCAACATTTAAGACATGACAACAACACTTATTTATTAAACACAACACAAAACAAATAAACAGCATGTTGTAACGACACCAGAATTGCTGTTGCTGCTTCTTCTCCATCTCTGTTGAGTCCGAGATGTAGTTGAAAGTTTGGACAGGTTTTTAAATATGTATTTTATCATGCTCCTTATTTGTTTTGCATTCTGTTTAACTAAAATTTTGCTCGCACATGGCATAAGAAGTTTTTTTTATTGCCTTTTTTATATATGAAGTTTTTTATTGTCGTATATTTGTTAATAAGTTAAACCATTATAGAATGGTGCTGGAAAGTTCTTTACAAGCACATGTAAAGATCTGGAGAGGTAAATTATTTGTTTTTTTGTCAAATTAGTGGGAATGTTGTTATTAAAAATTGATAAAGTTCTAAATTTTCAATGACTTTTTTTAAAGAACCTTGTTTGAAAACATGTGTAAATTTATACAAAGGATTTAATTCTATGTTCTGAGAAAATTATGACCTGCTTATAGCTTATTAAAATATCACATGACCTTTCCCATTCACACAAACGGGATATAATTTTATTCTGTTTGAACTTATGTGTTTTTTGTATTTTTACGAGATAGACCAAACATTTAAATGCCACCTTAGTAGTACAACATGTTGAGTGATCGACTAACTTGCTACCAAAGGTTACAAGTTCAAGATTGTTTCTTTGTGATAATTTAATCATCTTCATTGTAACGATAGACCTTAAGAAGCAGATCGTTAACACAAAATAAGAAAAATGCAAATACCAATCGTGTAAATCTACATCATGCATGTCTACAACACTATGGTGGGGAGACAATAGAGTGTACAGCATTTTTATGTTTATATATCGTAAAAGTATAATCATGTGTTCCCTTTCTTTTGTTTCAGATCAAGTCTCATGTACCAAGTTAATGAAAATACGGATCCACCAAACAAATATAGCATGGATGACTTCCAATCATTTCTTGAGGTGTTAGCCATCTCCTCGAATCGCTGCAACAAAACGAATTCGCTTGCTACTCCTCTGCTGACGTTCCTTCCAGCTTACATCAGAACTACTTTAGAGAAGTGGAACACTAACGGAGTGGTTGATTTTCCATGGGTAAGCCTCTTTTCATTTTTTTAAATTTTTTTTGTTGCTTTTCTGCCACTTTTGGCTAATTGCGACTATGAGGATGAGTGATAATCAGATGAATTTGATGAAGGGACACTTGCAAATAACACCTATATCCAGGCTGGGATTTAAACCTGGGAACTTCGGTGGTAGGGCGGAAAGTCCTACACTTAACATGCTGGACCAACAAGCCAACTAAGTTGCTGGTCATTACGTTCAATAATCCTATTCAGAATTTCAACTGCTTCACCATTAATATCAAAGTTCTGGATTTTCAACTCCACTAGTCTTCCAGATATTTCAAACAGTGTACACTATGCACACTTTCTATTTATGTATTTCTGTATTCTTCCTTGATTTGACACTTCCTGCAATGTTGAAATTTGAAGTTCACTATATGTTCAGATAGGCTAATCTGGACTGGATTTACTGTTCAAATTGGGATCCAATACACTGGGAATTGAGCCAGGAGCATCTTGATTCCATATCTTGTGGTTGTGCGAATTACTCACAATTACAGAATAATAAGCATTCTTAAAAAATACTAAACTTATTTTACTTAACGATTAGTGAGTATGTACTATTTCCAAAGAACGTTTCAGGAATCAACTGTTCCCTTCATCAGGTTCTTTCTTGACTAGCGAGATCGCTTCATAGCCACGTCAAATTGAATTAAAAACAAGGAAAAGGATACAGGACTATGGTAGAAAAGGAATTATAAAAAGTTGCCCAATCCTGTTAAAACTTCCATCCCCATTATCATACGAGGCTGCCTACATTTGCAAAGATAGGACTAATAAATTAAATAGGGATGATGGAAATGTTTATGAGATTTGGATTAGGATGTTCAAAAAATGGGAAAAGCGTGAGTACAAAAAAAATAGTTTTTCATGTTACCCTGGATGTAATTCGCAAAGCTCTGGAAACCCGTTTCTTTGAGTACGACGTGACGTAAGCGGGTAGGGGGAGTGAAGGGGGAAATTTGTGGGCAGGGAGTGGAATCTGACAACTTCTTGCATCCTGAGAGAAGGCAATAATCCGGATACCTCACGGGCGAAAGTGAATTGGCGTGCGTCTTTTAACTTTTCAAGTCGAAATGCTCTTTTAAGATTGACTTTTTAACTTATGTGGTTTTACGATAGGATGGTAGTGGGGATGGAAGTTTTAACAAGATTGGGCAAGTTTTTAGAATTCCTTTTTTACCATAGCCATTCCTATATCCTTTTTCCTTGTTTTTAATTCAATTTGTTAAAACACTAAAATAACACACAAACAGCGCCAGTGTAACGAAAACCATGTCTACTCTGTCTTTCCTCGATCAGCCCTGAAGATGACTCCGTGAAGGAGTCAAAAGCTTGGAAGAACTCCGAAGTGTTTTTTATCGTGCTGTTTGTGTCTTATTTTAGTGTTTTAACAAGTATGTTGCCGGCACGTGATGTAAGAAGTTTTCTACAGTCATATTAATATGAAGCGATCTTGCTAGTCAAGAAAGAACCTGATGAAGGGAACAGTTGATTCCTGAAACGTTGTTTGGAAATAGTACATACTCACTAATCGTAAGTAAAATAAGTTTAATATTTTTTTAAATATATTTTTAAGTATGTTTATTATTCTGCATCTTGATTGCAAGGCAAGACCTGTACCCATTCTTCTATAAGGGAGGATCTAGGCAATAGCATCGGTTCAATACTTCCAAGAGTGCCCACTAAAAATATTTATTTAAACATTGTAGTATTGTAAAGTTCAGAATAATTATAAGTGCTCATACATAATTATTCCAGTCCAAGTTTCAAATTCTGAAATGTGAAACATAACTATGAATATCTTATACACTCTACACTCTTTCACACAGCTTGAGGCTGTGAGATCTGCATTTTCTATGTTTCTATTTTTCTTCATTAAGAAAATCTGAGGTAATCGGGAACATGAAAACCAAATCAACTGCCATTGGTCATACCTTTGCTTGAAGTGTCTGTTGAGCATCTATGGTAATTTATCAGTTGCTTGAAGTGGAAAACTCTAATCCTTTAACCAGGGAGTAGGGGATGACCTCTGAAAGCAGTAACTGGAATCTTGCAGGCCAACAATCATCTGGTCCCTAGACTTACAACCAGTATAGTCCCCTCTGCGACATGTATGGTCTTCTTATCACCATACATCCTCATCTACAACCAGTATAGTCCCCTCTGCGACATGTATGGTCTTATCACCATATATCCTCATCTTCGCGGTTATCCAGAAGTGTCAGAAAAGCAAAGTAATATAAGGCCAATCAATTAATCTAATTCTTTAATCAAGGGTGATGATTTTTTCTGTCACTTGCAATGAAAGGGTCCCGAGTTTGGTACCCAGTGGAGGCATGTAGTTGTTCAGATTCCACTTTAAACTATAGGTCCAGTCCCAATTAGCCTATTGGTGCATAAAGTGGACTTTAAACAGCAACTCAAAAAAACAAAAATATTTAGAAACTGGAGGCACTAAGAGCCAAAATAGGTAACTTTAAGCACAATGAAATGTTGGTTGTGTTCTGAAATGTACTTCTGCTTGAAAAGTGTACAAATAACAAAATAAGCATTTTAGGTAAATTGGAGGGACTAACAGTGCAATTTTACTAAGATGCAACAGATTTTCTATTCCCACTCAACTTTCTTTGAAAGATCTACTAATTTCACAGGTCTGCTGCCTTCATAAGCTGTGGGTTGTTTGTGTCTTGAACCTGATGATATCAACCTATAGACAATGAAGGCAGAAGACTTTAAAATAGTTTCTTCAATGAAAACAGGATGGATATAGGAAATCTCTTCCTGTGTACCATGTTCCATTAGGATTTGTACATTTTGTGTCACGTTGCTGCAAAATATGCAAATATGATTTCTAACTGATGCCAATTTGTTACAGAAGAATACGTACGCAAATGATGTCATCCCGTCAGAGAGTTACATTTTAGCTATTCTGAACACACACATCTCTTCACTTTCCCGTGATGGGTCATTTAGCATCAATCCATCATTGAAACATTTGTTGCACTCGTTGGTGACATTTGCAGGAGAACTTTTTACGTAAGTATTTTCTATTGTATATACATTAATTGAAAAAACTTGATTATCCATACTTTAAAAGTGGATAGAGCTGTAACTGGGTAATAACTGCTATGGATGTACCGAAAAATTATGATAGTAATTCCAAAACTGTGAGACATGACCATTTGAATAAAACTTTTCAGTTGATTTATACATTTATTTATAAAAGAAGCGTTTTTCCAAATCTTGTGAGATATCTATAGTCTGTATAAGTACTGGTGATTACACTGGAATTGGTACTTTCTGAATGCATGAGCATCGGTAGAGGTATGCATATTTAGTTTTTAACTGAAACACAAAATGTGAAATAACACACTGTAATATTCATTTTTCATGATTTTGAAAGGTGTGAAGTGCATTTTGGTACCATAGTTTGTTGCAGAATGAACTGCAAAATGCGAAATTAACTCTTAAAACACATAATTTAGAGTTTATTTACTGACGTGGCCCTTTCTGAAGTCTGAATTATCTTGTGAGTTATGTAAATCATGAAAAATAGATAAATACTGCTGTAAATATTACACAGGAATAAACTTAATTCACCAAATTTACGGTTATATTCACCATTTTATTATCATATATCTAAGAAACTAAAAGTTAAATATACAAACCAGTAATTTTGCCAGTAATATTATATGCATGCAAAACTTGGTCCTTTCCATTGAAAGAGGAGCATAAATTAAGAGCATTTGAAAATAAAATCCTTAGAAAAATATTTGGACCTAAAAGGGATGAGGAGACAGGTGAGTGGAGAAGGTTACATAATTTAGAACTACATAATTTGTATTCATGTTCAGATATTATTAGAATAATTAAATCAAGAAGACTTAAGTGGGCAGGCCATGTGGCACGAATGGGAGAGGAAAGAGGAGTTTACAGGATTCTTGTTGGGAAACCTGATGGTAAGAGACCTGTAGGAAGGCCAAGACGAAGATGGAGGGACAACGTTGAGATGGACCTAAAGGAAATCGGTAGGGATGGAAAAGAGTGGATAGATCTTACTCAGAATAGCGACAAATTGACGGCTTGTGTTGTTGCAGCCATAAATCTTCAGGTTTAAGAAGGCTAGAGTGTTAGTTAGTTTAATAACATTTGATATACTACTTTTGATTTCGAAACGTGGTCAGGTTTTGTGCTGATATTCTCCATAAATATATGACTAAGCATTGGTCTCATCTCAGTGCTTCTTAAAACCAGGAACTTTAATTATTCACAGCATGATATATTACATGGTACACTATGAAGGATATATTTTCAGTACCTAAAAAAGGTGTATTCGTATTCATAATGGAAATTTTACCGTTTCCAGAAGATGCCCAGATGACACACCCCTGAAACTCCAACTTGTGGATGTGTTGCTACCCTTGAGCTTGGATGCTTGCACCGAGTACTTGTATGACCAGGTGCAAAGGATATTGGAGAGAGCCATTGGAGACCAGGAGACAGATGAACACCAGCGGCGCATTTATTGCCATGTAATTGAACATAGCTACAATCTCATTATTCAACATGCTGGAGCTGAGAGGTAAGAAAATAACACAACAGCAGTGTGATTTATTTTGTAGCACAGTAATTCTGTATTCTGTGTATCATTTTTATGGAGAATGAATGGGAATATGTAATAATTAGACAGGATTTATATGTAAAAGTATATTTTTTATGAAAAAGCAGATTTAAAAAATAAATATTTTCTGATGCATTTTGGCAAAAATGTAAGTAAATTTCATCATATTTATGTTCCTTTATGTTATCCAAAAATGTATATTTAATGCAAATTGTTCAGGATTATTACTTCCTTTTGCCAAACTAGAGTGCTCCAAAATATAAACTGCCGGCCCCCATGGCAGAGTGGTTAGCACATCCCGGGTTCGAATCCTGGCCTGGATGTTCGTGTGTGTCCATTCATCAATTTCAAAGCGTCGGTACTCACCGGGAATTCCTTGAATTCTGCGTGAATTATTGGCTCTGGGGATTATGCGTGAATTCTAGTTGAATTTTTCTCCGTAGACATGAAAAATTACAACTTTTATTAATCGAAATCATATTCAAATTATACATGTATTTATAAATGCCCTGAGGCAAGTTTTTCAAAGTTGAGCTTTCATTTTTATCTAGGAAGGCAACGAAAGCTGTGTGAAAAATAAAACAATTCTCTCAATCCGTTTACTTTGTTACTGTCCTTTCCAGAACAATCTGACAGATGAAAGATTATTGCAAGAGGTCTTGAGGTTGATTACTTAAATTTGAGTTTGAAAATTAACAATTTTTTGTAGATTAATACATCTGTGACTTGTGTTTGTTAGATGTATTTCGAGTCTGATTATGTGAAATTATAAACAGTGGCACAACCAGAGGCAGGCAGGGGGGCATTGCCTCCCCAACCTTGGATGGAAATGAGTTCTATATTATTATAACATTATTATTATTGCTATTGATTTGCTATATTTTACTTCGCTTTTGTGCCACTGTTGGCATATTTGTGAAGATAGGGATGAGTGATGATATGATGAATGAACACTCACAAACATCTATGCCCAAGCCGAGATTCGAACCCGGGACCAATATTATTATTATTATTATTATTATTAGTAGTAGTAGTAGTAGTAGTAGTAGTAGTAGTAGTAGTAGTAGTAGTAGTAGTAGTAGTAGTAGTATCAAAGACGTTAAACCCTCGTAAATTATGCAAAAGAGTGGTAGCATTTGTGTTCGAACAAACAATTTCAATTACTTTTTCAACACATTCAATTTCACATTAATAATGGAAGACAAGCACACAAACTATTTTTGAAAGACAAAATGCTTGATAAATGCATTCCAGATATTATTATTTTTTGCATTAACATGTATAACTTTCATGCACGATATTTGTTTCACACATATTCAACATGGAGCGATGTGGACACTAAATTGTGTACGTATTCAAAGTTTATTTATAATACATATTATATACAAAGTTTATTATTTAAACACATTACACTACCAATTCATCCATTTCACAATAAACTAACAGCAGAAATTACATAAATTGTCTCTGAAATGTTCACGCTCCCTTTCCTCAAAACAATTATTCATGCATTTAAAAGAAAATCAATTAAGACAAGTCTTACAGTATTTCTCTGTCTGGTAATGTACAATGCATTACAGAGAACAATGACATATTCCAAGCGAAGCCAGCAAGAAAATTTTTGGCTCCCAAGTTTTTTGCAGGCTGAAATCAATGTTGATATAATAGGGCACAAATAATTTTATGGGACGCCAATGCATTCTCTTTTACAACTTTTGTGCCTCCCCGATGGTGTAGTGGTAACATCGTTGCCTTGTGATCAAGCGATCCCGAGTTCGATACCCGGTGGAGGCACATGGCACAGTGGTTCGGATCCCACTTTAAACTATAGGTCCAGTCCCGATTAGCCTTCCTGTCTGTAAATTAGGGATGGGACCGATTAATCGGTACTCTATTGGTATCGGTCGATATAGGCATATCGGTTTATTGGTAAACCGATCTGATATATCGATAAATATCGTATAATTTAGTGCAAAATTCTGCCATTTTGTTGTAATTTTTATGGATAATCTCGATGCCCTACTTTTTAAAAAAGTAATTGTCTAAATATTCAACTTCTATTGCACTGCAGTCACCTCGAACACATATTTATTAAGGAGATCAATGAACATTTCAGGTTCTTCATTGACCATTTCTATTTTTATATCGGATCGGTTATCGGTATCAGTAAATTTTATATTGGTACTTTATCGGTATCGGCCAGAATTTCATATCGGCCCATCCCTACCGTAAATCAATCAGTCAACTTTACAACTTACTTCCATTTATATCATCCGGTGCCCAGGGCCGACTCCCACGGCCCCCTAGCTATGGTTCTGAACTTAATAAGACTAAGAAAAGAAGGGAATGCGAGCGAAACGAGCAAGAAAATTTTACAAAAAGTATATTTTTTTGCATAAAATGTGAAGTTGTGGGTGGTAATTGCCCCCTGCAGGTACACTTGGCCGTCAATGTTTGCCCCCCCCCCCCCCCGAACTTATTTTCGTCCAAGGTTGGGCGTGGGGATCAATACCCTGCCTGTGGTTGAGCCACTGAGTTGAACCTGATGAAGGAATGCTCACCCATGCTCAGGCTGGAACACGAACATGGGAAACTTCAGTTGTGATATCCGAAGTCAACCACTTAACATGTTATTTTTATTTTTGTGTTGACATTTAAAAATATATATATATATTTCTCTTTCCTCTTTAATTTGTAATTCATCATGAAGCAGGTGCTGAAGGAAACTAAGCAGATTTAGAATAAAATGTGTAACCCAAATTGAGAAATATGTAGTTATTCTCTTAATGTTCTTTAATAATATGCATTGTTAATTGGACAATACCCATTGTCTAGTGCATCTACTACTTACTCATATTCTAATACTATGTTTTGAGCAAGCACCTCTTTGGTCTTTAGGTGAACAGTGGTGGTTAAACCTATAACAGACCTGTGCCTTTGCTACAGATCCAGTGTGCTAACCAACTATCCTCAGTGCTCCCTGGAATTCCATACTACTGTTACCCCATTTAAGTTACTATTTCTGGGGAAGGGGGGACCAGATTTACTTGAATTCTACACTGATGTGGCTTACGGGGTTTTGTGCCATTATTGCTGTGAATGCTGCTGCTTGGATAATTCTGACAGTGTTACACTAGACAATGGATAATGTTCAATTAACTTTGCATGATAATGCTGAGAAATGTGTGTTTGATAATTTTATAGGATTTAGAAGTAGAGTGCTGAGACACCTTGTTATGACTATTGCAAAATAATGATAATAGAAGAAGGTTTTTGCTAAATTCAAAATTTCCATTTGTACTGTGAAAACTTCCTCTTGTTTCAGTGCTGTGGACGAGAAAATATTACAAGAATGCCTCAAGTTCATGGAATCCTTGCTTGAGAAGTCTCCTGGAAGGTCTGCATTGGAAAACTTTTTCGAGAAAGATTCTGGCAGGGATCTGGTCCATGTGTTGCTGTCCATTTCTTCACCCGGATTATCCCAAACGTACAGCACAAAAGTTCTGAAGTTCTTCAACAAACTCTTTCAAACTGGTGAGTTAATTTAGCTTTTGGTAATATTTTGTGTGTGGCTGCACAGTGGAACTAGTTGAACAAATTGTTCTTTCTGAAGAAGGACTGAGTTTGTTTATGATGTATCAACATCAGCTGACTCCAGTGATATTGAAAACTGTCACTTGAAATTTATAAACAGCCGATACTTTTCCAGAGTCTGGTTATCTCGCGTAGTCTGCAGAAATACCCTGTGATGCTTTCACAGAGTTTTAATTATCCTGTAAATCATGCAAAATGCATAATTTTAATTAATTTTGCAATAACCTTGTTTGGCAGGAGTGAGTGAATTTCAAATTTAAATGATATTCTCAATATTTTGCTATCTATTGTAATTCTTTGCATAGTTTAAACCAGATGGTAGTTGACAAATGTGGTATAATAACAAGGGAATACATACTGTATATATTAATATTTATAATGGTAACATGGTTAAGCCTTGTTTCCATGTAAATAAAACATTAAAATGCTGACGAAGGCAAAATTTATAGTATAAAAATATACATTAAAATGTAACGTTTCCACCCTCTAACAGGGTCTTTAACAGGATTTATTGTGAAGAAGACCCTGTTACAGGGTGGAACATTACGTTTTTGTATATATTTTTATACTATAAATGTTGCCTTGGTCAGCATTTTAATGTTTTATTAATATTTATAAATATTCTGAACAACTTTTAATTTTTACAATGTCCAAGCAAAGGTATCACAATCAGTAAAAGTGTCATCATTGGTGTCATCTTTGTGAATCACTAAGAGTCCTCAGTCTAGGAATTGTAGGCACTGGACATGAAGTATGTTACTGCCAGGTCCAACTGAGTTGTACACATTTTCGACAGTTTAACCCTCGTGGCAGAGCATTTAATGTAGCACACCACAGAGCCAGGGGTAATTTTCAATTCTGGTTCTGCTCCATCATCTATTTTATCAGTCGACTATTCATAGAAAAATAACTGAAAATTAGGGGTGAGCAGATAACCACTTTGAACAGATTCCACCATACAGAGACTACAAGATTGTTTTTTAATGTGTGTGTATTTAAGTGTTGGTGAATTTGATCTTTCTATTTTACTAACAGCTGAGAAGAATCCTGGGGAATCTACATTGGAGCATCTGTGTGGTTCACTGTCTCAATTGGCCGCTATTGAGACCGAGCGTCTCCAGAATTGGCTGAAGCATGTTATCCTTGGAGTGTCACCCCAACCAGGAACAGGAGAGAAATGCCAAACTGAAGGGCAGAGTCAGAATGAAGTACAGGAAGAGCAAAATCTTCTGCAAGAAAATCACATGTTGCTTCAAGGGCTTACATCTTACATCGTTAAAGATAACAGGTGAGTTGTTATGGACTTCTTCCTTGTGTATATTAGACTGAGGTGTAAAGAGTAGGACTGAGCGGATTCATGGGTGGCATTGGTATTGGTTTCAGGAAATTACTGATAATTTTTGGGACCAGAGTATCTGTTCGTGTGTGTGTGTGTGGTGGTGGTGTTGGGGGTGGTCTGGATGAGATCAAGATGGAAAGTTTTGAAAATTCCAACATCCATAATTGAAAATGTTAAACATTTCCTAATAATGGCATTTTCTTTGTTTTCGCATTTCTGGAGTAAAAACTACCATTTTCAAGAAATTTCAGACAGATATTCTTCAGAAAACATTGAGAATTAATCACTAAATACTAGGGATAGGACCGATTAATCGGTACTCTATCGGTATCGGCCGATATAGGCATATCGGTTTATCGGTAAAATTACCAATTATTTTACCGATCTGATATATCGATAAATATCTGATAGTTTAGTGCAAAATTCTGTCATTTTTGTTTTAATTTTTATGGATAATCTCAATGCCCTTCTTTTTTAAAAAGTAAATGTCTAAATATTCAACTTCTTTTGCACTGCAGTCACCTCGAAACACACATTTATTAAGGAGATCAATGAACATTTCAGGTTCTTCATTGATCATTTCTAATTTTATATCGGATCGGTAGAATATCGGTTATCGGTATCAGTAAATTTTATATTGGTACTTTATCTATCGGTATCGGCCAAAATTTCATATCGTCCCATCCCTACTAAATACACATGATCATTTCAAATTTTCTAACTGCTGGGATCACAAAAAGTCAGGAAATCATTTCTTGAAGTTTAGTTCGGAATAGAATTTTATTTTTCCGTAGTACCAACATCTCAGGATCTTGCATACCTCTAAAAATGTGAATCATTGAACACACACATGATGTTAGAAATATTACTTCTGCCACAGGACTTTATGAAAGGACATGTTGTGAGAGAAATTACTCCGAAAAGAGTATCCAAGATGAGTGTTGTAGGAATTCCAAATAAAGAATGATCCAAAAAGCACTTTACAACTTTGTAAGTGTATAAAAATTTATTCAGAAATGTTCCAGAGTTAGTTGTGGTGTCATTTTGTAAGAAAATACATCAAGTTTGACTAGCATTGTGGAATAGTACCAAATTCCACCAGCGGCAGTTCCGCTAAAAATGGCAAGCTTACTGTATATTTATTTGAAGGCTGCATCCAGTTCCAACAAGATTGCACACCACCTCACTACCTCAACACCTCACCAAAGTCTGGGATATCCTCAATAACTGATTCCCAGGTCGAATGAAACCACAAAAGTAAAAATCTAGGGGTGTCAGATCAGGTGAACGAGGTGGCCATGCAATTGGACAATCTTGACCCATCCATCGACCTGGAATTTTCAATTCATTTGTTTTGCAACCCATTTACTATAAAAATATATGTAAATTCTATTCCCTTGTCTGGTTTCAGCAATGTGAATGAAGATGTGGCAGTTACAATGTTGAATGCTCTCATTCCTATGGGATCACAGATACTATCACCAGCTGTTGAGGGTATCGGTTTCTCTGAGTTGATGGTTGTTATGGCAACCCTAGCAGATGCAGGCTCAGGCAAGGGTCATGTCTTTTTATTCAGAGCTGCAACAGAATGGCTTGAGCTTTGGTAAGTAAATTTTCGTTGTTTTTCCCCTATTTTTTTTTCTTTCTTAATCAAAATATTCTGTAAAAATCCAAATTTTACACTTATCTGTATTGGAACCAAAATTAATGGAATTACAAAATCCCAACTTCGCAGAAAAAGTGTACTAAGATTCTTTGTATTTATTTACTGCCGCGTGTCTCATTCCCAAATTGAATTGTCATGCTACATCGGGTCAGTAAAATATCACTTATTGGTACCATTAATTATAATGTCAGTAAAAATTGTAATTGGTCCATCCTTACATTTAACTTTCTATGAAGAAACTTAACATAATAAGGGAATTTAAAATAACTATGATCTTGCAGGAGAAGTTTTCAGATCAGCTGTGTGAAAAATTCCTTGTGCATTTGACATTGATTTTTACAAATTATTTTTTTTAAAAAATAAAGTTTAAACTCAATTTGCCAAGATCTACATCCTCTTCAATCAGTAGAACCCACCACATCAGTAGCATTTTCAAAACAAAGATTAGATCCTATGAGCTGTGATGTCAATTTAATCTAATCAGAAAGGAAGACCGTTGTAAAAGAAAATCTTTGTCTTGAATTCATAGTATAAATAAACAAATTTTCTCTTAGAAATTACCGTGTAGTTCCCACTTTTCCATGAGATTATGTGTGTCAGTAAACAGTCTTGGCACGTATCAAAACATAGTTCATTTTGTACATTTTTTTGCCTGATTACAAGCAAATATGCATCTTAAAAATTATTTTCTCCTCTTTATCCAGTAAAGATTATCTGATTCAAAAAGATGTTCTCAAGAAGATTGAAAATGGAATCGGTGCTGGCAAGCATCGCATTATGATGGAATCTGCCTGTTATTTGCTGAATTATGTGAGCGACATCGTGGTAGCTTTGTGTCCGAGTGGTGAGAAGTGGCCACCCATTGGTCGATCAGGGGCCACCTCACCACCCTGGGAAGGAGAGTCTCCACCAGATGCTGATTCTGATTGGGTGGAGGAATTGGGGCATGAAGATGACGAAAGTGGAGGAGAAGATTCTGTAAGTTGGCATTTACTTGGCTTGAAATTTTAAGTTAATTTCAATACTTTTCCAGATTTATAAGTAGTGGTACATTTTCAGTTGTATTTACTCATTTATTGTTCTTAAACATTGAACAGGTTATAAAATGCACAGAATTTTGATCGATAATACATCTCAGGTGGATATGTAAAGAAAAGGTGTTAAATAAGAAATCGTAAACATTGTGCGAGTTATTCATATTATAAAAAAGAATATATATCTCTCCACATTTGAAAGGATGCAAAGTAGGGCTAAGCCGATACCACTTTGAACCGATGTCCATATTGGTGCCAATAGTCTTAATGATAACGATACAGACACTTGAAAATTGTAACAACTAAACGTTGTTCAAAATACTGATTAATAATATTGCGTAAGTATCTCACTCCCAATTATAATTATCAACTTGTTTTAAATATTTGAGAATTACATCAAAATATTAAAATAACTGGCATGTAGACACAAACTCCATTTTTTACCCCACAATAGTTGGGCAATATGAATAACTTCAACTTTGGCATAATTTCCAGAATAATTAGGCTGTGAAAATGTCTCATAGAATTTTTGTAGATCCCACGTAAGACGAAAATGCCAGGAAAGTATCGGCAGGTATCGGTAAATAAATCACCGATACTAATACATCGGCTCAGCCCTAATCCAGAGTCATATTCTGGCTGTAGACAAAAGTCTGCTGCCCTGGTAAGCCAAAAAGCCTTAACTCCATTTCAGAAAATGCCGAGAAAACTAGCAAAATTCATTTTGCTTTCAGCTACTCCTTTAATTAACATTTAATAAAATAACCATCAGTGTAAATCGTGCATAAATGAATCCACCTGAATGCAATAGCAGAGTGAAATATATCCAACAAAGAGTGCATGCTCTAAAAGACTACTCAAGAGGTCCCAAGTGGAAGTTTATAGGTGGGGAGGTCTTGTTGAGTGTGGATAGTTGGTTGGTTCAATGTCGAGACAATGAAGTGGGTGGGGGATGCTTACGTAAATTAACCTAGCTGGGGGAATGCTTTATGCAAATTGTCTTATCTCCCACTTTGAGCACTGTGTATGTTATTAATATTAAAATTAGCTCTATTACAGCTATCACCACGTTGATATATGTACATGCTAGGCCAGTTACAAATTATGGTAAAAGATTGATGTACTGTAGAATGCAAGCAGTAATACAAAATTGTTCACAAAAAGAAATCTGAAATTTTCCTTTCCTTTTCTGCCTATGTTACCATACCTTACTGAACCAATTCCATCAACCTTGCCCTTTGACCAAAGGTATGATTTTTTGTACAGGTCGTACACCTTTCAGAATTTCAATGCTTTTCACTAAATTAGCACCATGCAAGGAAGCCTTATATACACTATGCTATTACTGGCCAGTGGCGTAAATTATGGGTAGAGCATAACCAACATTTTTGACACACGTTGTTCTCCTTTGGGCACATGCCTACTTTTACAACCTCAAATTTTCACAACAGGAAGCTGAATAAGATTCTCTGTATTGTAAAGTCAATAAAAGAAATTAAAGAATTTCAATAATGCATAAGAAAGGAAATAGTTTTGAAAGTCGTGAATCCGACCTAATAATGTTAAAGTACATGTTGACAAACATGACACAGTCGTCATTATTATTATACAATTAATATTAAATCCCATACCTTTTCTGAGATGTAGCTGTATTGAAGAATATAGTTACCGGTATATCATGAATTTAGTTCTGAGTCAGTATCTGCCCTCCCTGATGCCATAATGGTAACGTTGCCACCCTGTAATCTAAGGTCCTGGGTTCCATACCCGATTGAGGCACACAGTAGTTCAAATCCCACTTTAAATTGTTTGTCCAGTCTCAATTAGCCTATCTGTGCATAACATAGGCTTCTCAAACCAATACCAGTATTTGAAGATATTAGTTGTGGTTTATTTGCCCATACCAGCTGATACTTTTCCAGAATTTTTATCTTTCATGGGATCTAGAAAAGTACCACTAGACACTTTCACACAGTTTAGTTATCCTGAAAATTATGCAGAATTTCAAGTTTCTATTTATTTTGCGCCAATATTGTGTGAAAACTAGATTTATTGCATAACATGAATTTTAATATTCTGACATAATTCTTAAATATCTTTGTAAATTGATGAATGTAACTGGACTGATACTAATATTAACCAATATTTTCAACAACTTTTAATTGTCACAAGTTCCAAGCATCTTTATTTATATTGGTAATTGGAAAGAGAATCACCATTGTTATTGGCTCATAGTGTTATCAGCTCAGCCCAATCGGATATGGTATGGAATTTAATTTTAAAATTCATCTATAGTAGAATTTAGGTTATTGGGTTAGGTCTTATGTAAGGGTCATTCCATGTCAAATCAGGCAGGACTTGACCCTCATAGTCACTCATTTTGATGATATTTGGTACACGGCTTTCCTTTTCTCCAAAACGAGACCTGTGAAAGGATTTTGCTGAAGTATGATTATTATATGAGGCTTGATCAAAAATTCATTTTTCCAAAACAGTCCATTTTCACTTTCATATATCTCAACAGGCCATTTTCAGTTGCGTATATCTCAACAGGCCATTTTCAGTTGCATATATCTCAACAGGCCATTTTCAGTTGCTTATATCTCTGGAACGAATAAAGATACACAAGCGTGTTTTGGAAAATTGACTTTTTGATCAACCCTCATATAATATGTAATAATCATATTTCAGCAAAATTTTTTTATAGGTCTCGGTTTTGGAGCAAAGGAAAGCTGTGGACCAAATATCATGAAATCTGTGACTATGAGGGTCAAAGTCCTGCCTGATTTGACATGGAATGACCCATGTCAAATGACATTCATAAACTGCACGGTTAAAAGTTTAGCAGTGGCAATTTCCTGAGCTTTGACAAGAATATAACTACCTTTTCCTTCTTCCCTTGACCTTTGTGTGGGTTCTGGTAGTGGCAGTGCAATATCATTGTGTCTTTCATATGTTTGCGATCATTCTAGATTCTGTATTTGAATAAGAAGTAATGGACTTTGGCACATGAATAAATTTGAAGCAAAAGTTAGTTTGGGTTACTCGTGTTTTTCTAGTGGTGTAAATCAAAACCTAATTTACTTCCTCCATCCCTCTACTTAAGGCTCCCACCATTTCCCATACAACCACCCTTTGGAATATTTCCCATACAACCACCCTTTGGAATATTGTTGTTTGCTAGGTGGGCTTATGAAATGGTATTACCTTAAATTAAAGATCATTTTTGTGGTAAAAAAAAAAATCGTAACTGTTGCATATGTTTTTTGCAATGAAACCAAACAATTCCCATATTGCAGGATGAAGACAGTTTGTGCAATAAATTGTGCACTTTCACGATCACTCAAAAGGAGTTCATGAACCAGCACTGGTACCACTGTCACACTTGCAAAATGGTTGATGGAGTTGGTGTTTGTACGGTGTGCGCCAAAGTTTGTCATCGAGGACATGATGTTACATATGCAAAGTATGGAAATTTCTTTTGCGATTGTGGAGCGAAGGATGATGGTAGCTGCCAGGTTCGTTTGTTTTTCAGGATTTCTTCCTTACAGTAAAATTAGGTGTTACTTTCCCAACAGGAATTTTGAGAGTGAAAGGGGAAAAGACATAAATCTTTAAAGCCCTCTTGAATGAATGTTTGGATGGTTTTTGTGTTGATGAATGTGCACAGTAATTTTCATTCATGAATTGTGAGTTAGGCTTGTATGTGATGGTTTTCCTCAACCTTTTCTATCCATAAAGAGTAACTGGAATCTACTAAAGACTACTGCTTTTTTTTGGGGTATTGGTAGCCACTGGCATCAGATTGGGTATGCACGTAGCCATTTTATCCTCTGTTATGTCATTCAGTGTATCTGATAAAACTTCCAAGGTATGCTGCATATGTGTCTGGCTTCTGCTCTGCCCATTGTGCATTTTCTGGTGAATATTTGGATTAACATAATCTTAAGAAAAAACAGCTTGGTGGAGGAGCATGTTAAGTGAACAACTTTCGAACTCTCCACCGAAGCTGGGCACGGGTGTTCTTTGTAAGTGTCGCTTCATCAATTCCATCTAAATATCACCCAAGCAGTGCTAAGTCTAAGAAAATACATAATCCTAGGAGCACTTTAGTTACGCTCAAACAGTGTAGCCTTTGCTCTATAGTTTTTTCATTAGACCAGTTGTGAAGTGTTGCCAATATATATATTCCATCAATGTTTTTCTTTTTTTTCATACTCTATCGCAGCTCCCAGCAGTAACTGTTGCTCAATGTACAGTCACAGACACTTCTGGGTTGTAACACCACCATTGACTTTAAATTAAATCATTACAACCCAGAAGTGTCCGTGACTGTACATGTCATAAGAAAAAATTGTCAATACTAGCTACAAGCAAACACCGATGGACAAATGTTCATTAATTTTGCACAGATATTTGCATTACTTCATGATTAAATTATGTATATATTTTATATTTATAAAGCAAAACTGCTAGATTGAATAAAATTACATATTAACACTAATAAATATTTGAACAAATTGGTATTGGCAGGAAAAGGTAAGACTGGCATAAATATTGCTTCTAGGTGATTATCTTCTAGTTCTAGCTAATTCTGTATTTCTGGAATTAATTAATTGGTTTCCTGTCAATCATTTCTGTTATGTGCATGCACATATGTCCAAACTATTCAGTTCTTTGTTTAGTTAAATTTAATTCTTGCTTTTTTTTGTTTGTGTTTAAGCATAAGAATATAGACTGTATTTCAGATTTATAAGAATATTGTTTTGATGTTTCATTTCCAGGCACTTGTGAAACGTAGTCCCCAGTCAAGTGACCATGTGTCCCAGACATCTACCGGACCGTCTCCCTTTGGCATAGAACAAATGTTGACAAGCTCCCTAAGGAGACGCCCATCCTCACCACAACCAGTGGATAAGAATGAAAAAGGGAAAGATGACCGAGCAAAACAAAGGCAGATTCTTGCCAAGCAACTTGGTGAGTTTTTCTTCTTTTTGATCTATTACCATTTTCATCTTTGTATCAGATTTAGTACATTAACCAGATCACGAGGGTGGAAAATGGTCAGTAAAATCAATTAAAGTCAGTATTATTTTCAAAAAATGGGCAGTAAAGTCAGTAAGTTTCGTTTGCGTGACTACAATTTGTAATTTTTTAAAAATTTTCGTTACTATTTTACAACTTCCCAGTGAGGGTTATTTCGTACCATTTCTCCTACCAGTGATGAAGTTGAGTATTAGCTTTCTTCAGTTTCAGAAAAGTTCTAAGATTACTACCTTAGAGTCACATTTCATACTGTGTTATTTTATGTGGAGAGAACATAGAAGAATGCATGCTGGTGAAGTGCAGAGAAACTATAGAGAAAGAATGAGTTTATTAATAATAATTTTTCAGCCAAGACCAAAGTTAACCTGGTTCGATACTTGGTGGAGGCACATAGTGGTTAGGATTCCAAGAGATTACGTAATAGTTTTAACTCATTGCTCACTACAAAATAGACATTACGAAGTACACAGAATGGAATACATAATGCAATCTATAATAAACCAAAAAGATTAGAAGAAAATGTACAATTGAACATACAAAAATCAATTTTTTCTTTAAAATTGGGTAAACCAGTAGTATATTATAAATGATGATAAATAAAATATCAAATGTGATTTGAATACCTAACCCATATTTCACAAAATAAAAATATGCATCCTAATAGACATGTACACAATAGGGATGGGACCGATTAATCTGTACTCTATCGGTATCGGCCGATATAGGCATATCGGTGTACCGGTAAAATTACCGATTAGTTCACTGATCCGATATATTCATAAATATCTTATAATTTAGTGCAAATTAGTGCAATATTCTCCCATTTTGTTGCAATTTTTATGGATAATCTCAATGCCCTACTTTCTAAAAAAGTAATTGTCTAAATATTCAACTTCTTTTGCACTGCAGTCACCTCGAAACACACATTTGTTAAGGAGATCAATGAACATTTCAGGTTCTTCAAGTACCATATCTAATTTTATATCAGATCGGTAGAATAACGGTATCGGTAAATTTTATATCGATACTTTATCGTTATCGGCCAAAATTTCATATTAGCCCATCCTTAGTACACAATTTCTCCTGCATTTTGCCATTCAAGTGTATTTATATTTTATTTTGTTATTTTTCTTTTGCAGATGGTTCCCGGGAAGCACTAGTAACTCATATTTCCAGTAGCCCTGTCGTTTCATCTTTGCTAGACATGTTGAAGTGTCTGCTGCCGGCTGTGGAAGCTTCTTGCCAGAGAAATTCTCCTGTCGGTTGTTACCAGCGTGCCCAAAAGGCCCTGAAACAACTTCATTCACTGGAGAAGAAGTTTGAAAACACTGATCAACTGATGGTGAGTCGGGCCTACATATCTAATTGTATTTAGCCTGAATGAGAGCACAATGCAGCATATATTTTATTTCTTCACTGTTGTAGTTTTGGACACTTACATGTTGGAGCAACTTACTTTTAGTGTTGGGTGATATATATTGCAATATTGAAAAAAATATTGTCCAGGCGATATCAACTAGATGATATATCGTTATTATATTTTGGCAATATATCATCACAATATTTGGCAATATATATCATGTTGGCATATATATCATCATGATATTTTAGCAATATATCATCACAATATTTTGCAATATTTATCATGGAGATGATATATCGCTGATATCACATATTACGAAAATGAAAACATGTGAGACAGATGCAGTCAGTGAGACTCAATATCGAGACCTATTATCAAAAGTGAAATAAGTACAAGACAGTGGGGTCAACCAATTCAGTTAATCCATCTCACTAACCAACTTCCGAAATGCCTTTGGCTAAATCTGAAGTCCTGATTGACAAAATTGTCAGAATTCAAACTAAAGTGTTAGCACAGTAGGAAGCTACGGTTCTATGATAAAAAGGAAATACTAACTTACATTTAACTAAGGAACAACATTTATATTTATGCTGAAACAATTATAAGTAATTTTATGCAAAATATATTGTTAGAAAACAGAAAAACAAAATTTACAATGTGGTTATCAAGACCATTATCACATATAAATGTAATTGAAATAAAGAAAATATTTCTTTATTATTCCCTCTTGAAGTAGCATATGTCTTTTTCATATATTTTAGCATGCATCAGTTCTAAATCTGAGTATACTCAATATGCCACTTTCTACATCCAGGTTTTCTACAATCCTGATCTTCAGTTTTCAAAACTCAGCATCTAGCTAAATCACATCCAAATGTAGAATATATGTGTGTCACTTTATGTAACTTTCCTCAAAGCATCCATTTGAGGTATTGTAGCATTTATAAGTTTGCTTGTTAATGGAGATGAAAGCAGATACCTATTAACTGCTTCAAATTGAATATGGCATATTTTATACATATGAGTGCCATTCCACAATTTTATACTCTTTTGAAAGATTATACCATAATCAAAGTTCTTTCAAGATCCAGAAAAGGCTTCTATATAGCTTAATCATCCAATTTATCATTAAATTGCAAAGTCTAATGCTTTAAAAGCAACAATAATTGCAAAAATATATATCCATCCCATATTGCTACATTTGTACTTGCCTTTGTTCCATCATGAGATTCATTAAAAGTCACAGACAACTAGTATCAGAGCAACTAGTCCAAGAAAGATTTTTTTAGCATGTGTTATCTTCATTTGTTTTGGTTTTATATTTTTGTCAATAAGTGCTTAACAGCTTGAATGTTTGTGAAGTAAATGTACATATTTGCTCTGTTACAGCTATTTAGCAATGTACATATAAGAATATACTTATCTAGTGATTACAATTACCATTTTTTGAATGTTGATACAACATACCAAGAATGACATCATATTATACATTGAACAATTTTAAAGAGTTGACCTTTGTATATAAACCTTGATGCCTATGCAAATGTACACAATTTTAATAAAATTAATTATAAATTTGAATGTATCCTATCTTGCTTGTCCGAAAGAACACACACGATTGAAGATATTTGTTTTTCAGATTAGCAGTCAAAAATAACTGTCATGAGTATGAATTCAAAATATTGCACAATTTAATAATTTTGTAATGATATACAAATTGGCTTTTTTAAACATCATATTTAATAAAATTAGTTTTAAATAGTAATTTCAGACACTTAATTGCATTATATGAATAAGTTTTGAGCAATCATATGACCAAAATTATTATAACTATTGGACAAATGTGGAACTGAACTTAGCGTAACCATTTTCAAATATTATTATGACAATGTATTAATTTATAGTCATATACAGATATGGAAAAAAATATTGTATCGTATCATCTGTGACAATATTTTCTTGATATATCGCGATATCAAATTTTGAAATGAAATCCAGAAGAGGGGTGCTTAAGCAGACACTGTTGCCACATTGTGCTCTAACTCCCACATGTTTTGTTTGTATCCGCAAAAAGCATATGTTATAAGCATAAACTTTCAATCTTGATGGTCCCAACATAGCAAGATCTTATACAATTTTCCTCGACTTTACATTTTTCTGCATTTTAAGTTTTATCAGCTTGGTCCCCCGAAAAACATAAAATTGAGATTCGACTGTTTATGCTGTTTAGACTGTAGGTGAGAACATAGGCTGAGATAAATAGATTTCACTAATATACAGTATTTTTTAAAATTAATCAACAATGCTATGCTGTGTTTTACCACCGTAGTCCTTAAAGTATTCTTTAAAATTTTTCTTGTAGGTACCAACTTTAGGATCCCAAGAAGGAGCATTTGAAAATGTGCGAATGAATTACTCAGGTGACCAGGGTCAAACAATTCGACAACTCCTTTCAGCTCACATGATACGACGAGTAGCAATGTGCTGTTTGTCATCACCGTATGGGAAAAGGCAGCATCTTGGTAAGCATCATCAGAAGACTTATTGCCTGTATGAATTCGAAAATTTAAGAAATGAAGGCACAACTTTTTTGTAGCAGCAATTAATGTATTTTATTGTTGTTTTTGGCATATACTGTATTTGTTTTTTCCAACCATCACAGCCATTTAGCATGCTTGTCGATGTAAAAATTGGCATGCTACTGTTCTACACACATTATGTTACAGAAATGAAAGCACCCATTCTTTAAAGTGGAGGAAACTTTGAGTGATGCTTTTCCCTGGTTAAGAGAATTATCATCAAGCATAAAGCATCACTATCGCTACGATAATAATTTGCACAGGCACTTAATCTGCTGTCTTTCACGGTGCCTCTCGTCTGTCATTTCATGCTATTTCAAAATTTGAATAGTATTAAGTCTTCCCAGATGTTTTGGGAGGGGTAAAGTGCCCCCGGCTCCCCTTCTGCTGGTGCCCTTGATATATTTATAGAGTTATGTCCACATTGCTTATGATTAATTGTTATATAACATGAATTATGCTTATCTTGAAAATTAGTCAATGCAGTGCTTATGGGTAGGGGCATACATATTTCGTTTTTGACGAAAAAACGAAGTATCAAAAAACACATTGTAGTGTAAATTTTTCATGTTTTTGAAATGTGTGAGATTCATTTTGATAACATGTTTTGTGACGAAATAATGCAAAATGAACTGCAAAATGCGAAATGAACTCTTAAACACGAAATCTAGGGTTTATTTACCAATGTGACACCTCCTGAGGTCTGAATTATCCTGAGCGTTATGCAATTCACGGAAAATTGATTAATTCTGCTGTTGTTAATGGAGAAGCAAAAATGAACTCCTTTACACAGTAATAAACTTAATAGTCTGATAAGTACATAAATATACTATTAGAAGTGAAATGTTAATTTTGTGTAGTAAGTGTAGTTTCTAAATCAAATTTAGGATTCACAATTTTAAAACCAAAATGTCTTTTTATATATCGCTTTTCATCTGATTTTTCAGTGCTATAACATCGAAATTTTATTTTATTTTATTGACCACTTTTGAACCCAAATTTGACTTCATTTTTATACCGATATTTGGCTTTTTTATTTACCAAAATTATATGCCTCTACTTATCCGTAACTTCAAATTAAGAGCCAATCTTAAGAAAATATAGTGCATATTCATGTTCAGGAGGTCAATTTCAGTAAGAAACAGCTACTTTTCGTTTTTTGTAACAGAAAAAAAAGTGAACATTTGTAGAACAGTGCTATTATCAGTGGAGATAGAGATTTGTGCACAGTTTGTAATCATATATGTATATTTTCAGCTGTCTCTCATGAAAAGGGAAAAATCACTGTTCTTCAACTGAGTGCATTGCTGAAGCAAGCTGATTCGTCAAAACGGAAGCTGACATTGACTAGGTTGGCATCAGCGCCAATCCCCTTCACCGTTCTCTCCATCACTGGAAATCCTTGGAATGAAGACTTTCTAGCAGTTTGTGGATTAAAGGTAAGTTTTATTTATTTCTCTTGTAGTCTATGGTTGTTACAAACATAAAGAGACAGTTTTTGTGTTGTGACGTTTCAGGAGAACACATGCTCCCTTCATCAGACGTTTATTTATTTAAAGAAAAAAAAAGTTTTATTTGTTAAATTCACAAGTGGATGCACATTTCTCTGCTTTGGAACCTCTAGGGACAAGTGTGTGATTTTTGAACTTGGAAACAGGTTCTGCAGCCTTGGTAGGCAGAAAAGAAAAAGACATAGTGAATACATATGATGAAAAAATGTAGCAGGATTGGAAGCCCAAAATTACAGAGGGAATTGTGGTCTTGGTCAATGTGCATTGCAGGTCAAGCTCCTTCATCGATAAATACACCACCTTGAGAAATTAAAGATCGCAGGAATGTTCCAAAATACAGATGTGTGGTGCCTGGAAGTCTTGCCCGTCTGTTTAGCTCTGACCTAGAGTTCAGCAGGTTCCCGTGAGTGAGCAACTCTTGACCTTGTAGCCGACAACTTCCGGTAAACGCTTTCATTCAAAACGTGTTCTTTGTTCCCTGTAACACTTCATATAGAAGTGAAACAGTTAGAGATAATCAAAACCACATAGGCCAACTATGGATCGTCAACCCACTTAATGCATTGTCATCCAGGTTTCCGCAAAAGTTTGCTTCGATCGTACGTGCACCATAACTCCCGTTTCTCACTTCATACGTTTTCCTAACTGTTCCGATGTCGTAATGTTTGCCAAAAAAGTGTTCTGTTGGCTGAGTGCCTTCTCCCTCTTTTCCTGTCAGCAAATGGAGGGGATTGTTTCAGCCACGATTTTCTCCTGAAACGTCACAAAGATAAACTGTTTTCTTATGCTTGTAATAACCGTAAACTACAGGAAAATAAGTCAGAGCAGTGTTGGAAGGAAATGCACACAATATAATCGCCGCTTTTCTTCAAGACCATTCATTCATGTGCAAGCAAAAAAAAGAAAGGAAAAAAAAAGCTCAGTGTAGGAATGGACGCTGAGTCCGATTTAAAGAAACATTATTCAAGAGGAAAACGTTTTGGGGGAGCAGTTGTTTGACATCGAGAATACTACTAAATCCAACATTAAATTGTCGATTAACGTGAGAATAAATAACGATCTCCCATTTTGATATCTGAAAATGAGCAGGTTTCATAAAGCTTGTTTTGAGTTCATTGTATGCTGATGGGCTAATCGGGACTAAATATACAGTTTAAAGTGAAATCCAATTCCAAACCCGAATGATTCGAGTGGGACGCTGTTTAATGTATCCTAGAATACGCATTGGGTGCAAACAGATCGCAAGTTGCATGTTTCTTTTTCAGGCTGGATTACAATGCAAATTGAGGAAGAGTTTGGACTGCTCCCTGGAATGGGAGAGGGGGATGAATATGTAGTTGGTTGAAGGAAAGAAAACATGACTTTCTTTTACGATGTATTTTACACAGCTGAACCAGAACGAAATTTACAGGCCCAATTTTTTTTTGAATTTTTTTTTGTCTGGTGCCTAGAAAGGTTGCCTCTCCCGAGGTACCTTACCAGTTAATCTTGTAATAGACAATGCTCCAATATTCATTCTGCCTGATTATCTCCCAACTTTTTGCTGGTGTCAAGTTTCTTCGAGTTTCGCTTGCAGTAAACGAGAGATTGTTTTCCTTTCCGTAGGTCTCAGTGCAAACGGGTTTCTCATGAACTAGAATTGTAAGAATTTCGTGGAAGAGCAATGACTGCACAATTAAAAGAAAATAACATTATTTTAAATCCTTTTTTGTGAAAACGTTTTCATGTTTTCGCAACATGCATCCTGTGCATAACAGGTTGTATAACCACCAGGATAAATAGTGTTCCCATCTCCTAGGAATTTTTGTGTCCATTTGAGCTCCGTTTAAGCTGAAAATTGGTGCAAATTCCAATAATGACCTCTTCGAAATAACGACCCTTTTCCCGGGAACGGTGAAAGATCGTTGTATCAAGAGTTGACTGTAGTTTGTATACTGTATAATGTTGTACTGTTTCAGAAAGCTGTATGTTTTCAATTCTTTTTTTTTTTTTAGGATTGCCATGTGCTAACTTTTAGCAGCAGTGGTAGCGTGGCTGATCACCTAGTTCTGCACCCGCAGTTGGAAACTGGAAACTTCATCATCAGAGCAATATGGCTTCCGGGATCGCAAACAGAGTTAGCTCTTGTGACTGCAGATTTTGTCAAGATTTATGATCTGAGCCGTGACAATTTAAGTCCACAGTTTTTCTTCCTTGTACCAAGTGGGAAAATTAGAGATTGCACGTTTGTCTGTCTAGAGGTATGTTTGCCCTTTGTTTATGCATTTAGTACTGTTTTTTTTTTTTAGTACTTAGATGTAGTTCGCTAATTTAGGAATGCTGTTTTTTCATTATGGTGGGAAATGTAGGTAACTGTCAACACTTTTGGCTCTCTTATGAATGGGAGTTCTGAGATGGATTTGAACAATAATTTGTTGGTATTGATGGACAATGCATATTGATTGATAATACTTAAACGTCTTGACTTATGAAATTTGAAGGAAATAGTGGCACAATGAAACATATTATTTATGTCCCTCATAAAGTTATTTAAATTCATGTTAAGAAAAAGTCGTGGAGTCCTCATTAAATGAAATAAAGCAATTCACAAGTGTAAGCAAATTAGGCAAAGAGATTTCTGTTCAAGGTAAAAGGTTTCAGGGCTTCCATGATAGCATGGCAGTTAATGCAGTTGTCTTGACTCCCCAGGTTCAATTCACAGTTCATATCCGACTTTAAACTGTAGGTCCATTCCCAATAAGTGCATAAGTTGATTTAGACAAACTCTGCCACACTTTTAAGCTGCTCGTCTGAATTTTGAGAAAAATAGTCTTGCACCAAAAACATCTGTCATTTGCTTATAAAAATATTTCCCCCTCAGGTGTTGACCATTTTAACTCAGGAATGGAATCTTTTCTATTCCCTTCAGAGAAAGCTGTGTATTATACAGGGTGATTCAGAATTCCTATTACACACTTCTAGGGCTTGTAGAGGGGACTTAGTAGATCAAGTTTTGATAAGGAACCCATGTCCGAAAACGTAGCATTTTGGTACTACACAGAATACAAAATCACATAATTTCACATCTCCATCATCATCTAATTGGGCAAAAATGGTATGTGATGGAGTGACACAATGCGGAAAACTGTTTGCATCAAACAATGCTCTACCATTGCATCCAGCTTCGCCGTAAAATTAACAACATGTCAGTGTTCTCGGCAAACGTGTATTCAACCATACTGTACTGTCTTCCGCAATGACCGTATTGTAAACAGAGGACGTTGGAAGAGCACACATGACATCAGGTGACCGAAGATGTCACCCTCCGTCAATGTGGGTTGCCTACCGTGAAGCAGAAGATGTGAAAGTATGTGATCTTGTCATCTGTGTAGTACCATGTTCCCATGTATTCCTTATGAAAACTTGATCTATCAAGTCCCCTCTACAACCTCTAGAAGTGTGAAATAGGAATTCTGAATCACCCTGTATTTCAAGTTCAGTGTGTGACTAAATTCAGTGGTTAGGAATTATCTTCTTACTTTTGCACATTTAAAAAGAAAGTATTGGACTAATAGAAATAAGAAATTTTATTCTATGTAAAATTTCTGACTGAAGCAACAATCAAATGCAGGCTTGTGCAGTTTGTCATGCCACTATGGTGTGAATCATTGCAACTGATTGGTTCATTCCCAAGTGGTATGTGTTGTGCGCTATTTGGTGTGAAGTCTTCCAGGTTTCAGATATCAGAGGTAGTACTTTGAAGATAAGTAGAATATGATAAACAAAAACAAATATTAAAAAATAATAATAATATTAATCCCAGCTGTTTATCTATGGGTATGTTTGCAGATTAAAAAATATTAAACTGGCCTCCATGGCTGAGTGGTTAATGTACATTGGACTAAGGGATGCCGAGGTGAATCTTGTTTAAGGCATGGATGCATTGTTGTTCTCATGTCATGTATGCATCAGTTCACTATTCGTCCTCTTAATCATAGAAAAGCAACTTAAAGCCATCATTATTAACAGGAATTGATAAGAGCACTTGGTTTAGTGTCAGCATGTATAGTGAATTAACACCAGTTCTAGTGAATGTGAGTACAAGAACAATAGCTTGACTTGATTTTTGTTATTTAGCGTTGTTTTTCTGCCACTTTTGGTTAATTGCGACCATGAGGATGAGTGATGATATGAAATTAATGAAGGAACTTTCACAAAGGATACCCATGCCCAGGCTGGGATTTGAACCCAAGGCCCCTGCGATTGTAACATGCTGTGATAACCGCTCTTCCATGGAGGTCGGCTGGAGCAATAACTGCTTTACTGAACCTAATTGCATTTTTCCCACCTGGCAGGATGGAGGATCTCACATGCTGCTGATGTCTTCAGCCGGTTACATTTATAGCCAAGCCATGAATGAAGAAAGTTCAGCTCAACATGGACCTTTTTATGTAACAAATACACTCGAAGTCTACCACTCAGAAATTAAGGTGAGTATCCATGTACTGTAGATGGGGGAAAACAGGAAATGGCCTGCCATCCTGACTTTAGTTTCAGATGTGATTTTCCTTAGTTGCTTCAGGCAAATGTTTGTATTGCATCCTATGAAGGATGCAAAGAAGTTTACTGGCATTTCCACGTTTCCTTATGTCTCTAGTTTCCTCTATGCTTGTTGAAGTTTGTATTCCAACAGCAATTACAGTGAAACTCTGATTTTACATTTTTCAGGAGATTAAGGTAAAAACAAAACTTACAATGTGGTAAAATGTAAAATATGGAAACATTTTGTAACTTTTTGCTGTATCGGGACCATTGAAGATTGAATGTATAATGCAGGAAAATGTGATGTTCGAGAACATAAAATTGGAGTTCCACTGTATATTGTACTATAATTTGTAATTTGAGTTTGCTATATCATTATAATTAAATTTTATTTTACTAGTAAAGTGCATATTTCATAATTATGGCAATATTATTTGGTTAGGGTGGATAACAGACTACATAATGTAAATCTGTGACATTTTAATTAAAATGATCCTGGCACACTTGAAATTATGGAAACTGGTGAAAGAATAATGAACGAAGTCAATGAGTTTTTCTCCTTACAGAATTTTTTTTTGTGGTCACAGTAATTTCTTAAATTTGGCTGGAATCTGTGTGTGAAAAAAAGTGTTGAAAAATAAGCTCATGGAATTTTAAGGAATGTCATTTTCCAATATATTTTTCAGGATGTTAATGGCCAAGTTGGAGGTGGAGGTGTTTCCATTTATTACTCACATGCCCTTCAGCTGCTTTTCTTCAGCTATAGTCAGGGAAAGAGCTTCATCGCACCTCTGAAGTATATGGACAACGAGTTAACTACAGTATTCATGATTAATCTGAAGAACAATAATGGGGTTAGCAAATCTAACAATGCCCAGCCCCTGTGCCAATGGAGTGAGGTTCCAAACCATCCAGGTCTTGTGTGCAGCGTGATGCAGAGCAGTAAGTTGTACCTATTTTTTGTTCAGTAGAGCAGATTCATTGTTTCTCTGTCAGGCAATATAAACATGTCAGTGTTACGGCTGTGATAGTACCAGTGTGTGCATTGCATTAAATTTAATCAGCAATACATGCCAATAACCAACCCCCTGTGGCAGAGTGGTTAGCACATCGTGCTACGATGCCAGGGGTCCCGGGTTCGAATCCTGGCCTGGACATGGATGTTTCTGAGTTTCCATTCATCAATTTCATCATATTACTCATTCCCATCTTCACAAATTAGCCAAAAGTGACACAAAAGCGAAGTCAAATAAAGCAAGTTAATCACTTTCTTGAGTCTTGCAAGGTCGGCAAAGATGCCACGTGACACTTGTAAAGCCTTAACTATCCTGAAAGTTATGCGAAAATAGGTCAATTTTACATTTTTCAGGGTAGCAAGCTGGAAAAAAACTTAAAATGCGGGAAAATTTAAAATAGAGGAAAATTTTATAACATTTTGCTATGTTGGGACCATCAAGATTGAATGTACAGTAAAACCTCGTAATTTCGGACTAATGGGTGGGGGGGGGGGGATAAGTTGACCGGTGTAACGAAAGTTTGATTAACTGAAATAACCTAAAAGACCAGTAGAAAGTGCATTGAAACTCAGTTTATACCAACAAAACACATTTGTTATGGTGTATTTAAAGGGCATAGGCCTAAATACATATACAGTGTGTCCGTAAAGTCATGGTGCACTTTTAACCGGTCACAGGAAAGCAACAAAACAAGATAGAAATGTGAAATCTTCACCAAATAAGAGGAAAACTCCAAGTTTCCGTACTATGATGCGCAAGCGTATGCGCACACAGGTGATGACGCAACACCACGAACTTCGCAGCAGCGGATCAGCCCTCGCCCACGCCAGTCGAGATGTGGACGGTACAGAGTAAAGTCCAGTGTGTTCTGTGGCTTGCGAAGTTCGAATCCGTGAGCAAAGTGCGACGTGAATATCGTCGCGTGTACAACGAAGCGCCACCACATAGGAATAACATTAATCGGTGGGATAAGCAGTTGAAGGATACCGGCAGTTTGTTGGACAAACCCCGTTCTGGTAGGCCATCGGTAAGTGACGAGTCTGTAGAGGCTATGCGGGAGAGCTACCTAAGGAGCCCTAAAAAATCTGTGCGTGCGTGTGCTCGACAATTACACCTAAGCAAGATTACAGTTCATAAGGTGTGGTTACAAATTGCAGCTGTTGCACGCTATCAAACCGGCGGATATATACACACGATTCTCGTTTGCTACAGATATGCTTTATAAGATCGACAATGATGAACGATTTCTGCAGAAGATTGTGTTTAGCGATGAGGCGACATTCCATGTCTGTGGACATGTTCATCGCCATAACGTCCGAATATGGGTTGCTGAAAATCCTCGTGCCTACGTTGAGTACGAACGTAATACCCCTAAAGTGAACGTGTGGTGTGGCCTGATGCATGGTAAAGTGATAGGCCCATTTTACTTTGCGGAGCAGACTGTGACGGCAAACAACTACCTTCACATGTTGAAAATGTATGCAGTGCCACAATTTCCAGAAGGTGTCATCTTTCAACATGACGGCGTGCTTCCACACTACGCCAACATTGTTCGTGAGTTTCTGGATACAACATTCCCCCAGCTGTGGATAGGCAGGGGTTCTGTCCAGGCATGGCCACCACGATCCCCAGATCTGATGCCCTTAGACTTTTACTTGTGGGGTTATGTGAATCAACATGTGTACACTGAACATATCAACGACATTAATCATTTTAAAACAGAGAATCACACGCGTTATTCACTCTGTTACACCAGACGTCCTTAACCGTGTGTGGGAAGAACTTGAGTATCGTTTAGATGTGTGTCGTGCAACAAATGGAGGCCACATCAAACTGCACTGAATAGGTAAGAAACTTGGAGAGTTTTCCTTTTATTTGGTGAAGATTTCACATTTATATCTTGTTTTGTTGCTTTCCTGTGACCGGTCAAAAGTGCACCATGACTTTACGGACACACTGTACAGTACAGTAATATGTAAAGCAATCCTGTGCATACAATGCAGTACATACATACACGATACTCATAGATTTTGTGATTACCTAGTTAATTATTATTTTAGAGAGAAACTAGTAGCATGGTATGGCTTAGTTCAAATTATATTTTAAAGTTTTAAAATATTTTGGCGATATGAGGAGTGAATTATTACTTCCTGCAGTCGAAGAAGTGTCATTGCCTTCTTTCAGGCAACTACAGATTCCACACAATGTCAACAGATCTCTATAGGATTGGATGGCATTTGCCATTTGAAGAGGATGATGTACTTTTATTTATTTTAAATCTCTACAATTAGTGTATAGTTTCGGTAATTGGTTTTCCTTCAATTATGTTAGGAAGGCTACATTAGGTTATAAGTAGGAATGGACGACATCAGAAGTTTGATAACGCGATATATCGTCACAGACGATACAATATTTTTTTTGTATCGTGATATTGGCTATATCATCTCCATGATATATATCACCAAATATATAGCGACAGTATATCACTGACGTGATATCATTAAAATATCCCGATAATATATCACCAACATATCATCGACACGATTCATATCACCAAAATATGATATATCGCCGACACAATGTATACCACCAAAATATTGGGATGATGTATCACAACATGATATATATTGCCAGAATATCATGACAATATATTGTCTAGTTGATATCACCTGGATGACTTTTTTTTCAATATCGCGGTATATAGTCTGGACGATATATTGCCCAACACTAGTTATAAGTATGAGACCAGGCTGGATGTGGCCCTGTTTGGGCAACCCTGGATTAAAACATCATTGACAGATTAATCATGGATCCCATTTGATTATTGAAATACGGTTTTATTTACTAACCAGTGACATTTTTCGTTATTCTTTTAAGGCAACAACCCTGTTATCTTGATGTTAAAACCTGATGCAGTATTGATCCAAGAAATCAAAGTCGTTCCAGCTAAAGCTAAAATAATGGATATGGTTGCAATCAGACATCCGTCATCTAATTCTGATCATAGGACTACTCTTATATTGCTTTGTGAGGATGGAAGTCTCAGGATTTACATGGCTGGAATGGAACAAACAGGTAATATAAATTTATAGATATGGTAAATCTTGTAAGAATTTGAATTGTGTTGTGTAAATCATGTACATGTTATTTTTTCTTCCAAGAACTTTTTATTATGTATAGAGGCATGCATATTTCATTTTTGACAAAAACACGAAATATGAAATAACATACTGTAATATTCATTTTTCATGTTTCTGTTTTGTCACGAAATAATGCAAAATGAACTGCAAAATGTGAAATATACTCTTAAACACAAAATTTACTGTTTATATACCGACACGACACTTTCTGAAGTCTGAAGTATCCTTTGAGTTATACAGTTCACGGAAAATTGATTAATTCAACTGTAAATATTTGAGAAGTAAAAATGAACCCCTTTACACAGGAATAAACTTAATACTCTGGTAACTACATAAATGTGCTATTAGAAGGGAAGAAGTTTATTTTGTGTAATAAGTGCAGTTTTAAATCAAATTTAGGATTATATTCACAATTTAAAAACCAAAATGTCATTTTATATAGCACTTTTGATGTGATTATTCACCGCTATAACACCTAAATATTATTTTATTTACTGCATTTGAACCAGACTGTTTTTGTACCAAAATTTTGCTTTTTTTATTTACCAAAAATATGTGCCTCTAATTATGTAGTAAATACAGGGGAACAGATAACATCATCAGTATTGGCTTAGCCCTTTTTATAGTTCACTTTTGTGCAATGTTCAGTAACTTGACTCTCTCGAATATCGAGTGCAGTCTATCACTTTAAACTTAGTGTTAAAGCACCAAAGAATGGTCCAGAAATTTATTTTAAAATTGCTTGGAAAAACCTAAAGAAGTCAGAGTGGGAACCCTGTTGTAGTGAAAAATTGGGACAAAACCCCAAACAATATTTCGTAGATGTTATTGTTAAGAACAGATGGGTAAAAATGCATGATTCAGAATAATAAATCCAATGAGAGTCAACTCAATTTCATACCTACATGAAATGTGTATTTGCATTTTTTCTTATTTTAAATTTCTTTTCTGCCTCTTTGGGTTCATCGCAATGATGAAACTTGAAAATCCAGGTAATTAAAATCAAGATCTTGTATTTGCAAAAGCAACAACAGAGAAATAGAAAACTCTTTCGCTGTGTGAAAAGTTTTGCATATGTCTGTCACAACAATGAAATAAGTATTATTTTTTCAAGGCGACGAACAAACTATTTATATATTTATTATCTTGCTCCCAACAGGCATCTACCCTTTTACAATGCATAGTATAAATATGAATAAAGAATAAAGAAAGGCAAAGAATATTTGTAAAAGTAACTAAAACAACTACTTTTCTTTTCGTATCAGGTTTCTGGCTCTCACCTAGTGTCCAGCCAATCAGCACAATGTCTTCGCTGAAACCTTCACGGAAGAAGAAAGTTGCAAAAACTGGAAAATCATCAGGTAATTATAATAATTCCACAAATGGAGCTATTTTGGACACTGATTGTAAGGTGTACAGCCTGTTGGTCATTGTCTCTCTAATGATACATGGATGATTTCAGGGTGAGGGGTTGAACTCGGTGACTGAGACTTGCGTTGTCACTCCTGGCACGATACTCTTTCCATAGTGTGTGTCGATTCTAGTATGATTTTTGACAGAAATAATAATGATAGTGCAACCATCACTTTGTGACATATGGCTGCATAATTATCAATAGAAAATCAAGTTGTTTGAGGGTTTGTAGCATTAGAGAGCAAAACCTTAATAAGAAAAGGTTTGGACATTTGTTGGTGTTGGAACAGTGACACCCTGTATATGTGTTTACCTACAGACTGCTTAGATAAGACCACATCAGATCCAAAGTATTAAAGTACAATTTTAATATATACCATATTTACTCATGTATAATGCACACTTTTTTCCAAAACTTTTGCCCCCAAAAACTGTGGTGCGTATTATGCACGGAATAATTCAGACAGCCAACATGAAACCGTACAACTCATTCCATGATTTTGAGACACTTGCATTGATTTTTCGTGTTTATGGAACCCTATCATGTTATATATCATTGTAAAGCTTAAATTCTGCATTTCTGAAGATGGCAACAGTATTCCATTCAAAATGGCGACACTATGTGCAATGCGGTTAAAATAAGCTCGTAACGAAATGAAGGAACATTCTGATTTTTATGGTACTTTGGATGAAAGTAAAGAAATGGGAAAAAAGAAAATAATGTGACACATATGGAGTGTGTAAATGCCTTAATGGAAGAAACCTTGGGCTGCTAACTTCTAGTTTGAGGGTCCTGAATGTGCTTCTTATAAATGTTACATTAGTCATGGAAAAAGTATATACTTTGAAGTCCTTTTTTAGAAAAAGTACAGAGGAAATGAGCAAAACCACATATAAAAGTTTCATTTCCCATGATTTTTCACTTTGTAATGTGACACCATGGAAAGCATGGCTGAATTTGAGCATGCACCTCCTGTCACATGGGATGCGTATCTGCGGTATTTGTTGGGTGAGAAATAATAGAAAATAACTTCCTGGGCACTGCAAATCCATAAGGTAATTTTGATCTTGCTTTCTACTATTACAGAATAAATATGGTGGTTAAAGAGTGAAAGCTTTGGGATGATAAACACAGTGGAGGGAGTAGTGGGAGGTGGCGTGGGTTGGTGACTTATTGTTTAAATAAGAGGATATTCTCCTCTTGGTCCACATAACAAGTGGTGACTCATTGAATAGTAATGATGTCATTCACTGTTGAGCGGCATAGCAACAGCTTTACGACCTACAACTAAGAAAGTCATTTCTTGAACCTGGACTGCTCATTATATACGAGATGTAATTGCTTGTTACTTTTTCCTATCAAAAACCAGGGTGGACATTATACACACATGCATTATACACACGTAAATACAGTATTTTAAATGATAACTTGAATTTCTCAGATCCTTATTACTGATCAAAATATGTCATATTTGAGTGGCTCCGGAATGAAACTTAATAATCCACAAAACTATGAAGCCGAGTAAAATGCGGGTGAAAATTTGTCCATTCCATTGTGGCTTAAGGTTTACCCAGATGTTCCTGTGTGTTTCTGGCTGTCACTGGCTACTGAAGAAACTTCATTCATTATTATGCAGCAATCTAATGTTAACTCAATTTGAACAGTGTGGGGTTTGTCAAGTTTTACTCCCAAGCTGCTTACTTCAAGCTATGTGTTGTCAACATGATTAACAAAATGCTAAAAAATCCAAGGACTCCAATAAAATTATTGTGAATATAACTCATCGGCTTTCATTATTAAAATTTAAAAATCAAGGAAATAAAATACAGATTGTGGAATATTTCAGTATCTGTTTTATCTTATTGCATAAGAATGAATATTTCCTGATATCAATTCCCACTTTTTCCCCTTTGTGGGGAGTGGACTAGAAATGGTAAAGTTTTGTACTTCTGCATTCCCTGTTCTTTTGCATACTGAAGAAATGGTAAAAAAGAAAATATTAGGTGAATTCATTTTTAATTGCAAGAGACCTTATTATTGTTTGCTTTTATCTTGCACTTCCAAATCTTAACTTTTTTTTTTTTTGTTCATTTTTTACAGGGATGGTTTCATTCCCAATTGACTTCTTTGAACATTGCCAACCAATGAATGAAGTTGAGTTTGGTGGGAATGACCTGCTTCAGATTTACAATACCCAACAAATTAAGCATAGGCTGAATACAACAGGTAAAATGTTCATGACTACTCTCCTCCCAGAGCAAAAATGAAGTTGGCATTAACAAAAGCATGTGATTTGTGACCTTGCATATTGATTCTGAACTTGGTTCATCCATAGATGTACTGATCATTCATGTGGATCAGCTCCTATCAAAATCAACCACTAGTATGTCTTCCAGGTCATATGCCTTTCTTTATGCCAACTTCGCGCTTGCTGTAGACAGCGAATAGTATTTTTCACATTTGGAAAGATAGTAATAACAAGTTTCATTTCCCATGCAAGCACTGAACACATTAATTTGACTTGATGAGGTATAAATTGCAGAAATGGAACTTTGGCTAATTTGTAATTTTAATATTTCATTATTAAGGTCATCATTAACAGAAAAACTGTTAGCCTTTGGCCATAATTTACATACCAATTTATTGGTAATATTTTAAAATGATATTTCAGTAGATAATCTGTAAATTAATGTTAATAATTTTCTGCGATTTGTCATATTCTATGGGTAGAAAGACATAGTGCAAGTCCCCTCTTTATTTATTATTATTAATAATAATAATACAGTGGAACCTATATCCATATGAGAGGTCTTTAAGTGTAAAAAAGAGAAATGTTTAGTTAGTTTGCCACCAGATGCAGGGTGGCGACAGACCTGGAAAACCTGGAAAACCGGGAAAAGTCAGGGAATTTGAGGTGTCAAAAAAAGTCAGGGAAATGTCAGGGAATTTCGTCTTCATTGACTTCGAACACTCTTTTGACGAAAATTGTTATAACTCAGGCACTATGGGAGCAATCTACTTCGGATAAGTTTTGTTTTGCAGTTAAAACATCAGCGCATGCAACGGTGTACAATTTAGAACATCGGACCGAGGAAGGGGGGTTTGGGGGGCACATCCCCCGAATTTCAATGGAAAAAATCTGGAGTTTGCCCCATCTTCTCCCGCTATTTTGGGGAGAAGGCGCGAACTTTAGTATTCTTTTCAAAGAATGGACATTTCTCAAGAGAATGAAACATGTTTCATGTTCTTGGGTGCCATACAAGTTGAATAATAAGCCAAAAATGTGATATTTTTTTTGTACGAAAAATAGGTAATTTGCATTTTTGGAGGGAAATTGTTATAACTCGGGCACTAAGGGAGCAATCTACTTCGGATATGTTTTGTTTTGCAGATAAAACATCATAGCATGCAACCGTGTACAATTCAGAACGCCGAACCGAGGAAGGAGGGTTTTTTTTTTGGGGGGGGGGGGTGCGACCCCCGAATTTCAATGGGAAAAAAATCTGGAGTTGGCTACATTCTTTTCAAAGAATGGACATTTCTCAAGAGAATGAAACATGTTTCATGTTCTTGGGTGCCATAAAAGTTGAATAATAAGCCAAAAAATGAAACAGTTTTTTGTACAAGAAATAGGTAATTTGCATTTTTGGAGGAAAATTGTTATAACTCGGGCACTAAGGGAGCAATCTACTTCGGATAAGTTTTGTTTTGCAGCTAAAGCATCAGAGCATGCAACCGTGTAAAATATCTCCTCTTCTCCCGCTATTTTGGGGAGAAGGTGCAAACCTTAGTATTCTCTTCAAAGAATGGACGTTTCCAAAGAGATTGAAGCATGTTTCATGTTCCTGGGTGCTATGCAAGTTGAATAATGAGCCAAAACGTGAAACTCTGTTCGGAAATGTGGCATGGATATGTTGCGGAGGGGGGGGGGGGGAGGTTGGTCATCAATATGAATTTCCCAGGCTTGCTCCAGACCTGTGTCAGTTTCCACCCAAACATAAGAGTATGAAGTTCCGAAAAGCACATTCATTTCGTAATCAGCACCATGATACCATATGGTATCATCGGGCCAGTACGACCTTACTTTGATGATACCATATGGTATCATCGGGGGAGTAAAGGTTAAGCCTCTAAATATTATGTGGAAAATGCATTGAATTATCATTTTTTTTTTTTTTGTCCGTATGTGAGTAGTAAGGGGACTTGTCAACAGATGGAGGGGATAAGAGCGGTTGGTGCCGTCCGATAGTTGTCGGACGTCGTAGTAAGGCATTTTGTTGGGCAAACTGAAGGAACATGGAAACAAATAGGTTCCATTGATACATACGATTTTTGTCGAATATCGCCACCTGACAAAGTATCTCACTACAACATGCCACAGAAATTGCATGGACTGCAAATCGAACAAAAATCGCATGCATAAACAAGAAGAGCTTTAGACTGCAAATATGCTGCTGGAATTTTATTACTCTTCTGGCTCACTTCACCTTATTGAATGTAGCAGTACTTACGAAGGTCATCTTTCATCATCCTGACGTATTACTGGTTTCGCACAAGTTAACATACGTTTACAATGACATTGCAATATTCTTAGATATCAAGAAGAATCCAACCAAACGGGATATATATGAAACATAAATCTGCATTGGTGAAAATTATAAAAATTGGCAAGTGCTTGCTCCCAACCTCAAATTTACTGCAACACTAATATTCAGTGGCGAAGCGTGCTGTCTCTGGAAGGGTAGGCACAGGACGGAGCAGGGTTTGGGGGGGAGGGGAAGATGTGAATTTTTTTAACAGTAGTATGTTAAAATATAGCCCCTAGAAAATAAAAGATAACATATTGCCTGAATCTCGTCTACTACTGTTCGAAAAAGTCGGGATAGTGATTGTAAAGATAATGTAGTGATTAACGCTCTCGCTTTATACTCAAGAAGTAGAAGGTTCGACTCCTCCTGGAGGCATTGGTTCAGATTCTACTTTAATCTAGTCTCGATTAGATATCTGAGAATAAAGGCGCTTCTGTCTCGAAGGTCAGAAAACAGTGACAATGGGACTCGATGATGTTCTGACCACGCGTCACCCAATGAAAAAGCCGTTCTGTCAGGCCCTAGCCATCTTACATTTGTTAGATTAAAGCTGCTCGTAAAAATTATTTGCTACTTCAATAACAGTATTGTAAATGTTTCTCGCATTACAGAAATGGTTGGTTCACTTGATCGTCACTTAGTGTTTATTTCTTTTTAATGCTGACCTCCGCGGCAGATTGGTTATAACAGCGTGCTACGACAAGGGCCTCAGGTTCAAATCCCCACCTGGGCATAGGTGTTCTTTATGAGTGTCCCTTCGTCAATGTCATCATATTATCGCTCATTCTCATCTTCCCAATTAGCCAAAAATGGCAGAAAGCCAAGTTAAATAAACTAAATCTATCAATCAATTATTTCTTTTTAACTTTTTTATGCATATAATTCTTCTTCAACAGGCGACTTTTTAAAAAAAATATGTAATATGATTTAGAAAATGATGAAATGCTAAATGAGAACACGGACTGTGTAACACACCGACCAGAAAATTTCAGTAACATGGATTTTCTCTATACGTTTGCATTGTACGTACTTTGCCCCATTTTAAAAGTAGCGCGTTTTCAGTTATGTCACTAATCATGAAAGGAAATTTCGTCTCAATATCCCTTTCCTCAAAGAAATAAAATACTTTCCCTCTCTGAATCGAGATTGGTGTGGGGCACATCCAGCAGCAAACACTTCGCGAAAAGCGGTTCCTCAAAAGAGTTGAAAGCACCAAACTTAACACTGGTAACCAACTTGCATGCATTATTTGCAGTTAGAATTCTAATAATGCCTACTTTGATAGGTTAGGAGGCCAGGCTTAGAGGTGTTAGCAACACATTTTCGCTACATGTTAGTAGCTGGGTGTGCTCCGCTCCTGCACAGCTCTGAATCTTCCATGGAAACCCTGCTTCAACAAGCTCTGTACGTCCACTGCCTGCTTCGTCACGTGCTCGTACACGATCGGCACTCTTCGGAAGTCAGGGAGAGGGGGTGAGAGAGAGAAAAGAGGCCGGCCTCTCATGTTACATTACAGGCGAACGCGCCCCTGAAATTATGCTTTCCCGCACGAATCACATAGGTTGTTATGGGACCAGCTGAGGCACTCTCGGGCGGGCCTCGCTGAATGCTCAGATACGTTTCCAGGCAGGGTTACAAACTTGCGGTAATTATCGGAAGACCAAGAATTTCAGTTTTCTTTTATTAAGCGTCGTTTAATGAAATTTATAAGTAATAAAATAATCCGTTATAGACAAATATATTAGGTTAGGCCCGGCCTCCGGGCCTCATAGGACGCTTCGCCACTGCTAATATTGCAATGAAATTAACGCCACTCTCTGTCCTGTCTGTTTAATCTCGTGAGAGATGGTCTTTAATCTCTCACTGAGTGAAGTTAATGTCCAATATTATGAAATAAAATACTAATAATAAATACGTAAATATTTTAATATTTTATTTACTCGAATCATTCAATCATAACAGCAAATCACTTCCTTCAAGAATTGACTTTTTTCTGCCAGCCCTGCTAAATTTTCACTTTCCATCTACTAATTTATACGAGGGGTGGCCAGATAGTAATTTCCAATTAGTAGTTACATTGATTTTTAGCAAACGCCAAAACCGTGAAAAATGGTAATTGCTGCGAAATTATGTTTATGAATGTGCAGTGATGTCTGGACACATTTCTCGCCCGTTCGAAATATCGAAATAATGCAAATTTGGCAAAAAATGCGAATTGTTGGCGTTTTTAGCAATTTTTTTAAAAGAAATGTCCTAAAACAACGAAATATTCCATGAAATCATTGTCTTCTCTAGGCCATGTTTGTGTACATAGAACATGCAAGTTTTCCAACATTTTACTCAAGAATAAACTATAGAGTTATACGTACGTGGAATAATTCCGACAGCCACATTAAATCATTTATTTCCCACGATTTTTTCAACTTCTATCAAAACCATTTGCATCACAGAACAAAGTGGCAGGGTTCTAACAGGAGATCGAGTGCGTATCTACCGTCACACGGGAACCACATCTTCGTATTTGTCGCACGAGATATGTTTTGAAATACCAAGCTAAGTGCTCACCATCGGCATTTGTCGAACGAGTAATAATGGAGCTCAGTCGTTATGGCATCTGACTACTATGCGAGAGACCCGGGGTCGATCCCCTACGAGGGAGAACCGGGATGTTTTCCACCTATTCAAACTGCTCCGGCACCCGCCCTGCATCATATGAAGCTGGTACCTTGAGGAAACTTTCAGGGATAAAGGTAGCCAGGAGTGTGGTGCTGATCACATCACCCCCACCTTCAGCCGTGATCAAGAAAGTGTGGGGCCCTAACTCCACACCAAAATTCCATTATCTAAAATCCTTATCTTAAAATTCATAAAGGGGTATGGAAAATAACTTTCCCGAAATAACTTTCAAGATATCAAACTCTCGCGAAGAGGCGTAAGCCATGTGACTTACAATTTGAAACAGTAGTTTAAAAACACCATGAAGGTATAATTTCAGATATTTTCCAGAAAGTGCGCTAAAATGAAAATGTGAATTTTGGGAAAAATAACACCGAATAGTAAAAAATAAAAAATAAGAAAATACACCAATTTGAAAAAAAAAATATCAAGGTCCCTACCGATTAGGCATAAATAAAACAAGTTATTAGTTGTAATTTGTTGCATTAGTAACAGTGAGTCCTAACCTAATTTTCGGCATAATCACCACCGTTGTTCTCCCATGTGTCGTAGCATGGAACTAAATTTTGTATTCCCATGGCATATGTGTCTGACGGCAAAGACTGGAACTATCTCTACCGCAATATAGCTGTCAAATCCTTGCCCTGCTAGAAACCTCTTCAGTTAAACAAAGAGATGAAAGTCGGTACATTGAAGGCCAGGGCTGTACAGGGAGTGGTCTAAGATCTCTCACCTGAAGTGATGCAAAGGCCCGTGTGTACTCAGCTGTATGGGGTTTTGCACATTCGATTGGCCTTCCGTGAATTGTCTGCACCATCGTCTGACCATACTATCACTCACGACGTCCGGTCTGCACAACTCACACGATTGCTGGTGGCTCTGTGACAAATTCTGAGTGTGCAATGTAGGCTGCATCGCAGTCGGTGGGAGACTGTATGAGAGCTGCAATCTTTAACCTAGAACTGTCCTACACCGGCTGCATTGCAACTGTACTAGATTACAGCTACATGCCACTTCTTCCTGCCTGCATGTGTGTGTGTGTGTTGCTCACCGACCACTAGTGCTGCGTATAGCCACCATTGAAGCTTTTTTCAGGATGCCCCTCGTATATGAACTTTCAGAAGCTTTTATTATTAGAGTGTTCTTGTTTTAATGTGTTGGTTAGCTAAGTCAGGTACCTATACAATGCAATTCTATAAATTCCTTGCTTTAATTTTCTAATACTTACATATCCTTTTCGTCAGCATTACTGGTATAACTGCATGTTGTCAGTTTCACAGCACTTCACTTGGATATACTGTACTGAAGCAGAAATTCCATCGATAATGTAAGGAAATATGACCCTTTCTTTTGTTCTATTCAGTTGTTTCACTTATATGCAAGAGTTAAGTTGTTTGCTTTACAGAGAAGAGAGAAGTAGCTTTATGCATTGAAAAATGAGTCCGCACTCATAGTTTTTGCAAGCAGAATGTTCCAAACCTCAGTGGAAATATCAACATATAATACCGAGAATGTATAAGGAGACTGATAAATTACAAATTGTATTCCTTAATTATTCACTATTCACTCTTATCTCATTTAGTCGTAACTTTAAAAATAATCAAGTATTTTATTTTAAACTTACTGCGTATGACAAAATTCCATAATCCTTCCTTAGCTTGTGAATTGTAATAATTTTCCAAATTTACTATTTTGCATTTTGAATTGAATAGAATAGAATAGAGAATAGAGAAATTAAGTCAATTTAATTCTAGATAATATTGGTATTTACCAAAACCATACGTGGATCTGTATGAGTTTATTTCCATTTGCAAAAACATCGATTTAGTTTAGTTGTCAGGGAAAAATGTAAATTTTGTCCTGGAAAACCTGGAAAAGTCAGGGAATTTTATTTCTGCTTGTTTGTAGCCACCCTGAGATGGCTTTGATTTTGAAAAAGGGGCGTGGCTAAGAAATACCAGATGTCGGAGAAAAGCGAGCCTCGTGTGGAAACTTCACTTCCCACTGATTAGCTGAGGTTTAAAGCACGTTAAGTTGCGTTCTTTCGAGTGTAAAAAGGGACATACTTGGAATGGAACCAAGTCCAGGGAGTAGTGGTTTTTGTAGGGGGTTTTGTATTTTAAGTTGTTTTATATAGTCTATTTAGTTGGGCTATTTTAGTTAAAGCACAGCACAACTTGTTCTATTCTGAGATAGGTCTTTTGGGGGATGGATATTTAATTGAAATTACTATAATCCCTTTTCATTAACTAAAGTGTTAGGAAGTCTTAGTTAGAAATACATCTTAATTTAAAGGTTTAATTGTATAATTTAATTTCTGTAAAATTGTTTCTTAGTTACTTATTGAATTTAGATTGGGGTTTATATTCTTATTATTATCATTCATGTAGTCTCAATCCCTTCAGGCATGTTGTTAAATAAACCTCATTACTATCAAGCCTTTTATGTATAATTCTTCTAAACCTACAATTTTGCGGCTTAAGCCTTACACTGCCTTTTTAATTAATATTTCTGCTAGGTTAATGTACTGACTTTAGTTGCAAGCCTTGTTTCCTAATGAAGGACAGTATTTCTTAGTGATTAATTTTAAAGGACGTGCAATATGAAGCTGGTCTTAAACCCTGATTTTACATTCCCCGATTTTACATTTCCCTGCATTGTAAGCTTTTTCAGCTTGGTCCCCTGCAAAACATATAATCAAGGTTCCATTACTACACAGGTTGAACATGTCATTAATCTTCTTAATTAATGTGTAACCAGGTTACTGCAATGGGTTTTTTACCTTTGAGAGGAAACTGCTTATTTTGACTTTTACTTTACGAAACCAGAGCATAAAAGTAATGACAGAATGGCAGAATTTTTTCAGTAAATTACAGACTCTTTGCAGATAGATCAGTAAAATTACCGCTATGCCTTTTTTGGCCCCTACTTATGAAGTAAGGTTTAATTTCTGCCATTCCTGGTATTTTGTGAAAGTCATTAATTCATAATTTTGCTCATTGTTTGGTTCTTACAGGAATGTATGTTGCTTCTACTAAACCAACTGGCTTCAATCTTGAAGTTACCAATTTAGACAATTCTCTTGTAATGACTGGAGTCAGAATCATGGTCGGAAGTCAGGACATACAGAGAGCTCCATCATATATTGAGGTTTGTTATATAGTATCTAGTAGTAGCAAAATTTACCAGTTTATGTACTTCAAAAAACTGACAGCGCCCACAATATTTAATCACCATATATTTCGCATTCAGTAAACTTCAGTGTAACCGGTACAAATAACTGCAATAAACGTAGGGCGGAGCCAATACCAGTGCTGATAGTGTTACTGATTCCCACCAAGATACGTGAAAATTATAATAATACAAAGCAGTTCGAGATATTTATAAATTTTAATATAAATGTTTTTCCATTGGATCTATGCCATATTAATCTACCAGAGTTACATTTTAAAGTATTAATAATTAACCACAGAAACTATTTCTCCCCACAACGTTGTTGCAAAAATCAGAAAATTTCCAGAATATTTACACTGCCAAAGTATCTCATTGCATTTTTGATGACTTATACTCAAGAAAGTATTGGCTGGTATCAGTATTGAAATGCCACCACTTGTAACAAGAAGAATTGTGCTATTTTCAATAGTGTAACCAATATTACAATACTGTACAATAGTGAATAAAATGTGTTTTCCATGACTTGCCGTAAGACATTGCTTTATGTCTAATGTGCATGTTTTGAAATTTGTGTCACTCTGTCTTTTATGTCTTGAATCTAATCTTGAAAATTTTACATGTTAATTTTTCATTTCTTTATTTAATGTTTATTGACAGCATTCTTATTCGAATGCATTTTATAAAATTAGCTTGCAACCCTGATTGCATAGTGTGTCCTTGCGTCATGTATGCAAAACGTTTAGTAGTGCATCATGCTTTCATTGTGCTAATGACAACTATACAACTAATATGAAGCTATTAATAATATCTGGCACCAATTTCAGTTGTAATTTAATCCAATTTCAGTTGTAGTTTAATTAATTATGTATTGTTCTCAGATTTTCGGAAGGAGCGTTCAAGCACAGTTGAGCCGCAATCGCTGGTACGATTTTGCATTTACACGAGAAGAAAGCCTTCAGGCTGACAAGAAAATTACAGTAACATTTGGGCCTTCACAGGATCCAGAAGGTGTTACCATGGTGGATTCTGTTAAAGTGTGAGTTTAAATTATATTTGGAGAGTTACATAGCAACATGTACAATGGCAAAAATTGCTTTTGTGTGTGCAAATGTTACACTATTTGCAAAGGTTACTTGTGGGTGTATTGCAGTCAAATAGTTCATTACTCGTACTGGGCTTTTCTGCCTTGTAGCAATAACAGAAAAGATTTTACATATTTTCTTAAATTATGCAGCATATTTGATGTGGAGATCCTCTTTCCCTTGAATATTTACCAACACAAGTGCATTGTTTGTGTGGCGTGCACGGAATGTATTTTAAATGCACTTTACATTCAGATAGGCTTATCGAGACCAGACCTACAGCGTATGGTGGCTTCCGAATCACTGTGCAATCTGCTTTCATCGGAGATTGAACCCAGGACTTCTTTATTTCAATGCATTACCACGATGTGATCAGGGAGGCCTTGCATGCCATTTGCAGCAAAAATTTGAAGTTGGGAGTTAATATACATACTTTTTTTTACCATCTTTGGTCTCCTGATGATATGATCGATTCCTGAATATATGTTCCCAGATTTTCCATTTTTCCATTTCATGCATACCATCTCCATGGTCCGTATGGAGTAACATGTCAGAATTTTCCTGCAATTTAAGTTTTTTCGCCCACGTTTACTGGAAAACATAATATCGAGGTTCTACTGTAGTCATAAATGAGAGAAACTACTACAATGAAACATAAATTTTACTCTGACTAAATAACTTTAAATACCTAAAAGTCATTAGTCAGGGAAAATATCAGAACATTTTATTTCATTGGGACCAGAAAAGAAGAATATGTAAAGCAGGAATATGAAAAATTGGGTTTCCATTGAAGTAGACATTATTCAGTTAATTACTGTACCTTTCCTTTTTGTAAATGAAAAGCTTGAGAGATTAGCAGAAAGTAATGTAGGATTTAATGTGGTAGCTATGTGGGGAAAAAATGTAATATGAAAGCTGAGAAAGTAGAAGTTTGAGTAGGTAGAGAATGTTCCACCACAGTATTGCAAAGGATAATCCATAGAGGCATGCATATTTTCAGGTTTGCTATGCAACTGGAAACCGGAAAAGTCAAGGAATTTGGTTGGTCAGGGAATAGTCAAGGAATTTTGCATATTATCTGTCATTTATGTGCATTTAGGAGTTACATGAGAACCAGTTACAAAATGAATGAACGGTTCATTTCCACTTCCGAATTTGGTTCTTGTGATTCCAGTCCCCTCAACAAAATTATGGTTCCTTCGCATTTCGATTCTATATTCATTCAATCTCGGATCTAGGTTCTTGGATTCATTACGACCGTCCGTTCATTTTGCGACTTGTTCTTGTGAACCTGTTCAAGACTGGAATTAGAGAGGCGTGAGGTTTTTCCTTAGAGAACAAGCTACTCAAGACGAAACCTTCGCACCAGACATCCTCAGAATTTCTTGCGGAAAAAATGTTGCTTTAGCTTTGTGTGTAGTTGGGAAATTTCCTTTCTTCAAGAACACACCCGTTCAGAACCTGTTCTCTTTTGATACGTGAAGCGGAACAGGTTGGTGTTTTGGATCTGCAATAACTGTATACTCCTTGAACCAAAGACAATGTAATACTTTCTGCCTTGAAGAGCAGAATTTCACATAACTGGCTGTGGTTGACGTCACACTGGACGGGTGCGGACGCAGAGTAAAAACAAATGGACTCACTACTTCATTCCCCCTGTGAACCTGTTCTGTGAATTTGAGTCCTTCGTTTGCGACCCGTTCAGAAGCAACCTGATCAACTAGTTCATTTGCTTGTTGTCGTAGTTTTTACATTGAAGATGTGTTACACCCGAGAAATTAGTGATTTTATGCAGTATCAGTGACGTCATTATTCAAATATGCACGTGTTTTGTGCATGTAGAATGAATTTATTTTTCAAAAACTGGTGCGAAATAGAGGAATTAACACATTCGGGTCTGGCCTCATAATACAGCATTTTTACCTCTGGCCTTCAGTTTTTGGTTGTTTTTCAAAAAAATCATAGAAAAAAATATTTTTAATTTGTTTTTATTTACCACACATTTCTTAAATCTACAAAACTTCCTCTTTTCAGTGAACAAAAATTTGTTAAATTTTCTTTTCATTTTCAGACATTTTTTAATATTTTTTTCTGCAATGTTTTGTGACAAAAAAAAGTACAGCATTGTAACAAATGTTAATATAGATATATTTTAAGTTCATAACCTGGAAATTTCAATAATTAACAATGCAAAAACTACATAAACTATCAATACATCTTTTGAATCTTGCATAAGAATACTTCTTATGTGCACATAACAAAAAATAATTACAAATTACAGGTAATTAGCTTTTGTATGAAAAAGTTCGAAACATTCAGGAATGCAGAGAGCAACGTCACAGCTGGTGCAGTAAAATGTTGTCTTTTCTTGCCCATTTGCCTTTGCCAGTTTCTTTTTTGTGCCTGTCTCCGCAAACTTTACATGACCTACAGCCTGTCTCCACAAACTTTACATGACCTACAGGGCCTTGACTTTTTCTCTGTAGGGGAATTTTCCTTGGAAAATGGCAGCCTGTTAGCCTATCTGCTGTAGTTGACATTGATGTTTGACCTTGAATATCTTTGCCCGCTTTGATGAGTAACGCTTCCCCTACTTGGATGATGAACGCTTCCAGAGACATATTATGATTTTCCCTGTTTACTTTCTTATAAATTGCATACACATTCACCACTGACCTAATGAACAAATGGAATGCAGAATTTTCGCTATGCGGGATGGATCTAACGACACCATGACGCCATTCTAGCCATTCTAAACAATGCAATGTACATCAACCCGACAACAAACAGTCGCAGGTGCGAGATAAAAATAGGACATGAGTCACCTAGCGGTCGGAATTTCAACCAAGAGGCTTGAAGGAACACGCACATGAGACGAACATGGCCTGTAGTTCAATCGGCAAAGCGATTGCATACTCAGGGTTGCTACGCGACTGGAAAACCTGGAAAACAGGGAAAAGTCAGGGAATTTGGTTGGTCAGGGAATAGTCAGGGAATTTTGCATATTTTCTGGAATTTATGAGTATTTTGGAGTTGCAGGAGAACCAGTTACAAAATGAACGAACGATTGATATCCACTTCTTAATTCGGTTCTTGTGATTCCAGTCCCCCCTAAAGATTCAGTTCAGAAACTTGTTCCTCTCGTCATTATGACTTCTAGTCTGTTACGTACAAAATTATGGTTCCTTCGCATTTCAATTCTATATTTATTCACTCTCGGATCTAGGTTCTTGTGAACCTGTTCAAAGACTGGAATTTGGAGAGGCGTGAGATTTTTCCTTAGAGAACAAGCTACTCAATACGAAACCTACGCACCAGCCATCCTCAGAATTTCTTGCGGAAAAAATGTTGCTTTAGCTTTGTGTGTGGTGAGGAAATTTTCTTTCTTCAAGAACACACCTGTTCATCGGAACCCGTTCTCTTTTGATACGTGAAGCAGAGCAGGTTGGTGTTCGGACAGTTCATTGGTTTTGGATCTGCAATAAAGCTTGAAGAGCAGAATTTCACATAACTGGCTGTGGTTGACGTCACACTGGACAGGTGCGGACGCTTAGTAAAAACAAAAGGACTCACTACTTCGTTCCCCCCGTGAACCCGTTCTGTGAATTTCAGTCCTTCGTTTGCGATCCGTTCAGAAGCAACCTGATCAACTAGTTCATTTGCTCGTTGTCGTAGTTTTTACATTACAGAGGTGTGTTACACCCGAGAAATTAGTGATTTTATGCAGTATCAGTGACGTCATTATTCGAATATGCACGTGTTTTGTTCATGTAGAACGAATTTATTTTTTAAAAACTGGTGCGAAATAAAGGAATTAAAAGTATGCTGGTCACATATCGTTGTTAGGCTAGCAATGTTGGTTGCATGCCAATAGTAATTTTATGTATTGTTTGCGTGTAGAATGAAATTGTGCTGAAAAGTGGTGAAGCCAAAGTTCCTTTTGTTTTATTACGATTTCATCATGCTACAAATGCAACTTTTACATGGTTCGATTTCGATTTATGTCTGTTAACACATAACTGCAGAGTTTTAGGGATTACTTAAGATTTTGTGAATATATGCTTTTGTGGTTAGGTTAGGAATGTCAGGTTTGGTTGTCTTAGAATTAAAATAAAGACCATGAATGCACTCTACTAAGGTTTTCTACATTCATTCCCACTAGTTTACGATACTTACTGTCACTTGTCAACCGGAGAATACCTTGTCCGTGGAAAGCGTGTATGATTGAGTAAGGTCATTTTGAAGTTTTTTTTTCAAATCCAAATAGTGCTCATTATTTTAAGGAAGGTTCAAATTTCGGGTCACATGATTGCCAAAATTCGATGATAATTAGTCTTCCTGCTAGGAAAATTTGAAAAAAAAAAATCATAAAACATTCGGAACTGTTACCTTTTAAAAGACAGATTTTGATGTTTTCCATAATATAAAATTGGTTCCAGCATGTGGAAAACTCAAATAATGGAGATATTTGATTCCAAAGTAAGGCCAGCGTATATATTTTTTTAGGTGTATGTTTGGTCACCGACCCCATTCAAGTTCTATTTCCGTAATATGTACTATTTTCAATAAATTAAAAAATATAATCATTAAACTTATTGCATATTTTCTAAAGGTACATGACCTAATTTTCTGTTGTTTCTTATTTGTATTGATATAGGCTAATTGAGGTTGTATACAGGTTACATTGTAAAGCTTTGATATATGCCACTTTTTTTTTTTTTACACCACCTTAATTGTAATGACTTAGTGAAAATGGGGAAGTACAATAGTTATTTATTTTTTCATTGAATAGCATTGTATCAATCACTTGGTAAATTTTCAGCTAATAACTGTGTATATTCATATTCATAATAATTAACGTGCCTGCATATTTATTTGAAAAACATGAGGTTCAAAAGCAAAAATCATGATGACAAACATGTCTGGAAAAATTTCATTTCTGGTCTGGAAAACCTGGAAAAGTCAGGGAATTTCATAATCAAAAAATCGTAGCTACCCTGATTTTGTTTTTGTCGAAAACACTAAATGTGAAATAACACATTGTAATGTTAACTTTTCATGTTTCTGAAGAGTGAGAGGTGCATTTTCCTACCCTATTTTGTCACGAATTGAAGCAAAGTGAACTGCAAAATGCGAAATTCTCTCTTAAACATGAAATTTAGAGTTTATATACCGATGCAACACTTCCGAAGTTTGAAAATATTCCTGAGAGTTATGCAATTCACAGAAAATTAATTAATTCTGCTGTATATATTTGGGATGCAAAAATGGATCCCTTTATACGGGAATATTAATACTCTGGTAACTAGATAAATGTGCTATTAGAAGTGATGTGTCTATTTTGTGTAATAAGTGCAGTTTTTAAATCAAGTTTAGGATTATATTAACAATTTTAAAACCAAAAGTTTATTTTATTTACTGCTTTTGAACCAGAAATTGACTGTTTTTGTACCAAAATTTTGCTTTTTTATTTACTGAAAATATGTGCCTATAATAATCCAACATTTCTGTTTCAGGTATGGGAAGACGAAGGATGCATTTGGGTGGCCAGAAGAGTCTGACGAAATAACAGCGAACAATACTACCAGTGGTCCTACAGGCACAGGGACAAGTACTGACAATGAGAATGTTGCTGTGACACCTCTTCCTCTGACTTCACTGGACAAGTAAGTAAAAAAATACCCTTATAAATCTATGTAGAACTGTACAAAATACACACACATTATCTTTGAATATTTCCTCTCTGTACCATCCAAGAATGCTATTTTAGAAAAGTAATGAAAATTGGCAAGTCATTGCCTTATGATAGGATTCATGTGTTTTAAAATTAATTTGGATATTGCGCAAGTTCCTCATATTAGCTATACTTTGTTTTTAGAACTGAGCTGATATTTATGCCAGTACCAGTGCTGATACTCTTACAGATACTAATATTTGGAAATCATAACAGTTTTAGAGTATACAGTCAACTCTCGATACAATGACCTTCACAGTTCTTGAAAAAACGGTAGTTATTTCGAAGGTGTCGTTATTGGAATTTGCACCAATTCTCAGCTTCAATGGAGCTCAAACAGACACGAAGATTCCTAGGAGATGGTAACACCCAGACACAAAGATTCCTAGTAGATGGTAACACCGTTTATCCTGCATAGTTATACAATCTGTTATGCACAGGATGTGTGTCGTGAAAAGGAAAATAGAACACGAAAACATTTTCACAAAAAAGGATTTTAAATAATGTTATTTTCTTGTAATTGTGCACAGTCGTTGCTCTTCCCCAAAATTCTTACAATTCTAGTTCATGAGAAACCTGTTTACACTGACATCTACGAAAAGGAAAACAATCGTTTATTGGTTTAGTGCAAACAAAACTCGAAGAATCTTGACACCAGTCGCACTGGACCAGCAAAGGTCTGGAGATAATTGGCCAGAATTAATGTTGGATTTTCTACGGGTCTACTAGAATATTGTCTGTAACAGGATTAAATGTTAAGATAAGATCTCTGGGGAGAGACACCAGAAAAAAAGCGGGGTTGTAAATTTTGTTCTGGTTCGGGTGTGCAAAATTCATCGTAAAAAAAATGTCACATTTTCTTTGCTTCAACTAACTTCATATTCATCCCCCTCCCCCATTCGAGAGTGGCCGCGGTGGTTCAGTTGGTAAAGCATCTGACTGCCACGCTAAAGGTCCCGGGTTCGATCTCTGCCCGGTTCAAATCCGGGAACTTTTGTAACGGAAGCGGCCCCGGTGCCCATCCAGCGTTGAATGACATGGGTACCTGGGAAAAACCCAGGGGGGGGGGGGGGGGGGGGCAAAGGCAGTCGGGGGCGTGATGTTGATCACATCACCCCCACTCACGACCGGATCAAGAAAGTGTGGGGAATTACCCCCACACCCCCTATATGCCTTCATGGCATGGTGCTAAGCACTGGGGAGCACTTTACTTTACTCCCATTCGAGGGAGCAATCCAAACTCTTCCCCGACTTGCATCGAAATCCAGCCTGAAAAAGGAAACATGCAACTTGCGATCTGTTTGCACTGAATGTGTATCCTAGGACACATTAAACCGCATCGCACTCGATAATCATTCAAGTTTGGAATTGGATTTCACTTTAAACTGTATATTTAGTCCCGATTAGCCGATCAGCATAAAATGAACTCAAAACAACCTTTATGAAACCTGCACATTTAAGATATCAAAATGTGAAATCGTTATTTACTCTCACGTTAATCGACGATTTAAGGTTGGGTTTAGGAATATTCTCGATGACAAACACCCACTCCTGAAAAAGTTTTCCCCTTGAGTATTTTTTTTTATCGGTCTCAGCGTCCATTTCTACATTGAACTCTTTTTTTTTTTTTTTTTTTTTCACCTGAATCGTTCTGAAGAAAAGCGGCGATTATATTGTGTGCATTTCCTTCCAACACTGCTCTGACTGTCCAGGAAGTTTATTCTTGTGTCAGATGTAAAATGAAACTTACAGTTTTGCTTATCAGATGGTGCAGGACATGAAGTTGTTTTAACTCTTGTTTTTCTCTCTGGAGATTGAATATCATTATCTTCAAATGAAAATAGCTTTGCGAGATTCAAAACAGTGAAGTTCCCACTGGATGAGTCATTGCTATTATCGGCAAGGGACAGCTAGCTAGCTGCATAGCTAGACAAAACTTTGGTGCCAGCTGCAGCGTAAAATCAGAGGACAGGCTGAAAGTTCAAGCAACAGGTGGTCGAAGAGAAAATCCTCTGCATTTTAAAGATTACGCAACTGTCGAAGACCGAATTTTTATCAGGAGTGTGAAGAAGAAAGAAATGATTCTTGTTTTATGTTTTTCCATGCAACACAATAATATGAGCAATATTTCCTATGCAGACAGCTGCATTCAAACAAGAAACAGGGACCTGAATTCTACAATTATTGCACTGCCATGCACACCAGTGGCGGAGAATGAGCTGTTGTAGGAGAAAGGAGGGGGTTACATTTTTTTCTTGTCCTACCTAAGAAGCTTGTTAGTATGATAAAAATATGCACCAGTGAAACAGAAAGTAAAATTCGTGTGGGTATTATACCGCGTTTGGTAGAACCTGTCCCGTTTCCCGCGCTAGGGAGCGCTCGACAGTTTCGGTGCCAATGAGAAACTAGGAAAAAATCGTCTGCTGGGCAGCGAGGAGCGAATGGAAGCCAGAAGAGAGGCGCTTACGTAGGCGCTGTTCCGACGTTGCATATTTTAATTGGCTGCCTGGCTTTGACTTTCCCCAGCACGGAGAGAAGCCAGCGATCGCCTAGCGCGGGAACCGGGACAGGTTGTAACAAACGCGGTATAATATGTCTGACAAATTTACAATTCATGATGGGTTAAAACAAGGAGATGCATTATCTCCATTGCTCTTTAATTTTGCCTTAGAATGTGCTGTTAGGAAGGTAAAAGAAACTAAAGAAGGACTAAAATTAAATGGTGTGACTCAGTTGTTAGCATATGCAGATGATGTAGACTTAATGGGGGATGATGTGAATACAATTAAGAATAATGCTAAAATATTTTTCAAAACTGCTAAAGAGATAGGTTTGGAAGTTAACAAAGAAAAAACTAAATATATGCTTACAGGCCGAAACCAAGTGTTAGGTAATAATCAAAATCTAATTATTGATAACAACTCGTTTGAACCAGTTTCCAAATTCAAATACTTAGGAGTAATATTAACAAATGAAAATTATATTAAAGAGGAAATAAAAAGTAGGCTTAATTCAGGAAATGCATGTTACTTCTCTCTTCATAAACTTTTGTCTTCTCGTTTAATATCTAAGAAACTAAAAGTTAAAATATACAAAACAGTAATTTTGCCTGTAGTATTATATGGATGTGAAACTTGGTCCCTTACATTGAAAGAGGAACATAAATTGAGAGTATTTGAAAATAAGATCCTTAGGAAAATCTTTGGACCTAAAAGGGATGAGGAGACAGGTGAATGGAGAAGGTTACATAATTTAGAACTACATAATTTGTATTCACGTCCAGATATTATTAGAATAATTAAATGAAGAAGACTTAGGTGGGCAGGCCATGTGGCACGAATGGGAGAGGAAAGAGGAGTTTACAGGATTCTTGTTGGGAAACCTGATGGTAAGAGACCTGTAGGAAGTCTAAGACGAAGATGGAGGGACAACATTGAGATGGACCTAAAGGAAATCGGTAGGGATGGAAAAGGGTATATAGAACTTGCTCAAGATAGGGAAGATGGAAGGCCTGTGTTGCTGCAGCCATGAACCTTTGGGTTTAAAAAGGCTAGGGAGTTAGTTAGTTAGTTAGTATCCTACAGTTTTTGTTCGTTTTGAAGAACGTATTCAGAACTGGTTGCTTCATTTTAGACGCCAAAGGAAAGGAGGAGGGGTCCACTTCCACCCTCCACATGTGCAAAATAATCGTGGCTGAAACAATCGACATCACCCCCCCCTTCCCCCTACATGTTTGCTGGCAGGAAAAGAGGGAGAAGTCACTCAGGCAACTGAGCACTTTTTTGGCATATATTATGACATGGGCAAAGGTAGGAAAACGTATGAAGTTGGAAACTGGAGTTATGATGCACAAAAGATCGAAGTAAACTTTTGCGGAAACCTGGATGACAACGTGTTAAGCAGGTTGACGATCTTTGGTTGGGCTATGTGGCTTTGATTATCCCTAACAGTGTACAGGGAACAAAGAACACGTTTCGAAATAAAGCAGTTACGGGAAGTTGTCAACTAAATGTAGCAGTCATTTCGGGCTGCTCCCTATCCCTCGAGTTGTCAGCAGCTCTTAGGACAAGGAAACAAGCCAAGGTCGATTTAAAATAACATTCAAGCACATTTGATCTTCTCTTCTCGCGTATCCAAGAGCAAGCTAAATCACAATGGCATAACAAGCCTGGTACGTTGGGTAGGGGCCCTCGGGTGCAGGGTATAATACATCGGTGCACTTGGGAGAGGGGAGGGCAGAGGTCAAGTGCTATTGGATCTCATTGAAGCATGGTGTCTATTTTTAGATCAGACCCACTTGCAAAGGTAGAGCGCTCATGAAGGGAATGAGTGCGAATAAAATTAGTGCAACAAACTTATTTTTTGGCTGACTTCCTTCAATTTTTAAACTTTTTTCAAATTTTTCACGGTTCCCGGGAAAAGTGCCATTACTTCGAGAGGGTTGTTATATCTGGGGGTCGTAGAATCGAGAGCAGACTGTAGTTTTTAATTACAGAGAAACTAGTACTCACTTTTCCCGCAAAACGTTTTTTTTTTTCTTTTTTCCATTAATTTCAATGATCACTGCCACCATCTTCGTTGGAACTTGGTGCACTGTTGCTGGCCGATCCATCAGATCTATCAATAAAAGAATCCAACAGCACCTAACTGATGCAAAAGAAAAGCCCAAGCCATCTTGGTCTTGCTAAGCACATCAAACACAATAGCCATAAAATCCAAAAGGTACATGTCAAGCACACAGCTCACACACTCATAGACACCAAAATCAAGGAAACGCACACCATCGTCCGCTACCCTCATGAGCTAAACATCGATAACAGACAGGAACACCACACTTGGATTCTCCTACTACAACAGTTAGCGCCAGGCAATAGCAGATGACATGGATGCAGAGGGACAGTTGACAACTGCACCTAGCGGTAGCCAGAGAAATAAAAACAATGTTCCAACGAGGATAGTGGCAGTGGCCACTGAAATTAATAGAACTACGTTAAAAAACAGTTTCACAGAGGAAGTGAGTACTAGTTTCTCTGTAATTATCTACTACCGCATCTCTCATTTCCCAAATATGGATATGTTTATTTAATTATAACTGTGTCATATAAGTCTTTGCTTTAAAATATTCATAATGTCACATGTAATAATTATTTAATCACAAAATCCATTTCATCTCTCAAAGCTGTTACTAATAGAATGAAAATATGAATTTTTCATCATTTCCTAGTTATTCAGACTGTGAAAGCATTTCAGGACTTTTTTGCGGACCCTGTGAGATTCTCTGTCTTCAGAAAAGTATCAGCTGGGATTGGTGATCAAATTCCAAATTATATTTTTAGATACTGATACCACTAATATATCATATTAACTGGTTGCTAAACTAACAGCAATTACAGCATTGTGCAAGAACCAGTACTTGAATATCATGAACAATTATGAGTTTTTCAGTACATTGATTTGGTTTATTTTGCGTTGCTTTTCTGCCACTTTTGGCTAAACGTGAAGATGAGGATGAGCAATGATATGATGCAATTGATGAAGGGACACTCACAAAGAATACCTATGTTCAGCCTGGGATTTGAACCCAGGAATCCTGGCATCATATCATGCTCTACCAATCATTTAGCCATGGGCGTTGGCAATTTTTTTTCAGCCTAATTGTGTTTGAATATGTGGATAACATTACAACTACCACTCTTAATTCATTACATATTTCAAATATCACAAAAACATTTTTGCCACACACTGTTGCTACAGATTGAAACCAAAGTTGTTAATTTCTGCATTTCTCGGGATGTTCATGTGTAGTGTGTGAAAATGTAAAATTCAAGAATGTAAAATCATGGTTCCATGGTGGTTGTTTTTAAGTTCTCATCCTCAAATATGTTGGGTAGAAAATTTCCCTAGACGTCTTTTACACATGTACATTTAGTTTACTTCTTACTTGCTTTCTTTCGTTTCAACAATCAACACTGTCCCTAGTGAAAATTTTGAATGGGGGAAAACACAATGTGCAGGTGCTGAAAGCAAGTGAAACTACCTGAAAACAAGCAGAAAATAGTTCAAAGAAATATGTGGAGTGTTCCAACAGCTCTTTGCGAGTATGGCGTTTCTCTAAAGAAATGAACATATTTGTTTGTAAAATTCTTCACATTACCCATATCCCCTCCCCCCATGCAAATATCACCCTGGCTGTAATGTATACATTGTAGATTTATAGTTTTATGCTTCTTTTATCCCTAGTGTTTCTTTTGTTACTTTTAAGGATGGTGTCTGGAGTGCTCGAGGTGCTGGAAGGATGTTTCACACTGTTGAGTGCAGCTGAAGATAAGCAGGCACAGAAGGTCATTGCAATGGAAGTTGCTACATCACTGCTGATACTCCCAACGCCAGTCTGTGTTCAGCTCCATACCAAGGCATTGCTAGCAGCACTGCACAGCAACAGAGCAGCGTATCACAATTATAAGGTATTTTGTTCTAGTCATATCTTCGATTGCATGTTCTCCATAACATGACTGCTTTACAATAGTGAATGGGCCTCTAGCATTGCAAACGTTTTCATCTCTGTTGTATTCCTATCATCTCTCCTTTCCATGTTTGTACATTCTATCATCACTCATCATGGCTGGAACTAAGTGTCGTACCATTTTAATTCCAGACATTAGACCATGGATCCTGTTTCAAATGAAGTTTGTCAGTGGTTTGCCTCAAGTAAATCCATGCAAATCCTGGTGTAGTAGGGCTTCCCCGATGGCGTAGTGGTAACGTCGTCACCTTGTAATACCTGGTGGAAGCACATGGCACAGTGGTTCAGATCCCAATTTAAACTGTAGGTCCAGCCCCGATTAACCTTAAAGTGGACTTAAAACAACAAATTAATCAAAATCCTCATTTCCTTATCCACCCCTTTCCTATCACCTTTTCTTATGTTTCTCACAATTAAGCAAAACCAGCCATGAGTTAGTGCTTTGTTTAATTTTTGTATCCTCGCGGATAATGGACTGGACCATGGAAACCGTATAAACTCCTGCTTTAGTTGAAAGACACAAAGTGCATTTTGTGCAAGTGTGAACCATTATCCACACCGGTATCCATACTCTTACCAATTCCCAACCAATACCGATACCAGCACTTCAAAATTCTAATAATTAAAAGTTGTTCAAAGTACTGATTAATATCATTGTGCAAGTAAGACTAAGCCGATACTGCTTTGAATTGATACCTGTAACTATGCCGATACTCTTAGATTCCCATTGACCACTACCAATGGCAATAATCAAAAGTTATTCAAAATATATGAATTTACTAAGAGTTCCTTTAAAATTATCAACAATTACATCAGAATATTAGAATACATGTTACGTAAACACAAAATAGGTTTTTGATTAAAACTAGTGCAAAATAAAAGGAAACTTCGAATTTTTGTATAATTTGCAGATTATTATACTCCACAAGGCATTTTTGTGAACCCTGTAAGACCAAAATACTGGAAAAGTATCAGCTGGTATCAGTAAATAAATTCAACCAATACATAGGTATCAGCTAGGCCCTAATAAGTATTTACTCCATAAATTTACCAGTTTTTTACCCTAATATATTCCAGAATTATATCAGAATATTAAAGTACAACAAAAATTGTGTTTATGTGTTTGTAACAGCTGTAAACTACAAGAGAAATAATTAAAATACCTGTTATGTAATTGCAAAGTCCATTTTTTTCACAATACTGGCACACAAAATTTGCAAAATTTTCAGGATAGTTGGACCCTGTGAAAGACTAAAATGCCAAAAATTATCAGCTGACATGAACGAATAAATTCCAGCTGACAATTTCGAATACCGATATATGAGCATCAGTATCGGCTCAGCCCTAAAAGTTATATCTGTTCACAAAGCATTGTATTACATGTCCATTGAACATCAGATATGGATGAAAAGTTGAGAATTGAAATTCATCCAATTATAAAATTCAAACTTTAAATCCTAAGTGTTATATTTGTCCCATAAGTAGACGTAAGTAACGCGTGCTAATCATAGAACTGTTGTTGTACAATGTTTCTAGTATAACAAGATCTCTTTCTCTCATTTGCAGGACCAGTCTTTGCTGAACCACGTAATGCAGTCATTGATGGCTTTTAGGGATGTCCAAAACCCAAGGGATCTGGATGCAGAAGCATTCTACAGACTTGTGCTCACTGCACGAGGAGTAGCAGTAGCTCGTCCTCACAACCTGGCGAGGTTTGCAGATCAGGAGAAGACCTTAACGGATGATTCGACATTGACTGAAAGTATGTACAGTGTTCACTTATTTGTAGAGATATGCATGCAGGTGGTGCCAAGTTACCGCCAATTGAACAGTATTTGTTTCTCAGAGATGACTGTGTAAATAGTATTTGAATTCTACATGTTGAATTTTTATATTTATAAGCTCTTTTAACTCTTATTAAATGTCTTAGTTTACTGCTAGGGAGGAAAGATGTTTGAAATAAAATTTTATTCATTGAGAATATAAAGTACGAGGCTCATTCGGAAAGTAACCACCGTTTGGCTGTAAATAGAAAACCCGATAGATACAACAAATTTTTGCTTTACATCTGAAAGGTACAGCTGTCCTCTATTTTTCAACATAGTCGCCATGTAAATTCAAGCACTTGTCATAGCGTTTCACCAATTTACCAATTCCTTCTGCATAAAAGTGAATCACAGATTGCGTGATGTAACAATGGTTGCGCTCTGCCCACTACTACTAGCGCCACGCCACAATGGTGGTTACTTTCCGCATGACCCTCGTATTTGCATGATAAGATGGCAAGAACATGGTGCTCATCACATCCCCTCCCTATAACTCTGTATGCCGTTGCTTCATGTTGCAATGTTCAGGGGCTAGTTTTACCTTTTTGTAACTTTATTGATTACCTTGATCCTAGATTCAAACATATAATTAAGGTTTAAAATTGTAAAAATGAGCTGAAGTGTCAGTTGTCATTTTAGGTACTCTGCAGTTTGCCGAATTCAGGAAAAATATCAGTTGGTGTCTGTGACTAATTTGAACTAGTATTGGCAAATGCCAGTGCTTTTCACATCGGAAAGTGTCGGTTGGAATATTTGTTATTGATACTGGCTGATCCTTTCCAGATTTCTCGGAAATGTTATGCAACAATTTCGTGTAGTCTAAATATTCTGGAAGTTATGCAGAATTCTTAATTTTCATTATTTTTGCAATAATATTGTGAGGATGTTTGTCTCATGTGAAATTATGAATATTTTAAAGTACAACCCTGTTAAATTGATATCGTACAGTTCCAATGGAAACTTATACGTTAAAATTTATAAATATTCTGAACTGTTTTCAATTGTTACAATTTTCCAGTATCGGTATTGATCTGAATCAATAGATTGATTGATTAAGTCCACTTTTATGCAGTTTAAAGTAGGTTCCGAACCTTTTATGTGCATCCGCCAGGTATCGAACCCAGATCCCCTCGAATACAAGGTAACAAAACTACCATTATGTCTTCGGGGAGGCTCGGAATCCACAGCCTGTATCAGCACTGGTTCAAAGTGATACCAGTTGGCTCTAATTTGAACCAATACTAGTACGTCAGTATTAGCTTGTTTCTAGTTAATTGCTCGATCTTCATAGACATGAAAAAAAATTCAGATACTATATGTAGTGGCAGTACTATATTTTCTGTCCTTTTGTTAATTAATCTTTGGATTCGAGTCAGTCCTGGGGACTTGGAATTTGATTCATTCCTGAGGACTTGTTCGAATCTGAAAGCATGGGAGTGATAGGTGAGTAATCTGTGAGTTGAGAAAAATGTGTATTTTCTTAACTTCCAGTTGATGTAAGTGACAACGAGGAGAAAGATGCAAAGGCCAGACTGCAGCATTATCTCAGCATGGTGAGTGAAGGGCAGCACTTCATGATGCAACTGGTGGAAGCTCTTTGGTGCCTACACTACAGTCATCCTGCCAATATGGCCCTAGCACCTGTATGTGTCCCAGGTATGGTCCATGTCTAGTTTTTTTGGAATATGGAATCTTTTAATGTATTAATATTTGTATTTTAGTTATTTTACATGTGCTTCTCTACCCCTCTTGGTTAATCATAATGATGAGTAAGAATGATGAAAATCTTTTATGCCAACCATAAGCAAGCTCTGCACCGTGGGTGATACAACTCTTCTCCTGAGATATGGGACTGTAGCCACCCACCATCATGGGGAAATTGGTGAGCTATGAATGAGCAGCGTAACCCGGTCATGAAAACATACAACAATGACTGAGGGTTCGTTGTGCTGACCACACGTCACCTCGGCTGGTGGGAGTGACGCCTGCAGTCGGTAGGTTGGCACTGGCCGTCACTGGATGTTGCACCATTGGTTATTTATAAGTAAGTTCCTTGTAGTGGTTCATGCCTGCTTCTGTAGCAGACCAGAAGTTCCCCACAAGGTTCCCACTGATCTGGGAAAGCTGAAAAAGTCATGGAATTTTGAAAATATACCTAAAATTGAGTGTTCCTTTGCACTTGCCAGGATTTGGGAGTGAAAGTAACTTCCCTTTTTTTCAATCTTTCTGACAGTAGATGTTCCAAGGATTTTTATTATTATTATATGCAGTGAACGCTTTTTAGTTTGAACTTGGATAATTCGAATTACTCTGTAATAAGTTTATTTCCCTTGACATTATCTTTTATGATGTGATGTTTTTGTTAATTAAAATTTTGGATAATTTGAACCTTTTTCATGTCCCCTTGTGACGTTCGAAGTAAAAAGAGCCCATTGTATTTTGAACATTTTTTTTTATTTCCATGCCATTTGGCACTGCAAGGGCTTATTTACCAAATATTTGCTCACACAACCATAATATTGTCTCTATCTAAAGCAGAAACTTATATTACTGTGGATAAAATTATATTCTCACTTGCCTATTAACATTTACAAATTGCTGTTATTTGTTACACAATTTTTCCCCTTCTACATATATGAAATGTTCTTTATTCTTATTTATTAGCTGAAATTTTAAGTAACCTGGATAATACATTTGTAGCATTCAAGACATCCTTGTTATCTCATCTGATAAAAGCTGAAACAATGGAAGTATTGTGTTAAAATCAAACATGTTACAGAAATACTATTAAAAATAAGCATAAAAATCAATATTGGTTCAAGATAAACTGTGTGTATGTATGTTAAAAACATATAAAATAAATATGTGACTTACACCATAAATATACTTACAGGTTTAACTCACGTGGAAACAACAGTACATGCCGTTGTGGAGATAATCCATGCATTTACGGCATGTGACTTAGAAAGCGTTCCTTTGGCAGCAAAATTATACTTACAATTGCTGCTTTGTGGAGACACCACTGTTGGGTTCAGCGCAAAGCAAGCTCTCATCCGAGTCCTGAGACCCAGACTTCGTCGTAGACGTGTGTTCATACCAAGTCCTCCACATTGCAGTACCCCAGGTGAGATTCTTGCACCAGTTTGACATTCTGTAGGTCCTCTTGCAAAACGTGTGAAGTTTATTATGGTGTTCCTAAAAGTTGTCTTGCAATGTGTGAACTGTGCTTCCACTTCTGTCAAAAGGACTGGTCTCCTGCTGGATGTCATGTGGAAACTTTCCATAAACAAAAGAACTCTTGACTGATACTTTTGCCAAGTACATTCCTAAAATCTCTGAAGTAGCTGTTTCCCAAGGTTTATGAGGCCAATTACTTTTGTTCGATTTGTGCAGTTCGTTATAACTTTGGGAGCATGCTCATTGAGAAGGGATGGATCAAATAGGAAATTTTTCACAATATCAATACTTTACCATGTTGCCTTAAGAATTAGGTAGTGAATCGTTAACTCTCTTAATTAATGTATGCAAACAGGCCAATGAACCTGCTTTTTCATTACTTTCAGGAGGAACAGGAGAAGTAGAATCGGAAAAGGGGCCAATATCACAGCCATCTCAAGATTCTTCAGAAGCTGAGCAACATTTTGAAGTTGATACTGTGGAGCCAATGGTTTTGCTTCCACCTGAAGCAGGTACGTTTGTTTGTGTAGCATTGTCATGTCTAATTGTGGAACACAGAAGTTCCTAATTTTTATTTAGCTTTTTTATTCCCTGAAGATGCATTGCAATAAAGCAACTAAGAGCACAATAACACTTCATTACAGAATTACGAATGTTGCAGTTTTTTCCAAATGTGGAGTGACGTTGTTCATTTGAAAATTTTCATTTGTAAAATGGTAAAGCAGCTGTAGGCTTTTGAACTAGACTCCAATTCTTGTTCATCTTGTTCTTAGCATTACTTCAATAATCCTCAGGAGCTGAGAATTTTCCAGGTAGATACATTTACTAAACTAGCTTAGTGCAACCTAAACTATCTTAAAATATTCTCTACTTGTTTGTGTAATTCAATCATGGAAAATGGAGCAAAAAGATATTTCATTATCTTTTTAGCAGGGGAGAGGGGAGCAAACCTGTCCTACCCCCATGTCCCCCTCCCTCTTATTCTTTGTTCCTTCTCTGAGAGAGAAATTAGGGGAGGGGGACAAAAAAGGGTGTATCACAGTCTCCCAGAGACCAGAGAGAGAAGTACCTCCACTAAGTGTCAAACATGTCGACTAATTTCCTGGGACCAGTACCAGGTTTTACATTCTTGTCATCACAGAAAGAAGAAAAGATGAACCATTTGCCCTGCTACCTCCCCCTCCTAATGAAAGTAATGAGGGTTTTATGCAGAATATCCACAACACAATGTTGCGCCTCTCCCTCCCTCCCTCTCTCTCTCTCTCTCTCTCTCTCTCTCTCTCTCTCTCTCTCTCTCTCTCTCTCTCTCTCTCTCTCTCTCTCTCTCCCTCTCCCTCTGCCCCCCTATCTCTCTCTCTCTCCTCCCTCCCTCCCTCCCTCCCCCTTGCCCCTCCCTGCCTCCCCCCTGAAAGTAACAGTCCCATTTAAAGCTAATGGTTCCTTACAATCCAGAAGTATCCTTGCCTGTACAATGCTTTATTCAGACAATCAATGTATCCATTCAAGTATAGTTGATGTGTGATTGCATCTACTCCATCCAACAGTTTGGCAACTGGTGAGATGGTACAGCTTCGGATGTGCATGTTAGTTGGCCCTTGCTAGTAGGTGGGACAGTCATTGAGGGTTTGAGTTCCCCTTCACTACACATATTGGCTGTTTCACTTTGCATTTGCCTTGTTTCATGCCAAAAATAATTACTTGCCATTACGCCATCAGGAACATCCCAGAATATGCCCTGTCAAAGTAGCAGAATATGAAACAGAACACAATGCAACAGACACTTTAAAAATCCATATTGCATGCTGTACATAACCGCTGATGTACAACCTTCCAGGACTGATTTTTTTATTCTTTACCTGTGATATTCAAACACAAGAAATGGGTGTCATTCAGTCACCTGATGTGTGTTCTGAATAGAAATGGCCTTGGAAGTGTTTCCATGTAAACACAGTAGGTGGCAGGGCTGTGCTTAGCAGCCCACTGTTTGTCTTGTTGGCACATTTAGTTGGAAGTTACACAAGTGTCGTGATGGACGTGCATTCCGAGCAGAGAGTTAACATTAAGTTTTGTGTTAAGCTGGGAAACCCCTAGTGAAACATGGAATATGATACAGCAAGCATTTGGTGATAAGGCATTATCAAGAAGCCATATCTTTGAATGGCACAAAAGGTTTCAGAAGGGCAGAGATTCAGTGCAAGATGATCCAAAGACAATGTTGATCCCATTTTTTCATGCTAAAGGTTTGGTGCACCATGAATATCTGCCTGAAGGACAAATGATAAACAAAAACCTTTATATTGACGTCCTGAAACATTTGTGTCAAACAATTCTGCGGTGCATTTGTGGGCATCTGGGCAGTGGTTCTTATTGCACGACAATGCAAGGCCACATACTGCTTTATCAGTCCAGGAATATCTGGCCATGCATCGTATCTCTGCTCTACCACATCCCCCATATTTACCCGACCAGTTACCGTGTGATTATTTTTTGTCTCCCCTTGTGCAAACACCGTTGAAAGGAAAGCATCATGAAGATATTGGTAGCAATCCAAACGGTTTTGTGACGTGCTGAGAAGCATCCTAGATGAAGCTTTCCCTGCTTGCTTCCATGACTTCCAGGAACGGTAGCAGCCGTGTATAGATAGCTGAGGGGACTATTTTGACAAAACCTAGGACCATTAGTTCCTAAGTTGAATATATAATTTTGTACGAGTTCAGTCCTGGAACTTTTCTGACAAAGGTTTTATATTACAAAATAATGTGATAAATATTAATTTCAGAGTGAATTTTATTTTCGCAATGCTAACAAAATAATGCCAAGGGAATTATAGAAACAAAAGAGTACATGGTGCAAACAGACCATTGAGGCCAACAAGGGGCTCTTTGTTGGGCGATGTGTGGTCAGCTAATTTTTTTTCTTCTTTTTTTTTTTTCAGGCTTTCAAGATTAGAAAATGTCACTTTCAAAATCAGGTTTATGTTATTGTTTAATGAAATATGCAGTCATTTATAACACTGGTTCTTAACCTTTGGTCTGCAGGCCCCCAGGAGGTTACCATACCATCTCATGAAGCCTGCCAGAAGAAATGGCACGAGCCTTTATAGTTAGAGGAAAATAGACCAGCAATTATTTAATAAACTGAATAAAAATTAAGTATAATCTTCCTTTTGCTAAAGGATAAAATGACAATATGCAGAGGGGTCCACAGTGAATGAACAGTTATTGTTGTATGCAGTGCAGGGATCTATTTAACTGTACTAGATATGATGGTTATTTTTTTATTATGAATTAAATGTGTGTTTTTTAGGTGGCGGAGCAGTGTCAGTGAACGTTAATCCGATTGAGGCGCTCCTTGGCCAAGGGGGCTTCCCACCAATTTTAGACATCCCTCCAGATGCTGATGATGAGGCGATGGTAGAACTTGCCATTGCATTGAGTCTGCAGGTAATACATCAATCACTGTTGGCACACAGTTTTGGTGCTTTAATCACAAATGTTCCATATGTTTCCAAGAATATTTAAACTCCTTGAAAGTGTCAATCAGCACTGGATACTTCTAGGAGTAGGTAGATTAAAAAAAAAGTATATGACACTGACAGCAATTAAATTTCATTTTGAGGGAAGGGGTGCAAAAATGTGAAAGCAAATACAGTGGAACCTCAATTTTATGTTTTCAGGGAACCAAGTGAAAAAACTTATGTAAGGTATAAATTTGCTGACATTTTTTTAATAACATTTTTCTATCTTGGGACCATGAGGATTTAAGGCTCGGCTGGACCTTTAGCTTGCAATTGGGTGAAGTTACGTAAGTCTATTAAACTATTGATAATATCTAGAGAACAGTGAAAGAAAACTACACTAAAATTCACATCAATGCTCTAGAAGCAATTCTAAGCATATGTAATTTTTCATAATTTGAAATATTCAAGAGGTTTTTCGAATGGAGAGGAAAATTTGAAAAACTTCGTCCATTCGAATACCAAAGGTCCAGCCGAGCCTTAATGTATAATGTGGGAAAATGTAAAATTGGAGTTCCACTGTAGCAGTTAAGTATGGTGGAATCCTGATTTTTTGTCCTTCAGTTTTAGATTTTTCCCATTATAACAATTTGCAAGTTTCGATAATGCAACGTGAAAATTGCATAATAGATGTGCTGCTATGTAAGATATTGAAAAGGTACATAAAAATTGTGGTCCAACCAGTTGCAGTATACCTGGATTGAATAAACAAAAAAGTCATAAGGGTCCAAGTCGTGGAAAGGCCAGATAGGTCCTGTATTTTACATTTTCCCACTTAATACATTCAGCCATTCATGTCCAATAAAGCAGCGTGTTAAATAATAGGATGTTTATCTCTATCCCATGTTTTATCAATCTTCCTTTCCCCACATTGTACATTGTCCCAAGCTCTACAGATGGCATAAAATGCGCCAGCTTTTTCTCCTCCCACTTGATTTTGCAATAGATTCATTTGACACAACCTTGAACTAAAGTTCCAGCAGGTAAGGTTTTTATGCAACTGGAGCGAGAACTTCGGAAAGGAGAAAAAACTGTAGGTGCTTTCTAAAGGAAATGTTCATTCTAAAAATAGCACCACCTCATATCTTTGGATGTGGTAGTAAAGTTTTGAATAGGTTTACTGCTTCGTAGGGATGTGACGAAGCTGAAAATTTACCAAAGCCAATGTATTCATCGATAATTTTGGAACCGATTCCGATACATAAGATTATTCAACAGAATTGGGATGTTATTTTCAGCATGACAAAAATAAATTTGCTATTTACATTTCTATTGCATATGTGCAAAAAAGTGGTTATGTGAACCTTTAAGACGAACATAGATTCTCAAGAGATTTAACATTAGTACACAAGCAGTTCTTTGAAATGCAAAATGAATTCCTGTTCTTGATGTTGTAAATTTATTGCTGCCAGATTTAACTTCAGAAACATGAGTTTTTGAACCACTTCTGGAAGTAACCTACTTCTTATCTTATCGAAAATCTGTCCAGCAACACTGAATACTGATGCAGCAGGTATGCCCAAGTATTTTCTCGCCACTTGCTTCAGGTTTGGATAGTCAATTTTGAATTTTCAGTACAACAGCGGATCCTGGTCATGTGGAATAGTTGGTTCAGCAATGTACTGTTTTATTTCTGATTTGAGGTAGATTGATCCTCTGAGTGAGAGTTTGCAATAATTTTATTACAAAAACTGCAAATTATGAAGAATCATAACCTAATTTTCAATAAATCTTATAAATAAATATAAAACTTATTAGAAGGTAAACTCTAGTATTATCTGTACCTGTTTAAATATTGGATTTTTGCCGATGTCAATTTCTGCCGATTTTCATACATCTGTAATCAGCTTCGGCACATCCCTACTGCTTCGCCTTCCATCCTGAAGGCAAAAAAAAATTCTACTAGGAGAGACTTCTTTCCTTTCCTCTTGAAGAGACCTGAGGAACATGTTACGCTCCACACATATGTTACAGGCTATGCTTGGCAATCTAAACTGGCTTAAGGGGTCAGAAAAGAGGCCACCCTGCCAGAGGCGTTGGTTATCTATTTTTACTGTACACATCATGATTTTTCTTTTAGGGATCTATATTCCCTTTTTTACATTGAAATTAGTTTTGATATGCAATATTGATGCACAAAATGGATCATGCCATCAATCCTTACCTGCACTTGAATTTCATCCCCCCTCCCCCCACTCTCTCTCACTCTCGCTCTCTCCCTCTCAAAAGTGCACATGTTGAAATGCAATGCCAAAAACCCAGGTTTGGTTGCTGGTTATACAGAACTTTCATTAATTTTTATCCTCAAGTTTTTTCATATATGTAGTTCAGAAATTGAGTAGTTAAACATACTACCATTATTGTGAATATTAACCTGTTTTTTTCCCCTTTCTTAGGAACATGAATCTGGTGCTGATCTCCAGAATTTACAGCAAGGGCTTCAAGGATTACGAGAACTAGCAAATATTCCAAGCTTGCAAAATTTGAGTGGCTCGGCACTACAGGTAAATATAGTATTGCATGTAGGTTAGCAATTAAAACACACTATACCTATGTAACTTACTGCTCAACCAGCGTGTAACTCTGGGATCCATCTATTTGACATTGCCTCATGCTTTGGGCAATTCTAATGACAGTACCTACAGTAATTCCTAATCAAGGCATTATTTTTTACTCCTTTTAAACCTTTTTTTGTCTAATGATATTTTAAAATTTTGCTCCAAAAATAATGGAATAAGAATTTATAAAAGCAGTATTTTTAGTTCTGTTTCTATGATAATAGCTAATAGGTTTTATGCATGACTTATTCATAACCAGATAATTTATTAATTTGTCAATATAAAATGTGAAAATTATGTTAAATAATATTAAATATGTTCAGAACATAATATGAACATAAATATGAACAGAGTGGTTCAGTATAAGTAATGGACTAAAACAGGGAAGTGCTCTTTCCCCACTGCTCTTCATAATTACAATGGATGCAATTAACGAGGAGGTGGGGAAGAAGATAGGAGAGGAAGAGATGACTTAGTAATAAGGGAGAACAGGGAAGAAGAAGTACAGAGACAGCTTGGTAGTTGGAATGAAATTCAGTGCAGACAAAAGTGAGGTGCTAATAACAACAAGAAAGAGAGCCAGAAAGGAACCAAGAATAAAGATGGACATGGAAGAGTTGAGGGTAGTGGAGAGTGTAAAATATCTAGGAAGCATAATTGAGAGAAGTGGAAGAATAGATGAGGAGGTAAACGGAAGAGGACAAATGGGTGGTGGACTAGATCAAAGTGTTGGAAGATTAATATGGAACAGGGATGTATGTACCTATGAAATGCAAGAAGGTAATATACAACACATAGTATGTGCCAGTAATTACATACAGAGCAGAGACTTGGACAATGACAGAGAGAGACAAAAGAAAGATGCCGGCAGTGGAGATGAAATTTTTAAGGAGTATATTGGGGAAGACTAGAAGGGATAGAATACGGAATGAGGAGATCCGACAGACAGTGGGTGTGGTGAAGCTTCAGGACAGGATAGATCAGGCACAGATGAGATGGTTCGGCCACATGAAGAGGATGGATGCAGAAAGACTACCAGTAAGAGCTGACAATGCACAAGGAGTGGGAGTAAGGCCAAAGGGGAGACCAGGATGTCGGTGGAAAGAGCAGATAGCTGAGAGTGTTAGAAGAGGACAAGATTAGAACACTGTGGAAAGAGAGGAGTAGTGGAAGGCCAGAAGAAAATGGAGAGGCTTGACTTCTATGCCGACGAAGCCAGAGGCAGGAAACTGCGAAGGATGATGAAGATGGTGAATATTAAATAATATGTTAGCTTGACTGATATAATATTTTCCCTGTGCCTACTTTATAATTTTCTTGTGTGTGTATAAGCAAATAAGTTTGTCAGTTTTTGCTGAAACTTTGTTCACTTTGCTGAGAGTGCTACTTTGTAAAACAAAATATCTTTGTATTCCGTGGTTTGTAATAATTTTAGAGGCATTCTGTAGTCTTCAGTTGGTTTAGAGAATCAGGCGTGATACCCAGAATTTAACATAAGAAATGTGCATTTACATTTTCGAGCTATGTAAGAAAGCATCGTATTGGTTAGGATCATGATTTAAAATTTTTAAGATAAAATTATTATAGTGGTGACAACAAATTGACAGTTGTTTTCTCTGCAGTCTTTACAGGTATTGGCAGGACTTTCACAACCCCAGAATCAATCACAGGGCCAAGAAGGAGGTCATTTTTCTGATACAACCGCTTCTGCTGGTGGTTCAGATGATGAGGGTTCAACGGCAGCTACAGATGGAAGCACTCTGCGGACTTCTCCTGCAGAACAGGTGTGTAGTTCTCTAAATATACAATTTTATGCAACTGTTTATGTGCACTCCTGTTTATACAAAGTGACAGTTAAAGTGTGTGCCATTTCATCTAATCAAAAGTGTACGTATAATATTGTCGGAAAAAATTGTCAATGGAGACAATTTAAAAATAAGAGCTGTCAAATCCAGCATTGGCACATTCACCAAACATCCGGGTTTCTTGGTGTCCTGGTCTACCTAAGTGAGACTATGATACCAAATAGCACACAATGAGTTCTTTTACATCTAATATCAGGACTGGCCGATACCAATACCAACAGATTTCACTGGTATCAGTATGGGAAGGTATAGGTTCAAATTTAATCACTGATGTACATTGTCATTATTTTCCATGCAGCATTGTGTGGAGAAATGGTATTGTGATTAAATAATTACCCATGTGAAATTATGAATATTTTAAAGCAAAATCTGGAAAATTGGCATACTGTGGTTCTGATGGAAAACTATGTGACAATTTTTTTATGTATTCTGAAGTGCTTGTTTCCATTTCAAACTTACCAACGTCAATATTTGTGTGAATTAGTAAGAGTATCAGTACTAGAATCTGTTTCAGGTCAAAGTGGTACCGTTCCTACTAATCATAGGCACAATTTCTTCATTACGACACTTTCAATGGTTCTGATGCATTACCCTGCTGACCTGGGGATGGAATGACACTTCTTCCCTTGGCTCGATGGCTGATTTTCCAAAGGTTGCACCTGGATTGATTCAGGTCTTAGGTATGATCCTAACCATTCAGCCTATTGGGCTGTATTAAGAGGTCTGGATGATAATTTCCAGATTATCTGTTATCAGTTAAAGTGTTTTTATTCACTTTTATGTTCAGATGGAACCTGGGCCTCCTCGATTACAAGGTGGCAGTGCCATCAAGAATGTTTTTGTCTAGATCACTTCACACTGTGTGAACATAATATGGAACATTCCAGCCATTTTTGGCTTGAACTTTGTGCCATATTAGTGAGGAGAAACCTTGTTTTGACTTCGTGTAGCCTTTTTCTTCCAATAGCCCACAGCTCAACAGAACCTCACATTACTTGGTTCTATGATGCAGTCACTGCTGAAAATTGTATAAAAGATAGGGCCTCCCCGATGGCTCAGTGGTAGAGTCACCGCCTTGTAATCAAGGGCTCCCATGTTTGATACCCGGTGGAGGCATATAGTGGTTCGGATCCCACTTTAAACTGTAGGTCCAGTCCCGATTAGCCTTACTGTGCATAAAGTGGACTTAAAAATCAAATCAATCAATGTACGAAAGGTAGTTGTAGTAACTCCTATTCTTTTCTTCAGGGTGGAAGTGCTGGTTCAGAGAGTGGTGGTAGCGGTGTGGACAGTATTACTGCAGAACACAATGTGTCTGGTCGAAGTTCTGCATATGGAGACAATATCCCAGAAACAGCTGTTGGAGCACGAAGTGAGACAAGTTCTCTGGGAGCACCAGCAGGTTTCCAGGTGAGAAAAATATCTTGTTTCCTCTTTTTTCACCCGTACAAAAGACAGTATCACAGTGTATTATGTATGCAACATTTTGCCATTTGCACATGCAATGTATTTAAGTTAATTTGTCACTTGGGACATGTTGTTACAGTGGAACCCTGATTTTATGTTCCTTGGTTTTACATTTTCTCGCATTATACAGAGTGGACCCACAATACATAGGAAAAATAAATATGTTGTGATAAGAAACAATGTATTCATATAATATGCTCGACGTGGTTACCATTGGTTTGCAATATGTTTCTCCCACTCTTAATGAACATGCATTAGACAAGAGCACGTTAAAAAATAAGTAAATATGAAAACTTAAAAAATAAAATTTTATTTTCCTAAGTATTGCGAATTTTGGTCCACCCTGTACATTCAGTCTTCATGGCCCCAATAGAGCAAAATGCTACGAAATTTCATCGATTTTACATTTTCTGCATTTTAAGTTCTTTCACCCTGGTCCCCTGAAAAATACAAAAATCGAGATTCCCCTGTATTAGTTCAGTGGAGTTTGTATTTTATGTTTGTAGATTTTTAGATGTTACATTTTCCACTAACTTTTTCGTATTTTCTGCATTGCGATGTGTCTAGAGCTGCAGACTCCTGTAAGATGTATATAATATAAAGGCAGTATTTATGTAACTTAAGGATACCAAAAAGTTCTAAAAAAACTTTTAAATGTCAGTCTAATTAAACAGCAGCTAAAATTATAATCTTGGAAAAGTATTCAAAGAGCTGGAAAGTCAATGAACATTAAATATAGTTATTGTACTTCATATTAATTTATTTGTTCATCATAGAACTGAAATCTCACTGATGCCAAACATATAATATGTAACTTGTACAAGAAAATACATAGTTAAAGTAAGTAATGAAAATTATTTTCCTGTAGTTTACGGTTATTACAAGCATAAGAAAACAGTTTTTCTGTGTGACGTTTCTTATGCTTGTAATAACCATAAACTACAGGAAAATAATTCTATAATGCAAGCAATGCGTACATACAAGAAAAACTAATAAGTAATGAAAAGTTTTGGTGTTACAACAATTGAATTAGGAACAGATACCGATATAACAGGTGGAATGTAATCATCACTGGCTCACTGGTGTCAGCCAGTACTTCTACGAAGTCCCGAGTGTCTCTCTCTGCATGCACAGAAATGCTGTGCTAGCTACACTTCTTTGGAGTCAAAATATCCTGCACAATATGCAAAATGCATAATTTTTATTATTTTAGATTGTATTATTTAACCTTTTGCCGCCCAAGCATCTCGAACGAGATACCCAAATGTAACCCTCACTGTCCCAAGCATCTCGATCGAGACACTGTGTCAAGGTCGTAGTTTTTACGTTATAACTTTCCTATTTTTGGCTAGAATTTCGATTTTATTTTTTATATTGTTCCTAACACATGTATTTAACAGAAATGGTTTTTTGCATTTTTTTTGTCTTCATGAAAATGGAGGGGAAAAGGCGGGAAAAGGTACTTCTCTTTTGCGGCTCTTTTCAACGTCAAATTTTTGCCGACCCCATTTTTTTAAAAAAAAGTATTTTCAGGGGATTTACCCCCTTTCCCCCTCCATATATACGCCGAATGTGCATAAATTATATATCTTCTGAATCTGTGATTCATTCTGCGTACAACGGTATATCGTTCATATCTCCAGGGCAAATAGTCTCTGAGCTAAAGTTATTTCAAGGTACCGCTGCATTTTGAAGCTTGAATCATTGGCGTGCCGACCATTCCTTTTTGGCTTACAACTCAAGTTACATTGGTCATATGATAATAATGCAAATATTTTTGTGTTCCTTACATGTCAGCAATAATTTCTATGTGCATTTAGAACTTTTCATATCCTTTTTTTCAGGGGCGGGAGGGAGAAACCCCATTTTTAAAAAGGAAAAAAACATTTTCAGGGGATTTCCTCCCTTTCCCCCTCCATATGTGCGCCGAATATGCATAAATTATATATCGTCTGAATCTGATTCATTCTGCGTACAACGGTATATCGTTCATATCTCCAGGGCAAATAGTCTCTGAGCTAAAGTCATTTCAAGGTACCGCTTCATTTTGAAGCTTGAATCAGTGGCACGCCGACATTTCCTTTTGGGGGTATAACTCAAGTTACATTGGTCATATGATAATAATGCAAATATTTTTGTGTTCCTTACATGTTAGCAATCATTTCCATGTGCATGTCGACACTGTCATGTACTTTTTGCTTGAGGGGAGGGTGGGGGAACAAAACTTTTTTCCCGAAATTTTGGAATTTTGAGAGTTAGCCCCCTCTCCCCCGCAACATATATGCCGAATTTGCAGAAATTTCATATAGTCTGAATCTCTGGTTCATTCCGCGTACAACGGTATATCACTCATCTCTCTAGGGCAATTAGTCTCTGATCTACACTCATTTAATTGAAACTCTGCATTTTGCTCAAAATCGGCTCGGGACAGAGAGGCTTACATGTGAAAAAGGCCTTGGGCGGCAAGAGGTTAATGATTATCACTCATGCAATTGCAAAAATTCTGCTAGATGGCTATGATAAAGTTACAGTGAAAAATTTATACATGTTCTGAACTTTTTTGAATTGTTACAGTTTTCAAGTAAAAAAGAAAATAAAGGTAAAGTGCTCCCCTGTGCTTTGCACCACGCCATGAAGGAGTATAGGGGATGTGGAGTTAGGGCCCCACACTTTCTTGATCACGGCCGAAGGTGGGGGTTATGTTACCAGCACCACTCCCCTGGCTGCCTTTATTCCCCAGAGTTTCCTCCAGGTACCCACTTTATAGGATGCTGGGTAAGTCCCGGAGCCGCTTGAACAGGTGGAAAAAAATCCCGGTTCTCTCCCCCCCCCCCCCCCCCCAAGGGATTGAACCCAGGTCTCTCAGTCAGCCTGAATTGGAAAGATTATCAATAATGGTATCATATTGGTTGAAAATGATATTGGATCAGCCCTAATTTACAGCCCTACACATTCATCCCCATAAAATGCCTTCAGTCGCATATGTATGTCAATTTGTAGCACATTTTCTGTGGTTAGAAACTCGATCTTTGCACGCTACTTCAGGCACTCCACCAACATTGCATGGTTACATGCTGCCATTTTCCTTGCAATAGTTCAGCATCCCCTGGCAATAGAAGTTTGAAACCTTCAATGGAGAAGCGGGAAAGTCTTATAAGTGCAATGTTTGGTTGCTCAAAATCCAAAATGCGTTTACAAGGTAACAAAGAAAATAAAAACATAGGAAGCTTTACTTTTCAGCATGCCCTCGTATATATACTTTATTGTAGATCCATTTCAGGATTGAAATGTTGTTCATTGACATTCCAAATTACAATTTGCAAAATTTTAACATAAAATGTTAATAAAAATGAAATTAGGCATACCATATTTAATACAAAATATTGAATTTTTCACGAGTTTTGTATCTCTTAAACCAATTAAATCTCAAACTCAAAATTTTTACTGAAGTTACTTATCATGGAGTACTGTATTGTGTACAAATTTCAGATTTTTAAACAACTGCCCACCAGAGATATTTAACCCTGAACTTGGAATTTTTTAACAAAAAGTACATGTTTATGACCCTGTGGAAAAAGAAATATTAAAGTCTCAAGCTTCAAATAATTTTGACATACTCTACTGGTACACAGGTACTTGCACAAAAAAAATCAAGTGTCAAACAAACTGCCTTCCCCCCCAAAAAAATGTCCGAAAATGTCATTTTGAGCGATTAAAATACACAATTTTGACCTTAAAATTTATTATGAAGGAAAAATATTTAGAAAATTACACAAATATAATTGTAGCCTATAATGTGCTTAACATCACAGATTTTGTCTCATTGTCGTAGGCGCGCCATGATAAAAGAATGCCCGCCATCTTCAAATCGGTGATAGTAAAAATAAAGTAACAGTGGTTCTGAACTGTCAACATATGAGGCTCACACCACACAAAAAATGAACTTTTTTTAAAAAATGATCAAGCAACCATGTTGTATGACTTCATATGGATTGACCCAAGCCTTAATTTGATGCAATAATTAAGCATTACTTATAAATATGGTTTCTTGCAACTGAAGCTACTGCTTTCATATTTTCACTAAAAATTTACTAAACAAAGTTAAGATATGAAAGAATAACTTAGGCCTTGTGAGTTACATAATTGTAATAAATACTAGGGATTGGCCGATACCGATACAGTACCGATATAAAATTTACCGATACTGATAACCGATATTCTACCGATCCGATATAAAATTAGAAATGGTCATTGAAGACCCTGAAATTTTCATTGATCTCCATAATAAATGTGTGTTTCGAGCTGATTGCAATGCAAGGGCATGGAGATTATCCATAAAAATTACAACAAAATGGCAGAATTTTGCACTAAATTATAAGATATTTATCGATATATCGGATCGGTAATTTTACCGATAAGCCGATACACCGATATGCCTATATTGGCCGATACCGATAGAGTACCGATTAATCGGTCCCATCCCTAATAAATACACAAGAACTGGACCAAGCAACAAAGCAAATGATTGGAAGAATCAGTTGATTTGCAAACTTTGTTCTTTTCAGTAAAAAAAGAATTAATTAATTAACAGTTGCTTAATAAGCTTTTTATAAGCTAATACAAATTAACAAATTCCATGTTACTACTGTTGTTTTTTTACATTCAGACGCATGAAACAGATGGCCTAGAACCCGAACCAGATCATGAACCAGATAGTGAAAATAGTTCCAGACTACATGCATTACGTCTACTGCTGTTGGAGCGATTGTTACAATACATACCTCAGCTAAAGGATGTTGGTGGTGTTCGAGCTATTCCATTCATGCAGGTAAGCTTAAAGATTTTGCAGTGTTGAATTAGTCATGCCTTTTCATGTAAATCAAAAAAAATTGCATCCAGAGTGGTAATTGTCAAGTTTGTCTTGCTATAATGTTGATGCTCCCATACTTCCAAGGACTGATCTTTTGTAAAGCATCACACAAAGAATATAGCATTTCATTAAGAGCAGTAGCGAAAATAATAATTTTTCTGCTGTATTCTAGAAGCCAAAGATGTAAAAGAGTCTAGAAATACTTTAAGATATAAAGGGACACAGAATGTAAGAATTATTGGAACTGTTGTAACCGCCTACCAATTCTTGTAGCACTGCTTGCAGCTGGAGAACGGTCGGAGACCAACTTCCTTACTGGGATTTTTACATTACAGGCTCTTAACATATTACCCGAACTCACACTAATTGCCAAAAACAAGTTTGTGTTCATAATTGGGAAAAGAGAGACGCGGTAGTATATAAATACGGAGAAACTAGTACTCACTTTTATCCACGAAGCTGTTTTTTTCTTTTTCAATTAATTTGAGTGGCCACTGCCACCATCCTCGTTGGATGAGTATTTGAGTACAGCAAGTTCCAACGAGGATGGTGGCAGTGGCCACTGAAATTAATCGAAAAAGTAAAAACAGCTTCGCAGATAAAAGTGAGTACTAGTTTCTTCGTATTTACAAGTCTGTCGTTAGTAATTTCAGGTTTTTATTAGGTTTCACATGCAAACGTGCTTAAATTATTCCAAAACAATCGGATTCACATGCATCGCAAAAACTTACAAACATGGCTTCCATCAGCTAAGCCACAAAATATCACCACACTGCCATTAATCTCTTTTATACAACGTGATTGCCAATATGACTTTTCTTTACATCGCTCTCAGAGTTATAATTTATACAGCGTGATTGCCAATATGGCTTTTGTTCACATTGCTTGCAAAGTTATAATTTGCACAGTGTGATTGAGCTCATATATAATTAGTTTTTATACAACATTTTAGAACTCTAGAACGTATGATCTGTCAAACTGTAAATAATTAAATATAAAAATATAAATACGTTAGATAGTATCAAAAATTCAAAACCTTACGTGAGTGAGTATAAATTTATCCAAATGACGTTTCGGAGGTCAATACTTCCTCCTCCTTCAGGTCCACATTAATATCTAGACACCAAACATGGTGTCACGTAAAAAAGTGTTAAATAGGATTATAGGTTGAAGGCAAGGGTAAAAAACACTTATAAAAGATTCCAGCTTTAACATAGTAAAAGTTCCTGTGTACTTAAAAAGCCCATATTACATACCAAAAGGTTAAAAACAGGTCCTCTGCAGTTGCCTAAGAACCCCTATCAGACATTGAGGCAAAGCGTGTGGGTAACGGTCTTCGCGCGCAGAGTAGAAGGTTACCTCCCGTCCATGGAACCGATTCCCCTCAACTCTTACATCACCAATCCAATGAAAATTCACATTCTTCCCCTGCAGCTCTAGAAACTTCGGCGGGGACATGAAAACCCAACTCGGCATAATCCTTACCGGCTTTATCCCATTTTTTCAGGAAATGGATCCACCCCTCATTTAAATTGCAGTCGTCTCTTTTGAGCTTATTATCATTACCGGTGCATATATGTGCGGCTTCATATACATTCCGCTCCAATTTATTATTACTCTTCCTAATAACTTCCCTTTTTACGATTCTATGTTTACTTTTCAATAATGTGTTGGGCGAGACCAGTTTTAGGAACCCCTTCCCTAATATCTTTATCATGCTCACCCCATTGGATTCGCATGCTCCTACCAGTTTGACCAACATATTCTCTCCTGCATTCGCACACAATTCTGTAAATCCCTTCTTGCCCTTCCAGGTCTTCTTTGTCCTCCCCTCCTCCTTTCTTATATCCCGTAAAATGCTTTCGCTCCACATTTAACCCCATATCCTTTCATCACTTTTTTTATTTTTTCCGAAATTCCTTTACGATATGGAATACCGACATAGCAAATTCCATCGTCCTGTACTTCTTTTTCAATTCTCCCATTGGCATTATTAGTTAGTTCGTTTCGAACAACTCTCTCAGCTTTCCTAGCAATTCTATTCATTTCCAAGGTCGAAAACCCATTCTTCAAGCCCACTCCCTTTATCCATGCTATGTCTTTCTCCTTCTGATTTTTATCGTTACACAATCTTTCGGCCCTAATAAAGAAATTGAGGTAAACGTTGGATTTCCTGTTTATATATAGATCACCCGCCAGTGGCTTATGAAAAACACCTGCGTTTATTCCAAAATCTAAATATACTTTATATACCTTATACATGTGTGATTTAATAAGTAAGGTAAATGGAAAGGAAAATATTAATTAATTTGACCCACTTGTACTTATTTCTCAACATAATGTCCATTCAACTCGCATATTTTACCCACTGGCTATTTTATACAACAATGTGTATACAATGATGCAAGAATCATTCACAGCATGTATCACTACACTGTTCATAGAATTTATTTTTTTCTTTGAGCCATTTCTTGTGTAGGCAGTGACTTTTTCTTAATTCTGTCGCACAGCGTCTGCAATAAATTTGAATACTACTCCCCAGTAATTGCTTCTCCTTTCTCCATGTAGCTGATAAAATTATAGTTCATATGAGAATACCAAAGCCATGACCTTGCAGATGGTATTGATTTTGCTTTCTGTGGTGTGTTTTCTGTCATGATTGTCCCTTCACCTCAGACTTGTAGTGGTGGATCCACATCTAATCAACAATTAAAAACCAGAACAAAAATTCATTCAGGTTACATCTAAATGGGTAAGAGAGATCCATTCAGATACGTTTCTGGCCTAACGTGAGCAAAATATTCCACCAGTCAATCACAAAGTTCATATGAGATGTTGTAAACATGTTCAGTCAAGGTTCTCACCATTTGCTATTTCTCAAACTTTGAATCTTTGATCATTCAAAATGATTTTTTTTTTAAACATTTCTATCATGTCTGAACTTATCTTATCTATTATGTCTGAACTTATCCACTGCAGTGTCCATCTTCAGTACTCATTCAGCCACGTTTAAATTCAGCCATGAGTGAATGGTTTTAAATAGAGATGATTCACCAAGAACAGGATTTAGTTTAGCTTTGATCTGGGTGATCTTTCTCCCAATTAAACAATAAAATGTTATGACTACATGATCCTCCCTTTTGTCCATCTTTGGGAATCCTTGTGGTGCCTTCTATTATGAACAGCCAATCAGAAACTACTCGGCACAAATTCATCTGAATGATGGAACAAAATGGTAGTGGAATGTTTTTGGTAATGCATCCATCTGTGTGTCATTTACCTTCCTTATCGAACAGCCCTAGTATATATTAACTTGCCACCCTATTTTTGTTTCTTTGAACATCGTTATCATCAGTAATTAAGACAGAGCCTCTTTTAAATGATAATGATTCCAAAATGTCAGGATCATAAGAAAACATCAGTCCATCCTGGGTAACTACTGAATGGTAAATTAATTTAATGTTTGCAGGTCGTCCTCATGCTAACTTCTGATCTGGATGGTGAAGATGAGAAAGATCGTGTTTGCCTTGAGAATCTCCTAGCTGCATTAGTTTCTGAACTACAAATGAAGCAGCCAGACACCACAAATATTTGTGAGAGAACAAAACAAAGAGAAGTTCATCTGGTTATTATGAGATTACTGAGTAAGTAAATATGCATTAACTGTTGTTTTGTGTGTGTGTGTGTGCATATTGGTTTTACAAATTCTATTATTACTCTGCATGTTTTGAGTTTAGATATCTATCATTGCAGGCGATATGGTTTTTCACATTACAGTTAATTAACTGACCAATTGTAAGCTTAAACAGTTTGTAGCATGCATATAATATGTAATAATTTATTGAAAAGTTAGTGAAAATTGTAGCTCAACCAGGATTTCACTTTGTGACAATGCTCTACCACTGTACTACCAAGCTTAACTTACGGATTTATAGGAGGCCATTTTGTGTACCCGAGGTAAAGCTAAGGTGAAGTACCCATTGCATCATGCTATAAAGGCACATGGGGGATGTGGAGGTAGGACCTCACACATTCTCGAGCTCGACCAAATTTATGGAAGTGGTGTGAAACACTGTGCTGTGGCTGATTTATCCCCAAGATAGCCATTTATTAAAGGCTGGGTGAACCAAACAGCTGCTTTATGCAGGAACAATGTTGGAAAAATTCTGACCTTAGATCACTGACCGCAGGAATTGAACTTGGGTCTACTGCATGGCAGTCGGATATCCTATGAACTGGAACCACCTGTAGGCAATCGAAATCTGCATTTGCAGGATGCCTTGAATTTGTTCACAGGGTGTCTACCAGTTAAGGATGTCAAAAAATCAACAGGTGGGTCAAGATAGTCAAGAATTTTTGCTATTTTTTTTGTATAGTATAGTGAACTTACATTGTTCCTACCTGTACTGAGATTTAATAAAATTTGATATTTGGAAATCTAAAATTGTTTTGAATTGTATTTAGGATTTGTTCACTTTGTTTCTTAAGAATAACAGTAGGCTTCAAAATGTACAACAAAGACCCCTTAACAAACTCTGGCAGCTACAGCATCAAATGTGAATGCAACCGAAAATACAGGACAATGCAAAAGACCCATCAAAGACCATTTCGCCGACCATCTAGGATACATACGCAGGAAAGAAAGTTATTCTGGTTTATCCAAACACGCCTTAGAAACCAACCATCAACTTCCACAGGACTGCGTTTCCTTCATTGCACATGCGAAAGGAAAAATAGAACAGGACGTTAAGGAAGGGGTACACATGATCAAAAACACAACTAATCTCAATGACAATTTATGTGGAAATCTTTATTCTTCTTGGTACAACACAGTAAAACTCAAAAATCCATCCCCCCAAATCAACATTCCAAACCTACCAAGACTTACCAACACTGCAAGACCGCAACGACATCTTCCGATGTGCATATCAAGTAAAGCAGCCAGTGTAATGACAACCACGTCTACTCAGTCTTTCCACGACCAGCCCTGAAGATGACTCCGTGAAGGAGTCGAAAGCTTGGAAGAACTTCAAAGTGTTTTTTAACATGCTGTTTGTGTGTTATTTTAGTGTTTTAACATATATGTTGCCGGCACGTGACGTAAGAAGTAACAGTCATATTCTTGTACGCTTGAAGTTTTGTAAAAATATTAAAGTAATGTGGCCATTCCCCATCCTGGATGAAGTCTAAAGCATTAATTTTTTCATGCGTTAATAACAAAAGCAAGTCTAAATCACTTGTTAAAGAACAGCTTCAGTTTTCATCTTAACCAATCCTGTAGTAGGGATTGTTCATTAAAAAAAGATATCTATTTTCTTAATTTTGCAACTACACTCAAGTAGGGGGCGATTAAATTAATTCTAGGAAAAAGGTCAAGAAAGAGGAAGGAAAGGTCAAGAATTTTGGATTTGTTATTTTGGTAGACACCTTGGTTCATAACATGCATAAAGGAATATCTAAAGATTAGCCTCATAGTTCAGCTTGCAGAACATTAGCATGTAATTCCAGTTATCCAAGATCAATTTCTGGTTGAACCACAAATTTCTCTAAATTTTAATGATTTGTTAATTACTAGTCAATCATATTTTGCTTTTGATGGGAACAAATGTAAGATTACTTATTGTATTGCTCATTTTAGAAGACAGAAAGTGCATTGTCGTGTCTTGTTTTGTCATGAAGTATGTGATATTATATGCAAAATAAAATTTTTAACTTAAAATTAGGTTCTGTTTGACATGTGATAACTTTCAAGAGTGAATTATCCTATTAGTTAATGTGGAATTCTCTAACATTCTTTAGTTTTGTGGGAAAATGTAAGGCTTTAAAGAAATATTTTTTTAAAAAAGTATTATTCTAACATATATACTATTATGTTAACTATAAATAAATCTTAAAAATATTTTGGAATACCACACCTGTACATTGTTACGGTAAAGGTGTCTCATTATAATGTATGTAAAACATTGTCAGTATTTGAAGATTTATGAAAAAATATCATATTTTATAGGTGTTCTGATGTCTCGTTCCAAATCTAACGCCAAGACTAGCAGTGATAATTCAAGTTTTGTGTCCCAGACAACTGCAGCTGCATTGTTACAAGCTGGTGTTATAGACTACTGTCTTACCCTCTTGAAGTCACTGCTTCAGTATTGGAAGAGGTAATGTTCATTTAATAGTACAAGGTTCAGTAATAGTAATTTCCAAATATATTGTCTTTTTACCTCAAAATGCATGTTTTAATTCTTGTTAATAATGGGCATCATTTTGTTATTGGCACTGTTGTAATGTAAATATTGTGGACAGAGAAGGAGAACTTGAAATAGTAATGCAGGTGCGACTTTAGATTGGGCAATGTCATTACTGAGTCATCGAAAGTGGGAGACATTGGACAGGAGGAAGTCTTGGCTGATCGGGGGTTGCATTTGTCGAGGGTAGGGAGAAGATGGTGCCAGGGGGAGAGAGTGGCATTCTCGAAATGAGGAGGTACCAGGAGAGGAGAAAGAGAAGGTGTTAGGTAAGGGAGAGGTGTCAACTTCTTGTCAACGTTTGGGTTCATATTCTGCATAATAAATATTAGGCAGAATATGAAAGTGAGTGTGTGTGTGTGTGCTGCTATATCCCCATACTGCCAGTAAGGCAATTCAGTAATATAGACTAAATGGAATCTCAATTTCATATTTTTAGAGGCCACTTTTCATCTCATTGTTTTACCATTTGTTTCACATATGTATCAGTGAAAAATTAACATTTATAGAACTGTCACTATACATAATATTCAGAATAATAGTTTTTGTGTTTTGCAAAATTTGATGAAGAAAGAAAAGAAAACACTTTTGGCATGAGTTCATTAAAATTTGAGATCTTGTAAACAATTTGTTACATTTTTTTTTCAACAGCTCGTCAACGGAAGAACAAGGAAGCGTGATTGGAGGTGCTCTTCTTAAACCACACTTAATGACGCCCCCACCAGACATGTCACCTTTCTTCCTTCGGCAGTATGTTAAAGGCCATGCAAGTGACGTATTCGAAGCGTACCCACAGCTCTTGACAGAAATGGCTCTACGTCTTCCCTATCAGGTGCAGAAACATGCAGAATCGGCTCCAGCACCATCTGTTACCTTCGAGCAGGTAAGTTTGTCGTCTGAGTTTTTAGTGCATGATGTTGATTTAGTTCTAAAATCAGCAAAAAGCTTTACTACAACACTGATAAAGATTGAACAATGTAATTCATAAAATTATATGCAATCTAATGAAATGAGTGTCTTGATTTTGACATTGACAAAGTAAAATGTGAGATTACAGATTGTAATCAGGGCTGAGCCAGTACCGATAACAACAGTATCGTGAACTGTAATTAATTATGCAAGCAATCTTTCGAAATTTTCATTTATAATGCATAGAGGCATGCATATTTAGAAAAAGGGAAATGTGAAATAACACATTGTAATGTTAATTTTTCATGTTTCTCAAAGCTGTGAGGTGCATTTTCCCACCCTGTTTTGTCACGAAATAATGCGAAATGAGCTGCAAAATGCAAAATTGACTCTTAAACACGAAATTTGAGTGTATTTCCCGACGCGACACATTCTGAAGTCAGAATTATCCTGAGAGTTATGCAATTCACGGAAAAATAGGTTAATTCTGCTGTAAATATTTGAGAAGCAAAAATGGAACCCTTTATACAGGACTAAAATTAATATTCTGGTAATCTAAATCAAATTTGGGATTATATTCACATTTTTAAAACCAAAATGTCATTTTATATACAGGGTTATTATAAATGATGGACCCATTTTCAAAACATCATATTTATTGAGGTACAAATCCAAAGTGAACAAGCTATATACCAATGGAAAGAGGAAGGTTCAAAGTTTGTTACCACAACGTTTGTAACTGTTATAAATGTTCAATGTGGCCACCGTTGGACATCGTCCTCGGACACACACGGTCGGCTGTGCTTTTTCCTTTGCACACACTTCCAGTCGCTTGAAATTGCTGAAACCAATGGCTAATGCTTTTCCTAGTTGGTGGTTTGCTACCGAATTTGGTACGGAATGCCCGCTGCACTGCAATTTGCGACTCACTTTTTGCGAACTCAAGCACGCAGAAAACCTTGTGCTCCAAGGTCGCCATCTAGCTCACAACTGACAGAGACAGTCCTCTCGCGAACTCTACCGGCCGCTGCCCGCCAGAAACTTTGAACCTTCCTCTTTCCATTGGTATATAGCTTGTTCAATTTGGATCTGTACTTCCCTACCTATGACGTTTTGAAAATGGGTCCATCATTTATAATATCCCTGTACAGTGGAACCCTGATTTCACGTTCCCTGGTTTTATATTTTCCCACATGGTACATTCAATATTCATGGCCCCAATAGAGTAAAATGCTGTAATATTTTCTCCGACTCTACATTTTCCCGCATTTTAAGTTTTTCAACTTGGTCACCTTCAAAACGTAAAATCGAGGTTCAGCTGTACCACTTTTTCACTGCTAGAACAGCGAAATTTTATTTACCACTTTCCAACCCAAAATTGACTCTGTTTTTGTACTGAAATGTTGCTTTTTTATTTACCAAAAATATGTACCTCTAATGATGCATATAGTGATAAGGAATAGGAAACATTAACTAGACACCGTTTTCATGGCCGCATCTTCAGACAGGAAAAAAAAGCAGTTGAAATTTAATATTTCCAGTGTCTGGATTTCTTCCTCATTTCTTATAGTAGCTCATGTAGCCTTGTTCTGAACAATTTCTAATTGCTTCAATGTTCAGACATTGGTATGATGCCAGTGGGAATCTGTAAGGACATGTTCCAGAAGTCACACGAGTTGGATGCATTGTTTTGAAGTCATTATGCATGTATACTTTCTTCAAACTGCATTATTTTGAACAGAAAGCAATACAAAGCAACATACATAGAATAAGTGTGTGTAACCATTCTTCAAATGTGATTAAAATGAGCAAGAACATCTGCAATAGAGTTCATTTCTGCCAGAACAGACCTCCTGCTGGATGCCATGTTGAAACTTTCCATGCACAAAACACTGCCACTGACGTTTTCGCCTAGTGCATTCCTAAAGTCTGTAACTAACTGGTTTCATCAGGTTCATGAGGTCAGTTATTTTCGTTTGAATTGTGTGCTTCGTGATATCTTAAAGGGAAGTTCCCCAAGAATATCGGTTTTAAGAGTTTTCAAAATCTATTTGCCAACCAACACATGCAGAGTTTTGTTTACTCTGCAAGTTATGGAATTGCACCATGCCATGAAGGCACATTTAGGGGATGTGTGTGTAGTGCCCCACACATTCTTGATCTTGGCCATTTTGGAGGTGATGTGATCAGCACCAGCTGCCTTTAGCCTACAGGTACTGATTTATTTGAGGCTGGTGGGCTGGTAAAAGCAGATACATTTATTAATTCCACAGCAATATGTGGGATGAAAGGTTCCATAGTATCAGACAAGGAAACCTCATCTGACCAGAAGATCTTGAAGTGTCTGCTTCCATACTTTATATACGTAGAAGGTATTATTACGTATGTGTTATAAATATTTATATGCTTGGAATTGTGGTAAATGCAATACCTTTAGAATATAAGATTTAAATGTGTTTCTTTGTTAGCTTCATTCCTCTATCAAGAAGACTTATTTGAAAAATACTGTGTTTCTTTCTTCCAGGCTTGGTACTATTATCTGTGTGAGTACATGATGACACATCAAACACCATTTGTCAGGAGACAAGTGAGAAAGTTACTCCTGTTCATTTGCGGAAACAAAGACAAGTACAGGCAATTACGAGATCTCCATGCTCTGGAATCACACATGAAGGTAAGTTGATTTATTTTTTGTATCATTATGCATGTTGTTTTTTTTTCGTTGCTGCAAGTTAAGTGATTTGCTTTCAGTTTTATCCCAGAAATTCCCAGGTTCAGCCCTGGCTTGGGGATTGATGTTTTTGTGTGCGTGTGTGTGTCTTTATAAATTTCATCTAATCATCACTTATGTTAATTGTCATGATTTTACGGATGTGGCAGAATTGTGACAGTAAAAAAATAAAATATGAAATGCAAAACCATTGCACCTTTGTTCAGCTTCATATGGCTCTTTCAAAGATCCTGATGGGAAATCTGAAATGTTACATCTTTCATTGAGTGCTGTTTTTTTCATAAAGTTGAAGCTTGGGAACATCTGAACACATGGAAATATTTTTTTACAGTAGAGAAACCTCTTAATCAAATATTTCATGGAAAAACAACAACAAAAATCCTCAGGAATGCAGATATGCTGTATAAACTCAGTTTACAGTTATGAATTTTACGTGTTGTATGGAATATGCATAACCTTGAGTTCTCTGATTTTGTGGAGAAGCATCTTGACTGCTCAACTCTGAAGTAAGATTCTCATGTTGCACACGTCATTTTGAATCAAACAAACGTGCCTATATTGATAAAATAGAAAAATGCTTTAATTCTAGAGAGACCAATGTCTTCTGTAAGACCAGGTAAAAAGTCACAAAAATGTTATGAAAATTTGCAGAAGAAAAGGAAGAAGTATGGTGGGGGGGGGGGGTAATAAAAGCTGAGGGTGGGTGAGTGCCAGAAATGACAGAACATCAACAGCAAATAGGTAGTCATGCATCATTTGAACTACCAAGGAATCTACCCAAACAACGTTCTTAAATTGCTTGTGATTACCTAGAGATGATCACCTACACTCCTTGGGTGGTTGAGTTTCTGTTCATATTCCTCCCATGCGTGCACACAAAGTTGTATTTGATTTACCCATGTTTTAACTGTGTGGTCCTCCAGAAGACTCACAAGTTTGTCCTGAATTTTGAGATTTAAAATGTAAGTTTGTATTAAGGGAGGTGTCAGGGTAAATTTAGAAGAAAAATTACCATAAATTTGGATTATGAAACATTTTAGAGGGTATTGAAGAAATTGTGAGTGGTGTTAGTGGAGATGTTGGATGTGTGTGGACCCTGGTATATCTCAACTCTGAAGGTTTTTTCCTTAAGTCTCCGTCAGGTGCACAATCAGTTAAACACAGATCTATGATCAGAGTCTAATCAAGATTTTGCAACATTAATAGTTATAAATGACCCAATGTTTAAACACATGTAGCCCATATCTGAATTTGTGTTCATAATTAATGTGCCTTTGAACATCTGTTTTTCTTGTTGTTTTTGCATTTCTCAGGCTGTCCAGTATTGCTGCTCAGCGGGTGGATATGACCAGCATTCATCTCAACCGCATTTAATAAGCCTACCATACGATTCACTGGTTGAACTGATCGAGCATCTGAAATCATGCCTGGAAGTTGCAACAAGCCGCACAGGAAACTGGCAACGGTTTTGTTTGCGTGAGGAGAACGTTCTGCCATTTTTGCTCCAAGTCAGTTGCTTGCTGGATGAAGGTGTCTCACCCACCATCCTTCAGCTTTTGCAGTGTGCAATCTGCAGTTCCAAAGGAAGCACTCAGGTAAGGAAGATTTTACTTATGAATGAGTGATACAGATATGTTTCTGTATTGGTATCAAAATATTAGTTTCAATTTAATTGCTAATACCAGCTTATATTTGTGAACTGTTTGGGAATTCTTCAGGGTGTACAAAATGCCAACAGACAATTTCTCAGTCTAAATGCCAGTGGATTTCTGCGAGCAACCAATTTTGTTTTATTTATTTATCTGTTTTTGTTTAAATGCCAGAAATTCTAGCAGCAGTGTATTTCCGGTATACATGGCAGCTATTTTATTATATGGTGCTTATGAGTGAATCTCAGACTATTTTAGTCCAATGCACTTGAAATAAATGTACGTCGCGGACGTACTGTTATTGAATTTTGACCAGTACTGATACAGCATGGATCAACAATTTACCTTTAATCTACCAATCCGATATAAGTGCCAAATGTAATGTAGTTCATTTAAAATTGTTGAAGTGGTCCTTGTTATCAATAAGAACTTCTGTTCTCTGGTGGCTAAAATTCTTCACTGTACTCAAATCTGGACTTGAGAGGCTTGTGTTGTGTCGTCCATTATATATATAATGTATGAGAACCAGAGGAATGTAACCTCCAAAAATGTAATTATCAGTTTAAACAATCTCCTCTGAAAGACATTATTTGGAGTCAGATTGACATACACATGTATCTCCACTTCAAATCCTTAGCAGTGGGATGGAGTCACTATCTCCAATTTACTGACTCTTTTTATGAGTCAGACATGTTCATAAGAATACATTATTTCCTCTCTCTCCTATGTCTCTGGTTCTCACATGATGATAATGTTTATGATTGTCCATTAATCACATTATCATTCATCCTCATCATCGCGATTATGAATGATATGATTACTGGCCGCGGTGGCTCAGTCGGTAACGCGTCTGACTACCATGCTCAAGGTCCCGGGTTCGATCCCCGGCCGGTTCAAATCCGGGAACTTTTCTAATGATGGAAGCGGCCCCGGCGCCCACCCCGCGTCGAATAACATGGGTACCTGGGGGAAACCCTGGGGGGTAAAGGCGGTCAGGGGCGTGATGCTGATCACATCACCCCCACTCACGACCGGATCAAGAAAGTGTGGGGCGTTACCTCCACACCCCCTATACGCCTTCATGGCGTGGTGCTATGCACAGGGGAGCACTTTACTTTTCTTTTTTTACTCATCTTCGCGATTAGCTAAAAATGGCAAAAAAGCGAAATAAAATAAATCAATCTTAAAGTAAATATCTAAATGTTTCTTTTTTAAAAGCAAAAACCCATTGTAGCTACCTGGCCACATAAAATTAAGTAAAGAGGTTAATGAAGCATTTGTGTTCATATCGGTCCATTCCTGCTATTTGTAAAAGAATTGGATTGATATTTGTCCATTAATATGATTAATACAATACTCTCATCCTTGCTTTTACAGGCTGCCAGTGGACCAAGTTCAACAACCACTCCAGCACCTTCACGGAAAGAAAGAGAAAAGTCTGAAGATTCTGATTCAGAAGCACGCTTTGAGGAGACTGAATGCATCTCTCTTGTGCACCATATAAACAAGCAGGTTGAGAAGTCGCTTCTGTGCAGGTTCATCAAAACGTTCCTGTTGGAGACTAACGCCACAACTGTTCGCTGGCAAGCTCATGCATTGGTGCTGGGAATTTACAAGTTAGTATTTGATCATGTCTGGTTAAATAAGAATTGCAGCTGGCAACGTGACTCAAACGGGTGTTCTAGAATTACTGGTCAGGTTAAATTTGTTTTTACATTGATTCAAGTGTATACATTGCTCTCATCAGACTGGCCACGGGATGACCTCAAAAGGTGTATTTGTTTTGTTTATGATTGCAGTAAGTCCAGAAACTGGGCTGAAGGCAAGATACAGCGAAGTAAAATAACATAATTCAATCCATGAATATCTGCTCCAAGGTGCTCTCAGTGTTTTGCATTATTTACCCCTATGTGACAAAATAAAATGAGGCCTTGAGCATTCCCTCTGTGCAAGTGCTGCATTCTGCATGTTACTGCATTTACCACTGGTAAACCAACTTTTCCTTAAATGTGTATGCCTTTAGCTTAAATATATGTGCAAGTGGTTTGTGACTCTGTGTAAATTAATAATTCAATTGATATTATAGTCTGATGGCGTAACCTAGGCATAAGGTGAACTTATCCACAGTAAGCAAGAATGTTGTAAGTATGAGAGTTATGTTGAGAGCAATGCATACATAAATTCCAACTTCACCTTATTGTCAGTAAAATTTTAGTTTTTTCATCATATTTGTAATTCAGTTTGTTTTTTTCAAAAATTGTTCAGTGGAACTACAATATGCAAGAATGTAAATATTGAGTAACCTGATTTCTTTATTATTAGGAATTCAACTGCCCAAGATCAAGAAGCTTTATTGGACTTATTGTGGAAATTGTGGCCTCAGCTCCCAGCATACGGCAGAAAGGCAGCACAGTTTGTTGATCTTCTTGGTTACTTCTCGTTGAAGACTTCACAGTCAGGAAAGAAGGTACAGCAAAACAGTGTTCATTGCACGATTCATTATATACAATGGACTCTCTTTAATTCAAATTTCTAGGTAATTTGAACAGAAGTTTATTCCCGTTGAAATCATCTTTTATGATGTGATGCTTTTGTTCATTCAAATCTTGGATAAATCTAACTTTTTTGTTCCCCCTTGTATTTTGAATTAATGAGAGTCCACTCTATTTATATGAACAGCACATTGTTGACTTCTCAAAACTGCAGGGTGGCTAGTCATCGGCAATTTCTTGAATTCTGGGAATTATGTGTGAATTATTGACTCCGGGAATTATGCTTGAATTCTGCTTGAATTTTTCTCTGTAGACATGTAAAATTTCAACTTTTGTTAATTCAATTCCCATTGAATTTATACATATTTATAAATGCTCTGAGGCAAGATTTTCACAGATCAGTTTTTATTTTTATCGATGTTGATTTGTTGATTTAGTGTTTTAAGTCCATGTTATGCACAGTAAGGCTAATCGGGACTGGACCTACAGTTTAAAGTGAAATCTGAACCACTATGTGCCTCAACCGGGTATCGAACCCAGGACCCTTTGATTACAAGGTGACGACGCTACCACTGCGCCACGGGGGAGGCCCCATTATTTTTATTGAGGATGGAAAAAAAAGCTTTGTGGAAAATAAGCAGAATTCTCTCAATTCCTTTGGTTTGTTAGCGACCTTTGCATACAGACTGAAGATTATTGCAAACAAGATATCTTCAAGTTGATTAGGTAAATTTGAGTTTAAAATTCTTACACAATTTTCGTAGATTAATATATCCCGTACCATTTGTGATTATGTTTGTTGATGTATTTTGAGTTTAAGGATGTGAAATGCCAAATATAAACTGCATAATATAAAACTCCAAATATATAGATGTAGTTTAATTGAAATGAATTAGAATTGTGCATAAATTGAAATCGCACCGACCCTTTATATTGTCAGTGTTGGGGGGGGGGGGGGGTGAGAGGTGGTAATGCATAAGGTTGAAATAGAGAAAACATCTGCTTGTACGCTTCAATTTTTGGAAAGTTTGCCTTGAAAACAGGGAATTATACTTGAATTTTATCATAGTGCTAGAGCAGCCACCCTGAACTGTTGTGTAAAGGAATGAGAACATTGAAATGCATTACTAAAGACAAATCTTTGCAATTTAAAGAGAGATATGTTTTTCAAGCAGATCCAACTTTCACCATTTCAATAAAATCAAATATTATGTCAGTTTGTATTAACAATATGGAATATAATTAGAATGATGTGTTTTCCCTCTATATATTTGGTATAGGAATTAATTTGTGCACCTGGACAAGAGATGGCGTAACGAGCATATCGTCCCACAGTTCCGTGTAGCCACACATGCGTTGAAAACTCCTGTCAGCACGCATCGTTCGTAGTATAGGGCAGTTGATTGACGCAACAACAACAGCATTTTGTAGTCAACTGAACATGGTGCAGTTCGTGCCAGATAAAGTGTTTTTGCAGGGTGTTCTGCTTCATTACTTTAACATGCAGAAAAGTGCTACCGAAAGTCATCGTATTTTGGTGGAAGTGTATGGTGACCATGCGCTAGCTGAGCGAACGTGTCAGAAGTGGTTTGCACGGTTTAGAAGTGGTGATTTCGGCCTGGAAGACCAAGAGCGACTTGGACAGCCAAAAAAATTTGAAGACAAAGAATTGAGAGCATTGCTCGATCAGGATTCGTGTCAAACGCAGGAAGAACTTGCAGAAGCATTAGGCGTTGATCAAACAACAGTTTCCAAACGCCTCAAAGCCATGGGAATGATTCAAAAGATGTCACATTGGGTTCCACATGAATTGAAAGACAGAGACGTTGAAAGACTAAAAACCATTTGCGAATTGCTGCTTCAAAGACAGAAAAGAAAGGGGTTTTTGCATCGCATTGTTACTGGTGATGAGAAGTGGATCCATTACGAGAACCCGAAACGAAAAAAGGCCTGGGTGAAGCCAGGTGAACCAGGTCCATCACAACCGAAACGAGATATTCACTGTGCAAAGGTTATGCTGTGCATATGGTGGGATATGAAAGGTGTGGTGTACTATGAGCTGCTGCAACCGGGTGAAACTATTAATGGAGAACGTTATCGACGACAATTAATGCGTTTGAAGCAAGCTCTGGCCAGGAAACTACCAGAATGGGAGAACAGACATGATAAACTTATTTTTCAACATGATAACGCTCTTCCACATGTCGCAAAACCGGTCAAAACCTATTTAGAAAATGTCGGATGGGAAGTTTTACCCCACCCGCCGTATTCACCAGACGTTGCTCCTTCGGACTACTACTTGTTCGATTGCATGAATAACGATTTGATTGGACAGCGGTTCACTTCTTCAGAAGATATCGAAAAATGGGTCTCTGACTGGATCGCTTCAAAGGATGAGGACTTCTTTCGCCACGGAATCCGTAACTTGCCTGACAGATGGGCGAAAGTGGTGGCTCGCGATGGACAATATTTTTCTTAAGGTATTTATGTATTTTGTGTTTGAACTACAGCTTCAATGTGTGCGTAACAACCGCACGAATTAATTCCTAGACCAAATATGATCATGTTCTTTTCTTTCAATTGAAATAAGTTTTGGAAGGATTGCAAGTTTAAGCCAAACATCCCATTTTAGCATAATAAAAATATGTCAAAACTTTTTATGTTTTAATGTTCAACATTAATACTGTATCAATACCATAGCAAACCACTAGTTTAGCTTTGAAATATTTATAATTTTGCACAAGATCATTATTTAATCACATATCCAAGAAATAATTAACATTATGCATTTTGCATGATTTCCTGTATGAGACTGGAAATTGTCATGTGGCGTTCTTGCAGAATCTGCGTGGCTGGTATCTGTGGATTATATTCAATTCAGTATTCTCCAATACCAATACCAATCCCAATATTGACTTAGCCTTAGTTTTTTTGTAGAAATTAATTGTTGATACATTCAATATATACTTTTTGTTTTTAGTAGACGAACAGTAAAACTTGTACTTTTATAATGCCCCATTCTGTGTGATTACAATTAATTTTCTATTTCAGATGTGCGAATATGTTGAGCAAGCTGTAAGTGTACTTCATACCCAAAATCAACTCCTTGCACACCACCCCAATGCAAACCTCTACAGCAATTTGGCTCAGTTTGTGGAATTGGATGGCTACTATCTGGAGAGTGAGCCGTGCTTGGTATGCAATAATCCTGAGGTTCCGATGTCAAGCATCAAGTTGTCATCTATTAAAGTAAGTCACCATAGCAAAAAGTCTATTGTAGTATGTGCAATGTCCATTATCAGATCATTGAGTTTACAATATAATTTTTATTCTTATCACCTAAAGAAGATTGTTGGCCTTGTCTCAACATTATCGAGAATCGGTGATAAGTATCCATTACTTTCATTGTTGTTTCTGGCACATATTTGTTTTTTAAGACCATATTTTCAATGTTCCAACCATTTTCATGTTGGCAATGACAATAAAAAATCCTTTTTAAATGCAATATTTTCACTGAGGCAACACATGCATCTGGCAACCATGCGATGCATCAGGAATTTATCACAATGAGCTAGCTATTCTCATTAACATTGAGAGCAATTACATATTCCGATGAAACAAACTTATTGCATGGTTGCCAAGTGCATGTAAGTAACACTATTTTCATGAAAATTTCCAAGTTTCTTTTTTATTGTTTTCAGTAATTGCATGATGTATACAGTTTCGAAACACACCTTTTATGGCACTGATACACCAGCAGTATTGCCAATGCACAGTCTTAATTTCTAAAAACAACGATTTTCCTAGTTCCCCTGTAAAGCCTCATCCGATTGGCTATCGGTAGAAATGAACATTTCTTTTTTCACTGCCACAGATGCTGAGCTAATCCACCTAACCAAACTGAAAATTACCGATGGCATGTCTGTACATGCGTGTTATGTACCATTTTTCATGCTTTGTAAAAAATTTCATTTACACTTCCTGTTACATCTGGCAACACTGCGTGGACACTAATGAAATCCAATCATTGTTCCCCAGTTTAAAAATATATGCATGAACAAGGCTTCAATTTGGTATAAGGATTATATGTGTACCACTTCCGGTTCAAAAGTTGTACTATTCATCTCCGGGTTGCATTGTAAATGGAACACCTGATATTACAAATATCTTTTCAAAAAAATCTTCCAAATAAAATTTGTGTATATTATCTATACTTGAATCAGAAACCCCACAAATCATATGGACAATAATAACAAATAATGCTCCTGAATCAGCAACAAATGAAAGTGAATACTAATCCCTTCTATTATTTAATTCTTTTAAAAGAAGATCTACAATTGTTTTTGTTCAATTTCAGATAACTTATATTTCGAATCCTCTGTGTTCCATAAGAATTTGTCTATTTTCTTTCAGGTTGATTCTAAATTTACGACGACGACACAAATAGTGAAGCTTGTTGGAAGTCATACAATAAGCAGAATCACCCTTCGCATTGGTGACCTGAAGAGGACAAAAATGGTTCGAACAATTAATATTTATTATAACAACAGGAGTGTCCAGGCAGTTGTCGAGTTGAAGAATAGGCCATGTAAGTTCCTTTATTGTGTAATGTTTACCTGGTGTATTAATGTGTGTGAGCGTGTTACCAGATTGCAAGATTTTAAGCTTTTCATATTAATTATTTGCACGAACGTGTAAAGATTGGTTGGTACTTTTAACATGTCGTCTTACACAACAGTTAGTGAAAATTTAAGGCTCAATCAGTGATTAAACGGGAGTCTTTGGCATTCCGTGATAGTGTGTTAGTACTGAGATGCAAAGCCAAACTCTAGCTTTGCCCCAAATTGAACTACTTAAATCTCTATGTTTATTCCAGATATTCTACAAATTGAGTTGTCTGTGCCTACCTTTATACATGGGATAATTAGTGCCCTCTCCCTGTCATTAAGTGAACTGTTTCTAACAAAATTACCTTTAGAATATTTTACTATGCTTCTACTACTATTCGTACTTCACTGAACACCATGTTAGCTTGTTTTGAGCAGCATAGTTTGCTACATGAGAATTTGTTAAATATTTGATTACTTCGTGCATATAACATTGATTCATAAGATCACAGTGAAACATAACTAACACATTGGAGCTGCATCATACTACATGCATAATAAGAAGTATCCTGAGATGCCATGTTCTTTAACGCGAACATGAAGACAGCCATTGTAGGTGAACTTTAGTGATTGCAGCCGAACTCCAGCTTTGTATTTGATAGGGGTCTATAGGTAAATTGCAGTTCATTTCAGATGCATATAATTTATCAAAACTGACATCCGAAAAGGAATAATCGTACGAAATCATACAGGAAAAAGTGCCAGGATGTGAAATTATATTCAGATATTGTTTACTTTTCCCAATAGTAACATTTGAGAGTAGTTCAAAATATTATTTTCTTCATTTGAAGTACATCATAGCAAACTATGAAAGTTCTGCTTTAGAATATTCATAATATCACATGAGATAATAGATTTCTCCCTACAACGTTCAGGTCCCCCTGAATTTCAATGGAAAAAACAAAAATTGGAGTTTTCCCCCTCCCGCTATTTTTGGGAGAAGGTGCGAAATTTAGTATTCTTTTCAAAGAATGGACATTTCTCAAGAAAATGAAACAAGGTTCATGTTCTTGGGTGCCATACAATAATAAGCCAAGATGTGATTATTTTTTTTTTACGAAAAATATGTAATTTGCATTTTTGGAGGAAAATTGTTATAACTCGGGCATTATGGGAGCAATCTACTTGGAATAAGTTTTGTTTTGCAGCTAAAACATCAGAGCATGCAATCGTGTACAATTCAGAACCCCGAACCGAGAAAGGGTGGTTTTGGGGGCGCGACCCCCGAATTTCAATGAAAAAACAATAAAAATCTGGAGTTTGCCCCTCTTCTCCCGGTATTTGTTAAGAAGGCGCGAAATTTAGTATTCCTTTCAAAGAATGGACATTTCTCAAGAGAATGAAACATGTTTCATGTTCTTGCGTGCCATACAAGTTGAATAATAAACCAAAATGTGATTATTTTTTTTACAAAAAATAGGAAAAATAGCTAATTTGCATTTTTGGAGGAAATTTGTTATAATTCGCGTACTATGAGAGCAATCTACTTCAGATAAGTTTTGTTTTACAGCTAAAACATCATAGCATGCAACCGTGTACAATTCAGAACGCCGAACTGAGAAAGGGGGTTTGGGGCCGCGACCACCAAATTTCAATAAACAAAAAAAATCTGGAATTTGCCCCCTCTTCTTCCGCTATTTTGGGAAGAGGGTGCAAACCTTAGTATTATCTTCAAAGAATGGACGTTTCTAAAGAGATTGAAACATGTTTCATATTCCTGGGTGTCATACAAGTTGAATAATGAGCCAAAATGTGAAACTCTGTTCGGAAATGTGGCATGGATATTCTATTCAAACTGCTCCGTCACCCACCCCAGCATCATATGAAGCTGGTACCTTGAGGACACTTGGAGGGATAAAGGTAGCCAGGAGTGTGGTGCTGATCACCTCACCCCCACCTTCAGCCGTGATCAAGAAAGTGCGGGGCCCTAACTCCACACCCCTATACACCGTCATGGAAAAGTGCAGGGGAGCACTTTACTTTTACTTCCTCAAAAATCTGTTCCAACATATCAAACTGTCACTAAAATACGTAGACAATTTAAAATAATAGTTTAAAAGCACATATATATTTGGCAGATAAATGTTCTAAAATAAAAATGCGAATTTTGGGAAACTTAACACTAACAAGTCAAAAAAAGATAATGCCAATTTTTGGTGCCATAATATATCGGTATCTGTCACGTGAGATTGATTGATTTTAATTTTTTTGGGTGCGTCGCCACTTATGGTCGTTATGCACCCTTCAGTATATACGGGGAAAATTCCATTATCTAAAATCCTTACCTTAAAATTAAAAAGGGGGTATGGAAAATAACTTTCCCAAAATAACTTTCAAGATATCAAACTCTCACGAAGAGGCGTAAGCCATGTGACTTACAAATTGAAACAGCAGTTTAAAAACATCATGAAGGTATAATTTCAGATATTTGCCAGAAAATGTGCTAAAATGAAAATGTTAATTTTGGGGAAAATAACACCGTATAGTAAAAAATAAAAAATAAGAAAATACACCAATTTGAAAAGAAATAAAATATCAAGGTCCCTACCGATTAGGCATAAATTAAACAAATCAAGGTCCCTACCAATTAGGCATAAATTAAACAAGAATATCAGTTGTAATTTATTGCAGTAGTAACAGTGAGTCCTAACCTAATTTTCGGCATAATCACCACCGTTGTTCTAGCATTCGTCGTAGCATGGCACTAAATTGTGTATGCCCATGGTATATGTGTCTGACGGCAGAGACTGGAACTATCTCTACCACAGTGTAGCTGTCAAATCCTTGCCCTGCCAGAAACCTCTTCAGTTAAAGAAAGAGATGAAAGTCTGTACATTCAAGGTCAGGGCTGTACAGGGAGTGGTTCAAGATCTCTCACCTGAAGTGATGCAAAGGGCCCGTGTGTACTCAGCTGTATGGGGTTGTGCACATTCGACTGGCCATCCGTGAATTGTCTGCACCATCGTCTGACCATACTATCCAGTCTGCACACCTCACACGATTGCTGGTGGCTCTGTGCCAAATTTTGAGCGTGCAATGTAGGCTACATCGCAGTCGGTGGGAGACTGTATGAGAGCTGCAATCTTTAACCTAGAACTGTCCTAAAACGGCTGCATTGCAACTGTACCAGATTACAGCTACATGCCACTTCTTCCTGCCTGCATGTGTGTGTGTCGCTCTCCGACCACTAGTGCTGCGTATTGGCACCATTGGAGCTTTTTTCAGGATGCCCCTCGTATATGAAATTTCACAAACTTTTATTATTAGAGTGTTCCTGTTTTAATGTGTGGTTAGCTAAATCAGGTACCTATACAATGGAATTCTATAAATTCCTTGCGTTAAATTTCTAATACCTACATATTCTTTTCGTCAGCATTAATGGTATAACTGCATGTTGGCAGTTTCACAGTACTTCACTTGGATATACTGTACTGAAGCAGAAATCCCATTGATAATGTAAGGAAATATGACACTTTATTTTGTTCGATTCAATTGTTTCACTTATATGCAAGAGTTAAGTTGTTTGCTTTACAGAGAAGAGAGAAGTAGCTTTATGCATTGAAAAATGAGTCCGCACTCATGATTCTTGCAAGCAGAGGGTTCCAAACCTCAGTGGAAATATCAACATATAGGTAAT